>NC_138942.1:15520000-16866250 GCF_965226115.1 Aulonocara stuartgranti
CTCACTCTAAACAAACATGTAACCAGTAATTCAAGTCTTTTTTTTAACTCATAATTTGGCTCTGTGAAAACTAATAAAGGCTCTTATGTTAAATTAGAAAGTCATGCTGTACACGCTCCAGAAAATCATGAAGGAAGCCATTGAATTCTCACTGAAGACTGCTGCCTACTCACTCCCAGGTAAACAGAATATAAAGTAAATCTTTCATGTTGAGTACTAGGAATCCTGTATGTATTATTAATAAAATCACTTTGTTGTTTTAGATGTTTCAGAGTATCTTGAGACTTTGACAACACATTATAATCAACTTCAAGGTGGTCAAGATGAAGAAATGTTACAACAGTAGCTGGGTAAAAATAAAAATGGTATTATTATTTTTGTAATACTTAAATTAATCAGCTTTGATTACCTGTTTTGTGTTTAATTACATAAATATTGCTTTTACTAAACTAGAACTTATATCCCTGGCAAGCCTGATTTGGATAATCAGAAGAAGACATTGATTTATTTCTGCTTCACATTTTAGCATCTTATAGTATATTCTAATGTTTTAATTGCATGTGTTAAGTCTTAGTTCATTGAAATGAGAGCCATTAGTTTATGGATATGTTTTTCAGTTTTATCTTTGAGCCTTATATAGCACAATATTTTTTATTGCAATTTCAGAATCAGAATTTTTTTCCTGCATTACATTGGTTTCTTTGGGTGTCATGAATAATAATACACCAGCATTACTATCAGCTTCTACTTCAGCTACTAGTTTATAATTTTATTTTTTGTTGTTTCTAATTTGTATATGCATGCAAACATTTACATTTTGTATACGGTTCAATAAACCTTGATTTAAGTGTTTTTGTAAGATGAAAATGTTTTTCAAACCTTGTTCTTGTCCTTTACTTGCCCTAAAACTAAGCTGCTTGATAAAAACTACTTACAGGTTGCAAGCTTCAACTAACACTAAATCACAATCTGAGATATGCATTTTAAACTAAAACTAAACACTATATACACATACGGCCACTTAGAATTGCCACTGTCAGCCTATTGTCAACTGCTGGGAGTCCCCCTTCCTTCTCCTGTGTATCTCCTGGGCAACTGCAGTGTGATAAGATAGCCCTTTGTTCACAAAACTTTGACTTGGAAAGTTACCTATGAAAGATTTCCTCAGTTTTATTATAATTTAGTTTAATTTCACATTCTTTTGATAGCTTTTTCCCTCTTCACTCATTAAAATATAAAAATTTAAGTTTTGAAATTGTAAAATATATGAATCAAATTTTAGAGTCAGTTTCACAATATAATACTGCAAATCACCAAAACTATTTCCACTAAACAGTTGTTCATTTATCCATTTCAATTTAAGCTAATATATAGATACAAATTAAATGAAATAATTTAAAATAATTTAAATTACTAAAAGAATCAAATACAGAAAAATAATATTCTTCCTTATAGATCAATAACAATTGCTGCTACTTTAATTCCCTGCGTATGTTGGGCCAAGGAGGAGGAATAGCTACGATTTTTAAAGTCATTTTAAATGTAAGCAGCTATCAACCCCGTCATTCACCAGCTTTAAACTGTCTGTGTTTCAGCTGGGCTGCTCCAAAATAAAATAAGGACTTTGTGAATGACTTCTTGGCTGAATACATGCCAAAATATGATTGTGTTCTTATTGGTGGGGATTTTAATATTCATGTGTGTTGTCCTGATATGCCCATGGCAAAGAGCTTTTTAAATTGATTCTTTTAATCTGGTGCAATGTTTGACTGGTCCCACACATGAACGTGGACACATACTTGATCCTGTTTTAACTCATAGTTTTTATGTTTTTAACGTAGAGATTCGTGATGCTGTGTTTTCTGACCACAGTCCTGTAATGTTTGAAGTTCCTCTTGCCTGTACCTCAGTTAAACCTCATGCTGCTCCTGGGTTTTCAACAGTTTTTAACCAGAACTGTACAATCCCAGAGTTTTTATGCAGCCAGACTGAGGAACTGAGCTCATGGTTTTATTCCACCTGTTGGACTGCTTTGGACACTGTCGCTCCATTAAAAACCAAACTGCCTAAAGCTAAATCTGAGCCCTGGCTGAACGACATGACCCAAGCTGTCAGATGTGAGTACCGTCAAGCTGAACACAAGTGGGAAAAGGACCAACTACAAGTGTCATTCGAGATGCTAAAGGACTGTTGGCTTCAATATCAAAAAACTGTAAAAGATGCCAAAAGAAACACTTATCTGACATTATTCTATCAAATTGTCACAACCCATGTGTTTTAACTATTAACTCTGTTCTTAGTGCACCACATATCGACTGTATCAAGCCCTCGTCTGAAGCCTGTGAAAATTTTTTACATTTTTTTTATTGAGAAGGTCTCCTCCACAAGGGCTCAAATCTTGCCTTGTGCTCATGACCCCTCAGTCTCTGCTTCCTGCTTTGCTGTCCTTGACAGGTTTGAGCCTGTGACTATGTCCTTTTTAAAGGAGACTGTTGGTCATTTTAAGCCTGAGGTTTAGAGGTTTTCCGCACTCTAACCGTGTGTTCACACCGAACGCGATAGAGGCGGCCAGAGCGTCAGGTTTACATGTAAAGTCAATGGAAAAAGCGCGATGACACGCGATTTCGTGTCCCGCGAAAATTTGGAAGCAGATTTGCATCACGAAAACGCGAGAAACGGGCGTCAGTGTACACGTCTGGCGCGTTTGGCTCGCGAATAAAACCATGTGCGTCAGTTTTTGTGTTGCATTTTGTGCATACGCGTGTTTCGCGTCTACCGCTTGAGTTGGAAAAATCTGAACTCCAGCGTCAAAACACGCCACGACAACCAATCAGGAGCCTGGTGATGTGGCTCTGACCTTGGTCAAAGGGGCAGATCCATCAACACTGTGGTGAAAAAGGCCCGACAGCGTCTCTACCACCTCAGACACTTGGGAGACTTCCGACTGCCCTCCAAGGTGCTCAAGAACTTTTACTCCTGCACCATAGAGAGCATCCTGACGGGGAACATCTCAACCTGGTTCGGGAACAGCACCATGCAGGACAGACAAGCTCTACAGAGGGTTGTGCGATCAGCTGAGCGCACCATCCGCTCCGAGCTCCCTGACCTGCACTCAATCTACAGCAGGCGGTGCTGGACCAAGGCCAGGAAGATTGTGAAGGACCTCAGCCATCCCAACAACAGACTGTTCTCTCTGTTGAGGTCAGGAAAGCGATTCCGCTCCCTGAAGACCAACACAGAGAGACTGAGGAGAAGCTTCTTTCCACAGGCGATACAGTCTCTCAATCACACCACCACATAGTACTGACCCACACATATGGTTTTTACACACACACTGGACATTCTGGACATTTGTTTACACTAGTGGCCACTGCACAACTACACCGCGTGGTCATCAAATCAAATCACTCATGTTATAACCTCAGGATAAAAATGCTCGGAAACTCAAGTGCCAGTTTTAGGACGTTTACTGACCACTTTTAGGAACAACCACAGCTAGTCGCACACATACAGGAAACTGTGCCACACATAACATTCCGGCAGGGAGAACCCTGAAAAACCTCTGAAGGTTCCGGGGTTCAACGCCCCCAAACATACATTAACAACAACACTGTCTATAACACTTCCCCCCCCTTAAGCAAAAACCCACAACATAGCAATTATGCATAAGTACAAAAAGAGAGGGAGAATTCAACACCACATTATTTTAACAATTCAGTCTATCAGGGGGCTTGTGCTGCCTCTTTGACCTTCTCAGTCCTGCTGCTGGGTTCTCTAGGCTAGGAGCCTGCTGAGCTCCTGTGACCGGGTTCGGCTCAGGTGACTTAGATTGCTCCACCAGCCCTTCTGGTGATACTGAAGAACCAATCCCAATCTCAGGGGCTGCTGACACGACTTCCCCTTCGGGTGAACCACTCTGAGGCCCCACAATGTCCACAGCCCTGTCTCCACCATGTGCGTGCGAACCACTCTGAGCCCTCTTCTCAGCTCCATCCGTGCGGGCTCTCACATGATCCTTGTGCCTGCGAACTTGTCTGCCATCCAACAACTCCACCACAAAAGATACTGGCCCTGAACTGTGGTGAATGACGCCAGGCAGCCACCGTGAGCCACCCGTAAAGTTTTTGATATACACACAGTCTCCCTGCCTGAAAACACAGCCTCTGGCATGTAGATCATGTCTCACCTTCTGCCCACCTTGTGACTGGGCGACTCTGGCTCCCACATCTGGGCGAAGAAGGTCCAGATGAGATCTGGGCTTCCTCCCCATCAGCAACTCCGCTGGGGACAAGCTTGTGGTTGTATGAGGCGTGATGCGATACTGAAACAGGAAACGGCAGAGCCTCTTTTCTATGGAAAGACCTGGCATTTTTTTTAGACCGTCTTTCAGCGTCTCCACGGCGCGCTCCGCTAAGCCATTGGAGGCAGGGTGGTAGGGTGCTGTGCAGATATGTCGGATCCCATTTCTCTCCATAAATTCTTGGAAAACCCCACTTGTGAACGTGGGCCCATTGTCCGTGACCACTGCCTCTGGTAATCCATGTGTTGCAAAGATTCTCCGGAGTGTGTCTGCGACGACTGGGGCTGTGATGGTCGGCATTATGTGGGCATCCAGCCATTTTGAATGCGCATCCACCAACACCAAGAACATGTGGCCCAAAAAGGGGCCGGCAAAATCTAGATGAAGCCTGGACCATGGACGGTCAGGCCACTCCCATGGGTGGAGTGGGGCAGGTGGTGGCATTTTTTGGTTTGACTGACATTGAGAACAGGCTTTTACCTTGTCTTCCAAGGCACTGTCCATTCCCGGCCACCACACGAATGACCTTGCCAGACTTTTCATCCGAGAAATCCCTGGATGAGCCTCATGCAACACTTCAATGATCTGTGACCGACCTGGAGGCGGAATAATGACTCGGGAACCCCACAGGATGCAGCCATCTTGAACACTGAGCTCCTGCTGACGCTTGGCATACGGTTTGAGCTGATCTTGCTCCACTGTTGCTGGCCAGCCCTGCAACAGCCACTGTTTAACCCGAGATAACTCTGGATCCCGTTCAGTCCATGCTTTGATGTTTTTAGCACAGACCGGAGAGTTCGCCAGCTTGTCCAGCAAAAACACAGTTTCTGGGGGCAAGTTCGACTGGTCGGGGACTTCCGGGAGGGGGAGGCGGCTGAAAGCATCTGCATTCGCATTTTCAGGTCCCGCCTTATAAACAATGCGATACTGGTATGCCGACAGTGTTAATGCCCAGCGCTGAACCCGGGCTGAAGCCATGGGTGGGATGCCTTTTGTTTCACTAAAGAGACTCAGGAGGGGCTTATGGTCTGTAACAACAGTAAATGGGCGGCCATACAGGTACTGATGAAAACGTTTCACAGCAAAAACTATTGCTAAGCCTTCCTTCTCAAGCTGTGAATAGCCCTTTTCTGCTGCTGTGAGCGTGCGTGACGCATATCCGACCGGTTTCTCTTCCCCCTCTTCCATACGATGGGAAAGAACAGCTCCTATGCCATACGGGGAAGCATCACAGGACAGGACCACCTCCTTCTCCGGATCAAAATGCACCAGGAGTGGTGCCGATTGTAACAGTTCTTTTACCTGTCTGAAGGCCTTCTCCTGTGCTTGGGACCACCTCCACTGACTGTCTTTGTGCAGCAGCCCGTACAGGGGAGCAAGCATGCTGGAGAGGTCAGGCAAAAACTTCCCATAATAGTTCACTAAGCCCAAGAATGATCTTAGTTCAGCTACATTCTTTGGACTCGGGGCTTCTTTTACTGCCCTCACTTTCTCTTCCAGTGGGGACAGGCCCTGTGCAGAAATGCGATGACCCAGGTATGTCACGCTAGGGGCTTGGAAAACACACTTACTGCGCTTCAAACGCAACCCAGCTTCTGAGAGCTTCTTCAACACCTGCTCAAGGTTACGCAGATGCTCCTCTTCTGTTTTACCTGTAACTAAAATGTCATCCAAGTAAACAGCAACACCAGGAATGTTTTGCAGAAGATTGTCCATAGTGCGCTGAAAGATAGCCGGACTGGATGCAACGCCAAACACCAGGCGGTTGTACTTGAACAGCCCCTTGTGTGTGTTTATTGTCACATATTTTTTTGATTCCTCATCCAGCAGCAACTGCTGGTAAGCATGACTCATATCCAACTTTGTGAATGTCCGACCACCCGCCAGTGTGGCAAAAAGGTCATCCACTCGAGGCAGAGGGTAGGCGTCGAGCTGAGAGGCTTGGTTCACTGTCAGTTTGTAATCACCGCATATACGCACCCCTCCGTCCTCTTTCAACACTGGTACGATCGGGGCTGCCCAGTCCGAGAACTCTATTGGCTCAATGACCCCTATCTGTTGTAGTCTCTCCAACTCTGCTTCCACCTTGGCCTTCATGGCGTATGGTACAGTGCGTGGTTTGAAAAAGCGTGGCCGGGCAAAAGGGTCCACACACAGCTTCACAGTGGTGCCCCGGAGAGTGCCCAATTCATTCTTGAACACATCTGCATACTTTCCCAGTAACTCTGCTATTACCGTTACATACCTGATTTCCCTCCAGTTCAGGCGGATTTTCTGCAGAAGGTCACGACCCAGCAGACTAGGCCCCTCCCCTTTCACCACCAGCAGTGTTGCTGCAGCTTCTTGACCCTGATATGCTGCATGCACCTCTATAGCACCAAGCAGGGGAATGCATTCACCTGTGTACTGTCTAAGGCTTATCTCAGTCGCTTGGAGGGCTGGTGCCCCGCCCGAGTGCCACAAGCTGTGGTAGGTGGCTTGGCTGATCACCGAAGCTGAAGCCCCTGTATCCACCTCCATTTGTAGCTCCTTCCCATTTACCTGGATAGTGGCATAGATGGGCTCCGCACAGCACTTATTAAAGCCAACCAGATTAAACATGTTGAAAACACACTCATCCTCCTCAGGTGCCATGCCCTGCAGGTGATGAGTGTTTAGTTTGTGTTTTGTCTTCCATTCCTTCTTTGATTTCTCCTTAGTGCCCCTGCATTTCTTGGCTAAGTGCCCCTTTTTCTTGCAGTTATGGCAGGTACTGTCTTTGAAAACACAGTCCTTGGCAAAGTGTGCCCCCCCACACCGGTAACACTCCAAAAGCTCCTTCAGTTTGCCCCTCACACTCCGAGATACATGATGCACCTCGGTTGAGTGCATATTGTTGTTAGCTTTCCGAATGTCTTTAGTGTTATTAGCTGCCGTTTCTATTGCCTGAGCAATTTCCAAAGCTTTCTTAAAGTCCAGTGTGGGCTCCCCCAACAACCGACGCTGCATGCCATCATCATTTATACCACACACCAACCTGTCGCGGAGCATGTCATCCAGCACGCCTCCAAACTCACAGTGCTCTGATAGCTGTCTCAGCTCCGTCACATACGCAGCCACCGAAACTCCCGGCTTGCGTGAATGAGTGTGGAATTTGAACCGCTGAACAATCACGGAGGGTTTCGGGCAGTGATGATTTTGCACCAACGTCACCAGTTCTTTGAAACTGAAGTCCCCGGGCTTCCGAGGCGTCGTCAGGTTACGTATCAACTTGTAGGTCCTCGCTCCACACGCACTGAGAAGAACTGACCTTTTTTTTTCTTCGTCCGAAATGTCGTTTGCCAAGAAAAAGTGTTCAAGCCTCTCGACATATTCAATCCAGTCGCCGTCTCCCTCGGCAAACTCCGTGAGCGATCCGATCGTAGCCATAGATGCGAAGTGGTAGTCCGACTGCAAAATCCGTAGCAAAAACTCAAAACTGTCCGCGTTCGGCTTTTATCCTCGTCGCCAAAAAGGTGTTATAACCTCAGGATAAAAATGCTTGGAAACTCAAGTGCCAGTTTTAGGACGTTTACTGACCACTTTTAGGAACAACCACAGCTAGTCGCACACATACAGGAAACTGTGCCACACATAACATTCCGGCAGGGAGAACCCTGAAAAACCTCTGAAGGTTCCGGGGTTCAACGCCCCCAAACATACATTAACAACAACACTGTCTATAACAACTCACTTAAATAAATCACTTTTAAGCATATTTGCACTGCACAAGACACTTAAATATGTGGATTGCACAACCCTGGACATTACATTTCTTTCATTCTTTCAATAAAACAGGAAACTCAGACACAGAGAACCAGACAAGGCACTGAACTAAACAGACAGATTCACAAACAGACAGTGTGACACCATAGACAGACAGAACACAGAAGTGGGACCAGGTGAGGAACAGAACAAAAACCTAACAAATGGCAAATCATAACAGAATACATACTCAGAATAAACAAAAGCATAAAGAAACACAAAACACTGAGTCAGTAGACTCAGGACCATGACAGATATGCCATGCCATCGCATAAACAGTGGCATCATTGCCAGACGTGCCCCACACCTGGTTGACATACACTGTGCCATGACACTGGTCAGTCAGAAGTGCCAGCTTGATGCCAGATTTGGGCCAGACCTGTTTTCTATGGGCCTGGGCCACATATCCACACCACAATCTAGCCCAGGGGTGGGCATTGGGCAATCTCAGTCCACGAGGGCCGGTGTCTCTGCAGGTTTTAGATCTCACCTTGGGTCAACACACCTGAATCACATGATTAGTTCATGCATGTATGTGTGTTGCGTAAAATTTTCACTATGTAATAAATGTCCCCTACAACCACTAAGAGGTTGCATGTACACATAAACACTGCAGTACCAGACTGTGGTCAGACAGTGACTCAGTTTTCTTTTGGATAACCAGGTTTCATATTTGCATAAGGAAATATGCAAATGTTGTGACATGCAAAAATAAAGTACAAATGATTTGGGAACATGATGTCCTCCATCCCCTCTTTCCAACCACATTTATGCAAATGTTCTCTGCCACCACTGCACACACCCCAAATATTTTCACTGTGATCCTCTTTTCTTTGATTTTTTGCTCCCTGTTAGAATTTCTGGATGCAGTTAAAATGATATTGTATGATGAAATTGTGCAAAAAGAAACTGACTTATCATAGTGTCTGAAGGAAAGATTTAAAAAACATTTGACATAACAAGTGTTATGTCATCTTTGGACATGCTTTTCACATCAAGTTAACTGGAGTTTAGTTTGTTAATGATGATGTGGTTATCATATGCATCAGATTTTTAATCTGACGTGAATTTACCTTGCCTATTGCCCTATGGTAGCTGGGATAGGCTTCACCCTTCATGACCTTGATACGGATAAGCAGAAAAGGATGGTGAACTTATGACATGCTGAGGAGGTAATTTAACCATTTAAATCAACTGTGATGGATCAAGGACACATTTAAAACCTGCAGGACACCGGACCTTGAGGACTGGAGTTCGACACCTGTGTACTAAAGCAACAGCTATTGCATGACTCTGTAAAATGAAACTTTCCTGTTTTATGTTAACCTAAGTCAGTCACCAAACTTCCAGTCTGTGAAATACTGTGGGGTTTTTTTTTTTTACTTCTGTATACAAAAAAAATAAATTCTTGAACACTTCCACCACAATTGTCACTTTTTGTTCCTTATTTGGTGGGTGCCAAACAATTTGAATGGAAATTCCCAGGCAGCACACTAACATTTTGCCAACATATATTGGCTCAGCAAGACACTGGGCCAACATCTACTTCAACATCTACTTCACCAGTGCTTTGTCTCTGTCTGTGCTTTCCAAGTAGGGAGGCATTAAGATAGCGTGGACATGATCTTCCTACTGAAAAGATACAGTGTCGGCATAGCTTACTGCTGCTTTGGTGACTATCTACTGCTCTCTATGTGATGTTTATAAGTCACACACTGATCTTCCTTGTATCTCACCCAAACCGAGGTCAAATGTTCTATGTTCTAGCAGATGAAGAAGTGAAGGATTATCTATAAAATCACTTCAAAAATACTTTTCTAAACGAGTTCCTCATTGATGTATGAGTTGAATGCGTGTTCGCTTTTGTTTAAAATAACTCTGTAACTTTTAAATTTTAGCACATTTCCATTTGGTTACACATTTTGTGCAGTAAGTATAAAAAAATGCAAGTGCTAACAGATCATATAAGTATCAATATTTGTAGCCATCACTGATGCATAGAAATAATTTATCTTTAAATGTCTCTATCCATTCACTGAGTTTCCATTCAGTCAGTGTGTTTTGCTATCCATGATCAAGAATAGAAACTGAAAGATAAATTGTAATTTCTAAAAAGCCATAACTACTCTATATATTAGACATTTCAGCTCTTTAAATTGAAGGGGAACAGCAGTTACATAGACACACAGATCATAAATTAAGATTTTACAGTGTGCTCAGCTCTTTTTAAAGGTAATACAGCAACTGGTCAGTTATGGAGGGTGATGTTAGCAGGCAAAAAGAGAAGTCCAAAAATGAGCAGATTACGAAGAAAACTAGATTCAGATTAAAGAAAAAAAAAAGCTAGACATGTATGGCTCTGATGGTGCAAAAGACTGTCTGACAGAAATTCATTCTCATGTCCTTTTTCATTAACAACACACATGATTGACAAAACAGAAAAACAAGCTCTGACTTCCAAAGCTATGTTTAGATAAATAGGCATAGTCAAAACATGCTTGTGTTATACTCTGTGATGAATAAACATGTAATAATATATGTTACAAAATAACCTTTTTCCAAATGACAGAAAAAAGTGTCATGTTCTTAATGGAATGACAACAAGACTGAGTGACTTTCAGTTTCTCATGAAAAGAAAATGAAACTGAACTAAAGATTAAATCCTGCCACCTTTCCATTTCCATTTTGTTTTCATACACAAATAATGTAATTTGCATTAACCAAATTCTTTCTTGTATGTATGATTAACCTCTGTTTCAGTCCTCTTCTTTAGACATGACAACGATCACAAGACACAAACGAAGCAGGGAGAGCAGTCCACAACTAAACCACTAAAAGGCCTGGATGTGTTTTACAATCTGTAGGCTTATATTTTTTAAGTGAGGTTGTGGTATATTTTTAAAAAAAAAAATGTGTTTATGTAGAAGTAACCTTTTCTGGAAGAATAACACAAGAACAAGGCCTCTCACAATTTGCACATTTACTCTTTTATTGAACAGTATACCATATCAAATACATGCACACGTTTAGATTTAGAGCAGATTGAACTAAAGAAAACAAATAACATAAAATGCTGTAAATAGTTGAATGATGTCATTTTGATCCTGGTTTAATACTTCTTCTTAGAAATAATTCTTCTATTTTGCAACATTTCTCTTTTGGATATTGATATGAACCGTCATCGTACAATAGGCAAATATTTATCCTGAATGTTAATTCAGGACAAATGACAAATGAATAAAAACTTAAAACCTTAAAAAAAAAATTAAAAATGCTAAAACTTTTATAACTGTTCTACTTGGACACTATTTATACTTAAACCTATTTATACAAAACCTTACTGACTTTGGTAAGAGTATTGTAACAACATTGGTAAATGTAGAGCAGTTGTTGAAAAGGACGATAAATGTTAAACTATCATCTTCTTTCAGCTGCTTCTGTTTAGTTATATGACCTGCAATTTCAAGTTTAAAACATGATGTGCAATCCAGTGGCGTGTCCAGCGGGGTGGCCTGGGGGGGGGCACAGGCCACTTCAATCATGAAACTGATCAATGATCAGCTGATCGTCTTTTCTCTCTTGTTTGTTTATCGCCCACTTTGCGCCAGAAAGAGGAAACCAGTAGATGTCGCGCTAAACAACAGCAGCACGTTTAAGCTTGATCAGCTGTTGTTAGAATGTATTTAATATTAATTTCTAGTATCAGCTGATGTTTGCTGGAGCCAAAGCTGTAAACCTGCTGGTCATGATATCGGTTTGGATATGTGGTGAGAGGGAAACATGAAGATGAAACCAGGAGATGTCCTTACTGAATCATCAGAGCTGAACAGGTGATGGAGAAACAGGTTTACCTTTTAGGTGACATGAATGAGTTGAAGGGAAGTTATGAACTGTTTCTGAGAGACAAATAACACCAGGATCCTTTTCTAAATAGCTGACAGCTGGTAACTGTGCAGGGGTGGATCTAAAGTTTTGCCAGGGGGCCAGGTAGGGCATAAACAGGGAAAGGTGGGGAACAAAGAAATACTTTTCTTTCTTATTCTCATTTAAAATATCTAGTTTTTATTAAATAATTATCTAAATCTTACAACCAAAGTTTTTATCTGACGTAAAATGTATAGAAACCATACATATACCAACAAGACTGTACATCACTGTCACAACAGCATTTGTTTTCATTCAAAGTCTTTATGGCTTTAATCAGAATCAGAATCAGAATCAGAATACTTTATTGATCCCTGGGGGAAATTATTTTTTGTTAATACCTGGTGGGCTGGTCTCTAGTCAAAATGCCCAATTTTCTGTCCCAGTCCAGCCCTGCAGGTTAATACTGGCAGTGTCACCATGCCAGCTGACTGTATTTCATCATCAGCCAGTGTTGTTCTTGATCAATATTACCAAAGTTTACCATAAGGCAGCATATAAAGTATTTACTTGCTTTCAGGTTTTATTCAAATGTTAGTCTTATCAGTTGTTTCCCCACTTTTTTCCTGTTTCAAAATCAAACACCAGTTTGTGAGAAGATTATCTTCTTTTTTTTTAACAGGCAGATAAAGTTTTACATTGGAATTGGCTAATTTGTCAATTGTTTGTTACAAATGTTCGTATTTTAATATTCAAAAATGTTTTTGCCCAAAACATATGTGCACTATATGTCAGTAAAAATACTATGCAAATATTGCTGACCTTGAATGCTGAGTAAACACTGACAAAGCACTGATTGTATCTCTTGTACTTTATCAACGCAGTATCTAAAAACTTTGCACCATAGTGGTTAAAATCTCATTCTAATAAGAGTTAAAAGTGCATTCAGTTATTAGGTTTATAGGATTATTGAATTATGGTTAACGGTTGGTAGAATTTTTTTTAAACATTATCTGCCAATTACATCTGCCACCCTTCTCCAAATCTGTGCCCCTACCTGGCCCCCCCAACAAAACCTTTCTAGACAAGCCACTGATTGTGTGGACTGATAACAGCCGAAGCGGGTGAATAAAGTCACCCAGTCGCTAGCTGTGCCATTACCCAGCATACACCACTCCCTTCATAAATGCAATAAACGATACAAAAGTAATAGCCTATAATTAATTTATCTGCTGTATCTGCTGTTTCTTAGGTAGTTGTTTACATTATATAATTTATTGTGTTCTGTATACGTCACTGCAATGTGATTTTGGAAATATATATACGGACAACAGGCTCTTCCGCGGCAATCTCTTGTTGTCAATAAGCAACATTTAGGGAGCTCTATAGTATTCAATGAGAGGACCCTGCACGTCAATTCTCAACGCGAGGGGGGTCGATAAGTGAAGCAGAGGGAGCCTGACCATGCGTCACACATTTGACGAGTTGGGAGTGAGAACGTGTTGCAATTAAAGGAGTTGAACTGACTAACAAATCTCAGTCACCTAAACTAAGACGAAAGTTTAGACAACATGTGATTTTTCATTAAGATAACAATTGGTTGTGTTACAAGAACAAACTCTATTTCTTGACTTAACTTAAAAATTTAAGGCAGCCCTATTTTTAAGTTGAAACAACAAGTTATATTTTACAGTGTAGGAAGGCAGAAATCCAAATACAAAAAATTACTGTTGATATCCCAGAATAGGACAAGTTCAAATCATTTGCACACATAATGACTCGTTTGCACGCATGATAAATGGTGTTGGTGGAGCAAGACGTCATTGGTTTTGAGGAAAATTAGGCCACGTCTAGTCAAACTAGTGTGCAAATCACTTGTATGTACTCCAGGATATCTACAGCAGCTTTTTGCCTATCCAAATAAGAAACTTCTTTATTCTAAAAAAAACCAAACAAACAAAAAACAACCTTGGTGTGTGCCACTTGTGCCACAACTCTCTGGTATCTGCATTAATTTCAACACTTTCTGTAGCATTTCTAACTCTACACATCTAAATTCAAATCACTTGGTTGAGTGACAAAACGTTTCTCCCACTGAAAACGCTACATTCAGATGAACAGAATCCACCTTTTGGAATTTTCCTACCTGGATGACTCAGCATGCATCAAGACAACTCTGTTGTGACTTAATGTCACACTGAAGGGGTTTATTATTGTCATGTCCAGGAAATAAAGTGTTTCAATCACCTATATGGTCACAGGGGTATAAAACCAAGCGCCTAGACATTTAGACTTATCCTACAAACATTTATGAGACCAGGGCCCTGTTTCAGGAAGCCGGTTTAGTGGAAAAACTGAGTAAGTATACCCTGAGTTAACGAAAACTCTGGGTTTTCGGTTTCACAAAGCGAGTTCAGCTGAAGCCTGAGTGAGTCACTATGACGACACACGCCGTGAAGCTAACCTGCCCCCAGCAGGTTTACTACAACTAACCCTGACCTTCTCCGCCTCTTTGTCGGAAACCTGACAGTAGGAAGTGTCAGACATGGCGTGTCCCTTCCTTGAAGAGCCAGTAGATCGTGAAGCCCAAATTCTCCGCAGAGCTCTCCGCCGGGAGAGAGTGATTAGAGCGCGTTTGGACATTTTATCATTTCCTGATGATTGTCTGTGCGAACGTTACCGTTTTTCAGCACAATCTATAAGTTATTTGGATAACATCCTGCCATATATTACGCATGTGACACATCGCGGACATTCTCTCAGTTCTGTACATATTATTTGTATTGCACTTCGGTTTTTTGCAAACGGGAGCTTTCTGTATAATATTGGTGACGCTGAGCACGTTTCCAAGGCTACCGTCTGTCGGGCAGTCAGGAATGTTACAGTTGCACTGAAACGTCTCCTGTACTCGTCTGTGGTGTTCCCCGGTCACAGACCCACAAGATTCATCAAAGAGGGATGCCACAAAATTGCAGGTATCAGGATGACCAAAACTTAATTTATGATGTGGTGATACTTGGACTACTACTTAAATATTACATTTATTTTCAGGGTTCCCAGGCGTGATTGGCTGTACAGATGGCACTCACATTCCAATCATTGCTCCTTTAGTAAATGAAGGAGACTATGTGAACAGGAAGTCTTTCCACAGCATTAATGTACAGGTACATAGTTCCCTGTAGCATTTCAAACTAACAAATTATTTCATCATAGTAATGGATGCTAATTTGTGTTCTCTGCACTGTGAAGATCATATGTGATGCTGCCAACATTATTACAAATGTGGAAGCCAAGTGGCCAGGCTCTGTCCATGACTCACAAATATTCCGTGAATGTACACTGAGCACAAAATTTGGACATGGTGAGTTGAAAATACTTTAAAATATATAAAGACCAATTGCTTCAGGGACATTTGAACTGAAGTGTACCCTTCTGTCTTAGGAGAGTTCACTGGCTACTTGCTTGGTGATAGGGGGTATCCATGTTTACCCTATTTGCTTACCCCTTACTCTGACCCTGAACCGGGCCCACAGCAGCGATATAATCTGGCTAATTGCAGGACAAGAGCCAGAATTGAAATGACTATCGGAATGCTTAAGGCCCGGTTCCAGTGCCTGCAAAGACTCAGGGTCACCCCAGAAAGGGCATGTGACATTATTGTGGCATGTGTGATTCTTCACAACATTGCCACAATTAGAGGAGAACACTGTCCTTCTGAACCAAACATCAGCAGTGATCCAAACCATGAACATCCTGACCCTCCCACGGACATACAAGATGGAAGCGCAGTCAGAGACACCATATGTCACAATCATTTCTTTTGACCCATCACCTCAACATGTTGAAAGACGAATAAACAGATTTTCTGTTCAACTGGCTTTATTGGTCGCCTGTGTTTCCTGTACACAAAGTATTAAAAGATGTAAACCTCATAAAGTGTCTCTGTTGCTTCCTCCTCTGTAACAGCTGTCAATGTTTCTTCATTATTTTCCTGTAGTAAAGAAATAAACAACATTGCTGTTCTACTGTAAACTCATATAATCTGTGGAGTATTACTCACAACTGCATGTTGGTCTGGCTCAACAGGAGGCTGCACCAGATGCAGTACACCACCACCATCAACTGATAGAATATGAGGTTTATACAGGTCACTTATAACTTACAAGGGACCAAATGGCAATTAACAAACATACCAATCACCTTACACTTCATTGTCATTATGCTCTCAAAGACAACCAAGGCTGAGGGAAGGCAAAATCAGTAGGAAAATAACTTCACTACAAAATAATTCATTATGGTAAAGAGTTTATCAAATGAATGAGCAGCACTGCAAAGGTGACTGTGAAGAAAGGATGTATGCACATCATGTATTATTTTGAATTTACCACCTATGTAGGCACTTGTGTCTTGCGGGGTTATTGCCTCAGAGGATGTCCCCGCAGAGATGCCTTCGGCCACAGGGCGCCCACTGTTTTGGCTGAGGGCCAACTGCTCAGCCTCTGTGAGTGGTGGAGGACCCCCACCTGTTTTTCGGGCCTCTGCTTTTTTTCTGTTGGCTATAACGGGTCACATTTGAGCATACAGAGTAAGCAAATATGTACTTGTAATGTGCTCAGATAATTTCAATAAGTGCTTACAGAAAGAAAATTAATGTAGCCTCTAACTGCAATTGATTTACATGGGACAAACAGCCCAAGCACTATGGCTCATAATACAATTACACCTTACCTGTTTGGACTATATTTTTATATTTCATTTTTACTTGCTGCCAGGAACGTTTGGGGCCTGTTGGGTTGCACCTGCGCTCACATCACATCACAAAATAAAATGTATAAAATAACAAATAAAATAACATATGATAAAATAACGTGTTAAATGGGTGGAAATCCCTAGATCAATGTTTATATTAACACTCACGCATTGACTCTGTCGGCTATGTTTTGCCATGCATGCTCCCTTTCTTTTGCAGCTGTGGCTAACTTTACTTTTTTCCGCGGAATTTGCATGTTATCGGCATATGCTGCCATCAGAATTTCGGCCTCAAGCGCTGTAAAATACATTGACCGCGCCTTCTTTCCCTCCGTCTCCATGGTGACTCGCTTAATCTGTGCTCCGCTTATCAGGGCTTTATGTATCCTCGTCCGCACGCTTCACTTGGGGTTGACGCAACTCCGCGTTGACTGAACTAATTGTTATCAGCCTTTCTGAAACCGAATATTCCGAGTTGGACAGTTCGGGGTTACTCAACCCTGAGTATCGTTTTTCACTCTGAGTTTTCTAAACCGGCTTCTTGAAATAGGGCCCGGATCACCTTTGTGATGAACTGACTTTGAGACCTATCCCCTCCATCACAGACACACATTGCAGTACCAGTCTCTGTGGCCAGACAGTGGCTCAGAGTTTTTGTTTAGGATAACCAGGTGTGGCATTAACCCGACCCGACGACGTTCAAAACACTCGTTAACACCTTTTATTGCACACTTTTTTCACACTGTTGCCGTTCAGCTTTCCAGCTGCCAGCCACACACCACCACCAACAACAATAATAATAATAATAATAATAATAATAATAATAATAATAATAATAATAATAGCAAAGAGAGCACAGACTTTAAGCCGGCGAGGCATAATTGACGATGCCACTGCAGGTGCATCCATCACCCCTGCAGCAGCACCGCAGACCACGCCCTGTTATACCAGGTTTCATATTTGCATGGGCAAACAGCTTCTTTGATTCCCTGAAATATGAAGTACAAATGATTTGGGAACATGATGTCCTCCATCTCCTTTTTCCAGCCACATTAAAGCCAATGTCCTGTTCCACCCACTGCACACACCCAAAGCAAACAACCTCGTGCAAACAGAACACACCATATTTAGTCAGAAGAAAAATTAAGCTTAAACCACTTGCTGAACACAGGCCATCTGATTGCCTGATATCATACCAATAATCTCAATCTAATATTCTCTATCAGTCAATATTTTCTTTGTAATCCTCCTTTTCTCTATTTTTTTGCTCCATGTTATCGTTTCTGTTGAGAGAATTCACCTTTTGGGACCTTCATTTAGAAACTCCATTTTGTGTTTACTTGTATTATTTTTTTGTCTAATGTTTTTATTTGTTTGCTGTTCTGAAACACTGAAGGGTGACAAACACAAAAAAGTAAGAAATCGGGAAGGGGGAGCACTTTTTCACACCACGACATGTTGGTCTTGCAATGCAAATTTTTAATGGCTTTAGGGTAAAAAAATCTTATGTAAAAAATAATATATTTGCTTGCACTTTGGATTTATTGAACAGTATACAATATCAAAATGTCAGTATAAAACCAAGCATTTATGAAACAAACAAACAACAAACATTTATAAAGCCTGATCACCTTTGTGATGAACTGACTTTGAGACTGTGAGCCTATCCCCTCCATCACTGAGAGAGGTCACATGTACAGATGCACGCTGCAGTACCAGACTCTGTGGCCAGACAGCAGCTCAGAGTTTTTCTTTAGGATAGCCAGGTGTGGTATTAATGACCGACCAGACCACGTTCAAAACAGTCGTTAACACCTTTTATTGCACACTTTTTTCACACGGTTGCCATTCAGCTTTCCAGCTGCCAGCCACACACCACCACCACCAACAATAATAATAATAGCATAGAGAGCACAGACTTTAAGCCGACGAGGCATAATTGACTATGCCACTGCAGGTGCATCGATCAACCTTGCAGCAGCACCGCAGACCAGGCCCTGGTACACCAGGTTTCATATTTGCATGGGCAAACAGCTTCTTTGATTCCCTGAAACATGAAGTACAAATGATTTGGGAACATGTCCTCCATCTCCTTTTCTAATGAGCTATAATAATTGATAAATTGCCAAGAGAGCTTATATAAATCCTCGCTGTGAAGGAGATATTATTACAGTAGTATAATAATCAAAACATATCTGTGGCTTTAACAGTTTATTGTGCCAAAAAAAATGAAAAAATGAAAGAACACTTATAATTAACATTTAAATGCTCTATGCCACAAGCCTAGTTTTGATAACCTTATTCTTCAACGTGGTCTAAGGAGCTTGGAAAGAAAAGCGTCTGGACTTCTTGAGTTGCTTGAAGACGTTTCACCTCTCATCCGAGAAGCTTCTTCATTTCAGTTGTTTTAGATTTTGCTGTCAGATTATAAATTTACCTTAAGTTGGTTTAGTGTCTGTTATTTACTCATCTTAGGCATTGTGTCTTTGGTTAAGTGTCAAGTCTTTGTGAAAATCATATTTAAATTTAGTTAAATATTTTGAGCAGAACGAAATGTACCCCTAAATACATGAAAAGTAAAAGCTGTGATCTTAAGGATGGTACCTCATCATTCTGTTGGTGGGTGAGACAAGTATATTTCTTTACTGGTTGTGTGTGTGTGTGTGTGTGTGTGTGTGTGTGTGTGTGTGTGTGTGTGTGTGTGTGTGTGTGTGTGTGTTTAATCAGGTCAGTTGTCTCAGTGTTTGAGACAACTGACCTGATTGTGTTGTGTTATGTTCCCCATGCCACATCCTTGCGGTGAACAATGCTGCATCATACTTGATTACCTCCCCATATCAGATTATTTTGCTGAAATTTCACTCTTTTTCATTTTTCATGCTTCTCAAATAGCAGTTTATCTGTACTGCCGCACATGGGATTGTGCAGTCGTAATTGAAATTTCGTATCATGTGTGATATCACCCTTCATTTTCAAAATTATTGTAAGGAAGGAGTCTGAAAGTGTGATTGATCCCTCACATGGTCATAGATCCACTTTTTGGGGTTCTTTTTTAGATTTCCTGTGAAAGTCTGAAATGGTTCATATTTCCATTCCATTCCCTCCCCCCCACCCCCACCCTCTCTCTCTGTTTCATTCCCTGAATCTTTCTTTGTGTGTCAGTCTGTGTGCAGGCAGCAGCAGGACAGCTTCAGTGCAGACAGACGTTCCACGCTCCCTGCAGAATCATAGCCCATCAATCATGTTAACATGTTAACTAGTGGGATTTATTTTATTCAGCAGAAAAAAACAGTGAGGATCCCATTACAGAGAGTGGCCTAAGGGCAGAATGTGTATGTGTGTGTATGTGTGTAAATGTTGGGGGGAGACCCTCTGGGGAAGACCCCTTTCTCTTCTAGTGCAACATCCAATCTCTCTCAGTGGCACAGTGTGAGAAATAACGATATGTAACGAAGATGTAATGAACAAAAGTCAGTTGTTTTGCTTTGTTTTTTTTTTTTTAAAAAGTCACTGAGTTGTTGTCAAAATTGCAATCTACTGCAGCGGATTTCCAGTATTCACCTAAAAAAGGAAACTTATATTCAAATCGCTGGTTCCTTGTTATCGAGAGAAGTTAGTGTTAGCAGCAACTTACATGTGCGCATTGGAGGCCTGCTCAGATGCGACCAGAGATTTACACTCCACTGCTCACTTTCAGAGTGTAAATAGGATTAGCAAATAATACCAGGTGTTCAAGTTACCACACCTGACAGCATATGACAGGTTTAGTTTTGCCTGAATCGCAGAGGCATGTATTACAGTCTGGCTGGGATGCACACACTGACTGTGGTTTTGCTTGAATTTGCTCTCTGTGCATGCTCACGGGTGATGGGCAACGTAGGTATAAGTATGCAGTAAAGGTGATGCTGATATAAGAATGAGCAGAATGTCATAGATATGCCCATAAAAGTTTGTATTTTAAATGTCCTTTCTTCTTCTTTCAGTCTTCTGACACATCAAATTTGATGGAAAATAAACATGTTAATATATATTCTGTGTGTGCATGTGTGTCTCCACATGTATGTTTTCATACATGCCTGAGTGCAAAGTGTGGCTAATTAAACGGCTTGTTGCCATTTTCATTTCCACGCCTAAGTGTTTTTGTATTTGTGCATGTGACCGAGCTTTTTGTATCTCCGTGGGTGATATAAGTTTAGGGCTGTTTGATTGTTTCACCACCTGTGCCCGACATGTCTGCAGATTGGTACCTCCCACCCTGACACTCACATCAAACACGGCTCAAGTTTCCTGAGCTGTCTTTTGTGTGGAGCGTGTTAAGCGATTTTTAAAGTGGCCCTTTCTGGTTTCTCCTCCAGGGCTGAGGGGACACACTCCCTCTGGCTCGCTCTAACTTTCTCTCAGTTTTGTTTTCCCTTTGTCAATTGCAGCTTCTCTCAATGTATCTACCCATCTTTTCTGTGTGTGTGAGGAATGAACACAGTGAAGAGAAAAAGAAGAATTTATTTTAGAAAGTTTTCTAATAAAAAAAAAGTTTCCTTGAATCTTCAGTGGCTACAATAAGATGCATTTGGATTTTAGCAGTTAGTTCTCTGCATTCCACAGATGGTTCAAATGCTCATATCTCACTTCTCATTAAGTATTTAGCTGGCATCCTATTTGCATAGCTGAGAACAGAGGGGAGAAACGTGTAGATGTGTACGAGGTGGCTAACGAAGTGGCCTGGAGATTGCATGGATGGATTCTTGCCAAGCAACGCCCCACCTGCTTGCACCCGCCACTTACTCCCAGTCGTGACTGCCCCCAACCCCCTAGCTCATTGAGTGTGCCCACTCTAAAAGCTCACAAATTCTGCTCCCTTTGACAATGGTTAGGTCAGCCTAGATAAAGCACGTCCATTAGAGGCAATCGAGCTGGCGGGACAGAGTGACAGAGACACACAGGAGGGCAAAACAGGAGGGGAAGGAGTAGGAAGGCTTTGACAAATACCAAAGGTGGCCATAACTCTGCTTGTCTTCCTGGGAAATTTTTGCATGCTTTTTTTTCCTTAGAGCTTGATAAGTGTTTCTGAATTAAATGGGTTTTAATTAGCAGTCATTAAGAAGTTCATTAGCAAATTGCCTGGCTGTTTGGCTGTTTCGATGGGGATGATGGCGCTGCTCTCCGGGGCTCGCTCTGTCTTTTTACCGTGGCAGTAGTGCGTTTGGGTTTAAAGGAGAGGAAGCAGACATTTAAAGAGAGAGTGTGGATTTAAAAAGGAGAGAAAGCACAAGAGAGGGAAAAATCTGATCTGGACACTTTGCACTTGTTTTTAATTTTTTCTGACCTTTCTCACCTCCTCTCATTCTGCACCTTTTTCTCTCTCACTTCTGCATCCTCCCCATTTTGCCCACATCTCTCTCTCACTGTCAGTGGTTACTTTGTGGTTATGTGGTGATGGAAGCTGATAGCTGGCAGTTGAAGGCTGTTCTCTAGGGCTTAAGAAGAATCCATCTGTGACTGTGTGGTTGCAGTTTAGTCAGATGGTGCAGACTGGCCTGCTGAGGTGGCGTTACAGAACGATACTCGAGATGAAAGCACAGGACATGGACAACAAAAGCCATGATAGTAGCACAGTTATAGAAGCAGATAGTATTTGGTGGCTAGGCTGTTGTTCTTACACTGCTTGAGAAATTGTGTGGAAATGTAGCATGGTTAAGCAAGACAAGTGACTGTGTGTGTGTGTGTGTGTGTGTGTGTGTGTGTGTGTGTGTGTGTGTGTGTGTGTGTGTGTGTGTGTGTGTGTGTGTGTGTGAGGGTGTTTTATGGAGAGACACATGGAGATAAAAAAAAAGCTTCTTATTTGTTTCTTTACTTTATGGTTGTGGTTCACTCATGTCATAACTGCTGCTGTGTTTCTTTAATTCATTACTGTAAAATTGTATACAAAAGTACACACAATATTTAGTCTTATTTACTTATTATTAGTCCTATTTTTAGAGTTTTTTCAGTTTAAAATAATGATATAAAGAATATATAAATAAATACACCAATTGTGCTCACCTTGATAAAAGCTTTGGTCACATTCTCACACAGATAACCAGACCTATCAGCATGCACCAATATCTTTTAGGAGAATGATTAGAGTTTGGAAATGAGGAAATGCGCTGGCTTCCCTCACATGAAGACATGTACAAATTAACCTTCCTTTAATCTCTCTTTCTCACTGCTGAACATACATGAATGCAAAGACATACTGAGCAAGATAAGTATTGTGAAAGGAATATATTTGCTGTGATTTGAATTGCATATGTGAGTACTGTGAGAGATCAATAGCTCCAGTTTCCCCTCCAAATCACCTATCCCGCATCCTCCTCTTCTTTCTTTACCTCTTTAAATCAGGCTTTTCAGCTCTGTTTCGATCTTTACCTTTATTTACGCTATCGTTTCCTTATTTGTGCATTACTCTTTCCTTTTTAATCTCCCCAATCTTGCCTTGTTTTCTTTTCCTCCCCCTTTTCTATCCCTCATTTCTTACTGACATCATTCCTTGCCTGTGTTGTAATGCGTAATGTTCTAAAGTTGGCTCAGCCCATGGCAGACTGCTGCCGATACAGACTGATTAGCTATAAATCTTGCCTCAGTGACCAGTTACCTTACAGAGATCAGACAGACAGAAAGACACACATGAGAGGAGGCTGAGCGAGTGTGTTTGTGTTATGCTGTGTGTGGGTACAGCCAACCTAGATCTGTCCGACTTACCGAGCCTTATTAATACAGCAATGACTGATACTCTCACTTTCAATCCATCGTGCACCCAGTTTAAATATTAAGCTATAACCAAAAGCCAGGCCGATGACCTGAGCTTTTCCTGTTCTCGAGCCTGTTTGAATGGGAAACACTTGTGCTCATAATCTTTTGACTAATCCCACAGGAATGTGTCAGTGTGTTTGCGTTTGTGTGTCTTTACTCTCTTTGCTCTTCTTTCACCTGCTAGCGCACAATCAGCTCTGTCAACATCATTAGCTGAGGCGGTTTTCACATCAAAGTTAACAACAAGCTAACATTTTGTACATCGAGAGAGTTTAACCGGACATTATTGTGACTATTGCTTAAAGATGTTTGATGTGTTGCTGGTTGTTTTATGAGATTTTGTGAGTTAAATGATTAATTCATCTATCTAAATGAGTAAGGGGTCCATAAATATTCCTGATCTCTGAAATATTCTCTAATTCATTAAAATGCTCAATTTGAAATGTGAAGTGTCTGTCACATCTTTGGATTGTGGGAGGAAGGTGGAGTCTTCAGAGGGAAACCCCTGTGAAAACGGGAAGAGTGTCCAAACTTCACACAGAAATGGCCAGCACTCAAATTATGTGCAATTGGAGATTGACCTATATGGAAGATTTCCCTAAGTAGCTCTGCAAAATCACAAGAATGCACAAAACACCCAGCCCTTTTCATAAACCTTTAAACACTAGTGCAGATTATATTTGGCTTCTGCCTCTTAATTTTGGAACATAATTGATTTATTTTCTGTTGAGACAAGGGAGGCAGTGATGAGAACTATGAGCAGACAGCTTGACCTTGGCAGTCGGACTCCACAGCTTTGCTCTGTTGAGTGCAGAGAATGGTCTTAAGCTACTCACACAAGTGGTGCGATTGTCGAACGGACAGACAAGGAATCTGAATTATTTTCTACTTTTATCAGACCTTCCATGTGTACTACACCACGTCCTTTAGCTATTTGCTCTTAACAATGCCTTCCTGCACATGACCATCTGAGAAGACGTTTCCTTTTTTTTGCTTTTTTTATGCAAGGATGATTAGGCCATTATCACACTCTCTATTGATATACTTATCAATCCTCATGATACATGTTTTCTTGTTACTGCTAGTGCATACACATTGAAAATTATTACTATATCAGCAGCTTCAGGTGCAAGAGGGCACAACCGGATTCTATAACTATTTTGGAATAGCTTTTTCACTTCCTGTTAACTCGAGAACGTTTAATCATATTTGATGGATTTTATCAGTGAGGAGATCAAACTGATCAAATCCTTGTTTTAACTTACAGTGTTTTTACTGCTGTGTATTCCCACTGTGACGACCCACTGCACCCTGCCTTCCTTTTGACTCATGTGTGTCTTGTTTGCAGGCATTGAAGAGGCGGAGTTCCCATTTACAATCAGTGACACTGGCAACACCTGAGCCAGTGTGCCAGGACACTATATAAAAAGCCTTTAGGGCAAAGCCCTGCCCATCGTCTATCATGTCGGCCGGCCTTGTGGGATTTTGAACAGCTGTAGCTGCTTCTTGTTCTTCGATAAGCCAGGTCCGAGCCAGCTCCAATCAGCCAGAAAAGTTATCGTGGTTCCGAATTGGTAGATCCTCCATTGAGACTGTCAAATTCAAATTTTATTTGTCACATACACAGTCATACACAATACGATATGCAGTGAAATGCAACTGCTCGTGACCTAAAATAAAAGACTATGAATAGGATAGAAAATACATATGAAAATTAAAATGAAGGGTAAATTTAACTAGGAAAGAATAAAATAAAATATAAAAATTAAAGTTAAAAATAAAATAACTGTACAACAAAATAACTGTACACAAAATACACAATATAGAAAATATAAAAGAATATATGAAGAAATACAGAACAATAAGAGCAGCTGTACGAGTAATAAATGGTAATGAAAGAAATGTAATGTCCAGGGTTGTGCAATCCACATATTTAAGTGTCTTGTGCAGTGCAAATATGCTTAAAAGTGATTTATTTAAGTGAGTGATTTGATTTGATGACCACGCAGTGTAGTTGTGCAGTGGCCACTAGTGTAAACAAATGTCCAGAAAGTCCAGTGTGTGTGTAAAAACCATATGTGTGGGTCAGTACTATGTGGTGGTGTGATTGAGAGACTGTATCGCCTGCGGGAAGAAGCTCCTCCTCAGTCTCTCTGTGTTGGTCTTCAGGGAGCGGAATCGCTTTCCTGACCTCAACAGAGAGAACAGTCTGTTGTTGGGATGGCTGAGGTCCTTCACAATCTTCCTGGCCTTGGTCCAGCACCGCCTGCTGTAGATTGAGTGCAGGTCAGGGAGCTCGGAGCAGATGGTGCGCTCAGCTGACCGCACAACCCTCTGTAGCGCTCGTCTGTCCTGCATGGTGCTGTTCCCGAACCAGGTTGAGATGTTCCCCGTCAGGATGCTCTCTATGGTGCAGGAGTAAAAGTTCTTGAGCACCTTGGAGGGCAGTCGGAAGTCTCCCAAGTGTCTGAGGTGGTAGAGACGCTGTCGGGCCTTTTTCACCACAGTGTTGATGGATCTGCCCCTTTGACCAAGGTCAGAGCCACATCACCAGGCTCCTGATTGGTTGTCGTGGCGTGTTTTGACGCTGGAGTTCAGATTTTTCCAACTCAAGCGGTAGACGTGAAACACGCGTATGCACAAAATGCAACACAAAAACTGACGCACATGGTTTTATTCGCGAGCCAAATGCGCCAGACGTGTACACTGACGCCCGTTTCTCGCGTTTTCGTGATGCAAATCTGCTTCCAAATTTTCGCGGGACACGAAATCGCGTGTCATCGCGCTTTTTCCATTGACTTTACATGTAAACCTGACGCTCTGGCCGCCTCTATCGCGTTCGGTGTGAACACACGGTTAGAGTGTGGAAAACCTCTAAACCTCAGGCTTAAAATGACCAACAGTCTCCTTTAAAAAGGACATAGTCACAGGCTCAAACCTGTCAAGGACAGCAAAGCAGGAAGCAGAGACTGAGGGGTCATGAGCACAAGGCAAGATTTGAGCCCTTGTGGAGGAGACCTTCTCAATAAAAAAAATGTAAAAAATTTTCACAGGCTTCAGACGAGGGCTTGATACAGTCGATATGTGGTGCACTAAGAACAGAGTTAATAGTTAAAACACATGGGTTGTGACAATTTGACAGAATAATGTCAGATAAGTGTTTCTTTTGGCATCTTTTACAGTTTTTTGATATTGAAGCCAACAGTCCTTTAGCATCTCGAATGACACTTGTAGTTGGTCCTTTTCCCACTTGTGTTCAGCTTGACGGTACTCACATCTGACAGCTTGGGTCATGTCGTTCAGCCAGGGCTCAGATTTAGCTTTAGGCAGTTTGGTTTTTAATGGAGCGACAGTGTCCAAAGCAGTCCAACAGGTGGAATAAAACCATGAACTCAGTTCCTCAGTCTGGCTGCATAAAAACTATGGGATTGTACAGTTCTGGTTAAAAACTGTTGAAAACCCAGGAGCAGTATGAGGTTTAACTGAGGTACAGGCAAGAGGAACTTCAAACATTACAGGACTGTGGTCAGAAAACACAGCATCACAAATCTCTACGTTAAAAACATAAAAACTATGAGTTAAAACAGGATCAAGTATGTGTCCACGTTCATGTGTGGGACCAGTCAAACATTGCACCAGATTAAAAGAATCAATTTAAAAAGCTCTTTGCCATGGGCATATCAGGACAACACACATGAATATTAAAATCCCCAACAATAAGAACACAATCATATTTTGGCATGTATTCAGCCAAGAAGTCATTCACAAAGTCCTTATTTTATTTTGGAGCAGCCCAGCTGAAACACAGACAGTTTAAAGCTGGTGAATGACGGGGTTGATAGCTGCTTACATTTAAAATGACTTTAAAAATCGTAGCTATTCCTCCTCCTTGGCCCAACATACGCAGGGAATTAAAGTAGCAGCAATTGTTATTGATCTATAAGGAAGAATATTATTTTTCTGTATTTGATTCTTTTAGTAATTTAAATTATTTTAAATTATTTCATTTAATTTGTATCTATATATTAGCTTAAATTGAAATGGATAAATGAACAACTGTTTACTGGAAATAGTTTTGGTGATTTGCAGTATTATATTGTGAAACTGACTCTAAAATTTGATTCATATATTTTACAATTTCAAAACTTAAATTTTTATATTTTAATGAGTGAAGAGGGAAAAAGCTATCAAAAGAATGTGAAATTAAACTAAATTATAATAAAACTGAGGAAATCTTTCATAGGTAACTTTCCAAGTCAAAGTTTTGTGAACAAAGGGCTATCTTATCACACTGCAGTTGCCCAGGAGATACACAGGAGAAGGAAGGGGGACTCCCAGCAGTTGACAATAGGCTGACAGTGGCAATTCTAAGTGGCCGTATGTGTATATAGTGTTTAGTTTTAGTTTAAAATGCATATCTCAGATTGTGATTTAGTGTTAGTTGAAGCTTGCAACCTGTAAGTAGTTTTTATCAAGCAGCTTAGTTTTAGGGCAAGTAAAGGACAAGAACAAGGTTTGAAAAACATTTTCATCTTACAAAAACACTTAAATCAAGGTTTATTGAACCGTATACAAAATGTAAATGTTTGCATGCATATACAAATTAGAAACAACAAAAAATAAAATTATAAACTAGTAGCTGAAGTAGAAGCTGATAGTAATGCTGGTGTATTATTATTCATGACACCCAAAGAAACCAATGTAATGCAGGAAAAAAATTCTGATTCTGAAATTGCAATAAAAAATATTGTGCTATATAAGGCTCAAAGATAAAACTGAAAAACATATCCATAAACTAATGGCTCTCATTTCAATGAACTAAGACTTAACACATGCAATTAAAACATTAGAATATACTATAAGATGCTAAAATGTGAAGCAGAAATAAATCAATGTCTTCTTCTGATTATCCAAATCAGGCTTGCCAGGGATATAAGTTCTAGTTTAGTAAAAGCAATATTTATGTAATTAAACACAAAACAGGTTAACAACAACAACAATCTTTATTTATAGAGCACATTTAAAAACCAACGGCATGCCAAAGTGCTTAACATAAAACAAATTAACACAAGTATAATCAGAGTCATAAAAAAATAAAAGTGTAAAATTATGTTCACAGGAAAAAGCCACCAATAGAAAAATATAACTATAGCACATAACTATAGCACAATATAACTATGCCATCAAAACACAATGGCGATATGACATACACAGCGCAAATAAAAGCATGATAGGAAAATTAATAGAATAAATCACTGCAAACAAGGCCAGCATTTAACCGGTAGAAAAAGCAAGATTAAACAAATACGTTTTAAGCCGTGATTTAAAAGATTGAATAGAGTCAGACGCCCGGATGCCAATCGGAAGGTTGTTCCACAACTCTGGTGCAGCCAGAGCAAACGCTCGATCACCTCTAGACTTCAGCCGAGATCTAGGCTGCACCAACAGTAACTGTGAGGATGATCTTAAAGCCCTAGCAGGAACATATGAGCTTAGGAGTTCCTTAAGATAGCTCGGTGCTGTGTTATTAGTGATTTTAAAAGTAAACAGCAAAATTTTAAATTGGATACGGTATTTCACAGGCAACCAGTGCAAATCAGCTAGGACGGGAGTAATGTGGGCAAACTTCCTAGTTTTGGTTAGAATGCGTGCAGCAGCATTTTGGACTGTAATCTATGAAGGAGGGCAGAGTGGAGACCAAAATAGAGTGAATTGCAGTAATCCAGCCTCGAAGTTACAAAGGCATGGATGAGCTTTTCCAGGTCTTTATGTGGGATATACTGCCTGGCCTTAATTAATCAAAGCTGATTAATTTAAGTATTACAAAAATAATAATACCATTTTTATTTTTACCCAGCTACTGTTGTAACATTTCTTCATCTTGACCACCTTGAAGTTGATTATAATGTGTTGTCAAAGTCTCAAGATACTCTGAAACATCTAAAACAACAAAGTGATTTTATTAATAATACATACAGGATTCCTAGTACTCAACATGAAAGATTTACTTTATATTCTGTTTACCTGGGAGTGAGTAGGCAGCAGTCTTCAGTGAGAATTCAATGGCTTCCTTTATGATTTTCTCGAGCGTGAACAGCATGACTTTCTAATTTAACATAAGAGCCTTTATTAGTTTTCACAGAGCCAAATTATGAGTTAAAAAAAAAGACTTGAATTACTGGTTACATGTTTGTTTAAAGTGAGAATTATTAAAGTGCTGAAAGTAGCCTTTTTCAGTTTAAACTCTTCTATTGGAGTCCTAATTGTAACGCCCAGTACAAATTTAACAGCCACCTCACTAATGTTTTAAAAAAACAAAAAACAACAAATAGAAGAACTTGGTTTACATTCTCCTTAGACGGGGCAATAGTACTGATTCTGATATATATGTATTACAGAAATATAAAAGAAGCCTTTATGTGAACGAAGAACATTTTGCAAGATAACTTTAGACTATGTTTTTTCTAATTTTCTATTTTGAACAAGTTTGATTCTTTTTTCAGTTTATGCTATTTGTATATGTACAGCACTTTGGGAACCCTGGTTTAATTTAAAGTGCTTTATAAATAAAGGTGGTATGGTATGTTATATAATGTGACAAACCTTCAATGCATCCATCTTCATCAACATGGTCTTTTTTGCCTCCTCATACATTTTCTTATTTGAGTACACATGTCTCTCAATAGTCTTCCTCATGTTTTCCAGTGCTCCAGGTTTCTCAATTTTTTTTGCTTCTACAAGAAGACACAAGGTTTTGCAGCAAAAAAAGAACCCAAAACTTTTTATGCATAATTGTGATGAATGCCTACATTCACAATAAATGCAAATGTGTCAACTTACCAATGTAACATTTTGTCATGTTTTCCTTAACTGTCTCTGTTAGACTGGTGTAGATTTTCTTCTTCTGCTTCAGGATGAATTTCTCCATTTGAGCCTTCATTTTGTCCTCCTTAGAAATAGGAAACATTGGTAAAAATGTTTAAAAAAAAAAAAAACAAGAGATCAAGCTAATAGAGATGATTCTATTTTTTTCTCCAAAAGTTAATTAGAGCAGAACATACTAATATTCTATTTTTTTGTGTAAATATTAATCTTGATGGTAATGGAATCATAAACAGGAGAATTTACAATTAGACAGTGTACCTGTGTCTGAAGAAATATCAGCTGTAGTTCGACATCATTGTATTTTTTAATCAGTGAATTGGTGCCAAGTGAAAACCTGCTTATGACTCCTTTGAATGATCCACATTTAATGTCATTTCTGAAAAATATGTTTCAGAATAATAGTGTTGATGGCAGCATTGACAAGTGAATAATGTGTATAATGTATATGAGAGAGAGAAAGAGAGAGAGAAAAACACTTAATATGATAACACTTTATTATTTATTCTGTTTATTCTTACGGGAAGGTCTCTCTGAACTTTTTATCAATGCTGTCAGTCAGGCATGAAGCCAACATCATGTTGAGGTCTATTTGTTCCCCGTATTTTGTTGTGTGGATGCCGTCCTTCTTAACTACAGCCTGTAGTGTGCTGAAAAAACTGCGGTCTTTCTAAAACAAATCAGGAAAACATTTTTAAACGCATGCTCATAAAGAGTGCAAAAATCTGCTGCTTTGATTTAATTATAATTAAGATACATACACGATCCAAAAAGGTCTTCAGTTTTTTTTCAGAGGTTATGAAATTTTTAATCCCTTCTGCGAGACACTGTTCAAAGTCCTTGGTTGCTTCTTCAACTGCTGTTTTCACTGTATTAAGTTGTTCCCTCATGTTTTTCTCAAGGACTTTACATACATCATCTGCTTTTCCAACACCCTGAAATAAAAAACAAATATATATATATATATATATATATACACTGAACAAAAATATAAACGCAACACTTTTGTTTTTGCTCCCATTCCCCATGGGATGGACGTAGAGACCTAAAATTCATTCCAGATACACAATATAACCATCCCTCCCAAACAGTGGTCACAAATCAGTCCAAATGTGTGGTAGTGGGCACATCTGCTATATTGAGATAATCCATCCCACCTCACAGGTGTGCCACATCAGGATGCTGATCTGACATCATGAGTAGTGCACAGGTGTACCTCAGACTGCCCACAACAAAAGGCCACCCTGGAATGTGCAGTTTTGTCTCACAGCAAAATGCCACAGATGCCACAAGCAATGAGGGAGCGTGCAATTGGCATGCTGACAGCAGGAATGTCAACCAGATCTGTCGCCCGTGCATTGAATGTTCATTTCTCAACCATAAGCCGTCTCCACAGGCGTTTCAGAGAATATGGCAGCACATCCAACCGGCCTCACAACCGCAGACCTTGTGTAACCACACCAGCCCAGGACCTCCACATCCAGCAGGTTCACCTCCAAGATCGTCTGAGACCAGCCACCCAGACAGCTGCTGGAACAATTGGTTTGCACAACCAAACAATTTCTGCAAAAACTGTCAGAAACCGTCTCAGGGACGCTCAACTGCATGCCCGTCGTCCTCATCGGGGTCTTGACCTGACTCCAGCTCGTCGCCGTAACAGACTTGTGTGGGCAAATGCTCACATTCGATGGCGTCTGGCACGTTGGAGAGGTGTGCACTTCAAGGATGAATCATGGTTCACATTGTTCAGGGCAGATGGCAGCTGAGAATGTCCCAGTTCTTGCATGGCCAGCATACTCACCGGACATGTCACCCATTGAGCATGTTCGGGATGTGCTTGACCGGCGTATACGACAGCGTGTACCAGTTCCCACGAATATCCAACAACCTCGCACAGCCATTGAAGTGGAGTGGACCAACATTCCACAGGCCACAATTGACAATCTGATAGACTCCATGCGACGATGTGTTGCACTGCATGAGGCAAATGGTGGTCACACCAGATACTGACCGGTTCTGGGTCCCCAGACCCCCAATAGCGCAAAAAACTGCACATTCCAGGGTGGCCTTTTGTTGTGGGCAGTCTGAGGTACACCTGTGCACTACTCATGATGTCAGATCAGCATCCTGATGTGGCACACCTGTGAGGTGGGATGGATTATCTCAATATAGCAGATGTGCCCACTACCACACATTTGGACTGATTTGTGACCACTGTTTGGGAGGGATGGTTATATTGTGTATCTGGAATGAATTTTAGGTCTCTACGTCCATCCCATGGGGAATGGGAGCAGTAACAAAGGTGTTGCGTTTATATTTTTGTTGAGTGTATATATATATATATATATATATATGTATATGTATATATATATATATATATATATATATATATATATATATATATATATATATATATATATATATATATATATATATATATATACACACATATATATACACACTTTTTTAATATATTTTTAATTTTACATATTTTTTTTAGGTGTCAGAGTTATGCAGACATTTCAAGTTATACATTTTTCATTATTACACTGAATAAAAATATAAACGCAACACTTTTGTTTTTGCTCCCATTTTTCATGAGCTGAACTCAAACATCTGAAAATTGTTCTTTATACACAAAAGACCCATGATTCTCAAATATTGTTCTCAATTTTTATAAATCTGTGTTAGTGAACACTTTTCCTTTACCAAGATAATGCATCCCACCTCACAGGCGTGGTATATCAAGGGGCTGATTAGACAGCATGAATAATGTACAGGTGTGCCTTAGACTGCCAACAATAAAAGGCCACTCTAAAATGTGCACAGTTTTGCTTTATGGGGGTGGAGGGGCAGAAAACCAGTCAGTATCTGGTGTGGCCACCATTTGCCTCACGCAGGGCAACACCTCCATCGCATAGAGTTGATCAGGTTGCTGATCGTGGCCTGTGGAATATTGGTCCACTCCTCTTCAATAGCCGTACGAAGCTGTTGAATATTGGCAGGAACTGGAACACGCTGTCGTATACGCCAATCCAGAGCATCCCAAAACATGCTCAATGGGTGACACGTCTGGTGAGTATGCGGGCCATGTGAGAACTGGGATGTTTTCAGCTTCCAGGAATTGTGTACAGATCTTTGCAATATGGGGCCGTGCGTTATCATGCTGCAACATAAGGTTTATGGTTGTGGATAAATGGCACAACAATGGGCCTCAGGATCTCATCACACTACCTCTGTGCATTCAAAATGCCATCAATAAAATGCACCTGTGTTTGTTGTCCATAGCATACGCCTGCCCATACCAGAACGCCACCGCCACCATGGGCCACTCGATCCACAACGTTGACATCAGCAAACTGCTCACCCACACGACGCCACACACGCTGGCTGTGTCCCAATTCAGGGTCTGCACGCTTGAAGTACGCATTTTAAGTGCGATTACGTCACCGCCACGCGACGACGGCTGTCCCAATTCGAAGTGTACTTCAAATACATACTCCAAATGCACCGTCGATTTCCCCAAATATCAAGCGTGGTCCGGTGCACGCTTTGTGGTCCCATATATCCCACAATTCATACCGCGGCAATGAATGCCGCAAAATACGGCAGAAGGGAGCGGCCAAAGAGTGAACTGTCAAAAGTAAGTACTGAATATTATGTCACTTATTTATGTGCGAATGTTTAATAACAAAGGACATTAAAACATTGCTGTTGGCCACATGTCAGCAAAGTTGTGTGACATTAGTGATGTTTGTACTTTCAGCGTTAACTTGGTTTTAAAGCCTCTAAATATATATATTTAGTCGACCTTAATCTTACAGAGAATGTGATGATTTTATGCATAATTAAAGTCAGTCATATATCCACAAACACAACAAGCTGAAAGTCAGTGATGCTGCTCGGTTTGCAGTCCTGAATATCACGGCACAAGCAGGATTCACTGCACTGTTAATGTTAGCTATGTTATATTGCTGCCTAACGTGTGTTTGAACGAGCTGACGGTTCACTCGTTAAGCTGAAAGAAAGATGCTTTAATCACAGGAGTCACACATGTGTCCACTGTACCATCTGGGAACTCTTCTTGTTTAGCACTCGTAATAACACAAACACTAAATCCTCCTGTTTTGTAGCAGTGTATACACCTGAGACTGTCACCTGTCTGTCTGTCCTGCACTCTCTCTCTGTTTCTTTCTCTCTGATTGTGGAATAAAAGTATGAACGTGTATTTTTATAAGTTACACTTGTGTTTGAATCCTGCAGCTTATCACACATTTGATTTCCATGTGTGACAACTGCAAGTGTCCAGAGTGAGGACAGACTGAGGGACCCACTGCTGCACATCATCTGGAAGAGGAAGAGCCAGCAGCAGCTGACAGATGGAGAGAATAGACAGACTGTTCCCTGTTTGCGAAGGACTGCTAGAAAAGTTTAGAATAACTAATTGTCTGTCCTGAATAGGGATGGGTACCGGTGTCTGACATAAACGGTAGTAACCAGACCGAAAAGCAGCGCACATTTCAGTGCTTTATTTCGGTGCTTTTTTTCCCTGAGCTGTGATACACTTTAGATTCTAGCCAATCATTTTACATTTCCGAGGATAGTAGGCGGGTCCAAGTACGTACGTTCTTTTAGAGCAGAGCTACAGATTAAAAATGCCCAAGACGAAGCGGTCAGAAGTCTGGCTGTACTTCACAGCAAAATATGCAAACTCAGCAGCCTGCAACAAGTGCTTTAAGCTGATACTGTGATACTGTCAAAGGAGGTAACACCTCAAATCCGATGAAACACCTGGCGACGCATAGCGTTTTTGTTTTTTGTTTTTAAAGCCGAGAAATGCGCCGTATTTGATAGCTTGCTGCGAGACCTCACACCGTGCACATCTACTGCTGGTGGGTTGCCTGTTATCGGACCCGGAGTTAGCAATATCCCCCAAAAACCCGAAGAATGGAGTCCTGGCCCCTAGCCCTGCCAGTGTAGCAGAAATGATGACGGATGATGATGCAGCAGCAGCCGTTCTTCTCTGCGTGAGTAGCTTAATGTTGTTCGTGTGTAATTTACATTGAGTAGGCTAACCACGTTATTACATTAATGCAGGTAAGGTGAACTAGCAAACATCATCATAGCTACATGTGGCTGTCTTCTTGTTTAATGGCAGATACTCCCTTCACCCTGGCCAAAAAGGCTAAAGGACCTAAAAATAAATGTTTGTTTCAGTTCTATGAAGCTTTGAGTATTTTGGATTAGTAGCACTGCTTTGGTAAATGGTAAATGGCCTGTATTTATATAGCGCTTTACTAGTCCCTAAGGACCCCAAAGCGCTTTACATATCCAGTCATCCACCCATTCACACACACATTCATACACTGGTGATGGCAAGCTACATGTAGCCACAGCTGCCCTGGGGCAGACTGACAGAAGCGAGGCTGCCATATTACGCCATCGGCCCCTCTTGCCAACACCAGTAGGCTGTAGGGTAGAGTGTCTTGCCAAGGACACAATGACCAGGACAGAGAGCCCGGGGATCGAACCGGCGACCTTCCGGTTACAGATACGCTTCCCAACCCCCTGAGCCACGGTCGCTCAGGGGGTTAAACAAACAATATTTGTCTCTTATGTATAATACATCTGTATATACACTTTTGAGTGAAGATTTAAGGTGATAGGAAATATAAACAACTGCAACTTGAATCTTTGACCCAGAGTTCAAGCTCACTGCTGTAATAATATATATATATATATATATATATATATATATATATATATATATATATATATATATATATATATATATATATATATATATATCATAATAATCTGATAATACATATAATATTGGCCATATTATATTTACATTACCACAGTGAGATGATTTTAGTCTCATGAACAACTTTAGCTAATTGTTATTTACTAACTACACTTGAAATGACTGTTCAGTACAGAAATGAAGCCCAACAATCATGTTTTACAGTCCTGTGGTTTCAGCCTCAGATACTCAACTAATCACAGTGATGTCATGACAAAAATGAATGACCAACAAAACATTTTTTCTCCTTCATTTCTGTCAAACAATGCTGCATGTAACGTTTCTCGCGGTTAGTATCATGGTTGCTAGGCAACCTGAACAGCGTGACAAAGGCTAGACCGTCCCATTTCATAAGCCTCTCACTTCCGCACTTCTCGTACTTATAGTACGCACCGTACGTAGTACGCGTAGTGCGCGTACTTCAAGCGTGCGGTCATTTAATTGGGACACAGCCCCTGTCTGCCATGTGCCCTAAACAGTGAAAACCGTGACTCATCTGTGAATAGAACACCTCTCCAACGTGCCAAACGCCATCAAATGTGAGTGTTTGCCCACTCAAGTCGGTTACAACGACAAACTGCAGTCAGGGCCAGACCCAGATGAGGACGACGAGCATGCACATAACCTTTCCTGAGACGGTTTCTGACAGTTTGTGCAGAAATTCTTTGGTTATGCAAACTGATTGTTGCTGCAGCTGCCTGGGTGGCTGGTCTCAGGCGACCCTGGAGGTGAACATACTGGATGTTAAGGTCTGTGGTTGTGAGGCCGGTTGGATGTACGGCCAAATTCTCTGAAACGCCTTTTGAGATGGCTTATGATAGAGAAATGAACATTCATTTCATGGGCAACAGCTCTGGTAGACATTCCTGCAGTCAGCATGCCAGTTGCACACTCCCTCAAAGGTTGCGACATCTGTGGCATTTTGCTGCTTGATCAAACTGCACATTTCATGGTCGCCTTTTATTGTGGGCAGTCTAAGGCACACCTGTGCAATATTCATGCTGTCTAATCAGCCCCTTGATATGCCACACCTGTGAGGTGGGATGGATTATCTCGGCAAAGGAGAAGTGCTCACTAACACACGCAGACAGATTTGTGAACAATATTTGAGAATCATGGGTCTTTTGTGTATGTAGATAATTTTTCAGATGTTTGAGTTCAGCTCATGAAAAATTGGAGCAAAAACAAAAGTGTTGCGTTTATATTTTTGTTCAGTGTATATTTTCACACATACATAACTTGATTTTACCTCTTTTCTGCGCCTGGCTCCTTCAATCAAAGACAGAATCCCATAAGCTCCAGTCACATAGTTACATGTCTCAGAGTGACAATCATTGCAATTTTGCAAGAAGTCTTGAAGTTTGGCTATTTCTGTAAATAAAAGTAAATTGAATATTGAATTAGATACTTTGGTTTTAATCTTACAATCCATTTCTGATTTATGAGGAAAAATAAAACAAGATATGCACCGAACAATATATTTTCTTTGAATCACAAAACATCTTGAGATTCTGACTGCCTACCATTGGCATCTTCTTTTACATCTTTTCTTTTTAGGAACTCTTCAGCACTCACTGTGAACACTTTGAAGCAGTCCTCACTGAAGTGGTCCTGAAAAATAAAAGAAAGAGTTTTAATCTTAAAGAAGCTTTGGCTCGCCAAACAATTTTTGGAATGTTATAAAACTCACACTCAGACTCTCATTCAGTTCCCGGAATTCACTCGTCACTTCTTTCTTGGCTTCCTTGTTTTTTATATCTCTTAAATGGGCAGGAAGGGAAATAGGATCAACATATAGCTTAATCACAAAGCAACATATCAAGAAAACAGCTGAGAGGTTTTGTTTTTGAGGATTTGCACATGGAGGGCAACATACCATGAAAAACTTTGAAAACCTTTACCACTTTCAACATGATCAACATTATTAAAGGACTGACCATTTCAGGCCCTGCCCTCCTGCTTTCTTTTTATGTTCTGATGGATCTTGCTTTCTATCCTGTAGATTTCTGTTTTCCTCATAATCTAACATCATACAGTGTAACAGCAGTCTGGCGAGGAAGGAGCGGCTAGCAGGTCCAGCGAGCATGTGGTGTGGAGGTTAGCCAGATAACTCGAAGCCAGTTGGTTAAATCAAACAACAGACCTTTATTCAGTGTCAGCAACATTACACCTTACGAGCCAGGTCTCCACGGCTGTACTCGTCCGTGCATACATGAACGGAGATCGGTATCGTACAACAGTTCGGTTTTCTGAGAACAGAACACGAGCTGCATGTAATGGCTGCTGCTAAAAACACACACCCACTAGGAGACTCCCACAACTATTATAATAGTAGGGCAACCCCCCCTCCGCCCCAAGGGGTGCTATAACCCAATAAGGGTTGTTAAAACAGCTCTGCCTCATCTGAACCTGTACCACACAGAACAACTAGACTAGTACAGCAAAAAAGTCTGCTACAACAGATAGAGGTTAGTGTGAAGTAATTCAAATTAATTTGAAGTAATGTGAATTAACAATTATTTAATCTTATTGAAGTTTAATTAATTTGTCCTTGTATGAATTGGAAAAGTTAAACGTAAAACCCTGATTTTATGTCTCAGTATTACCTAAAGATTGAATGTGCAATTAGAAAATTAAGTATTACAGTTTTTCTTTTGCGTAATTATCAAAGCAGAAAAGTAATTTTCCCTACTGAACTCCCAACCCGCATTTCTCAAATCAGTAACACACTTCCTCACTCACTTTTGACATTCTCATTGTTTTTTCTGGTGACTTTACTACTAAAAATATTTGTCACTATGTTGATATTTCCTACTTAAATCTGACAGCTTATAAAAGGAGTTATTTTTTCTTATATTTCGTGAATCTGTGCAAAATGTAGCCCCAGTTTCCTGTTTATAGCTAACAAGAGTTGTCTCAAATGTGGTCTTCTTTTGTTTTGTTATGTTTAGCGGGAAAATCCCAGTCCATCAACAACGCCTGAAATAATGACACCAGCCCATCTGACATCAACAACAGCGTAGTGTTCAATCATCTTTCTTTCTTATTCTAATGTTCAGTTTGAACTTTGCTTTTTTCAATTTAATAAATTTTGTACCATTACCAGAAGTTCCATGACTTTATTTTTTGTGTCTTTAAAGAGTAGTGAATGGTTTTTATGCAGTCATGGGTTTTATTTTTAAGCTATTTGGTCAAAGCTCACATACCATATACTAAAAAACATGGTTCGTTGATTGATTCATTAGCATACAACTGGTAAATCTTAAGATAAAAAGTAATTACTGTAACAACTGTGTTGGGTTTAAAGAGCCTTTTAAAAAGTTGAAAATCCCTGCCCATGAAGTAACAACAAACACACATGTGACAGGGTGTGGCTCGAGGCTAAGATGCAGGGAAAGGGTGTAGCAGCCGATTGAGGGGGCAGGGAAGAGTGGATGTCACAGCTGGTTTGTATTAATCCCATCACGTGTCCTCTATTTGGAAGCATGCTGGGGCCCGGGCAAGAGAAGTTAAAGTGGACTGAGTAAGCTGTAAAGAGTGTGAGCACACCGAGAAGCTGAAAGGCCACACAACTGTTGCTGTACATAAAAGCACTGTGAATATGTAGGTTTTTTTTGTTTGTTTTAAAAAAAAGAAAAGCAGCTGGATAGTGCAGTGGTAAGTCTACTCACCTTTGGAGTGGGAATCGCAAGTTTGATTCCCACCTGGTATCCAGTAAGGGTCCTGGATAGACCCCCAATGCTAAAAAAAACAAGCCATAGAATGGCGTGGCTACGTCCGCAGCTTGGACACAAGCATTTCACTACATGTCGTACTCTCTATAATAGTGTATGTGATGGGAATAACGGTGTTAATTTTTTCAGTAACGAGTAATCTAACTAATTACTATTTCTATCGGTACAACGCCGTTACCGTTACTAACAAGAAAATGCGCTTTACTATTTTTCAACAAACAGACGGTTGAAGCTGTCTTCAGCTTACCGCACCTTATATCATTTGCACGGAAGTAGCTGTTTGCGTAAGTAATCTGGGTGCTACAGTTTTGAGTAGTTGCGCGCGCTCCCGCGGACGGCAATCACTTTCTGGCAGACAATCACTTTTTGGCACCTAGAGCTAGGGGGCAAAACAATCTCGTGAGTGCTGCTGTTTGGCTGAGGAAGAATAAAGTAGTAGTGGTAAACCAATCACATGACCACTTCAAGATGCCAAAGTAACAAGGTGCTATATCACAGTTTTTAAATTGTGTTGATAGGCCATGTAAAACCAGAGTCATGATAAACAATATATACGTGGTGTTTTTTCCTGAATGCTTTCGTCATGTTTACTGTCCAAGGACAGCGCTAGCAAGCACTCTCTGCTTATGACCAAAAAATAAAAAAATAAAACAAAACGAAAAACACCCATTTCGTGTTGGTGGAAAAATGTACAATGTCGACCAATTAAAAATGACATGGCAGCATGACATTTGGTTGTTTAGGAAGAGGGTGAGTTTTAGGAGTGACGGCGAGAGAGAGAAAGAGAAAGAAAGAGAGCTGAAAAAAAGAGAGCAAGTTTTGAGATGTGAGAGATTTGTGACGTTTAGCGTGTTTGGAGTGTGTAGTTAGTGTGTTGTCTTGTGTAGTTAGTGTGTAGTGTAGTGGATAGTTGTGTGTTAGAACAATGAGGTGACTGCTGAATGTTACAGGTGCTGCAAAAAAGCCAACAAAGGCAGATTGCAGTGTTAATGGTGTCTCCAGGTAGAAAAAAGGGGGAGTGATACATCTCCTCTTGTCAGACCTGCAGGCTTGTGATATTCTTCTTTATAGTGGACAGAAATTATTTTTTGCAGTGGCACAAATAATTTATGTGGCATCACTACTCTGTCTGGTTTGCACTCAATGCCATTTACCCTTACCTGAATATTGTATATTGTATAGTTTCTTGTTATATGTAAAATTGTATTGTATTTATTTAAATTTCTACTTTTTAATTATTTTACTTGCATTTTTTAATCACTCTCTTATTTGCTATTCATCTAGGGGTTGAGAGTAATGAAATTTCAATTCTCTGTATGTCCTGTACATGTGGCAGAATTGACAAATAAAGCTGACTTTGACTTTGACTTTGATCTTATTTAATGCAGAACACCTGATTGTTATGTAAATAGTTTGAAATGGTTATTTAAAAAAAAAAAAAAGGTAAATGGCTGCAAATTTGCAGCTAACTTGTGTCATGGTCCTGGGTCGGTGACCCAGTGTTTTGAGTTTTGTGTCATTATTGAATTTTGATTTTGTCATAGTTTATCTTTTCTAGTCTTTCGTTTCCTGTGTTCCAGGGTCTGCTGTATTCCCTAGTCAAGTCTGCGTCTGTTATGTTTCCTGTTTTACTTTGGAAGTCTGTGTCCAATGTCAGTGTCTTTAGTTTCACTTCCCCTGTCCCGTCTTTAGGTTCATGTGTGTCAGCTGTGCTCCCATGTGTGACCACTTCCCTTGATCATCCCTTATGTGTATTTAGTCTCTGTGTTTCATTCAGTCTGTGTCGCGTCGTCTGTGTTCCACGCCGTATGTCATGTCAGGTTTCAAGTCTCTGTGCAGGTCATGGCTCATGATGCTTATTCTTATATTTCACAGTTCCCTCATGTTCCGGCGCAGTCTTGTTCATAGCCTCACTGTTATTAGTTTCTTCCCAATTTAGGTTCCTGTTTAGTTGTTGACCCTGTTCACTTCTCGTTTAGTTTAGTTCATGTACTCCAGCCTCAAATAAAGGCTTGCCTTTTGTTTAAAGTTAATTTGGTCTGCTTATCTGTGTCCGCACCTGGGTCCTCCAAACACTCTCCACACGGTCATCCACTGCGAACCATTACAACTTGTGCATGGGATTTTAAGATTTACAATTTATATTTGTATTTAAGTTATGAAATATGATTCATTTAACATGTTTGTGGTTGTTACAGCATAAAATATAACTTTTTCTACTCAGATTTTATGTTTTTTTTTTTTTGTCTGATTTTAGATCAGTTGTGTTAATAGAGTATGTCAAAATGAAAACATAACTGTAAATTCAGACATGTGAGGCTGTACTGAAAAGAATGACACCAAACAAGGCAAAGTAAATAGTTTTTAATGGTGATATGTAAAGGTCAAATTAAAAGTAGTCAAAAATGGTCAATTATACCCGGGACCCCAGAAGGTTAAAAACTTTAAAGTTATGCAATAGTTACTTTTCCTAGTAATTAATTACGTTTAGAAACTCAGTTACTAACTCGATTACTTTTTGAAAAATAACTAGTAATTATAATTAATGACTTTTTCAAAGTAACTTGCCCAACACTGGTGACAAATAAAGGTTGTTTGTTTTGTTTGCTTGTTAAAAACACACCATTATTCGCCATGCCACATGCTGTGAGTTGGGTACTGACTTCACAAAGAATTTTACCAGTACTGTGTTAGTGTTGAGAATATTATGTGTTTTTAGTAAATATCTGAATGCAACTATTATTCAATATTTCTCCAACAAGATTGATCAGTATGTGATTTTAAATTTTTTTAAATTATGCACTTTGACATCTTAATTCACTTACCGATTGTCTGATCGATCAGACTTGGTGCAGATAAAGTGAATTTGCTCACACTGACCACCATTTCCAATGAGGCCATGTGCACTTTTTAGAATCTCCCAGGCCTCATTCTCTGATGCTGCCCGAGTAATTTCAGCCACAATCCACACAGTAGAACAATCTCCAACAATCTGAAATAAATTATAGCACGTCAATTATAAATAATTAATACAAAAGATGTTAAAACAACACCAGAAAAACAACAAGAAGTTGATGTGAAAAATTACTTGTCTCCACATTTCGTTCCTGCTCTTGTTGCGATCGCCATTTCCAGGAAGGTCCACAAGTGTGACATGCTGGAGAAACTTATTGTTTGGCACCCTGACAGTCACACACTTTACTAGTGGCCAGTACCACTGCTGTGCTTTATATCCATCTTCCGGCTTTGGAACATACTTTGTATATTTAAAAAGTTCTTCAGATAGCTTTTCAGCCTGCAATAAACAAGATAAATAAGATTAATACATTTACAATTAAATCAGTAAATTTAAAAAAAGAAACCCAAATTTTAGACAATTTTTTTCTTGGGAAACATTTTAGATTTTTTTTAATGTTTAGATTTAAGGATGATCAAACTTAGGCACATATATGCACACAGCATCACAGACGCATTTGTTAATGCAGCTTCCCTAGTGTTTTATGTTTACAGCTAACAGACGCCCTGTTTGCAGACCTATAGTCTTGTGATATCCAATGCAAATTGTTAACTTATTTGCATGAGCAGTTGAAACTGTTCCTGTTATACCCTTAAACTTTTACATTCATACATTTCTATCATCATACAGGCCTGAGAATTACAGTAAAGTGACAGAGCGTTGTGGTAATGGCTCCTAGACTCTGGAGCTCTCACCCACTGAGACGTGTGATTTGTGTTAAAAAGCAGCTAAAAACTCAACTTTTAAATTTTGGTTTTGTGTAGCTTTCTCTCTTTATGCTGCCAGCACTTTGGTTCTGAACTACATTGTAATATTTATTTCAAAAGTTGTAAAAAGGCTTACTTTTTACTTAACATTACAAAAAGTTATTACTTATGAAAAATTGACATTCTTCTGGAGAAAAAGTATAGGATTGACACACTTTAACCCTAAACTAGAGATGGTACGATACCACTTTTTTATGACCGATACCGATATCATAAATTTGGATATCTGCTGATACCGATATGAATCCGATATAGTGTTTTTTAATCAATAAAACTGTTTTTTAATATCTTGCTGCATTTTTTTATAAGTTCATACTCAAGTTTAAATAAACAACAACACTAAAGCTATTCTGTTATAACTGTATGTAAAAAATACACTGCACCCAAAATATTTCATAGTTCAGCATAGTGATCAATCTAATAAACTTAAACCTACACCATCCTTCCTATTCTGGTATTTTAAAGAGTACTTATCAGAAATATTAAGCAACCTAACTAATAGGGTTGCAAACACCCAGCAAAAAAAAAATAGCGAACCACCCTCCACCTCATGATGCTTAATTGACGTAATCAACTTTAATTTGATGCAGTGCGAAAAAAAATGCACAGAATTAAATTATTTTTCAAGAATAATTAAATAGATTCAACATCTTTCTTCAACAAAAATGCAGACTGCACAGATGGTATCTTCCCAAAGGAAAAAGTAGTATAGCTTACTTAGTATATTAGACTTAACAGTTACTATATACAGTAATGGACTTCTATACATTTTACATCAGATTAAAACTTTGGGTGTAAGATTCGGATAATTATTTATTAAAAGCTAGACATTTTAAATGAGAATAAGAAAGAAAAGTATGTCTTTGTGCCCCCTTTTCCCTGTTAATGCCCTATTGGCCCCCCCTGGCTAAACTTTGCTAGATCTGCCCCTGCACAGTTACCAGCGTCAGCTACGTAGAAAAGGATCCTGGTGTAGAAAGTAATATTAAATAAATTCTAACAACAGCTTATCAAGGTTAAACGTGCTGCTGTTGTTCAGCCGCTGTACAACGACCTTTTGGTTATAGCTTAATATTTAAACTGGGTGCACGATGGATTGAAAGTGAGAGTATCAGTCATTGCTGTATTAATAAGGCTCGGTAAGTCGGACAGATCTAGGTTGGCTGTACCCACACACAGCATAACACAAACACACTCGCTCAGCCTCCTCTCATGTGTGTCTTTCTGTCTGTCTGATCTCTGTAAGGTAACTGGTCACTGAGGCAAGATTTATAGCTAATCAGTCTGTATCGGCAGCAGTCTGCCATGGGCTGAGCCAACTTTAGAACATTACGCATTACAACACAGGCAAGGAATGATGTCAGTAAGAAATGAGGGATAGAAAAGGGGGAGGAAAAGAAAACAAGGCAAGATTGGGGAGATTAAAAAGGAAAGAGTAATGCACAAATAAGGAAACGATAGCGTAAATAAAGGTAAAGATCGAAACAGAGCTGAAAAGCCTGATTTAAAGAGGTAAAGAAAGAAGAGGAGGATGCGGGATAGGTGATTTGGAGGGGAAACTGGAGCTATTGATCTCTCACAGTACTCACATATGCAATTCAAATCACAGCAAATATATTCCTTTCACAATACTTATCTTGCTCAGTATGTCTTTGCATTCATGTATGTTCAGCAGTGAGAAAGAGAGATTAAAGGAAGGTTAATTTGTACATGTCTTCATGTGAGGGAAGCCAGCGCATTTCCTCATTTCCAAACTCTAATCATTCTCCTAAAAGATATTGGTGCATGCTGATAGGTCTGGTTATCTGTGTGAGAATGTGACCAAAGCTTTTATCAAGGTGAGCACAATTGGTGTATTTATTTATATATTCTTTATATCATTATTTTAAACTGAAAAAACTCTAAAAATAGGACTAATAATAAGTAAATAAGACTAAATATTGTGTGTACTTTTGTATACAATTTTACAGTAATGAATTAAAGAAACACAGCAGCAGTTATGACATGAGTGAACCACAACCATAAAGTAAAGAAACAAATAAGAAGCTTTTTTTTATCTCCATGTGTCTCTCCATAAAACACCCTCACACACACACACACACACACACACACACACACACACACACACACACACACACACACACACACACACACACACACACACACACACAGTCACTTGTCTTGCTTAACCATGCTACATTTCCACACAATTTCTCAAGCAGTGTAAGAACAACAGCCTAGCCACCAAATACTATCTGCTTCTATAACTGTGCTACTATCATGGCTTTTGTTGTCCATGTCCTGTGCTTTCATCTCGAGTACCGTTCTGTAACGCCACCTCAGCAGGCCAGTCTGCACCATCTGACTAAACTGCAACCACACAGTCACAGATGGATTCTTCTTAAGCCCTAGAGAACAGCCTTCAACTGCCAGCTATCAGCTTCCATCACCACATAACCACAAAGTAACCACTGACAGTGAGAGAGAGATGTGGGCAAAATGGGGAGGATGCAGAAGTGAGAGAGAAAAAGGTGCAGAATGAGAGGAGGTAAGAAAGGTCAGAAAAAATTAGAAACAAGTGCAAAGTGTCCAGATCAGATTTTTCCCTCTCTTGTGCTTTCTCTCCTTTTTAAATCCACACTCTCTCTTTAAATGTCTGCTTCCTCTCCTTTAAACTCAAACGCACTACTGCCACGGTAAAAAGACAGAGCGAGCCCCAGAGAGCAGCGCCATCATCCCCATCGAAACAGCCAAACAGCCAGGCAATATGCTAATGAACTTCTTAATGACTGCTAATTAAAACCCATTTAATTCAGAAACACTTATCAAGCTCTAAGGAAAAAAAAGCATGCAAAAATTTCCCAGGAAGACAAGCAGAGTTATGGCCACCTTTGGTATTTGTCAAAGCCTTCCTACTCCTTCCCCTCCTGTTTTGCCCTCCTGTCTGTCTCTGTCACTCTGTCCCGCCAGCTCGATTGCCTCTAATAGACGTGCTTTATCTAGGCTGACCTAACCATTGTCAAAGGGAGCAGAATTTGTGAGCTTTTAGAGTGGGCACACTCAATGAGCTAGGGGGTTGGGGGCAGTCACGACTGGGAGTAAGTGGCGGGTGCAAGCAGGTGGGGCGTTGCTTGGCAAGAATCCATCCATGCAATCTCCAGGCCACTTCGTTAGCCACCTCGTACACATCTACACGTTTCTCCCCTCTGTTCTCAGCTAATCAAATAGGATGCCAGCTAAATACTTAATGAGAAGTGAGATATGAGCATTTGAACCATCTGTGGAATGCAGAGAACTAACTGCTAAAATGCAAATGCATCTTATTGTAGCCACTGAAGATTCAAGGAAACTTTTTTTTTATTAGAAAACTTTCTAAAATAAATTCTTCTTTTTCTCTTCACTGTGTTCATTCCTCACACACACAGAAAAGATGGGTAGATACATTGAGAGAAGCTGCAATTGACAAAGGGAAAACAAAACTGAGAGAAAGTTAGAGCGAGCCAGAGGGAGTGTGCCCCCTCAGCCCTGGAGGAGAAACCAGAAAGGGCCACTTTAAAAATCGCTTAACACGCTCCACACAAAAGACAGCTCAGGAAACTTGAGCCGTGTTTGATTTGAGTGTCAGGGTGGGAGGTACCAATCTGCAGACATGTCGGGCACAGGTGGTGAAACAATCAAACAGCCCTAAACTTATATCACCCACGGAGATACAAAAAGCTCGGTCACATGCACAAATACAAAAACACTCAGGCATGTATGAAAACATACATGTGGAGACACACATGCACACACAGAATATATATTAACATGTTTATTTTACATCAAATTTGATGTGTCAGAAGACTGAAAGAAGAAGAAAGGACATTTAAAATACAAACTTTTATGGGCATATCTTTGACATTCTGCTCATTCTTATATCAGCATCACCTTTACTGCATACTTATACCTACGTTGCCCATCACCCGTGAACATGCACAGAGAACAAATTCAAGCAAAACCACAGTGTATGCATCCCAGCCAGACTGTAATACACGCCTCTGCGATTCAGGCAAAACGAAACCTATCATATGCTGTCAGGTGTGGTAACTTGAACACCTGGTATTATTTGCTAATTATTTGTAATAATATCTCCTTCACAGCGAGGATTTATATAAGGTCTCTTGGCGATTTATCAATTATTAAAGCTCATTAGTGGTCAGATTGTTTATTTTGCTTTTAGTTTTCTTGCTTTTCAGATGGCCTGTGTTCAGCAAATGGTTCAAGCTTAATTTTTCTTCTGAGTAAATATGGTGTGTTTTGTTTGCATGGGGTTGTTTGCTTTGTGTGCAGTGGGTGGAACAGGACATTGGCTTTAATGTGGTTGGGAAAAGGAGATGGAGGACATGTTCCCAAATCATTTGTACTTTATATTTCAGGGAATCAAAGAAGCTGTTTGCCCATGCAAATATGTTTTTGGACCAATTTTGTGTTCTCCATTCTTTAAGCACCGGTTTGAGCACCGTTTGAGCACCGGCACAGTTTCAAAAGTACCGATTTGGCACCGGTATCGGATAAAACCTAAACGATACCCATGCCTACTTGGCAAGGTCTCCCTTGAAAAAGAGGTTTTTAATCTCAATGGGATCTTGGTTAAATAACAGTTAAATAAAAATAAAATAAAAAAAATCTTATGCAGGTGGAGAAGTTTTAGGTCGTGAAGGATGGAATAAAAGGAGTGTCCTTGCTTTCCAGACTTCCTTTGTTTGACATTGTGTTTGGATTTGTACCAGAATATTTGCACTCACTTTTAGTTGATGTATGTGTCTTTGGTGTAATGCAGAGAACTCCATGAAAGACTAATATGTAGATTTCACAAATAGGCACCCATCTTCACATGTTAAAGCCTCCATCAGAAATGATGGAAACTTGGAAATCATCCGAGTGGTGAGCTTTCCTTTGATTTTATGATGTTAGTATTCTGCTGTCCATTATTCAGCCTCCATTTCTCCAACATTTATTTTTGTCAGGTAGCATTCACATTCTGCAACAAGAATAACTTTCCAAAAATGACCTTCACATGGTCCATGAAAACCTTGAAACCTCAATAAAAGTATTTGTATTTATTTTAGGTTTAAGATGAAAACACTTTTTTTTTTTACAACCTTGGTCGTTTTAACATGTTGTTAAAAGAAATACACATATCAGCAAAGTGAAAGAAATTATTAGTATTTTTGGGATAAACACGTTTCTTATTTGCATGAACAAAGAGCCGCTGTTGATATCCCAGAATAGGACAAGTACAAATCATTTGCACACATAATAATTCATTTGCATGCAAGATAAATGGTGGCTGTGATGGTTGTACAAGAGGTCATTTGTTTTGAGAAGAATTGGGTGTGGCTAGTCAAACTAGCGTGCAAATTACTTGTACCTACTCCAGGATATCTACAGCTTTTTCCCTATGCAAATGAGAAACCTGTTTATTATACTTAAAAAAAAAAAACTTCTCGGGGTGCACTTTGCATCACTCTCTGGTATGTGCATTACTTTCAACACTTTCTGTAACATATCTAACTCCACACATCTAAACTCAAGTTGCTAAAAAAAAAAAAAATAATTATTAATAGAATTACCTGAGTAAAAACACAGTACTTCAGAAATGAACTGGAGTGTTTGGAGTTTGATTGTTGTGTTCAAAATGTAAATATTATACTAAGACACTAAATAAATGAGACTGTAGAAAAAAAACCCAGAATACGTCCTGTGTCAGTGATGTGAGGGGACCACTCTTACATAGTGCAAAATACATATACTAGCAGAAGTTGTTGTAAGTGATTTTACTTTTTCTTATTTATTATTATTATTTAATATATTATTATTTATTTTAAAACGTTTTTTGTTTTCCTTTCTTTTTCTACTTAACCCCTTTAACTAATTGACATACAGACAACAATGAACCGAGACAGTTTCTACATTTAACAAACATCCAGTCCCTCTCATCAACTCGTCATCAGACTCATTCACGTCTGTCTTTTTATTTTCTGTTTAATCTGAATCTTATTATTCTTTGTAATCCTGCTTATTGTTGGACTTCTCCTTTTGCCTGCTAACTTCATCCTCCATAACTGACCATTTTCGCATTAACTTTAAAAGCAGATGAGCACACACAAAATTTTTTTGTTCTGATGAATCTTTCCATATATGTAACTGCTCTACTGATCAGTTTAGGGAGTTGAAAGGTCTAGTATATAAAGGAGGAATGGTTTAATGGAAATTACAATTTATCTTTCAGTTTCGATTTTTGGTCATGGGTGATTTTGTGCAAAGAAAACTGACTGAATGGAAACTAAGTGAAAAAACAGAGACATTTGAAGGTGAATTGTTACATTTGTTTTGTTTAACATGTTTCATTTATTGTGGGTACATATATATATACTTATGTAACGCTAACTATGAAACATAAGAGCTACTAATAGAGCTTAAAATGTTGTTCCGTACTATAACATGGTCAGCCTAAATGTTGTCCATGTTTAGAGAGTAAAATATCACTTGTGGATTTTATACTTAATACACAAAATGTGTAAGCAAGAGTAAACTGTTAACACCTTGCTTAAAACAAAGAGAATTAACATGCATTTAATTCATACACCAATGCAGAACTCCTTTAAAAAAGTATTTCTGAACTAATTTTATGAATAATCTTTATTCCTACTGAACTGATGAGGAAAGTATGTATCATCTTGAGGATCAAATCGAGAAATTGATCCCAAGAAATCGAGAAATTGATCCCAAGAGCTGGACCTAGAGTGAAATTAATTAATTAAATCCTTTCACATTTGTTACTTTTCATCTGAAAAATGTCACTTACGGTTAATGGTGATTTTCCATCAAATTTGATGTGTCAGAAGACTGAAAGAAGAAGAAAGGACATTTAAAATACAAACTTTTATGGGCATATCTTTGACATTCTGCTCATTCTTATATCAGCATCACCTTTACTGCATACTTATACCTACGTTGCCCATCACCCGTGAACATGCACAGAGAACAAATTCTTTTTTTTCTTTTTTTTTTCTTTTTTTTGTGTCCCGTTTGGATCTTTAGCCATCAGAATTGTTGTCTTAAGGCCAAGAAAGATGCCAAGCGGATTTATTTTACCAAGTGGATCATCGTGGCCTTGCCATATTGGTCCATTTGATTGACCTTTATTATAATTATGAATTTATTTTATTTTCAGTTGCTACAAACGGGACAGACATGACTGGGGGATAGGACAGGGAGAAAGAATGAAAGAAAGAGAGGGAGAGAAAGAAAACCAAAGGGGAGAAGAGACGGTGAGAAGGGGGGAAGAAAGAAAAAAAAAGAAAAAAAGAAAAAAGAAAAACAAACAAAACACCTGGGTCACCTGTATGGAGAAAAAAAACAGAAGAGAAAGCAAACAACAAAGAGCAACATAATAAAAAAAAAAACAGCACCATCACAATAAACTAGCTAGCAGTAGATAACAGTAGATACTAAATAATAAACGATATTGTGCAGCACGCAAGATAGACAGCGCACAATGTGCTTTGAGGCAGCAGCCAAGAAAGGTGTAGTCCGCGTCTGTGAACACCCGTGTGTACACCAGTGTGCACACCTGTGTGGATCAGCATGCTTCTATTCCAAAGGTTTCTCCATGTAACGATCTGCTAGGGAGTGTGGGGAGCCATAGCCCCGTCCACCAGGGTATGAAGCAGGCATGGAGGAGATCCAGGCCCCAGATATCCAGAGGCCCCAGAGTACAAGTGTCAAGGCTCGGCTGTGTGGCAGGCAGGAGGAGGACCCAAACGCAAAACTCACAGACACGGGGATGAACTCAAAATCACAGCTTTAATGCTGGAATGGCAGAACATAGGAAATACAAAACTAAACTGGGAAAAGTAAACTAACATACGCAGAGAGACACAGGGAGATCCACACACAGCATGAGGGACGACGTCACGCTGAACAGAGGGAGACGCAGACAGAAATACACAGAGGGTTAACGAGGGGAGTGGGAACACACGGGGAACACAGGTGACACTGATAATCATAACGAGACAGGGCGGGGTGAACTGAACACTGACGGGAGAGGTGAAACAGGAAGTACAGAGGAGAGAGAGCACGAGTAGAACACCAACGTAACGGGCAGGGGAGACACGGAATAAACACGAAAGGGGACGAGGGCTCATAAATACATAGAGGGCACACAGGGGGAAGAGAGAACACGGGGAGAACTTAGACATAATGGGCAGGGGAAGCATGGAATAAAACATAAGGAGAGACGAGGGCTCACAGATACACAGAGGGGCACACAGGGAGACATGAAGGGCAAGGGATCAAAACTAGAAGCCATAGAATAAATCACACACAAGTACAATAATACGAAAATCACAAAGAACTAAAAACGCTGGGTCAGGAGACCCAGGACCGTGACAGTACCCCCCCCTCAAGGGCTGGCTCCAGACAGCCCAAACACAGAAAAACAAAACCAAACAGAAAACAACCCAGGGCGGGCGGCGGGGGCCCAGGACGGAGGGCTCGGAACAGAAAACAAAAGAAGAGCACAGCAAACACCGGAGCCCAAGAAAATAACTCAAACACAGAGCAGTTCAGGGGGCCGACCATGCGCAAGGCAACGGCGGAGACGTGGAAACAGTTCAGGAGGCCGGCCGTGCGCAAGGCAACGGCGGAGACGTGGAAACAGTTCAGGAGGCCGGCCGTGCGCAAGGCAACGGCGGCGGTGAAGGAGACGACGGAGCAGTTCAGGAGGCCGACCGCGCGGGAGGCGGCGGCGGCGACGATGACAGCGCTGGTCCGGGGGCCGACCGTGCGGAAGGCGACGGCGGCCACTCAGGCGAAGGCGGTCCGGGGGCCGGCCGTGCGGAAGGCGGCGGCGGCCCTCCAGTGTCAGGCGTACTGGCCGAGGCCCGGTGGGCACAGGACCAGTCGAGACGGGACCAGTCAAGGCGGGACCAGGCGAAGCACAGGCTGAGGCTGCTGCGGCAGACGAAGGCTCTGAGGAGGCTGCGGCAGACGAAGGCTCTGAGGAGGCTGCGGCAGACGAAGACTCGGAGGCCGGACCAGGCGAGGACGAAGACTCGGAGGCCGGACCAGGCGAGGACGAAGACTCGGAGGCCGGGCCAGGCGGAGCTGCAGAGGCTGAGGCCGGGCCAGGCGGAGCTGCAGAGGCTGAGGCCGGGCCAGGCGGAGCTGCAGCACAGGCGGATGTAGCCGGGCCAGGCGATGACGAGGCGGTCACAGATGGCGGCTGGACAGGCTCCTCGGGCCCTCCAGCTGATGCGGCGTGAGGCTGAACGGGCCCCTCGGACCCTCCAGCGGAGACAGGAGGCTGAACGGGCCCCTCGGACCCTCCAGCGGAGACGGGAGGCTGAACGGGCCCCTCGGACCCTCCAGCGGAGACAGGGAGGTGCTGGCCGGGCTCACTGGAACCCCCAGCGGACGAGGTAGATGGCGGCGTGGGAGCCGCGGAGTCCTGGATGAGCTCATCCGAGCTTCCAGCAGGAGCCGATGTAGAGCCAGAGAGGATTGGGACCCCGGGCTCAATGTTAAGCTGGCTAGAAAACTGCACTGCTACGGGGAACTGGGCCAAAGGTTCAGGTGCGAGCTGAGCTGCTGGACACACGGGGACCTGAGCTGCTGGACACACGGGGACCTGAGCTGCTGGACACACGGGGACCTGAGCTGCTGGACACACGGGGACCTGAGCTGCTAACGGTGGAGAAGTAAATGACTGCACAGGGGACTGAACTGATGTCTGTAGTAACGGTGGTGGTGAGAGTGGAGTAGGTGGTGGAGTTAATGACTTCATAGGGGAATGAACTAGAGGTAGTGACGGTTGTGGTGCTGGTGGTTGAGTGGGTGACTGTGCTAAAGGAGGCTGCACTGGGGAAAGCAGGGCTGCAGGAGGCTGCACTGGGGACACTGGAGGCTGCACTGGGGACACTGGAGGCTGCACTGGGGACACTGGAGACTGCACTGGGGAAAGCAGAGCTGCAGGTGACTGCGCTAGAGACTGCAGTGATGGTTGTAGTGGAGGTGTGACGGGTGGAGGAGTGGCTGAAGTGGCTGCGGGTCGTGCGGCTAGTGGCTCAGCTACAGAGCATATTAACGGCAGGGCTATGGGTTGAATGACTGACTGAGTAGCAGCCTGAGTGGCTGGGTGAAGCGACGGTTGTGGTGGAAGAGAAACAGGTGGTAGTGTGGATGACGGAACTAAGGGCGACTGAATGGCAGACCGAACTGATGACTGACGCGATGGTAGAGGTGAAAATGGAGCGTGTGGTGGAGTTAATGGCTGTGCTAGCGGGGACACAGGAGACGCAGCTTGTAGCTGGGCAGCTAAGAGAGCGTCAGGAGGCTGGGCAGCTGATAAACTGTTCACATTACCGTCCGTAGCACAAAACACAACCCCTGAACGAATAGTCCCACGGTTCGACACAGAAAAAGAGTCCTTATTCACCACAGTCGGCGATGTAAAAGTCCGAACGTCCGGCTGTGGGGTGGCGCGCCCGCGGCGTGATCGACGCTTCTTCCCCGCAGATAGCTCCAAAGGGCCGGGCAAAACCTCATCCGGCCGGTGAAACTGACGCGGCTGCTCCAGGGTGGCTGTTGTCTGTTGCTGCTGGGCCAAGTCTGATATTTCCCGAGTTCGCGCCGCCTCCCGGGCTTCATTCAAATTGGCCAATAAGTCCAAACATCCCCTGACCTGGCGGAGATGAGAATTTCCTTTGAGGATTGCTTCGATAGCATTTATCCCCACAATCTTTGCCCTTGTATTGGAAGTGTGGGTTATCCACTCGACTAGGCGTTGGACACGTATCAGATCGCTCTCCCCGGGTAAGTCTGCTGGGTCCATGTTGTGGTGACGTCGTACTGTCAAGGCTCGGCTGTGTGGCAGGCAGGAGGAGGACCCAAACGCAAAACTCACAGACACGGGGATGAACTCAAAATCACAGCTTTAATGCTGGAATGGCAGAACATAGGAAATACAAAACTAAACTGGGAAAAGTAAACTAACATACGCAGAGAGACACAGGGAGATCCACACACAGCATGAGGGACGACGTCACGCTGAACAGAGGGAGACGCAGACAGAAATACACAGAGGGTTAACGAGGGGAGTGGGAACACACGGGGAACACAGGTGACACTGATAATCATAACGAGACAGGGCGGGGTGAACTGAACACTGACGGGAGAGGTGAAACAGGAAGTACAGAGGAGAGAGAGCACGAGTAGAACACCAACGTAACGGGCAGGGGAGACACGGAATAAACACGAAAGGGGACGAGGGCTCATAAATACATAGAGGGCACACAGGGGGAAGAGAGAACACGGGGAGAACTTAGACATAATGGGCAGGGGAAGCATGGAATAAAACATAAGGAGAGACGAGGGCTCACAGATACACAGAGGGGCACACAGGGAGACATGAAGGGCAAGGGATCAAAACTAGAAGCCATAGAATAAATCACACACAAGTACAATAATACGAAAATCACAAAGAACTAAAAACGCTGGGTCAGGAGACCCAGGACCGTGACAACAAGTGTTAGAGTTTGTATTTTTGATTGTCATTTATGCTTAGAAATATTTACTTATATATGCTTAGAGTTTATAATTAGTTTTAGATTGGTAGAGGTTTGATCATACTTAATAGTCTGCAAACTTTGTGTGTATTAGAGAGCACACTGAGGGCACGAGAGTTCGTGCCTTGTCTTATTGTTTTACGGTAGGATTAACGTAGTTGCGTCTGTTCTAGTCTAAGTGCTTTTGTTTATAAATGAACTGCTGGACTTCCTCACGGTGTTATCTAGGATGAGGGGGGGTCTACTCTCTTCCTGACCAAGGATGTTTGTTGTGTGCCTTTGTGCGTATAGGACCCTTTGATCAGCAGTAACACACACACACACACACACACACACACACACACACACACACACACACACACACCCCCACACACACACACACACACACACCCACCCACACACACACACACACACACACACACACACACACACGGTACTCTTTGTGTGTATGTAGACGTCATATGTTAATGAACCTATGCATATTCATGTAACCTCAATAAAAGAACAGTGGTACGGGAGAACGGACGAGAGCAACTGGGGTCAAGCGAAGGAACAGCGCTCTGTCCGGTTTTCTCCCGTGCACGAGTAACATGAAGAACTTTGCCTACTTGTGTCTTGCTTTGCAGTGTAATTATATTGTCTTCAACGTTCCAGCGGATGGGTTCAAGCTACAAACCTATCAACAAGGACCCGAGGAGGACCACCAAAGGGGGGGGAACCGTGCCACCCTCCTGGGAAGAGCTGAGTAGAGCCCCAAATGAGAGGTCACCCCGCAGCTACGGAGCAGAGGCCAGAGGGGGTTGCAGTGGTGTGCCCGCGGGCTCTGCCGGCAGCCAGCTGTGCCAGAGAGGACCGAGCTTCAGGCCCAGAGGCCAGAGGTCTGAGGGCATCCCACCCCCCGGAAGGAGCCCAGCCGGGCCACAGGCGCTCGGCCCCGCCAATCGGCCACCAGGAGTGAGCCGGTACATACATGAGCGCCCAGCCCCAGACGACAAGGACCACCAACACACCAACGTCTGAGGGCATCAGCCACCGGCAGGGAGTGTGGTGAGGGGAGATAGGCCTCCGTACTTTGGAGGGCCTGAGATGTACCCAGAGAGGTTGAGTCTAAGACCCAACCTGACATATAGACACAGACGAACAGGCACACGCGGACACAGACGTGCATTCCCACCCCATATGCACAACCAAATACTCGGCACTCACCCAACGTGTAGACAGACACAAATAGACACTGCACAGACAGTCGCACTCCCCAAACATACTCTATATCCCAGGTCCAGGTACCCCCGCCCTCAGAGGGGCAAGCCGCACCTAGACCCAGGAGATGTAACCCTTCTCTCTGGGGTGGAGGCAAGCGGACCACCTCCTTATCTGCAGTACCAGGGAGGCCCCGCATCCCAGACCTCAGTCTGACGGCCAGCACCTCCTCCCAGCTTCCCAGCCCTGACAGCTAACAGAACCGGGGTGAGTGAAGACCTCAAACCTCCCTACGCCCGCTCATATGTAGTGTTGCTGTGTGCTGTTCTAAAGTGCATTTAAAACTCAGGAGAGCATGGTACAGAGAACAAATTCAAGCAAAAACACAGTCAGTGTATGCATCCCAGCCAGACTGTAATACATGCCTCTGCGATTCAGGCAAAATGAAACCTGTCATATGCTGTCAGGTGTGGTAACTTGAACACCTGGTATTATTTGCTAATCCTATTTACACTCTGAAAGTGAGCAGTGGAGTGTAAATCTCTGGTCGCATCTGAGCAGCCCTCCAATTCGCACATGTAAGTTGCTGCTAACACTCTAACTTCTCTCAATAACAAGGAACCAGTGATTTGAATATAAGTTTGCTTTTTTTAGGTGAATCGAACCTGACATACTGGAAATCCGCTGCAGTAGATTGCAATTTTGACAACAACTCAGTGACTTTTTAAAAAATAAAACAAAGCAAAACAACTGACTTTTGTTCATTACATCTTCGTTACATATCGTTATTTCTCACACTGTGCCACTGAGAGAGATTGGATGTTGCACTAGAAGAGAAAGGGGTCTTCCCCAGAGGGTCTCCCCCCAACTCAGACATTTACACACATACACACACATACACATTCTGCCCTTAGGCCACTCTCTGTAATGGGATCCTCACTGTTTTCTGCTGAATAAAATAAATCCCACTAGTTAACATGTTAACATGATTGATGGGCTATGATTCTGCAGGGAGCGTGGAACGTCTGTCTGCACTGAAGCTGTCCTGCTGCCACCTGCACACAGACTGACACACAAAGAAAGATTCAGGGAATGAAACAGAGAGCGAGAGAGAGAGAGGGTGGGGGGAGGGAATGGAATGGAAATATGAACCATTTCAGACTTTCACAGGAAATCTAAAAAAGAACCCCGAAAAGTGGATCTATGACCATGTGAGGGCTCAATCACACTTTCAGACTCCTGATGTGTTTGCTCCTTCCTTACAATGTTTTTGAAAATGAAGGGTGACATCACACATGATACGAAATTTAAATTTCGACTGAATATATCCCACGTGCGGCAGTACAGATAAACTGCTATTTGAGAAGCATGAGAAAAAGAGTGAAATTTCAGAAAAGTAATCTGATATGGGGAGGTAAAGTATGATGCAGCATTGTTCACCGCAAGGATGTGGCATGGGGAACATAACACAAGGCAATCAGAATTTAATCTCCATACAAGAGGACTCAAACACTGAGACAACTGACCTGATTAAAACACACACACACACACACACACACACACACACACACACACACACACACACACACACACACACACACACACACCTACACAATCGGTAAAGAAATATACTTGTCTAACCCACCAACAGAATAATGAGGTACCATCCTTAAGATCACAGCTTTTACTTTTCATGTATTCAGGGGTACATTTCGTTCTGCTCAAAATATTTAACTAAATTTAAATATGATTTTCACAAAGACTTGACACTTAACCAAAGACACAATGCCTAAGATGAGTAAGTAACAGACACTAAACCAACTTAATTTCCAGTTGACCGGAGAGGTTCACTGCATTTGGTCTTCCACGATGAAAAAGTGAATAAATTTCTTCATAAGTAGTACGATGCAGCATACTAGTACAAATATTAGGTTGTCCAGAACATGCATTTGCCAGGTTGGTAATTAGCTCCTCATTACTTAGAATTTGAGCCACAAGATTCCGTGCGGACTGGCTCATAGTGCCATTCCTCATAGGTACAAACAAGGAAAACACTAGATGGCGCAAGCGCCTCCTTGACATCAAGTTTCATTCCATACATTCAGAAGATCATTCTACATGTATATATTCAGAATTTGATTGCAATATATATATAATATTTTCCTAAACGGCATTAGATAGATAGATAGATAGATAGATAGATAGATAGATAGATAGATAGATAGATAGATAGATAGATAGATAGATATTATGTAGGAGTATTTCAGTAAGTGTCATAGTAATCCAGAAGTTAATAAATGTGCAAATCATAGGGTATTAAAATAAGTTTTTTGCTTGTAACAGCATATGGTAAATTTGGTACAGGATGTGCTCAGGATGTGAAACTCATGATCATGGGCCTTATAGCGAGAACAACAGGAAACAGCTCAGGGTGTAAGTGAGATGTATACATACATACTTGTCTAAATGGCAATAACCCACCAACAGAATAATGAGGTACCATCCTTAAGATTGTAATTGATATTTAACAAAAAAGATACAAATCAAGAATGTTTGTGATAATGGAAAAAAAGTTTAAATTTTTATCTTGTCATAAATACACTAGTATTTATAAATAATATAAATACACTACATAAATACAAGAACAACAAGAAAAAAAAACAAGATCCAACACTGACAACCAACCACCATTCAAAAAAGTAAAAATAAACCAAAACATATATCAAGTAAAATATATATAATCTGATAGCCTTGGTAATCTTCAAATGACAACAGAAATCACAGGTTGCAGTTTGTAGTTTGCTTATTCAAACTGATCCAAAACTAGACAGTAGGTGACTCGTTTTCTGCAACAAACATCAAATAACGGTAATATGTTGACCTTTCAACATGACAAGTAAAAGTTTGTGTTGTACTGACCTTTCACTTGCACTTGAGGCTAAAGACCTTGAAATGGCTTCTTGGAGCTCGGGGTCATCTGACAGGTATTCTTCCTCAAACAGGCCAAAGCCAGAATGTTTTGTAAATTATTTAGTTATTAAATTACATATTAATGATGTTGACATAATTACATTATCACAATACATAGATTGGCCTCAGCATTATTAAAGTTGTGTGGGATCATCTTGACAGAGAACAGAACAAAAAGCCTGGAGAACTATTCCTGAACCATGCTTAAAGAAATTCAATAAAAAGAAGACATCGCCATCCAGAAAGCTTGGTTAAGAGAGTTCAAGACTAAAGTTGCTCATATCATAGTTTTGTTCTACTCTAATATACTGCGTTTCCATGTCTGTTTGTAGACATTATTTTGTAGACTTCAGTAAATCACTGCGCTTATTTCCTATTTTTACAGCAAAAAACAAAGAAAGAAGGAGTGGCTCATGACTTTTGCACAATATAGCTCAAAAGATTAAAGGATACAAACATGTACAAAACACTTTACTTGGAGCGACTTTTAGATAGGAATATTTACCACATTTGTCAGAATTTAAAGTTTCTGTGAAATCCTGCCTGCTTGTATGGCTACTCGCAGAGATTTCGCAGGTCTTTCCTCCCCACTGCTGTCAGACTCTACAACAAAGACTTTAACTGATCAAACACACACATCCACACATGTGCAATAACACTAAGTGCAATAATCTTTTCTGGCATCGTTGTATTTTTACTCAGTTGTATATAGCATTTGTATTCTATTTTTATCTTATTGTATATTTTATTCTATTTTATTCTACTGTATATAGTATTTTATTCTATTCTGTACAGTTGTGTACTGTATTTATTCTTATTAATTTTTGCTTCATAACTTTTGCACTGTCCACTTCCTGCTGTGACAAAACAAATTTCCCACGTGTGGGACTAATAAAGGTTATCTTATCTTATCTTACTCTCTCCATCAGAATATGTCTGTAAATTAAAACAGATAATACATTTGATTATACTGACAACAAAATGGCATAGTAAATATTCGTATTATGTTTATGTATTATGTATTAAAACATAACACAAGTGACAATGTTTAAGGGAGTTTAAAATCCGTCTTTGCCTTTTTCACTCTCATTTTATGAACATTCATAAATTTGCTGAAATGCTCAGGATTACTTACTGATTCATTGTCCTCACATAAGATGACCTTGTCAGGTCTGACATAAATTGACTTCTGATGAAACAGTTTTTTCACAAGGTCTCCATTCAAAGTCTGTTTGGAAGTGAGTGATGGCTCAACAAGTTTGGTGTGGCATGCTGGCAAATCTGTAGTCTGGGGTAGGAAAAAAACATAATGTATTTGAAATTTTTGTTAAGGCTAACAGACTACAATACAATACAGTACATTAAAAGGTTTCTAAAAGATATCAATCCAGTCATCCGACCAGTGCTCCCAGATCCTTTTTGAAATACCCAAAGTTGACCTTTAATAGTATAATAATCTAAGTAACAAAAAAAATCTTTTTATCAAAAAGGATCTAAAGCTTGCCTGCATCCTACAACAACTGGCTGAAAGGCAGTCCTTATTGCCTGCATTAATAATTAGTCACAGTCACAGCTAAACTCCAGTGCAGATTTTAAATTTCCATTTTCAAAAAGCCAAGTTTTTTTGTTACGCCTTGGCACATGTGAAGTTAGATGGTCCTGCAAGACAATCACTTCTTTGGTGAAAGAATGTGACCTGTTTAGCTGTGCTGGAAACCTAATAGAGGATAAAGGCAAAGTAAACATTTCTGCATGTAATATACTCACACTCCTCCAATCAATGAAGTATATTTGATTTAAAAAAATTACACCATGCTGTACACATGTCCAATTTGCATTAATAAACACCCTCTAGCCCCATGGTAGCTAGGATAGGCTCTTGGAATCCTGAATTGGATAAGTGAAAGAGAATGGATGGATGAATGGGTGGATAGATGATGGAGTGGGATGGGTGGGTGGAGAAACTTAACAATCACATAAAAAAAAGTTCTTGAATTCACGGAGTACTTTTGTTGCTTTAAAAAAGTTTAATTAAATTATATACTGCCGAAAAAATATGTATTGTAACAACTGAATGATGTGCTTTGCTTTTACACAATGTTTGCAGATTAAGCTTACAGGACGTGAAGTATTATAGAAATTGCTTGTTTCTACAATTAAACAAATTAACTGTTGTGCACCAATGACTTGTGCACAGTTTAGTCTCCACATCCACACGATGTCAGTCTATCGCACAATTTTTTTGTTTTGTTTTTTTGTGATATTATTGTTTACTTAGCATTGTTGAGCAGTTGAAACCTACGGGCAATTACTAACCTTCCACTAGTCAGTTCAGTGCATTTAGTTCTGATCTTACCTCTTCTGCCTTGGGCCTTTTCGAGTGAAAGGTCTAAGATTGTAGATGGGACCCGTTGTGGGGGACTGCTGTGATGTGGAAGGCACCTTCTCCATAACGTTAGCTGGATAACCAGAGATTATCTGCCCGGGGAGGTTCACTGCATTTCGTCTTCCACGATGAAAAAGTGAATAAATTTCTTCATAAGTAGTACGGTGCAGCATACTAGTACAAATATTAGGTTGTCCAGAACATGCATTTGCCAGGTTGTTAATTAGCTCCTCATTACTTAGAATTTGAGCCACAAGATTCCGTGCGGACTGGCTCATAGTGCCATTCCTCACAGGTACAAACAAGGAAAACACTAGATGGCGCAAGCGCCTCCTTGACATCAAGTTTCATTCCATACATTCAGAAGATCATTCTACATGTATATATTCAGAATTTGATTGCAATATATATATATATATATATATATATATATATATATATATATATATATATATATATATATATATAGTACATAGTAATATAATACATACATAGTAATCCAGAAGTTAATAAATGTGCAAATCATAGGGTATTAAAAGAAGTTTTCTGCTTGTAACTGCATATGGTACAGGATGTGCTCAGGATGTGAAACTCATGATCATTGGCCTTATAACGAAAACAACAGGAAACAGCTCAGGGTGTAAGTGAGATGTATACATACATACATACACACACACACACACACACACACACACACACACACACACACACACACACATATATATATACACATACATAGTGGTAGTATTTTTTTTACAAAGTACTAACTTGCAAATACATCTGAATAGTGGGTGGACGTCCATCCCCCTAAAGCAACTGGGGTGCACCTGCCTTGACATAATAGTTCCACCTGAGGTGTTGCTCCATTTTTCTGTCCTTCTGTACAGTTCATGTGACAAAATAATATACTGCATAAATTGGTCATGTTTCCAAAGTCATTGTGAATATTCATAGTCACAGAAAATCACAAATAAACAAATTAAATAAATTACATTAAATGATTAACACAAAACTGGCCATGTATTTTGGGTGTGCCACATTTATCATTATTCACCAAGAGAAATCTGATTGGAGCTTTATGTGTTATTGTAGATGTTGCTGTATTTAGTGGAGAAGGCGTGCTGGACAACATGAGGGAGACTATTGAATTCCATGTGCACTCAAAGAAGGACATGTTTGAAGAGGCAAAAAAACACCATGTTGGCAGAGTTGCCTGATTTGATGGTTTGTCATGTTTTATAAAGAAATATTATCATTATTTTGTTACACATGTGCTTTTTAGTCACAATTTCATTTAAACCCATTTTACTCTGTGTTAGTGGAATAGGTCTATACAAAACTGTACGTTACCCCTGTGTATTAGTGGCATTGACCTGTGAGTATATTTGATACTTTGCTAAAGCCTTATAATACTCGTGTTACTTCTCTGTCTCTTATGTTAAGCCCTTTGGTATACCGCTGGTTTTTAAATGTGCTCTATAAATAAAGTTTGTTGTTGTTGTTATCATCATCCTTTGTTCCTATCATTGCTTTGTATTTTTTAGATTTTACATGCGTTACTGGGGTTATAAAAGCAAATACATGTAACAAATTGTAAGGAAGAATTTATGATCGATCAACAGGAAGAAAAAGTGCTGACTGTTAGTAACCAATGTGGTGGCAGATTTCTTTTCTCATATATTAATCACATATTTAATCATAGTACATCAGTTATAGTAATATCACTTTCTCACTTTACTATAGTAAGAGCACTCCTGTCACTAGTTTACATGCATGTGGAAAGTTAACACAGTGAGGCCGTTGTAATGGGAGACGTTAAACAGATAGTGAGACTCCTTCTGCTTATCAGGGATGTAAATCTTTAGGTGATGGGCAAGCAGAAAACAAGGTCATAATTCTCTCCGTGAGAGAGAAGGTATAGCCCCCCGTGAGAGGGGGGGCTATACCAACGTGTACGAGTTTGTGGAATGTTCTTTGTCTGTGTGTCTGTATATAAGATGTAAGGGCGGTGGCCACAATTCAGAGATGGTCCTGGTGTTTCACTGGGATGCGCTCTCCACATTGCAATGTGTTTATTAAACCCACTTCAAATCAAGCTCACTGGGTGTGTTGCAGGTTATTGTTAAATTTTGCACGACACCAACTAGTGGAAAGAGGGTGGGATTAAAAAAGCTTATGCTTATGCTATGCTTTTTGTTAGGTATTTTAGTACCATGGGAGCATTTACTGGATATTGTTTTATAGTGACATTATACAGGAAAACTCTGTCATTCAATAAGGCCCCTTTGTTTTAGTTATTTTTCTCTTTGACCCAAGAATTGATGTGTGAGAATCACAGGCTGGTACAAGGTTGAAATACCACAGAGATCACTCCCTCAGCTACATTAGTTTCTAAATCTCTTAGGAGACGCCTGTTGAAGGCCAGATGGTTTGTTTCAGAATTCACTAATGAAAGAACTCTTTATTTCGTCCCTTGAAAATATGTCGCTGAGATAATCATAATTGTAGCTGAACTGATAAACTATACAAAGGGTGCTTCTTCACCCAAGGGCAGGAAGACGCTCCCTTATCTTGGTCTGTACTGGTTTAAACTGAGAATCTGCTGACTCATGAATTTTTCCCTCTATATAAACTGTTGTACTTGAGAATAAAGTTGAGTCGATTTGGGAAGACAACCTGAAGCAGTCTCTGTTTTCTTGTTCTCCCAAGCTGCTCCCGAGCTCGTACTAACACGCTGAATGGCATGCTTGAATGTTACTTGAGAATATATTTGACTGTGTTACAGATTAAGGGACAATCTCTGCTGATAGGTGAAGGTACAATCTCTGCTGATAGACGCCCACGCCTCGGAGGAAGCCGATCCACGGATTAGGCCCTGGAAGCCGTTTCCTTCACTTTTTTCCCCTTTTTTAAAATAATCATTATTGTTTGGTTTTCCTTTTGTTTTGGAAAACCAAACAATAAACAATACAACACATTACAAATACCAGGAATGTCGAGCAGTTTCATTCATATGGACTTCGCTATCTTCTTATTATTTCCATCGCTCTCTCTCTCTCTCACTCTTATGAAACACCGGATCCGTTAGTGCTCTGGCGCTCAGCCTGGCGCACTGGACCGAACCAAATCATGAAATAAGGAGGGGGGGCAGTGTTAGACGCTGACTCGATTTCATTATTTGCTGCCAGAACAAAACGAAATTGACTCCTGTAACGCCCCCAACACGTACCTTATGAAACAAACATGCCTTTATTCTAATAGGTTAATAATAGTTTTTAAAACTAAAAGTAATTGACGGTTTACTATTTTTCTAGTGCTCATGTTATCACTTTTCTCATCCTTATGACGCCTCTGTTTGTTAGTACGGAATGAAGCTTAGAAAACGGGACATAATTGTGCGATTTTATCACTATTTTTGCTATATACGTATATAAGACAGTGTTCTTATTTCTTGTCTTTTGTTTTTAATCTGTAATAATCTGTAAACTTTAATCCATTCGATTTGTTTGTCACCAAACAAAACCGCTTTCTACATGCATCAACACCACTTCTTCATCTCCCCCACCCCCTTTTTTGTTTTCTCAGCTCTGCTTTTCCCTGCACACACACTTTACTCTGTCTAGGTTTAGCGTTGTGAGTAGTTTCAACTTTTAATCTGAATTGAATAAAAGTTTATCTGAATATAGAATCAGAGTCACTGCATTTAAGGAGCAGTTGATTACAAAGACCTCATTTTCAAGCAGCACTTTTAAAATTAAATATTACAGTTTATCTTTTAGTTTTAGTTTCTTGCATATGGATAATTTTGTGTGAAAAAATTGGGCCTAAGTAAGTGGCTGAAGAGATTTGAAGGTGAAGTATTGAAATGTGTCCCTGATGGGTACAGATATTGATACTGATGTGATATGTTAACTGTGAAACATAAAATCTTTTACTAAAAGTGCTGCAACATTGTTCTGCAGTCCAATGTAAACATTTTGTACATTCTCCAGAGCCGTGGGTTGTGCCAGGAAGTTGGGGGTGGGGAGGTTTAGGGTGTAAGAGATAAAATGTACATTGCATTCCTCTTGTCATGATCTAATGCGCTCTATAAAGTCTGTGAACTAGCAAACCCAGCTGCACACAGCACAAGAATAAACAGTATAAACTGAAACTGATTGGTCCGCACAGCCAAGAAAATCATATCAGATCAAAAATAACTTTTTCATCCACAAAATGGGTGGAGGTCTTAGAACGGAAGAAAAAAGGATTGAACCAAAAGTGTCATATTAGCTGAACTGTTTATATTTGGTTTTTAAACTGTAAATATTTTTCTATCAAACTCAGCTTAAGTCTGAGAAAAAGTACTCTCCTCTCCCTGCGTTCTTAAAGTGCAAAAGTCTTTAAGTATTTTGTCAGAAAATTTTTTATTCTTTTTCCAGTGACATTATGTTCAGTTGAGGTGTTGCTGCCCATCTTAAATTGGGGTTTAGACAACTTGCCCCATTCACCGATTTACGCCCATTCATACAACCACTTTTTCTGTGCTCTTTACTTTAGACTTTCTGAATGCAGGATATTTTATTAAAGCTATTTAGCAGGAGCAAAGCAAAGGATGACTTAAATAATAATAATTAATGTGTCCTGTTTGTGTCATGGTCTGGCTGGCAGACCGTGCGGATATGGGGGAGTGAGGACCCAAAACGCATAGTTCTGCGATGCAAACAGTGCACTTTATTTACAGTGAAGGTAACAGATGCACAATAAATCCCCTTTGCTCCCTAGACTCCCATGTGTGTGTTCCCCTCCGACGTCCGTGCTCGTGCTCCCGGCAGTTGTGTTTCTGCACACCCTGTGCATGCTGCCCTTCTAGTCCCTCGTTCCACTTGGAGTCTTCGCTTAATGATCCCGTGCCGGTGGGAGCTCCAACACTCTCCTAAGTAGCTCCCCCGACGAGCCCTGATCACCAACAGGTGTGTGGCAGGAACTTCAGGTGTGGCCAGTCCTCCTGCAGGGCCACACCCATCAGGCCTGCATGTGGCTGTTCTCCATCCTCCAGCCACACATGTACACACCCTGCCTCTACATATGAGTGGAACACCGAACACAGCATAGTGCAGAAAAACACACATCCCCAAATAACAACAACAACAATAATAATAATAATAATAATAATAATCCATCCTGCTCACGGACCCCCAAGTCCTCCAGAGCCGGGTCCGTGACAGTTTGTGTCCCACTGCTTACTTCACATCTCCCTCAGCAGCCTTTTCCAGCATTACTTTCAACCAAAGGTGAGCAGTTTGAATTTTTAATCTGAATTTAATATCAGTGTCTCTGATTTTATATGCATTAAAGTTGGTCACAAATGTCAAATCTGTAAAGCAGCACTGTCTGGTTAAATATTTCAATTTATCCTAACAAACTTGAAGCATTTTATTATAGTTTTTTTTAGTAGACAGACAAAGTAATTTTAAGCCTCAGTTTTGTACTATATAATGGCCGTTAAGCAAACGACAGGAGCTAGAAAGGTGGCTATCATCATCCATTTTGTGAGGAAACGTGCTCAGATATATATATATATATATATATATATATATATATATATATATATATATATATATGGTTAGCGCTTTATTATTTTTGGTTTATTATTTATCTTTTCCTTCCACTCTGTGACATTGAGCAGTACAGAATGTGAAATATTTATGTTCACTTTCATTGCAATAAACGACTGTTTTCAGAGGTATAACATTTAAAATACGTAACGCCGGTACATGTATTCTGTTACTCCCCAACACTGGTAATAAAGAAAACCAGAAACAATTTGGTGAATGCATTTAGGTTTTGGGAAGTTTTGCATTAGGGAGATTTGTGTATGAAAACCTGTAAATGGAAAGATGGCAGGATTTAATCTTTAGTTCAGTTTCATTTCCTTTTTATCAGAAACTGAAAGTGAGTCTTATTGTCGTACTCTTTCATTAAGAACATGACACTTTTTGCCTCCAGCAGGCTTCCTGACCTTGCTTTACGTGTGACTTTCCATAGCAGTTATTTTTCTGTTATCTGGACAAGGCTATTTTATTACATATTTTATGTGTTTAATCTTCACAGAGTTAAATATAAGCATCTTTTGACTATGCCTATCTATCTAAACAGCTCTGGAAGAAGGATAGTCATGCATCAACACCACTTCTTCATCTCCCCCACCCCCTTTTTTGTTTTCTCAGCTCTGCTTTTCCCTGCACACCCACTTTACTCTGTCTAGGTTTAGCGTTGTGTTATATGTAGAGATCCACTTTCACTTGCCTTTTGCCAAACAGTCAACTACACCTTTTGCAAAACCGAGTCCCAGTTTGTTTTTGGACTTTTACTTTTTGCTAGATTTTTCTTTTCACCCTGTTCCAGTGTGTGCCTCCCTGCATTTTTTTTATTTACTTCTCTTATTGTCAACTGTCTTTTCTGCATTACTTTAAACCAAAGGTAAGTAGTTTAAACTTTTAATCCGAATTGAATAAAAGTTTATCTGAATATAGGATCAGAGTCACTGCATTTAAGGAGCAGTTGATTACAAAGGCCTCATTTTCAAGCAGTACTTTTAAAATTAAATATTACAGTTTATCTTTTAGTTTTAGTTTCTTGCATATGGATAATTTTGTGCAAAAAAATTGGGCCTAAGTAGTGGCTGCAGAGATTTGAAGGTGAAGTATTGAAATGTGTCCCTGATGGGTACAGATATTGATACTGCTGTGATATGTTAACTGTGAAACATAAAATCTTTTACTAAAAGTGCTGCAACATTGTTCTGCAGTCCAATGTAAACATTTTGTACATTCTCCAGAGCTGTGGGTTGTGCCAGGAAGTTGGGGGTGGGGAGGTTTAGGGTGTAAGAGATAAAATGTACATTGCATTCCTTCTTGTCATGATCTAATGCGCTCTATAAAGTCTGTGAACTAGCAAACCCAGCTGCACACAGAGCACAAGAATAAACAGTATAAACTGAAACTGATTGGTCCGCACAGCCAAGAAAATCATATCAGATGTTCTGTGGCTAAAATAACTTTTTCATCCACAAAATGGGTGGAGGTCTTAGAACGGAGAACTTAAGACCGTTAGAACTTTTCTATCAAACTCAGCTTAAGTCTGAGAAAAAGTACTCTCCTCTCCTTCCGTTCTTAAAGTGCAAAAGTCTTTAAGTATTTTGTCAGAAATATTTTTTATTCTGTGTCCAGTGACATTATGTTCAGTTGAGGTGTTGCTGCCCATCTTAAATTGGGGTTTAGACAACTTGCCTCATTCACGCCCATTCATACAACCACTTTTTCTGTGCTCTTTACTTTAGACTTTCTGAATGCAGGATATTTTATTAAAGCTATTTAGCAGGAGCAAAGCAAAGGATGACTTAAATAATAATAATTAATGTGTCCTGTTTGTGTCCCACTGCTTACTTCACATCTCCCTCAGCAGCCTTTTCCAGCATTACTTTCAACAAAAGGTGAGCAGTTTGAATTTTTAATCTGAATTTAATATCAGTGTCTCTGATTTTATATGCATTAAAGTTGGTCACAAATGTCAAATCTGTAAAGCAGCACTGTCTGGTTAAATATTTCAATTCATCCTAACAAACTTGAAGCATTTTATTATAGTTTTTTTAGTAGACAGACAAAGTAATTTTAAGCCTCAGTTTTGTACTATATAATGGCCGTTAAGCAAACGACAGGAGCTAGAAAGGTGGCTATCATCATCCATTTTGTGAGGGAACGTGCTCAGATATATATATATAGTTAGCGCTTTATTATTTTGGTTTATTATTTATCTTTTCCTTCCACTCTGTGACATTGAGCAGTACAGAATGTGAAATGTTTATGTTGACTTTCATTGCAATAAACGACTGTTTTCAGAGGTATAACATTTAAAAGACGTAACGCCGGTACATGTATTCTGTTACTCCCCAACACTGGTAATAAAGAAAACCAGAAACAATTTGGTGAATGCATTTAGGTTTTGGGAAGTTTTGCATTAGGGAGATTTGTGTATGAAAACCTGTAAATGGAAAGATGGCAGGATTTAATCTTTAGTTCAGTTTCATTTCCTTTTTATCAGAAACTGAAAGTGAGTCTTATTGTCGTACTCTTTCATTAAGAACATGACACTTTTTGCCTCCCGCAGGCTTCCTGACCTTGCTTTACGTGTGACTTTCCATAGCAGTTATTTTTCTGTTATCTGGACAAGGCTATTTTATTACATATTTTATGTGTTTAATCGTCACAGAGTTAAATATAAGCATCTTTTGACTATGCCTATCTATCTAAACAGCTCTGGAAGAAGGATAGTCATGCATCAACACCACTTCTTCATCTCCCCCAGCCCTTTTTTGTTTTCTGAGCTCTGCTTTTCACTGCACACCCACTTTACTCTGTCTAGGTTTAGCGTTGTGTTATATGTAGAGATCTGCTTTCACGTGCCTTTTGCCAAACAGTCAACTACACCTTTTGCAAAACCGAGTCTCAGTTTTGTTTTTGGACTTTTACTTTTTGCTAGATTTTTCTTTTCACCCTGTTCCAGTGTGTGCCTCCCTGCATTTTGTTGTTGTTGTTTTTTTACTTCTCTTATTGTCAGAAGAAGAAGGAAGAAGGATAGTCAGATCCTGTTGTTCTGCTTTGTCAACAATGTGTGTTTCTGATGAAATAGTACATGAGAATAATCTGAATAAGTTGAAACAGCACCTCTGTTTGTCACCAAACTCATTGTTGCTGTTGTAAGTGATATAACTTTTTCTTCTTTGTTATTTTTATTTAATTTATTATTATTCATTTTTGCAAAGTTTTTTTTGTTTTTCTTTCTTTACTTGACCCCTTTAACTCATTTGAACTTTGACATACAGACAACAATGAACCAAGACAGTTTCTACATTTGACAAACATCCAGCCACTCTCGTCAGCCCTTCCTGCTTTTCTCATTCCCTGATCGGCAGATCAGGTTTTACTTTGTTTCTGACCATAGCTGGACTGGCCATTGGGCATACCGGGCATTTGCCCAGTAGGCGGTGATTTTTCGTTTTTTGATGGGCAGATGTTTTTTTTGTTTGTTTGTTTTGTTTTGTTCTGTAACGGTATAAACAATGAAAGTTCATGGATTGGCCAAAGTGTCATGATAAACTCTGGGCTGGACCAATTACAGCCGAGGAGGTTGGATGCACCCTCGATCAATGATCAGCTGATCGTCTTTTCTGTCCCGTCTCTCGTGCTTGCCCACTTTGCGCCAGAAAGAGGAAACCAGCGGATGTCGAGTTAAACAATAGCAGCACGTTTAAGCTTGATCAGCTGTTGTTAGAATTTATTTAATATTAATTTCTAGTATCAGCTGATGTTTGCTGGAGCAACAGCTGTAAAGCTGCTGGTCATGATGTCGGTTTGGATATGTGGTCAGAGGGAAACATGAAGATGAAACCAGGAAATGTCCTTACTGAATCATCAGAGCTGAACAGGTGATGGAGAAACAGGTTTACCTTTTAGGTGACATGAATGAGTTGAAGGGAAGTTATGAACTGTTTCTGAGAGATAAATAACACCAGGATGCTTTGTAGCTGACAGCTGGTAACTGTGCAGGGGCGGATCTAGCTAAGTTTTGCCAGGGGGCCAGGTAGGGCATTAACAGGGAAATTCTCATTTAAAATGTCTGGTTTTTAATAAATAATTATCTGAATCTTACAAACAAAGTTTTCATCTGATGTAAAATGTATAAAAATCCATTATTGTATCTAGTAAATATTAAGTCTAATATATACTCTAAGCTATGGTAGTTTTTCCTTTCTGAAGGTATCATCTGTGCAGTCTACAATTATGTTGAAGAAATTATTATTTAATTATTGTAATGTGTTAATAATTGATTTCTGTGCATTTGTTTTTACATGTGCATTAAATTAAAGACGATTATGTCAATTAAGCATCACGAGGCGGAGGGTGGGGGGTGGTTCCCTATTTTTGGTTTTTTGTTTTTGGGGGGGGGGGGGGGGGGGGGTAGGATTTGTCAACCCTAGGTTGTTTAATATTTCCGTTAAGTACTGTTTCGAATACCAGAATAGGGAGGAAGGGAGGATGGTGTAGGTTTAAGTTTATTAGATTGATACATATATACCAACAAGACAGTGTACATCATAGTGACAACAGTGTTTGTTTTCATTCAAAGGCTTTGTGGTTTTTCCTATATAACCTGGTGGGCCGGTCTCTAGTCAAAATGCCCGGGCGGATTTTTTGTCCCAGTCCATGCCTGGCTGGACCCAGAGTGAAATTAATTTGTTATTTCTTATCTTTCATCTGAAAAGTGTCACTTACATTAATACATACAGGTGACTTTGTTTTAGAACTTTTATGGTGCGCTAATTACATTAAATTTCAACATATCATTTTGTGGCAGGTTGTGGTTTAGCATCAGGTGAGGGGTAGAGCGAGTTCAGGTGACAGTGGCAGGGGAGGCTGGGAGAAAGAGCTGATGCCTGCCACGGTGTGAAACGAGTGGCTTCGAGTTGTGAACTAAATAAAAACTATTAGTGAAACGTGACGCAGAACTGTCTCCTTGTGTGTGTCATAACAGAGATCAGTAACAGAGTGATACAGTGGTGCCCAGCTTGCCGCTACGACATGTCAAACCCACAGAATCTACAGCCAGCTCAGGCACTGGCTCAAATGATGGCCAGCATGGCAGACTTGCAGCAGCAGCAGGCAGTACTGCACCAGCGGCAGACGCAGATGCTACTAAACCTTTTGCCTCAGTCTGGGGCCGCTGCGAATCCGCTCCACCTGGAACTCTCTCCAGAAGACCATCGTCGCCGCTTCCGTGGTTGCCGCATGGGACCACAAGAAGGGCCTTCGGCTTTTGCCCAGCAGCTGCGGTATGACGCGGGGAGGTGGCTGCATCCTGGCAGTGGGGAGGCGCAGCTGCTGGAGGCTGTCGTTCTGGAGCAGTTTGTGGAGGGGCTCCCAAGGGAAATGGCGGACTGGGTCAAGTGTCGCAAGCCACCCAATCTGGAGGCGGCAGTGAGGCTGGCTGAAGAACACCTGGCGGCGCGGATGGAAAACCCCAGAAGATCGCAGCCAGGGGAGGTGAGCATCTGCAAAAGAGTGATTTTTGATGTTTTGGTTTTTTAAGTCTAATATCTTTACTTATGTTAGTAAATACACTTTAGTCAACAGGGTTTATGAAGGGGTTGTAAATAAAATAAAGAAATGATCTGTCTTCCAAGTATCTTTATGACTTTATGCGTATTTGTACCCATATTGTCATCAATCCAGTTATTTTTGATTATAGAACTGTGATGTTATATTTGTTATTTCTGATGCCCTCTTGGCTAGCTCTCTCTTGAAAAAAACATTGTTATTGTCAGTTACGTTTTACCCTGATTTGATAGAAATGTTCTCTAAGTTACTTGATATTCGTCATGAGCGATATTTTTTGACAGATTTTAAGTCAACAAGTAATTTATAACAGCTTAAATTCCTGCAGTAAATTTTTTGGCAAATGCTGGAAACCCCTTTTTGGCAGATGATCACTTTTTGGTACCCTACTGGCCCCAAGGAGCAAACTTTCCGTGTCTGTGCCAGTGACACTGACCATCGAGGACCACTGGCTACGCTCCAACAACCATTTCCTCTCTGCTTTCTATCCCCAGGTCCTGGCAGCGACAGGCGCTGTACCTGGCTCATTGGTGGCTGCACAGACACAGGGACAGGTGCGTGAGCAGTGTGGGGGCCTGGGACATTTTCAACAGGAATGCCAGGAGGACGCCATGGAGGTGCAGCAGGTGTACAGTGTTACCGGGATGTCTACACCCAACTCTGGTCGAGGAGGGCTGTACAGCGTTCCGGTAAGGTGCCAAGGGATTGTACGCAGTGGCGTGTCTAGAAAATCTTTGTTGGGGGGGCCAGGTAGGGGCACAGATTTGGAGAAGGGTGGCAGATGTAATTGGCAGATAATGTTTAAAAAAATTCTACCAACCATTAACCATAATTCAATAATCCTATAAACCTAATAACCGAATGAGCTTTTAACTCTTATTACAATGAGATTTTAACCACTACGGTGCAAAGTTTTTAGATACTGTGTTGATAAAGTACAAGAGATACAATCAGTGCTTTGTCAGTGTTTACTCAGCATTCAAGGACAGCAATATTTGCATAGTATTTTTACTGACATGTAGTGCACATATGTTTTGGGCAAAAACATTTTTGAATATTAAAATACGAACATTTGTAACAAACAATTGACAAATTAGCCAATTCCAATGTAAAACTTTATCTGCCTGTTAAAAAAAGAAGATAATCTTCTCACAAACTGGTGTTTGATTTTGAAACAGGAAAAAAGTGGAGAAACAACTGAAAAGACTAACATTTGAATAAAACCTGAAAGCAAGTAAATACTTTCTATGCTGCCTTATGGTAAACTTTGGTAATATTGATAAAGAGCAACACTGGCTGATGATAAAATACAATCAGCTGGCATGGTGACACTGCCAGTATTAACCTGCAGGGCTGGACTGGGACAGAAAATTGGGCATTTTGACTAGAGACCGGCCCACCAGGCATTAAAGCCATAAAGACTTTGAATGAAAACAAATGCTGTTGTGACAGTCCCATATGGAAAAGAAATAGTAAAAACTTACATGATTTACTCATGAAAGTGGCCACTTTCTCATTACTTTCATATATTGTTTTAGTATCCAAAACATACAAGATTCATTATATAATCTTTCAAGGGATCTTATATCTGTTTTTACTCTTGTATGCTTTTCATACAAGTTTCACACAAGACAGATACAAACTTTATAAGATTTATATATATCTTTTCCATATGTACACTGTCTTGTTGATATATGTATGATTTCTATACATTTTACGTCAGATTAAAACTTTGGTTGTAAAATTTAGATAATTATTTAATAAAAGCTAGATATTTTAAATGAGAATAAGAAAGAAAAGTATTTCTTTGTGCCCCCCTTTCCCTGTTAATGCCCTACATGCCCCCCTGGCAACACTTTGCTAGATCCGCCCCTGCACAGTTACCAGCTGTCAGCTACCTAAAAAAGGATCCTGGGGTTATTTGTCTCTCAGAAACAGTTCATAACTTCCCTTCAACTCATTCATGTCACCTAAAAGGTAAACCTGTTTCTCCATCACAGCTCTGATGATTCAGTAAGGACATCTCCTGGTTTCATCTTCATGTTTCCCTCTCACCACATATCCAAACCGACATCATGACCAGCAGCTTTACAGCTGTTGCTCCAGCCAACATCAGCTGATACTAGAAATTAATATTAAATAAATTCTAACAACAGCTGATCAAACGTGCTGCTGTTGTTTAGCGCGACATCTGCTGGTTTCCTCTTTCTGGCGCAAAGTGGGCAATAAACAAACAAGAGAGAAAAGCCGATCAGCTGATCATTGATCAGTTTCATGATTGAAGTAGCAACAGGAGAGGGAGGGGAGAGAACGAGAGAAGAAGAGGCAGCTGTGCAGCGTAACGACAGAATAAATCCAGCTTTGTGTCTTTTTTCCATTCTAGCTAAAGGAAGCTTTAAAGCTTTAAGGAGCCGTTGGCAACTCTACTAACTAATCTTATGAATAAAATAAAGTTCACTATCAGTAACATCATAGCACCCACCCAGCTGTATAAAAACTCCGTCAAGCTGGCTAGAACGCAGTACAAGTTATTGCAACTGAGGGTAAAAAGTCAGCACAACGAAAATAAACTCCACCTAAACTTGGTTTATATCTGACCCAGATAGACTGCAGGTCATAACTTCTTACCTGAAGTTCAGTTCACCTGACACTCAGACCAGCGGCTGCCTCGGGGCTCTCCTCCTGCCTCCCCTTCCCTCATCCACCTGCTGGCCTCTGTGGAAGCTCCGCCATAGTCACCACCAAACAACTGAGTTATTTTTACACATCGACCTGCATCTGGCCAATCCACCACCTCTCATTGTTCATGCCATTACAAAAATAAAAAATAAAAAATAAGTCACCGGGCATATGCCCGGTATGCCCGATGGCCAGTCCAGCTATGTTAACCTGCAACCAAATCTGCAGCTCCATACAGCAATGTTACGACTTAGATTATATCTTATAACTCATAACTCTTATGTTAGCTGCCCTCAGTAGCATACTGTCTGAAATATTCCACGGCTGCAATAATTCTTTAAGTGTTATTTTTTCCTTGGTATTCTAATTTCACCGAAGTTTACTAAACCCAACAAACTTAATATTACTTACCGGGACATTTATTCTGTCCTCATTTTCTTTCACCGAAAAATTGTTTCCTGCAGTGCCGTCTTTCGTGCTTGGCTCTCCTACCTTTGCTAACAGGCATAGTACAGAAGCCGATGCTGCATTCCATTACACTCGGATATCTGAGCTTCACCGTGAAAACATAATCGGACATTTGATATTTGATTGAATTTTATTGTTTTGCCTTTGGGGTGGCACCTGGGGTGGCCAGTCTGGTTGGGGGGGGGGCTGTGCCCCCCCAGGCCACCCCGCTGGACACGCCACTGATTGTACGATAGGGAATTGGGGTTGCACGCAGACTACTCATTGTTGGAGGAGTTGGTGAAGGTTAGATGTGTGTATTAGTGGTGGGCAGGCACGTGCGAGGGGGGGGGGGGGGGGGGGGCTTGAGCACCTGCCCCTTTCCTGATGGATTCCCCAAGTGCCCTTTTCTTGAGTATAATTTTTATTTATTTTTTATTTTTATTACTGTTTTTTGTTTATTTTTGTGTGCGTGTGGAGTCCTGTCTGTTCCCCTCAACAATAATATTTAACTATTAATCATAGTTTTGCTAAGTAACAGGATGTGGTTTCCATCAGTCACATGACTACCATTAACCAATGATCGCCCTTGATGGCAGAGCGCGCTGGTTACGAACCGGGAACGAACTCGCAAAGAGCACGAGCATTTTTTGCCGTCTGAGCGGTGCAGAGCTGTAGGAGACTGATGCAACAAAAGCCAGTAAGTAGGTGTACAGCGTACTCTTTAGTCTACAGCACACAGCAGTATTAGCTTATTTTATACACGTTGGTAAACTGTCTTGTGACAACTGACGAATTGAAACAAATGAGCGTGCTGTGTGTGTAACAGCGGGACAAACATTACCTGTCCTTTTATTAACTGCACAAGCAGTGCTGGTTTTAGCCACCAGCTAACTGGGTAACGCTGTCATGGGTCTGTAGCTCTGTCCACCGTTTTAGGGAACGTGTTTTGTATTAAAGTAAGTTACAGGGCGTTTTCCTGCCTTTCTGGAGGGCTTATATTTCACTAAAAACTATCTAATATACATGTCCACATAATTATGGTTCATTATAATTACAGTATTATGGAAAAACACTGTTTTAAAGAAAAGATATTAAACGCAATATATTAGATTTATATTTCAAATATGACAAAATGCTGATTTTACAGCAGCAACATTATTGTATCTCTACAGTTTAAGCATTTAATAGGCTTTCTGCCTGCACAGAGTAGATAGTCAAACAAACTGAATCATCATAAATACTTTATTATATATTTATTACTTTTTTATTTTATTTTAATTACTTTATTATTAGAGCGCTAGGAATAAACAATAAGGATTCTTGATCAGGACCATGATGCAAACATGTGGCCATAGTAGGATATATGCAGTATTCTGGAGACGGTATAAAATATCACTGTATGTGCCTGTGTACCTGTATGTATGTGTGCATATTTTATGTATATAGATTTTTTTTTATCATTTTTACTCATGATATGACATTGTCCAGACATGCCCTGTAAGGAAACAGTGACAAAGGGAGCTTTTTGAGGCTAAATGCAGTGGATCCCTCTCTGGCTGGAATAAAAAAAAAACAGCACAGGTCACAAGAACACATGTACCAGTTGTTGCATTGCAGAGGTATTCCAGCATAAAACAATGATAAACACACCTGCAATGTTTTGGTTCTATAACATTTTTCTCTTATTGTTTTATTATAGAATAGATGGATGAGTTTTTAAGTGTGGATAATTAAATAATAGTTTATTGCAATAGTAAATTGTGCCTCAGATGGACAGCAAGTGGAGAGTGATAAATGAGATGAGGAGATGGGAGGAAGAAGAGAGGCAAAGAGTGATTCATAGGCAGAGCCTAGTTTGTTTCTCACAGTTTTGTTGCCTTATGGTTGCTGACATGGCACTTTCACCAATCTTTTTATTATTATCTCATAGCATTTGTTTAATCAGCTACCATCTCTCCTATGGACTTTTTACAGTCTCCAGTCGCAGCTCAACACAGCCCGTTCCTCCTGCACTATCAGGAGCAGGATCAGCAGAAACTCCTCAACAGCAACATTGTACCCCATCAGGTAAAACAGTGATATAGTATGATGCGATTCTGTATTAGATTCTTAAAGAATGTGTGTTGTTGTTCAGCCTGGTTCTATGTGCCTGTTTTTAACTTTGAGCACCCGCCCCTTTAAACAGATCTGCATGGCCCTGGTGGTGGGCGGATCAAACCAAAATATAGATGCCAAAGTTTGTTTTGATATTGATAAATAGGAGCATAATGAGACTGATATTAGTTTCTGTCTTGATACATGCTCAATCATCCAGGTAAGTAAATCCCAAGTTTTCCCAACTATATAAAGTGCAAATGTTTATAAGGTTGGGGAAACCTGCAGTTAGCTGAGACTGAAGAAGTCACTTGGATGAGCGATGAAACGTTTCTCCCACTGAAAACAGTCCAGATGAACAGAATTAACTTTTTGGGATACTGGTTTCTGTTTCTTTGTTACTCCTAGAATCATCAAAGAGGCAACCTGGCCGTCTATCTAAGTGCTGCTGCTTTCAAGTGTCATAATAACATTTATTGTGATTGAAACAAATATCCCGAATATATCATAACCCCTTTGTGTTAACTGTAAAAGGGATACTGTGCAGTTACTATATTTAAACTACAAGTAGATGTGATACAGACTTCTCATTATATGTTTTCTGTCCTTGGTTTTAATTAATAATCCAAAGAAAAGAAAATCCCCCAAACACTTACAGGTCATGAAAATTCATTCTGATTTAGCAGTTTGATCCACCATCCACCATAATTATTAAAAACCACTAAACAACTGATGTAGTTGCCTGATGTTGGAATACACATTTTACCCTAACAGCTGGTGGTTGCCAGGGATGGGGTGGTCACCAACTGGTCTCTAGGTCTGTGTCACTGGTGCTGAATTAGGCAGAAACATTGACTCATGGGATCATGTTTACTGAGAGGCAAGAATGCAAAAGTTTTCCTTTTTTTTTTAATCACTGTGCTAGCTGAGAATATATGTACATATAAGTGTGTACATTTTAAAAAGTGCATGTGAAAGTTTTTGACAGTTTGTTAAAGAACAAATTGTTTCTGTACAGGAGCAATGATTTCTTCTATAAATTCAATTATGCATACATGTACAATTTATAATAATTTAACTTCATGTGAAAGTTGAATATTTATATGCTTCCACAGGATTTGCCATCCATAAGTGAAAAAGGTGAGAAAAATGTATCTCACTCTCATTTTAATACATCTAATTTATTTATTTATTTTCACAGTATTATTTTTGCAACATCTAAAATACACCATAATCAGAAGTTTCAATATTCAGATTTTCTTTTTAAATTGTATTATTTTGTTTAAATCCAAATAGGAAAAAGAAAGTCAGAACTTGAGTTCGACGAATGTCAACCATCTCCTAAACGACAAGACAACTGTGCAGCAGGATCACAGTCAGGTACACACATATATGAAATCCTCACACTTATTCCTGCTTTGTGTCACCATTTTTAACTGAGTAGTCAAAATCAGTCAAATCCACAGTAATCTGTCATCCAAGGTCAAGGAAAAAAACAATATTTCAGAATCTCCTCTTGTTGGGTTCAGTTAGGATCGTAAGGAGACTGGCAGTGGTAACTCAACTTAAAGAAGGAAAAACCTTCCACTCAGAATGAGACACTGTCACTATACAGTTGTACAATGAGATACAGAGCATCTCCTGCTCAGTGTAAACATGCTGGGGGGGGTACAATTCTGCAGCGCTATGTACATATGGACAGTATTAACAAAGGGAAAAACATATATATATATAAAATATACAATATACAAGACATAAGTAATATGTAATAAATAGTGTCCTCTGGTGGGACATTTGACATGCTGATAGAACCTTGGGAGTACAGTCTTTATATTGGCCTTATTAAAATCACCTGCGATAATGTGAACACCGTCCGGGTGGGCCCGCTGCTATTTGTTAATGGTGTTCAGCAGGATAGAGAGTGCCGTGATTACATTGGCATCGGGTGGAATGTACACAGCCGTGATGATCACTACTGTTAGCTCTCTCGGTAGAAAGAAAGGCCGGCATCTTACCGACATGTACTCGAGGTTCGGGGAGCAGTGACTGTTTATAATTGTCCCGTTGTTGCACCAGCTTTCATGCACGTAAATACAGAGCCCTCCCACCCTGCTCTTACCGGAGTCCTTTGTCCTGTCCCAGCGGAGCAGAGTGCGGCCTGCTAGCTGCACGCTAGCATCGGGTATTCCCGGGTGAAGCCAGGTTTCAGTGATGATCAAGGCACAGCAGTCACGAACATAGCGATTTCCCACTAGTTGTAATTCCAGGTCATCCGTTTTTTGCACGAGAGATCTGGCGTTGGAGAGATAGAGGCTCAGAAGGGGTGGCTTGTGATTGGTCAGTTGATTCTGTAAACTTATGTAATGTAGCAGGTAGATGAAGGTGTCCTAGGGGAAACAGGATGTGTTGGGATGGTAGCGCATGTTTCAGTAACTAGGGTGGGGAGTGATCATGTACATGGGACATGTGATTTTCCACACCGAAGCAACCTTTGAAATAGTGGTTCAAGGAAAATGTAACTTTGAGTTTGAAGCTTGTGTGGGAGCATCAGTGTCATACGGCCAACACTACTCCTGCCTGTCAGTCTTGACAATGTCCTTCCTATTGTTTTTTTTTTTATTCCTGTTGACTATTAAGTAAGAAATGAAGGTTAGAGTAGTTCAGTTGCTTTTGCTTCCTTGTATGAAGAAAAAAGTATGCTGATGGTAAAGTCTCAGGTCTTTAGTCTCTATAGTTTTAGTGCCAATGACAAAAATGCATGCTTTTGTCAACATGTTGATGACAGCAAAGGTGAGTGGAGAGATTAAACAAGATATCACAAATACGTTTTATGTAAATGACATCTGGAGACTAAAACGTTTTGAAACGGTGCCTGTAGCACATTATGTGTATGTAAACTATCAACGCTGAAATTAATAAGATCTAATGAGATCTTTTAGAATATGTTTTTGTGAAAATGTCAGTATGTTTGCAACAACAGTTTCCTGCTAATTTCACATTTTTTGCCCCTTAAAAAACTTTGGCTCTGTAAAAATCATATTATTCCAAATCAAATGAAATCAAATGAAAAATAAAACTTAAACCTTTGTATCAGTGTAAACACATTTCACTAAACTGGAAACTTTAGATATTTAGATGAACTCTACAGAGTGACATGAAGTCGCAAAAGTTGCAGGAGTTCAATTCAGCTAAAAGACAAAAACATTTACCTCCTGTTGTCACATGAAAAGGGTTATTGAGATAAATAGAAACGTAAACCTCTGACACTTCAGAACCACAAAGGAAAGTAAATGATCTTATTTAGTGAATAATACTTTAAATGTGAATAAATCAGTTATTGCTGATTGTCCCCACAGCAAATTCCATGGAGACATCTGGATTTGTCCAGGACAAACTAACTGAATGGGGATTCAGTGAGTTCATGCAGAGATTTAAAGGTATGAGTTTATTATTATTCTTTAATGGGAATTGTTGTATCTGTAATGGCACTAGAACAGCATCGAAATTTACTGATTCAGAAGTCGGTCTGGATATTCCTGTGATTTATGACTTACAATAAAAAAAGTCTTTCATATTCAAAGTTGATGAATATTAATGTTTTGCAGTGTTAGCTTCATCTGACTTTTGAATATTTTATTTTGTTGTTGGCATTATTTCAGATGAAGGCATTGACAAGGAGACGTTTCTAAACCTTGGAGATTCAATCCGAATTAATTTACTGTTTCCTAAAATTGGACCAAGAGTAAAGTTTAGAAAGAGACTCAAAGATTACTTACAGGTAAGGCAGCTATTTTTTATTCTATATCAGCAGGTCTATTGTTTCATTAATGTGTGATGTGTTTGTTTTGATTCTGTAGATGGAGACATGTCATTTTGTCCAGGAAAAATTAACTGAATGGCATCTCAGTGAGCTGATTCACAGATTTGAAGGTATTTTATTATAGTTTGGTTTGGTCCTTCATAAATTACTGCTGTACTGTAATGCCATATTGATATTTGTTTGTCTAATTTCAATTGGAATACTTTGTTTTGTTGCAGAGGAGGGTATTGACAAAGAAGCTTTCCTAAGTCTCGAGTCAGGCAGAATCAATACTTTGATTCCAAAAATTGGACCAAGAGTAAAGTTTAAAAGGAGACTCAGAGAATACTTACAGGTAATGTTTTATTAAATGTTACAAAAAAATCCTGGAACATAAAGCCATAAAAGTTTAAATATACTGAGGGTTTTTTTTATAAAAAAAAAAAATGGCGGTGAAGATCAGTAGATTAATAGTGTATGCAATGCATCAGAGTGGAGGTTGTGTGTGAGCGCTGTGACATTCAGAAAAATAACCTCGCAATACTCGAGTACAAGATAATGTATTTAATGTAACATTTACTGTGCATGTAATGCATTTCACACTGGTAGGTATCAATATAACAAAATTGATCACACTTCTTTTATTATACGAAATACATCTTAAATTTATCCCTCACCACTGCAGGACTTGAATAGAACAAATGATGATTCTGCTGACATGATGGAAACAAGCGCAGAGCAAGAGAACAATCAAGAAATGGTATGATCTCATTGTGCCTGAACATGGTTCATTACTGAGTTATTAATCTTTGATCATTTTTGTTATGTCATCATGTTATTATAGAAAAATTAATGTTGTCAGCGTTAATCTCCTTAAGTAAAGTAAGTAAGTAAAATTTTATTTAAATAGTACCTTTCAAGATAAAATCACAAAGTGCTTCACACAAGCAGAAATGGACATACAACCTCAAACAAACAAAAGCAACCAAAAGCAAGTTTAAACAGATACATTTTTAAATGAAATGACTGAGTCCACAGATCTCGAACTCAAAGGGAGCGAGTTCCAGAGTCTGGGAGCCATTGATACAAACGCTCTGTCACTGTTTGTTTTTAACCTTGTATGCTGGAAAACCAGCAAGCGCTGGTCACAAGACCTCAGGGACCTGCTGGGGCGATAAGGCAGAAGGAGATCACTGATGTAAGTTGGAGCTACACCGTGCAGGGCCCTATAGGTCATGATTATAATCTTAAAATGAACCCTGAACTTGACAGGATGTCAGACTTGACGTCCTGACACCATAGCCGCATTAACGCAGCAAATCTACGTTAGCTGGTTACCGTGGATCTCCCCATGCGTGGAGCTGGACGCCACTAAACAATAACAAGCTTGTGCCATATTGTTAAAATGACATTATGGCTTTAACGTCATTTTAAAGAGATTAATGCTGACAGCACTAATAAAAATACATTTTGATTGATTCAAGGACTCATATCTTTAGAGTAAAACAGGTGTCAATATGAGCAAAGTGAACCAGGTTAGCTGTTTACCTAAGTCCTCTGCAGAATTCTCCAACACAGCTCAACTGTTTTTCACAAACTGTGAGTAAACAACATGAAGGCCTGTGCCTTGTCTGGATAATTATTTGGTATTTGTTTTCACGCAGGAGCCAAACATTTTTCCTCAACATTTGGAATCTGCTTCAGCGTCTGACACAACAGATGGCAAAGACACGGTAAGAAATGAAGTCAGAAACAATATTTTTAAACTGGTTGAAGATCCAGTGATTTACAATGAGTTTATCTGAAGACAAACATTTTGTCTCCATAATGCTGCAATAAGAGGAGCAATAAATAATGAAGCTAACAAATTCAAACTGCTTCAAATTAGTTTAATATAAATATCTGAAATGCACCTTCATCACGTGAATATGAAATATTAAGAGTATCGGTAGGCCTGGCTGATGTTTTGGCCTTGTTTTAGATGCAGGACCACAACATTTTTCCATTTCAGTTGGAGTCTGCTTCAGCAGTTGACAGAGGCAGTGACACAGTAAGAAGGAATATTGATGTTTCTCCTCAAGTCATGTTGTTATCCCAATATTATTTGTGTATATAAAACACATGTTTGTTTGTCTTTTCAGAGTAATGAACCAATTTGCTCCTGGGCAACAGTGACACAAGGACAAAGTCCAACCACATTTACAATGTTTTACTGTCAAGAGTGTAAAAACTTCATGGGAAACAATCCTGATTCTTGTTGTTCTCACTGTGCCTCAGTGTTCAACAAAGCAAGCAGCATTCAAAATGGAAACTTCTTTCTGTACTCATCCCTGAAAGACCTTCTGAAAGGTATCCTTGAGAACCACAGCACTGAGTTGTTACCTAAAACAGTTAAAGATGAGCATGATAACATCAAAGATGTGATGGATGGGATGATGTACCAGAATCTCCTCAGAGAGGGTAAACTAGCTGCAGATGATCTCACACTGACATGGAATTTTGATGAAGTACCAATTTTTAGCACAACCAGATACTCAATTTGGCCCCTTCAGTTTGTTATTAATGAACTTCCTTACACACAAAGACAGGAAAATATGATAGTTGCTGGATTTTGGTTTGGCCAAGGAAAACCTCATATGAACACATTTCTGAAACCATTTGTGGATGAATGTTGTGATTTAGCCCAAAATCCATTTCAGTGGAGAGACAGCAGAGGCACTCTTCATTCATCAAAAGTCTTCTGCTTGGTTTGCTCCTCTGACGCTGTGGCCAGGCCACTTCTCCGGAATTGCAAACAATTCAATGGAGAATATGGTTGTGACTGGTGTTTACACCCTGGCACAGTGGTACCAAAGGGCTCTGGATCTGTGAGGTCATATCGATATGATGAAACTAAACAAGCATCAAGATCAAAAAATATGTTTGTTGAAAACACCTCAGAGTATGGTGTAAAAGGAATGTCCTTACTTTCCAGACTTCCTTTGTTTGACATTGTGTTTGGATTTGTACCAGAATATATGCACTCAGTTTTAGTTGGTGTGACTAAGCAACTTATTGGATTGTGGCTGAACTCAGAGAACTCCAAGAAAGACTGGTATGTAGGTCAACAGATTTCACAGATGGACTCTTATCTCCGAATGTTAAAGCCTCCATCAGAAATGAGCAGATCTCTACAGTCACTGAAGGGTCGGGACACTTGGAAAGCATCTGAGTGGCGAGCTTTCCTTTTATTTTATGCTGTTAGTGTCCTACCAGGCATCCTTCAGCCTTCATTTCTCCAGCATTTTTTTTGTTTGTCGATCAGCATTCACATTCTGCTACAAGAATCAGTCTCCCAAAATGACCTTCAGCTGGCCCATGAGAACTTGGTACTCTTTGTTAGAAACATGGAAGAACTCTATGGTGAAGAAAACGTTTCATTCAACTGCCATCAGTTGATCCACTTAGCTGACTGTGTGCGTAACTGGGGGCCTCTCTGGGCAACATCAGCATTCAGTTTTGAGAGGAACAGTGCAAATTTAAGGGCACTGCTTAGCAACATAAACTACAATCCTCAAAAAATTCAAGACAAGTTTCTCCGTTGGCAGCGCCTGCCGAGTCACCTTCGCTCCCTTGTTTCTAACGGAAATTCTCCGTTAGCCAGCATTTCACCAGTAAATGAAACCACTGATTGTTACAATCTGCTTGGAAATTCACGGCATCTGGATATCACACGATCCATAAAACTAGCAATAGAAGAGCTCTTAAATCGACCTGTTTCATTCAGATCAGTGGAAGCCTTTGACAGCTTCATCAACAGAAATACTGTTTACTCTGTAAACCATGAAGAGACAAGAGACTGTGTCATAAAACTCAAGAATGGCTGCTATGGAGAAATACAGTTCATCGTCAGGTTTAAAGAGAACTGTGTTTGCACATCCAACTGTGTGTGCTCGGCTATTTCAGTCATTGTGGTCCAGCTGTTTTATATCAAACGTGATGCAGAGGACAGCAGGATGATTCCTGACAGTGCATCAAGGAATATCTTTGTGGAAGTGGAAAGGACAACTCAGCTCAAAGCCTTCTTCTTGAGGGATGTTAGGTGTAAATGCATGTATGTGAATGGTTGGCTGGTGCCTTTACCAAACTCATATGAAAGATATTAAAGTTCCAGCACAGCTAAGGTGCTTTCTCTGTCTTGTATATCATGGCACATGGCTGTTTTTACTACAGTGAAAATCTTGGAAAAATGAACGATGATGAAGTTTTTTCAAAGGAGTTTGGAGTCATTTTGTTCATATGTGTGCGAGATCTGTGGCTTACGTTTTCTTTTGGTGTGACAGTGTGGACATAATGTAGCCAGTGTAATGTAGGATTATATCACTCAGTACTGTATGTGTATTATCTGTATATGGAGGAAATTATGGAGTGATTTGTAAACAGCCAAAAGCTTGCCTTTCCCAACTTTGTATTCACTACGTATTTATCATACATGTCAGTTTACCTCTATTCAAACTGAAATGCAAATTATTGTGACACATAAACATTTTGTGAATTAACGCTAAAAATCCGGGGTGAGTGGATCAATGTGGTTTACTGCATCCTGATACAGATTGCTATTACTGAGATAACAGATCATAAAGCTTCATATTACCTCAGATTATTGTGTAATGGCTGATGAGACTTATTCTGTTTAATGTTGCAATGTGTGCAAGTCTATTGAATATAATACAGATTGATTTGCTCAAGAATGTTTGTATCCTGCTACATAAAAATGATTATAATTAGTCTTATTACTTTAAATATGCCTGAAAAATCTGTTTGGCCTCCTTCTTCACTCTGGATTTGTGCTGCTATTCAGAGTCAATTCAAATTTTAGTGTCGTTCCTTAAAAAAAAAAAGAAAAAAGGATGTGTAAATACAGTAAATGATGTTTAGAGATTTTTGAAAAATAAACATGACCACTGTTCATATGTGGCTTTATTACCTTATCATAGGCCAGAATTAAATATCTAAGTAGGACCCTTGTGTTACGATTCGGTGTTGTCAGTGTTTTGTTTTAGGCGTGACTGTTATGTGTTTCCTGCTTTACTTTGAAAGTCTGTCTTATCTCAGTGTGTTCAATTTACGCTTCCTTGTCTCGTCAGTTCTGATTTGCCCCAGCTGTGTTTCCCTCCTGTTGTCCATTCCCTGATTGCTCCTTCTATGTATTTAAGCCCTGTGTTTCAGTTTGTCATGGTCGTGATCTTCCCTCCCCCGGTTGTAAATAGTTTGGTGTTTTGAAGTAAATAAATGTCCTATTTTGCTTTGAAGTAAATAGCTGTTGATGCTTTCGTTTTGGGATTTTGGTGGAGAACCGTAGTAGTATTTTTTTTTTTTCCTTTTTTTTTTTCTGTGTTGCACGCCGGTTGCCTAGGCTGGGGTGGAACACTTGTTTAATACCATGTTAAACATGTTTACCGGGTCGTGAAGCAAACAACAGAAAAGAAGCTCGTATATAGACTTATGCCGTAAGTTGACCTAAAACTAAAAAGAAAAAACAATCTGACATTTTAAATTAAATCAAACATCGTTTAAAAGACACACATGGCAGTGTGGGAGAAAAAACTCAACACTGAATGCTACAAGTGCACAAATATGAAATCAGCGTGGTGCTGCAGTGAACGCATCAATTCACACAATATTACAGAAATACTTTTTATATAAATGTCTTATATTGTTTCTTGGTCCCATCAATTTCTTATTCTTCAGTCATTTCTGAAACAAAGTCCACACTGAATGCCTGCTGTGCATCTGTGGTTGTGTGAAGCTACATTAATGTAACAGCATGCCAGAGTGTAAACAGAGATCTTTGTCTATACGTTGAAACAAGGTTGTGCCTGAAAATTGCTACTTTTATGTGACATTTTATGTGAATATGTGACAAATGATGTTAGAATTATAATTAATTATAGAAAAAACAGTTTAAACCTTGGTGGGCAATGAGCTTAGAAAGAAGGATTATCTAGAAAATGACTTCAGGAAATGGTCGTGTTATAAAGTTGTTTTACAATCTGGACCAGTACAGACTTGCTCCTGACAGTTAAACTGTCCTGGGGGCACAAACCGTTTGTCCTTGGCTTGGTTTCAAGACTCTAGGAAAGGAATGCTGAATGTATGTAAATAACCTCTGGAGAATATAATCTGGAAATTGCATAAAGGGAAACACAAAATGAACCAAAAAGTAATAACATCCCACAGCTGTGTTTCACACCTGTTGTTAGTGGGGCATTTTGGCTTCTGCTGCATCTTTTTAGTCTGTGCTGGAGATTCACCAACCCTAAAGAAGTCCAAATACACCACTGATCACTGGATCTCAACAGCATTAATGCAAAACATGTGTTTCCATTTCTTGTCTTACTTCTTTTTCCTGTCCAGAGACCGATGTGTGGCAACAGAAAGGGCCACTCTCTCTTTGGGGCACTTAGCTTTCTCCTGTAGGAGTGAATGTAGTTTATAGTTTATGAAAAAATAATCAGAATACTGAAGATGTCAGAGATTGTATCTTTTTTCCTTTTCATAAGTCATTAAAACCAAGTACTAAAACACTTTGATATGACTCAGAGAACTGAAAACTCAGCATAGATAAAGAAGGAAACAATGTACAAATTGGTAACTATAGCCCAAAAGGCTGATTGTGTTCATCTGCGCGTAGTGTTTTCAGTGAGACAAATGTTTTGTCACTCATCCAAGTGACTTCTTCAGTCTCAACTGACTGCAGGTTTTCCCAAACAGTACATTTGGGATTTACTTACCTTGATGATTAAGCTTGAAGAAAAAAATGCAATTAATAAATCATACACACTTAAATATTGTATTTTCACCACAACTAAATTGTCTGACTGTCTGTATAAAACTGAACTTACAGCTATAAGCAGTTGATATTAAATATATGCATCACTAAAACATGACAGATAACAAAGCCAGAGTAATTAGGTACACAACTGTTTTTAAGTGTTTTCAATTTAGTTTCTTTTGACTTACATTTAACTATAGCTACTTATTTTTTCCTTCATTGACAATCAGTTGTTGACACAAATTATTTTGGCGAGTGGCAACAGTCAAACCAACAGCACTGTGATGTTTTTGTTCGTGAATATGTAGACACGCTGGTGCGAATGTCTTACTATACAGGCTGGTTCTTTAGATACAAGGGGAGAGTGCGCGAGTCAGAAACCCAGGGCACATAGATGATGTAAGTCTCATCAGAAACAGCTTATTTCCAAACCAGGGAGGAAGAATGAAAAACAATTCTAAAAACAAGCAATAAAATGTTGTCAAGGTACTAAAATCCCCAGAAATAAATAATCCCAATTTCAAAAAAACATATAAAACACAATGTTCTATGGTCGCTAAACTCCCACCCTGTCCCACAATGTAACTGTCCCACAACAAAGGATAAATGTTTGTTAGGTGTTCACAAGCAGGACCGAAATTCCTCCTTCAGAGCAGGGTCCAGACCAGCCTCGTCCCAGGCAGAAGAGGAGAACCCTCCTATCCCCATCTCATCCTGGAGTCCATTGCTCCACCGCGGCTCCCCTCACATCATCACACTGTAAACAAAAAAACAGGGGCCAGAACCCTTCTCCCAGAAGCTGGCCTGGCTAATAGCCATGGTGACCCTTTCACAATACGGCTCTACTCGGTGAGCAACAGTTCATTCATGTGAATTTTCAAAGCTAATTCAAGGACCATCATGTGGTTAGCAGCATTGACTAAAGTCTTAGTGGTGAAAGGTTTGCATTAAAAGAGTAAAAACTCCAGTTAGGGCATGACTTTAAATACATTAAAGGCAGGGTGCGTCTGAAGACTGCTGCATTTATGAATATGTGACTAAAATAATGTTAGAACTGTAATTAATTATCTATAAAAAACAAAAAATGTTTAAAGTTTTGCGGACACTGAGCTAAGAAAGAATGACTACAATGTTTACTGGTACTATACTGGTACAATAATTACTGGACAAGTACAAACTTGCCCCTTACAATTAATGTAACAGCATGCCAGTGTGTAAACAAAGATCTTTATTTATACGTCGAAAGCAGGTTGTGTCTGAAGACTGCTACTTTTATTAATATGTGACAAATTATGTTATAATTATAATTAATTATAATAAAAAATATTGAAACCTCGGTGGACAATGTACTGAGAAAGAATGACTTCAGGCAATGGGTGTGTTATAATAGATGTTTTACAATCTGTACCGGTACAGACTTGCTCCTGACGGTTAAGCTGTCCTGAGGCACAAACATGTTGTCTTTGGCTTGGCTTCAAGACTCTAGGAAAGGAGTAATGAATGTATGTAAATAACTTTTGAGGACAATCATTTAGAAATAACATCAAGTGAAATTTAGAATCAATTAAAAGTAATAATGAAGTAATATCGTATTTGTTGGTAGTGGGGCATTTTGGCTTCTGCTGCATCTTCCTAGTCTATGCTGGAGACTCACCAACTCCAGTACCACATACACCACTAATCACTCGATCTAAAAAGCATTGCCATAAAAACATGTGTTTCCCTTTAATTTCTTACTTCTTTTTCCTGTCCAGAGACCTCTGTGTGGCAGCAGAAAGAGCCACTCTCTCTTTGGGGTACTTAGCTTTCTCCTGGAGGAGCGAATATAGTTTATGTCTGTGGGGGTTCTCAGCCATCCAGGTCATCGTAGTCTAAGGACCTTGGAAAGAAAAGCGTCTGGACTTGAAGATGTTTCACCTCTCATTCCTGGGTCAAATGGTGGAGAGTCCATCTGGGACTCTGAAGAAGCTTCTCGGATGAGAGGTGAAATGTCTTCAAGCAACTTAAAGAAGTCCAGACGCTTTTCTTTCTAAGCTCCTTAGACTTTATAATTTATGAGAACATATTCATAATACTGAAAAAAGTCTTAGATTGTCAAAAATGAATATCTTATCTGACGATTGCTTTGGTGAAAAGGTGCTATATATTACAAACAATGTATTAATAACAACAAGATGACAGTGCTTTATAGACTGTTTTTGTGGAAGTGGAAAGGGCAAATTAACTCAGTCTTTTTCTAGAAGGATGTTAGGTGTAAATGTGTCTGTGAATGTCCTGTGACACTATTATCCCCTCTCTCTTTTAATAATGTCAAAGATAATAGTGTCTTTGACACTATTGGACCTAAAGTTTTAACCATTATTAAAACCATCCCAGCCGATCTTAACCATACCATAGTGAACCCATTTCTCAAAAAAAACCAAAACAAAACAAACAAATCTCAATGCAGCAGTGTTCTCAAATTTTAAACCAATCTCTAAACTCTCCTTCCTGTCCAAAATCCTGCAAAAAAATGTCTTCCTTCAGTTCCAGGCTCTACTGGAAATTAACGATATCTCAGAAACATTTCAGTCTGGTTTCAAAGCGAAACATTACGAAAGCGTAGAGCTCCCACCCAGGCAAAAGAAAAATAGAGCTATATCACATGTAATATGAAAACTTTATTGTTCTCACAATATACTTTTCACATTTGAACAACATAATATCATGTTATTACAATATACATTATATACAATATACATTATAACAAAAAACTTTTTACAAAAAAACAAGTAGAGGTGACACGGGCTGTGAGATTGAAACACAGGCATTAGAGCCTCTTAATGTGTGTTTAGTTTGGGTTTCCACCGGCGTGGAATTACCAAAAATAGAGAGAGCATAGGCTAACATATGAAATGGGAAAAGACTGCTGTGTAATCCATTTATTTCAACAAAGTAACTGTATTCTGAATATCACCTTCTTAAATGGTAACTGTAACGGAATACAGTTACAATTACTTTTTGTATTTTAAATACGTAACGCCGGTACATGTATTCCGTTACTCCCCAACACAATCTGCCCGTGATCAGGTACCCTGCTGGGATAATAAGATGGCCTGGAGATAGAAGCCACTGACATCAAGACCAGGAAACTCCTAACCCTGCATGGAGGGTTTCACCCCAAGTCCAGCACCCTAAAGCTAGATGGATGCTAAGCAGAAAAAAGGAGGCCATGCCCTAGTGAGTGTCAAGCACCACAGTCCAGGATGAGACAACGATCATCCACAAATACATAAGGAAGATAGCCCCAACCAACTGCGTGCTCAGTGAATACCAGAAACCAGAGGAGGAAGAGCAGGAGCCATCATGGAAGGACAGGCCCCTCCACAGTATGTACCACTAGCAGATAGAGGAAGTGGCTGACATCCAGAAATCCTGGCTGGACAAAGCTGGACTGAAAGACAGCACAGAGCCACTAATCATAGCAGCACAGGAACAAGCTCTGAGCCCAAGATCCACAGAGGCTGGGGTCTTCCACACCAGGCAAGACCCCAGGTACAGGCTGTGTAAAGATGTCCCCGAGACAATCCAGCACATAACAGCAGGGTTCAAGATGCTAGCAGACATAGCATACATGGAACACCATAACCAAGTGGGCGGCATATGTTCAGAAACATTTGTGCCAAATATGACCTGGAAGTCCAGAGGTGAAAATGGGAGATGCCTGGTGTGGCGCTGTAGTGTAAAGAAAAAAAAAATCAAAATGACCTTAAACTAAGTCACAATAAATTGTTTTGGGATGTCCAGTAGAATTTTACAGTATGTGATCAGCTGATCTTCGCTGATCTGGGATTCACTCCTGATTGTGGATTTACACACTGGAATTCAACAAGATACAAGCAAATATTACATGAGCTATCAAGGCTGAGTTCCAACCCCTGAATAGTATGAAGCAAATATAAAGGTGGATCATCAGCTTAAATTTAGATTGATGTCTGATACATTGTTACATGGAAATTCACAGCAATGACAGCCAGTTAGACAAACTTCATCACAGAACTGCAAATTAACCAGCTTAGCCTGCACTAAACTGCATTAAACTATCTAGTATTTTCATAAAACCTCAGAATAAGTTATTCAGGAGGATGTTCTTCCTAAATACAATATTTGGATTAGGTTAAGATGGATTTAAAAATGATTAAAAATTAAGTTCTGGTTTTGCAGGTAAATGAAGACATTCTTTCTTCTTGTTGTTCTTTCATTGTTAATTCAGATGACTGATCACCATTTGAACTGCCTGTGAGATGCTACTCCGCCTGCCTCGCCCCCCAAAAAAGTCAAATAATCGGAAACACCAGACCTATCCCGCTGGGCGGGAGCCCCACTTCCCTCCAGTTGTTTATTAAGCCTCTCTCAGCCCGAGAGTGAAGGAATGGACAAATACATAACTGAATCACTCACGACAGGCATCATCCGCTCTTCATCTTCCCCTGTGGTAGCATGGGATTTCTTTTTTTCAAAGGCAGTTGCTGAACATCAGGTTCACGTGAGGCAAATCCTCCCTCACTTCTTGGAAAATAGGTTTTTTGTGAAGGGGGAGAAATGTGAATTCCATGTGAACTCTGTGGCTTTTTTGGGTCACATCATTGAGCAAGGGAATCTGAAACCTGATCCAGTAAAGGTACATGCAGTGGTGTAGTGGCCCGAACCCTCCGATCACCAGCAGCTTTAGCTTTTTTTTTACCGGCATTTTATCAGAGAGTTTAGTAAGATCACACTTCCACTCACCAGACTAACCTCACCAAAAGTTCCATGTCAGTGGGACAGAGCGGCTCAGCAAGCCTTCACTCAGCTGAAAGAGAGGTTTTCTACAGCTCCCATCCTACAGCAGTTTATTGTGGAGGTGGATGCGTCTAACTCTGGGGTGCGGGCGGTCCTGTCTCAACAAAAGGATGACAAGCTCCACCTATGTGCCTTTTTCTCTCGCCAATTCTCCCCCACAACGTATAATTATGACATCGGGGACTGGGAGCTGTTGGCTATTAAACTTTTATAGGAGGAATGGAGGCACTGGCTAGAGGGCCGCACAACCATTCATTGTATGGCCTGACCACAAAAACTTGGAATACTTTTGGTCATTCACACGTATCAACTCCAGGCAGGCCTGGTGGGCTTTGTTTTTCACCTGTTTTGACTTTTCTTTCACCTACAGACCAGGATCACGGAACGTGAAACCGGATGCGCTCTCCCAGCAGTTCAACACCACAGAGGAGGAGGAAGACCCCGGACTCATTCTCGCACCTTCCTACCTGGTCGGGGCCATCTTCTGGGAGACCAAAAATGCAATATATGCATTTCCAATATTTTCCATGTGTCCCAAGTCAAGCCTGTATGCTCCAGCCCGGTGTGCCCTCTTTCCAAGCCTTTGTTTTGGTTGTGCTCGCCCTCCCCCTCTCTTTCATCACTCTGCCTGGGTGGAGCTCATTGCGAGCTTTCCCTTTTGGCCCACGCACCTGCTCCTAAGCACACACTGGTGATTCATCTTGTTCTCTGGCCACTACTTAAGGCAGTGGCTCTGATCTCCTTGTTGCTGGACTATTGAGTTTGATAAGTTAGTGTAAATCCAGCTTGGTGAATTCTAGTGTGCTTGTGTATGTAACTAACTGTGCTTAGACATCTCAAACTGTGGAAACTTAAACGTGGATGTATACAGTTTAGAGTGTCGTGCGTGTGGATCTCTCAAGCGGAGAGAATGAGTGACAATGATTTGTTTCTCTCCCCCGACCCTACCCCGCAGACCACTGGAACCCCTGGCTTTCCCTCCCACCTGTATATATTCTGCACCTGGTGTTTTTGTGTAAATAAAAGAACAGTTAACTTGTGATTCCAGTCTGTCCTTGTCAAGATTCGGCTGTGCAGGCAGGAGTTGGACCCAAAATGCAGACTCCTGGACACGAGGGATGAACTCAAAAACTACAGCTTTATTGCAGGCAAAGGAAATGGCATACAACACAAAACTAAACTAAACTGGAAAAGAATAAACTAAACTCACGGGGAAACACGCAGAGAAACATAGCCATGATGGGACACACACACACACACACACACACACACACACACACACACACACACACACAACCCTGACACAGAGAAACACAGGGCTTAAATACAATGGGCAATAACGAGGGGACTGAGACATAGATAGGGGAATAGAGCTTGGTGAAATCAGACATGATGAGACCCAAGGGAAGTACATTCATGCAGGACACAGACCTTCAAAGTAAAACAGGAAATGTAACACAGTGACGCGGCCTTGACTTGGGGCTACAACTGACGGGAGACAGATCAACTGAGAAGCACAGAGACCAAACATAAGGGAGGCACAGAGAACACTAAATACTGGGAATGATTACAAATAACACAAAACACTGGGTCACACCCAGGACAATGACAGCGCCTGAGTCCGTGTCGTCCAATTGTTTTTGTTTTGAACTCATTTGCTGATTTTGTTTTTATGCCAGGCCAGCTATCAAATTTTTCAGTGATGTCACAATTCTTCCCTCTTTTTGTTCTTACTGACACAAATTCTGCAGTTTTTTATGCTCTATGTGGAAAAACAACAGTACTTTTGATTATACCCTGTTTTATTGAATGTTGTTAAAGACAACATGCAAAAATATTTCACATACACCTTTCATATATTTAAAAAAAAGTTGCAGTCTACGATCAACAAAATTAGGACTTAAATACTTGGCACTTTATGCTAGGACAGTAAATAAGACTAAAAGCTGCATGTAAGTTCTAAGATTTACAATTTTAAGAAAAGCCAATTATATGCATATTGACTCAGTAGTGACTTCTCTTTCCTCAACATATTACTTTTTCATGCAATTGCAGGCTTCACTGAGTGGGAACACAGGTCAAGACATATTTGGCAATCAAGACAAACTGAGACAGGACAAAAAACAGATAGAAAATTGTGACCAAACAATATGCGCTTTTTTTTTGTTCTTTTTTTTAAATGTTTTTATTTTGTCATATCTTTAAAATACATTAGCAAAACAAGAAAAAAACCCTAACATTTAAACAATAACATTGTATATAAACATTTTGAATTTCAAATACTGAAATGAACATTTTGTTTTGTTTTTTTAAATTCCTAAACATTTACACAAACATTCACAAAGCAAACTCTTGAGAGCAAAACATACTCTGATTTTTAATTTCGACAAGAAAATAAACCATAAAACTTCTAAGGAACAATTTGAAATCTCGAATTGACACTATAGATATTACAATAAAGGTGGTGTACAAAAAAAATCTATTTTACTTATTTACAGAAAAGTGCAATAAAACTATTCATTTCAGTGATTTAAAAATTGCAGGCAGTGGCAAGAGAAATTTCTTCTGCTAATGATTCAACCTTGTTTAAGCAGACTGTAAACCATGGGCAACTGAGGAATAACTTTTACTAACTGATAATGAAAACTAGGGCTGAACAATTCGTCGTGTTTTTGTACCTGAAATCAAATTTTAGTTATATTGTTTGGTCAAAGCTGTTTACTTTCAAATATATATTTCAAATCTAGTCTGAATTAGAATATATGTTATAACAATCGGAAATAATTTCAATAACTCATTCACCACTAAAAGGCATCAGGTATTGCACATTACTCTCCATAAAAATGGATCAGTTTGGTAATCTGTCCGCGAACCAGCTTGCCGGTTTTTGGTATTTCTTTTTTTTTTTTTTTTTTTTTGTGTCCCGTTTGGATCTTTAGCCATCAGAATTGTTGTCTTAAGGCCAAGAAAGATGCCAAGCGGATTTATTTTACCAAGTGGATCATCATGGCCTTGCCATATTGGTCCATTTGATTGACCTTTATTATAATTATGAATTTATTTTATTTTCGGTTGCTACAAACGGGACAAATATGACTGGGGGATAGGACAGGGAGAAAGAATGAAAGAAAGAGAGGGAGAGAAAGAAAACCAAAGGGGAGAAGAGACGGTGAGAAGGGGGGGAAGAAAGAAAAAAAAAGATAAAAACACCTGGATCACCTGTATGGAGAAAAAAAAACAGAAGAGAACGCAAACAACAAAGAGCAACATAATAAAAAAAAAAACAGCACCATCACAATAAACTAGCTAGCAGTAGATAACAGTAGATACTAAATATTAAACGATATTGTGCAGCACGTAAGATAGACAGCGCACAATGTGCTTTGAGGCAGCAGCCAAGAAAGGTGTAGTCCGCGTCTGTGAACACCCGTGTGTACACCTGTGTGCACACCTGTGTGGATCAGCATGCTTGTATTCCAAAGGTAAAGATCTGCTAGGGAGTGTGGGGAGCCATAGCCCCGTCCACCAGGGTATGAAGCACGTATGGAGGAGATCCAGGCCCCAGATATCCAGAGGCCCCAGAGTACAAGGACCCGAGGAGGACCACCAAAAGGGGGGGAACCGTGCTCCCCTCCTGGGAAGAGCTGAGTAGAACCCCAAAGGAGAGGTCACCCAGCAGCTACGGAGCAGAGGCCAGAGGGGGTTGCAGTGGCGTGCCCGCGGGCTCTGCCGGCAGCCAGCTGTGCCAGAGAGGACCGAGCTTCAGGCCCAGAGGCCAGAGGGCATCCCATCCCCCGGAAGGGGCCCAGCCGGGCCACAGGCGCCAGGCCCCGCCAATCAGCCACCAGGAGTGAGCCGGTACATACATGAGCGCCCAGCCCCAGTCGACAAGGACCACCAACACACCAACGTCTGAGGGCATCAGCCACCGGCAGGGAGTGTGGTGAGGGGAGATAGGCCTCCGTACTTTGGAGGGCCTGAGATGTACCCAGAGAGGTTGAGTCTAAGACCCAACCTGACATATAGACACAGACGAACAGGCACACGCGAACACAAACGTGCATTCCCACCCCATATGCACAACCAAATACTCAGCACTCACCCAACGTTTAGACAGACACAAATAGACACTGCACAGACAGTTGCACTCCCCAAACATACTCTATATCCCAGGTCCAGGTACCCCCGCCCCCAGAGGGGCAAGCCACACCTAAACCCAGGAGATGTAACCCTTCTCTCTGGGGTGGAGGTTTTTGGTATTTCAGTTTTGCAAAGTGACTAAATCTGACTTTGCAGCACCACGTCTGGGCCATTTACACATATAGTCAATGTGTCAATGCCTTCAACGCATGTGTTGAATTGAACCACATTCATCATAGATGTTATAGTTATATGTTAAGTGCATAAATGTGTTATCATTACAGCATCTAGTTATCATTAAAATACATTTGTGAGAAAAATGACTCCCTAAACCCAAATTAATGTTATAAGAACTACTTAAAATAGCAGATGGAACTCTAGAAAAAAGGTTTCTGAGGAGAAGGCTTTCATTTTAGTCGGTCTGACCCCAGTGCCATCCGTTAACACGGAGGAGGCGGGGTTTATGATCTACAATGCAGCCAGCATAACGGGGAGCTGTCAGGCCGCCCACATTTTCTACAGTCATTGGTCCACGCTCTTGGCCTGCGCACCTGCAATTATTCCACTCACCTGCTGCGCAGGGCGGCGGCTCTGTGTTACTTGTCGCTGGATCGTGGCGCTCGTGTTTCTGTGGATGTCTAACTTGTGTTCTCTTCCCGTGTACAGACCCTACTGGACGCTTCCCTATTTTCCCTTGTCTTTGACGTGAGTTAGGATATTCGTATGTGGACGTCGTGTATCGTACAAAAGAGGAAGTGTGAGGGACTGGCGATTGAGAAGAGGAGTTTTGGACGTGTTCATTTTTCCCTGGATTCCCGGGAGCACTAATTGCTCTGCACTGTTGTTTATAGCGCCTGGTGTCACTGTAAATAAACTCTCTTTAATTAAAACCTTAGTTCTGCGCTAGAGTCCGCTCGTTCACCTTGACAGGATCAGAAATTACAATTTCTTTCAGTTTCTATTCTTGGTCATGGATGGTTTTGTGCGAAACAAACTGACTGAATGGAAACTAAGTGACTGGATTGAGGCATTTGAAGGTAAATTATTACTGTGCATCAGTGATGGGTACAGATATTGATACTTATACGTTTTGTTAACTCTGAAAAATAATACCTATTAATACACATTTTCATATTTACTCCACAAAATGTGCAAGAGAAGATGTCCTAAGACTGGAAAGTGATACTTGCTTAAAATAAAAGGGAATTAAATGTGTTCAAATCATACATCAATGCAGAACTCCTTTAAAAAAGTGTTTCTGAAGTAATTTTATAAATAATCGTTATTTCTGCTATTTAACTTTATTACAGCTCAAGAAATTGATAAGGAAAGTCTGTATCTTCTCAATGATCAGGAAATTGATCAATTGATCACAAAAGCTGGACCTAGAGTAAAATTCAAGGATAAACTAAAGCTGTTAAAGGTAATTAAATCCTTTAAGATTTCTTTCCTTTTTGTCTGAAAAACCTCACTCGTGTTAAAGTTTACAGATGAATTTGTTGTAGAATTATTATGGTGCATAAACTACTTAACTATCAGTGTGTCTATGATAGCTATATTATTCACATATTTTGCCAATATGGATTTGCCATGTTTTCATTATGTTAGGAAGAGCAAAATACAACTCAACCACAAAAAGAAGCCGTCAATACTTCTGGTCAAGTAAGTCAAAAACAGTTTTATTATAGAATAGATAGATAAGGTTTTTAAGTGTGGATAATTAAATAATAGTTTATTGCAATAGTAAATTGTGCCTCAGATGGACAGCAAGTAGAGAGTGATAAATGAGATGAGGAGATGGGAGGAAGAAGAGAGGCAAAGAGTGATTCATAGTCTAGTTTGTTTTTCACAGTTTTGTTGCCTTATGGTTGCTGACATGGCACTTTCACCAATCTTTTTATTATTATCTCATAGCACTTGTTTAATCAGCTACCATCTCTCCTATGGACTTTTTACAGTCTCCAGTTGCAGCTCAACACAGCCCGTTCCTCCTGCACTATCAGGAGCAGGATCAGCAGAAACTCCTCAACAGCAGCATTGTACCCCATCAGGTAAAACAGTGATATAGTATGATGCGATTCCGTATTAGATTCTTAAAGAATGTGTGTTGTTGTTCAGCCTGGTTCTATGTGCCTGTTTTTAACTTTGAGCACCCGCCCCTTTAAACATCTCTGCATGGCCCTGGTGGTGGGCGGATCAAACCAAAATATAGATGCCAAAGTTTGTTTTGATATTGATAAATAGGAGCATAATGAGATTGATATTAGTTTCTGTCTTGATACATGCTCAATCATCCAGGTAAGTAAATCCCAAGTTTTCCCAACTATATAAAGTGCAAATGTTTATAAGGTTGGGGAAACCTGCAGTTAGCTGAGACTGAAGAAGTCACTTGGATGAGCGATGAAACGTTTCTCCCACTGAAAACAGTCCAGATGAACAGAATTAACTTTTTGGGATACTGGTTTCTGTTTCTTTGTTACTCCTAGAATCATCAAAGAGGCAACCTAAGGGCAACCTCTATCTAAGTGCTGCTGCTTTCAAGTGTCATAATAACATTTATTGTGATTGAAACAAATATCCCGAATATATCATAACCCCTTTGTGTTAACTGTAAAAGGGATACTGTGCAGTTACTATATTTAAACTACAAGTAGATGTGATACAGACTTCTCATTATATGTTTTCTGTCCTTGGGTTTAATTAATAATCCAAAGAAAAGAAAATCCCCCAAACACTTACAGGTCATGAAAATTCATTCTGATTTAGCAGTTTGATCCACCATCCACCATAATTATTAAAAAGCATCAGTATCTGTATCAAAATCGTTGATACTGGGCCTTTATTTACTTAGTATAAAAGGAATACCAAATCCAGCAGTATCTCACACCACTAATGTGCATGGGGGAAATTCATGAAAGTCCTATCGTGTCACCCTGCAAAAACCACACCCTGCTACATAGTGATAGCAACAGCTGATTTGGATCAGGTAAGGGTTATTGGAAATCAGATAATGAAGCAGCATGCCTTCATTCTTCATAAATATACACTAAGGTGACCTGAGTCAAAGCAAAGCCCCAGTCACACAAGCCTGACCACCCTGCGACTTAAAGTTCTTACAACCTCCACCAACCACTAAACAATTGATGTAGTTGCCTGATGTTGGAATACACATTTTACCCTAACAGCTGGTGGTTGCCAGGGATGGGGTGGTCACCAACTGGTCTGTGTCACTGGTGCTGAATTAGGCAGAAACATTGACTCATGGGATCATGTTTACTGAGAGGCAAGAATGCAAAAGTTTTCCTTTTTTTTTTTTTTTAATCACTGTGCTAGTTGAGAATATATGTAAATATAAGTGTGTACATTTTAAAAAGTGCATGTGAATGTTTTTGACAGTTTGTTAAAGAACAAATTGTTTCTGTACAGGAGCAATGATTTCTTCTATAAATTCAATTATGCATACATGTACAATTTATAATAATTTAACTTCATGTGAAAGTTGAATATTTATATGCTTCCACAGGATTTGCCATCCATAAGTGAAAAAGGTGAGAAAAATGTATCTTACTCTCATTTTAATACATCTAATTTATTTATTTATTTTCACAGTATTATTTTTGCAACATCTAAAATACACCATAATCAGAAGTTTCAATATTCATAGATTTTTTTTTAAATTTTATCATTTTGTTTAAATCCAAAAAGGAAAAAGAAAGTCAGAACTTTTTCAGAGTGAGTTCGGCGAATGGCAACCATCTCCTAAACGACAATACAACTCTGCAGCAGGATCACAGTCAGGTACATATCAGTGGACCATATTTGCATTACATTGGTTCCAGGTTCCTACTTATTAGTTTTTTACTTTCCCTCTGACAGAAACAGAAATACTGTCTGATGTCAAAGACATAATGAGACGTGTCAGTGAAAGACTACATGGCCGTGACAAGCTCAGCGCTTTCCTAAAGTGAGTAATAAAGATTTCCTATTTTTGTTGGACGTTCTTCCAACCATTTCCAAGGAAGTTGGGACAGTCTGTAAAATGAAAATGGAAAAAAAAAAACAACATTCATGAAATCTCTTACTCTAATATTTTATTGACAACAGAAAACAAAAACATATCAAGTTCTTAATCTGAGAAAATGTAACATTTTAAGAAAAAATAAAGGTTAGGAAGGGGGGGGGGGGGGGGTAGAAAGTAAGTTGGAGCAAAAAGAAATAGTTGGAGGAACATTTTGCTGATATTGGGTATAATAAAGATTGTGGCATCCAGTCGAACTGAGAAGGCCAGAACTGATGGTTGTTGAATGACTTTTATTACTGCTTGCTGTGTATGAGACAACGAACCAACGTAAGAGCTAGACAAACAAAGAAAACAATTGCATGCTATACATATAACATCATTTTAACAGTTCATTACATTAGTTTAACTAATGATTATGGTGCTTTCTATTAAACTATACAATACAAATTATACATTTCCGATTGCTCAAATTAAATTATGTAGATTGCATACCTTGTTCCCCTGTCGACTGTAGCTAGAACCATTCATTTTTATACAGTTTAGCCGTGTTTTTCTCTTTTTTTCTCCGTTACCAGTAGTTTACCGTTTTCTTGCGTCTTTTGTACATCAAGCTAGTTACCGTTACAACATTCACTTCCGTTTGCAAAGGAAGTTACCAAAATAAAGGCACAAACGTTATAGTATGTGTATATGAGCTGGCTTTACATATCCACCTTTACATTAAACTAAAGATTTAAACTCGGTCAGAGCTCAACATGGAGCTGTGTAGTTTGTTCCAGTAGTAAGGCGATTTTTTTCAACACATTTTAAAAAACAAATCTTTCTGATTTTACTGCATTTTCAGTTTGATGTTTCTGAGAATGGGTCAGTTAATCCATATTTAATCTCTTTCAACAGGGATCAAATCAAAGATTTGGAGACAGAAAGGAGACACCTGGTTGGTGTCTTTGGTAGAACTGGGGCTGGAAAGAGCTCTTTAATCAATGCCATCATAAATAAGGAGGGCCTGTTGCCTTCTGCAAGTGTCAGTGCATGTACCTCAGTAATGATAAAGGTGGAGGCTACCAATGGATCAAAGTATGAGGCACACATCGAGTTCATTACAAAAGAGGTAGAATGAAATATGAATATGGTGATTCTTGAAGTAAAGTAATGTGTTAGAAAACTGCTTTACTAAAATTAAGATATAATTTATTTATTTTTTAGGATTGGGAAAATGAGGTGCAGTCCCTAAAACAGGCTCTTGAAGATCATGATGATGATGATGATGATGATGGTGGTAATGATGATTGTCTTGACCGTGATGGAAAGTTATCAGCGCTGTATGGAGAAGAGTGGAAAGAAAAATCAACTCTCAGCCTCATGGACAACAAATATTTCAGAGATATTCCAGAGTTTCTGAAGCCCAAGATAAAAATTTTGGAAAGTGACTCAGTAAGTGTGCAGTAATACAGACCAAAATAAAATCTGGTTCTTCTTCTAGAACAAAGGAATACTTGCAGTTTAAAGCATATATTAGACCACAGTTTGGGTGAGATACATAGCAGTGTGTGGCTTATGAACATCACATAGTGAGCAGTCAATAGTTACCCAAGCAGCATTAAGCTTCCCTGATGCTGCACCTTTGCAGCAGGAAGATGTCCACGCTATGTAATGCCACCCTAATGGAAAGTGCAGACAGAGACAAAGCACTGGTGAAGCAGATGTTGCTGCAGTTTATTGCTGAGCAGATATATGTCGGCGATATGTCGATGTGCCTCATTTCCAGAATGTTTGACATCCATCAAACAAGAAACAAAAAAACAAGTGAAATTGTGGTGGTTAAAATTTTATGGTTTACTATCCTGTTGCTGTCTGATTATCCTGTTACTATGGAGCTTGCAGTTTTCTTTGTGGCGGTGTTGAAGAGTTTCACATTTGTAAAACTCCTGCTCAGAAGGTCGAGCAGGTCACCTACTAATCGGAGGGTTGGGGGTTTAATCCCTGGCTCCCTCAAGTCTGCATGCCAAATATCTACAAACCCCCAGTTGATGTTTGATGCATCCATCAGAGAATGAATGTTTGTAAGTGTTAGCTAGAAATAACATACCCAGAAAAAAGTGCTTGGGGTAATGAGGCAAGTTTTATAAAGTGCTTCAAATGTTTACATGCAGTAGAAGAAATCACTATATAAGAACCAGGCCACTTACTGTGATCCACAGTAAAATATAAAAAAGGTTTCTTTTTTTTTTTTAATAAAAAAAAAAAATCTAATTACTTTGGATTTATTTTCCTGGTTTTAATTTCAGATTTTAGGATGTCTTATTTTAATTTCCCATCTTCTTTTTCATGCAATCATTAAAATCTTTGTTATGGGCACATACATTCAATTGGCTTGTATTTATCTTGTTTGTTTGTTTTTGCAGGCTGAAGGATTGTCTGAAAAATTTGTGAGATATACAAGAAGTGAGTCAAATGAGACAGAAGAAGTAAAGAGGTGGTACTGGCCACTTGTGAAGTGTGTGACTGTCAAAGTGCCAGACAATGATTTTCTTGATCATGTCACACTCGTGGACCTTCCTGGAAACGGTGACTCTAATAGAAGCAGAGATCAAATGTGGACAGAGGTAATTCACAGAAGTCATGTTATCTTTCTTCAAAGCATTAGTTATTTATAATTTACATGTATTCATTTCCTTTTCAGTTTATTGCCAGTTGTTCTACAGTTTGGATTGTGACTGAAATGACTCGAGCAGCATCAGAAAGAGAAGCCTGGGACATCCTGGAAGGTGCCAGCAGCCTGCTGGGAAATGGTGGCGAGTGTCAGCAAATTCATTTTATCTGCACCAAGTCAGATCATGAAAAACCAGATGATATGTAAGTCAAATATACAAAAAAATCAAATTACAAAGAAAGTTACACAGATAGTTACAGATACACATGGTGACCATATGATTCACTTTTGTTGCTTTAAAAGTTTAAAAGACTTTGTTTAAAAGTCATTATTAAAAGTTATACATTTAAAAAAAATCTATGTATATGTGTTTTAATAAGTTTCTAAATAGATAAATGCTGTTGTAGAAATTTAATTAACAAAGTCCACAGACACATTCGGCTGTAATGAACATTCGTTATTATCATGCGCATGAGAGAGAGCACACGCAGTCAGGCGCCGTCATGCAGTCTCTGAAACAGAAGTGCAGCTCTCACCTTTATTTATTCCCCAAAAAAGTGAGGAAGTCCGAAAGTGATCATACAGCACATGACGCAGCTCGCTCTGAAACCTAACTGAACAATGCGTATCCTGTTTCGTGCTCTTGCCGTTATCACCACCTGCAAAAGGAGTTATTTTTTCAACTACTGAGGCTGAAATAAGTTCATCTAGTTTTAGACTGCTCAGTGGAAGTTTTCATTACAGTGCCACAACTAAGTATGCACACAAATGCTTGAACCTTAAATAAGAATAATTGAAATTTTCCATTACAATACTAACAATAAATTACTTTTACATCCAATTTTTATTTCCTTTCTAAAAGATACAAAGTCAAGAAAGCAGTGAAGAATGAATTCAAAAAGCGGGAAACGATTACGGTAAATTTACAATCTGACAGCAAAATCTAAAACAATTATTTTCTTAAACGGTCCAAAAATAAAAACTGACTAACAAAAATGTTCTCAGAATCACTTCAGTGAGGATAGTTTCCAAGTCTTCACAGTGAGCTCCAAAGAGTTCCTCAAAGGGGAGAATGTAAATCCAGATGTCAATGGTAGGTGAAGTCACTACCAGTGATGGTATGTTTTTGTGTAACAGAAAATGTATTGCTCAGATTTATATTTCTTTTTCAATTTCTAACAGAAATACTGAAACTCAAGGAAATTTTGAAAAATCTAAATGACGCTCATTCAGAGACCTCAAACTATGTGTCTGGAGCTCATGGGATTCTGTCTTTGATTCAAGGAGCCAGAAGCAGAGAAGTGGTAAGATCAGGCAATAAAGCCTCATTTATAATCTTCTTAAAGAAAATGCATAAAATAAAAATGTTCATAAAATGTTCACTAAAGTTTACTAACATATATTGTAAGGCATGCTGACCTTCACTGAAAATGTGGGATACTGGACATCATAAATCTATATGTGGTAATTTATTATTAGTGATTGAAAGAGGAGAGATTATTTGGAAGAACTGAATATTATTTATTGAGATACAGAATTTGATTAAATAGTTATTTACCAATGAGACTCCAGTGAACCAATGAGAGCACAGAAATGATGGGAGTTAGGACAGGACCCAGAGAGTCTAGATTCTTGGGGTAGTGAAAATAGTAGTTTGGATGGGGCTCTGAGTGACCGCAGGAAGGTTGAGGTGAAGTTGGGGAGGGGGCAAGTTGCATGAATGAGAGTCTGAACGGCAGAATGACAAAAAATCATATAAAAACACAGAGAACAGAGGATGATTGATTTGCAGAAGGCAAAAAATGATCAGACTAGAGTAATGAGTTCAATAGTGTGGAAAAATGGAAGTGACATAACGAATAGACAGAGGCAGACAAATGATGACAGACCTGTCTGACTGAACTTATGCATGAGATTCCTGTTAAAAGCCTGGGTTTCTCAAGACCGCCTCAAAAATGAGTAAAGAACCATTATGTGATGTTTTACTGCTTTAAATAATGATCTTTCTTTTTTTTCAGGTTGAACAAAAAAACGAGGTGTGTGCAGTCCTTGAGGGGAACTTGAGCATCCAACATAATCGAGTCAAAAAAGCAATTGAAGACATTACAAAAGCTTTTGAACAACACCTACGTGAGGGAGTTGAAAAATCCCAAAATTTATGTGAAAGAAAACTGAGGTCCTTCTTACACCCCAGTGTATGTGTTTTAATTACAGGATCAAAACCTCAGGATACTTTGTGACCATGTGTTTAAAAAAAAATTAAATAAAAATTCTGTTTTGTTTCAGAAAACAAGTGGCAGATCTTTTCACAAGACGCTAAAGTCTGCAGTTAGGAATGTTGGCATCCAGAAACCAAAAAAAGGGAAGCGAAAAGACCTCAACATGATATTAGCGTCTTATTTGACTGAAAGCATTGATGAAAAATTCAGAAAGACCTTCCCGTGAGAATAATTGAATTCTGAACAGCATCAATATGTACAACAATACATGTATCCAAATCGCACTATATCATAAACTTGCTAATACTGCTATTATAAACCACATCTTTGCCCCATTCAGAAACGACCTAAAATGTGGAAATTTCAATGGGGCCATTGATGCGTTTTCACTCAACACTGATTCACTGATTGAAAAGTACAAAAATGTCAAATTGCAACTGACATTTCTCCAGACAGAGGTAAAAGATCATGCCATTCAAACTTTTTAGCTCATGTTTTCCTCATGTTGTACCCACTAAGAACTTGAAAAATGAGGCCTAGGTGGGTTTCAGTGTGCTTTGCCCAGTTGGGGTCCATTTAGTTCCCAGATTTTACCAATATAACATCGAGATGGGCTTATAAAATGGGGCCATTATGGAACCCGCGGACAATCCCACTTAAAACCCACTTTTTAGCCTATGTAGTGCCCACATGGTACCCACAAAAAACTTGATTTATGGGGCCCGGGTGGGTTTTTGTGTACTTTGCCCAGTTGGGGCCCATTTAGTTCCCAGATTTTCCTAACATAACACCTATATGGGCATTTAATATGGGGCCATCACGGAACCCGCGGACAATCCTATACGGGGCCCATTTTTCAGCCCATTTCAAAACCATATGGGCCCCACATATAAATGTTGGCTGGGGAACTTCCCTATCCATGAACCTGTTAGCTTAGCTATTATTAGAAAGTCATTCAAACACTGAACTTGTAGTTATTTTACCTTAATGTTGTTTTAAATAATGTTAATCTGTATTTCATGTCTCTAAGGAAAAAAAAATGAAGACAAAGCTCAACAAAACCATCCTCACACAAAAGAAATGGATCTACAACAGTCTGACAGAGACAATCAGGAGTAACATGAAAGGATGCTACAAAGGTAAGAAAGAGGTGAATTACCTTATTTTTCGTGTGGCCAAATAAACTACTACATAATGGCAGCAGCCAGTGGCACATGCCAAATAACATATTTAAGGAAATTTACTTCTAGTCATGAACTTAACACTCGGAGCATCACGGTGAAGAATGGCAAACAGGAACAAAACTTACATGAGGAGGTAACAGAACTAACTCAGAAATACAATCTTCCCTTCTGGAGCAGCAGTGCAGTACCTCAAACCTCTGCCTATGTCATTTCCCACAACTCCACCCCAAACAATATTGCAGGACATAAAATCTCAGAGCCTTTTATACACTGAAGTTGGACTAGCTGGTATATAATGATGTGCTACATAATCGCTAGGAACATACCTATGTTTGCATAACATAAACACAGTGAAGCTGGAGGATGAATGCTAACTTTTTTCCACTCGATGAAAGTTAATGTGGGGGTTCCCGATGATTAGGGAGAAATGCATTCACATGTCAAGATGCTGTAAACGGACCAAACTTCAGTCAGGAGAACAGCTGAGATAATCCATCCACAATACGAGGTTAGTCATTAATATAGTGCAACAACATGGGAGTAGAGCAGCTGTGAGAGAATTCAACAATAATGAATCAATGTTACGTGTTAAATATCAACACTTCACCGAGTTCTTTCGATTCCTCATAGGCATCTAATGGAAGACAACACACTGCTCACTAGACCATTTTACACTTTTATTACTTCCAGAAGGGAGATGCGTCCTACATGACACTCTGCCACGAATCTCCAAATGGCAGTGTGCGCTTAACAGTTTTATTACAAACTGTCTCACTCTAGTCTAAACCACAGTATTCTAGTACATTTCCACTGAGAGATGATTCCCTGTTATCTACTTCTACAGACAAATGTGGGCGAGAGTCTCCAACATTCTACCACTAAAGGACACGTAGTCTAATGCCTTTATTATCAGGGTCGTGTCCACTTAATACTACACTATACAGTTATATGACATTTTGGTTAATATAAAGCATAGCATTGAGGCGCTTCAGGTAATTTTCATTTTCACATTTCACATACGGAAGTGGAGGAAGCAAGAAGAATGAGTTGAGTAAAGTTTGACTTATCTTACTGTTTTGTTTTGCTTAATGCGCCTTATAATCCGATGCGCCTTATGGTTAGAAAAATTCGGTATTTCTATTCAACTGTGCATGAAAATGATTGTCTCCTTGTAGAAGCAGCAGCATTTGAAGGACCAGGCACCCTGAAGAGGATGAGGGACACTATTGAGAGACATGTGGAGTCAAAGAAGTACATGTTTGAAGAGGCAAAAAATGCCATGTTGGAGCAGTTGAACGATTTGAAGGTTTTTTTTTTTTTTTTTCAAGCAGTCTTGAAACATATCAAACCAATAATTTATCTCTTGTCCAGTTATTCTTGGATTCAATAGTTGCCTATTTAAAAAGTAACAAAGGCTTTGATGATAAATTAGGAAACTGTCCTGAGGACGCTGAAGAAAACCATGGAGGAGTCCATTGAACACTCACTCAAGACTGAGGCCTGCTCACTGCCAGGTAAACAGAATATATAAAGTGTTAGGAATCCTCACAATACAAACACTAACAATAAATATTTAATAAAAACAAATACTTTGTTTTTAGATGTTTTGGAACATCTTGAGATGGTGAAGAAACACTGTGATGAACTTAATGGCGATCAAGATGAAAAAAAGTAACCACACTGGGTAAATCTTAAAATGTCACAAATTGTTTAAAAGGCTGTGATCATGAACTATTTTTCTGATTATTTTGAACAATGTTTTTAGTGCTGTTAGCATTAATCATGTTAATACACGTCATCAAAGTTAACACGATAAACATTTTTAATGCACTCAACCCATCTGTAGTGCAGAATAGACAAATTTCGGACAAACTGCCTGAAATGCGTTGACAGAAACATTCAGAGGATTTTGAGTCAGTCTGTTCTCCAGATGAGTTAATTATTAATCGTGTTAGTCGTGATGACGGCGTTAGCGTGAACTTCTAACCCCTCACAGGTACTAATCTTCGTTAACTCGTTAACAGGGATTTGCCAGTTTTGACGTGTTAACATGGATCGGTTCACGTTAACGAGATTAACGGTGACAGCACTGGTTTTTATTTAAATTTAACTGATCCATCCAGCACCCATTTTTCATTTGCTCCACAGAAACAGCTGAGGCCTGATAACCCACAGGACATCCCTGAGGAAACACTGATTAGAGACACGAGGTCTTTACATATTATCACAGTAATATTTGTTTTGCTCTCTTTTAATGTTGTGTTTATGTGTACTTTTGACTTTTTAATGAATTTTATACAAAAAGCATCTTGAATATTATAGATATCAATTAAAACTGCTAATATTAAGGTGTTAATCACAAGTGTCTAAATCATGTTTTGATTTCTTTCTTTTTAAAAATTTGTTGTAGTTTTTAATCATTTATAGCAGAGCGTGAAGACATGTAATGCATTCTCCATTCAAACCTGAGATTTATGGTTTTAATTGTAAGAGTCTGAGATTACAGTTTCCAAAAGCATTTTGATTTTTTTGCTTGTTTTAAATATCATAATTTAATGTTTTAAGTTGATGTGTATACTGTTGGTTCATTGGGACGGGAACATTTATTTTAATGTAAGTGTTTATCAGTTAAACATTGAGCCTCATCCAGCACTGAAAAGGTACCAATTTTACATCACAGTTCTAATGACAAATACTTGTTTGTTGCAGTTATACAATATGTGTACATGACAAATAGTGAGAAATGGCTCTAAGTAAAGCTGTAGGAAATCATCAGCTACTTCTGTCATCTCCCTGCCATTTAACTTTTTCTGGGTTTGGAATTATTGGTGAATATATTACAGTCTGAGTTTAGGTTCAGGTTGTTTCTTTGTTATTTTTTGTTACGTTAAATGTTTAAAATTTTAATTACTTCTATGCATATTGTTAAATTCCTGTTTTGATTTTTGTCTTCAGTAATTCTCTCGTGTTTCTTCCACCCACCATACTTTATTTCTTCATGAAACAGTTCATTCACGTTTAGCATTTACTGTCATGTTTCCTGTAACCTTAGTAATGTCATTACAAAAAGGTACTAAGGTGCTTCCTTTATTACACTGGTGATACAAAGATATTTACATCTCATAATTTTAAGTGACCATACAGTTGTTGAAGAAAAAGATGAACCAAACTGAGATTGTTGCATAGAGCATTTAAATGTTAATTAATGCAGCACACTGTGATGCAGCTAGTATATCATTTAGCTTTCTTGCTTCATCTGTACTGATTCTAAAAGAATGCATGCATTTGATATTGTATACTGTTCAATAAATCTTACGTGCAAGCAAATATTTATTGTAATCATTAGATAGGAAATTTGTTTTTAACCCAGATCTTTTTACCCTAAAATCACCAAAAAATTGATTGCATTGCGTGACAAACATACAGTGGTGTGAAAAAGTGTTTACTCCTTTCCTGATTTCCTACTTTTGTGTTTGTCATACTTCAGTGTTTCAGAACAGCAAACAAATTTACAAATCAAACAAAAATAATACTAGTAAAGACAAAATGGAGTTTCTAAATGAAGGTCCCAAAAGGTTGATTCTGTTCATCTGGACGTAGCGTCAGAGGGAGAAACATCCTTATCCAAGTGACTTCTTCAGTCTCAGCTGACTGCAGGTTTCTCCAACCTTATAAACAGCACATTGCACAAGGACTGAAACTAGCCCACTGAATAAACAATGGACTGCGAGGTCAGTTTCTTGATCATTAATATGCAAATTGTCATGACCATTGATTAGTTGCCTTGAGTACCAATCACAGACTTTGGGAATGTCTACAATCACAGCATTGTAAGATGGCAAAAGATGTACCCTTATTCCCCCTCCTCGATTCAGAGATGATCTTTGCCTTTTCACGTAAATGCCCTCCTCGACTCCCCATTCAAACCAGCGTTCCTTCCTAAATCCCCCGTTTGAGGATTTGAAACATTAAAATGTGACAAACGTACAAGAAAAAAAAAAAGAAAATCAGGTAGGTGACAAATATGTTTTCACACTACTGTAGTTTTAAACACTACACAAAAATTATTCTACAATCTAAAACTAAGGACCTTTTCTGTATATTAGTATTTTATTTTTGTCCTTATTATATTTTATTTATGATGTTTTACATAGTTTGTGTAAATACAGTAAATTATTTTTAGAGATTTTTGAAAAATAAACATGACCGCTGTTAATATTTGGCTTTATTACCTTATCATAGGCGAGAATTTAATATCTAAGTAGGATCCTTGTTTGAAACCATGCTGAACGTATTTACTGGGTCATGAAACATCGGTAAAGCAAACAACAGAAAAGAAGCTCATGTCAAAAACTTATGGCTAAGTTATAGTTAGGTTAGTTTAGCTAGGTTATAATTTAACTGTATTGTGAATTAAATTCAATGAAAATTTAAATAATTTCAGATTTTATTCTGGACATTGAAGAAAAAAGACAATCTGACATTTTAAATGAAATAAATCATCCTTTAAAAGACACACACAGCAATGTGGGAGAAAAACATCAATGCTGAATGCTACAAGTGCACAAATATGAAGTCAGCGTGGTGCTGCAGTGAACGCATCAGTTCACACAATATTTCAGAAATACTATTTCATTAAAATGTCCATTTACAAGACCAAATGTCTTGGTCTTGTAAATTTATTTTTCTACAGTCATTTCTGAAACAAAGTCCACACTGAATGCCGGCTGTGCATCTGTGGTCGTGTGAAGCTACATTAATGTAACAGCATGCCAGAGTGTAAACACAGATATTTATCCTTTTTCCGTTTCATTAGGCATTTAAACCAAATACTAAAACACCCTGATACGACTCAGACTTGGAGTACTATACATTTTATAGTACACTTAGCATAAAGAACAAAACAATGCACGAACTGGTAATTAAAGCCCTTGAAGGAATAAATCATATACATTAAAATATTGTATTTTCAGAACAACTACATTATGTGACTGTTTGTGTGCAACTTACAGCTATAAGCACTTGATATTAAATATATGCATGCTAAAACATGACAGACAACAAAGGCAGAGTACTCAGGCACAGAAATGTTTTTACGTGTTTTCAATTGAGCTTCTTGTGGCTTACATTTAACTACAGCTACTTATTCTTTTCTTCATCATAACAAGCAGCTGTTGAAACTAATAATTTCGGTGAGTAGCAACAGTGACCAACAGAAACCAACAGCGCTGTGATCGTGTTTTTGTGTGTGAATACATTCGTGTGAATTTCCAAAGCTAACTGAAGGACAATCATGTGGTTAGCAGGTCACAGGTCGGGGCATGTTTTGTCATGAATTAGCCCAGCGAGTGTTGCTTCTTCAGGTTCTCTGTGCGCTTCACCCTCTCCTCTGGGGTCTTTCTGTACCAGCTCCTAAGAGAAAAAAGTCACACTGTGGTGACTTTAAATACGTCAAAAGCAGGGTGTGTCTGAAGACTGCTACTTTTATTAATATGTGACAAATGATTTTACAATTCTAATTAATTAATAGAAAAAAACGTTTAAATCTTGGTGTCCAATGCACTGAGAAAGAATGATTATCTAGAAAATGACTTCAGGAAATGGTTGTGTTATAAAGTTGTTTTACAATCTGGACCAGTACAGACTTGCCCCTGACGGTTAAGTTGTCCTGGGGGCACAAACTGTTTGTCCTTGGCTTGGCTTCAAGATTCCAGGAAAGGGATACTAAATGTATGTAAATAACTTCTGGGGAATATAATCCAGAAATTACATAGAGGGAAACACAAAATGAATTAAAAAGTAATAAAATCCCACAGCCGTGTCCCACACCTGTTGGTAGCGGGGCATCTGGCTTCTGCTGCATCTTTCTAGTCTGTGCTGGAGATTCACCAACCCTAAAGAAGTACCACATGCACCACTGATCACTGGATCTCAGCAGCATTAATGTAAAACATGTGTTTCTATTTCTATGTCTTACTACTTTTTCCTGTCTAGAGACATCTGTGTGGTAGCAGAAAGAGCCACTCTCTCTTTGGTGCACTTGGCTTTCTCCTGTAGGAGTGAATGTAGTTTATAGTTCATGAAAAAATATTCAGAATACTGAAGATGTCAGTGATCTTATCTTTTTTCCTTTTCATAAGTCATTTTAACCAAATACTAAAACACTTTGATATGACTCAAAGAACTGAAAACCAGTGTTGGGTAAGTTATTTTAAATTAATAACTTAGTTACATTACTAGTTATTTCTATCAAAAGTAACTCAGTTACTTCGGTACTTTCAAAGTAACTAGTTACTAGGGAAAGTAACTTTGGTTTTACTCAGAATTCTTGTATTGATGTGTTGCTTCCCTAACTGGATACCCAGCAAGGATGCCAGTCTTCTAGCTTGCTTACATGTTAGCACTGTCTAGCCACAATTGCACTGTGCCACCTACCAACAGAAAGGAAAAAATAATGTGCATATTACCACGAGAGAAATCCCAGGCCTGGACCGTCGTCGACTTCTGCCATGATTCTAGCCTACGTCACAGCATCACGTGTGCTTTTTACGTCCAACACGGAAACTGCAGTCGTGGTACTTTTGATTGTACTCGGTACTCGGAAATTCTGCCTTCCGAGTAGGAAGATGTAGGTAACTCCAGACTGCAGATGAGCTGCATACAGGGCTGGACTGGGACAAAAAATCAGCCTGGGCATTTTGATTAGAGACCAGCCCACCACTATAATAAAAACCTTTGAATGAAAACAAACACCGTTGTCACAGTGATGTACACTGTCTTGTTGGTATATATGTATCAGTCTAATAAACTTAAACCTACACCATCCTCCCTATTCTGGTATTCTAAACAGTACTTAGCTGAAACCCGAAGCCTGCTTGGTCGCGTTAACCTCTTGAACTATCTACAACACATGGTGGAAACCTGAAATTAAGACAGAGGAGACTAAGAGGTGAGACATGATCATTACTGAATATTAAAAATAATAACTGACAGATTTAGTGATATTTTCATAAACTATTTATTTACCACATCAATTAACAGCATGGCAGGTGTTATGGTTCAAAAATATTGGAGATGGACACCAGAGGAAAAACCCACAATAACAACACTGGTCCGGTCGGGTTGAGTCAAACGATGATTTAATGATCACACACGTGGGAGATGGACACTGTATGCAGACAGTCTCAGATCTCATCTCAAAAAACACATCACCATAGTTTTATGAAATCAGGGTATTAGAACGCCCCCTCATGCGTAGTGACAGGTGTAATACAATCAATGTTGACAATTTTATTTAACACAAAGAATAACATTGTCTCCTTCCCGAGGGCAGACGCTAACTGCCCCCCTTCTCCTGGAACCGTCTGTACCCTGCTGAGACACAACATGGCAGCTACAAGGACTCTTTCATTTATTAAGACCATCAGTGTGTATTGCTCTAAATCAAGTATATAATATTAAATGAATATTGCTGGATCAGCTACTTCTACTTAAAACATATTAAAACATGACTGAGCACAAAATCACCAAGAATGACATCTTATAAGTGCTGTGTAAGCGCGTGCGGCCTTCCAAGCTCAAAGCCTTTGCCCTCCATAGATCAGCCAGACTCGCGCTGGCTGTAGCTTTTAACCTTTAATTACCTTGAGCACAACTCTAGAATGAGCAACAAACTGCAATGTGTATGGAATGATCATGGTTACATCTGCAATGGAAAATCATGTTATTATTCTGGTACCTGTAAGAAAAGATCAAACTAAAGTTATCACTATCACTGTAATGCAAAGAATAATGTAAGATCAAAAACTTCAATTTATGCTTAATGCAAAGCTGGTTATATACTTCTAAGGAACTAATAATGGCATATTAAAATATTAAATGATAATGAGAAAAACATCCCCTCCTTATTCTACACAGGGCAAAATGTTTTTTCTAACATGGCAACCTTTAAAAAGTGAAAGGAGACAGAAGGTGAGGAAGAATAACACTTCATTGACTTTTTGATGGCATTTTACACACAGTACTGGTACAGAATCTAGAAAATGTGGGACATATACAACATATACAGTACTTACTTCTGAAGAAATTATGATGGGACCCTGAAAAAAATGACTGTGTACAATAATGGATATCTATACATTTTACAACTGATGAAGACATTGGTTGTAAGGTTCAGGTAATTATTTATTAAAAGCTTGACATTTTAAATGAGAATAAGAAAGAAAAGTATTTCTTTTTGCTCCCTTTTCCCTGTTAATGCATTACCTGTCCCCAATGGCAAAACTTTGGTAGAGCTGCCCCTGCACAGTTACCAGTTGTCAGCTACAGAGGATCCTGGTGTTATTTGTCTCTCAGAAACAGTTCACAACTTCCCTTCAACTCATTCATGTCACCTAAAAGGTAAACCTGTTTCTCCTCTCACCACATATCCAAACCGACATCATGACCATTTCTGAAACAAAGTCCACACTGAAGGCCTGCTGTACATCTGTGTTTGTGTGAAGCTACATTAATGTAACAGGATGCCAGTGTGTAAACAAATATCTTTATTTATATGTCGAAAACAGGTTTGTCTAAAGACTGCTACTTTTATTAATATGTGATTAAGATGTTGTTAGATTTGTAATTAATTATCAAACAACAACAAAAAAGAAACATTTAAAGCTTTGTGGAAACTGAGCTGGGAAAGAATGGTTATCCAGAAAATTACATCAAGCAATGGGGAGGGATGCAGCAGATTTTGTGGATGCAGCTGATGGCAACATCAATGAACTCACAGACTCTGTCATTGGATATATTGGAAAGTGCATGGATCATACCATCACAAAAACCACTGTCTGCATATATCCAAATCAGAAACCCTGGGTAAATAAAGATGTTCGCGCCAAGCTAAAAGTGCAGACCTCTGCCTTTAACTCCGGGGATGCTGATGCATATAAAGCAGCCAGGTATGACCCCCGAAAGTTCATAAAAAAGGCCAGAAAGGACTGCAGGGACAAAATGGAGTCCAGCTACCACAGCTTTGACACCAGGCGACTGTGGAATGGACTGCGCTGCATCACTGACTAAAAGAAGGACAACACAGGCAGTGTTCAGCCCATTGCATCTCTCGCAGATGAGCTCAATAACTTCTATGCTCGTTTTGACGCAGACAACAGAGAGCAGATCCTCTACCCTCAGGAGGACAGTGAGGCTGTAACTTTAACTTGAAAACAGAAGCTGTGAGATGGACTTTTAAAAAGGTCAATCCTCACAAAGCTCCAGGACTGGACGGCATCCCAGGGCGGCTTCTCAGAGTGTGTGCCGACCAGCTGGCAGAGGTGTTCACCAACATCTTCAACCTCTCCCTGAGGCAGTCAGTGGTCCCCACATCCCTCCAAGCATCCACCATCATTCCTGTTCCCAAAAAATCAGTGGTCTCCTGTCCGAATGACTACCGTCCTGTTGCACTGACATCCGTCATCATGAAGTGCCTCAAGCAGCTGGTCAAAGGTCACATCTGCTCCTCCCTCCCTGACACACTGGACCCTCTTCAGTTTGCCTATCGGACAAACAGAGCCACAGAGGATGCCATCGCCCTGGCAACGCACACCACCTTCACTCACCTGCAAAAAGTGAATACATATGCAAGGATGCTCTTCATCGACTACAGCTCGGCATTTAACACCATCATCCCCTCAAAACTTGCCACAAAGCTCGTCGACCTTGGGCTGGGAACACCGATCTGCAGATGGATTCTAAACTTCCTCACAAACAGGCCCCAGGTGGTGAGAGTTGGTAAGCATACCTCCTCACCACTCATCCTAAACACAGGTACGCCACAGGGTTGTGTGCTTAGCCCCCTCCTATATTCCCTGTTCACACACGACTGTGTTTCTAAACACGTGTCCAACATCATCATCAAGTTTGCGGATGACACAACCATCATAGGCCTCATCACAGACAATGATGAGACGGCCTATAGAGAGGAGGTGATGGCACTGTACGAGTGGTGTCTGGAAAATAACCTGACTCTCAACATCAGCAAAACTAGAGAAATGATAGTGGACTACCGGAAACGACCAGTCAGGGAACACCAGCCCATCCACATCAACAGTGTCAAGGTCAAAAGGGTCAGCAGCCTCAAATTCCTTGGAGTCAACATCACCGAGGACTTCTCCTGGACCCTTCACACAGACGCTGCTATCAGGAAGGCTCGCCAGCGGCTTTACTTCCTGTGGAGGCTGAGGAAGTTTGGCATGAACGCCAACATCACCTCAAATTTCTACAGGTGTGCAATCGAGAGCTTGCTGACGAGCTGCATTACAGTTTGGTACAGAAGCTGCTCTGCCAGCAGCCGTAAATCACTACAGAGAGTGGTGAAGGCAGCAGAGCACATCACTGGTATGAGGCTTCCTGCCACTCAGGACATTTATCTTCAGCGATGCCTCCGTAAAGCACACAACATCATCAAGGACCACAGCCACCCAGCACATCAGCTGTTCTCCTTTTTACCATCTGGCAGACATTACAGGAGTCTGTCTGCTCGGACTACAAGACTTAAAAACAGTTTCTACCATCAAGCCATACGACACCTCAACCACAACACTTAAACACACACAGCACACTACACAGGACGCACTCAGAAGCTACCCTGCAGCTTCACAAGTACTCTGTACAATCTGCACTGGTCACTCCACTTTATTGATATTTATATTTTAAAAAGTGCAATACTGTAACAACTGCCACAAAAAAAACTTTTGTACTGTTTAGTTTGTATTGCTGCTAATTCCTGTGCAATATCCCATCTGCCCCCCGCCCCCCTCACATTCCTATTTAAGATTTTCTTTATTTAATCACTAGTGTGTACATATATTTATATATACATATATATATATTTAGTCAGTTAACTGAAAATCTCTTTTCTTTTACTACATCTTATTAATATTTTGCTCTTTAGTATTTTTCTATTTATTTTTTATTATTTTATTTTATTAATTTTTTTCTACTGTACCATTCTGCTGAGTGACATTGCAATGTTTACCCTGTGCTAACTTACATAATGATAAATAAAACTGAAACGGATGGGTATTGATAAGATTTTCACGATTCAGATTCCATTTTTGATTCTGTTTAACCATTCGATTCTTTATCGATTCTTTATCGATTCTTTTTAAAAAAGGAGAACACCAAGGTCGATTAGCTTAAAACTTTGTTTTATATCTTCTCTTTGAACAAGATAGAAATTTAGGAGTAACATGGCCTTACAAACCCAACAGTGAGACCTTAAGACATCCACAGCCTATGGCTCTTCAATGGGGTTTCACAGGGTCCCCAGGAAAAAAAATTGTAAATGTAAAATAATAAAATAAATATTCTACTGTAGCAATTACACAAGAATATCCAGTAATGTCCCTGTCTACAATTAAACACATTCACTTACCGAAAATCAGGGGCATCTGCTGTGGCAAATGGGTGCAAGCCTTTTACCACAAACTTAGTCACTGTTCGGTGACATTCGTCTATCCTGGCCTGAAAGGAGACGCTAACAGTAGACTGCAGCGAGAACTACCAGCATCTGAGCCAGCCAGACTCTGTCTGTCTCTCTCATCATGGTCACCTAAATGCAGCGCACAGTAATGGCAGGTTTTGTAATAAGGCAGATCGCGCTATTTATCTGCCGCATTACCGGGAGAGGACGTGCAAACGTTACCGCTGCTGCTTGGTTGAGATTCACGAGTCAGGAGTGGAATAAAAAACACAACATTCATTTAAGGTCATCGCGTGTTTTGTGAGCAAATGCTTTTGCATATTCGTAGTGTTTCCTCCCTTAAATGAAATATCTACTTTGCAAGTATTGCAAGTTGCCCTGTTGTCATCCGTTCTCGTAAAGTATAACCAAACTTTTTAGCGTTTGAGCCGCTTAGGCGCCCTGCTAGGTAAATGACGCTCCGCAACGTGGTGACGTCATTCGGGGCGACTGGAATTGATAAGGGAATCGTTTGCAAAAATGGCAAACAATTCCAAGGAATTGAAACAGTGGGAACCGGTTCTCAACAAGAACCGGGTTTCGATACCCATCCCTAGCAATGGGTGTGCCCTATAAGGTGTTTTACAGTATGTACCAGTACAGACTTGCCCCTGATGGTTAAACTGTCCTGGGGGAGAAACCTTTTTTCTTTGGCTTTGCTTCAACACTCTAGGAAAGAAATATTGAATGTATGTAAATAGCCATGGGAACAATCATCATCTGGAAGCTACATTGAGTGAAAAAACACACAAAACACAAAATCTGTTAAAAAATAATGAAATACAAGTACAGGACCCACTCTTGGCCCTCCTCACATACCAAGAATCTAAACACCTCCTTATCCATCAAACAATCTACTACTGCACTACCCCATCCTACAGTCTCTCTTCAACCTGATATCAGGGGGCTGGGTCTGTGACCCAGCATTTTGAGTTTATTTTGTATTTATGTTAAGTTATTGTGTTAATATTAGTTGGGGTTTAGTCAAGTCAATGTCATCGTCCATGTCTGCTTGTTTATGAGTCTTTTCCTGTTTTCTGTGTAAGTTTGTTTTGTCCTCTACGTATAACTTTTAGTTGTGCTCGTGCCTCTCCCTTACCCATTCTCATGCTCCTTTCCTTGTTTTAATTTGAAAGTCTTGTGTTTCGAAGTGTTTAGTTTTGCACCCCCTGTGGCGTCAGGTTCATTTGTGTCAGCTCTGTTTCCCCAGGTGTTTTCACTTTCCTCATTACCCTTTTGTGCATTTAAGTCCTCTCTCCCCCTGCTCAGTGTTGGTTTATCTGTTTGTCTTGATTCATGTCATTTCAGGTCTCAGGGTTTTTCATGTTTCTGTTCAGGTTCATGTTTTGACTGCCTCAAGTCTTGGTTTTGCATGCTCCAGTTGAGATTCATGATCATTTTTTATGTCACAGTCTTCGTAGGTAATCTTACCTCTTCCCAGTTTAGATTTTGGTTTAGTTTTGCCTCAGTTCGCCTCGCCCTGTTTTGTTTTGCTATCAGCTGTATAGGAATTTCTTTTACTTATGTATTAATCACATTATTTTATTGTATAATGCCTTGGTGCCACTGGATTTTAACATGTCTCACACTCATACAGTAAGACAAATGGTGGGGGTAAGGAAGTTGGGGAAAGCAGACAACTCCACAGGAAGAGTCTTTTGTCTCTTTGAGGCAGCAAGGGAGTGTGAACCTTAAGGTGTGAAACAGCTGTGTACTGCCTTTTGTTCCTGTGGAAGGTATTTAACTGAGAGCCATGCTAAGCTCAGAGAGACTATGCTGACCGTCTGCCCCGCGGTCATGCAGGCTCTCCACCAACTTGGTTGTCTGTTCTTTGTGTTTTGATTAAAGAATGTTAGCTACCACTCACCGCTCGTCTGCAGGCTTTATTTAATGGAAAACTTCCACAACACAGCCTAAATAAATGGCACTTTAAACACACTCCACTTTAAACACACTGGCCTGCCTGGCCGTAGCACCAGAGTCTGCCTACTTCAAACCTGTTGACTGATGTCACATGTCATGAAGGTGCCCGAGGTGGTTCTTGCTCGGTTTAGTTTGTAGGTGAAGCATGGCTTTGACACTCTTCATGTTTGTTTACCAGCCTCATGTAGGGGTAGATGATGCTGGTTTCACTGTTGCAGTGTGTTCACTCTCACCTGGATGACACTGCTAGCTTTGTCAGAATCATGTTTTTTAATTCTTCCAATGCCTTTTATACCATCCAACCACTTGTGCTGAGTGAGAAGCTGCTCAGGATAGGCGTCACCACGTCTACTGTCTCCTGGATTGCTGACTCTCTCTCAGAGAGGCCTCAGTTTGCATGACTGGGGAACACCTTCTCTCATGTGGTGCTTAGTAGTACTGGGCACCACTAAGGATTGTCCTATTTCTAGTCCTGTTTACCTCGTACAGCTCAGATTTCCAGTACAACAGTGAAACATGCCAGCTGAAGGAGTTCTCTAATGACACTGCAGTTGTTGGGTGTATTATGAGGTGCAGAAGTCAGAGTTCAGGCAGCTGGTAAGGAACTTTGTTGAATAGTCTGGAAGAAATCTCCTCTTTCTAAATATAAGTCAAAACAGATGGTGGCTGACATCCGTAGAAAAATAAACTGCAATTAGGCCCATCAGCATCAGGGGTAAATTTCTGGAAACGGTGGACAACAACAGATACTTGGGTGTTCACCTGAATGACAGACTGGACTGGAGGACCAACAGTGATGCTGTGTACAAGAAGGGTGTTAAAGTTGCTGACCTCTAGGTAGAGCTGGGCGATAGAACGATAACGATATGTATCGCGATATAACTTTTACTCGATAGAGAAATTAAGCTATCGCGATAGACCTCGCCGCTCTTGTCCTCTTAAAAAAAAGGTCAGCCGATCCAAATTAAGTAGCGCAGAGCCGAACCATCAGCGTCACGTCGCGTGACTTGTTACGTACAGCACAAGTGCCAAGCCGCACGTGTGTTTGTTTGGGAAGCAGCCAGCGGGTAATGGAGCCAGCGCGTAATGGAGGAAATGAGTGTGCCGACTAGAAAAATCAACCGAGCGTGACCGAAGAGAAAACAGATGATGGTTCCAATGCCGGAGAGATTGTCGAACGGAAGAGCCAAAGAAGTTCCGTAGTGTGAAGGTATTTCGGCTATTTCATGTCTGACAAAAAACAGAGTAGCGTGCACTGTAAATTGTGCCGAAAGCAAGTCTGGAAATACAATAAACTGGTGCATGCGTCACACTGTGCGCCACGTTATTGTTTCGGTGAAATGAATTTCTACAATACTGTTACTGTTAATTCTACTCTCTGCAGTGTTTAAATGCTTACATATACACACAGTTACTGTCCGTCCACACATACGACTCTGTTCTGCTTCTATGCCCCAGCTTTGTTTACTTTTTCCCACCGAGGCTTCTAGACTTCTGATTGGCCAACATTTCTGCACGGTTAGGAATCTAGCGCCACCTGCTGCTTTGGCATGTTCATAGCAGCGTTTTCCTTCATTTCTGCCTTTATGTGTGGACGGGATTATTTTTTAAAACAAAAACGGAAAATCTCCGTTTTCAAAAATACCCGTGTACGTGTGGACGTAGCCTCAGTCTCTGACTGGAAGCGCTAATTCGTCATTCGGCTTTTGTCAGACTAAAGTAACTGTTAAAACTGTTTGAAAAGCTAAGCTATACAACAAGGAGAGATTGAGAATTTCCTTTTAGTTCTCAGTTTATTTGATATTGACAAAAGTTAGTCAGTTTTGTCTGTTCTTCTGCAAAACAAACTAAGATTTATTTTTAGAATTAATACTTTGTTTCTAAGTGGAATTGACAATTTAGTAGTCTGTTTCATTTGTTCTATTTTGAAACTTAAACGCTTTAGCGGCTGCCTTTTGTGTAGTTTGCAATATTTGCCTTTATTTATCTGAAAAAGTCTCATGTTCCTTAAGTACATCTACCCTGTTGAACTTATTATGGGAAATAAATATTTAAATAAAAACAAGCTGCTGATTATTTCACATTTTACTTGTGAGCAACGGCACATTTAAATCTTACAAATATAGTTATTTGGCTTATATCGTGATAGATATCGTTATCGCCTGAAATGAAAAAAACATATCGTGATATGAAAAAATCTCATATCACCCAGCTCTACCTCTAGGTGCTCACCTCATGTGAGAGAGCTCTTTCTCATCCTATGTTTCAGGTCTGCCTTATTACCACAGCTGAGATGTGCCATCTCAAAATGCCACATCCTTTATTTCCCTAGGCCGTGCAATGATTTGGTCTTTAACTATGTAAATTTGTGCATCTTGGTGGGACTTTTTTTGAGAAAGTGTATATTTTTACAATGGCAAGCATCACTCCCATGCTTTCAAGCAGTTTGTGTCACCACTGGTCTAGTCTAATCACCTTCTCCCGGCCTTTTAAACTATTACAGTGAAACAACATCAAACAAGAAAATACAAATTGAAATATGTAAAACAAAAAGAAAAAAAATCTGAATCCAGGTAACAGTTTAAGCCCATCTTTGTATGATCAGTGCAAATGTTTACTGTGTTTCTGTCACTCATTTTCTCACCTTCCCAGGTGGTTGTGTTTTATGGTGCTGTTCTCGTTCTCTTTTGCTATCTCGCTAATCAAAATCAGAATACTTTATTAATCCCTAAGTATATTATGTAGGTTACAGTTGCTCCAATACAGTAACAGAAACAACAAACAACACTATTTAACAATACAATATGTTACAGATTTACAGATTTTAAGAAATAGCACAATATATACAAATCACTGAATAAATCTCAAGGATTGACAGAGGTGATTATAAAACAAAGTGAATGTTGACAGCAACATTACTGAGTAGAAAAGAGCGTGTGCAAAAAAGGCTGTAACTATTGCAGTGTTTACAGTGTATATAGTGTATTAGATGGAGGACTTGTACAGGGAGATGGCCATGGGCAGGAAGGACTTCCTGTGTTGTTCAGTGGTGCTTTTTGGTAATCTCAGTCTCTCACGGAACGTGCTCCTGTAGCTTTTACAGCTGTGGCTCCAGCAAATATCAGCTGATACTAGAAAGTAATATTAAATAAATTCTAACAACAGCTTATCAAGGTTAAACGTGCTGCTGTTGTTTAGCGCGACATCCGCTGGTTTCCTCTTTCTGCGGCAAAGTGATAAACAAAGAAGATAAACAAACAAGAGAGAAAAGTCAATCATCTGATCATTGAACAGTTTCATGAGAGATACTTCATGTTTCAAGAAGTATCAACAGGAGAGGGAGGGTGAGAGAATGAGAGAAGAAGAAGAGGCAGCTGACAGCGTAAAGATGCAGAATAACTCCAGCTTTGTGTCTTTCTTTTTTTTTATTCTAGCTAAACTACTGGACAAGTTGTGTTTCTTTTCACCTCAATACCATTTTCTTTGTTTGTCTGTGATAAGATTGCTTTCAGAGCTCTTGCCCAAGCAATGGGGAGGGTGCAGCCAACCACCTCGGCTGTAACTGGTCCAGCCCAGAGTCTATCATGACAAATTGGCCAATCCACCACCTTTCGTTGTTTATACCGTTACCGAAAAACAAAACAAAAAAACATCAGCTCATAAAAACAAAAAAATACCATCAGTCCACTGGGCAAATGCCCGGTATGCCCGATGGCCAGTCCAGCTTAGCCTTGGCCTAATGTTAATCGCTCCACAATGTAATGTTTTTTCTGTTTTCCTAAGAAACAAGTGATTCCTGTTTTTATCCTGGTTCACAGCACAAATTCCTAACATGTGGAGCTGTCTGTTGTGATGACCTTTAGTTAATAAGGGAACAACACAAGTACTTTTGTTACACTTGCTGCGGGGCAGGTTGTTACCCCCTCTCTCAGCCACTCCCATCTGCCCTGCACAAAACCAGCTCTTCCTGCCTTTCTCTCTCAGTTCGCCACTCAGTTCCAGTTTGTTTTTAACCGTATCTGTCCTTGGATACAGTGTTTTTGTGGTGTTGGGTTTTTTTGCAATTTGACTTCTTTTTTTCCCACCTGTTTGTGTCTCACTGCTTACTTCGCATCTCCCTCACCAGCCTTTTCCTGCATTACTTTCAACAAAAGGTGAGCAGTTTGAACTTTAAATTTAATGTTAGCCTCTCTGATTATATATGCATTGAGGCAGAAGGTGATCACGAAGGTCTAATCTGTAAAGCAGTACTGTCTGGTTAAATGTTACGTTTTTCAGTTTCATTTCTTGATCATGGCCGATTTCATAAGAAACAAACTGCTTGAATGGGGGCTAAGAGAGTTGGAGGAACGATTTGAAGGTAAATTATAATAACTAATTCTTCATAAACAAAGATTTTAATATCTCTGAAACTAAAAATCTCTTGATATGGTTGTGCTGTACAACACTAATATTTTGTATTTTACGCTGTGTTTAAAGAGAGCTGTAGCCACTTCTACACCGTCATCACAGAAAATGTATTACAAAAAAGGCTCAATGGCATTTAAAATAAATAACCATGCCTATTTCACTTTATTTCATGAAGTGGATTTCTAATGAAATTGGAAATTGTGTGCATCTCTATAACTGAGATTTAATATTTAATTACAGCTAACAAAGTTACAGAGGAAAGCCTTTTCTGTCTTACCAATGAAGACATAACTGAGTTAATCCCTGAAGTTGGTCTAAGGTCAAGATTCAGAAAGAGACTTGAGGACTTAAAGGTAATTAAAAAAAAAAAAAGTCTGCTTATGTAATTTTACATTTGGTCTTAAAAATCTCATATAAATATGGAGGAGCAGAAGAGTCACATGCATCAACATAAAGCGTTTTGTGGTTTAATAATAAATTGTGCAACAAAATAAACATTGGTCAATTTATTTCCAAATTATTTTTTATTCTATATGTCTTTGTATAATAAATGGGAATTTCTGAAATTAAAAAAAGTCTATTTTAAATATTGTTAACTAAAAAAATGTTTAAAGTAAAAAAAACAAAGAAAGCTTTATTGTTACAAGAAATTATGTGATCTGTGATTCGTGTGAAATTCGGTGATAAAATCGTATTAAATTATCAAGATAAAGACAGTTTACAATCCAAATTAGATTATATGTATGCAAAGAAAGTAAGAAGTGCTTTTGTTAGATGCCATGAACACTGCACTGGTAATCTGATATTTCTCGACCTGATCCAGAGCAAGGTGGATTAAAGAGGGGGGAAACACTTCTTATTTTAGCAGCTTATACAAGAAAAGAAAAAAGTGAAGTGATTGCGTTCTTACTGATAAAAGACGTTGAATGCAAAGATGCTAAAACCAGTATTAAAGAAACTGTTATAAGCTTAACACATGACCTTTATTCGTCTGCATGTTGTCAGGCCAACTCAGATAGAAGTCTGGAAAAAATAAAGACTTCATATCTAAAATTGATGATCTATTTAAAAGATTTTTTGTCTCAATTCTTTTAACTCAGAGTTTTAAAAATCAATGTGGTAACATCTCTACTGATGTGTTTACAGACAGCATTTTAAACATGTTTTAAAGGTTGTAGGTTGCTCTAAGAGGGCTCAGTGCTGATTCTTACAGTTTTTAGTTGCTTTCTTACAGCAGCTAAAAATCCCAAGATGTGAATCCCAAGAACAAATAGCCTTGGTACAAGCACCCACACTTCTTGGTGCAGCCAATTGTCCCACAATGCATTTCATACGAAAGTCACAAAGCAGCAATGGCAGATAACTTTAAACTGTAAAAAAAAAAGGATTGCTATTTCTATTACACAAAATTAACTTTTTTTTAGGCGCAAATGTTGTTAAAAAAACCTCCAACTTTTTTGAAAATGCCACTTCCTGCTACTCTAACAGCAATAAAACCTGAGGATGCATCAATTTCAGAATGCCATACTCATTTCTGAATTAAAATTCACATAAAAAATTTTTAAACAGCTAACTGGCTGTCTATTATAAAGTGTCGGCGTTGTCTACTAAAATAAAAAAATAAGATGAACTGTTTGTTTTTGCTCAATAAAAGCGTGAGGTGTGCATAAATGTATAATATATATTAATGAGACATGAAGTTTGTACTTCAATCATGTAGTGACTTTTGGTGCTTAACTGTAAAACCTATAGACATTGTGAAACAGATCATATGAATCAATGACTATTAGAGAACATTTTATAATTACCATGAAGACCAGGCAGGTAGGTGTTCTTTAGAGGCAAAAAAAGGTTCAATTCAAAAAGGGTTTAATTGTATTTTGTGAAATCCACTTGTAGTTTTAAGTATTTGTTAATTAATTAATAAGTCAGTTAAGTGTGGATTTACAATTACCCTTTTAATTTTCTATAAACTTGAGTTTAGCAATGTTTAAATAAATAAAAGAATTTAAAAAAGGATTTGCAAATACATTTACTAACCATAATAAACTGCACATTTAATTAAAGCACAAAATGCTTCATTTCACGTGATCCTTCTAGCCCTCATAAATAATTGCGTTCAGCTTTTTGAGATTATATCTTTGTGACAACAATAGCATTTTCTAGAATTGTATCACTCATTTACAGTTATGGATTTTCTTTTTGCTAGAGTAAACAAAGCATAAGGCAAGAAACACCCGATTTTTCCACTCAGGTAAGTTAAGAAGTTTCTGATTGGCTATGATTTTTTACCAGGAGTCATACTTTCACTGTTTGCTCAAAATTTTACATGATCTTGCACCTGTGTGTTTAATCTTTATTGTAAACAGGAGAATGAAGAAACAACAAAATTGGTTCAGGTCAGAATTATGTTAAATTTCAAGACACGCCTTTATTCTTCATGCATATACAGCTGATGTACATTGTCCATTTTCTGTATTTAGCTTTTAAGGGTTAATATTTCTAATCCCAGATGAGACAGAAAGTAAATTTGCATTTCACTGCGTGGATTGCGGAAGTATGTGTTCAGACATATGTTCTTAAAAATGCGGTTAAATGATACCTGTGTGAAGAGCTTTCATTTCTTTGCATTAAAAAAAAAAAACTAAATGTCCATTTTAATTTCCAGGTTCCACCATCCACAAGTTCAAAAGGTGAGACAGATGTCACATATGAATTACTTATAATATTCATCTTTTAAGACAGAAACACTTTGATTTTGACCAAATACCTCCACTGACAGAGACAATAAACCTAACCTTTTGTGTTTTCTAATCTAATAAGGAAAAAGAAAATCAGATCTTCAGGGGCAATCCAACAAATGGCAATCACCAACTAAAAGACAACGTGACTCAGGTTTTTACATTTGTTTCCAAAGAATGACAGTTTCACTGCACTGTATGGTAAAACTTCTATGCAGTGAATCTTTTGTTGTATTGCATGTGTCTGACTTTACCAGAGAAACAGAAAATACTTTCTTATTGGTTTGCTGGTGTCTGGCATACACAAAAATAATATTTAAATGAAGTAATCAACCTACTGCCATGCACTGCTCCTTTAATAAGTGATATAGTCCAGTTTTTCATTATCCGTGTATAACATTGTGCATTAAACTGGTGCCTGCTAAACACTTCTTTACTCTCACAGTGACAGAAACAAGAATATTATCTGAAGTGAAAGGCATCATGAAAGATGTCAGTAACAGTCTCCATGGCCAAGACAAGCTAAGTACTTTCCTAAAGTGAGTATCAACGTTCCCTTATTCTGTTACATAAACATCTGGGTAAAAAACATTTTAGTTTAGTAACAATCATGGTGAAAGAAAATCATATACAGATTTTATTAGAACAAAGATAATTAGAACAAAAGCATTCATTCCAAACTGTTGTAGTATTAATAGGTTAAATATTGTATCGTAAAACTTTAAACACACAAGAAGAATGAACCACCAAGCCAACTAATTCCAGTGAGCATTTACATACTGTACATATGTACATTACATATGTACATAGCTCATCTTACTGTTCGTTTAAAAGTATAATATAATAATAATATAATAATATAATGACTTTTAAATTATTATTTAACAATCTGGGCACAGAAAGGTGTCTTCCTCATTTTGCAACACATTTCATGGTTGAATAAATTAACCCACTTGTACAACAGGAACAAAATTAATGATTTGGAAACCGACAAGAGAGAGCTTGTTGGTGTCTTTGGAAGAACTGGGGCTGGAAAGAGCTCTTTAATCAATACCATCATTAATGAGAAGAATCTTTTGGCCACTGGAATAATCAGTGCATGCACCACAGTCATGATAAAGGTGGAGGCTAACACTTGCAGCCCAAAGTATGAGGCAGAAATTGAGTTCATTACGAAGGAGGTGAGAATTAAATATTTTATTTAAAGCTACAGTATATGTATTTACAAAAATACAGCAGGTATTTGCTTTACATTACAATTTATAAAACTAAAATGCAATGATTTTTGTCTTTTAGGAGTGGCATGATGAATTATGGTCACTGAAGACTCTTAAGAAAGGTGATGATTATCGGGACATGGTTAAAAAGCTGTCAGCCCTGTATGGAGAAGAATGGAAAGACAAATCCCCTGAAAACCTCTTGGAAAAAAAGTATTTCAAAAATATTCTAGAATTTTTAGATTCCAAGAGGAAATTTTTGCATTGTGACACAGTAAGTTCAAATACTATTCTATTACTTCATTTTTTTTCCATGTTTGTTGTTTCAATGAGTGGAATTTGCTTGCATTGATATAATATGATATAATTTATAGACAGCCTATTCTGTTATTAAAAAAATAAGAAAAAAACAATATAAAAGGAAAGTAGAATGTACAGACCAAAATATTAAAACAAATCTGTTCTTGCCTTATCAAACTTCAGTGCTGCTTTTGACTGGTTTGAAAACTAGATGTGGAAAAAGGACCCAAGGCACGTGGATGTTTATTTACATTTTCCAGCTGCCTCCTGCAGCTGAGCTCCCTTGTCAGGTCCCAGCATCCTACTTAAATAGGAGAGATTGATTCGTATATAGCTCTAACTTGGCGTATGTTGCCCCAAGTTAGAGGGATCTAGCCACCAACCTTATGATTATTGGACAACTGGTTCTACCTCGTGTGCTGAAGGCACCCCAGATGCATGATTAGTTGATGGAGATTAGCTGTGTTGGTCAGCTTTCCCAGACACATTAAAATATATTCTTAGTTTTAGTCTTTAGGTTTCTGTTACCTTTCTTTCCCTGTTTTCCATGTTTTGTTACTCTTGTTTCTGTGCTCTATGTTTGCTTTGTCTTCCCTGTCAGCCATACCTCCTTGTCAAGTCTGCTTCTCCATGCCTGTCTTGTGTTTCCTGTTTTACTTTGATAGCCTCATGTCCTGTGTTCAGTGTTTTGAGTTATGCTTCCCCTTTGTCTCGTCATGTTTGAATACTCCCAGCTGTGCTCTCCTGTTGTGTCTCAATCCCTTGTTACTCCCTTGTGTATTTAAGCCCTGTGTTTTCCTCTGCCCACTGTCGCCTTGTCCCATGTGGTTTAAATTTCTCCATATGTCCCTATTCAATCGTTCCTGGTTCCGTGTTCCACGTTTCCTAGTGTTTCCGTTTCTGGGGCCACAGCATTTAGTTTGCGATATGGCAGCCTTGCTTCTGTCAGTCTGCCCCGAAGAAGCTGTGGCTACAACTGTAGCTGCCTCCACCAGTGTGTGAATGTGAGAGTGAATGAATAGTGGGATTGTAAAGCGCTTTGACGGTCTCGAAAAGCGATATATAAATGCAATCCATTATTATTATTATTCCATCCATCCATTCGCTTCCGCTTATCCTTTTCAGGGTCGCGGGGGGGTGTCGCTGGAGCCCATCCCAGCTGTCATAGGGCGAGAGGCAGGGTACACCCTGGACAGGTCGCCAGTCTGTCGCAGGGCCAACACACAGGGACAGACAACCATTCGCACTCACATTCATTCGCACATTCACACCTAGTGACAATTTGGATTATCCAATTAACCTATCCCCACAAGCTGCATGTCTTTGGACGGTGGGAGGAAGCCGGAGGGAACCCACGCAAACACGGGGAGAACATGCAAACTCCACACAGAAAGACCCCGGCCTGATGGTGGAATTGAACTCAGGACCTTCTTGCAACAGCGCCAACCACCGTGCCGCCTTATTATTATTATTATTAGTGAATATTGAATCCTACTGAAATTTGAATCACACAGTAACTGTAACAGTAACTGAGAAAATAATCAAGTATTTTATGGCTGTAAAGATATTTGCACAACAGAGTAGTTAAATCTCTCAATAGGTTAATGTCAGAGATTGGTGGATAATTTTAAAAGACATAAGTTGCTGGGTTTAGGGTAGAGATGGACCGATCTGATATTACGTATCGGTATCGGTGCGATACTGACGTAAATTACTGGATCGGATATCGGAGAGAAATAAAAAATGTAATCCATCCATCCATCCATTCGCTTCCACTTATCCTTTTCAGGGTCGCGGGGGGCGCTGGAGCCTATCCCAGCTGTCATAGGGCAAAAATGTAATCCGATCCATTAAATATCAAAAAAGCACCTCACAAAACTTGCGACACGGCATAACTCGCCTCATAATTGTTGCACGTCAGAGCAGTGTGCGTCACGTGATAGAGCGGCTTTGTGTATTGTAGCCTCGCTACCAAACCAGCATTTCATCTCAGAGGATGTTATCCCCGAGAGAAGTAAAGCAAGTGTGTAAGTTTATCTCTGAATGTTTGTAAAGCATTCCCATGTTAAGCTTAACAACCGATATATGGAGGACTGCCTCTTCTCTCTTCCTCCCTCTCCTGTTGCTACTTCAATCATGAAACTGATCAATGATCAGCTGATCGGCTTTTCTGTCGCGACTCCCGTTTCTCTTCTTTGTTTTTGGCCCACTTCGCGCCAGAAAAAGGAAACCAGCGGCTGAACAACAGCAGCACGTTTAACCTTGATAAGCTGTTGTTAGAATTTATTTAATATTACTTTCTACACCAGGATCCTTTTCTACGCAGCTGACGGCTGGTAACTGTGCAGGGGCGGATCTAGCAAAGTTTAGCCAGGGGGGGCCGATAGGGCATGAACAGGGAAAAGGGGGCACAAAGACATACTTTTCTTTCTTATTCTCATTTAAAATGTCTAGCTTTTAATAAATAATTATCTGAATCTTACACCCAAAGTTTTAATCTGATGAAAAATGTATAGAAGTTCATTACTGTATATAGTAACTGTGAAGTCTAATATACCAAGTAAGCTATACTACTTTTTCCTTTGGGAAGATACCATCTGTGCAGTCTGCATTTTTGTTGAAGAAAGATGTTGAATCTATTTAATTATTCTTGAAAAATAATTTAATTCTGTGCATTTTTTTTCACACTGCATCAAATTAAAGTTGATTACTTCGATTAAGCATCATGAGGTGGAGGGTGGTTCCCTATTTTTTTGCTGGGAGTTTGCAACCCTATTAGTTAGGTTGCTTAATTTTTCTGCTAAGTACTCTTTAAAATACCAGAATAGGAAGGATGGTGTAGGTTTAAGTTTATTAGATTGATCACTATTGCTGAACTATGAAATATTTTGGGTGCAGTGTATTTTTTTACATACAGGTATAACAGAATAGCTTTAGTGTTGTTGTTTATTTAAACTTGAGTATGAACTTATACAAAATGCAACAAGATATTAAAAAACATTTTTATTGATTAAAAAACACTATATCGGATTCATATCGGTATCGGCAGATATCCAAATTTATGATATCGGTATCGGTCATAAAAAAGTGGTATCGTACCATCTCTAGTTTAGGATTAAAGGGGTCAATACTAGCTACTGATGTCAATCCTATACTTTTTCTCCAGAAGAATGTCAATTTTTCATAAGTAATAACTTTTTGTAATGTTAAGTAAAAAGTAAGCCTTTTTACAACTTTTGAAATAAATATTACAATGTAGTTCAGAACCAAAGTGCTGGCAGCATAAAGAGAGAAAGCTACACAAAACCAAAATTTAAAAGTTGAGTTTTTAGCTGCTTTTTAACGCAAATCACACGTCTCAGTGGGTGAGAGCTCCAGAGTCTAGGAGCCATTACCACAACGCTCTGTCACTTTACTGTAATTCTCAGGCCTGTATGATGATAGAAATGTATGAATGTAAAAGTTTAAGGGTATAACAGGAACAGTTTCAACTGCTCGTGCAAATAAGTTAACAATTTGCATTGGATATCACAAGACTATAGGTCTGCAAACAGGGCGTCTGTTAGCTGTAAACATAAAACACTAGGGAAGCTGCATTAACAAATGCGTCTGTGATGCTGTGTGCATATATGTGCCTAAGTTTGATCATCCTTAAATCTAAACATTAAAAAAAATCTAAAATGTTTCCCAAGATAAAAATTTAGTCTACAATTTGGGTTTCTTTTTTAAATTTACCGATTTAATTGTAAATGTATTAATCTTATTTATCTTGTTTATTGCAGGCTGAAAAGCTATCTGAAGAACTTTTTAAATATACAAAGTATGTTCCAAAGCAGGAAGATGGATATAAAGCACAGCAGTGGTACTGGCCACTAGTAAAGTGTGTGACTGTCAGGGTGCCAAACAATAAGTTTCTCCAGCATGTCACACTTGTGGACCTTCCTGGAAATGGCGATCGCAACAAGAGCAGGAACGAAATGTGGAGACAAGTAATTTTTCACATCAACTTCTTGTTGTTTTTCTGGTGTTGTTTTAACATCTTTTGTATTAATTATTTATAATTGACGTGCTATAATTTATTTCAGATTGTTGGAGATTGTTCTACTGTGTGGATTGTGGCTGAAATTACTCGGGCAGCATCAGAGAATGAGGCCTGGGAGATTCTAAAAAGTGCACATGGCCTCATTGGAAATGGTGGTCAGTGTGAGCAAATTCACTTTATCTGCACCAAGTCTGATCCTTCAGACAATCGGTAAGTGAATTAAGATGTCAAAGTGCATAATTTAAAAAAAATTTAAAATCACATACTGATCAATCTTGTTGGAGAAATATTTAATAGTTGCATTCAGATATTTACTAAAAACACATAATATTCTCAACACTAACACAGTACTGGTAAAATTCTTTGTGAAGTCAGTACCCAACTCACAGCGAATAATGGTGTATTTTTAAAAAAACAAAACAAAACAAACAACCTTTATTTGTCACCAGTGTTGGGCAAGTTACTTTGAAAAAGTAATTAATTATAGTTACTAGTTATTTTTCAAAAAGTAACCAAATTAGTAACTGAGTTTCTAAAAGTAATTAATTACTGGGAAAAGTAACTATTGCATTACTTTAAAAAAAAATTTTAACCTTCTGGGGTCCCGGGTATAATTGACCATTTTCGACTACTTTTAATTTGACCTTTACATATCACCATTAAAAACTATTTACTTTGCCTTGTTTGGTGTCATTCTTTTCAGTACAGCCTCACATATCTGAATTTACAGTTATGTTTGCATTTTGACATACTCTATTAATACAACTGATCTAAAAATCAGACAAAAAAAACCAAACATAAAATCTGAGTAGAAAAAGTCATATTTTATGCTGTAACAACCACAAACATGTTAAATGAATCATATTTCATAACTTAAATACAAATATAAATTGTAAATCTTAAAATCCCATGCACAAATTGTAACGGTTCGCAGTGGCTGACCGTGTGGAGTAGTGATGGCCCGCTTGAAGCTGAAGCTCCGGTGCGTGTGTCAAAAAAATCAACACACTGCTTCAGAAGCACTGTGTCGAAGCTTGATTCGTTTGGCCAGAGTCACGTGATCAGTGACGTCCGAAGCTTCATTTAGAACCTAACTGCTTCGGTGTCTGATTCAATGGTTTATAAGCAGATGAATCATTCGCGGGATTTGTGGAGTGTTTTGATGGTGACAGACAGTGTTGGGAAGGTTACTTTTAAAATGTATTCCATTACAGAATACAGAATACATGCCCCAAAATGTATTCTGTAACGTATTCCGTTACGTTACTCAATGAGAGTAACGTATTCTGAATACTTTGGATTACTTAATATATTATCATGCTTTTTACAACAACGTGAATGTACTATTGCTGTGTGATTTATTACTATTACTGAAGGTCCGCGACTCCGAACTGTAGTAAAGGGACCTCTGACTAATACGGCGGGGTCCCTGTCGGCTCGTAGCCAAAAAATAGCTTTACTTTGTTGTGTGGGTCAACTTTTCTTGCGAGAGACAGAGAGAGGCGTTGAAATGCTGCTCCAACGGAACTTATTATTTTCGGAGGAAAACACGAACACGGTGTACAGTCGAGTCTTAATAGCTTACTTACAACTGGGCTCGTCAGGCACTCTTCTTGGCTGAAGTGGTTATTATTATATTTACATGCTTCCAGCTCCCGTTTTTCCTCGATGACAACTCGTACCTTTCCACTCCCCTTTTTCTCCCTCCTCGCGCTCACAGACACATAACGTGTATGGCAGTCCATTCTCCCTGCAGCACGGACTACACTGCCCATGATGCTACATTCTTTAGAGCTATGCTTGTAGCATTCTGCCTGTTAGCTTAGCACAACAACAACAACAACGAAAAGGCGCTCTCTCACCCAGGAAACACACAGTCGCAGAGAGAGAGAGAGAGAGCGTCACCCTGTAACCATGGCAACCGTAACGCTGCCGCCTGGAACAACAGAACGTAGCTGTCAAACAAAACCCAAACAGTCCTGACCCGCGACAAAATGAAACAGGAAAGTACCGCAGTGTAATCCATTTATTTCAACAAAGTAACTGTATTCTGAATACCACCTTTTTAAACGGTAACTGTAACGGAATACAGTTACTCATATTTTGTATTTTAAATACGTAACGGCGGTACATGTATTCCGTTACTCCCCAACACTGGTGACAGATAGCGAACCACTGATCATTCTACTGAGAGATTTGGAGCCAGCGAGAAATAGAGGAGGTTCTCTTGTGTGGGAGAATTTTGAGTTGATTTTTGTCAATCGGGTGGGTTTTCCAGCTTTGTGTTCTGGCTGTTTGCTTTTGTTTTGTGCGTGTTTATTATATCTGAAAATGGGAAAAAGGTAAAATGTCAAACATCTGCTTCCATAATATAAATATCATTAAATAACTTTAGAAAAACTTCCACTTGATTCTTTACATGTAATGTTGTAAAAATATATATTTTATTGTTTAATTAATCTGAAAATGTTAGTCTGCCAAATGTGCAGCAATTGAATTTATTTATTCTCTTTAGCTGATAGTTTGTGGGGCCCAGGTAGACTGTATAACTGCATCTCTACCAGTTTCTCTGCACTCCAGCCTCTTCTGTGCCATGTGAAGGGAATTTCCTTAAGGCAGGAGAAATTATCTCCACGAAAAGGAACAGGTTCGGCCATCGCACACTAGAACAAATTCTCTTTTTAAATAAAAATGGAAAAGGGTTACCTTAAATGCATCATGTTTTTAATTTGCAAGTTCATAAGCATTTTCCGTTTCCATTTCTCAATCAATTCTACCCCCAGGTCAAAAATATGTCTGGGAAAATTTCCCTAATATAATATTATTTATAAATACACCCGTCTAGCGATTAAATGCATACGTGCATGGAGGCAAGACCTCACAGCAGAAGCATACTCCATAATGTGTTGTACATTATTATATGTATATATTATATGTAACGTGGTATTTTTCAATTATTGTATTTACCAACATCAAGAAGTCACAAGCAAAGAAAGACCACACCATGGTGCATGTTTAAACAAGGAGAGCCTTTATTTGAGGCTGGAGTACATGAACTAAACTAAACGAGAACTGAACAGGGACAACAACTAAACAGGAACCTAAACTGGGAAGAAACTAATAACAGTGAGGCTATGAACAAGACTGTGCCGGATCATGAGGGAACTGTGAAATATAAGAATAAGCATCATGAGCCATGACCTGCACAGAGACTTGAAACCTGACATGACATAGGGCATGGAACACAGACGACGCGACACAGACTGAATGAAACACAGAGACTAAATACACATAAGGGATGATCAAGGGAAGTGGTCACACATGGGAGCACAGCTGACACACATGAACCTAAAGACGGGACAGGGGAAGTGAAACTAAAGACACTGACATTGGACACAGACTTCCAAAGTAAAACAGGAAACATAACAGACGCAGACTTGACTAGGGAATACAGCAGACCCTGGAACACAGGAACCGAAAGACTAGAAAAGATAAACTATGACAAAATCAAAATTCAATAATGACACAAAACTCAAAATACTGGGTCACCGACCCAGGACCATGACACAAGTTAGCTGCAAATTTGCAGCCATTTACCTTTTTTTTTTTTTTTAAATAACCATTTCAAACTATTTACATAACAATCAGGTGTTCTACATTAAAGAAGATGCCACACAAATTATTTGGGCCACTGCAAAAATAATTTCTGTCCACTATAAAGAAGAATATCACAAGCCTGATACCTGCAGGTCTGACAAGAGGAGATGTATCACTCCCCCTTTTTTCTACCTGGAGACACCATTAACACTGCAATCTGCCTTTGTTGCCTTTTTTGCAGCACCTGTAACATTCAGCAGTCACCTCATTGTTCTAACACACAACTATCCACAACACTACACACTAACTACACAAGACAACACACTAACTACACACTCCAAACACGCTAAACGTCACAAATCTCTCACATCTCAAAACTTGCTCTCTTTTTTTCAGCTCTCTTTCTTTCTCTTTCTCTCTCTCGCCGTCACTCCTAAAACTCACCCTCTTCCTAAACAACCAAATGTCATGCTGCCATGTCATTTTTAATTGGTCGACATTGTACATTTTTCCACAAACACGAAATGGGTGTTTTTCGTTTTGTTTTATTTTTTGGTCATAAGCAGAGAGTGCTTGCTAGCGCTGTCCTTGGACAGTAAACATGAGGAAAGTATTCAGGAAAAAACACCACGTATATATTGTTTATCATGACTCTGGTTTTACGTGGCTATCAACACAATTTAAAAACTGTGATATAGCACCTTGTTACTTTGGCATCTTGAAGTGGTCATGTGATTGGTTTACCACTACTACTTTATTCTTCCTCAGCCAAACAGCAGCACTCACGAGATTGTTTTGCCCCCTAGCTCTAGGTGCCAAAAAGTGATTGTCTGGCAGAAAGTGATTGCCGTCCGCGGGAGCGCGCGCAACTGCTTAAAACTGTAGCGCCCAGATTACTTACGCAGACAGCTACTTCCGTGCAAATGATATAAGGTGCGGTAAGCTGAAGACAGCTTCAACCGTCTGTTTGTTGAAAAATAGTAAAGCGCATTTTCTTGTTAATAACGGTAACGGCGTTGTACCGATAGAAATAGTAATTAGTTAGATTACTTGTTGCTGAAAAAATTAACACCGTTCTTCCCATCACATACACAATTATAGAGAGTACAACATGTAGTGAAATGCTTGTGTCCAAGCTGCGGACGTAGCCACGCCATTCTATGGCTTGTTTTTTTTAGCATTGGGGGTCTATCCAGGACCCTTACTGGATACCAGGTGGGAATCAAACTTGCGATTCCCACTCCAAAGGTGAGTAGACTTACCACTGCACTATCCAGCTGCTTTTCTTTTTTTTAAAACAAACAAAAAAAACTTACATATTCACAGTGCTTTTATGTACAGCAACAGTTGTGTGGCCTTTCAGCTTCTCGGTGTGCTCACACTCTTTACAGCTTACTCAGTCCACTTTAACTTCTCTTGCCCGGGCCCCAGCATGCTTCCAAATAGAGGACACATGATGGAATTAATACAAACCAGCTGTGACATCCACTCTTCCCTGCCCCCTCAATCGGCTGCTACACCCTTTCCCTGCATCTTAGCCTCGAGCCACACCCTGTCACATGTGTGTTTGTTGTTACTTCATGGGCAGGGATTTTCAACTTTTTAAAAGGCTCTTTAAACCCAACACAGTTGTTACAGTAATTACTTTTTATCTTAAGATTTAACAGTTGTATGATAATGAATCAATCAATGAACCATGTTTTTTAGTATAAGGTATGTGAGCTTTGACCAAATAGCTTAAAAAAAAACCCATGACTGCATAAAAACCATTCACTACTCTTTAAAGACACAAAAAATAAAGTCATGGAACTTCTGGTAATGGTACAAAATTTATTAAATTGAGAAAAGCAAAGTTCAAACTGAACATTAGAATAAGAAAGAAAGATGATTGAACACTACGCTGTTGTTGATGTCAGATGGGCTGGTGTCATTATTTCAGGCGTTGTTGATGGACTGGGATTTTCCCGCTAAACATAACAAAACAAAAGAAGACCACATTTGAGACAACTCTTGTTAGCTATAAACAGGAAACTGGGGCTACATTTTGCACAGATTCACGAAATATAAGAAAAAATAACTCTTTTTATAAGCTGTCAGATTTAAGTAGGAAATATCAACATAGTGACAAATATTTTTAGTAGTAAAGTATGTGTAGAAAAAACAATGAGAATGTCAAAAGTGAGTGAGGAAGTGTGTTACTGATTTGAGAACTACGGGTTGGGAGTTCAGTAGGGAAAATTACTTTTCTGCTTTGATAATTACGCAAAAGAAAAACTGTAATACTTAATTTTCTAATTGCACATTCAATCTTTAGGTAATACTGAGACATAAAATCAGGGTTTTACGTTTAACTTTTCCAATTCATACAAGGACAAATTAAATAAACTTCTATAAGATTAAATAATTGTTAATTCACATTACTTCAAATTAATTTGAATTACTTCACACTAACCTCTATCTGTTGTAGCAGACTTTTTTGCTGTACTAGTCTAGTTGTTCTGTGTGGAGCAGGTTCAGATGAGGCAGAGCTGTTGTAACAACCCTTATTGGGTTATAGCACCACTTGGGGGGGGGTTGCCCTACTATTATAATAGTTGTGGGAGTCTCCTAGTGGGTGTGTGTTTTTAGCAGCAGCCATTACATGCCGCTCGTGTTCTGTTCTCAGAAAACCGTACTGTTGTACGATACCGATCTCCATTCATGTATGCACGGACGAGTACAGCCGTGGAGACCTGGCTCGTAAGGTGTAATGTTGCTGACACTGAATAAAGGTCTGTTGTTTGATTTAACCAACTGGCTTCGAGTTATCTGGCTAACCTCCACACCACATGCTCGCTGGACCTGCTAGCCGCTCCTTCCTCGTGAAGGATATAAAAAAAACAACAACAGCAATAGAATAATATTAAACACAAAGTGAACCCGTCTTCCTTCATTAAATAGGTTCTTTTAGATGTTAAGGAGGAATTGACTTAACCAGGCTGGCGGAGAATGAAGACAACCGGACACCTGCTGCAGATGGGGAATCAGTGAACTTTTATTGAGACAGAGACAAGCTCTCAACACAGCTCACATCAGGAGATTCCTAATATTTGCTGTGAGGATGAGTATATATTCTCTAAAACTTACAGGAGGGGGTTGTGAGGAAAGTGCTGCATTAGCAGAAAAACAACTCCATAAAAGGAAATCGGCCTTGGGTGTTCTAGTCTCTTCGCTTGCAGATATCTTGCACCTGCAGGCTGAGGCGATCGCTTCTTATCGCTCTCAAGGCCAAAGTCGTGAGCACATTTTTATTACACAGTTGCACAGTAACTTTAAAGCTGAACAATATTTAAAGCTGAATAATGTTTAAAGCTGAACAATATTTAAAGCTGAATAATGTTTAAAGCTGAACAATATTTAAAGCTGAATAATGTTTGATCAGATTATATTTTCTTCAAATCCCCCTTTTGACCCATCTTAAATGGGTCAACACACAAAAATAAGTAACATTCAAAGGAACACAGAGACGTGTCGAAGCCTGGCTCGAAAAACTCCTCGGGTCTTTTCATTTGTCTTTATCTGTCATTGCAGATGAGGAGAAAAGAGTCCAGGCACCACCCTGCCCAGGGGTCGGCTGCAAGCAGTCTCGGTTCCCGATGAAAGCAGTAACAGCTGTCCTGCACACAAGGGTACAACGAGTTAGTGCAACCAGGGTAGTGACACAAAATTAACAGTTCCTGTAACTCAGCAACCAAAAAGCATAAGTAATGATAAAAATGTGGAGAGTACAGAGTATACTATAATAATGAGAGATATAAACGTGAAAATGTGAAAGAATAAATCAACCGTAAAATAAACTCAGAACGGTAACTGCTAAGGACATTCAAAAGTGAATATGGTAAAACGTGAGGAAGGGGTGTGGAAAAAAACAATTTATATCCAGTGGTGGGAGTACACATTCGCTCAGGCTTAAGTCCGGAGACCCTGAGAACATCGCTTAACCCTCACAACCCGACCAGACACAGTTCAACCAGATATATCCTTCAAGAGGAAGTGGGTGAGGGAAACAATTAATAACAAGCCTAATACAAAACACCACAGAGAAACAACCATTCTAGAAGAATTTAAACAAGAGAAAGACGATAATGTTCGTCACCCTCACGATCAGGATTATGCCAATGGGAATGAGACCCAGGGCCAGGAAGCAAACAAAGACGCAACATCTTTGCCTGCCTGTCATTTCAGGGGGAAAGGGCCAAGACATGTTTACTTAGCTTGGATGTCGTCTAATAGAGGATGATGGGGCACAGAAAGGTGGTCCAGTTCCCCCCACCTCGCCAAGGGCGTGTTCTAGGAGTTAAAGAGCAACAACCTGCAATCTGTACCAAAAAATCTTCATAGTCCCACCGGAAAATCATAAGAGTAATAAACGATTCAGCTCAACAGACAAGTATCATGTTCAGGTTTCTCCAATCATTAAATCACTATTATTGCCACAATTTGCTTTATTCACCCTTTGGGCAATGTTATTCCAAGAGAGAGAGAGAGAGAGAGAGAGAGAGAGAGAGAGAGAGAGAGAGAGAGAGAGAGAGAGAGAGAGAGAGAGAGAGAGCCCCTAATGGCCAGTTAGTGGGCTCTAGGTCAAACTGTCCCCAAATTTGTTATTTGTTATTATTACTTGTTTTCATGTCACTTGTCTGTTTTCTACTGCACCCCTCTCACCAAAGCAAAGCAAACATTAGCAGCACATTGACCGTAGTCAGGCATCCTCATTCCATAGGTGCTATAAAACATTTCCTGTAAAAGAATCACAGTTTTCAAGACAGGGTGTGTCTCCCCCAACACTCTCACCAGAATACAGTGTAATAGCATCCCCAACTCCTAACCCATAAACACCGTTTCTTCACACATCCGCCCAGAAATCCTGTAATAGAAAAACATTAAAACTGTAACCCTGTAGGGAAGAAAATGTAAATGGTAACGCTGCGCAGTTACCTCTGTAAGCCACACAAGACACAAAAATGGCATTTACAGGTTCACTCATCCTCGAATATTTTGTCATCCTTCTACTCCTGTAAAAGAAACCCACATAAATTCATCCACCCTTTTATCCTATCTAGGTGGAGGTTGTTAACCTTGAGTCATGGTCAAGTCTTGTCATCTTTTACCAGTCAGTCCGTTTGTTTTTATTCCCAGTCTTTCATCCATTCATCCGTTCTTTGCTGATAGTGAAACCTGTCGTCGCATCTAGTTTCCACACTCAGCAAAATGACGTCATCTCAAAAAGAAACAAGAACTTGAGTTTGGATTACCTCGCTGAATCCTTTTTTAAACAGGGACTCTCGTTTCTAATTGTCCCCACAAGTGTTTCCTCCAGAACCCATTTCAATGCGGAGAAACTCACTTACAACAATTTTCTCGCCGACGTGTAATGCTTGTAATTTCCGATGTGCAGATCTGCTTAAAGAAAAGATTCACCAACAAAAATCAGTAAATATAAAACAAAATAAAATGAAAAATAACAAAAACAAAATGCAGACGCCCGGGTCTTAGGACTTGTCACTGAATATTCTTCCCATCAATAAAAATACCAACCTAAACCTACACAGAGTCAAATCAACACCATCTCAACCTTTTCATATTCATAAACCTATATGTTTTGCGTTCGTGAAACAAAATTGAACCATTAAGTAAGTTGAGCTCTTGAAATGTTTTAATTCTCTTAATTCTGCCAGTTTATTTCAACACTTATTCAATGACTTTTATTCAACTGCTACTTGGTCACTCGACTTTTACCTGTTCAAATTGCCTAGGGTTCAACAAAGTCTAGATCCCCGTTATCATGAAACTTGAACGGTGTATGATGATTTACTTACAGTAATTTAGAATCATCACTCAACCTAGCTCTACTACTGGCACTGCGTGACTTTTCTCACACTGGAAACCAGAATTTAGTACAGAACTTTAATGCCTCAGGCAATCGCGTTCAAGGGCTGCCCCCCCTTCTCTTCTTCTTTGTCCGTGTGTTCCTCCTTTATTAAATCTCCATCACAATGACGTGGCGCTCTGAAATAAAACTCACACTGTTAATTCCTCGTTTTCACTCTGCACCACTGCTCAGAGTGTTTTCTTTTCTTTTTAGTGTAGAGTAAACAATTAAGTCGAGGCCTTAAGCCCCAGATATCTCGCACGGGCATCATTTTCATAACCAAACCGCTCCGGACTCTGCTCCCCAGACCACACAAATGCCCTCTGGGCTTATTATTATAGCAAATTCTGTATTTGACTTTGTTGTGTGCAGCATTGAGCCTTTGTCAGTAAAGCATTCTTCATTGCAGCAGCTGGAGCATTGTGTGTCACTTCTTAGTAAATTAAATCAACATTTTGATTCTAGTGCATGGGTATGTATCAGTTTTTACTCCCTCAACAAGTGCATAAGTGTTCATGTGTGTGTTTCCCTTCATTCTAAGTAGGCGCATGCAGAAGTGTGTGTTCGTGTGTTGGTATATGTTTGTGTTCATCACCTTCCTGTTCTGTAGTTTAGGTAAACCAGCGGCCTGACGCATGGCCTAGGGTCCTCCCCTCCTCTTTGGGTCTGTTTATGTTGTCCTTACTTTGCTCCACGGCCTTCTGCAGCTCTGCTGTTCGGCTCTTCTCAGAGGTCAGCATCCTTCTGCTCACCGTCCCTTTTCCTCCGGGCTTAATGCGCGTCTCGTCACAGCTCTGTCAGCTGACGCAGCCTGGGAATTTCCCCCGTGTAGTGAAACGGGCTTTAGGTTTAGTGCTCTCCGTCTCTGCTGCATGAGATCACTCTTTTGCAGCACTGTTGACATCCTCAAGTTGTTGTTGTGAGTCCAGCTGCTGTGGCCTTCAGGGGTCAAAGGGTCAAAGATGGTCGCGGAGAGGGCAACGATGGTAGAGGGGAGGGTAGGAGTCCAGGTCAGCTTCGGCTCTCAGAAAAAACAAAAACAAAACAAAACAGGCGAACAGGAAAATGATGTTGTGTTGGCTGTGCTGTGTTGGCTGTGTTATCCCGAGAGGGGAGAAACAACGAGATCTCGTCTCCCCCCTTTTTTGTTTTTTTTTTTTTTTTTTTCACCATATAATCAACTCATAACCCCTCAAGTTGACAGGACAACACAGGTACGTGTTAAAATTCTTAAGATCCTGTTTAGAAACCTAAAAAGGAATTTCCTATCATTCAGTAGTCATTTGTCTTAAACAATCAACAAAAACATGTCCCAAGTCGACCCTTTTAACCACTAAATTTGTCGTGTCCTCACTTAATCCTCAGACCAGTGTCTTTGTCTTTTGACGTTACGTTGTTGTCCTGCAACCCAAAGCGTTTAATTGTCAGTAATGTATAAACTATATCATTTAAAAACAGGTGTATGTTAAGTGTCGCTACTTTAACCTTGCATGTACGTGCACATGTATGTAAGCTGTTTCTTCATTGCATGTATGGGTGCGTCTGTATATGGGTTACTTTAACTTTTTCTCAAACGAGGCATGTCTCTAACACGCACATGTGTCTGTTCCTCACCCTTCTCATATCTTTCTCTGGTTGTGTGTGGTTTTATTTGTTTCAGTGATTTACCAGGAACATCTTTTCCTTTTCTCCATGTCTTCCGCCAGAGGTTAACACTGGTGAGATTCAGGGACACAGCACCCAGAGCAGTTCAGCGAGAAAAACCCGCCTCAAACTACATTCTCTCTTTTTTGTTTTACCGGGAAGGGTGAGGACAACTCTGGTGTCCAGCCGTGAATTTTAGCCAAAGCTTGGCCTGTCTTCTGCTGCCGTACTCAGGCTTCCAGGTTAAGAAAAAACACCTGTATGAAGACACTAAACATACATTTAGTATTTGTATAAACATAACTGCCTAAATCATTGAACTCTTGAGGAGGGTGTATTTCAGAATCAGAATCAAAATCAAAAACTTTATTGTCATTGTCATGAGACCGACGACATTAAGAATGGTCCCCGATCATTGCATCATCCCTAGTAATATCAAATATAAAAAAAAAAACAATAAAATTCAATCAATAAAATAGATAGAATACTTAAAATACTAAGTATTCCCACCGTCATGCTTCAGACCGTGCATAGATTAACACAAGAGTGGCATGGTGGACATTTTTGTAGTATTCAGATGTGTTATTGCAGTTGGATAACAGCTGTGTTTGAGTCTATTAGTCCTTGCTCTGATTGCCCTGTACCGTCTGCCTTAGGGCAACAGTTCGAACAGGGAGTGGCCAGGATGTGAGGTGTCTTTTATGATGTTTTGGGCCTTTTTAAAACAGCGGGCGTTGTTTGACTCTTTACTAACTTTAAAACCCCACCATAACAATTTCTCACTGACAAACTTCTATGCATCCATTTAAACATGCGAAGCCAGCACAAAATCACACACATACCCCTACAGCAAAGCTTTAACATAACCACAATGCAACTCCTCCCTTAAACGGGAGAAATCACCCTGAATCAACCAACTCTATATAAAACGTCAAACAAAGATAAACCACAAACATTTCTACACTTCTGTGTCTTCCACGCAGCACAATAGGCAGAAAAACACCGATTACTCACAGTCTACAACAAAAGAAAAACCTGCTCTTTTCACAACTCTCACAGCTAAAGTCAAAACTCTTACCCAGTGCCTCTGAAATAATAAAAAAATCACCAAATACTCGATTACTCTTTTCACTCGCTCCCTCTCACTCCCTTCTTCCTCATACAGCATACACGCTCGCTCCCGCGGACCCGCTCGGCCCCGCGGGCTCACTCGGCCCCCACCTTTTTCCTCTCACAGAGACAGAGAGAGAGACCCTTTTCCTTTTTTTTTTTTTTATTTCTCCAGCACACATACACACACAGAATCCCAACTGAGAGAAAGAGGGAGAGAAGAGAAAAGAGTTGTAGAGAGGAAGTTTTTTAGCAGGAGTTTCAGATCTAACAGATTTATACAACTTATTTACACACACCGGTAATTTATGTTCTATTTATTGATTTTAAAGGAGAATTTGGGCCAGCTGGGTTTCTGCCTCTGTTAGGCACTAACAGCTGGGGCGCTGCTTTAAAGGTGAGTCAGCACTGAAATATCCCTTCAGGTGTTACCAGGCTTCTACCAAACCGGAGTCTGGCGGGTAACCTTGCCTAGAGCTTCCTGATAGGGGTGCTAGTTGGTTGTCACCTTGTTCACACGTCTCATTCACACTTCATACATTACCTGCAGTCACTCATTACCCTCCTTATGTATGTAATAAATGTGTAAAAAAAATTCTATGTGTGGTGTATTATTTTAACCAAAAGAGGAACCTAGTTCCTTTAATTGTGTAATCTGTGAACAACGGAGAACCAAACTGTCCTGCCCAGTGTTCCACAGCAAGCATTCAGCGTGTATTTATGTGTGTCCAATATCAAACAGAACATCAAAACATTTAAAACACTAAAATCATCGGGGTTTTAAGAAGAGATCCGTTTTCTCCTATTGATCAAAGGGACCCGTCCTTTGGACTCCAACCAGTACTTCTCTTTTTTAAGTTTTAGAGGATCTTTTCTAATAAAGTCCTCTGGGCCTTCCTAACCCTTCTGTAGTTTAGAGAATATTACTAAAAAATATTCTCAAGGCCTTTAACCTTTTAATTTGTTTAGAAAGGCGTTACTAATAAACCCTTTCAAGGTCCCAGACCTGCTGAGGTATTTATCCGACACCGGAGAGCGACCCGTCGGCCGCAACCGTGGTCAGACCTCAGTTCACTCTTATCTTTATTCACTTATTCACTTATTTCTTATTCACTTATCTCTTATTCACTTGTCTGATTCTCAACAAGCCTTAAGTAAGCCAAACAATTTTGGTTATGAATTACTAGGAGTTTGGACACTAAGTATTTTTATAATGTTCAATATAGCAGAAATAAAAGGTCTGCTTACCTTGTTTTTTGTGTGCACACAGCTTTTGTCCAAACTCCGTTCACTCAGACCACGGCCGAACTCCTCCCATCCGTCCAGTTGACCTGGAGCGGATCCTGTTCGTGACGCCAATTGAAGGATATAAAAAAAACAACAACAGCAATAGAATAATATTAAACACAAAGTGAACCCGTCTTCCTTCATTAAATAGGTTCTTTTAGATGTTAAGGAGGAATTGACTTAACCAGGCTGGCGGAGAATGAAGACAACCGGACACCTGCTGCAGATGGGGAATCAGTGAACTTTTATTGAGACAGAGACAAGCTCTCAACACAGCTCACATCAGGAGATTCCTAATATTTGCTGTGAGGATGAGTATATATTCTCTAAAACTTACAGGAGGGGGTTGTGAGGAAAGTGCTGCATTAGCAGAAAAACAACTCCATAAAAGGAAATCGGCCTTGGGTGTTCTAGTCTCTTCGCTTGCAGATATCTTGCACCTGCAGGCTGAGGCGATCGCTTCTTATCGCTCTCAAGGCCAAAGTCGTGAGCACATTTTTATTACACAGTTGCACAGTAACTTTAAAGCTGAACAATATTTAAAGCTGAATAATGTTTAAAGCTGAACAATATTTAAAGCTGAATAATGTTTAAAGCTGAACAATATTTAAAGCTGAATAATGTTTGATCAGATTATATTTTCTTCACTCGCCAGACTGCTGTTACACTGTATGATGTTAGATTATGAGGAAAACAGAAATCTACAGGATAGAAAGCAAGATCCATCAGAACATAAAAAGAAAGCAGGAGGGCAGGGCCTGAAATGGTCAGTCCTTTAATAATGTTGATCATGTTGAAAGTGGTAAAGGTTTTCAAAGTTTTTCATGGTATGTTGCCCTCCATGTGCAAATCCTCAAAAACAAAACCTCTCAGCTGTTTTCTTGATATGTTGCTTTGTGATTAAGCTATATGTTGATCCTATTTCCCTTCCTGCCCATTTAAGAGATATAAAAAACAAGGAAGCCAAGAAAGAAGTGACGAGTGAATTCCGGGAACTGAATGAGAGTCTGAGTGTGAGTTTTATAACATTCCAAAAATTGTTTGGCGAGCCAAAGCTTCTTTAAGATTAAAACTCTTTCTTTTATTTTTCAGGACCACTTCAGTGAGGACTGCTTCAAAGTGTTCACAGTGAGTGCTGAAGAGTTCCTAGAAAGAAAAGGTGTAAAAGAAGATGTCAATGGTAGGCAGTCAGAATCTCAAGATGTTTTGTGATTCAAAGAAAATATATTGTTCGGTGCATATGTTGTTTTATTTTTCCTCATAAATCAGAAATGGATTGTAAGATTAAAACCAAAGTATCTAATTCAATATTCAATTTACTTTTATTTACAGAAATAGCCAAACTTCAAGACTTCTTGCAAAATTGCAATGATTGTCACTCTGAGACATGTAACTATGTGACTGGAGCTTATGGGATTCTGTCTTTGATTGAAGGAGCCAGGCGCAGAAAAGAGGTAAAATCAAGTTATATACGTGTGAAAATATACACTGAACAAAAATATAAACGCAACACTTTTGTTTTTGCTCCAATTTTTCATGAGCTGAACTCAAACATCTGAAAAATTATCTACATACACAAAAGACCCATGATTCTCAAATATTGTTCACAAATCTGTCTGCGTGTGTTAGTGAGCACTTCTCCTTTGCCGAGATAATCCATCCCACCTCACAGGTGTGGCATATCAAGGGGCTGATTAGACAGCATGAATATTGCACAGGTGTGCCTTAGACTGCCCACAATAAAAGGCGACCATGAAATGTGCAGTTTGATCAAGTAGCACGATGCCACAGGTGTCGCAACCTTTGAGGGAGTGTGCAACTGGCATGCTGACTGCAGGAATGTCTACCAGAGCTGTTGCCCATGAAATGAATGTTCATTTCTCTATCATAAGCCGTCTCAAAAGGCGTTTAAGAGAATTTGGCAGTACATCCAACCGGCCTCACAACCACAGACCACGTGTGACCCCACATGCCCAGGACCTTAACATCCAGCATGTTCACCTCCAGGGTCGCCTGAGACCAGCCACCCAGGCAGCTGCAGCAACAATCAGTTTGCATAACCAAAGAATTTCTGCACAAACTGTCAGAAACCGTCTCAGGGAAGCTTATCTGCATGCTTGTCGTCCTCATCTGGGTCTGGCCCTGACTGCAGTTTGTCGTTGTAACCGACTTGAGTGGGCAAACACTCACATTTGATGGCGTTTGGCACGTTGGAGAGGTGTTCTATTCACAGATGAGTCACGGTTTTCACTGTTTAGGCAGACAGGGGCTGTGTCCCAATTAAGAGACCGCACGCTTGAAGTACGTGCACTACGCGTACTACGTACGGTGCGTACTATAAGTACGAGAAGTGCGGAAGTGAGAGGCTTGTGAAATGGGACGGTCTAGCCTTCGTCACGCTGTTCAGGTTGCCTAGCAACCATGATACTAACCGCGAGAAACGTTACATACAGCATTGTTTGACAGAAATGAAGGAGAAAAAATGTTTTGTTGGTCATTCATTTTTGTCATGACATCACTGTGATTAGTTGAGTATCTGAGGCTGAGACCACAGGACTGTAAAACATGATTGTTGGGCTTCATTTCTGTACTGAACAGTCATTTCAAGAGTAGTTAGTAAATAACAATTAGCTAATGTTTTTCATGAGACTAAAATCATCTCACTGTGGTAATGTAAATATAATATGGCCAATATTATATGTATTGTCAGATTATTATGATATATATATATATATATATTAGGGGTGCAACGATATTCGTATCGATATTGAACCGTTCGATACAGTGCTTTCGGTTCGGTACGCATATGTATCGAACAATACAACATTTGTAATTTATTTTATCAACTTTCCTTCTGACGATGCTGTCTGTGTGGAGTGCTCAGTGAATCTGCGTTCGACTACTCCGCCTAGGCTGCACTGTCGAGCGCAGATCCACTGAGCGCTCCACACAGACAGCATAGTCAGAAGGAAGAGCGCAGGGCAAGCTAGCGAGACAGAAGTTAAGCTCTCCTTGCAACATGGCAAATTGAACCTCCCCCACCCTCATTCAGATCTGGCGTTTGGAATTATTTTGGTTTTCATGTGACGTATGACCCTGGAGGTAAGCGCGTCATGGACTAAAGTAAAACAGTATGTTGGATGTGCCACGCAATGCTCAATTACATGGGTGGGAGCTAGTGTGTTAGCGCAGTTAGCTCGTTAACGTGTTGGCTGTCTAGCCCCATGCACGGGGCTATCAGGGGTAGCTCGTTAACGGAGATTTGCGGTGTTGTGGCGTTAAGGTCATTTTAACGAGGTTAACCTGAAAGCACTAGTGGGAACACAACGAATATGACTGCACATTTACGCCGACATCATCCTAGTGCAAAGACAAAAACAACAAGCATGCATGCTACAAACTTTACCCGAGTCATTTAGACAGCCGTTAGCACATGATTCTCCTTATGGGGACCTGATATGTTTAATATGCTCCTGAGAATATAGCCCAGAAGAAGCGGATAGTATAGCTTTTATTTTGGAAAGAGACGTTTCTCTGTAATAAACTCTCTTTTCCAAAGATGAGGGATTCCTCAATCAGATACAGGGCTCGCAAAATCGCTAGCCCGACGTCCTGGGGCTAGAGATTTTTCCAGTCGGGCTACCAAAATCTATCTCTGCCCTGCCCGTCCGGCTATTGTAGGAAGGAAAAATATATGTCAATGCTTTTGCATTCTTTCGGAAATGTAGCTGGGTAATTATGTCATTGGCATCGGTGAGCCACTGTCAATATGTGACATATTGAAATCGCGTTTGAATTTGCGCTTGTTTTTTGCTTTCACTTTGCAATCGCGTGAACTGTGTATAGAGAGCGACAGCACTGATTGGTGAGTGATGATAATTTGTGCACCAATTCCTCTGACATTGTCTTATTAATCGTTAGCTTACTACGCAAACATGACAAGTGAAATCTCCCGCAGCAAGCTTAAACATGTGAGAGGTTGATCGCGCAGAGAATCGCTGAGCTTATGTGAGTGCGTGTGTAAAAGCAGCAGGATATATATTTTAGTTCTGCTGAGCCAAATAAGACAGGTCAGGGTGAAGAAGTGACAGCCAAAGAAAAGCTTACCACAAAACGGAAAAGTTATGACAAATCAGACTATAAGGCAAAAAGAAAGTGCAGCTTTATGGTTTCATGGACAAAGAATTTCTGTGGCTACAATATGACGAGCTATATAACCAGGGCTGCACATAAGTGGTCCACAGGTGCGCATTCGCTGTCAAAATAAAAAACACGCACAAGGGTTAGGGTTAAATTTAAAAACTGTACTTTTGAGTTAAAATATATATTTATAATTTTAATAAATGACAAATTAAAAAGGCATGAACATTTTATTTTGTATCGAAAAAATATCGAACCGTGACACCAAAGTATCGAACCGAACCGTGAATTTTGTGTATCATTGCACCCCTAATATATATATGTACATATATATATATATATATATGTGTGTATATATATATATATGTATATGTATATATTAAAAAAAAAAAACCACCCAGCACGCCCCTGCGGGCGGTTTATCCTTCAAGCTCGGGTCCTCTACCAGAGGCCTGGGAGCTTGAGGGTCCTGCGCAGTATCTTAGCTGTTCCCAGGACTGCGCTCTTCTGGACAGAGATCTCCGATGTTGTTCCCGGGATCTGCTGGAGCCACTCGCCTATCTTGGGAGTCACCGCACCTAGTGCTCCGATTACCACGGGGACCACCGTTACCTTCACCCTCCACATCCTCTCGAGCTCTTCTCTGAGCCCTTGGTATTTCTCCAGCTTCTCGTGTTCCTTCTTCCTGATATTGCTGTCATTCGGAACCGCTACATCGATCACTACGGCCGTCTTCTTCTGTTTGTCTACCACCACTATGTCTGGTTGGTTAGCCACCACCATTTTGATCGTCTGTATCTGGAAGTCCCACAGGATCTTAGCTCGGTCATTCTCCACCACCCTTGGGGGCATCTCCCATTTTGACCTCGGGACTTCCAGGTTATACTCGGCACAGATGTTCCTGTACACTATGCCGGCCACTTGGTTATGGCGTTCCATGTATGCCTTGCCTGCTAGCATCTTGCACCCTGCTGTTATGTGCTGGATTGTCTCTGGGGCATCTTTACACAGCCTGCACCTGGGGTCTTGCCTGGTGTGATAGACCCCAGCCTCTATGGATCTTGTGCTCAGAGCTTGTTCTTGTGCTGCCATGATTAGTGCCTCTGTGCTGTCTTTCAGTCCAGCTTTGTCCAGCCACTGGTAGGATTTCTGGATATCAGCCACCTCCTCTATCTGCCGGTGGTACATACCGTGCAGGGGCCTGTCCTTCCATGCTGGTTCCTCGTCTCCCTCCTCTTTCTTGGGTTTCTGCTGCCTGAGGTATTCACTGAGCACTCGGTCAGTTGGGGCCATCTTCCCAATGTATTCTTGGATGTTCGTTGTCTCATCCTGGACTGTGGTGCTGACACTCACCAGTCCCCGGCCCCCTTCCTTCCGCTTAGCGTACAGCCTCAGGGTGCTGGACTTGGGGTGAAACCCTCCATGCATGGTAAGGAGCTTTCTTGTCTTTATGTCAGTGGCTTCTATCTCCTCCTTTGGCCAGCCTATTACCCCAGCAGGGTACCTGATCACGGGCAGGGCGTACGTGTTGATGGCCCGGATCTTGTTCTTACCGTTCAGCTGACTCCTCAGGACTTGCCTGACCCTCTGCAGGTACTTGGTGGTTGCAGCTTTTCTAGCGGCCTCTTCATGGTTCCCATTCGCCTGCGGGATCCCCAAGTACTTGTAACTGTCCTCTATGTCTGCAATGTTGCCTTCTGGTAGTTCAATCCCCTCAGTTCTGACTACCTTCCCTCTCTTTGTTACCATCCGACTACACTTCTCCAGTCCGAACGACATTCCAATGTCATTGCTGTATAGCCTGGTAGTGTGGATCAGTGAATCGATGTCTCGTTCACTCTTGGCATACAGCTTGATGTCATCCATGTACAGGAGGTGGCTGACAACTGCTCCGTTCCATAGCCAGTATCCATAGCCAGTCTTGTTAATGATCTCACTGAGGGGGTTCAGGCCTATGCAGAACAGCAGTGGGGACAGAGCATCTCCTTGGTAGATCCCGCACTTGATGGTGACTTGTGCTATGGGCTTGGAGTTGGCCTCTAGTGTTGTACGCCACATCCCCATTGAATTCCTGATGAAGGCTCTTAGGGTCCCATTGATCTTGTACAATTCTAGGCATTCCAGTATCCAGCTGTGGGGCATTGAGTCATAGGCCTTCTTGTAATCAATCCAGGCAGTGCACAGGTTGGTCAGTCTGGTCTTGCAGTCTCGGCTGATTGTTCTGTCTACCAGTAGCTGGTGTTTTGCGCCTCTGGTATTCTTGCCAATTCCTTTCTGTGTCCCGCTCATGTATTGACCCATGTGCCTGTTCATCTTAGCCGATATGATGCCTGACAGGAGCTTCCATGTAGTACTGAGGCAGGTTATTGGTCGGTAGTTGGAGGGGACCGGTCCCTTCTTGGGGTCCTTGGGGATCAGGACCGTCCGGCCACATGGTAGGATTTGTAAAGAATTTATTTGTAAATCAGGGTGGAAAATAAGTATTTGGTCAATAACAAAAATACAACTCAATACTTTGTAACATAACCTTTGTTGGCAATAACAGAGGTCAAACGTTTACTATAGGTCTTTGCCAGGTTTGCACACACAGTAGCTGGTCCCAGCCAACATTTATATGTGGGGCCCATATGGTTTGGAAATGGGCTGAAAAATGGGCCCCATATAGGATTGTCCGCGGGTTCCGTAATGGCCCCATATTAAATGCCCATATAGGTGTTATGTTAGGAAAATCTGGGAACTAAATGGGCCCCAACTGGGAAAAGTACACAGAAACCCACCTGGGCCCCATCTTTCAAGTTTTTGTGGGTACCATGTGGGCACCACATAGGCTAAAAAGTGGGTTTTAAGTGGGATTGTCCGCGGGTTCCATAATGGCCCCATTTTATAAGCCCATCTCGGTGTTATATTGGTAAAATCTGGGAACTAAATGTGCCCCAACTGGGCAAAGTACACAGAAACCCACCTGGGCCCCATCTTTCAAGTTTTTTGTGGGTACCATGTGGGCACCACATAGGCTAAAAAGTGGGTTTTAAGTGGGATTGTCCGCGGGTTCCATAATGGCCCCATTTAATAAGCCCATCTCGGTGTTATATTGGTAAAATCTGGGAACTAAATGTGCCCCAACTGGGCAAAGTACACAGAAACCCACCTAGGCCCCATCTTTCAAGTTTCTGTGGGTACCATGTGAGCACCACATAGGCTAAAAAGTGGGTTTTAAGTGGGATTGTCCGCGGGTTCCGTAATGGCCCCATTTTATAAGCCCATCTCGGTGTTATATTGGTAAAATCTGGGAACTAAATGGGCCCCAATTAGGCAAAGTACACAGAAACCCACCCGGGCCCCACCTTTCAAGTTGTTTTGTGGGTACCATGTGAGTACCACATAGGCTAAAAAGTGGGTTTTAAGTGGGATTGTCCGCGGGTTCCATAATGGCCCCATTTTGTAAGCCCATCTCGGTGTTATATTGGTATAATCTGGGAACTAAATGGACCCCAACTGGGCAAAGTACAAAGAAACCCACCCAGGCCCCACCTTTCAAGTTGTTTTGTGGGTACCATGTGAGTACCACATAGGCTAAAAAGTGGGTTTTAAGTGGGATTGTCCGCGGGTTCCATAATGGCCCCATTTTATAAGCCCATCTCGGTGTTATATAGGTAAAATCTGGGAACTAAATGGACCCCAACTGGGCAAAGTACACTGAAACCCACCTAGGCCCCATTTTTCAAGTTCTTAGTGGGTACAACATGAGGAAAACATGAGCTAAAAAGTTGGAATGGCATTAGCAGTGGGTTCTGTATTTGCATCTTATTTCTAGTTTGAATTGACTAAGTTCTGGCACTGAGTGGGCCCCATGTAGTAAAACAGTCACAAAATCAATTTTTCAGACGGCTAATACGGGTTCTGTGACACAAAGACACCAAATGTATTAAAGCTGACCGCAAACAAAATCTAGTTTGTAAATAAAACCATTTCAAAAATCACGAGGGTACACAAAACAACATTTTTCACATTTATTTTGTCCAACAACTGTGATTTTACGTAACTGTATTCCAAAGTGCGTAAACGTTTAAAAACTAGAAATGTCAAACTACAGCAAAATTCCTTAGATATTTGGAACTGTAGCAACATGGGGAAAAAGTCAGATGAAAACTCAAAAGCTTATCTTGAATCAGCAGGGTTTGTTTTTTTACAGAGCCGTAAGTCTATTTTGTACCCTTGCAGCCCTCGGTCCTCCTCTGTCTTTAGCTCCACTGAACCACTTGGACAGAGCCTTCTCTGCTTCTTGCAAGTTGACTTTTGATGTTAAATAATTCTTCAGTGCCTCTGCAAATGAAGAAGAAGAAAAACGGGCAAGCCAAAGTAAAGTTAATCTTAGCTTACTTCATTTGGTGATGATTTTCAAAGAACAATGTTTATTTCACTTTATTGCCTCAAAAAATATATACAAATTGCATGATAACCAATCTCAGTTACACTTTCAAACACTTTATTAAAAAAGTTTAGTTTTCTAAAGTTCAAATGTCTCAAGTGAAACTAACTTACCATACACAACATTAAAAAGACGCAAATCTCTGAACTTTTTTTCCCCATGTCGGCCAAGCATGTTGTACTCCACAGCCAGCTCAGGTGATATGAGGAATTTCATCATCCTTCTTGTGGCATCGTCTACACTTGTTTCCCCTGTATCTGCTACCATGGCAACCTGAGGGGAACATACAAAAAGGACAGATTAGATACTGGCATCTGGTTAGGATGCCTCCCTGGTGAGGTGTTTTGGGCACGTCCCACCAGGAAGAGACCCAGAACACCCAGGACATGCTGGAGGGACTATGTTTTTCGGCTGGCCTGGGAATGCCTTGGGATTCCCCCGGAAGAGTTGGGCCAAGTGCCTGGAGAGAGCGAAGTCTGGGCCTCTCTACTTAGTACCGGATTGGGTCGAGGGGCAGCAGCCTAAGCTTAAGATAATGGACCGGAATGGAGGATAAATGGACACTTTACATATTACTTAATGTTTACTGTGTGGTGATAAAAAAAAAAATGGTAGTAAACACAAGCTAAACTAAAAAAATTAATTGCGCTTCCTTAACCCTTTATCCCCAATAATGTTACGCAGGATAACTGGTAGGTCTGGTAGGTTTTTTCCTCTACTGTATACTATATGAATGTAATCAAGGATTAATAACAGAAAGAAAAAAGAAATTGAAATTTTGCCATTTTTACTAAAGGCAATCAAAATGTACATGAATAAAATATTTAAATTAGTCAATTCAAATTAATAACTCTAAAACACTGAACAAAATTAAGTATTTGACCCTGTGGTTTATTTTCGGACATCTCTTTTCTTCTAAAAGTCCAGGCGTGTTGGGCCCCTGGCAGAGCTCAGGTTTGACGAGACAGGTTTGGAAAAACCTGTCGCTGGCGACTTTTTGGGGGCTAAAGGGTTAAAATAAATAGGAATTGGCCAAAATTTGTATAAACTATGAAATAGCAGAACAAAAGTAAAAAAAAAAATCTTTATCTGTTATCAGAATCAAATATTTGATTAGAATAAAAAATTTAACTTTCTGGAAGATTTCTCGTTACATCTGTCATAAAAGTAACAACATCTCAGAAAAGAAACATGATAGCAACAGAAAAATATGATAGCAGTGTGATGTGATGGTCCCTGGCCAGATTTTTACACATATTATAAGCCCTGTGACACAAAAACCACAGAACTCTGACACGCACAGACTGTTTTCCTTCGTGCTAATGAAGAAAAATGCTGGTCTGGTATGTAAAAGGGAATTTATTCTTCCAGGACCTGAAGCTCCGTAATGCAGCCCTCCAACAGCCAAACCTATCTGTTCTCTGATTGTCTTGATGCATGCTCAATCATCCAGGTAAGTAAATCTCCAAAAGTTGATTCTGTTCATCTGGACGTAGCGCTTGCAGCATTTTCTCCCACTGAAAATGCTACGTCCAGATGAACAGAATCAACTTCTGGAGATGTTCTCTGATTGGATTGTTTAATTGGTGATTGACATGAAATTGACCAATCAGCTGAAAGGAAGAAAAATAGGGTCAAAATTTGGATGTGTAAGTTTAAATCCACACACAGCCAGGAAAGCCGAGCGCAGAGTTGTTTGTAGCACCAATTCAGCCAGAGTGGAGCCAGATGGATTTTCCATCCATCCACACTGTAAAGTCTATAGACCAGCAAGTGATAAATTAACAGTGTTGTTGGTATTTTCTAAAACAGTTGTATGCAATAGGAATTGCTGTTTATAGTCCTCCTGTATATCTGCATGTTCCCTCCCAATTAAAACCTGTGATAATGGAGATTCAAATTCATGTCATACCTATACCAACAGTTATCAAGTATCCAGATCGACCTTTACTGATGTGCTCTGTCAGTGCGCCCCAGGGCAGCTGTGGCTACAATGTAGCTTGCCATCGCCAGTGTGTGATTGTGTGTGTGAATGGGTGAATGACTGAATGTAGTGTGAAGCGCTTTGGGGTCCTTAGGGACTAGAAAAGCGCTATAAAAATGCAGGCCATTTACCATTTAAAGGAAAATTGTTATTTCCATGTATTTTCCTGTTCTGCCTTCAACTTTGAGGACTTCCCCCCACATTTCTAGTTGTGACAGTGCACCTACAACAAAAAAAATCTGCTGTGATTTACATTTGTTGAAAGAGCAATTTTGTAAAATAGTCTATTTTTGTATGCACAGTTTACAAATCTGTCCTGTACAGCATGGACTGATTGCATGCTAAAAAGTTGTTGCTTAAAAATAAAACAATAAATTTTTAATTAATAACATCAGCAGAAAGCCTTGTTATTAATTAGATGTACAATTTCTATAGAATACGAAACAACTCAGTTCATTTTTGATCATATCAATACCAGCATATTACACAACTAGTGATGGGATTTTCGTCTCTTTTAGAAAGCCGGCTCTTTCGGCTCCCAACCGGCTCTTCAGGTTGTTTTGTTGCTTTAATTAATTTATTATTAACAACAATATAAAATTATGAACCAAAGGAATTACTAATGTAAAAAAAGAAACGTGGTTTTATTTATATATGTTTATATATAAATATATATGGTGGCCCCTAGAGACAAAGCATGTACAAACTCCAAAACCCATTTCTAGCGTCAACTGAACTTCCAAAACAGAGCTATCTAGATCACTTAATTTACACAATTGAAATCATATGTGTATTTTTTGTGTATTTATACACAAGCACTCATATATATTCATAAAAAATTCCAAAAGCTGTTCATTTACCTGTTACTACCACACACCAAATCCGGTCGTTGGTACTTCCTGGCTTGTGTAGCCACTAGGTAACAAAATCTCAACACTGTGCCTAGCATCCTGGAGCACTTCTGTTGTGTTTTGTACGTGCTTTGGAGTTTGTACGTGCTATGGAGTTTTTACGTGTTTTGGGGTTTGTACGTGCTTTGTCTCTAGCAGCCACCGTAAATATACTTTTATTTATTCTCTCCACATAAAATGTAATAAATAAATCATATAATACAAAAAAAAACAACTATTTACATTTCAACTTTTAACTATTTAAATTTTCAGCTTTTTCCTTTTAAACAAATTTAAAGTGAAACAACACAAAACACTGCAAACCACAACACAATTAAATATAAATTATAATATGAAAACAAACAGAAGATGCACATTCTCTGTCATATGGGCCTGCATGAATAAACTTTCTGAATCCTTTATCATCCGCAATTGAAAATAGTTGTGGATGATTACTATACCTTTCTAATGTGACGTTGTTGTCCCTGGCTCTCTTTCTCTCTCTCTCCCTCCTGCTCTGTTACTGTGCTACTGCGTGTGTAACAACCGCCCCTCCCCCCTCTTCCCAGCGCAAAGCACAAGGCTCGCGTGCAGAGTGAAGCGGAAAAAAAGTGCGAGAGAGAGAAAAAACACGCTTGTGTCGTTCACTTCAAAGAGCCGTTTCGTTTTGACCAACACATCACTAACAACCATGATGAAAAACGCTCATCTGCTTCCATCACCATCAGCTGATTAACATTGAGCTGCTGCAGTCAACACCATCAAACTAATTTACTGTTTAATGTTATGTTATTGAATGCTTTTATTTTTAAATCTTTACCAGCGCTTAAAGACTGTAGATGTTCACACCTGGTGTTAGAAAACCGAGCTCACTGCAGTATTTTTTTTTTATAACTGGAAATTTAAATTTTTATTGGTTACCGTGTTTATTACCACTTTTATCAGTAATGTACTTCCTATAAAATATGGATTTGATAAGTTACCGGTTTATTGAAATCAGCTAGTGAACACATCGATCACTTTATTGAACTACACGCCTTACACTCTTGTGAGCTCTGGTTACTAACAGCAGGTGTGAATGTTTGGAGTCCAAAACGCAGATAAAGATTAGAATAACAAGGCAATGTAAAATCAGTTTAATGCAGTTGACAGTAGCAGCTCAGATGGAAATCAGCCAATTGTGAGGAGAGCAGAGGACCAAAACTGTCAGAGTTGTGGGTCAAGTGAAGAGAACACTGTTGGCATTATTGTTAGCATAAAAGATGAAAATTAAATAAATGTTAAATTTTAAAATAGATCATTGCCTCCTGTGCCTAAATAAATATATATACTTAATACCAATAAAAAAAAGGATGCCCCAAAGACCATCACTTTTCAAAAATAATAATAATAATAAGTAATACAAATAATATGAAAGTTACTTACATGTCAAAGATGGTGCTTGTGATCTTGAAGAATCTAAACGTGATAAGGAAATGAAAGAAAGTGCATGAGAAAATACAAACATTTTTGTTTTTTCCCAGGATAATTCAATATAAAAGATTCTCTTACTAATGCACAAAATGAACAGTGTAATTAAAAGTTTGAAAGGCACTGCATGTGTTTATATGATAAACTGACTAATTCAAGCAGCAAACACTAGCAGTGCAAAAATGTATCTAACTAGCTGACAGACTTTAAAGTCACAGGAAGATATTTCAAAATGGTGACTTATGCCAGAACAAATGACTTGACAGACATAAATCCTAAATTCCTTTAAGTAAAAAAGGAATTACTTTTTTATAAGTGGTCCCTAGTGGTTTTCAAATTATTACATGGCTTGTTAATTTTTTATTAAATTATTAAGAAGCCAGATGAGATCAAAACATTTACAAATGACTATAAAGCACTATCCAAACTTCAAATCAAGTGGCAAAATCTCCAAATTAAAAGTACTCGCAAACTATAAAAATTTGATTATACTTAAAAATATGCAAAAACTAATTTAGTGGAATTTTTACCTGCTCAAGAATACATTGAACATGCAATATTTAATTGAAAAGAACAAAATTTGTGTACTTTTAGAAAGGATTATTAAATATTTGGGGATACTAGACATAAAGAGGGTCTCGTACATTTACGGGCATCTAATTTCCTGGATTTAATGGTTTAAAAGTTTAATAGGTCTTTGAAGTTGATAATAAAATTGAGTCCATTATTAGCAAAAAGAATTAAAAAAAAAAAAGAGCAAAAAAATGCTTAATATATAATAATTGTTTTAAACTTAAGCTTTGTAATTGTAGCAGATTTCATTATGTCTGTAATTTTTTATTTAGCCCCACAGTAGTAAAAGCCATAAATGGGAGTTAGATTTATTACTAGTATTTTACACAGCATTCAGCTATAATAACATGTTCTGCATTTTCCTACTTCACCATCTGATCTGAACAGCTGCACTCTCTTAATTAATTAATGACCTAACATTTCTCAGTAACCAATAACTAGATGGAACAGCACAGTATCTAAGAGAGTGATCAGACAGTGTTTGAGCTAAAGACGCTGTGTGTTTCTTTTGGGGGCTTTTTACACACTGATCCACCACCGTTTTCCCATAGTACAATGCATATCTGGTAACATTACCGTATTCAGATCAGAAAACCGTTTCAGCTGCAGGCATCTACTCCTGTAATTTAAACAATCACCTTGCTACACTGCACATGAATATTACGTAACATGGTATGACTAGCTCATGTTCAGACATTTAAAATACTGTTCAGCCATTTTGTTTACTGGGTAGTGCATAATGGCCGAGTTAGCTGAGCAGGAATCCACTAAAGCCAAAAAAATAATATAAATTTTTTAAATTAATTACAAAAACCTTATAGGAAAATCCAAGAAACAGTTGCAGAAGCACAGAAAAAAACTGCCGTGTACGTTATAGTGTGTAAATTCAAAAACTGTATAGAGAGAATGGTGCAATGAAAACAGAATAAGATAAGATGAACTTTATTGAGTAGAATATAGGCAGTAAGAGTCTTTTAATTAACTTTAAATTATGTTTGCCAAAGACAATGCAGCAAATTAACCCAGTTCTACCTGCTAGCTAAAGATGTTATGCTTCTCCCCCTTATACCGTTTAGGACGACTATAGAAAGTTACTAAAATAACCATTGATGAAAACGTATCAAACTTTAAGTATTTACCTTTGTCATAGTTTTCGATTCTTTTGTCCTCCACGTTCTTAAACACCAGGGAGAGAAAAGGCGCAACAGACGAAAGACCGCGAAGACTAGACGCTAGGCGGTGCAATCTGCTCCTCCCTCTTTTTAAACGAGCCAATAGGAGCTGCTCACATTAAAAACAACTTTATTTAAAAAGTCGTTTTACACCTGATACAAAAATTTTAAAAGTCAAACAATGCACAAGTTTAAAAGAACAATTTTATTTTTAAAAGTTTTTTAAGCATAGGGATGGTTAATATGTTTTAAAAAGTAATATATAATATTTATCAAAAATTGTCACCCAAATCAACATCATAATAAAAATATAATTAATAAAAATATAATAATGATAAGAAGAAGAATAACAGTTTACCTAAAAGCTCTTCTAACATTAGACTGGTTTTGAAAAGTTTCAATAGTGTCAATACACCATAAGGACAAGGGAGTTTCACAGTTGAAGTGTGACTGCTTGAAAGACCCCATTCCCTCTCCTTTCCACTAGTTCAAAGAAAATATAAATTATTTCTGGTTATATAATTTGAGGGCACAAGTTTGAAGAGTAACATTTTAACAGATCGGTAATATACTTCAGGAGCTTTACTGGATCTGATTAACCAAAACTTCCATCTTCCATGTAACTAACTGTCTTTTCTCTAATACAGTAGAGTGTGTCTGATCTACTAAAAATCCTCAACTGCATGTTTGCTCAAGTAAATAGTCTTAATTGTTTGAACAACCAGTAATCCTTAATTTGCAAATGCCAAATCTGGATTTTGTCTGTGTAATTCACTTTTATCTTAGGTTTTTTATTCGTATTTTTTGCTTTTCTTTTTTTCTACTCTTCTGTCCGTTTTAATCACTTATTATTGCTGCTGTGACAAGTGAATTTACCTAAGAAGAATCATGAAGTCCTTATTTTATCTTATCTGAGCCTCACCATGCAGCCTACCATGCAGAGTTCACATTAAGTACATAAAATGAAATCTAAAATTAAAAAGTAACCAGTTTCAAACCAGTTATTTGGAATAGTGTGCAGAGTGTTTTGAGTAACATTGAATGTTCAAAAACACCAAAGTTCCTATAGTCTCACTTGACAGCTGGGTTGTAGTGTCTGATAACACATAACATCGTGAGGTCTCAATGTGGACTTTGAGTACATTTGCTAGCCAAGGCTAAATACTGAGAGGGTCAAAAATGAAGGGTCAAGAACATCTGACTGTACGTAAGGGTAGCAAAAGTGATAGACTGAGGTTGTGCCAAATATGTTAAAGTTAGGGTGATTTCTTAGAGAATGGTACCACATGGGTGCCGTCTGCAGGTTATAAAAGAGAGTTATGTTCATACTTTCTTTTGAGATTATTTTTACAATTTGACTTTCAGAACTCCCTGGGTTGTGCGCAATCTGTGATGGGCTTGTTTGGAATAAATCCTCCTTTATTCAAATAACACTTTCTCAGGCTCTTCACAGAAGAAGAATCCTCACATAAGCATGTGCTACCATTTTGAACCAATGTACACATTTACCATCACTAACCCAACTAGGACCTACATTGGATGCCCACCCATATGGATTTGATGTTAGAAACGCAAGTGGGTCCCATATATACTAAACAATCTTGAGCCCATGTGAAATATATGCCCATATTAATTTAACACAACCCATTTGGGGCCCACATAGACATGTTTTCAGGGTCTGACTTGCATTTGCCCATGTGTGACACATATAGTTTGACCAGGTGGGCCCCACCTATGTCATCAGTACCAAAAAATATATACCAATTACCTCACTTTGCCCCACCTGGGGCACACAGCAAATGCTTTTCTTTAAATGACTGTGTTTGCCCATGTCTAACCCAGGTGAAAAACCCAAGTGGGTCCTACGTGTGTTTCCCATTTTGAAACAAGTGAAGTGTTTCCCATGTTTGACCCAGCCAGGACCTACTATATGTTTCCACTCGGTTTTGCCCATATGGCTTTAATGTGAGAAACCTAAGTGGGTCCCATATATACTAAACAATCTTGAGCCCACATAAAATATATGCCCATATTAACTTAACATAACCCATATGGGGCCTACATAGACATGTTTTCAGGGTCTGACTTGCATTTGCCCATGTGTGACCCATATAGTTTGGCCAGGTAGGCCCCACCTGTGTCATCAGTACTAAAAAATATATACTGATTACCTAACTTTGCCCCACCTGGGGCACACAGCAAATGCTTTTCTTTAAATGACTGTGTTTGCCCATGTCTAACCCAGGTGAAAAACCCAAGTGGGTCCTACGTGTGTTTCCCATTTTGAAACAAGTGAAGTGTTTCCCATGTTTGACCCAGCCAGGACCTACTATATGTTCCCACTTGGTTTTGCCCATATGGCTTTCATGTGAGAAACCCAAGTGGGTCCCATATATACTAAACAATCTTGAGCCCACATAAAATATATGCCCATATTAACTTAACATAACCCATATGGGGCCTACATAGACATGTTTTCAGGGTCTAACTTGCATTTGCCCATGTGTGACCCATATAGTTTGACCAGGTGGGCCCCACCTATGTCATCAGTGCTAAAAAAATATATTGATTACCTAACTTTGCCCCACCTGGGGCCCACATAGACATGTTTCAGGGTCTGACTTGCATTTGCCCATGTGCGACCCATATAGTTTGACCAGGTGGGCCCCACCTATGTCATCAGTGCTAAAAAAATATATTGATTACCTAACTTTGCCCCACCTGGGGCCCACATAGACATGTTTTCAGGGTCTGACTTGCATTTGCCCATGTGCGACCCATTTAGTTTGACCAGGTGGGGCCCACCTGTGTCATCGATACTAAAACATATACTGATTACCTAACTTTGCCCCACCTGGGGCACACAACAACAGCCTATCCTTAAATGACTGTGTTTGCCCATGTCTATCCCAGGTGGAAAACCCAAGTGGGTCCTACATGTGTTTCCCATTTTGGACCAAGTTAAGTGTTTCCCATGTTTGACCCAGCTAGGACCTACTAAAAGTGCTCACTTGGGATGGCCCATATGGGTTTAATGTGAAGAACCCAAGTAGGCCCCATACAAAAAGCCCAGTTTGAGCCCATGCCCACATGGTACCCATCCAGCCCGAGCAAAAACCAGGTGGGGCCCATATATACATGTTGGCTGGGGTATTTTGGCCCATTCCTCCATGCAGATCTTCTCGAGAGCAGTGATGTTTTGGGGCTGTCGCCGAGCAACACGGACTTTCAACTCCCGCCACAGATTTTCTATGGGGTTGAGGTCTGGAGACTGGCTAGGCCACTCCAGGACTTTCAAATGCTTCTTACGGAGCCACTCCTTTGTTGCCCGGGCGGTGTGTTTTGGATCATTGTCATGTTGGAAGACCCAGCCTCGTTTCATCTTCAAAGTTCTCACTGATGGAAGCAGGTTTTGGCTCAAAATCTCACGATACATGGCCCCATTCATTCTGTCCTTAACACGGATCAGTCGTCCTGTCCCCTTGGCAGAAAAACAGCCCCATAGCACCGTGGCTCAGGGGGTTGGGAAGTGTATCTGTCACCGGAAGGTCGCCGGTTCGATCCCCGGGCTCTCTGTCCTGGTTGTTGTGTCCTTGGGCAAGACACTCTACCCTACAGCCTACTGGTGTTGGCCAGAGGGGCCGATGGCGCGATATGGCAGCCTTGCTTCTGTCAGTCTGCCCCAGGGCAGCTGTGGCTACAACCGTAGTTGCCTCCATCAGTGTGTGAATCTGAGAGTGAATGAATAGTGGCATTGTAAAGCGCTTTGGGTGCCTTGAAAAGTGCTATATAAATCCAATCCATTATTATTATCATAGAATGAAGAGTAGACTGATATATTAAATATTCCTGTATTGGGTGAGAAAATCAGACCATGTCATAACTGCTTTAAGTCATACAGAATAGATATCAGAGCCTTAAACAGGCTGACTTCTGCTAAATGGGTCAAACTGGGCAGAAAGTATACAAACACATAACATCCTTATAGAATATGATGTAACACTATAGATCAACCTACCTCAGAATATATAAAGCATATAAACAATTCCAGCAAAATGATGCAACAAACAAAGCAGTACTACTAATCCAAATTACTCAAAGCTTCATAGAACTGAAACAAACATTTATTTTTAGGTCCTTTAGGTTTCTCAACATTAAACTTGTTTGGGGAAATCGACGGCGCATTTGGAGTATGCATTTGAAGTACACTTCGAATTGGGACAGCCGTCGTCGCGTGGCGGTGACGTAATCGCACTTAAAATGCGTACTTCAAGCGTGCAGACCCTGAATTGGGACACAGCCAGCGTGTGTGGCGTCGTGTGGGTGAGCGGTTTGCTGATGTCAACGTTGTGGATCGAGTGGCCAATGGTGGCGGTGGGGTTCTGATATGGGCAGGCGTATGCTATGGACAACAAACACAGGTGCATTTTATTGATGTCATTTTGAATGCACAGAGGTACTGTGACAAGATCCTGAGGCCCATTGTTGTGCCATTTATCCACAACCATAAACCTTATGTTGCAGCATGATAACGCACGGCCCCATATTGCAAGGATCTGTACACAATTCCTGGAAGCTGAAAACATCCCAGTTCTCACATGGCCCGCATACTCACCAGACGTGTCACCCATTGAGCATGTTCTGGGATGCTCTGGATTGGCGTATACGACAGCGTGTTCCAGTTCCTGCCAATATTCAGCAGCTTCGTACGGCTATTGAAGAGGAGTGGACCAACATTCCACAGGCCACGATCAGCAACCTGATCAACTCTATGCGATGGAGGTGTTGCCCTGCGTGAGGCAAATGGTGGCCACACCAGATAAGATAAGATAACCTTTATTAGTCCCACACGTGGGAAATTTGTTTTGTCACAGCAGGAAGTGGACAGTGCAAAAGTTATGAGGCAAAAATTAGGATACAATAAGAATAAATACAGTACACAACTGTACAGAATAGAATAAAATAAAATACTATATACAGTAGAATAAAATAAAATAAATATACAATAAGATAAAAATAGAATACAAATACAAATGCTATATACAACTGAGTAAAAATACAACGATGACAGAAAGGATTATTGCACTTAGTGTTATTGCACATGTATGGATGTGTGTGTTTGATCAGTTAAAGTCTTTATTATGGAGTCTGACAGCAGTGGGGAGGAAAGACCTGCGAAATCTCTCCGTCCCACACCGTGGGTGCCGCAGTCTCCCACTGAAGGAGCTGCTCAGTGCTGTCACAGTCTGCTGCATGGGGTGGGAGATGTTGTCCAACAGTGATGACAGCTTAGCCACCATTCTCCTGTCACTCACCACCTCCACTGGGTCCAGAGGGCATCCTAGAACAGAGCTGGCCCTTCGGATCACCCTGTTCAGTCTCTTCCTGTCCCCAGCAGAGATGCTGCCGCCCCAGCAGACCACACCATAAAAGATAGCAGAAGCCACGACAGAGTCATAGAAGGTCTTCAGGAGTGGGCCCTCCACTCCAAATGACCTGAGTCTCCGCAGCAGGTACAGCCTGCTCTGCCCTTTCCTGTAGAGGGCGTCTGAGTTATGAGTCCAGTCCAGTCTATTGTTCAGATGAACACCAAGGTATCTGTAGCTGTCCACAGCCTCAATGTCCATACCTTGGATGTTCAGTGGTTGCAGTGGAGAATGCTTGTGCCTGCGGAAGTCTACCACCAGTTCCTTGGTTTTACTGGCGTTGATCTGGAGGTAGTTCAGCTGGCACCAGTCCACAAAGTCTTGGGTCAGACCTCTGTACTCCTTGTCGTCCCCATCAGTGATGAGGCCGACTATTGCAGAGTCATCAGAGAACTTCTGCAGGAAGCACTGGGTGGAATTGTGGGAGAAGTCTGCAGTGTAGATGGTGAAGAGGAACGGAGCCAGAACCGTTCCCTGTGGGGCCCCCGTACTGCAGATGACCCTGTCCGACACACAGCCCTGAGTCCTCACATACTGTGGTCGGTCGGTGAGGTAGTCCAAAATCCAGGTGGTGAGGTGATGGTCCACTCCAGAGTTCACCAGCTTGTCCTTTAGAACCGAGGGAAGAATGGTGTTGAAGATACTGACTGGTTTTCTGCCCCTCCACCCCTATAAAGCAAAACTGTGCACATTTTAGAGTGGCTTTTTATTGTGGGCAGTCTAAGGCACACCTGTACATTATTCATGCTGTCTAATCAGCCCCTTGATATACCACGCCTGTGAGGTGGGATGCATTATCTTGGTAAAGGAAAAGTGCTCACTAACACAGATTTATAAAGATTTGAAAACAATATTTGAGAATCATGGGTCTTTTGTGTATATAGAACAATTTTCAGATGTTTGAGTTCAGCTCATGAAAAATGGGAGCAAAAGCAAAAGTGTTGCGTTTATATTTTTATTCAGTGTAATAATGACAAAATGTATAACTTGAAATGTCTGCATAACTCTGACACCTAAAAAAAATATGTAAAAAAAAAAAATATATTAAAAAAGTGATATATATATATATATATATATATATATATATGTATTGTTACACCCCGGCCTAGGCAACCGGGGTGCAACGTAGAAAAACAAAGATAAGGAAAATAAAACCACGAAGGCTCTCCACCAAAATCCCAAAACGAAAGTGTCTCAAAACGAAAGTATTGACAAAACCCATTTACAGCTATTTACAACAGACTATTTATTCACAACAAAACACCAAACTATTTACAACACGGGGGAGATCGCGACCATGACACACTGAAACACAGGGTTTAAATACATAGAGGGAGCAATCAGGAAATGGACCACAGGAGGGAAACACAGCTGGGGCAAATTAGAACTGACGAGACAGGGAAAACGTATCTGAACACACTAAGATAACACAGACTTTCAAAGTAAAGCAGGAAATACATAACAGTCACGCAAAAACAAAACACTGACACACCGAAACGTAACATTTCCCCCTACCCAAAAATCAAACATGTAACCCCAAGTGAAAAGTTTGATTCAGACAAACGAAGGCTGAAGACGAAGGCAGACGAAGCTGATGGAGGCTGGAGCGGTCCCACTGACCCTCCAGCAGACGACGAAGGCTGGAGCGGTCCCTCGGACCCTCCAGCGAAGGCGGATGAAGGCTGGAGCGGTCCCTCGGACCCTCCAGCGACGACAAAGGCTGGGGCGGTCCCACGGACCCTCCCCCCAGCGAAGGCGGATGAAGGCAGACGAAGCTGATGGAGGCTGGAGCGGTCCCACTGACCCTCCAGCAGACGACGAAGGCTGGAGCGGTCCCTCGGACCCTCCAGCGAAGGCGGATGAAGGCTGGAGCGGTCCCTCGGACCCTCCAGCGAAGGCGGATGAGCAGCCCACCAGCTGCACAGACGGACACGCAGCCCACCAGCTGCACACACGGACACGCAGCCCACCAGCTGCACACACGGACACGCAGCCCACCAGCTGCAGAAGGCTGGAGCGGTCCCTCGGATCCTCCAGCGAAGACAGAAGGCCGAAGCTGTCCCCCCTTCGGACCCTCCAGCGATCCCGGACCCTCCAGCGAAGACAGACGGCTGAAGCGGTCCCTCCCTCGGACCCTCCAGCGACGGCGGACGGCTGAAGCGGTCCTCGGACCCCCCAGCGATTGGACGAGCCCCCATATGTTACACCCCGGCCTAGGCAACCGGGGTGCAACGTAGAAAAACAAAGATAAGGAAAATAAAACCACGAAGGCTCTCCACCAAAATCCCAAAACGAAAGTGTCTCAAAACGAAAGTATTGACAAAACCCATTTACAGCTATTTACAACAGACTATTTATTCACAACAAAACACCAAACTATTTACAACACGGGGGAGATCGCGACCATGACACACTGAAACACAGGGTTTAAATACATAGAGGGAGCAATCAGGAAATGGACCACAGGAGGGAAACACAGCTGGGGCAAATTAGAACTGACGAGACAGGGAAAACGTATCTGAACACACTAAGATAACACAGACTTTCAAAGTAAAGCAGAAAATACATAACAGTCACGCAAAAACAAAACACTGACACACCGAAACGTAACATTTCCCCCCACCCAAAAATCAAACATTTAACACCAAGTGAAAAGTTTGATCCAGACAGATGAAGCCGATGAAGGCTGGAGCGGTCCCACTGACCCCTTATCTTTGTTTTTCTACGTTGCACCCCGGTTGCCTAGGCCGGGGTGTAACATATGGGGGCTCGTCCGGGATTGCCTTCGCTGGGGGGGTCCGGGGACCGCCCTAGCCTTTGTCGTCTGCTGGAGGGTCCGAGGGACCGCTCCATCCTTCATCCGCCTTCGCTGGAGGGTCTGTGGGACCGCTCCAGCCTTCGTCGTCTGCTGGAGGGTCGGTGGGGCCGCTCCAGCCTTCATCAGCTTCGTCTGCCTTCGCTTCCGCCGTCCGTCTCCGCTGGAGGTTGGTGGTGAGCTTTAGTGGGGTTTTTTGTGTGTGTGTTTTTTTTTTCTTTATTTTTACTTTTTTTCGTGTTGCACTCCGGTTGCCTAGGCCGGGGTGTAACATATGGGGGCTCGTCCGGGATCCGCTGGAGGGTCCGAGGGACCGCTCCAGCCTTCGTCCGCCTTCGCTGGAGGGTCCGAGGGCCCGCTCCAGCCTTCGTCTGCCGTCGCTGGAGGGTCCGAGGGCCCGCTCCAGCCTTCGTCTGCCGTCGCTGGAGGGTCCGAGGGACCGCTCCAGCCTTCGTCTGCCTTCGCTGGGGGGTCCGAGGGACCGCTCGAGCCTTCGTCTGTCTTCGCTGGAGGGTCCGAGGACCGCTTCAGCCGTCCGTCTGTCTTCGCTGGAGGGTCCGAGGACCGCTCCAGCCTCCGTCTGTCTTCGCTGGAGGGTCCGAGGGACCGCTCCAGCCTTCGTCCGCCTTCGCTGGAGGGTCCGAGGGACCGCTCCAGCCTTCGTCTGTCTTCGCTGGAGGGTCCGAGGGACCGCTCCAGCCTTCGTCCGCCTTCGCTGGGGGGTCCGAGGGACCGCTCCAGCCTTCGTCTGTCTTCGCTGGAGGGTCCGAGGGACCGCTCCAGCCTTCGTCTGTCTTCGATGGAGGGTCTGAGGACCGCTTCAGCCGTCCGTCTGTCTTCGCTGGAGGGTCCAAGGGACCGCTCCAGCCTTCGTCCGCCTTCGCTGGAGGGTCCGAGGGACCGCTCCAGCCTTCCATTTCCACTGGAGGATCCAAGGGGCCCGTCCAGCCATCAGCGTCGCCTGCAGAACAGCAGCCGGTGCCGTATGCGCTGGTCATGAATCAAACATTTTCTTTGGGGTTACATGTTTTAAATGTTTGATTTTTGGGTAGGGGGGAACTGTTACGTTTCGGTGTTGTCAGTGTGTTGTTTTTGGCGTGACTGTTATGTGTTTCCTGTTTACTTTGAAAGTCTGTGTTATCTTAGTGTTTTCAGTTTACGTTTCCCTGTCTCGTCAGGTCTAATTTGCCCCAGCTGTGTTTCCCTCCTGTGGTCCATTTCCTGATTGCTCCCTCTATGTATTTAAACCCTGTGTTTCAGTGTGTCATGGTCGCGATCTTCCCCCCCCCCGTTGTAAATAGTTTGGCGCCTTGTGGTGTGTTGTAAATAAATATCATATTTTGCTTTAAGGAAAATAGTGGTTGATACTTTCGTTTTGGGATGATTTGTGGAAGCCCGTATTAGTTTTTCTCGGGTGTTGTTGCCTTATTTTTACTTTTTTCGTGTTGCACTCCGGTTGCCTAGGCCGGGGTGTAACATATGGGGCCTCGTCCGGGATTGCCTTCGCTGGGGGGTCCGGGGACCGCCCCAGCCTTTGTCGTCTGCTGGAGGGTCCGTGGTACCGCTCCAGCCTTCATTCGCCTTCGCTGAAGGGTCCGAGGGACCACTCCAGCCTTCATCCGCCTTCGCTGGAGGGTCCGAGGGACCGCTCCAGCCTTCGTCGTCTGCTGGAGGGTCAGTGGGACCGCTCCAGCCTTCATCGGCTTCATCTGTCTGGATCAAACTTTTCACTTGGTGTTAAATGTTTGATTTTTGGGTGGGGGGAACTGTTACGTTTCGGTGTTGTCAGTGTGTTGTTTTTGGCGTGACTGTTATGTGTTTCCTGTTTACTTTGAAAGTCTGTGTTATCTTAGTGTTTTCAGTTTACGTTTCCCTGTCTCGTCAGGTCTAATTTGCCCCAGCTGTGTTTCCCTCCTGTGGTCCATTTCCTGATTGCTCCCTCTATGTATTTAAACCCTGTGTTTCAGTGTGTCATGGTCGCGATCTCCCCCGTGTTGTAAATAGTTTGGTGTTTTGTTGTAAATAAATAGTTTGTTGTAAATAGCTGTAAATAGATTTGTCGATACTTTCGTTTTGGGATTTTGGTGGAGAGCCTTCGTGGTTTTATTTTCCTTATCTTTGTTTTTCTACGTTGCACCCCGGTTGCCTAGGCCGGGGTGTAACAATATATATATATATATATATATATATATATATATATATATATATATATATATATACATACATACATACATACATACATACATACATACATACATACATACATACATACATATTTGTTTTTTATTTCAGGGTGTTGGAAAAGCAGATGATGTATGTAAAGTCCTTGAGAAAAACATGAGGGAACAACTTAATACAGTAAAAACAGCAGTTGAAGAAGCAACCAAGGACTTTGAACAGTGTCTCGCAGAAGGGATTAAAAATTTCATAACCTCTGAAAAAAAACTGAAGACCTTTTTGGATCGTGTATGTATCTTAATTATAATTAAATCAAAGCAGCAGATTTTGCACTCTTTATGAGCATGCGTTTAAAAATGTTTTCCTGATTTGTTTTAGAAAGAGCCCAGTTTTTTCAGCACACTACAGGCTGTAGTTAAGAAGGACGGCATCCACACAACAAAACGCGGGGAGCAAATAGACCTCAACATGATGTTGGCTTCATGCCTGACTGACAGCATTGATAAAAAGTTCAGAGAGACCTTCCCGTAAGAATAAACAGAATAAATAATAAAGTGTTATCATATTAAGTGTTTTTCTCTCTCTCTTTCTCTCTCTCTCATATACATCATACACATTATTCACTTGTCAATGCTGCCATCAACACTATTATTCTGAAACACATTTTTCAGAAATGACATTAAATGTGGATCATTCAAAGGAGTCATAAGCAGGTTTTCACTTGGCACCAATTCACTGATTCAAAAATACAATGATGTCGAACTACAGCTGATATTTCTTCAGACACAGGTACACTGTCTAATTGTAAATTCTCCTGTTTATGATTCCATTACCATCAAGATTAATATTTACACAAAAAAATAGAATGTGTAAATATTAATATGTTCTGCTCTAATTAACTTTTGGAGAAAAAAATAGAATCATCTCTATTACCCTGATCTCTTGTTTTGTTTTTTTTAAATACATTTTTACCAATGTTTCCTATTTCTAAGGAGGACAAAATGAAGGCTCAAATGGAGAAATTCATCCTGAAGCAGAAGAAGAAAATCTACACCAGTCTAACAGAGACAGTTAAGGAAAACATGACAAAATGTTACATTGGTAAGTTGACACATTTGCATTTATTGTGAATGTAGGCATTCATCGCAATTATGCATAAAAAGTTTTGGGTTCTTTTTTGTTGCAAAACCTTGTGTCTTCTTGTAGAAGTAAAAGAAGTTGAGGGAACTGGAGCACTGGAAAACATGAGGAAGACTATTGAGAGACATGTGTACTCAAATAAGAAAATGTATGAGGAGGCAAAAAAGACCATGTTGATGAAGATGGATGCATTGAAGGTTTGTCACATTATATAACATACCATACCACCTTTATTTATAAAGCACTTTAAATTAAACCAGGGTTCCCAAAGTGCTGTACATATACAAATAGCATAAACTGAAAAAAGAATCAAACTTGTTCAAAATAGAAAATTAGAAAAAAACATAGTCTAAGGTTATCTTGCAAAATGTTCTTCGTTCACATAAAGGCTTCTTTTATATTTCTGTAATACATATATATCAGAATCAGTACTATTGCCCCGTCTAAGGAGAATGTAAACCAAGTTCTTCTATTTGTTGTTTTTTGTTTTTTTAAAACATTAGTGAGGTGGCTGTTAAATTTGTACTGGGCGTTACAATTAGGACTCCAATAGAAGAGTTTAAACTGAAAAAGGCTACTTTCAGCACTTTAATAATTCTCACTCTAAACAAACATGTAATCAGTAATTCAAGTCTTTTTTTTAACTCATAATTTGGCACTGTGAAAACTAATAAAGGCTCTTATGTTAAATTAGAAAGTCATGCTGTTCACGCTCCAGAAAATCATGAAGGAAGCCATTGAATTCTCACTGAAGACTGCTGCCTACTCACTCCCAGGTAAACAGAATATAAAGTAAATCTTTCATGTTGAGTACTAGGAATCCTGTATGTATTATTAATAAAATCACTTTGTTGTTTTAGATGTTTCAGAGTATCTTGAGACTTTGACAACACATTATAATCAACTTCAAGGTGGTCAAGATGAAGAAATGTTACAACAGTAGCTGGGTAAAAATAAAAATGGTATTATTATTTTTGTAATACTTAAATTAATCAGCTTTGATTACCTGTTTTGTGTTTAATTACATAAATATTGCTTTTACTAAACTAGAACTTATATCCCTGGCAAGCCTGATTTGGATAATCAGAAGAAGACATTGATTTATTTCTGCTTCACATTTTAGCATCTTATAGTATATTCTAATGTTTTAATTGCATGTGTTAAGTCTTAGTTCATTGAAATGAGAGCCATTAGTTTATGGATATGTTTTTCAGTTTTATCTTTGAGCCTTATATAGCACAATATTTTTTATTGCAATTTCAGAATCAGAATTTTTTTCCTGCATTACATTGGTTTCTTTGGGTGTCATGAATAATAATACACCAGCATTACTATCAGCTTCTACTTCAGCTACTAGTTTATAATTTTATTTTTTGTTGTTTCTAATCTGTATATGCATGCAAACATTTGATTTTGTATACAGTTCAATAAACCTTGATTTAAGTGTTTTTGTAAGATGAAAATGTTTTTCAAACCTTGTTCTTGTCCTTTACTTGCCCTAAAACTAAGCTGCTTGATAAAAACTACTTACAGGTTGCAAGCTTCAACTAACACTAAATCACAATCTGAGATATGCATTTTAAACTAAAACTAAACACTATATACACATACGGCCACTGCTGTCAACTGCTGGGAGTCCCCCTTCCTTCTCCTGTGTATCTCCTGGGCAACTGCAGTGTGATAAGATAGCCCTTTGTTCACAAAACTTTGACTTGGAAAGTTACCTATGAAAGATTTCCTCAATATTATTATAATTTAGTTTAATTTCACATTCTTTTGATAGCTTTTTCCCTCTTCACTCATTAAAATATAAAAATTTAAGTTTTGAAATTGTAAAATATATGAATCAAATTTTAGAGTCAGTTTCACAATATAATACTGCAAATCACCAAAACTATTTCCAGTAAACAGTTGTTCATTTATCCATTTCAATTTAAGCTAATATATAGATACAAATTAAATGAAATAATTTAAAATAATTTAAATTACTAAAAGAATCAAATACAGAAAAATAATATTCTTCCTTATAGATCAATAACAATTGCTGCTACTTTAATTCCCTGCGTACGTTGGGCCAAGGAGGAGGAATAGCTACGATTTTTAAAGTCATTTTAAATGTAAGCAGCTATCAACCCCGTCATTCACCAGCTTTAAACTGTCTGTGTTTCAGCTGGGCTGCTCCAAAATAAAATAAGGACTTTGTGAATGACTTCTTGGCTGAATACATGCCAAAATATGATTGTGTTCTTATTGTTGGGGATTTTAATATTCATGTGTGTTGTCCTGATATGCCCATGGCAAAGAGCTTTTTAAATTTATTCTTTTAATCTGGTGCAATGTTTGACTGGTCCCACACATGAACGTGGACACATACTTGATCCTGTTTTAACTCATAGTTTTTATGTTTTTAACGTAGAGATTCGTGATGCTGTGTTTTCTGACCACAGTCCTGTAATGTTTGAAGTTCCTCTTGCCTGTACCTCAGTTAAACCTCATGCTGCTCCTGGGTTTTCAACAGTTTTTAACCAGAACTGTACAATCCCATAGTTTTTATGCAACCAGACTGAGGAACTGAGCTCATGGTTTTATTCCACCTGTTGGACTGCTTTGGACACTGTCGCTCCATTAAAAACCAAACTGCCTAAAGCTAAATCTGAGCCCTGGTTGAACGACATGACCCAAGCTGTCAGATGTGAGTACCGTCAAGCTGAACGCAAGTGGGAAAAGGACCAACTACAAGTGTCATTCGAGATGCTAAAGGACTGTTGGCTTCAATATCAAAAAACTGTAAAAGATGCCAAAAGAAACCCTTATCTGACATTATTCTGTCAAATTGTCACAACCCGTGTGTTTTAACTATTAACTCTGTTCTTAGTGCACCACATATCGACTGTATCAAGCCCTCGTCTGAAGCCTGTGAAAATGTTTTACTTTTTTTTTATTGAGAAGGTCTCCTCCACAAGGGCTCAAATCTTGCCTTGTGCTCATGACCCCTCAGTCTCTGCTTCCTGCTTTGCTGTCCTTGACAGGTTTGAGCCTGTGACTATGTCCTTTTTAAAGGAGACTGTTGGTCATTTTAAGCCTGAGGTTTAGAGGTTTTCCACACTCTAACCGTGTGTTCACACTGAACGCGATAGAGGCGGCCAGAGCGTCAGGTTTACATGTAAAGTCAATGGAAAAAGCGCGATGACACGCGATTGCGTGTCCCGCGAAAATTTGGAAGCAGATTTGCATCACGAAAACGTGAGAAACGGGCGTCAGTGTACACGTCTGGCGCGTTTGGCTCGCGAATAAAACCACGCGCGTCAGTTTTTGTGTTGCATTTTGTGCATACGCGTGTTTCACGTCTACCGCTTGAGTTGGAAAAATCTGAACTCCAGCGTCAAAACGTGCCGCGACAACCAATCAGGAGCCTGGTGATGTGGCTCTGACCTTGGTCAAAGCGGCAGATCCATCAACACTGTGGTGAAAAAGGCCCGACAGCGTCTCTACCACCTCAGACACTTGGGAGACTTCCGACTGCCCTCCAAGGTGCTCAGGAACTTTTACTCCTGCACCATAGAGAGCATCCTGACGGGGAACATCTCAACCTGGTTTGGGAACAGCACCATGCAGGACAGACGAGCGCTACAGAGGGTTGTGCGATCAGCTGAGCACACCATCTGCTCCGAGCTCCCTGACCTGCACTCAATCTACAGCAGGCGGTGCTGGACCAAGGCCAGGAAGATCGTGAAGGACCTCAGCCATCCCAACAACGGACTGTTCTCTCTGTTGAGGTCAGGAAAGCGATTCCGCTCCCTGAAGACCAACACAGAGAGACTGAGGAGGAGCTTCTTCCCGCAGGCGATACAGTCTCTCAATCACACCACCACACAGTACTGACCCACACATATGGTTTTTACACACACACTGGACATTTGTTTACACTAGTGGCCACTGCACAACTACACCGCGTGGTCATCAAATCAAATCACTCACTTAAATAAATCACTTTTAAGCATATTTGCACTGCACAAGACACTTAAATATGTGGATTGCACAACCCTGGACATTACATTTCTTTCATTACCATTTATTACTCGTACAGCTGCTCTTATTGTTCTGTATTTCTTCATATATTCTTTTATATTTTCTATATTGTGTATTTTGTTGTACAGTTATTTTCTTTTTAACTTTAATTTTTATATTTTATTTTATTCTTTCCTAGTTAAATTTACCCTTCATTTTAATTTTCATATGTATTTTCTATCCTATTCATAGTCTTTTATTTTAGGTCACGAGCAGTTGCATTTCACTGCATATCGTATTGTGTATGACTGTGTATGTGACAAATAAAATTTGAATTTGACAGTCTCAATGGAGGATTTTGAAGGACATCTACCAATTCGGAACCACAATAACTTTTCTGGCTGATTGGAGCTGGTTCGGACCTGGCTTATCGAAGAACAAGAAGCAGCTACAGCTGTTCAAAATCCCACAAGGCCGGCCGACATGATAGACGATAGGCAGGGCTTTGCCCTAAAGGCTTTTTGTATAGTGTCCTGGCACACTGGCCCAGGTGTTGCCAGTGTCACTGATTGTAAATGGGAACTCCACCTCTTCAATGCCTGCAAACAAGACACACATGAGCCAAAAGGAAGGCAGGGTGCAGTGGGTCGTCACAGTGAGAATACACAGCAGTAAAAACACTGTAAGTTAAAACAAGGATTTGATCAGTTTGATCTCCTTACTGATAAAATCCATCAAATATGATTACACGTTCTCGAGTTAACAGGAAGTGAAAAAGCTATTCCAAAATAGTTATAGAATCCGGTTGTGCCCTCTTGCACCTGAAGCTGCTGATATAGTAATAATTTTCAATGTGTATGCACTAGCAGTAACAAGAAAACATGTATCATGAGGATTGATAAGTATATCAATAGAGAGTGTGAAAATGGCCTAATCATCCTTGCATAAAAAAAGCAAAAAAAAAGGAAAAGTCTTCTCAGATGGTCATGTGCAGGGAGGCATTGTTAAGAGCAAATAGCTAAAGGACGTGGTGTAGTACACATGGAAGGTCTGATAAAAGTAGAAAATAATTCAGATTCCTTGTCTGTCCGTTCGACAATCGCACCACTTGTGGGAGTAGCTTAAGACCATTCTCTGGACTCAACAGAGCAAAGCTGTGGAGTCCGACTGCCAAGGTCAAGCTGTCTGCTCATAGTTCTCATCACTGCCTCCCTTGTCTCAACAGAAAATAAATCAATTATGTTCCAAAATTAAGAGGCAGGAGCCAAATATAATCTGCACTAGTGTTTAAAGGTTTATGAAAAGGGCTGGGTGTTTTGTGCATTCTTGTGATTTTACAGAGCTACTTAGGGAAATCTTCCATATAGGTCAATCTCCAGTTGCACATAATTTGAGTGCTGGCCATTTCTGTGTGAAGTTTGGACACTCTTCCCATTTTCACAGGGGTTTCCCTCTGAAGACTCCACCTTCCTCCCACAATCCAAAGATGTGACAGACACTTCACATTTCAAATTGAGCATTTTAATGAATTAGAGAATATTTCAGAGATCAGGAATATTTATGGACCCCTTACTCATTTAGATAGATGAATTAATCATTTAACTCACAAAATCTCATAAAACAACCAGCAACACATCAAACATCTTTAAGCAATAGTCCCAATAATGTCCGGTTAAACTCTCTCGATGTACAAAATGTTAGCTTGTTGTTAACTTTGATGTGAAAACCGCCTCAGCTAATGATGTTGACAGTAGTGATGGGACGTTCTGTATCGAGGCTTCGGAGCGTGTGTCGAGTAATGGAGGGGGCGTTTCCGCGAAGCGCGTATCGAGGCTTGCTTCATTTATGGGAGGAGCTGAAAATGATGACGTCCGAAGCCTCGCTGCCCGGCTGTACCACGTGACTGGTTCATGAAGCGGTTCGAACTTTGCCGCAAATAATCATTTTCCATACTGCCAGCATAAATATACACAGTATACTGCCATCACTACACTATAGGTGTTTTACACACTCCTTTTGTTGTTGACATTTACAGGCTGTGTGCAAAATGCCACACTCTTCAAATTCATGCCAGCTATTATTTTTACGTCCAGTAGGTGTCCTGCTAGAGCAAATGAAGCTTCATGAAGCTTCGCGTTGGGGTGAACCAATTGGATGAAAAGCTTCAGTGCTTCATGGGGCTTCATCTGCCCATCACTAGTTGACAGAGCTGATTGTGCGCTAGCAGGTGAAAGAAGAGCAAAGAGAGTAAAGACACACACACGCAAACACACAGACACATTCCTGTGGGATTAGTCAAAAGATTATGAGCACAAGTGTTTCCCATTCAAACAGGCTCGAGAACAGGAAAAGCTCAGGTCATCGGCCTGGCTTTTGGTTATAGCTTAATATTTAAACTGGGTGCACGTGTTAAGTGACGGCTGTGTGCAAACAGGAATAGGACCCAAGGTGCAGACTCCAGAAACAAACTTAAACCGAAACAGCTTTAATATTGAACTCAAACATAACATAACTGGAAAAAAGTCAAAATAAACGAACACCGGCGGACTGACAAAACACACAGCAAAATAAACGGTAGATCGCAACACGGACACAGAGAAACACAGGGCTTAAATACACAGAGGGAGCAATCAGGGAATGAGTAACAGGAGGGAAACACAGCTGGGACAAATCAGAACTGACGAGACCAAAGAAGCGTAAACTGAACACACTGAGATAAGACAGAGACCTTCAAAGTAAAACAGGAAACACATAACACAGACTGAACAAAGACACAGACTCACATGCAGGCACCACAGAGGGAACAGAGACGTGGGACCAGGGCAGACACAGACACTGACTGGACACGGGGATATAGGAACTAAGGATACACAGAGACGCGAACTAGACAAGGGGATACAGGTGACAGGGGAGACAGAACAACTAGAGAAGACAGACATAAACCATAAGACAGAACTCAAAGAAACCAAAGACTAGAAAGTATAAATAATATAATAAACTCAAAAACCCTGGGTCAACGACCCAGGCATCCTAACAGCACGATGGATTGAAAGTGAGAGTATCAGTCATTGCTGTATTAATAAGGCTCGGTAAGTCGGACAGATCTAGGATTGGCTGTACCCACACACAGCATAACACAAACACACTCGCTCAGCCTCCTCTCATGTGTGTCTTTCTGTCTGTCTGATCTCTGTAAGGTAACTGGTCACTGAGGCAAGATTTATAGCTAATCAGTCTGTATTGGCAGCAGTCTGCCATGGGCTGAGCCAACTTTAGAACATGGGGGAGGAAAAGAAAACAAGGCAAGATGGGGGAGATTAAAAAGGAAAGAGTAATGCACAAATAAGGAAACGATAGCGTAAATAAAGGTAAAGATCGAAACAGAGCTGAAAAGCCTGATTTAAAGAGGTAAAGAAAGAAGAGGAGGATGCGGGATAGGTGATTTGGAGGGGAAACTGGAGCTATTGATCTCTCACAGTACTCACATATGCAATTCAAATCACAGCAAATATATTCCTTTCACAATACTTATCTTGCTCAGTATGTCTTTGCATTCATGTATGTTCAGCAGTGAGAAAGAGAGATTAAAGGAAGGTTAATTTGTACATGTCTTCATGTGAGGGAAGCCAGCGCATTTCCTCATTTCCAAACTCTAATCATTCTCCTAAAAGATATTGGTGCATGCTGATAGGTCTGGTTATCTGTGTGAGAATGTGACCAAAGCTTTTATCAAGGTGAGCACAATTGGTGTATTTATTTATATATTCTTTATATCATTATTTTAAACTGAAAAAACTCTAAAAATAGGACTAATAATAAGTAAATAAGACTAAATATTGTGTGTACTTTTGTATACAATTTTACAGTAATGAATTAAAGAAACACAGCAGCAGTTATGACATGAGTGAACCACAACCATAAAGTAAAGAAACAAATAAGAAGCTTTTTTTTGTCTCCATGTGTGTGTGTGTGTGTGTGTGTGTGTGTGTGTGTGTGTGTGAGGGTGCTTGTTAATGCTCGCACCTGACTTTTAGACTTACTCTATTTTTTCTTATACATATTTTTTTTATGGTTTGTGCTTTTATTATGTTTTTATTTTGATATGCATTTTATATTACCCCTGTGTATTAGTGGCATTGACCTGTGAGTATATTTGATACTTTGCTAAAGCCTTATAATACTCGTGTTACTTCTCTGTCTCTTATGTTAAGCCCTTTGGTATACCGCTGGTTTTTAAATGTGCTCTATAAATAAAGTTTGTTGTTGTTGTTATCATCATGCTTTGTTCCTATCATTGCTTTGTATTTTTTAGATTTTACATGCGTTACTGGGGTTATAAAAGCAAATACATGTAACAAATTGTAAGGAAGAATTTGTGATCGATAAACAGGAAGAAAAAGTGCTGACTGTTAGTAACCAATGTGGTGGCAGATTTCTTTTCTCATATATTAATCACATATTTAATCATAGTACATCAGTTATAGTAATATCACTTTCTCACTTTACTATAGTAAGAGCACTCCTGTCACTAGTTTACATGCATGTGGAAAGTTAACACAGTGAGGCCGTTGTAATGTGAGACGTTAAACAGATAGTGAGACTCCTTCTGCTTATCAGGGATGTAAATCTTTAGGTGATGGCCAAGCAGAAAACAAGGTCATAATTCTGTGAGGGAGAAGGTATAGCCCCCCGTGAGAGGGGGGGCTATACCAACGTGTACGAGTTTGTGGAATGTTCTTTGTCTGTGTGTCTGTATATAAGATGTAAGGGCGGTGGCCACAATTCAGAGATGGTCCTGGTGTTTCACTGGGATGCTCTCTCCACATTGCAATGTGTTTATTAAACCCACTTCAAATCAAGCACACTGGGTGTGTTGCAGGTTATTGTTAAATTTTCCATGACACCAACTAGTGGAAAGAGGGTGGGATTAAAAAAGCTTATGCTTATGCTATGCTTTTTTTTTTTCTCTTTTTTTTTAATAATCATTATTGTTTGGTTTTCCTTTTGTTTTGGAAAACCAAAATAAACCGACAATACAACACATTACAAATACCAGGAATGTCGAGCAGTTTCATTCATATGGACTTCGTTATCTTCTTATTATTTCCATCTGTCTCTCTCACTCTTATGAAACACCGGATCCGTTAGTGCTCTGGCGCTCAGCCTGGCGCACTGGACCGAACCAAATCATGAAATAAGGAGGGGGGGCAGTGTTAGACGCTGACTCGATTTCATTATTTGCTGCCAGAACAAAACGAAATTGACTCCTGTAACGCCCCCAACACGTACCTTATGAAACAAACATGCCTTTATTCTAATAGGTTAATAATATTTTTTAAAACTAAAAGTAATTGACGGTTTACTATTTTTCTAGCGCTCATGTTATCACTTTTCTCATCCTTATGACGCCTCTGTTTGTTAGTACGGAATGAAGCTTAGAAAACGGGACATAATTGTGCGATTTTATCACTATTTTTGCTATATACGTATATAAGACAGTGTTCTTATTTCTTGTCTTTTGTTTTTAATCTGTAATAATCTGTAAACTTTAATCCATTCGATTTGTTTGTCACCAAACAAAACCGCTTTCTACATGCATCAACACCACTTCTTCATCTCCCCCACCCCCTTTTTTGTTTTCTCAGCTCTGCTTTTCCCTGCACACCCACTTTACTCTGTCTAGGTTTAGCGTTGTGTTATATGTAGAGATCCACTTTCACTTGTCAAACAGTCAACTACACGTTTTGCAAAACCGAGTCTCAGTTTTGTTTTTGGACTTTTACTTTTTGCTAGATTTTTCTTTTCACCCTGTTCCAGTGTGTGCCTCCCTGCATTTTTTTTTATTTACTTTTCTTATTGTCAACTGTCTTTTTCTGCATTACTTTAAACCAAAGGTAAGTAGTTTAAACTTTTAATCTGAATTGAATAAAAGTTTATCTGAATATAGAATCAGAGTCACTGCATTTAAGGAGCAGTTGATTACAAAGGCCTCATTTTCAAGCAGTACTTTTAAAATTAAATATTACAGTTTATCTTTTAGTTTTAGTTTCTTGCATATGGATAATTTTGTGTGAAAAAATTGGGCCTAAGTAAGTGGCTGAAGAGATTTGAAGGTGAAGTATTGAAATGTGTCCCTGATGGGTACAGATATTGATACTGCTGTGATATGTTAACTGTGAAACATAAAATCTTTTACTAAAAGTGCTGCAACATTGTTCTGCAGTCCAATGTAAACATTTTGTACATTCTCCAGAGCCGTGGGTTGTGCCAGGAAGTTGGGGGTGGGGAGGTTTAGGGTGTAAGAGATAAAATGTACATTGCATTCCTTCTTGTCATGATCTAATGCGCTCTATAAAGTCTGTGAACTAGCAAACCCAGCTGCACACAGCACAAGAATAAACAGTATAAACTGAAACTGATTGGTCCGCACAGCCAAGAAAATCATATCAGATCAAAAATAACTTTTTCATCCACAAAATGGGTGGAGGTGTTAGAACGGAAGAAAAAAGGATTGAACCAAAAGTGTCATATTAGCTGAACTGTTTATATTTGGTTTTTAAACTGTAAATATTTTTCTATCAAACTCAGCTTAAGTCTGAGAAAAAGTACTCTCCTCTCCCTCCGTTCTTAAAGTGCAAAAGTCTTTAAGTATTTTGTCAGAAAATTTTTTATTCTTTTTCCAGTGACATTATGTTCAGTTGAGGTGTTGCTGCCCATCTTAAATTGGGGTTTAGACAACTTGCCCCATTCACCCATTTACGCCCATTCATACAACCACTTTTTCTGTGCTCTTTACTTTAGACTTTCTGAATGCAGGATATTTTATTAAAGCTATTTAGCAGGAGCAAAGCAAAGGATGACTTAAATAATAATAATTAATGTGTCCTGTTTGTGTCATGGTCTGGCTGGCAGACCGTGCGGATATGGGGGAATGAGGACCCAAAACGCATAGTTCTGCGATGCAAACAGTGCACTTTATTTACAGTGAAGGTAACAGATGCACAATAAATCCCCTTTGCTCCCTAGACTCCCATGTGTGTGTTCCCCTCCGACGTCCGTGCTCGTGCTCCCGGCAGTTGTGTTTCTGCACACCCTGTGCATGCTGCCCTTCTAGTCCCTCGTTCCACTTGGAGTCTTAGCTTAATGATCCCGTGCCGGTGGGAGCTCCAACACTCTCCTAAGTAGCTCCCCCGACGAGCCCTGATCACCAACAGGTGTGTGGCAGGAACTTCAGGTGTGGCCAGTCCTCCTGCAGGGCCACACCCATCAGGCCTGCATGTGGCTGTTCTCCATCCTCCAGCCACACATGTACACACCCTGCCTCTACATATGAGTGGAACACCGAACACAGCATAGTGCAGAAAAACACACATCCCCAAATAACAACAACAACACTAATAATAATAACAATAATAATAATAATAATAATAATCCATCCTGCTCACGGACCCCCAAGTCCTCCAGAGCCGGGTCCGTGACAGTTTGTGTCCCACTGCTTATTTCACATCTCCCTCAGCAGCCTTTTCCAGCATTACTTTCAACAAAAGGTGAGCAGTTTGAATTTTTAATCTGAATTTAATATCAGTGTCTCTGATTTTATATGCATTAAAGTTGGTCACAAATGTCAAATCTGTAAAGCAGCACTGTCTGGTTAAATATTTCAATTTATCCTAACAAACTTGAAGCATTTTATTATAGTTTTTTTTAGTAGACAGACAAAGTAATTTTAAGCCTCAGTTTTGTACTATATAATGGCCGTTAAGCAAACGACAGGAGCTAGAAAGGTGGCTATCATCATCCATTTTGTGAGGGAACGTGCTCAGATATATATATATATATATATATATATATATATATATATATATATATATATAGTTAGCGCTTTATTATTTTTGGTTTATTATTTATCTTTTCCTTCCACTCTGTGACATTGAGCAGTACAGAATGTGAAATATTTATGTTCACTTTCATTGCAATAAACGACTGTTTTCAGAGGTATAACATTTAAAAGACGTAACGCCGGTACATGTATTCCGTTACTCCCCAACACTGGTAATAAAGAAAACCAGAAACAATTTGGTGAATGCATTTAGGTTTTGGGAAGTTTTGCATTAGGGAGATTTGTGTATGAAAACCTGTAAATGGAAAGATGGCAGGATTTAATCTTTAGTTCAGTTTCATTTCCTTTTTATCAGAAACTGAAAGTGAGTCTTATTGTCGTACTCTTTCATTAAGAACATGACACTTTTTGCCTCCAGCAGGCTTCCTGACCTTGCTTTACGTGTGACTTTCCATAGCAGTTATTTTTCTGTTATCTGGACAAGGCTATTTTATTACATATTTTATGTGTTTAATCGTCACAGAGTTAAATATAAGCATCTTTTGACTATGCCTATCTATCTAAACAGCTCTGGAAGAAGGATAGTCATGCATCAACACCACTTCTTCATCTCCCCCACCCCCTTTTTTGTTTTCTGAGCTCTGCTTTTCCCTGCACACCCACTTTACTCTGTCTAGGTTTAGCGTTGTGTTATATGTAGAGATCCACTTTCACTTGCCTTTTGCCAAACAGTCAACTACACCTTTTGCAAAACCGAGTCTCAGTTTTGTTTTTGGACTTTTACTTTTTGCTAGATTTTTCTTTTCACCCTGTTCCAGTGTGTGCCTCCCTGCATTTTGTTGTTGTTGTTTTTTTACTTCTCTTATTGTCAGAAGAAGAAGGAAGAAGGATAGTCAGATCCTGTTGTTCTGCTTTGTCAACAATGTGTGTTTCTGATGAAATAGTACATGAGAATAATCTGAATAAGTTGAAACAGCACCTCTGTTTGTCACCAAACTCATTGTTGCTGTTGTAAGTGATTTGTTATTTTTATTTAATTTATTATTATTCATTTTTGCAAAGTTTTTTTTGTTTTTCTTTCTTTACTTGACCCCTTTAACTCATTTGAACTTTGACATACAGACAACAATGAACCAAGACAGTTTCTACATTTGACAAACATCCAGCCACTCTCGTCAGCCCTTCCTGCTTTTCTCATTCCCTGATCGGCAGATCAGGTTTTACTTTGTTTCTGACCATAGTTGGACTGGCCATTGGGCATACCGGGCATTTGCCCAGTAGGCGGTGATTTTTCGTTTTTTGATGGGCAGATGGTTTTTTTGTTTGTTTGTTTTGTTTTGTTCTGTAACGGTATAAACAATGAAAGTTCATGGATTGGCCAAAGTGTCATGATAAACTCTGGGCTGGACCAATTACAGCCGAGGAGGTTGGATGCACCCTCGATCAATGATCAGCTGATCGTCTTTTCTGTCCCGTCTCTCGCGCTTGCCCACTTTGCGCCAGAAAGAGGAAACCAGCGGATGTCGAGTTAAACAATAGCAGCACGTTTAAGCTTGATCAGCTGTTGTTAGAATTTATTTAATATTAATTTCTAGTATCAGCTGATGTTGGCTGGAGCAACAGCTGTAAAGCTGCTGGTCATGATGTCGGTTTGGATATGTGGTGAGAGGGAAACATGAAGATGAAACCAGGAAATGTCCTTACTGAATCATCAGAGCTGAACAGGTGATGGAGAAACAGGTTTACCTTTTAGGTGACATGAATGAGTTGAAGGGAAGTTATGAACTGTTTCTGAGAGATAAATAACACCAGGATGCTTTGTAGCTGACAGCTGGTAACTGTGCAGGGGCGGATCTAGCTAAGTTTTGCCAGGGGGCCAGGTAGGGCATTAACAGGGAAATTCTCATTTAAAATGTCTGGTTTTTAATAAATAATTATCTGAATCTTACAAACAAAGTTTTCATCTGATGTAAAATGTATAAAAATCCATTATTGTATCTAGTAAATATTAAGTTTAATATATACTCTAAGCTATGGTAGTTTTTCCTTTCTGAAGGTATCATCTGTGCAGTCTACAATTATGTTGAAGAAATTATTATTTAATTATTGTAATGTGTTAATAATTGATTTCTGTGCATTTGTTTTTACATGTGCATTAAATTAAAGACGATTATGTCAATTAAGCATCACGAGGCGGAGGGTGGGGGGTGGTTCCCTATTTTTGTTTTTGTTTTTTTTTTGGGGGGGGGGGGGGGTAGGATTTGTCAACCCTAGGTTGTTTAATATTTCCGTTAAGTACTGTTTTGAATACCAGAATAGGGAGGAAGGGAGGATGGTGTAGGTTTAAGTTTATTAGATTGATACATATATACCAACAAGACAGTGTACATCACTGTGACAACAGTGTTTGTTTTCATTCAAAGGCTTTGTGGTTTTTCCTATATAACCTGGTGGGCCGGTCTCTAGTCAAAATGCCCGGGCGGATTTTTTGTCCCAGTCCATGCCTGGCTGGACCCAGAGTGAAATTAATTTGTTATTTCTTATCTTTCATCTGAAAAGTGTCACTTACGTTAATACATACAGGTGACTTTGTTTTAGAACTTTTATGGTGCGCTAATTACATTAAATTTCAACATATCATTTTGTGGCAGGTTGTGGTTTAGCATCAGGTGAGGGGTAGAGCGAGTTCAGGTGACAGTGGCAGGGGAGGCTGGGAGAAAGAGCTGATGCCTGCCACGGTGTGAAACGAGTGGCTTCGAGTTGTGAACTAAATAAAAACTATTAGTGAAACGTGACGCAGAACTGTCTCCTTGTGTGTGTCATAACAGAGATCAGTAACAGAGTGATACAGTGGTGCCCAGCTTGCCGCTACGACATGTCAAACCCACAGAATCTACAGCAAGTTCGCGCACTGGCTCAAATGTTGGCCGACATGGCGGACTTGCAGCAGCAGCAGGCAGTACTACAGCAGCAGCAGGCAGTACTGCACCAGCGGCAGACGCAGATGCTACTAAACCTTTTGCCTCAGTCTGGGGCCGCTGCGAATCCGCTCCACCTGGAACTCTCTCCAGAAGACCATCGTCGCCGCTTCCGTGGTTGCCGCATGGGACCACAAGAAGGGCCTTCGGCTTTTGCCCAGCAGCTCCGGTACGACGCGGGGAGGTGGCTGCATCCTGGCCCGACACAAGGGGAGGCGCAGCTGCTGGAGGCTGTCGTTCTGGAGCAGTTTGTGGAGGGGCTCCCAAGGGAAATGGCGGACTGGGTCAAGTGTCGCAAGCCACCCAATCTGGAGGCGGCAGTGAGGCTGGCTGAAGAACACCTGGCGGCGCGGACGGAAAACCCCAGAAGATCGCAGCCAGGGGAGGTGAGCATCTGCAAAAGAGTGATTTTTGATGTTTTGGTTTTTTAAGTCTAATATCTTTACTTATGTTAGTAAATACACTTTAGTCAACAGGGTTTATGAAGGGGTTGTATATAAAATAAAGAAATGATCTGTCTTCCAAGTATCTTTATGGCTTTATGCGTATTTGTACCCGTATTGCCATCAATCCAGTTCTTTTTGATTATAGAACTGTGATGTTATATTTGTTATTTCTGATGCCCTCTTGGCTAGCTCTCTCTTGAAAAAAACATTGTTATTGTCAATTACGTTTTACCCTGATTTGAAGTTACTTGATATTCATCATGAGCGATATTTTTGACAGATTTTAAGTCAACAAGTAATTTATAACAGCTTAAATTCCTGCAGTAAACTTTTTGACAAATGCTGGAAACACCTTTTTGGCAGATGATCACTTTTTGGTACCCTACTGGCCCCAAGGAGTAGGGGGCGACACTGACAATCAAGGACCACTGGCTACGCTCCAACAACCATTTCCTCTCTGCTTTCTATCCCCAGGTCCTGGCAGTGACAGGCGCTGTACCTGGCTCATTGGTGGCTGCACAGACACAGGGACAGGTGCGTGAGCAGTGTGGGGACCTGGGACATTTTCAACAGGAATGCCAGGAGGACGCCATGGAGGTGCAGCAGGTGTACAGTGTTACCAGGATGTCTACACCCAACTTTGGTCGAGGAGGGCTATACAGCGTTCTGGTAAGGTGCCAAGGGATTGTACGACAGGGAATTGGGGTTGCACGCAGACTACTCATTGTTGGAGGAGTTGGTGAAGGTTAGATGTGTGACCTGCCCCTTTCCTGATGGGTGCCCCAAGTGCCCTTTTCTTGAGTATAATTTTTATTTATTTTTTATTTTTATTACTATTTTTTGTTTATTTTTGTGTGCGTGTGGAGTCCTGTCTGTTCCCCTCAACAATAATATTTAACTATTAATCATAGTTTTGCTAAATAAAAGGATGTGGTTTCCATCAGTCACATGACTACCATTAACCAATGATCGCCCTTGATGGCAGAGCGCGCTGGTTACGAACTGGGAACGAACTCGCAAAGAGCACACGCATTTTTTGCCGTCTGAGCGGTGCAGAGCTGTAGGAGACTGATGCAACAAAAGCCAGTAAGTAGGTGTACAGCGTATTCTTTAGTCAACACAGCCCGTTCCTCCTGCACTATCAGGAGCAGGATCAGCAGAAACTCCTCAACAGCAACATTGTACCCCATCAGGTAAAACAGTGATATAGTATGATGCGATTCCGTATTAGATTCTTAAAGAATGTGTGTTGTTGTTCAGCCTGGTTCTATGTGCCTGTTTTTAACTTTGAGCACCCCTTTAAACAGCTCTGCATGGCCCTGGTGGTGGGCGGATCAAACCAAAATATAGATGCCAAAGTTTGTTTTGATATTGATAAATAGGAGCATAATGAGACTGATATTAGTTTCTGTCTTGATACATGCTCAATCATCCAGGTAAGTAAATCCCAAGTTTTCCCAACTATGTAAAGTGCAAATGTTTATAAGGTTGGGGAAACCTGCAGTTAGCTGAGACTGAAGAAGTCACTTGGATGAGCGATGAAACGTTTCTCCCACTGAAAACAGTCCAGATGAACAGAATTAACTTTTTGGGATACTGGTTTCTGTTTCTTTGTTACTCCTAGAATCATCAAAGAGGCAACCTGGCCATCTAAGTGCTGCTGCTTTCAAGTGTCACAATAACATTTATTGTAATTGAAACAAATATCACGAATATATCATAACCCCTTTGTGTTAACTGTAAAAGGATACTGTGCAGTTACTATATTTAAACTACAAGTAGATGTGATACAGACTTCTCATTATATGTTTTCTGTCCTTGGGTTTTATTAATAATCCAAAGAAAAGAAAATCCCCCAAACACTTATAGGTCATGAAAATTCATTCTGATTTAGCAGTTTGATCCACCATCCACCATAATTATTAAAAAGCATCAGTATCTGTATCAGAATCGTTGATACTGGGCCTTTATTTACTTAGTATAAAAGGAATACCAAATCCAGCAGTATCTCACACCACTAATGTGCATGGGGGAAATTCATGAAAGTCCTATCGTGTCACCCTGCAAAAACCACACCCTGCTACATAGTGATAGCAACAGCTGATTTGGATCAGGTAAGGGTTATTGGAAATCAGATAATGAAGCAGCATGCCTTCATTCTTCATAAATATACACTAAGGTGACCTGAGTCAAAGCAAGGCCCCAGTCACACAAGCCTGACCACCCTGCGACTTAAAGTTCTTACAACCTCCACCAACCACTAAACAACTGATGTAGTTGCCTGATGTTGGAATACACATTTTACCCTAACAGCTTTTTTTTTTAATCACTGTGCTAGTTGAGAATATATGTAAATATAAGTGTGTACATTTTAAAAAGTGCATGTGAATGTTTTTGACAGTTTGTTAAAGAACAAATTGTTTCTGTACAGGAGCAATGATTTCTTCTGTAAATTCAATTATGCATACATGTACAATTTATAATAATTTAACTTTAAATGTGAAAGTTGAATATTTATATGCTTCCACAGGATTTGCCATCCATAAGTGAAAAAGGTGAGAAAAATGTATCTCACTCTCATTTTAATACATCTAATTTATTTATTTATTTTCACAGTATTATTTTTGCAACATCTAAAATACACCATAATCAGAAGTTTCAATATTCAGATTTTCTTTTTAAATTGTATTATTTTGTGTAAATCCAAAAAGGAAAAAGAAAGTCAGAACTTGAGTTTGGCGAATGGCAACCATCTCCTAAACGACAAGACAACTGTGCAGCAGGATCACAGTCAGGTACACACACATATATGAAATCCTCACACTTATTCCTGCTTTGTGTCACCATTTTTAACTGAGTAGTCAAAATCAGTCAAATCCACAGTAATCTGTCATCCAAGGTCAAGGAAAAATCAATATTTCAGAATCTCCTCTTGTTGGGATCAGTTGGGATCGTAAGGAGACTGGCAGTGGTAACTCAACTTAAAGAAGGAAAAACCTTCCACTCAGAATGAGACACTGACAACAACTTAAGGAAAAAAGTGATTTGAGTGTATTCAACATTTAAATGGTCCAAAACATAGACATGAACAAACCTTTATCTTCAACAATGTACAACATATCACTTCAAGTGTCCATAAATGTATCAGGCATGCTGTCCATTTCAGTTCAGTGCACTTTGTGTTCAGTATGTGGTAAGTGTTCACGTTATTTGAATTGTCTTTAGTCACTGTTTTGCTTTTTGGTGCATCAGGTTTTGTGTTAAGTGGACTCAGATCTGACCCAAAAAGGAAAAAAGTAGCAACATAAAGTGTCCTGAGATCTCATTAAAAAATGTTAATCCTTAAACAAAATTACAAAACGTTGTATCCTACCACTCTCCAAGGAAACAGGTGGCCTTCAGATTGAGAACGTCCTTTCTAGGCACCTCTAGTGGCATCCAGTCCTTAGATGGCACCGCTCGGTCCTTGCAGCAGATTTCTACCACTTAAAAAAAACAGCCAGGATATTCTTCAAAGAAAACATTAATTCTGTAGCGCAACACGTTGCAGGACTGAATCTCCACACAGCTTTGCGCATCTAGCTCCATGCAGGCGGATGCAGTGAAAGAAAGTCACCACGCACAGCGCTATGGTGCATTCATGGGAAAATGGGAAAACTCAACACTTAACAAAACAGTAACACTTAAAATTAGAATAAAAATAGAATACAATTGGCAATAAAATAACCATGGGTTACATTTGCATATCAGTGGACCATATTTGCATTACACTGGTTCCAGGTTCCTACTTATTAGGATTTTTTTCTGTTTCTCTGACAGAAACAAAAATACTGTCTGATGTCAAAGACATAATGAGACGTGTCAGTGAAGGACTACATGGCCGTGACAAGCTCAGCGCTTTCCTAAAGTGAGTAATAGAGATTTTCTATTTTTGTTGGATGTTCTTCCAACCATTTCCCAGGAAGTTGGGACAGTCTGTAACATTTTGCTGGTATTTGGTATAATAAACATACTAAAGATTTAAACTCGGTCAGAGCTCAGCATGGAGCTGTGTAGTTTGTTCCAGTAGTCAGTTGAATTTTTTCAACACATTTTAAAAAAATTTTTTTTTCTGATTTTACTGCATTTTCAGTTTGATATTTCTGAGAATGGGTCAGTTAATCCATATTTAAACTCATTCAACAGGGATAAAATCAAAGATTTGGAGACAGAAAGGAGACACCTGGTTGGTGTCTTTGGTAGAACCGGGGCTGGAAAGAGTTCTTTAATCAATGCCATCATAAATAAGGAGGGCCTGTTGCCTTCTGGAAGTGTCAGTGCATGTACCTCAGTAATGATAAAGGTGGAGGCTACCAATGGATCAAAGTATGAGGCACACATCGAGTTCATTACAAAAAAGGTAGAATGAAATATGAATATGGTGATTTTTGAAGTAATGTGTTACAATGTAGATACAAAAACTGCTTTACTAAAATTAAGATATAATCTTTTGTAGGATTGGAAAATTGAGGTGCGGTCCCTAAAACTGGCTCTTGAAGAAGATGATGATGATGATGGTGGTAATGATGATTGTCTTGACCCTGATGGAAAGTTGTCAGCGCTGTATGGAGAAGAGTGGAAAGAAAAATCAACTCACAGCCTCATGGACAACAAATATTTCATAGATATTCCAGAGTTTCAAATGTCCAAGATAAAAATTTTGAAAAGTGACTCAGTAAGTGTGCAGTAATACAGACCAAAATAAAATCTGGTTCTTCTTCTAGAACAAAGGAATACTTGCAGTTTAAAGCATATATTAGACCACAGTTTGGGTGAGATACATAGCAGTGTGTGGCTTATGAACATCACATAGTGAGCAGTCAATAGTTACCCAAGCAGCATTAAGCTACCCTGATGCTGCACCTTTGCAGCAGGAAGATTTTCAATTCAATTCAATTCAATTTTATTTATATAGCGCCAAATCACAACAAAAGTCGCCTCAAGGCGTTTCATAGATACAGAGAAAAACCCAACAATCATATGACCCCCTATGAGCAAGCACTTTGGCGACAGTGGGAAGGAAAAACTCCCTTTTAACAGGAAGAAACCTCCGGCAGAACCAGGCTCAGGGAGGGGCGGCAATCTGCTGCGACCGGTTGGGGTGAGAGAAGGAAGACAGGATAAAGACATACTGTGGAAGAGAGACAGAGGTTAATAACAGATATGATTCAATGCAGAGAGGTCTATTAATACATAGTGAGTGAGAAAGGTGACTGGAAAGGAAAAACTCAATGCATCATGGGAATCCCCCGGCAGCCTACGTTTATTGCAGCATAACTAAGGGAGGATTCAGGGTCACCTGGTCCAGCCCTAACTATATGCTTTAGCAAAAAGGAAAGTTTTAAGCCTAATCTTAAAAGTAGAGATAGTGTCTGTCTCCTGAATCCAAACTGGAAGCTGGTTCCACAGAAGAGGGGCCTGAAAACTGAAGGCTCTCCCTCCCATTCTACTTTTAAATACTCTAGGAACAACAAGTAGGCCTGCAGAGCGAGACCGGAGCGCTCTAATAGGGTGATATGGTACTACAAGGTCATTAAGATAAGATGTGGCCTGATTATTTAAGACCTTGTATGTGAGGAGCAGGATTTTGAATTCAATTCTGGATTTAACAGAAGATGTCCACGCTATGTAATGCCACCCTAATGGAGAGTGCAGACAGAGACAAAGCATTGGTGAATCAGATGTTGCTGCAGTTTATTGCTGAGCAGATATATGTCGGCGATATGTCGATGTGCTTCATTTCCAGAATGTTTGACATCCATCAAACAAGAAACAAAAAAACAAGTGAAATTGTGGTGGTTAAAATTTTATGGTTTACTATCCTGTTGCTGTCTGATTATCCTGTTACTATGGAGCTTGCAGTTTTCTTTGTGGAGGTGTTGAAGAGTTTCACATTTGTAAAGCTGATCTTCAATGCATCCATCAGAGAATGAATGTTTGTAAGTGTTAGCTAGAAATAACATACCCAGAAAAAAGTGCTTGGGGTAATGAGGCAAGTTTTATAAAGTGCTTCAAATGTTTACATGCAGTAGAAGAAATCACTATTTAAGAACCAGGCCACTTACTGTGATCCACAGTAAAATATAAAAAAGGTTTATTTTCTTTCTTTCTTTCTTTCTTTCTTTCTTTCTTTCTTTCTTTCTTTCTTTCTTTTTTAAATAAAAAAATCTAATTACTTTGGATTTATTTTCCTGGTTTTCATTTCAGATTTTTGAGATAGGATGTCTTATTTTAATTTCCCATCTTCTTTTTCATGCAATCATTAAAACCTTTGTTATGGGCACATACATTCAATTGGCTTATATTTATCTTGTTGTTGTTGTTTTTTGCAGGCTGAAGGATTGTCTGAAGAATTTGTGAGATATACAAGAAGTGAGTCAAATGAGACAGAAGAAGTAAAGAGGTGGTACTGGCCACTTGTGAAGTGTGTGACTGTCAAAGTGCCAGACAATGATTTTCTTGATCATGTCACACTCATGGACCTTCCTGGAAACGGTGACTCTAACAGAAGCAGAGATCAAATGTGGAAAGAGGTAATTCACAGAAGTCATGTCATGTTTCTTCAAAGCATTAGTTATTTATAATTTACATGCATTCATTTCCTTTTCAGTTTATTGCCAGTTGTTCTACAGTGTGGATTGTGACTGAAATGAATCGAGCAGCATCAGAAAAAGAAGCCTGGGAAATCCTGGAAGATGCCAGCAGCCTGCTGGGAAATGGTGGCGAGTGTCAGCAAATTCATTTTATCTGCACCAAGTCAGATAATGAAAAACCAGATGATATGTAAGTCAAATATACAAAAAAATCAAATTACAAAGAAAGTTTGGCACAGATACACATGGTGACCATACACTTCACTTTTTTGTTGCTTTGTTGTTTAAAAGTCATTATTAAAAGTTATACATTTAAAAAAAATCTATGTATATGTGTTTTAATAAGTTTCTAATTAGATAAATGCTGTTGTAGAAATTTAATTAACAAAGTCCACAGACACATTCGGCTGTAATGAACATTCGTTATTATCATGCGCATGAGAGAGAGCACACACAGTCAGGCGCCTTCATGCAGTCTCTGAAACAGAAGTGCAGCTCTCACCTTTATTTATTCCCCAAAAAAGTGAGGAAGTCCGAAAGTGATCATACAGCACATGACGCAGCTCGCTCTGAAACCTAACTGAACAATGCGTATCCTGTTTCATGCTCTTGGCATTATGACCACCTGCAAAAGGAGTTATTTTTTCAACTACTGAGGCTGAAATAAGTTCATCTAGTTTTAGACTGCTCAGTGGAAGTTTTCATTACAGTGCCACAACTAAGTATGCACACAAATGCTTGAACCTTAAATAAGAATAATTGAAATTTTCCATTACAATACTAACAATAAATTACTTTTACATCCAATTTTTATTTCCTTTCTAAAAGAAACAAAGTCAAGAAAGCAGTGATGAATGAATTCAAAAAGCGGAAAACGATTACGGTAAATTTACAATCTGACAGCAAAATCTAAAACAATTATTTTCTTAAACGGTCCAAAAATAAAAACTGACTAACAAAAATGTTCTCAGAATCACTTCAGTGAGGATAGTTTCCAAGTCTTCACAGTGAGCTCCAAAGAGTTCCTCAAAGGGGAGAATGTAAATCCAGATGTCAATGGTAGGTGAAGTCACTACCGGTGATGGTATGTTTTTGTGTAACAGAAAATGTATTGCTCAGATTTATATTTCTTTTTCAATTTATAACAGAAATACTGAAACTCAAGGAAATTTTGAAAAATCTAAATGACGCTCATTCAGAGACTTCAAACTATGTGTCTGGAGCTCATGGGATTCTGTCTTTGATTCAAGGAGCCAGAAGCAGAGAAGTGGTAAGATCAGGCAATAAAGCCTCATTCATAATCTTCTTAAAGGTCATTAGAAAATGCATAAAATAAAAATGTTCATAAAATGTTCACTAAAGTTTACTAACATATATTGTAAGACATGCTGACCTTCACTGAAAATGTGGGATACCGGACATCATAAATCTATATGTGGTAATTTATTATTAGTGATTGAAAGGGGAGAGATTATTTGGAAGAACTGAATATTATTTATTGAGATACAGAATTTGATTAAATAGTTATTTACCAATGAGACTCCAGTGAACCAATGAGACCACAGATGAAATGATGGGAGTTAGGACAGGACCCCGAGAGTCTAGATTGTTGGGGTAGTGAAGATGGTAGTTTGGATGGGGCTCTGAGTAGGGGTGGATTTTGATTATCGATTTATCGATTAAAATTGATTCTCGCTTGGATAACGTGATATCGATTCATTAAAATCCTGAATCGATTTTTTAATATAAATTTATTTTGCCCGAAATGCCAGAATCTCAGGTTAAACCTCACAAAATTTCAACAACCACCAAACAGCTAAAACAGTAAATGAGAGCAGGAACACGAATTCTGCACAAAGACGTAAACACAAAGCCCGGAGCCTCCGACGGATCAGAATCAGTGAGATGTCGCCTTTCTCACCCGACGGCCCGGACACAGTCGGGGCTGAAAGCCGACAGCTCGCTGATTCTGATCCGACGGCGGGTCCGCGCTTTGTGTTTACGCCCTTTTTGTCCTGATTCTGAAGCTGCAGCTTTTATCTCTCTCCAAACAATATTGACCGAACCAGCAGCAAAAGAAGCAGCAAACTACGCTTCATATAAACATCGTCATGAATTCCCTCTTATTGTTATGCTGCCACCTCGATAAAATCACACTACATGCACAGCTCTCTCTCTCTCTCTCTCTCTGTGTACTTCAAGATCAGTTTCCCGTCTAAAAATCTTTTTTCTGCATTATTCGCTTGCTTGTTATGCACAAATCTACCGTTGTTTACAGCGCTGTCGGCTGCTGTTTTTTCCTAACTTCTGAAAAGAAAGCCTCATTTCTGCTGTTGAATGCTGAACAAATTTAAACTTGTTAAAATTATGCAAAATTGCAAAATGCTCAGCTGTGTCTCTAATAAATCTCTGCTTTATGTCAGCAGCATCACGTAATGTTCATATGGTTATTAATGGTTTTGTTTCGTTTTTGATCTACTGCAGAATATTTTTATAAGATCCAGGGCCAGGAAAATCACCTTCATGTTTTTCTGTGTTTTATCCTCAACTACTTTGACACAAAGGCATCTGCTGTGACGCTCACACCTTTGATTATGTCTCACAAGTGTCACATTTCTTTTTATAGATATAAAAATATAGAAATGTACTGATGCATGATCTGAATTATGTCTGAGGCAAAATTTCCCGATTCAAATTGAATCAAATCGAATTGAATCGAATTGTGGATCGAATCGATTCGGGACCTTGTGAATCGGAATCGCATCGATTCTAGAAATGAGTGACGATACCCAGCCCTAGCTCTGAGTGAAGGGTGAGGTGAAGATGGGGAGGAGGCGAGTTGCATGGATAAGTCTGTAAGGCAGAATGACAGAGAGCATATAAAAGCACAGAGAATAGAGACTGATTGGCCTGCAGAAGGCAAAAAAAAAAAAAAAAATCATTGGACTAGAGTCTAGAGTAAACTTGGGTTTGTCAAGACCGCCTCAAAAGCGAGTAGAGCGCCATTATGTGATGTTTTGCTGCTTTAAATAATGATCTTTCTTGTTTTTCAGGTTGAACAAAAAAACGAGGTGTGTGCAGTCCTTGAGGGAAACTTGAGCATCCAACTTAATCGAGTCAAAAAAGCAATTGAAGACATTACAAAAGCTTTTGAACAACACCTACGTGACGGAGTTGAAAAATCCCAAAATTTGTGTAAAGGAAAACTGAGGTCCTTCTTATACCCCAGTGTATGTGTTTTAATTACAACTGGAACAAAACCTAAGGATACTTTGTGACCATGTGTTTAAAAAAAAATTTAAAAAATTCTGTTTTGTTTCAGAAAACGAGTGGCGGAGCTTTTCACATGACGCTAAAGTTTGCAGTTAGGAATGATGGCATCCAGAAACCAAAAAAAGGGAAGCGAAAAGACCTCAACATGATATTAGCATCTTGTTTGACTGAAAGCATTGATGAAAAATTCAGAAAGACCTTCCCGTGAGAATAATCTAATTCTGAACAGCATCAATATGTACAACAATACATGTATCCAAATTGCACTATATCATAAACTTGCTAATACTGCTATTATAAACCACATCTTTGCCCCATTCAGAAACGACCTAAGATGTGGAAATTTCAATGGGGCCATTGATGCGTTTTCACTCAGCACTGATTCACTGATTGAAAAGTACAAAAATGTCGAACTGCAACTGACATTTCTCCAGACCGAGGTAAAAGAACTTCCCTATCCATGAACCTGTTAGCTTAGCTATTATTAGAAAGTCATTCAAACACTGAACTTGTGTTATTTTACCTTAATGCTGTTTTAAATAATGTTAATCTGTATTTCATGTTTCTAAGGAAAACAAAATGAAGACAAAGCTCAACAAAATCATCCTCACACAAAAGAAATTGATCTACAACAGTCTGACAGAGACAATCAAGAATAACATGAAAGGATGCTACGAAGGTAAGAAAGAGGTGAATTACCTTATTTTTTGCATTATAAGGCACACTTAAAATCCTTTAGTTTCTCGAAAATCCGGTGCGCCTTATGTATGAATTCTGGTTGTGCTTACTGACCTCCAACCGTTTCATGTGGTACACAGCATTCAAAAATCTGTCAAAAAATGTTTTAGTACGACTTTGGTAAGCAAGGAAGCCGCACCCCTTGATGGATTGTCGGAACATTACGACTACCATAGTCAGAATAATCCCAGTCGTAATCCGTTTAACATCCAGACATCCATGAAAACAAAATTTATTAAATTTAACTGGGTTAGAAGCTAGCAGGACGTTAGCTCACTAGTTTCCACCTAAATATGATATACCATGTTCTGACTGAGAGATTTCTCAAAAAATTAAAACGTACAGCTCTGCTATCACTTCAGACATAAATGAAAAGAGAAAACTAAACAGCAGTGACTTTTGTAAGGTTACTGAATGTTGAGAAGTGTTAGGTGAGAGCTAGTTCTTTTAGGTTTAGCAGCTAACAAGATGGTGTATCGGTCAGGATACAGGAAGGAGGACAAGACACTTCCACTTTGCTGGATTGTCACCGCCGGCCATTTTATCGCCAACAGATGCTCAGTGTTGCCAGCAGTCTGTAGTAACAAATAAATTGCCATGAGACTGAATATATTACAGCAGCAGCTAAACTAATATAAACTCAAAAATATCCAATGAAATAAACCAACACATCCACATCTAATGGAAGACAACACACTGCTCACTAGACCATTTTACACTTTTATTACTTCCAGAAGGGAGATGCGTCCTACATGACACTGCAGTGAATCTCCAAATGGCAGTGTGCGCTTAACAGTTTTATTACAGTCTGTCTCACTCTAGTCTAAACCACAGTATTCTAGTACATTTCCACTGAGAGATGATTCCCTGTTATCTACTTCTACAGACAAGTGTGAGCGAGAGTCTCCAACTTTCTACCACTAAAGGACACGTAGTCTAATGCCTTTATTATCAGGGTCGTGTCCACTTAATACTACACTATACAGTTATATGACATTTTGGTTAATATAAAGCATAGCATTGAGGCGCTTCAGGTAATTTTCATTTTCACATTTCACATACGAAAGTGGAGGAAGCAAGAAGAATGAGTTGAGTAAAGTTTGACTTATCTTACTGTTTTGTTTTGCTTAATGCGCCTTATGATCCGATGCGTCTTATGGTTAGAAAAATTCGGTATTTCTATTCAACTGTGCATGAAAATGATTGTCTCCTTGTAGAAGCAGCAGCATTTGAAGGACAAGGCACCCTGAAGAGGATGAGGGACACTATTGAGAGACATGTGGAGTCAAAGATGGACATGTTTGAAGAGGCAAAAAATGCCATGTTGGAGCAGTTGAACGATTTGAAGGGTTTTTTTTTCCAAGCAGTCTTGAAACATATCAAACCAATAATTTATCTCTTGTCCAGTTATTCTTGGATTCAATAGTTGCCTATTTAAAAAGTAACAAATGTTTTGATGATAAATTAGGAAACTGTCCTGAGGACGCTGAAGAAAACCATGGAGGAGTCCATTGAACACTCACTCAAGACTGAGGCCTGCTCACTGCCAGGTAAACAGAATATATAAAGTGTTAGGAATCCTCTCAATACAAACACTAACAATAAATATTTAATAAAAACAAATACTTTGTTTTTAGATGTTTTGGAAGATCTTGAGATGGTGAAGAAACACTGTGATGAACTTAATGGCGATCAAGATGAAAAAAGTAACCACACTGGGTAAATCTTAAAATGTCACAAATTGTTTAAAAGGCTGTGATCATGAACTATTTTTCTGATTATTTTGAACAATGTTTTTAGTGCTGTTAGCATTAATCATGTTAATACACGTCATCAAAGTTAACACGATAAACATTTTTAATGCACTCAACCCATCTGTAGTGCAGAATAGACAAACTTCGGACAAACTGCCTGAAATGCGTTGACAGAAACATTCAGAGGATTTTGAGTCAGAGTGTTCTCCAGATGAGTTAATTATTAATCGTGTTAGTCGTGATGACGGCATTAGCGTGAACTTCTAACCCCTCACAGGGACTAATCTTCGTTAACTCGTTAACGGGGATTTGCCAGTTTTGACGTGTTAACATGGATCGGTTCACGTTAACGAGATTAACGGTGACAGCACTGGTTTTTATTTAAATTTAACTGATCCATCCAGCACCCATTTTTCATTTGCTCCACAGAAACAGCTGAGGCCTGATAACCCACAGGACATCCCTGAGGAAACACTGATTAGAGACACGAGGTCTTTACATATTATCACAGTAATATTTGTTTTGCTCTCTTTTAATGTTGTGTTGATGTGTACTTTTGACCTTTTAATGAATTTTATACAAAAAGCATCTTGAATATTATAGATATCAATTAAAACTGCTAATATTAAGGTGTTAATCACGAGGGTCTAAATCATGTTTTGATTTCTTTCTTTTTAAAAATTTGTTGTAGTTTTTAATCCCTTATAGCAGAGCGTGAAGACATGTAATGCATTCTCCATTCAAACCTGAGATTTATGATTTTAATTGTAAGAGTCTGAGATTACAGTTTCCAAAAGCATTTTGATTTTTTTGCTTGTTTTAAATATCATAATTTAATGTTTTAAGTTGACGTGTATACTGTTGGTTCATTGGGATGGGAACATTTATTTTAATGTAAGTGTTTATCAGTTAAACATTGAGCCTCATCCAGCACTGAAAAGGTACCAATTTTACATCACAGTTCTAATGACAAATACTTGTTTGTTGCAGTTATACAATATGTGTACATGACAAATAGTGAGAAATGGCTCTAAGTAAAGCTGCAGGAAATCATCAGCTACTTCTGTCATCTCCCTGCCATTTAGCTTTTTCTGGGTTTGGAATTATTGGTGAATATATTACAGTTTGAGTTTAGGTTCAGGTTGTTTCTTTGTTATTTTTTGTTACGTTAAATGTTTAAAATTTTAATTACTTCTGTGCATATTGTTAAATTCCTGTTTTGATTTTTGTCTTCAGTAATTCTCTCGTGTTTCTTCCACCCACCATACTTTATTTCTTCCTGTAACAGTTCATTCACGTTTAGCATTTACTGTCATGTTTCCTGTAACCTTAGTAATGTCATTACAAAAAGGTACTAAGGTGCTTCCTTTATTACACTGGTGATACAAAGATATTTATATCTCATAATTTTAAGTGACCATGCAGTTGTTGAAGAAAAAGATGAACCAAACTGAGATTGTTGCATAGAGCATTTAAATGTTAATTAATCCAGCACACTGTGATGCAGCTAGTATATCATTTAGCTTTCTTGCTTCCTTATCTGTACTGATTCTAAAAGAATGCATGTATTTGATATTGTATACTGTTCAATAAATCTTACGTGCAAGCAAATATTTATTGTAATCATTAGATAGGAAATTTGTTTTTAACCCAGATCTTTTTACCCTAAAATCACCAAAAAATTGATTGCATTGCGTGACAAACATACAGTGGTGTGAAAAAGTGTTTACTCCTTTCCTGATTTCCTATTTTCTTGTTTGTCATACTTCAGTGTTTCAGAACAGCAAACAAATTTAAAAGTCAAACAAAAATAATACTAGTAAAGACAAAATGGAGTTTCTAAATGAAGGTCCCAAAAGGTTGATTCTGTTCATCTGGACGTAGCGTCAGAGGGAGAAACATCCTTATCCAAGTGACTTCTTCAGTCTCAGCTGACTGCAGGTTTCTCCAACCTTATAAACAGCACATTGCACAAGGACTGAAACTAGCCCACTGAATAAACAATGGACTGCGAGGTCAGTTTCTTGATCATTAATATGCAAATTGTCATGACCATTGATTAGTTGCCTTGAGTACCAATCACAGACTTTGGGAATGTCTACAATCACAGCATTGTAAGATGGCGAAAGATGTACCCTTATACCCCCTCCTCGATTCAGAGATGATTTTTGCCTTTTCACGTAAATGCCCTCCTCGACTCCCCATTCAAACCAGCGTTCCTTCCTAAATCCCCCGTTTGAGGATTTGAAACATTAAAATGTGACAAACATACAAGAAAAAAAAAAGAAAATCAGGTCGGGGACAAATACGTTTTCACACTACTGTAGTTTTAAACACTACCCAAAAATTACTCTACAATCTAAAACTAAGGACATTTTCTGTATATCAGTATTTTATTTTTGTCCTTATTATATTTTATTTATGATGTTTTACATAGTCACAGATTTGCCTCTTGTTTTTGTGACAATTACTTATTATTTGACATGAAAACATTGCTTATTTAAGTTGGAGTTTTTTTGTGGTTAAACATGGTGTTTTACTGCATTGATGAACAGTTGAGGGAGCTAAAAATATTTGGACAAATGTGCCAAGCCAGTTAAGAAAAACTAATCATCTCTTGACCCTTAAGATTTATCTTGTAAACCTTTCAGACAGGAATGGCCTCTCACTTTAGAGTAAGTAGGCTTTTCACTTCATCACGAGTTCTTCTGTCGTCTATCAGAGAAGCAGCCTTTTTACCACAGGCCTAATCAGTTAATGATAACTATGTCCATCCTCTGACGCTTATCTTTATCAAGGGTTTCAGAAACCTATAGCAGCTACCATTGGGCGAGAGGCCAATCTAAGGCAGATGATGACTACATCATCAACAAAATAAACTCCAGTTTACTTGTTGTGTAAAGCAACTCCAAAGATGACACAACAACTGTCATTTCAAATAATTTTTAAATCTTTCCTTCAAAAACTATGATAACTGAGATACTCTTTGCACAATTTCATCACACAATGTTGCTGGAAACCTATTTTTAACATTTCTTCAAATCAACATAAATTAACAGAATTATCCAACTAATGATATTTGAGGAGGATCCATGGGAGTTTGCCCAACCAGTCTACATGTGTTTTGTGGACCTGGAGAAGGCATTCGACTATGTCCCTCAGAGTGTCCTGTGGGAGGTGCTTCGGGAGTATGGGGTGTCTGGCCCATTGCTACGGGCCATTCAATCTTTATACTGTAGAACTGTTGCAAGAGCTTGGTGCACATAGCCAGGAATAAATCAGACTTGTTTCCGGTGGATGAGGGACTCCACGAGGGCTGCCCTTTGTCACCGATTCTGTTCGGAATTTTTATGGACAGAATTTCTAGTCGTAGCCAAGTGATGGAAGACTTTCACTTGGATGGTCTCAGCACCTCATCTCTGCTTTTCGCAGATGATGTGGTTCTGTTGGCTTCATCAAGTGATGGCCTCCAGCTCACACTGGAACAGTTTGCAGCTGACTGTGAAGTGGTGGGAATAAGAAGCAGCACCTCCAAATCTGAGGCCATGGTCCTCAGCTGGAAAAGGGTGGAGTGCCCACTCCAGATCAGGGACAAGTTCTTGGCCCAAGTGGAGGAATTTAAGTATCTTGTTTGCGAGTGATAGGAGAGGGGAGCGGGAGACTGACAGACGGATTGGTGCTGCGGCTGCAGTGATGCAGAAGCTGTACCAATCCATCTTGGTGAAGAGAGAGCTGAGTGTATTGGAGTTAGTCTTTCTCCTCTGCTTCCTTAAAGAAAGAGAAACGGTCTTTTAAAAGATTAAATTCATTTCAGCACTTGAAGTTTCAGCATGCTAGACCTCAATGTGAACCAGAGGTCTGCTTCACAAAAATGATGAGCCTGTAAGCAGGTATTACAATTTTATACCACAACAAAAACAAGTGTTATTATGACTACTTCTTCTGGGAAACAACGTGTCCGGTTCTGCTGTCTCCCGAGTGGATCTTCTCCCCCACTCTATCCACATCTGACCTTGTCTGCATCTGCTCCTTTTCCAAGAAACAAAATAGAGAAAGAAAAACACCTCGCTCTCTAGCCTTGCTGTATTAATATTAGCTGGCAATTCACTGCCTATTGATTCTTATTATTATCTAAGTCCGGACATTCTGTTCAGACTCGCTTGGCCCAGAATTTTTGCATGTTTGCAAATCCCTCTACAGCTCATTATGTCAGTCTCAATAATTCAATTCAAGCTTAGCACTGAATTGATGCTTTTGACCCTGTAGAATATTTAGCTGATTTAGAGTTTAGAAATGTGTTATCATAGAATGTAGAACTGTTGTAGAGACACTGACACTGCCCTCAATATAGTAAAGGCTGATTGTGTCGTGAACTTAGGAGTAGATTGTACCCCTCCCCCACTTGAGCTGTGACAGTAAAACAGAGAAGAGTTAATGCTGAGTGGAAATTCCCCAGAGGATGTATGGGGGGGGGGGGGGGGGGGGGGGGGGGTCTCAACATTGTAACTGGATACCTGTGGTCTGGAAGTGAGAGGGGTTTTATGACTTCTAGGGAGTTACCTACACCCACAGTGTTTTAACTGTCACGCACAATCACTCATGTGCACACAGTCACACACGAGCACTCACATAGACACTAGGGAACGCGCACATGTAGGCATTCATGTGCTCGTGCACATAGACAGACACAGAGTTTGCGGCCCACCGTGGGGGGGGTTTATGATGGGGTCGCTTCTATAAAACTGTGTTTCACAGACAAAGGAGTGAAGATTTTGGAGAGGGACACCGGCCTCGTCTTCCCTTCTAGAAGTGCATGCTTAAATGAAGATGAATAAAGATTTTGTGAAAATGACTACTGAGTCCGGTGCCATCTCTGGATGCTCGAGGAATAAAAAGAACTGGGGTAAAACTGATTTCCCAACAACCCTCATTACACAGAGTGCCAACTAATTAATGAGCAGAATTGCAATGTGTACATAACAATCACCATGACAACTTTATTTAATAATTTTATTCCTAAGTGTAAAAGCGAAGTTCTCAATTTCTCTCAAACGGTCGATCCATGTCGCTACCCTCACCTATGGTCACAAGCTGTGGCTTATGACTGAAGAACAAAACTGTGGATACCAGAGGCGGAAATAAGCTTCCTCCGAAGGGTGGCTGGCCTCTCCCTTCCAGGAGGGGCTCAGAGTGGAGCCGCTGCTCCTTCACCTCGAAAGGAGCCAGATGATGTGGTTCGGGCATCTTACAAGGATGTGTGCAAGTCTGGGTGAGGTGTGTTCTGGGCATGTCCCACCAGGAGGAGGCCCCGGGACAGATCCAGGACACGCTGGAGAGATTGTATCTCTTGGCTAGCCTGGGTACGCCTTGGTCTTACCACAGACAAGCTGGAGGAGGTGGCTGGGGAGAGGGAGGTCTGGTCTTCTCTGCTTGGGCTGCTGACCCCACGACCCGGCCCCGCATAAGTGAAAAAAGATGGACGGACGGACGGATGGATGGATGATGCAGAGGGCAGCTAGATGATTCCTGACAGTGCATCACAGAATATCTTTGTGGAAGTGAAAACTGACTCAAAGCCTTCTTCTTGAAAGATGTTAGGTGTAAATGCATATATGTGGATGGTCGGCTGGTGTCTTTACCAAACTCATATGAGAGGTATTCTAGTTCCAGCACAGCTATGTCGCTGTCTGTCATGGCAAATGGCTGTTTTAACTACAGGAAACTAAAAACCTTTATTTATGTTGATGACAGTAGATGAAATGAAAAACAAAATTTCTTGCACAATCTTAGAAAAATTACGCATATTTAACTTTTTTAAAGCAGTTTGGAGCCATTTTGTTCAAATGTGTGCGAGATCTGTGGCTTACGTTTTCTTTTGGTGTGACAGTGTGGAGATAATGTAGTCAGCGCAATGTAGGATTATATCACAATGTAGGATTATATCACAATGTAGGATTATATCACAATGTAGGATTATATCACTCATTACTATTACGTATTTTTTGCATATAGAGGAGACACGTACTGTAGATTATGCAATTATTTGTAAACAGCCACAAGCTTGCCTTTTTTAACTTTGTATTCACCATGTATTTATAATATATAGCAGTTGTGCCTCTTTTCGAAATGAAATTCATGTTATTGTGACATAAAAACATTTTTTGCATGCAGGCTAAAAATCCAGGCCAACTGGATGAATATGGTTTAGCTGCATCCTGACACAGATTACTATTACAGAGAAAATGGATCACAAAGCTTCATATTACCACATTTTATTGTGTAATGAATGATGAGACTTATTCTGTTTAATGTTGGAATGTGTGCAAGTCTGTTGAATATAATACAAATTGATTTGCTCAAGAATGTTTGTATCCTGCAACATAAAAATTATTATAATTAAAGTCTTATTGCTGTAAATATGCCTAGAAAAATCTGTTTGGTCTCCTTCTTCACTCTGGATTTGTGGTGGTATTCAGAGTAGATTAAAATATAGTCAATTTCATCAAAAAAAGGATGTGTAAATACAGTAAATTATTTTTAGAGATTTATGAAAAATAAACATGACCACTGTTAATATTTGGCTTTATTACCTTATCATGGGCCAGAATTAAATATCTAAGTAGGATCCTTGTTTGAAACCATGCTGAACGTATTTACTGGGTCATGAAACATCGGTAAAGCAAACAACAGAAAAGAAGCTCATGTCAAAAACTTATGGCTAAGTTATAGTTAGCTTAGTTTAGCTAGGTTATAATTTAACTGTATCATGAATTAAATTCCATGAAAATTTAAATAATTTCAGATTTTATTCTGGACATTGAAGAAAAAAGACAATCTGACATTTTAAATGAAATAAATCATCCTTTAAAAGACACACACAGCAATGTGGGAGAAAAACATCAATGCTGAATGCTACAAGTGCACAAATATGAAGTCAGCGTGGTGCTGCAGTAAACGCATCAGTTCACACTATATTTCAGAAATACTATTTCATTAAAATGTCTTATATTGTTTCTTGGTCTTGTAAATTTATTTTTCTACAGTCATTTCTGAAACAAAGTCCACACTGAATGCCGGCTGTGCATCTGTGGTCGTGTGAAGCTACATTAATGTAACAGCATGCCAGAGTGTAAACACAGATATTTATCTTTTTTCCGTTTCATTAGGCATTTAAACCAAATACTAAAACACCCTGATACGACTCAGACTTGGAGTACTATACATTTTATAGTACACTCAGCATAAAGAACAAAACAATGCACGAACTGGTAATTAAAGCCCTTGAAGGAATAAATCATATACATTAAAATATTGTATTTTCAGAACAACTACATTATGTGACTGTCTGTGTGCAACTTACAGCTATAAGCACTTGATATTAAATATATGCATGCTAAAACATGACAGACAACAAAGGCAGAGTACTTAGGCACAGAAATGTTTTTACATGTTGTCAATTGAGCTTCTTGTGGCTTACATTTAACTACAGCTACTTATTCTTTTCTTCATCATAACAATCAGCTGTTTTTGTGTGTGAATACATTCATGTGAATTTCCAAAGCTAACTGAAGGACACTGAGCTGTGTACCAGGGGGCGCTAATGTACCTTAATGTTGGTGAGCCAGGAGGGAGGGGGTGAGTCCTGAGTGATTCGCTTACTCTACGATTCAGCACAGCAAGGGAGGGGGTGAGTAACTCAAATGTGCTGTTAGCATGTTAGCTGAGCAATGCTACAGTGAACCAAGGAGCTATTTTCTTGATGTGAGGTTTCTACTCAAGGTTTTTTCTTCCAGTTCAGAGCAGAAATGCTTTTGTTAAGAAACTGGCTGTTGTTTTTTTCCCCCCACAATTTTAATTATAAGCTAGATATATTTCTACTAATGGAATTAGTTTGCTAACAGCAACAGGGATGAGTCAGTGAGTCAGTTGGGCTTGTGAATCATGATTCACGAGTCAGTAAAGTGATTCTCGAGTACTGAACAATTCGTTCACGAATCGAACATCACTACTAAACAACTGATGTAGTTACCTGATACCTAATACACATTTTACCTTAACACAGGGGTGGGGAGCGCCAGACTTCGAGAGCCGGTGTCCTGCAGGTTTTAGATATCACCCTGGGTCACCACATTTGAATCAAATGATTACTTCATTACCAGGCCTCTGGAGAACTAAAAGAAATGTTAAGGGTGTAATTTAGTCATTTAAATTAGCTGTGTTGGATCAAGTACAACTAAAACCTGCAGGACACCGGCTCTCAAGGCCTGGAGTTGCCTACCCCTGCCCTGACAGCTGGTGGTTGCCATTGATGGGGTGGTCACCAACTGTTCTCAAGGTCTGTGTCACTGGCACTGAATGAGGCTGGAAAGTTGACTCATGTAATCATGTTTATTAACAGGTAAGAATATGAAAGTTTTCCATTTTTTTAATCGCAGTTTGCTAAAGAACAAACTGTTTCTGTACAGTTGCGATGGCTTCCTGTATAAGTTCAGATATGCATACATGTGTAGTAATTTAATTTCAAATACGAAAGTCAAATATTTACATTTATCCTCAGGATTTGCCATCCATAAGTGAAAAAAGTGAGAAATATTTGTCTCATTCTCATATTAATACATCTGATGTATTTATTTTTATCATTTTTGCAGCATCTAAAATACACCGTGATCACAATTTTCAATCTTGAAAGATTTTTTTTTTATCCAATAAGGAAAGAGAAACTCAGATCATTTTCAGGGTGAGTCCAGCCAATGGCAACCACCTCCTAAACGACAATACTGTGCAGCAGGATCACAGTCAGGTATTTGAAAAGTACTAATATGCATTTTTTTTTTTATATAATAGCTATAGTATGAACTTGTAAAATCCACACTCTTTACTGTTTTTGAATATCAGTGGGCCACATTTTGCATTACACTGCTTCCTGTTTCCTACTAATTAGTTTTTACTTTCACTTTGACAGAAAAAGAAATACTGTTTGAGGTCAAAGAGATAATGAGACATGTCAGTGAAGGACTACATGGCCGTGACAAGCTCAAACTTTTCCTAAAGTGAGTAATAAAGGTTTCCTTTTTTTGTTGGACATTGTTCCAACCAGTTCCAAAAAAGTTAGGACAGTCTGTAAAATGAAAATAAAAACAATATTCATGAAATCTCGTACTCTAATATTTTATTGACAACAGGACACAAAAACATATCAAATTCCTAAGCTGAGAAAATGCACCATTTTAAGAAGTAATTGGGTAGTTTTGTGTTTGATGTCACTATGTCTCAGAAAGGTTAGGAAGGCAAATTAAAAAAAAAATCTAGAAAGTAAGTGTTTGCAAAAAGAAACAGTTGGAGGAACATTTTGCTGTAATTTGGTATAAAGATTTAAACTCTGTCAGAGCTCAACATGGAGCTGTGATTCAGTTCATTCCATTGTTAAGGTGAATTGTACCAGAATCCATCATTTCACACTTCAGAGGTGATCAGTAGCTTTTGAATACTGATTAATATTTCATGTTTTTCCACACATGTAGTCTTCAGAGACGTGAAATTATAAATATCAAGTCTAAGCATTGTAATAGTTTTTTTTTAAACAAATTTTCAAAAAGAAATCTCAACCATCCAGGTAAGTAGATCCCATTGGTTGATCAGTGGTTGTTGATAAATGGTCATGACAATTTGCATATTAATGATTAAGGAAGTGACCTCACAGCCCATTGTTCATTCAGTGGGCTAGTTTATAAGGCTGAGGAAACCTGCAGTCAGCTGAAACTGAAGAAGTCACTTGGATTAGTGATGAAACGTTTCTCCCACTGAAAACGCCAAGTCCAGATGAACAGAATCAACCTTTTGGAAATCTTTCTGATTTTGCCACATTTTAAGTTTAATGTTCCTAAGAATGGGTGAGTGAATCCATATTTAAACTCTTTCAACAGGGATAAAATCAAGGATTTGGAGACAGAAAAGAGACACCTGGTTGGTGTCTTTGGTAAAACTGGGGCTGGAAAGAGCGCTTTAATCAATGCCGTCATAAATAAGGAGGGCCTGTTGCCTTCTGGAAGTGTCAAGTCATGTACCTCAGTAATGATAAAGGTGGAGGCTACCAATGGATCAAAGTATGAGGCACACATTGAGTTCATTACAAAAAAGGTAGAATGAAATATGAATATGATGATTCTTAAAGAAAATTTATGTGTTACAATCTAGCTGCAAAAACTGCTTTACTAAAATTAAGATGTTTTTTTGGAAGGATTGGGAAGATGAGGTGCGATCACTAAGACAGGTTTTTGAAGACAACCACGACCATGACGACGATGATGACAACGATGATGATGATGATGATGATGATGATGATGATGATGATGATCTATTTGACCCTAATGGAAAGTTATCAGCGCTGTATGGAGAAGGTTGGGGAAAAAAATCCACTCTCAGCCTCATGGAGAAAGGATATTTTGTGGATATTCCAGAGTTTCTAAATTCCGAAATAAAAATTTTGAAAAGTGACTCAGTAAGTGTGCAGTACTACAGACCAAAATAAAATTCACTTCTTCTTCTAGAATATAGGAATACTTGCAGTTTAAAACATACATTAGATTCAAGGAAGATCAGTGTGTGGCTTATGAACATCATATAGAGAGTAGTAGGAAGTCATTAAAGCAGCAGTTAGCTGCATTAAAGCTGCATCTTTTCAGTAGGAAGATGATGTCCATGCTATCTAATACCTCCCTATTTGGAAAGTGTAGACAGAGACAAAGCGCCGGTGAAGGAGATGTTACAGCAGTCTATTGCTAAGATAAATGTTGGGAATATGTCTTTTTTTTTTTGTGTGTAGTTTTTCTTTCTTTCTTTCTTTTTAGTGTGTAAGAATATTCAACATTGCTATCAATACATTTTTCAAGAAATGTGTTGATAGCATGTATTGCGATATTATTTCTTAGTTTGATTTCCTGTCTTCTTTTCATGCAGTTTTTACATTTTTTGTTATGAGCACATACATTAAATTGTCTTGTATTCATACTGTTATTTTTTTGCAGGCTGAAGGGTTGTCTGAAGAATTGGTGAAATATACAAGAAGTGAGTCAAATGAGACAGAAGAAGTAAAGAGGTGGTACTGGCCGCTTGTGAAGTGTGTGACTGTCAAAGTGCCAGACAATGATTTTCTTCATCACGTCACACTCGTGGACCTTCCTGGAAATGGTGACTCTAACAGAAGCAGAGATCAATTGTGGAAAGAGGTAATTCACTGAAGTCATGTCATCTTTCTTCGAAGCATCAGTTATTTATAATTTATATGCTTTTATTTCCTTTTTAGTTTGTTGCCAGTTGTTCAACTGTGTGGATTGTGACTGAAGTGAATCGAGCAGCCTCAGAAAAAAAAGCCTGGAAGATCCTGGAAGGTGCCAGTAGCCTGCTGGGAAATGGTGGTGAGTGTCAGCAAATTCATTTCATCTGCACCAAGTCAGATAATGAAAAACCAGATGATATGTAAGTCAAATATGCCAAAAGTTTGGCACAGATGCACACGGTGACAATATACTTCACTTTTTTTTTTTTTTTAAGAGTGAGGATGTCCATTACAACAGAAGCTAAATTCTCCCATTGTAGTAGGCCACTCTTTCAGAAAAATGACAAATTAATTTAAGAACTATTATGTATCATTTTAGAGGTATGCTAATATTACTGTTAGAGTGAATTGTTGAATGTTGCCATTTTTATCCTTGTCATCTCTACAAAAGGAATTCCACTGTCCCCCTCCCCAGATTTTCAAGGTTCTGGGTGGGGGGCTGTAGTCTTTTATTATAGACACATCCTTGTGAGGGTTTCTTTTGATGTAAGCTTCCTGCCCAGCAGGAGGTCTCACACACACACACACACACACACACACACACACACACACACACACAGACACACACAGACACACACATTCTTACTTACATACAGAAGTTCACACATTCACACATATACATACAATGCCTTGTCTTGGAACCATGTGGGCGTTGCTTTGCTGTGATGTGTTTTGTGTGAACCGTTTCTCAATAAAAGGCAGCGGGAGGAGGCCGGATTTGGGGTCATTTTCGTGGTGGACACAGACGAGGCCTCCCTTGCAAGGAAAATCGATCGATCGCTGACTGTCTTGTTTTCTTCATGATGAATAAGTCTCTAGAACTAGCGGGGCTTGTGAAACACAGACCCAACAATTACTTCTTTTTATCTAATACAACATTATTAGACATTATTAATATTACATTCTATCAGATATAACTCCTAATATCATGATATATGATGAATATTATTCTTAAAAATATGTTTACAATTATAAATTTAAAAATTTCTGTATATCTGTTTTAATAAGTTTCTAATTAGATAAATACTGTGGTGAATATTTAATTAACAAAGTCTGCAGACACAGTTGGCTACAATCAACACTCTTTATTAGCATATGCATGAGAGAGTACACACAACAAGGCTCCGTTATGCAGTCCCTGAAACAGAAGTGGAGCTCTTGCTCCTTTATGTATTCTCAAGAAAATGCAGGAAGTTACAAACTGATCATACCACACATCACGCAGCTCGCTATGAAACCTAACTGAACAATGGGTATGTTGTTGGGTGCTCTTGGCATTATCAGCACCTGCAAAGGGAGTTGTGTTCTTCAACTACTGAGGCTGAAATAAGTTCATCTAGTTTTAGACTGTTTGGTGGAAGTTTCCATTACGGTGCCACAACTATGCACATAAATGCTTACACCTTAAATGAGAATAATCTGAATTTTGCATTACAGTAACAATAAAATAATTTTGCATCCAATTTTTATTTCCTTTCTAAAAGAAACAAAGTCAAGAATGCAGTGAAGAATGAATTCAAAAAGCGGAAATTAATTAAGGTAAATTTTTAATCTGACAGCAAAATCTAAAACAAATATCTTCTAAAACTGCCTGAAAAGTAAAAACTGACTAACAAAAATGTTCTCAGGATCACTTCAGTGAGGATAGTTTCCAAGTCTTCACAGTGAGCTCCAAAGAGTTCCACAAAGGGGAGAATGTAAATCCAGATGTCAATGGTAGGTTAAGTCACTTTATGAATGAACATACAGCGACAGAAAATTTATTGCTCAGATTTATATTTCTTTTCAATTTTTTTTACAGAAATACCAAAACTTAAGGAAATGTTGAAAAATCTGAATGACGCTCATTCAGAGACATTAAACTATGTGTCTGGAGCTCATGGGATTCTGTCTTTGATTCAAGGAGCCAGAAGCAGAGAAGTGGTGAGATCAGGCAATAAAGCCTCATTCTTCTTAAAGGTCATAAAATAAAAATGTTCATAGCCACTAATGTGTATTAATGTATTGTAAGGTATCCTCACATTCACTGAAAATGTGGGATGCTGGACATCATAAATCTATGTGATAATTTATTAATAGTGACTGAATACTGCTGGAGAAACTGTGGGGAAAACATGGCAGATCATTTTCATATATTTTGGAAATGCCCAATAATCCAACCATACTAGAGTGAAGTGGTCGAATCAATTTACTTGGTGACTGGTCTCAAATTAAATTTGGATTTCTGTACTGTGTATTTGGGCGATATCCCATCAGCAGCCTCCTTAAAGGACAAATATTTGATAAACATCCTGTTGGGAGCGGGCAAAAAAGCGCTTACCAGGAGGTGGCTGGAGAAAGAGCCCCCAACAAAGAAAGACTCGATAGGAATAATGGAGGAAATATATAGAATGGAAAAACTTACTTTTTTTTTTTTTTAACTACCTCAAAATGGACCAATTTCATAAAAACTGGAGGAAGTGGGAGAGATTTGTTGAAGGTAATGTGGGATGAGGGGTGGTGGGTTATATAAGAGCTTAACTAAGTATTTTCACACAACTACTGGAAGAAGGAAGGTCTGCTAAGGACGTGGTCACGGTTTTTTATAAGGTAGCTCATAAAAGAGATTGGAAATACCCTTCCGAATATCATCAGGGATGGACTGTAAAGTGCTGCGTGGACAATAGCAAAAACCTGACGACATGGGACCTGTAAAGAGGTGGAGGGGAGCTCCCCCAGACCGGGCAGATCTGTGGGTTTCACTGTGCCATTATGTTATTGTCAGTGCGTATTATGTTTGTTTGGTTGATTGTTTTTCTGGGGATTTTTTTGTGTGTTTTTTTGGGGGTTTTTTTGCTGTTTTTGTTTTCTTCATGTGGGTGACTGTCATAATTACAAAACTTTCAATAAAAAAAAGAATAGGGACTGAATAAGGAGAGATAATTTGGAAGAACTGAATAGTATTTATTGAGAAACAGAATTTGATGAAATATTTATTTACCAATTAGACTCCAATGAGGGCACAGAAATGATGGGAGTTAGGACAGGACCCCAAGAGTCTAGTTTCTTGGCGTAGTGAAGATGGTAGTTTGGATTGGGCTCTGAGTTAAGGTTGAGGTGAAGATGGACAGGAGGCGAGTTGCATGAATGAAAGTCTGAAAGGCAGAATGACAGAAGAGCAGATAAAAGCACAGAGAACAGAAGCTGATTGGCCTGCAGAAGGCAAAAAAATGATTGGACTAGAGTAATGAGGTCAATAGTGTGGGAAAATAGAACTGATATAAAGAATAGACAGAGGCAGACGAATGATGACAGACTTATCTGACTGAACTTATCCAAAACCTAATTCTCTAAAATGAGTAAAGAACAATGTTTTGTTTTACTGCTTTAAGTAATGATCTTTCTTTTATTTCAGGTTGAACAACAAAATGATCTGTATGACCTCCTTGAGGGAAAATTAAGCGTCCAACTTAATGATGTTAGAAAAGCAATTGAAAAAATTACAAAAGCTTTTGAACAACGCCTAAGTGAGGGGGTTGAAAAATCTCTACATTTATGTGAAAAAAACCTGAAGTCCTTCTTATACCCCAGTGTATGTATTTTAATTACAGTTAGATCAAAACCTCAGTACACTTTGTAACCATGTGTTTAAAAAATGAAATAGAAATTGTTTTGTTTCAGAAAACGAGTGGCGGAGCTTTTCACATGACGCTAAAGTATGCAGTTAGGAATGATGGCGTCCAGAAACCAAAAAAAGGGAAACAAAAAGACCTCAACATGATATTAGCGTCTTGTTTGACTGAAAGCATTGATGAAAAATTCAGAAAGACCTTCCCGTGAGAATAATCTAATTCTGAAGAGCACCAATATGTACAACAATACATGTATACAAATCGCACTGTATTATAAGCTTGCTAACACTGCCATTATTTTTGCCACATTCAGAAACAACCTAAAATGTGGAAATTTCAATGGGGCCATTGATGCGTTTTCACTCAGCACTGATTCATTGATTGAAAAGTACAAAAATGTCGAACTGCAACTGACATTTCTGAAGACAGAGGTAAAAGAACTTCCCTAATCATTGACTTGTTAGCTTATCTGTTATTAGAAAATCATCTTTTCAATAATGTTAATCCATATTTCATGTTTCTAAGGAAAAAAAAGTGAAGACAAAGCTCAACAAAACCATCCTCGCACAAAAGAAATTTATCTACAACAGTTTGACAGAGACAATCAAGAATAACATGAAAGAATGCTATAAAGGTAAGAAAGATATGAATTAAGGTATTTCTATTCAACTGTGCATGACAATTGTTGTGTCCTTGTAGAAGCAGCAGCATTTACAGGAAAAGGCACCCTGAAGAGGATGAGGGACACTATTGAGAGACATGTGGAGTCAAAGAAGTACATGTTTGAAGATACAAAAAATGTCATGCTGAAGCAGTTGAACGATTTGAAGGTTTGTTACGTATGTACAAAAATGCCCAATCAGTCTTGAAGCACATATCAAACCAAAAGTTTGTCTCTTGTCCAGTTATTTTTGGATTCAATAGTTGCCTCTGTAAAAAGTAACAAAGTTTTTGATGATAAATTAGGAAACTGTCCTGACGACACTGGAGGAAACCATGAAGAAATCCATTAAACACTCACTCAAGACTGAGGCCTGCTTACTGCCAGGTAAACAAAAATATATAGTAAAGTATTTATGTTAGCATTAGGAATCCTCTCAATACAAATGGTAACAATACAAGTATAATAAATACAAATGCTTTGTTTTTAGATGTTTCAGAACATCTTGAGGTGGTGAAGAAACATTATGATGAACTTTATGGTGGTCAAGATTAAAAAAATAACCATACTGGGTAAATATTGAAATCTCACAAATTGTTCTGAGGGCTTTGATCATGAACTCTTTGTGCTGATTATGTTATGTGAAGGCTGATGTACAGGCAGGAACGGTGGCAAGAAGGACCCAATGTGCAGACACTCTGAGACAAACTTAAACTCAACTTTATTGCTGGATAGCAAAAAAGAACAAAAAAAACTAACTAAACTGGAAAACATGACCTAAGCATAAACAAGCAGAACACACAGCATAGTAGATTGCAAACAGGAAAACACAGGGCTTAAATACACAGAGGGAGCAATCAGGGGATTAGAGACAGAAGGGAAACACAGCTGGGGCAAATCAGGGCTAACGAGACAGGGGAAGCAAAACCTGATACATTAACCTGAGACACGGACTTCAAAGTAAAACAGGAAACATAACACAGAGACGCAACGCAGACTTGACAAGGGGATACAGCAGACAGGGGAGACAGAGCAACTAAGGAACACAGAAACCAGAAAGCAGAACTCTAACAAAGAAACCAAAAGACTAGGTGTAAGTAAAGTTGTAGGAAATCAGCAGCTACTTCAGTCATCTCCCTGCCATTTTGCTCTTTCTGGCTTTGGAATTATTTGTCAATATATTACAGTTTGGGGTTAGGTTCAGGGTTGTTTTATTGTTGTTATTTTAGGTGTTTAACATTTTAAGCATTTCTGTGCATATTGTTGAATTCCTGCTTTGATTTTTGTCTTGATTAATTATCTCGGGTTTCCTCCCCTGATAATGCTTTTCTGTATTTTCATCCTGAAACAGTTCATTCATGTTTAGCATTTACTTTCATGTTTCCTGTAATCTTATTTCAGTAATGTCGTTATAAAAGCTGACTGATTTTTAAAAATGCTCGGGAAAGGTACTTCAGTGCTTCCTTTTTTTTACCTCCTTCAGTATACAGGATTAGGATACACTGAACCCTCCTTTGTGAAATAAAGATATTTACATCTCATAATTTATAGTGACAGACAGTTGTTGAAGAACTAGGTTATAAAAACTAGGCTTGTGGCATAGAGCATTTAAATGTTAATTATAAGTGTTCTTTTCATTTTTATATTTTTTATTTTGGCATAACAAACTGTTAGAGCCACACATATGTTTTGATTATTATACTGCTATAATAATATCTCCTCCTCGACAAGGATTTATAGAGCTCTCTTGACAATTTATCAATTAATAAAGCTCACTAGTGGTCAGATTGTTTATTTTGCTTCCTGTTGGAGTCACACATCTGGATTTTTACTCCTCCACATTGTGATGCAGCTTTTATAATATTTAGTTTTCTTGCTTCCTTATGTGTACTGATTCTAAAAGAATGCATGTATTTGATATTGTATACTGTTCAATAAATCCAAAGTGCAAGCAAATTTTTTATTTTTTACATAAGATTTTTTTACCCTAAAGCCATTAAAAATTTGCATTGCAAGACCAACATGTCGTGGTGTGAAAAAGTGCTCCCCCTTCCCGATTTCTTACTTTTTTGTGTTTGTCACCCTTCAGTGTTTCAGAACAGCAAACAAATAAAAACATTAGACAAAAAAATAATACAAGTAAACACAAAATGGAGTTTCTAAATGAAGGTCCCAAAAGGTGAATTCTCTCAACAGAAACGATAACATGGAGCAAAAAAATAGAGAAAAGGAGGATTACAAAGAAAATATTGACTGATAGAGAATATTAGATTGAGATTATTGGTATGATATCAGGCAATCAGATGGCCTGTGTTCAGCAAGTGGTTTAAGCTTAATTTTTCTTCTGACTAAATATGGTGTGTTCTGTTTGCACGAGGTTGTTTGCTTTGGGTGTGTGCAGTGGGTGGAACAGGACATTGGCTTTAATGTGGCTGGAAAAAGGAGATGGAGGACATCATGTTCCCAAATCATTTGTACTTCATATTTCAGGGAATCAAAGAAGCTGTTTGCCCATGCAAATATGAAACCTGGTATAACAGGGCGTGGTCTGCGGTGCTGCTGCAGGGGTGATGGATGCACCTGCAGTGGCATCGTCAATTATGCCTCGCCGGCTTAAAGTCTGTGCTCTCTTTGCTATTATTATTATTATTATTATTATTATTATTATTATTATTATTATTATTATTATTGTTGTTGTTGTTGTTGTTGTTGTTGTTGGTGGTGGTGGTGTGTGGCTGGCAGCTGGAAAGCTGAACGGCAACAGTGTGAAAAAAGTGTGCAATAAAAGGTGTTAACGAGTGTTTTGAACGTCGTCGGGTCGGGTTAATGCCACACCTGGTTATCCTAAACAAAAACTCTGAGCCACTGTCTGGCCACAGAGACTGGTACTGCAGTGTGTGTCTGTGATGGAGGGGATAGGTCTCAAAGTCAGTTCATCACAAAGGTGATCTGGTCTCATAAATGTTTGTAGGATAAGTCTAAATGTCTAGGCGCTTGGTTTTATACCCCTGTGACCATATAGGTGATTGAAACACTTTATTTCCTGGACATGACAATAATAAACCCCTTCAGTGTGACATTAAGTCACAACAGAGTTGTCTTGATGCATGCTGAGTCATCCAGGTAGGAAAATTCCAAAAGGTGGATTCTGTTCATCTGAATGTAGCGTTTTCAGTGGGAGAAACGTTTTGTCACTCAACCAAGTGATTTGAATTTAGATGTGTAGAGTTAGAAATGCTACAGAAAGTGTTGAAATTAATGCAGATACCAGAGAGTTGTGGCACAAGTGGCACACACCAAGGTTGTTTTTTGTTTGTTTGGTTTTTGTTAGAATAAAGAAGTTTCTTATTTGGATAGGCAAAAAGCTGCTGTAGATATCCTGGAGTACATACAAGTGATTTGCACACTAGTTTGACTAGATGTGGCCTAATTTTCCTCAAAACCAATGACGTCTTGCTCCACCAACACCATTTATCATGCGTGCAAACGAGTCATTATGTGTGCAAATGATTTGAACTTGTCCTATTCTGGGATATCAACAGTAATTTTTTGTATTTGGATTGCTGCCTTCCTACACTGTAAAATATAACTTGTTGTTTCAACTTAAAAATAGGGCTGCCTTAAATTTTTAAGTTAAGTCAAGAAATAGAGTTTGTTCTTGTAACACAACCAATTGTTATCTTAATGAAAAATCACATGTTGTCTAAACTTTCGTCTTAGTTTAGGTGACTGAGATTTGTTAGTCAGTTCAACTCCTTTAATTGCAACACGTTCTCACTCCCAACTCGTCAAATGTGTGACGCATGGTCAGGCTCCCTCTGCTTCACTTATCGACCCCCCTCGCGTTGAGAATTGACGTGCAGGGTCCTCTCATTGAATACTATAGAGCTCCCTAAATGTTGCTTCTTGACAACAAGAGATTGCCGCGGAAGAGCCTGTTGTCCGTATATATATTTCCAAAATCACATTGCAGTGACGTATACAGAACACAATAAATTATATAATGTAAACAACTACCTAAGAAACAGCAGATACAGCAGATAAATTAATTATAGGCTATTACTTTTGTATCGTTTATTGCATTTATGAAGGGAGTGGTGTATGCTGGGTAATGGCACAGCTAGCGACTGGGTGACTTTATTCACCCGCTTCGGCTGTTATCAGTCCACACAATCAGTGGCTTGTCTAGAAAGGTTTTGTTGGGGGGGCCAGGTAGGGGCACAGATTTGGAGAAGGGTGGCAGATGTAATTGGCAGATAATGTTTAAAAAAAATTCTACCAACCGTTAACCATAATTCAATAATCCTATAAACCCAATAACTGAATGCACTTTTAACTCTTATTAGAATGAGATTTTAACCACTATGGTGCAAAGTTTTTAGATACTGCGTTGATAAAGTACAAGAGATACAATCAGTGCTTTGTCAGTGTTTACTCAGCATTCAAGGTCAGCAATATTTGCATAGTATTTTTACTGACATATAGTGCACATATGTTTTGGGCAAAAACATTTTTGAATATTAAAATACGAACATTTGTAACTAACAATTGACAAATTAGCCAATTCCAATGTAAAACTTTATCTGCCTGTTAAAAAAAAGAAGATAATCTTCTCACAAACTGGTGTTTGATTTTGAAACAGGAAAAAAGTGGGGAAACAACTGATAAGACTAACATTTGAATAAAACCTGAAAGCAAGTAAATACTTTATATGCTGCCTTATGGTAAACTTTGGTAATATTGATCAAGAACAACACTGGCTGATGATGAAATACAGTCAGCTGGCATGGTGACACTGCCAGTATTAACCTGCAGGGCTGGACTGGGACATAAAATTGGGCATTTTGACTAGAGACCAGCCCACCAGGTATTAACAAAAAATAATTTCCCCCAGGGATCAATAAAGTATTCTGATTCTGATTCTGATTCTGATTAAAGCCATAAAGACTTTGAATGAAAACAAATGCTGTTGTGTCAGTGATGTACACTGTCTTGTTGGTATATGTATGGTTTCTATACATTTTACGTCAGATAAAAACTTTGGTTGTAAGATTTAGATAATTATTTAATAAAAACTAGATATTTTAAATGAGAATAAGAAAGAAAAGTATTTCTTTGTGCCCCACCTTTCCCTGTTTATGCCCTACCTGGCCCCCTGGCAAAACTTTAGATCCACCCCTGCACAGTTACCAGCTGTCAGCTATTTAGAAAAGGATCCTGGTGTTATTTGTCTCTCAGAAACAGTTCATAACTTCCCTTCAACTCATTCATGTCACCTAAAAGGTAAACCTGTTTCTCCATCACCTGTTCAGCTCTGATGATTCAGTAAGGACATCTCCTGGTTTCATCTTCATGTTTCCCTCTCACCACATATCCAAACCGATATCATGACCAGCAGGTTTACAGCTTTGGCTCCAGCAAACATCAGCTGATACTAGAAATTAATATTAAATACATTCTAACAACAGCTGATCAAGCTTAAACGTGCTGCTGTTGTTTAGCGCGACATCTGCTGGTTTCCTCTTTCTGGCGCAAAGTGGGCGATAAACAAACAAGAGAGAAAAGACGATCAGCTGATCATTGATCAGTTTCATGATTGAAGTGGCCTGTGCCCCCCCCAGGCCACCCCGCTGGACACGCCACTGGATTGCACATCATGTTTTAAACTTGAAATTGCAGGTCATATAACTAAACAGAAGCAGCTGAAAGAAGATGATAGTTTAACATTTATCGTCCTTTTCAACAACTGCTCTACATTTACCAATGTTGTTACAATACTCTTACCAAAGTCAGTAAGGTTTTGTATAAATAGGTTTAAGTATAAATAGTGTCCAAGTAGAACAGTTATAAAAGTTTTAGCATTTTTAATTTTTTTTTTAAGGTTTTAAGTTTTTATTCATTTGTCATTTGTCCTGAATTAACATTCAGGATAAATATTTGCCTATTGTACGATGACGGTTCATATCAATATCCAAAAGAGAAATGTTGCAAAATAGAAGAATTATTTCTAAGAAGAAGTATTAAACCAGGATCAAAATGACATCATTCAACTATTTACAGCATTTTATGTTATTTGTTTTCTTTAGTTCAATCTGCTCTAAATCTAAACGTGTGCATGTATTTGATATGGTATACTGTTCAATAAAAGAGTAAATGTGCAAATTGTGAGAGGCCTTGTTCTTGTGTTATTCTTCCAGAAAAGGTTACTTCTACATAAACACATTTTTTTTTAAAAAAAATATACCACAACCTCACTTAAAAAATATAAGCCTACAGATTGTAAAACACATCCAGGCCTTTTAGTGGTTTAGTTGTGGACTGCTCTCCCTGCTTCGTTTGTGTCTTGTGATCGTTGTCATGTCTAAAGAAGAGGACTGAAACAGAGGTTAATCATACATACAAGAAAGAATTTGGTTAATGCAAATTACATTATTTGTGTATGAAAACAAAATGGAAATGGAAAGGTGGCAGGATTTAATCTTTAGTTCAGTTTCATTTTCTTTTCATGAGAAACTGAAAGTCACTCAGTCTTGTTGTCATTCCATTAAGAACATGACACTTTTTTCTGTCATTTGGAAAAAGGTTATTTTGTAACATATATTATTACATGTTTATTCATCACAGAGTATAACACAAGCATGTTTTGACTATGCCTATTTATCTAAACATAGCTTTGGAAGTCAGAGCTTGTTTTTCTGTTTTGTCAATCATGTGTGTTGTTAATGAAAAAGGACATGAGAATGAATTTCTGTCAGACAGTCTTTTGCACCATCAGAGCCATACATGTCTAGCTTTTTTTTTCTTTAATCTGAATCTAGTTTTCTTCGTAATCTGCTCATTTTTGGACTTCTCTTTTTGCCTGCTAACATCACCCTCCATAACTGACCAGTTGCTGTATTACCTTTAAAAAGAGCTGAGCACACTGTAAAATCTTAATTTATGATCTGTGTGTCTATGTAACTGCTGTTCCCCTTCAATTTAAAGAGCTGAAATGTCTAATATATAGAGTAGTTATGGCTTTTTAGAAATTACAATTTATCTTTCAGTTTCTATTCTTGATCATGGATAGCAAAACACACTGACTGAATGGAAACTCAGTGAATGGATAGAGACATTTAAAGATAAATTATTTCTATGCATCAGTGATGGCTACAAATATTGATACTTATATGATCTGTTAGCACTTGCATTTTTTTATACTTACTGCACAAAATGTGTAACCAAATGGAAATGTGCTAAAATTTAAAAGTTACAGAGTTATTTTAAACAAAAGCGAACACGCATTCAACTCATACATCAATGAGGAACTCGTTTAGAAAAGTATTTTTGAAGTGATTTTATAGATAATCCTTCACTTCTTCATCTGCTAGAACATAGAACATTTGACCTCGGTTTGGGTGAGATACAAGGAAGATCAGTGTGTGACTTATAAACATCACATAGAGAGCAGTAGATAGTCACCAAAGCAGCAGTAAGCTATGCCGACACTGTATCTTTTCAGTAGGAAGATCATGTCCACGCTATCTTAATGCCTCCCTACTTGGAAAGCACAGACAGAGACAAAGCACTGGTGAAGCAGATGTTGAAGTAGATGTTGGCCCAGTGTCTTGCTGAGCCAATATATGTTGGCAAAATGTTAGTGTGCTGCCTGGGAATTTCCATTCAAATTGTTTGGCACCCACCAAATAAGGAACAAAAAGTGACAATTGTGGTGGAAGTGTTCAAGAATTAATTTTTTTTGTATACAGAAGTAAAAAAAAAAAACCCACAGTATTTCACAGACTGGAAGTTTGGTGACTGACTTAGGTTAACATAAAACAGGAAAGTTTCATTTTACAGAGTCATGCAATAGCTGTTGCTTTAGTACACAGGTGTCGAACTCCAGTCCTCAAGGTCCGGTGTCCTGCAGGTTTTAAATGTGTCCTTGATCCATCACAGTTGATTTAAATGGTTAAATTACCTCCTCAGCATGTCATAAGTTCACCATCCTTTTCTGCTTATCCGTATCAAGGTCATGAAGGGTGAAGCCTATCCCAGCTACCATAGGGCAATAGGCAAGGTAAATTCACGTCAGATTAAAAATCTGATGCATATGATAACCACATCATCATTAACAAACTAAACTCCAGTTAACTTGATGTGAAAAGCATGTCCAAAGATGACATAACACTTGTTATGTCAAATGTTTTTTAAATCTTTCCTTCAGACACTATGATAAGTCAGTTTCTTTTTGCACAATTTCATCACACAATATCATTTTAACTGCATCCAGAAATTCTAACAGGGAGCAAAAAATCAAAGAAAAGAGGATCACAGTGAAAATATTTGGGGTGTGTGCAGTGGTGGCAGAGAACATTTGCATAAATGTGGTTGGAAAGAGGGGATGGAGGACATCATGTTCCCAAATCATTTGTACTTTATTTTTGCATGTCACAACATTTGCATATTTCCTTATGCAAATATGAAACCTGGTTATCCAAAAGAAAACTGAGTCACTGTCTGACCACAGTCTGGTACTGCAGTGTTTATGTGTACATGCAACCTCTTAGTGGTTGTAGGGGACATTTATTACATAGTGAAAATTTTACGCAACACACATACATGCATGAACTAATCATGTGATTCAGGTGTGTTGACCCAAGGTGAGATCTAAAACCTGCAGAGACACCGGCCCTCGTGGACTGAGATTGCCCAATGCCCACCCCTGGGCTAGATTGTGGTGTGGATATGTGGCCCAGGCCCATAGAAAACAGGTCTGGCCCAAATCTGGCATCAAGCTGGCACTTCTGACTGACCAGTGTCATGGCACAGTGTATGTCAACCAGGTGTGGGGCACGTCTGGCAATGATGCCACTGTTTATGCGATGGCATGGCATATCTGTCATGGTCCTGAGTCTACTGAGTCAGTGTTTTGTGTTTCTTTATGCTTTTGTTTAGTCTGAGTATGTATTCTGTTATGATTTGCCATTTGTTAGGTTTTTGTTCTGTGCCTCACCTGGTCCCACTTCTGTGTTCTGTCTGTCTATGGTGTCACACTGTCTGTTTGTGAATCTGTCTGTTTAGTTCAGTGCCTTGTCTGGTTCTCTGTGTCTGAGTTTCCTGTTTTATTCTGAAGGTCCTCGTCTCATGTGAGTGTGTTCTGTTTACGTTTCCCCTGTCCCGTCGGCTCTGATTTCTCCCAGGTGTGTTGCCCTCCTGTCTCTCATCCCCTGATTACTGCTGTGTGTAATTAAGCCCTGTGTGTTCTTCTGCTTGTTGCTGGTTCGTCTGTGTTCCACGGTGTCCTGTGCCTTGTCTGCGGCGCTCTGCCGCTCACCCTGTTTGGTATCATCTCAGGTTGGTTATTTAGTTTTCCCAGTTTAGGTTTCTTTAGTTTTGTTATCCCTCTTTGCCTGTTTTGCCACTACGCCACTGTGTAAATAAACATCACAGGCATTATCATCTACTACCTGCGTTTTGGGTCCTTTCTCCCTCCAACACCACACAGCTCGCCTCGGCAGCCGTGACAATGGCTGTATCCCAATTCAGGGTCTGCAGCCTTAAAGGCTGCATTTCAAGGCCAATTATGTCACAGTGGTGCGCCGAAGGCTGTCCCAATTCAAAAGCTGCTCGAAATGCTGCCCTCAAATGCGTCCTTCATTTCCCTGAATTTTAAGGCTGTGGCAGTGTAGACTTCGTGGTCCCATATATCCCACAATTCATAGCGCGGCAGTCGGTGTGGATAATTCTGCCGCAGACGGCAGAAGCGGAGCGGCCGAAGAGTAAACTGTGAAAAGTAAGTACTGAATATTATGTCACTTATTTATGTGCAAATGTTTAATAATGAGGAACATGAAAACATTACTGTTGGCCACATGTCGGCAAAGTTATTTGCCATTAGCGATGTTTGTACGTTCAGCTTTTACTTGCTTTTAAAGCCTTTAAAATCTAATAATACAATAGTCGACTTTAATTTTACAGAGAATGTGATGATTTTGTGGATAATTAAAGTCAGTCATATATCCACAAACACAACAAGCTGAAAGTCAGTGATGCTGCTCGGTTTGCAGTCCTGAATATGACGGCACAAGCAGGATTCACTGCACTGTCTCTCACAGTTGAAGTGTACCTCTGGTGCAAATTACTGACCTCTGTCATCATTTTAAGTGGGGGAACTTGCACAATCGGTGGCTGACTAAATACTTTTTTGCCCCACTGTACGTACGTACGTACGTACGTACGTACGTACATACATACATACATACATACATACATACATACATACATACATACATACATACATACATACATACAAAAAAAAAAAAAAATACTACCACTATGTATACATAGTGGTAGTATTTTTTTTTTTTTTTTTTTTACAAAGTACTAACTTGCAAATACATCTGAATAGTGGGTGGATGTCCATCCCCTTAAAGCAACTGGGGTGCACCTGCCTTGACATAATAGTTCCACCTGAGGTGTTGCTCCATTTTTCTGTCCTTCTGTACAGTCCATGTGACAAAATAATATACTGCATAAATTGGTCATGTTTCCAAAGTCATTGTTAATGTAGGAGCGGTGCTGAGCAGGATCAATGTCCACAAGGCTGCAGGTCCTGATGGCATCCCCGGGCGTGTTCTCAGAGCGTGTTCTGGGGAGCTTGCAGGAGTGCTCACAGACATATTCAATCTGTCCTTGGCCCACGCTGTGGTACCGGCCTGCTTCAAATCCACCTCCATCGTCCCGATACCCAAAAACTCCAACCCATCTTGCCTCAATGACTACCGCCCAGTAGCACTCACCCCCATCATCACTAAGTGCTTAGAGCAGCTGATAGCACACTTCAAATCCTGTCTCCCCCCCACCCTGGACCCCCATCGTGGACTACAGGAGGAATGCTGACCCATATGTTTGACTCAAGAGCAATATTTTGATCTATGATAAATGATTACAGTTTTAAATTAGGTACACATCCTGAAGTCGCCGGAGAAAACCATGATGGAATCCACTGAACATTCAAGGCTGAGGAGTGCTTACTCCCAGGTAAACAGAATAGTTTCCTGTGATTACAGTAGTTCCAGTTGTTTAATTATGCTTCCTTACTTTTCTCTTTCTCTTTAGAACTCCTTAAATCGTATGTTCCTGCCAGAGCATTAAGATCATCTACTCAGTTACTCTTGGTGCAGCCTAGATCTCGGCTGAAGTCTAGAGGTGACCGGGCGTTTGCCCTGGCTGCACCAGAGTTGTGGAATAACCTTCCGATTGTGATCCGGGCGTCTGATTCCATCCAATCTTTTATATCACGGTTAAAAACCTATTTGTTTAATCTCGCCTTTCCTGTTTGTTAATGCTCGCACCTGACTTTTAGACTTACTCTATTTTTTCTTATACATATTTTTTATGGCTTGTGCTTTTATTATGTTTTTATTTTGATATGCATTTTATATTACCCCTGTGTATTAGTGGCATTGACCTGTGAGTATATTTGATACTTTGCTAAAGCCTTATAATACTCATGTTACTTCTCTGTCTCTTATGTTAAGCACTTTGGTATACCGCTGGTTTTTAAATGTGCTCTATAAATAAAGTTTGTTGTTGTTGTTGTTATCATCATGCTTTGTATTTTTTAGATTTTACATGCGTTACTGGGGTTATAAAAGCAAATACATGTAACAAATTGTAAGGAAGAATTTATGATCGATAAACAGGAAGAAAAAGTGCTGACTGTTAGTAACCAATGTGGTGGCAGATTTCTTTTCTCATATATTAATCACATATTTAATAATATTACATCAGTTGTAGTAATATCACTTTCTCACTTTACTATAGTAAGAGCACTCCTGTCACTAGTTTACATGCATGTGGAAAGTTAACACAGTGAGGCCGTTGTAATGGGAGACGTTAAACAGATAGTGAGACTCCTTCTGCTTATCAGGGATGTAAATCTTTAGGTGATGGCCAAGCAGAAAACAAGGTCATAATTCTCTCTGTGAGGGAGAAGGTATAGCCCCTGTGAGAGGGGGGCTATACCTACATGTAAGAGTTTGTGGAATGTTCTTTGTCTGTGTCTCTGTATATAAGATGTAAGGGCGGTGGCCACAATTCAGAGATGGTCCTAGTGTTTCACTGGGGTGCTCTCTCCACATTGCAATGTGTTTATTAAACCCACTTCAAATCAAGCACACTGGGTGTGATGCAGGTTATTGTTAAATTTTCCATGACACCAACTAGTGGAAAGAGGGTGGGATTAAAAAAGCTTATACTTGTGCTATGCTTCTTTTTTTTCTTTTTCTTTTTTAATAATCATTATTGTTTGGTTTTCCTTTTGTTTTGGAAAACCAAAATAAACCGACAATACAACACATTACAAATACCAGGAATGTCGAGCAGTTTCATTCATATGGACTTCGCTATCTTCTTATTATTTCCATTGCTCTCTCTCTCTCTCTCTCACTCTTATGAAACACCGGATCCGTTAGTGCTCTGGCGCTCAGCCTGGCGCACTGGACCGAACCAAATCATGAGATAAGGAGGGGGGGCAGTGTTAGACGCTGACTCGATTTCATTATTTGCTGCCAGAACAAAACAAAATTGACTCCTGTAACGCCCCCAACACGTACCTTATGAAACAAACATGCCTTTATTCTAATAGGTTAATAATATTTTTTAAAACTAAAAGTAATTGACGGTTTACTATTTTTCTAGCGCTCATATTATCACTTTTCTCATCTTTATGACGCCTCTGTTTGTTAGTACGGAATGAAGCTTAGAAAACGGGACATAATTGTGCGATTTTATCACTATTTTTGCTATATACGTATATAAGACAGTGTTCTTATTTCTTCTCTTTTGTTTTTAATCTGTAATAATCTTTAAACTTTAATCCATTCGATTTTTTTGTCACCAAACAAAACCGCTTTCTACATGCATCAACACCACTTCTTCATCTCCCCCACCCCCTTATTTGTTTTCTGAGTTCTGCTTTTCCCTTCACACCCACTTTAGTCTGTCTAGGTTTAGCGTTGTGTTATATGTAGAGATCCACTTTCACTTGTCAAACAGTCAACTACACGTTTTGCAAAACCGAGTCTCAGTTTTGTTTTTGGACTTTTACTTTTTGCTAGATTTTTCTTTTCACCCTGTTCCAGTGTGTGCCTCCCTGCATTTTTTTTATTTACTTTTCTTATTGTCAACTGTCTTTTTCTGCATTACTTTAAACCAAAGGTAAGTAGTTTAAACTTTTAATCTGAATTGAATAAAAGTTTATCTGAATATAGAATCAGAGTCACTGCATTTAAGGAGCAGTTGATTACAAAGGCCTCATTTTCAAGCAGTACTTTTAAAATTAAATATTACAGTTTATCTTTTAGTTTTAGTTTCTTGCATATGGATAATTTTGTGCGAACAAATTGGGCCTAAGTAAGTGGCTGGAGAGATCTGAAGGTGAAGTATTGAAATGTGTCCCTGATGGGTACAGATATTGATACTGATGTGATATGTTAACTGTGAAACATAAAATCTTTTACTAAAAGTGCTGCAACATTGTTCTGCAGTCCAATGTAAACATTTTGTACATTCTCCAGAGCTGTGGGATGCGCCAGGAAGTTGGGGGTGGGGAGGTTTAGGGTGTAAGAGATAAAATGTACATTGCATTCCTTCTTGTCATGATCTAATGCGCTCTATAAAGTCTCTGAACTAGCAAACCCAGCTGCACACAGAGCACAAGAATAAACAGTATAAACTGAAACTGATTGGTCCGCACAGCCAAGAAATCATATCAGATGTTCTGTGGCTAAAATATCTTTTTCATCCACAAAATGGGTGGAGGTCTTAGAACGGAGAACTTAAGACCGTTAGAACTTTTCTATCAAACTCAGCTTAAGTCTGAGAAAAAGTACTCTCCTCTCCTTCCCTTCTTAAAGTGCAAAAGTCTTTAAGTATTTTGTCAGAAAGTTTTTTTATTCTGTTTCCAGTGACATTATGTTCAGTTGAGGTATTGCTGCCCATCTTAAATTGGGGTTTAGACAACTTGCCTCATTCACCCATTCACGCCCATTCATACAACCACTTTTTCTGTGCTCTTTACTTTAGACTTTCTGAATGCAGGATATTTTATCAAAGCTATTTAGCAGGAGCAAAGCAAAGGATGACTTAAATAATAATAATTAATGTGTCCTGTTTGTGTCCCACTGCTTACTTCACATCTCCCCCAGCAGCCTTTTCCAGCATTACTTTCAACAAAAGGTGAGCAGTTTGAATTTTTAATCTGAATTTAATATCAGTGTCTCTGATTTTATATGCATTAAAGTTGGTCACAAATGTCAAATCTGTAAAGCAGCACTGTCTGGTTAAATATTTCAATTTATCCTAACAAACTTGAAGCATTTTATTATAGTTTTTTTTAGTAGACAGACAAAGTAATTTTAAGCCTCAGTTTTGTACTATATAATGGCCGTTAAGCAAACGACAGGAGCTAGAAAGGTGGCTATCATCATCCATTTTGTGAGGATACGTGCTCAGATATATATATATATATATATATATATATATATATATATATATATATATATATATATATATATATATATATACACACACACATATATATACATATACATACATACACACACACACACAACAAAAATATAAACGCAACACCTTTGTTACTGCTCCCATTCCCCATGGGATGGACGTAGAGACCTAAAATTCATTCCAGATACACAATATAACCATCCCTCCCAAACAGTGGTCACAAATCAGTCCAAATGTGTGGTAGTGGGCACATCTGCCATATTGAGATAATCCATCCCACCTCACAGGTGTGCCACATCAGGATGCTGATCTGACATCATGAGTAGTGCACAGGTGTACCTCAGACTGCCCACAACAAAAGGCCACCCTGGAATGTGCAGTTTTTTGCGCTATTGGGGGTCTGGGGACCCAGAACCGGTCAGTATCTGGTGTGACCACCATTTGCCTCATGCAGTGCAACACATCGTCGCATGGAGTCTATCAGATTGTCAATTGTCGCCTGTGGAATGTTGGTCCACTCCACTTCAATGGCTGTGCGAGGTTGTTGGATATTCGTGGGAACTGGTACACGCTGTCGTATACGCCGGTCAAGCACATCCCGAACATGCTCAATGGGTGACATGTCCGGTGAGTATGCTGGCCATGCAAGAACTGGGACATTCTCAGCTGCCATCTGCCCTGAACAATGTGAACCATGATTCATCCGTGAAGCGCACACCTCTCCAACGTGCCAGACGCCATCGAATGTGAGCATTTGCCCACACAAGTCTGTTACGGCGACGAGCTGGAGTCAGGTCAAGACCCCGATGAGGACCACGGGCATGCAGTTGAGCGTCCCTGAGACGGTTTCTGACAGTTTATGCAGAAATTGTTTGGTTGTGCAAACCAATTGTTCCAGCAGCTGTCTGGGTGGCTGGTCTCAGACGATCTTGGAGGTGAACCTGCTGGATGTGGAGGTCCTGGGCTGGTGTGTGGTTACACGAGGTCTGCGGTTGTGAGGCCGGTTGGATGTGCTGCCATATTCTCTGAAACACCTGTGGAGACGGCTTATGGTTGAGAAATGAACATTCAATGCACGGGCGACAGATCTGGTTGACATTCCTGCTGTCAGCATGCCAATTGCACGCTCCCTCATTGCTTGTGGCATCTGTGGCATTTTGCTGTGAGACAAAACTGCACATTCCAGGGTGGCCTTTTGTTGTGGGCAGTCTGAGGTACACCTGTGCACTACTCATGATGTCAGATCAGCATCCTGATGTGGCACACCTGTGAGGTGGGATGGATTATCCTAATATAGCAGATGTGCCCACTACCACACATTTGGACTGATTTGTGACCACTGTTTGGGAGGGATGGTTATATTGTGTATCTGGAATGAATTTTAGGTCTCTACGTCCATCCCATGGGGAATGGGAGCAGTAACAAAGGTGTTGCGTTTATATTTTTGTTGCGTATATATATATATATATATATATATATATATATATATATATATATAGGGATGGGTGCTGGGCCTGGCCGAACATCAGCCATCCCCACCCGAGAAACAGATACGGGTGTAGGGACAAGCTGGGCTCTGGCTGCCTTTACCCTGCGGGCCGGTGTAGGTGCAGGAGCTAGCTGGACCTCTGTCGCTCCCACCCGAGGAACTGAGACGGGTGCAGGAGTCGGCAGGGTCACGGCTGACCTCACCCGGGGAACCGGAACAGGAGCAGGCAAAGGCTGGGTGTCCATCAACCCCACCCGAGGAGCAGGTACGGGTGCCGGGATGAACGGAGCCTTTGCCAGACTGGGGACAGAAGCAGGGACCAGCTGGACCTCAGCCACCCTCTCCCGAGGAACTGATACGGGAGCAAGGGAAAGCTGGGCCCGCGCTGCCCTGGTTACAGGAACTGGAGGTGGAGAGCGAAGCACAGGAACAGCAACAGTCACTGGGTGAACTAAGTTGGAGCCAAACACAGTGTCAGCAAACTGCGACTCATGGTCGGCTGGTTCTAGCAGCTCTGCTGTACTTAAGTTGTCCATGTCATAATTAGCAGTTTTAGAATGAGTGAGTCTAGGAGCAGCCACAGGTACAGGAGAACTCACACAAGCAGCGTCTGGACAACCTGAATGTGAGACAACACTACACACAGTTGTATGGGATGTAGCCTGAGACGAAGTGCACATAGAGTCCATGAAACCTGGCTGAAAAGTGTGGCGCACAGAGTTGAACTGACATGACCGGGGAACAGAAAATTTAACCTGTGCAAACAGCTCTGCAGTGCTCAAACCAAGATCGCTTGCCAGTCTATGTATAGCGAATGGAGCCTTGCGGCTCTTAACCTTAGCAGGCATTGAATACACAGTTTCAACGAGTCCACGAGGAAAAACAGAAACAGTCTCTTGCTTAGCAGGCACGAGAGAAGGTGAGGTTACACAGGTAGCATCCGAGCTAGCACTTTCGAGTTGTGGCACAGAAAAACCCACAGCCTGAGAAACTGAAGGAATCACACTGGGAGTCACAGACACAAGAGCTGGTTTAAAGATAAAACTGTTCATAGCAGAGGAATGGCTACTAGTCTCTGTGTCACCTGGCTCGGGCAGAACGCTAGGCGTAGACGTTAAGATGGCTGGCTCAGCAACACAGGTCTCAGTAACTCTTTGAGGAGCTGCGAAAGCAAAGGCTGGTTGAGGAGTTGACTGGGAAACATCAGAAATGTCTAAAGACAAAACAGGCTGGAATGTGAAACAGTCACTAGAAGGAGCATCAGCTATAGAACACACGGGTTCAGGGGGTATGTGTTTCTGGGACTGGGAAACCTCAGAATCCAAAGGCTGAGTAAAACAGTTCTGCGGAGCTGCAATGCTGGTAGCAGTATGTGGGTGAGTCTGGTGTAGGATAGCAGTCTTTGGTTCAGCTAACTCTACAGGTGAAACATTCATACTGGCTAAATCAAAGGAAACACTGCGAGCATTACAAGAATCTGATGGCTCAGAAATGCAAAGATCACTAGTGAGAGCTACGGGTGAATAATCCGAAACTGAGGTGCCTCGCTGTATAGTGTCTCTAGAGTCCAAACACACAGTGGCGGAGTTATCCGATTCAGGCAACACACTGGCGGGCAAAACAGTTACTCACAGTGGTGGAAAAGTTATGAAGTCCGGGATCAGAAAACTTGGGCTGAGAGTGTGACGCACAGTCACTCTCTCCCACAGGTGCAGCCCGCTTAGCAGTACTGGCGCGACGGCGGCGTGAACGCCGTTTTCGCCGAGAAGGGGGAGGAGATGAGCCGGGCCGCGAATCCTCCAGCGGACCGGGCTGAACATCCTCCGGCTCTTCATACTGGAGCGGCTGCTCCGGGCGGATGCCTACGGTGGAGACGAGGAAGTCCTGGATGCGGGGGTGTAGCGCGCCGAATAACCAGGGGAGTCCGGACACCATCCGCTGTAGACGGCTGGCTAAGATCTCCCGGTATCCTCCCCTTGGCAGCGTCAACCACTCCTGACAGTCATATTCCACCGTGTAAATTAGGTCCTCACGGAGCTCAGCGGAGGGGTTGTGAACTGCTGGGTCCATGTCGTGGTCGCGTTCTTCTGTCATGATTCGTTGTGTGGCAGGCAGGAGAAGGACCCAAGATGCAGACTCACAGACACGGGGATAAACTTAAAGAACACAGCTTTAATGCTGGCACGGCAGAATACAGGAAATACAGAACTAACTGGGAAAAAGTAAACTAACACTCGCAGGAAGACACAGGAAGATCCACACAACATGAGGGAGAACGCGACACAGAACTGAGGGAGACGCAGACATAAATACACCAAGGGTTAACGAGCGGAGTGGGAGCACATGGGGAACACAGGTGACACTGATAATAATCACGAGACATGGCAGGAGTGAACACAACACTGACGGGAGACGGGCGAGGTGAAACAGGAAGTACAGAGGTTCAGACAGGAGGAGAGAGAGCACGAGTAGAACACCAACATAACGGGCAGGGGAGACACGGAATAAACACGAAAGGGGACGAGGGCTCATGAATACACAGAGGGGCACACAGGAGGTGAGAGTCAAAAAGGGAAAGCACTCAGGGAACACCACAACAGGGCAACTCAGGAAACGGAGCCTAAACAGGGAACTGAATACAAAGACACATGAGAACTAAGAATACTGGGCCAACATGGCCCAGGATCATGACAGTATATATATATATATATATATATATATATATGTATACACAGTTAGCGCTTTATTATTTTGGTTCATTATTTATCTTTTCCTTCCACTCTGTGACATTGAGCAGTACAGAATGTGAAATGTTTATGTTGACTTTCATTGCAATAAACGACTGTTTTCAGAGGTATAACATTTAAAAGACGTAACGTCGGTACATGTATTCTGTTACTCCCCAACACTGGTAATAAAGAAAACCAGAAACAATTTGGTGAATGCATTTAGGTTTTGGGAAGTTTTGCATTAGGGAGATTTGTGTATGAAAACCTGTAAATGGAAAGATGGCAGGATTTAATCTTTAGTTCAGTTTCATTTCCTTTTTATCAGAAACTGAAAGTGAGTCTTATTGTCGTACTCTTTCATTAAGAACATGACACTTTTTGCCTCCAGCAGGCTTCCTGACCTTGCTTTACGTGTGACTTTCCATAGCAGTTATTTTTCTGTTATCTGGACAAGGCTATTTTATTACATATTTTATGTGTTTAATCGTCACAGAGTTAAATATAAGCATCTTTTGACTATGCCTATCTATCTAAACAGCTCTGGAAGAAGGATAGTCATGCATCAACACCACTTCTTCGTCTCCCCCACCCCCTTTTTTGTTTTCTGAGTTCTGCTTTTCCCTTCACACCCACTTTACTCTGTCTAGGTTTAGCGTTGTGTTATATGTAGAGATCCACTTTCACTTGCCTTTTGCCAAACAGTCAACTACACCTTTTTGCAAAAACCAAGTCTCAGTTTTGTTTTTGGTCTTTTGCTTTTAGCTAGATTTTTCTTTTCACCCTGTTCCAGTGTGTGCCTCCCTACATTTTGTTGTTGTTGTTTTTTTACTTCTCTTATTGTCAGAAGAAGAAGGAAGAAGGATAGTCAGATCCTCTTGTTCTGCTTTGTCAACAATGTGTGTTTCTGATGAAATAGTACATGAGAATAATCTGAATAAGTTGAAACAGCACCTCACCAAACTCATTGTTGCTGTTGTAAGTGATGTAACTTTTTCTTCTTTGTTATTTTTATTTAATTTATTATTATTCATTTTTGCAAAGTTTTTTTGTTTTTTTTTCTTTTTCTACTTGACCCCTTTAACTCATTTGAACTTTGACATACAGACAACAATGAACCAAGACAGTTTCTACATTTGACAAACATCCAGCCACTCTCGTCAGCCCTTCCTGCTTTTCTCATTCCCTGATCGGCAGACCAGGTTTTACTTTGTTTCTGACCATAGCTGGACTGGCCATTGGGCATACCGGGCATTTGCCCAGTAGGCGGTGATTTTTCGTTTTTTGGTGGGCAGATGGTTGTTTGTTTGTTTGTTTTGTTTTGTTCTGTAACGGTATAAACAATGAAAGTTCATGGATTGGGCAAAGTGTCATGATAAACTCTGGGCTGGACCAATTACAGCCGAGGAGGTTGGATGCACCCTCCCCCTTGCTTGGGCAATGGCTCCGAAAGCAGTCTTATTGCAGACAAATATAAGAAAATGGTACTGAGGTGAAAAGGAACACGATTTGTCCCGTACTTCAGCTAGAATAAAAAAAAGACAGAAAGCTGGAGTTATTCTGCGTCTTTATGCTGCACAGCTGCCTCTTCTTCTCTCCTTCTCTCTCTCCCTCTCCTGTTTGGCACTTCAGTCATGAAACTGATCAATGATCAGCTGATCGTCTTTTCTGTCCCGTCTCTCTCGCTTGCCCACTTTGTGCCAGAAAGAGGAAACCAGCGGATGTTGAACTAAACAATAGCAGCAAGTTTAAGCTTGATCAGCTGTTGTTAGAATTGATTCAATATTACTTTCTAGTATCAGCTGATGTTTGCTGCAAACACAGCTGTAAAAGCTGCTGGTCATGATATCAGTTTGGATATGTGGTGAGAGGGAAACATGAAGATGAAACCAGGAAATGTCCTTACTGAATCATCAGAGCTGAACAGGTGATGGAGAAACAGGTTTACCTTTTAGGTGACATGAATGAGTTGAAGGGAAGTTATGAACTGTTTCTGAGAGACAAATAACACCAGGATGCTTTGTAGTTGACAGCTAGTAACTGTGCAGGGGCGGATCTAGCTAAGTTTTGCCGGGGGGCCAGGTAGGGCATTAACCGGGAAATTCTCATTTAAAATGTCTGGTTTTTAATAAATAATTATCTGAATCTTACAAACAAAGTTTTCATTTGATGTAAAATGTATAAAAATCCATTATTGTATCTAGTAAATATTAAGTCTAATATATACTCTAAGCTATGGTAGTTTTTCCTTTCTGAAGGTATCATCTGTGCAGTCTACAATTATGTTGAAGAAATTATTATTTAATTATTGTAATGTGTTAATAATTGATTTCTGTCCATTTGTTTTTACATGTGCATTAAATTAAAGACGATTATGTCAATTAAGCATCACGAGGCGGAGGGTGGGGGGTGGTTCCCTATTTTTGTTTTTTTGGGGGGGGGGGGTAGGATTTGTCAACCCTATTAGTTAGGTTGTTTAATATTTCCATTAAGTACTGTTTCGAATACCAGAATAGGGAGGATGGTGTAGGTTTAAGTTTATTAGATTGATACATATATACCAACAAGACAGTGTACATCACTGTGACAACAGTGTTTGTTTTCATTCAAAGGCTTTGTGGTTTTTCCTATATAACCTGGTGGGCCGGTCTCTAGTCAAAATGCCCGGGCGGATTTTTTGTCCCAGTCCATGCCTGGCTGGACCCAGAGTGAAATTAATTTGTTATTTCTTATCTTTCATCTGAAAAGTGTCACTTACGTTAATACATACAGGTGAGTTTGTTTTAGAACTTTTATGGTGCGCTAATTACATTAAATTTCAACATATCATTTTGTGGCAGGTTGTGGTTTAGCATCAGGTGAGGGGTAGAGCGAGTTCAGGTGACAGCGGCAGGGGAGGCTGGGAGAAAGAGCTGATGCCTGCCACGGTGTGAAACGAGTGGCTTCGAGTTGTGAACTAAATAAAAACTATTAGTGAAACGTGACGCAGAACTGTCTCCTTGTGTGTGTCATAACAGAGATCAGTAACAGAGTGATACAGTGGTGCCCAGCTTGCCGCTACGACATGTCAAACCCACAGAATCTACAGCAAGGTCGCGCACTGGCTCAAATGTTCGCCGACATGGCGGACTTGCAGCAGCAGCAGGCAGTACTACAGCAGCAGCAGGCAGTACTGCACCAGCGGCAGATGCAGATGCTACTAAACCTTTTGCCTCAGTCTGGGGCCGCTGCGAATCCGCTCCACCTGGAACTCTCTCCAGAAGACCATCGTCGCCGCTTCCGTGGTTGCCGCATGGGACCACAAGAAGGGCCTTCGGCTTTTGCCCAGCAGCTCCTGTACGACGCGGGGAGGCGGCTGCATCCTGGCAGTGGGGAGGCGCAGCTGCTGGAGGCTGTCGTTCTGGAGCAGTTTGTGGAGGGGCTCCCAAGGGAAATGGCGGACTGGGTCAAGTGTCGCAAGCCACCCAATCTGCAGGCGGCAGTGAGGCTGGCTGAAGAACACCTGGCGGCGCGGACGGAAAACCCCAGAAGATCGCAGCCAGGGGAGGTGAGCATCTGCAAAAGAGTGATTTTTGATGTTTTGGTTTTTTAAGTCTAATATCTTTACTTATGTTAGTAAATGCACTTTAGTCAACAGGGTTTATGAAGGGGTTGTATATAAAATAAAGAAATGATCTGTCTTCCAAGTATCTTTATGACTTTATGCGTATTTGTACCCATATTGTCATCAATCCAGTTCTTTTTGATTATAGAACTGTGATGTTATATTTGTTATTTCTGATGCCCTCTTGGCTAGCTCTCTCTTGAAAAAAACATTGTTATTGTCAATTACGTTTTACCCTGATTTGAAGTTACTTGATATTCATCATGAGCAATATTTTTGACAGATTTTAAGTCAACAAGTAATTTATAACAGCTTAAATTCCTGCAGTAAACTTTTTGACAAATGCTGGAAACCCCTTTTTGGCAGATGATCACTTTTTGGTACCCTACTGGCCCCAAGGAGCAAACTTTCCGTGCCTGTGCCAGCGACACTGACCATTGAGGACCACTGGCTACGCTCCAACAACCATTTCCTCTCTGCTTTCTATCCCCAGGTCCTGGCAGCGACAGGCGCTGTACCTGGCTCATTGGTGGCTGCACAGACACAGGGACAGGTGCGTGAGCAGTGTGGGGACCTGGGACATTTTCAACAGGAATGCCAGGAGGACGCCATGGAGGTGCAGCAGGTGTACAGTGTTACCGGGATGTCTACTCCCAACTTTGGTCGAGGAGGGATGTACAGCGTTCTGGTAAGGTGCCAAGGGATTGTACGACAGGGAATTGGGGTTGCACGCAGACTACTCATTGTTGGAGGAGTTGGTGAAGGTTAGATGTGTGTATTAGTGGTGGGCAGGCACGTGCGAGGGGGGGGGGGGGGGGGGGGGGCTTGAGCACCTGCCCCTTTCCTGATGGGTGCCCCAAGTGCCCTTTTCTTGAGTATAATTTTTATTTATTTTTTATTTTTATTACTATTTTTTGTTTATTTTTGTGTGCGTGTGGAGTCCTGTCTGTTCCCCTCAACAATAATATTTAACTATTAATCATAGTTTTGCTAAGTAAAAGGATGTGGTTTCCATCAGTCACATGACTACCATTAACCAATGATTGCCCTTGATGGCAGAGCGCGCTGGTTACGAACCAGGAACGAACTCGCAAAGAGCACGCGCATTCTTTGCCGTCTGAGCGGTGCAGAGCTGTAGGAGACTGATGCAACAAAAGCCAGTAAGTAGGTGTACAGCGTATTCTTTAGTCAACACAGCCCGTTCCTCCTGCACTATCAGGAGCAGGATCAGCAGAAACTCCTCAACAGCAACATTGTACCCCATCAGGTAAAACAGTGATATAGTATGATGCGATTCCGTATTAGATTCTTAAAGAATGTGTGTTGTTGTTCAGCCTGGCTCTATGTGCCTGTTTTTAACTTTGAGCACCCGCCCCTTTAAACAGCTCTGCATGGCCCTGGTGGTGGGCGGATCAAACCAAAACATAGATGCCAAAGTTTGTTTTGATATTGATAAATAGGAGCATAATGAGACTGATATTAGTTTCTGTCTTGATACATACTCAATCATCCAGGTAAGTAAATCCCAAGTTTTCCCAACTATATAAAGTGCAAATGTTTATAAGGTTGGGGAAACCTGCAGTTAGCTGAGACTGAAGAAGTCACTTGGATGAGCGATGAAACGTTTCTCCCACTGAAAACAGTCCAGATGAACAGAATTAACTTTTTGGGATACTGGTTTCTGTTTCTTTGTTACTCCTAGAATCATCAAAGAGGCAACCTAAGGGCAACCTCTATCTAAGTGCTGCTGCTTTCAAGTGTCACAATAACATTTATTGTGATTGAAACAAATATCCCGAATATATCATAACCCCTTTGTGTTAACTGTAAAAGGGATACTGTGCAGTTACTATATTTAAACTACAAGTAGATGTGATACAGACTTCTCATTATATGTTTTCTGTCCTTGGGTTTAATTAATAATCCAAAGAAAAGAAAATCCCCCAAACACTTATAGGTCATGAAAATTCATTCTGATTTAGCAGTTTGATCCACCATCCACCATAATTATTAAAAAGCATTAGTATCTGTATCAGAATCGTTGATACTGGGCCTTTATTTACTTAGTATAAAAGGAATACCAAATCCAGCAGTATCTCACACCACTAATGTGCATGGGGGAAATTCATGAAAGTCCTATCGTGTCACCCTGCAAAAACCACACCCTGCTACATAGTGATAGCAACAGCTGATTTGGATCAGGTAAGGGTTATTGGAAATCGGATAATGAAGCAGCATGCCTTCATTCTTCATAAATATACACTAAGGTGACCTGAGTCAAAGCAAGGCCCCAGTCACACAAGCCTGACCACCCTGCGACTTAAAGTTCTTACAACCTCCACCAACCACTAAACAACTGATGTAGTTGCCTGATGTTGGAATACACATTTTACCCTAACAGCTTTTTTTTTAATCACTGTGCTAGTTGAGAATATATGTAAATATAAGTGTGTACATTTTAAAAAGTGCATGTGAATGTTTTTGACAGTTTGTTAAAGAACAAATTGTTTCTGTACAGGAGCAATGATTTCTTCTGTAAATTCAATTATGCATACATGTACAATTTATAATAATTTAACTTCAAATGTGAAAGTTGAATATTTATATGCTTCCACAGGATTTGCCATCCATAAGTGAAAAAGGTGAGAAAAATGTATCTCACTCTCATTTTAATACATCTAATTTATTTATTTATTTTCACAGTATTATTTTTGCAACATCTAAAATACACCATAATCAGAAGTTTCAATATTCAGATTTTCTTTTTAAATTGTATTATTTTGTTTAAATCCAAAAAGGAAAAAGAAAGTCAGAACTTGAGTTTGGCGAATGGCAACCATCTCCTAAACGACAAGACAACTGTGCAGCAGGATCTCAGTCAGGTACACACACATATATGAAATCCTCACACTTATTCCTGCTTTGTGTCACCATTTTTAACTGAGTAGTCAAAATCAGTCAAATCCACAGTAATCTGTCATCCAAGGTCAAGGAAAAAACAATATTTCAGAATCTCCTCTTGTTGGGTTCAGTTAGGATCGTAAGGAGACTGGCAGTGGTAACTCAACTTAAAGAGGGAAAAACCTTCCACTCAGAATGAGACACTGACAACAACTTAAGGAAAAAAGTGATTTGAGTGTATTCAACATTTAAATGGTCCAAAACATAGACATGAACAAACCTTTATCTTCAACAATGTACAACATATCACTTCAAGTGTCCATAAATGTGTCAGGCATGCTGTCCATTTCAGTTCAGTGCACTTTGTGTTCAGTATGTGGTAAGTGTTCAAGTTATTTGAATTGTCTTTAGTCACTGTTTTGCTTTTTGGTGCATCAGGTTTTGTGTTAAGTGGAATCAGATCTGACCCAAAAAGGAAAAAAGTAGCTCATTAAAAAACGTTAATCCTTAAAAAAAAATTACAAATCGTTGTATCCTACCACTCTCCAAGGAAACAGGTGGCCTTCAGATTAAGAACGTCCTTTCTAGGCACCTCTAGTGGCATCCAGTCCTTAGATGGCACCGCTCGGTCCTTGCAGCAGATTTCTACTACTTAAAAAAAACAGCCAGGATATTCTTCAAAGAAAACATTAATTCTGTAGCGCAACACGTTGCAGGACTGAATCTCCACACAGCTTTGCGCATCTAGCTCCATGCAGGCGGATGCAGGGAAAGAAAGTCACCACGCACAGCGCTATGGTGCATTCATGGGAAAATGGGAAAACTTAACAAAACAGTAACACTTAAAATTAGAATAAAAACAGAATACAATTGGCAATAAAATAACCATGGGTTACATTTGCATATCAGTGGACCATATTTGCATTACACTGGTTCCAAGTTCCTACTTATTAGGGTTTTTTTCTGTTTCTCTGACAGAAACAAAAATACTGTCTGATGTCAAAGACATAATGAGACGTGTCAGTGAAAGACTACATGGCCGTGACAAGCTCAGCGCTTTCCTAAAGTGAGTAATAAAGATTTTCTATTTTTGTTGGATGTTCTTCCAACCATTTCCCAGGAAGTTGGGACAGTCTGTAACATTTTGCTGGTATTTGGTATAATAAACATACTAAAGATTTAAACTCGGTCAGAGCTCAGCATGGAGCTGTGTAGTTTGTTTCAGTAGTAAGTTGAATTTTTTCAACACATTTTAAAAAACAATTTTTTTCTGATTTTACTGCATTTTCAGTTTGATATTTCTGAGAATGGGTCAGTTAATCCATATTTAAACCCGTTCAACAGGGATAAAATTGAAGATTTGGAGACAGAAAAGAGACACCTGGTTGGTGTCTTTGGTAGAACCGGGACTGGAAAGAGCTCTTTAATCAATGCCATCATGAATAAGGAGGGCCTGTTGCCTTCTGGAAGTGTCAGTGCATGTACCTCAGTAATGATAAAGGTGGAGGCTACAAATGGATCAAAGTATGAGGCACACATCGAGTTCATTACAAAAGAGGTAGAATGAAATATGAATATGGTGATTTTTGAAGTAATGTGTTACAATGTAGATACAAAAACTGCTTTACTAAAATTAAGATATAATCTTTTTTAGGATTGGGAAAATGAGGTGCAGTCCCTAAAACTGGCTCTTGAAGAAGATGATGATGATGATGATGGTGGTAATGATGATTGTCTTGACCCTGATGGAAAGTTATCAGCGCTGTATGGAGAAGAGTGGAAAGAAAAATCAACTCACAGCCTCATGGACAACAAATATTTCAGAGATATTCCAGAGTTTCTGAAGCCCAAGATAAAAATTTTGGAAAGTGACTCAGTAAGTGTGCAGTAATACAGGCCAAAATAAAATCTGGTTCTTCTTCTAGAACAAAGGAATACTTGCAGTTTAAAGCATATATTAGACCAGGGGTCCCCAACCTTTTTTGCGCCACGGACCGGTTTATGCCCGACAATATTTTCATGGACCGGCCTTTAAGGTGTTGTGGATAAATACAACAAAATAAAACTAATACCGGTACTGAAAAAAAGAAGATTTATTCATAACACACGTGAAAAGACCCAGGAAAACCGAGTTAACGATAAAAACGATAACAAAATAACGCTGAAAACCGATAAAACCCTGAAAACCATACATTTCACACCTGAGCCTCAACTCTCGCGGCCCGGTACCGGTCCAAGGCCCGGGGGTTGGGGACCACTGTATTAGACCACAGTTTGGGTGAGATACATAACAGTGTGTGGCTTATGAACATCACATAATGAGCAGTCAATAGTTACCCAAGCAGCGTTAAGCTACCCTGATGCTGCACCTTTGCAGCAGGAAGATGTCCACGCTATGTAATGCCACCCTAATGGAGAGTGCAGACAGAGACAAAGCATTGGTGAAGCAGATGTTGCTGTAGTTTATTGCTGAGCAGATATATGTCGGCGATATGTCGATGTGCCTCATTTCCAAAATGTTTGACATCCATCAAACAAGAAACAAAAAACAAGTGAAATTGTGGTGGTTAAAATTTTATGGTTTACTATCCTGTTGCTGTCTGATTATCCTGTTACCATGGAGCTTGCAGTTTTCTTTGTGGAGGTGTTGAAGAGTTTCACATTTGTAAAGCTGATCTTCGATGCATCCATCAGAGAATGAATGTGTGTAAATGTTAGCTAGAAATAACATACCCAGAAAAAGTGCTTGGGGTAATGAGGTAAGTTTTATAAAGTGCTTCAAATGTTTACATGCAGTAGAAGAAATCACTATATAAGAACCAGGCCACTTACTGTGATCCACAGTAAAATATAAAAAAGGTTTATTTTCTTTCTTTCTTTCTTTCTTTCTTTCTTTCTTTTTTAAATAAAAAAATCTAATTACTTTGGATTTATTTTCCTGGTTTTCATTTCAGATTTTTGAGATAGGATGTCTTATTTTAATTTCCCATCTTCTTTTTCATGCAATCATTAAAACCTTTGTTATGGGCACATACATTCAATTGGCTTATATTTATCTTGTTTGTTTGTTTTTGCAGGCTGAAGGGTTGTCTGAAGAATTTGTGAGATATACAAGAAGTGAGTCAAATGAGACAGAAGAAGTAAAGAGGTGGTACTGGCCACTTGTGAAGTGTGTGACTGTCAAAGTGCCAGACAATGATTTTCTTGATCATGTCACACTCGTGGACCTTCCTGGAAACGGTGACTTTAACAGAAGCAGAGATCAAATGTGGAAAGAGGTAATTCACAGAAGTCATGTTATCTTTCTTCAAAGCATTAGTTATTTATAATTTACATGTATTCATTTCCTTTTCAGTTTATTGCCAGTTGTTCTACAGTGTGGATTGTGACTGAAATGACTCGAGCAGCATCAGAAAGAGAAGCCTGGGAAATCCTGGAAGGTGCCAGCAGCCTGCTGGGAAATGGTGGCGAGTGTCAGCAAATTCATTTTATCTGCACCAAGTCAGATCATGAAAAACCAGATGATATGTAAGTCAAATATACAAAAAAATCAAATTACAAAGAAAGTTTGGCACAGATACACATGGTGACCATACACTTCACTTTTTTGTTGCTTTGTTGTTTAAAAGTCATTATTAAAAGTTATACATTTAAAAAAAATCTATGTATATGTGTTTTAATAAGTTTTTAATTAGATAAATACTGTTGTAGAAATTTAATTAACAAAGTCCACAGACACATTCGGCTGTAATGAACATTCGTTATTATCATGCGCATGAGAGAGAGCACACGCAGTCAGGCGCCGTGCAGCTCTCACACCTTTATTTATTCCCCAAAAAAGTGAGGAAGTCCGAAAGTGATCATACAGCACATGACGCAGCTCGCTCTGAAACCTAACTGAACAATGCGTATCCTGTTTCGTGCTCTTGGCGTTATCACCACCTGCAAAAGGAGTTATTTTTTCAACTACTGAGGCTGAAATAAGTTCATCTAGTTTTAGACTGCTCAGTGGAAGTTTTCATTACGGTGCCACAACTAAGTATGCACACAAATGCTTGAACCTTAAATAAGAATAATTGAAATTTTCCATTACAATACTAACAATAAATTACTTTTACATCCAATTTTTATTTCCTTTCTAAAAGAAACAAAGTCAAGAAAGCAGTGATGAATAAATTCAAAAAGCGGAAAACGATTACGGTAAATTTACAATCTGACAGCAAAATCTAAAACAATTATTTTCTTAAACAGTCCAAAAATAAAAACTGACTAACAAAAATGTTCTCAGAATCACTTCAGTGAGGATAGTTTCCAAGTCTTCACAGTGAGCTCCAAAGAGTTCCTCAAAGGGGAGAATGTAAATCCAGATGTCAATGGTAGGTGAAGTCACTACCAGTGATGGTATGTTTTTGTGTAACAGAAAATGTATTGCTCAGATTTATATTTCTTTTTCAATTTCTAACAGAAATACTGAAACTCAAGGAAATTTTGAAAAATCTAAATGACGCTCATTCAGAGACTTCAAACTATGTGTCTGGAGCTCATGGGATTCTGTCTTTGATTCAAGGAGCCAGAAGCAGAGAAGTGGTAAGATCAGGCAATAAAGCCTCATTCATAATCTTCTTAAAGGTCATTAGAAAATGCATAAAATAAAAATGTTCATAAAATGTTCACTAAAGTTTACTAACATATATTGTAAGACATGCTGACCTTCACTGAAAATGTGGGATACTGGACATCATAAATCTATATGTGGTAATTTATTATTAGTGATTGAAAGAGGAGAGATTATTTGGAAGAACTGAATATTATTTATTGAGATACAGAATTTGATTAAATAGTTATTTACCAATGAGACTCCAGTGAACCAATGAGAGCACAGAAATGATGGGAGTTAGGACAGGACCCCGAGAGTCTAGATTGTTGGGGTAGTGAAGATGGTAGTTTGGATGGGGCTCTGAGTAGGGGTGGGTTTTGATTATCGATTTATCGATTAAAATTGATTCTCGCTTGGATAACGTGATATCGATTCATTAAAATCCTGAATCGATTTTTTAATATAAATTTATTTTGCCCGAAATGCCAGAATCTCAGGTTAAACCTCACAAAATTTCAACAACCACCAAACAGCTAAAACAGTAAATGAGAGCAGGAACACGGATTCTACACAAAGACGTAAACACAAAGCGCGGAGCCTCCGACGGATCAGAATCAGTGAGATGTCGCCTTTCTCACCCGACGGCCCGGACACAGTCGGGGCTGAAAGCCGACAGCTCGCTGATTCTGATCCGACGGCGGGTCCACGCTTTGTGTTTACGCCCTTTTTGTCCTGATTCTGAAGCTGCAGCTTTTATCTCTCTCCAAACAATATTGACCGAACCAGCAGCAAAAGAAGCAGCAAACTACGCTTCATATAAACATCGTCATGAATTCCCTCTTATTGTTTTGCTGCCACCTCGATAAAATCACACTACATGCACAGCTCTCTCTCTCTCTCTCTCTCTCTGTACTTCAAGATCAGTTTCCCGTCTAAAAATCTTTTTTCTGCATTATTCGCTTGCTTGTTATGCACAAATCTACCGTTGTTTACAGCGCTGTCGGCTGCTGTTTTTTCCTAACTTCTTAAAAGAAAGCCTCATTTCTGCTGTTGAATGCTGAACAAATTTAAACTTGTTAAAATTATGCAAAATTGCAAAATGCTCAGCTGTGTCTCTAATAAATCTCTGCTTTATGTCAGCAGCATCACGTAATGTTCATATGGTTATTAATGGTTTTGTTTCGTTTTTGATCTACTGCAGAATATTTTTATAAGATCCAGGGCCAGGAAAATCACCTTCATGTTTTTCTGTGTTTTATCCTCAACTACTTTGACACAAAGGCATCTGCTGTGACGCTCACACCTTTGATTATGTCTCACAAGTGTCACATTTCTTTTTATAGATACAAAAATATAGAAATGTACTGATGCATGATCTGAATTATGTCTGAGGCAAAATTTCCCGATTCAAATTGAATCAAATCGAATTGAATCGAATTGTGGATCGAATCGATTCGGGACCTTGTGAATCGGAATCGAATCGATTCTAGAAATGAGTGACGATACCCAGCCCTAGCTCTGAGTGAAGGGTGAGGTGAAGATGGGGAGGAGGCGAGTTGCATGGATAAGTCTGTAAGGCAGAATGACAGAGAGCATATAAAAGCACAGAGAATAGAGACTGATTGGCCTGCAGAAGGCAAAAAAAAAAAAAAAAATCATTGGACTAGAGTCTAGAGTAAACTTGGGTTTGTCAAGACCGCCTCAAAAGCGAGTAGAGAGCCATTATGTGATGTTTTGCTGCTTTAAATAATGATCTTTCTTGTTTTTCAGGTTGAACAAAAAAACGAGGTGTGTGCAGTCCTTGAGGGAAACTTGAGCATCCAACTTAATCGAGTCAAAAAAGCAATTGAAGACATTACAAAAGCTTTTGAACAACACCTACGTGACGGAGTTGAAAAATCCCAAAATTTGTGTGAAAGAAAACTGAAGTCCTTCTTATACCCCAGTGTATGTGTTTTAATTACAACTGGAACAAAACCTAAGGATACTTTGTGACCATGTGTTTAAAAAATTTTTTAAAAAATTCTGTTTTGTTTCAGAAAACGAGTGGCGGAGCTTTTCACATGACGCTAAAGTTTGCAGTTAGGAATGATGGCATCCAGAAACCAAAAAAAGGGAAGCGAAAAGACCTCAACATGATATTAGCATCTTGTTTGACTGAAAGCATTGATGAAAAATTCAGAAAGACCTTCCCGTGAGAATAATCTAATTCTGAACAGCATCAATATGTACAACAATACATGTATCCAAATTGCACTATATCATAAACTTGCTAATACTGCTATTATAAACCACATCTTTGCCCCATTCAGAAACGACCTAAGATGTGGAAATTTCAATGGGGCCATTGATGCGTTTTCACTCAGCACTGATTCACTGATTGAAAAGTACAAAAATGTCGAACTGCAACTGACATTTCTCCAGACCGAGGTAAAAGAACTTCCCTATCCATGAACCTGTTAGCTTAGCTATTATTAAAAAGTCATTCAAACACTGAACTTGTGTTATTTTACCTTAATGCTGTTTTAAATAATGTTAATCTGTATTTCATGTTTCTAAGGAAAACAAAATGAAGACAAAGCTCAACAAAATCATCCTCACACAAAAGAAATTGATCTACAACAGTCTGACAGAGACAATCAGGAGTAACATGAAAGGATGCTACAAAGGTAAGAAAGAGGTGAATTACCTTATTTTTTGCATTATAAGGCACACTTAAAATCCTTTAGTTTCTCGAAAATCCGGTGCGCCTTATGTATGAATTCTGGTTGTGCTTACTGGCCTCCAACCATTTCATGTGGTACACGGCATTCAAAAATCTGTCAAAAAATGTTTTAGTACGACTTTGGTAAGCAAGGAAGCCGCACCCCTTGATGGATTGTCGGAACATTACGACTACCATAGTCAGAATAATCCCAGTCGTAATCCGTTTAACATCCAGACATCCATGAAAACAAAATTTATTAAATTTAACTGGGTTAGAAGCTAGCAGGACGTTAGCTCACTAGTTTCCACCTAAATATGATATACCATGTTCTGACTGAGAGATTTCTCAAAAAATTAAAACGTACAGCTCTGCTATCACTTCAGACATAAATGAAAAGAGAAAACTAAACAGCAGTGACTTTTGTAAGGTTACTGAATGTTGAGAAGTGTTAGGTGAGGGCTAGTTCTTTTAGGTTTAGCAGCTAACAAGATGGTGTATCGGTCAGGATACAGGAAGGAGGACAAGACACTTCCACTTTGCTGGATTGTCACCGCCGGCCGTTTTATCGCCAACAGATGCTCAGTGTTGCCAGCAGTCTGTAGTAACAAATAAATTGCCATGAGACTGAATATATTACAGCAGCAGCTAAACTAATATAAACTCAAAAATATCCAATGAAATAAACCAACACATCCACATCTAATGGAAGACAACACACTGCTCACTAGACCATTTTACACTTTTATTACTTCCAGAAGGGAGATGCGTCCTACATGACACTGCAGTGAATCTCCAAATGGCAGTGTGCGCTTAACAGTTTTATTACAGTCTGTCTCACTCTAGTCTAAACCACAGTATTCTAGTACATTTCCACTGAGAGATGATTCCCTGTTATCTACTTCTACAGACAAATGTGGGCGAGAGTCTCCAACATTCTACCACTAAAGGACACGTAGTCTAATGCCTTTATTATCAGGGCCGTGTCCACTTAATACTACACTATACAGTTATATGACATTTTGGTTAATATAAAGCATAGCATTGAGGCGCTTCAGGTAATTTTCATTTTCACATTTCACATACGAAAGTGGAGGAAGCAAGAAGAATGAGTTGAGTAAAGTTTGACTTATCTTACTGTTTTGTTTTGCTTAATGCGCCTTATGATCCGATGCGTCTTATGGTTAGAAAAATTCGGTATTTCTATTCAACTGTGCATGAAAATGATTGTCTCCTTGTAGAAGCAGCAGCATTTGAAGGACCAGGCACCTTGAAGAGGATGAGGGACACTATTGAGAGACATGTGGAGTCAAAGATGGACATGTTTGAAAAGGCAAAAAATGCCATGTTGGAGCAGTTGAACGATTTGAAGGTTTTTTTTTTCCAAGCAGTCTTGAAACATATCAAACCAATAATTTATCTCTTGTCCAGTTATTCTTGGATTCAATAGTTGCCTATTTAAAAAGTAACAAAGGCTTTGATGATAAATTAGGAAACTGTCCTGAGGACGCTGGAGGAAACCATGGAGGATTCCATTGAACACTCACTCAAGACTGAGGCCTGCTCACTGCCAGGTAAACAGAATATATAAAGTGTTAGGAATCCTCTCAATACAAACACTAACAATAAATATTTAATAAAAACAAATACTTTGTTTTTAGATGTTTTGGAACATCTTGAGATGGTGAAGAAACACTGTGATGAACTTAATCGTGATCAAGATGAAAAAAAGTAACCACACCGGGTAAATCTTAAAATGTCACAAATTGTTTAAAAGGCTGTGATCATGAACTATTTTTCTGATCATTTTGAACAATGTTTTTAGTGCTGTTAGCATTAATCATGTTAATACACGTCATCAAAGTTAACACGATAAACATTTTTAATGCACTCAACCCATCTGTAGTGCAGAATAGACAAACTTCGGACAAACTGCTTGAAATGCATTGATAGAAACATTCAGAGGATTTTGAGTCAGAGTGTTCTCCAGATGAGTTAATTATTAATCGTGTTAGTCGTGATGACGGCATTAGCGTGAACTTCTAACCCCTCACAGGGACTAATCTTCGTTAACTCGTTAACGGGGATTTGCCAGTTTTGACGTGTTAACATGGATCGGTTCACGTTAACGAGATTAACGGTGACAGCACTGGTTTTTATTTAAATTTAACTGATCCATCCAGCACCCATTTTTAATTTGCTCCACAGAAACAGCTGAGGCCTGATAACCCACAGGACATCCCTGAGGAAACACTGATTAGAGACACGAGGTCTTTACATATTATCACAGTAATATTTGTTTTGCTCTCTTTTAATGTTGTGTTTATGTGTACTTTTGACTTTTTAATGAATTTTATACAAAAAGCATCTTGAATATTATAGATATCAATTAAAACTGCTAATATTAAGGTGTTAATCACGAGTGTCTAAATCATGTTTTGATTTCTTTCTTTTTAAAAATTTGTTGTAGTTTTTAATCATTTATAGCAGAGCGTGAAGACATGTAATGCATTCTCCATTCAAACCTGAGATTTATGATTTTAATTGTAAGAGTCTGAGATTACAGTTTCCAAAAGCATTTTGATTTTTTTGCTTGTTTTAAATATCATAATTTAATGTTTTAAGTTGATGTGTATACTGTTGGTTCATTGGGACGGGAACATTTATTTTAATGTAAGTGCTTATCAGTTAAACATTGAGCCTCATCCAGCACTGAAAAGGAACCAATTTTACATCACAGTTCTAATGACAAATACTTGTTTGTTGCAGTTATACAATATGTGTACATGACAAATAGTGAGAAATGGCTCTAAGTAAAGCTGCAGGAAATCATCAGCTACTTCTGTCATCTCCCTGCCATTTAGCTTTTTCTGGGTTTGGAATTATTGGTGAATATATTACAGTTTGAGTTTAGGTTCAGGTTGTTTCTTTGTTATTTTTTGTTACGTTAAATGTTTAAAATTTTAATTACTTCTGTGCATATTGTTAAATTCCTGTTTTGATTTTTGTCTTCAGTAATTCTCTCGTGTTTCTTCCACCCACCATACTTTATTTCTTCATGAAACAGTTCATTCACGTTTAGCATTTACTGTCATGTTTCCTGTAACCTTGGTAATGTCATTACAAAAAGGTACTAAGGTGCTTCCTTTATTACACTGGTGAAACAAAGATATTTACATCTCATAATTTTAAGTGACCATGCAGTTGTTGAAGAAAAAGATGAACCAAACTGAGATTGTTGCATAGAGCATTTAAATGTTAATTAATGCAGCACACTGTGATGCAGCTAGTATATCATTTAGTTTTCTTGCTTCCTTATCTGTACTGATTCTAAAAGAATGCATGCATTTGATATTGTATACTGTTCAATAAATCTTACGTGCAAGCAAATATTTTTTGTAATCATTAGATAGGAAATTTGTTTTTAACCCAGATCTTTTTACCCTAAAATCACCAAAAAATTGATTGCATTGCGTGACAAACATACAGTGGTGTGAAAAAGTGTTTACTCCTTTCCTGATTTCCTATTTTCTTGTTTGTCATACTTCAGTGTTTCAGAACAGCAAACAAATTTAAAAATCAAACAAAAATAATACTAGTAAAGACAAAATGGAGTTTCTAAATGAAGGTCCCAAAAGGTTGATTCTGTTCATCTGGACGTAGCGTCAGAGGGAGAAACATCCTTATCCAAGTGACTTCTTCAGTCTCAGCTGACTGCAGGTTTCTCCAACCTTATAAACAGCACATTGCACAAGGACTGAAACTAGCCCACTGAATAAACAATGGACTGCGAGGTCAGTTTCTTGATCATTAATATGCAAATTGTCATGACCATTGATTAGTTGCCTTGAGTACCAATCACAGACTTTGGGAATGTCTACAATCACAGCATTGTAAGATGGCGAAAGATGTACCCTTATTCCCCCTCCTCGATTCAGAGATGATCTTTGCCTTTTCACGTAAATGCCCTCCTCGACTCCCCATTCAAACCAGCGTTCCTTCCTAAATCCCCCGTTTGAGGATTTGAAACATTAAAATGTGACAAACGTACAAGAAAAAAAAAAAGAAAATCAGGTAGGTGACAAATATGTTTTCACACTACTGTAGTTTTAAACACTACACAAAAATTACTCTACAATCTAAAACTAAAGACATTTTCTGTATATCAGTATTTTATTTTTGTCCTTATTATATTTTATTTATGATGTTTTACATAGTCTTAGATTAGCCTCTTGTTTTTGTGACAATTACTTATTATTTGACATGAAAACATTGCTTATTTAAGTTGGAGTCTTTTTGTGGTTAAACATGGTGTTTTACTGCATTGATGAACAGTTGAGGGAGCTAAAAATATTTGGAGAAATGTGCCAAGCCAGTTAAGAAAAACTAATCATCTCTTGACCCTTAAGATTTATCTTGTAAACCTTTCAGACAGGAATGGCCTCTCACTTTAGTGTAAGTAGGCTTTTCACTTCATCACGAGTTCTTCTGTCGTCTATCAGAGAAGCAGCCTTTTTACCACAGGCCTAATCAGTTAATGATAACTATGTCCATCCTCTGACGCTTATCTTTATCAAGGGTTTCAGAAACCTATAGCAGCTACCATTGGGCGAGAGGCCAGTCTAAGGCAGATGATGACTACATCATAAACAAAATAAACTCCAGTTTACTTGTTGTGTAAAGCAACTCCAAAGATGACACAACAACTGTCATTTCAAATAATTTTTAAATCTTTCCTTCAAAAACTATGATAACTGAGATACTCTTTGCACAATTTCATCACACAATGTTGCTGGAAACCTATTTTTAACATTTCTTCAAATCAACATAAATTAACCCTTTAGAGCCGATCGATCAGAATTATCCAACTAATGATATTTGAGGAGGATCCATGGGAGTTTGCCCAACCAGTCTACATGTGTTTTGTGGACCTGGAGAAGGCATTCGACTATGTCCCTCAGAGTGTCCTGTGGGAGGTGCTTCGGGAGTATGGGGTGTCTGGCCCATTGCTACGGGCCATTCAATCTTTATACTGTAGAACTGTTGCAAGAGCTTGGTGCACATAGCCAGGAATAAGTCAGACTTGTTTCCGGTGGATGAGGGACTCCACGAGGGCTGCCCTTTGTCACCGATTCTGTTCGGAATTTTTATGGACAGAATTTCTAGTCGTAGCCAAGTGATGGAAGACTTTCACTTGGATGGTCTCAGCACCTCATCTCTGCTTTTCGCAGATGATGTGGTTCTGTTGGCTTCATCAAGTGATGGCCTCCAGCTCACACTGGAACAGTTTGCAGCTGACTGTGAAGTGGTGGGAATAAGAAGCAGCACCTCCAAATCTGAGGCCATGGTCCTCAGCTGGAAAAGGGTGGAGTGCCCACTCCAGATCAGGGACAAGTTCTTGGCCCAAGTGGAGGAATTTAAGTATCTTGTTTGCGAGTGATAGGAGAGGGGAGCGGGAGACTGACAGACGGATTGGTGCTGCGGCTGCAGTGATGCAGAAGCTGTACCAATCCATCTTGGTGAAGAGAGAGCTGAGTGTATTGGAGTTAGTCTTTCTCCTCTGCTTCCTTAAAGAAAGAGAAACGGTCTTTTAAAAGATTAAATTCATTTCAGCACTTGAAGTTTCAGCATGCTAGACCTCAATGTGAACCAGAGGTCTGCTTCACAAAAATGATGAGCCTGTAAGCAGGTATTACAATTTTATACCACAACAAAAACAAGTGTTATTATGACTACTTCTTCTGGGAAACAACGTGTCCGGTTCTGCTGTCTCCCGAGTGGATCTTCTCCCCCACTCTATCCACATCTGACCTTGTCTGCATCTGCTCCTTTTCCTAGAAACAAAATAGAGAAAGAAAAACACCTCGCTCTCTAGCCTTGCTGTATTAATATTAGCTGGCAATTCACTGCCTATTGATTCTTATTATTATCTAAGTCCGGACATTCTGTTCAGACTCGCTTGGCCCAGAATTTTTGCATGTTTGCAAATCCCTCTACAGCTCATTATGTCAGTCTCAATAATTCAATTCAAGCTTAGCACTGAATTGATGCTTTTGACCCTGTAGAATATTTAGCTGATTTAGAGTTTAGAAATGTGTTATCATAGAATGTAGAACTGTTGTAGAGACACTGACACTGCCCTCAATATAGTAAAGGCTGATTGTGTCGTGAACTTAGGAGTAGATTGTACCCCTCCCCCACTTGAGCTGTGACAGTAAAACAGAGAAGAGTTAATGCTGAGTGGAAATTCCCCAGAGGATGTATGGGGGGGGGGGGGGGGGGGGGGGGGTCTCAACATTGTAACTGGATACCTGTGGTCTGGAAGTGAGAGGGGTTTTATGACTTCTAGGGAGTTACCTACACCCACAGTGTTTTAACTGTCACGCACAATCACTCATGTGCACACAGTCACACACGAGCACTCACATAGACACTAGGGAACGCGCACATGTAGGCATTCATGTGCTCGTGCACATAGACAGACACAGAGTTTGCGGCCCACCGTGGGGGGGGTTTATGATGGGGTCGCTTCTATAAAACTGTGTTTCACAGACAAAGGAGTGAAGATTTTGGAGAGGGACACCGGCCTCGTCTTCCCTTCTAGAAGTGCATGCTTAAATGAAGATGAATAAAGATTTTGTGAAAATGACTACTGAGTCCGGTGCCATCTCTGGATGCTCGAGGAATAAAAAGAACCGGGGTAAAACTGATTTCCCAACAACCCTCATTACACAGAGTGCCAACTAATTAATGAGCAGAATTGCAATGTGTACATAACAATCACCATGACAACTTTATTTAATAATTTTATTCCTAAGTGTAAAAGCGAAGTTCTCAATTTCTCTCAAACGGTCGATCCATGTCGCTACCCTCACCTATGGTCACAAGCTGTGGCTTATGACTGAAGAACAAAACTGTGGATACCAGAGGCGGAAATAAGCTTCTTCCAAAGGGTGGCTGGCCTCTCCCTTCCAGGAGGGGCTCAGAGTGGAGCCGCTGCTCCTTCACCTCGAAAGGAGCCAGATGATGTGGTTCGGGCATCTTACAAGGATGTGTGCAAGTCTGGGTGAGGTGTGTTCTGGGCATGTCCCACCAGGAGGAGGCCCCGGGACAGATCCAGGACACGCTGGAGAGATTGTATCTCTTGGCTAGCCTGGGTACGCCTTGGTCTTACCACAGACAAGCTGGAGGAGGTGGCTGGGGAGAGGGAGGTCTGGTCTTCTCTGCTTGGGCTGCTGACCCCACGACCCGGCCCCGCATAAGTGAAAAAAGATGGACGGACGGACGGATGGATGGATGATGCAGAGGGCAGCTAGATGATTCCTGACAGTGCATCACAGAATATCTTTGTGGAAGTGAAAACTGACTCAAAGCCTTCTTCTTGAAAGATGTTAGGTGTAAATGCATATATGTGGATGGTCGGCTGGTGTCTTTACCAAACTCATATGAGAGGTATTCTAGTTCCAGCACAGCTATGTCGCTGTCTGTCATGGCAAATGGCTGTTTTAACTACAGGAAACTAAAAACCTTTATTTATGTTGATGACAGTAGAAGAAATGAAAAACAAAATTTCTTGCACAATCTTAGAAAAATTACACATATTTAACTTTTTTAAAGCAGTTTGGAGCCATTTTGTTCAAATGTGTGCGAGATCTGTGGCTTACGTTTTCTTTTGGTGTGACAGTGTGGAGATAATGTAGTCAGCGCAATGTAGGATTATATCACTCATTACTATTACGTATTTTTTGCATATAGAGGAGACACGTACTGTAGATTATGCAATTATTTGTAAACAGCCACAAGCTTGCCTTTTTTAACTTTGTATTCACCATGTATTTATAATATATAGCAGTTGTGCCTCTTTTCGAAATGAAATTCATGTTATTGTGACATAAAAACATTTTTTGCATGCAGGCTAAAAATCCAGGCCAACTAGATGAATATGGTTTAGCTGCATCCTGACACAGATTACTATTACAGAGAAAATGGATCACAAAGCTTCATATTACCACATTTTATTGTGTAATGAATGATGAGACTTATTCTGTTTAATGTTGGAATGTGTGCAAGTCTGTTGAATATAATACAAATCGATTTGCTCAAGAATGTTTGTATCCTGCAACATAAAAATTATTATAATTAAAGTCTTATTGCTGTAAATATGCCTAGAAAAATCTGTTTGGTCTCCTTCTTCACTCTGGATTTGTGGTGGTATTCAGAGTAGATTAAAATATAGTCAATTTCATCAAAAAAAGGATGTGTAAATACAGTAAATTATTTTTAGAGATTTATGAAAAATAAACATGACCACTGTTAATATTTGGCTTTATTACCTTATCATGGGCCAGAATTAAATATCTAAGTAGGATCCTTGTTTGAAACCATGCTGAACGTATTTACTGGGTCATGAAACATCGGTAAAGCAAACAACAGAAAAGAAGCTCATGTCAAAAACTTATGGCTAAGTTATAGTTAGCTTAGTTTAGCTAGGTTATAATTTAACTGTATCATGAATTAAATTCCATGAAAATTTAAATAATTTCAGATTTTATTCTGGACATTGAAGAAAAAAGACAATCTGACATTTTAAATGAAATAAATCATCGTTTAAAAGACACACACAGCAATGTGGGAGAAAAACATCAATGCTGAATGCTACAAGTGCACAAATATGAAGTCAGCGTGGTGCTGCAGTGAACGCATCAGTTCACACAATATTTCAGAAATACTATTTCATTAAAATGTCTTATATTGTTTCTTGGTCTTGTAAATTTATTTTTCTTCAGTCATTTCTGAAACAAAGTCCACACTGAATGCCGGCTGTGCATCTGTGGTCGTGTGAAGCTACATTAATGTAACAGCATGCCAGAGTGTAAACACAGATATTTATCTTTTTTCCGTTTCATTAGGCATTTAAACCAAATACTAAAACACCCTGATACGACTCAGACTTGGAGTACTATACATTTTATAGTACACTCAGCATAAAGAACAAAACAATGCACGAACTGGTAATTAAAGCCCTTGAAGGAATAAATCATATACATTAAAATATTGTATTTTCAGAACAACTACATTATGTGACTGTCTGTGTGCAACTTACAGCTATAAGCACTTGATATTAAATATATGCATGCTAAAACATGACAGACAACAAAGGCAGAGTACTCAGGCACAGAAATGTTTTTACATGTTGTCAATTGAGCTTCTTGTGGCTTACATTTAACTACAGCTACTTATTCTTTTCTTCATCATAACAATCAGCTGTTTTTGTGTGTGAATACATTCATGTGAATTTCCAAAGCTAACTGAAGGACAATCATGTGGTTAGCAGCGCTGACTAAAGTTCAGTGGTACAAGGTTTGTATTAAAATACTAAATATTCAAGTTCACAGGTCGGGGCATGTTGTGTCATGAATTAGCCCAGCGAGTGTTGCTTCTTCAGGTTCTCCGAGCGCTTCACCCTCTCCTCTGGGGTCTTTCTGTACCAGCTCCTAAGAGAAAAAAGTCACTGTGGTGACTTTAAATACGTCAAAAGCAGGGTGTGTCTGAAGACTGCTGTTTTCATGAATATGCGATTCAGGCAATTTTTACAATCTGTACCAGTACAGACTCACCCCTGACGGTTAAGCTGTCCTGGGACAGAGGCATTTTGTCCTTGGCTTGGCTTCAAGACTCTAGGAAAGGAATAATGAATTTATCTAAACAACGTCTGGGGACAAAAATCTAGAAATTACATCGAGGGAAACACAAAATGAATTAAAAAGTAATAAAATCCCACAGCTGTGTCTCACACCTGTTGGTAGTGGGGCTTTTTGGCTTCTGCTGCATCTTCCTAGTCTGTGCTGGAGATTCACCAACCCTAAAGAAGCACCAGATACACCACTGATCACTGGATCTCAACAGCATGAACGTAAAACACGTGTTTTCATTTCTTGTCTTACTTCTTTTTCCTGTCCAGAGACCTCTGTGTGGCAGCAGAAAGAGCCACTCTCTCTTTGGGGCACTTGGCTTTCTCCTGTTGGAGTGAATGTAGTTTATAGTTTATTAAAAAAAAACAACTCAGAATACTGAAAAAGTCAAAGACAGTCAGAAACCAATTTCTTACAATTGCTTTTGTGAGAAGGTGCTATATTACAAACAATGCATTAATAACAACAAGATAAGCCACGAGTGTCTGGATGAACCTTTCCAGACACAGAATGCATGGCTTCATAAAACTTTCTCCAGTGTTTGAACAAACTAAAGCTTAGTTTATAGGCTCTAGAAGGACAGAGGGATATTTTCAGTGACAATAACGATCACCTTCTCTTGATTAAATCTGGATACTTGATTATTTACTTGACTGTGTTCATGTTACCATGTCTCGTAGCTTCCTCTCCACACGGAGCTCTCTGTCCTGCTGCAGTAATGCTAAGCGATCCTCCAAAGGCATTTCATAGAAGATGTCATGGATGTCATACAGGGCTGCACGTAACTGAGGGAACAACAAACAAGGAGAAACATGAATAAAGATGGCCCTCTGCTGGCTATAGAGGTTTAGTACACAGTCATACCTGGGCTCTAACTCTCTCCTGCAGGGCGAGATCTTGTGCTGTGTAGGCGCTTCTCTTCTGTAGAGCTTCAGTTTGAAATGAACGGATGAACTCCTGCGTATCCTTAAGGCACACATATAAATACAGAGAGAGTGTGCACAGTTAGACACACTCAGTCACTAACGTCATAATCTAAAATGAAACTTCCTTACACTCCTGTAACTCTTTTATTGTGTATGAAGGTATGAAATGGAACTCACCATGATGGTTTGGCGGAGGTGTTTGACTTTCTCCGTTTTAAGCAGTCTGCGTGTGAGGAAGCCGCGAGTGATAGCACCAATTCTGCAAAATGCTTTCTGCTGATCAGCTGTCAGAACCTGGGAGAAAGTAATGAAGAACATGGAGAAAATGTGAGATATTAAGATAAATGATATCAGTCTTCACATACATACCCGTTTTCTGATTTAATGGACAAAAAATAGACTCAATTACAATAAAAGGTTGCTGCAAGACTGCATACCAAGAAGACTTTTAGCTTCTATTTGGTATTTGCTTTGAAGACTTACAACAGTTCAGAGCGTTATGGATGTAACAGAGTAAAAGAAACAATGGTACTTACAATATAAATCAGATTTATATACACTTATTATATACACTTTACAGTATATATACTACATGTACTTAAAGGTGTAATGAGCTCAGCCAGTGTGCTGAAGTTTGGATTTGGCTGCAAATGCTATTCCTGTTTTGCAGTGTTTACACACCAGACTTTGCCTGGCCCGAGGTTTGTTAGCCCCCCACGTGGAACCCCACAGATAAAGAGGAGGCTGAAGACATGGAGAGGATGCACTAGAAGGGACAGGACTGGGCAAACCTGGAGAAAGAAACAGTAGATATTTTAAAGACGCAGCTGAAACGAGCAGCATATCTCATCAACAAACACTAGCATTTTATTTTTTATTGATATTATAGGACACAGAATTTAGAAAGCAAATAACAGACAATAACAATGACCGAAAACATTAAAAAGTAATCACTGTTGTTCTTCAGCGAGTAGTCAGTGTATCTGATCTGTTTCTCTACTCCCTGACTTCATAAGTTGATATCACCTCTAAGCTATTGTGTGTGAAATGCTGTTTGTATGAAAAACAAAAGCTCTAACAACAAAATGCACTTCCAGTTTAGTGAGGAAAACACCATCCTTATATTAATAAAAACATTATGTCTCTTACTGTCTTGTATATAATTAAGGGACAGTTCTGGTTCATTTAAAAGGTCATTTCACCACCCTTTTTCTGGTAGCCTATGATAGTAACTGTTAGGTTGAGGGACACATGACGCTGTAAACAATTCAGCCAGAAACTTGGCCTGATCACTTCCAATGATGTTAACCTATAATTTTCTTCCGACCGCTGCATGTGGAAAATTGATCCAGGTCTGCTTTTCACCTAAAAGTGACAAAACTAAGACATTTTCATTATTCTCATTACTGCCTAAACAACACACATCTCTCTCTCTGTTTTTTAAACTCTCCTTTCTTAAAAACAGAAAATGAGATTGTAGTTGTTCTTGGCTGAGAAACACAAAACTGTTTTCCTATTATTATTTTTCATCAACAATGTAAATTTTGTTTCTTTTTTTCTTTTTTTTCCCCACTACGATAGCTGGTGACCTGCAGAATCACCTCTCATAGTTGGAGCGACGTCAGGCACATTCACACTCACTTTTTTCCTCTGCATAAATAACTCACATGGCCAATGGTATGCGCCATGGTGATCCATAAGTATGATCACAAGTTTATTTAGTTATTTTTCAACCCAACAAAACAAATAAGCAAAAACATGATGCTGATGCTATGAACGCTCTACACACATGAATCTAGATGCAAGAAAACTGCTGCGCATCTGAGGTGTGAGGAAGAAACTGAACTCTCAGATAGCTGCATGCTCGAGTTATCATAGCTCTGTTTGCCTCCCTCTGATGCGTTCTCAGCCAGCTCCTGCTCTGATCATGTGTAGCCTGCTCATCAGCTCAGAAGTGACCGCAACGCAACCTCACACAGTGGTTGCGTGCTTTGCTGCACACAGTGGCAAAGACTTGCACAGTGACTTTCATATTTAATTCAGCTTCTCCATCTTGTAATTTTAGCTGTTGCATACAGGGTTCAGCATATTAATTGTTTGTATAGATGTGCTCTATATCTCAACAATGGCTCATTTTAGGATGACAGTTTTTCAAACATGTCAAGTGCCTCTATGCACTTCATCAGTTTAAATATTCTCCTAATTTACTTCATCTAATATGTCAATGTACTGAATTTGAGCTAACCTTAGCTTAATGCAGATAACTTTTAACAATTATAATCTAAACATTTTGTTTCAGCAAGGGGTGGGTAAAAATGAACCATGACATTCATGTGTCTTTTGTAAACACTTTTTACAATCCTGAGCACAGAAGTTTATTAAAACGATACCTATACTGTGTCCAGGTGATCGTTCTGATGGTGTGTGGACAGGACTTAGTCCCGGGCACGAGGGGCTCATGATAGGATGGCAGTCGTTCACAGACCTACGATTCCAGCCACAAGCATCTGCACTTAGAGGACGTACAGACCCCTGCTCCTTCAGCCTTCTCTCTGTCTCCTCAAGCTCCTAAACACACCGCACACAACATTATTTGTATTTCACTAATGCTCTGCTCATAATCTTTTTAAAAAGGCATATAAAACTCAGATGTACACACACACACACACACACACACACACAAAGAAAGCAAAATAAAATAAAGAAAATAAAGTTTGGCATTGTAGTTAAACATTAGGTTTTGGTGTAGCTTTTCATGGTCATTTAAAAAAAGAACACTTTTTTTCTGATCTACTTCTATATAAAATGGTCATGTTAAATTCCATGTGCTGACCAGGTGGAGGCGCTGTTGCTCTTTCTCCTGCTCAGCGAGGAGCAGAGACATCTGCAAAGCATGCTCCTTCTCAAGACGTCTTTGCATGTCCTCCAGAGCCTGCGCTCGCCACTGGGTCTCATCTGTTAATAAGCACAAATGCATACAAATAAATCAGTTGTCTTTTACCATGTCAAAGTTTTACTCACTTAACATAAAATATATAAATGTGGGAATCAGAAATCTCAGTGGGAGTTACACAGTTGTAAACATAAAAAAAATAAATAGCTTACATCAAAGGCACTCACCTGTCTTGCGGGCCTGTGCTTCAGCTGCATGTCTGAGGACAGTCGGTGTTTTCCTGCCATTGTTTGGCCCCGGAGATTCGTCTGCAGGAGTCACACAGGGCCTCAGCAGAGGCAGTGAAGGACTCTCTACATCATACGACTGGTTTAAAGGGGCTGCAGGTGTGCGCCGACTGGGAGCAAACAGTGTAACTCCTGCCATGAAGCGAGGGAGGCGTTCCTGGCTGCGGTCTATGCGCTCCGCTCCAGAATGGTAGGTATGCAGCTGGCTGTCCATAGTGTGGCAGCGCCGGCGAAAACCTGCAGCCAGGTGATCACCCATTGAGCTGGGCACCGAGGCACTGACAGGGTTACAGTTCTCCTTCACTGGACTGGTTCCACAGTGGCTGGATCGACGAATGCCACTCTGGCTGACGCCCTCTATTCCCACTGAGCTCCAGTGAGATGGAGACATTGAAGCATCTCCCCAGTCTGCCACACCAATGGCTTCCTCTGACCGTCCTGGGCTTCGAGCGATAAGGTCTGCTGGGCCGATGGGAAATGAAAAATGGATGTTGCCTGTGGAAACTGGGCGTGGTTTGCGTCTCTGTGGACGAGGACTTATGCTGGTCTCTGGATTGGGGAGACAAGAAAATGGTTCTGGTAGACTAGGTGAGAGGCAGATGGACTTTTGAGGACTAGGGTCACGCAGCACTTGATGCTGGATTTGAGGCGGGCCGACAGGGCTGTGGTGCAGACTGAATCCAAACTGAATGCCTGTGTCCGTCACAGGGCTGCAGCTCTTCTCTTCACTGACAGAGTCAGTCTCAGGTGGGGGAGACTGGGTCATTGCGCGGACAGCTTTTGATCCCTGCTGACTCTGCTCTTTCTTCACATACTCCCTTGATCTCTTAAGAAGGCTGTCCAAACTAATGTCCTCTTCCTCATCCTCTTCTTCCTCCTCCTCACTCTTCTCTTGGGCATCCACCTTCACTTCCTCCACTGCCTTATAATCATTAAGCACAGGAATCTCAGAGCATGGAGCAGCACGATGACTATTTGTCTGAACCCCAAATGCAGCATCTTTGGGGAGCCCAGGCGAGTCAGTGACCAGAGTGTAGCCGTTGACTGTTGCAGATTTAGAAACTGGCAACTTGTCAACCTCTTCATCTGGCACCTGTGAAACATAAAAAGCAGTATTTCACCAAAGAATTTCATTAAAACGCATGTAAGCTCAGCATACAGGCAAATCAAGTGATAATTACGGTCTGTAAATAATTAGCTTATTTGTTGATGTTAGTTTTTTAATGAAAATGTGATTACATGCTTGAGTTTTGGTTGTTCCATTGTGAACGATAACAGACAAAATCTTTAGATCACATTTGTTCAAAGACTGGGAATTACGAAAGTAGAGCAAATCTGACACTGAGTAAATGAACAATACTGCTTTGAATCTTGAGCTGTTATGAAAACACGTCATCAGGTAAAAAATAGCACGGCACACTGGGGAAAATGTTAGGCCAGATAACCTGTATTCAACTCTGAGTATGTCACCAGAGACAACAGGACAGACTGTAATTCACTTTATGTGCTCCATTATGGGACTGGCACACAAACCTATTTAATATATACAGTGGGGCAAAAAAGTATTTAGTCAGCCACCGATTGTGCAAGTTCCCCCACCTAAAACGATGACAGAGGTCAGTAATTTGCACCAGAGGTACACTTCAACTGTGAGAGACAGAATGTGAAAAAAAAATCCATGAATCCACATGGTAGGATTTGTAAAGAATTTATTGGTAAATCAGGGTGGAAAATAAGTATTTGGTCAATAACAAAAATACAACTCAATACTTTGTAACATAACCTTTGTTGGCAATAACAGAGGTCAAACGTTTACTATAGGTCTTTACCAGGTTTGCACACACAGTAGCTGGTATTTTGGCCCATTCCTCCATGCAGATCTTCTCGAGAGCAGTGATGTTTTGGGGCTGTCGCCGAGCAACACGGACTTTCAACTCCCGTCACAGATTTTCTATGGGGTTGAGGTCTGGAGACTGGCTAGGCCACTCCAGGACTTTCAAATGCTTCTTACGGAGCCACTCCTTTGTTGCCCGGGCGGTGTGTTTTGGATCATTGTCATGTTGGAAGACCCAGCCTCGTTTCATCTTCAAAGTTCTCACTGATGGAAGGAGGTTTTGGCCCAAAATCTCACGATACATGGCCCCATTCATTCTGTCCTTAACACGGATCAGTCGTCCTGTCCCCTTGGCAGAAAAACAGCCCCATAGCATGATGTTTCCACCCCCATGCTTCACAGTAGGTATGGTGTTCTTGGGATGCAACTCAGTATTCTTCTTCCTCCAAACACGACGAGTTGAGTTTATACCAAAAAGGTCTACTTTGGTTTCATCTGACCACATGACATTCTCCCAATCCTCTGCTGTATCATCCATGTGCTCTCTGGCAAACTTCAGACGGGCCTGGACATGCACTGGCTTCAGCAGCGGAACACGTCTGGCACTGCGGGATTTGATTCCCTGCCGTTGTAGTGTGTTACTGATGGTGACCTTTGTTACTTTGGTCCCAGCTCTCTGCAGGTCATTCACCAGGTCCCCCCGTGTGGTTCTGGGATCTTTGCTCACCGTTCTCATGATCATTTTGACCCCACGGGATGAGATCTTGCGTGGAGCCCCAGATCGAGGGAGATTATCAGTGGTCTTGTATGTCTTCCATTTTCTGATGATTGCTCCCACAGTTGATTTTTTCACACCAAGCTGCTTGCCTATTGTAGATTCACTCTTCCCAGTCTGGTGCAGGTCTACAATACTTTTCCTGGTGTCCTTCGAAAGCTCTTTGGTCTTGGCCATGGTGGAGTTTGGAGTCTGACTGTTTGAGGCTGTGGACAGGTGTCTTTTATACAGATGATGAGTTCAAACAGGTGCCATTCGTACAGGTAACGAGTGGGGGACAGAAAAGCTTCTTACAGAAGACGTTACAGGTCTGTGAGAGCCAGAGATTTTCCTTGTTTGAGGTGACCAAATACTTATTTTCCACCCTAATTTACGAATAAATTCTTTACAAATCCTACCATGTGGATTCATGGATTTTTTTTTCACATTCTGTCTCTCACAGTTGAAGTGTACCTCTGGTGCAAATTACTGACCTCTGTCATCATTTTAAGTGGGGGAACTTGCACAATCGGTGGCTGACTAAATACTTTTTTGCCCCACTGTACTATAGGTCAAAAGCCCCAAAACTATTTACATTCAGTAAAAGCAGGACACGATGTCAGCATAATAATATTAGCACGAGAGTCCAGCACTTTTTCAGAGTGCCTACATAACATTATACAACCCCAATTCCATGAAAGTTGGAATGATGGTAAAAGATAAATACAACAGAATGCAATGATTTTCATATATGTCATTGCCAACAGAACATGGAAAACATATCAAATATATTTACTATTTAATCAAAAATATTAGCTAAATTTGAATTTGATAGCAGCACCACACCTAAAAACAAGGTGGGACATGGGACCACAACTAATAACATTAAAAGGTTTAGAGGAAGGTTTCCAGAAAAGCAGGTTGAAGTTCTTGTATGCAAAGAAGAAGCTTTATATGGACATGATCATTTAAAATAGACTGAGGCAAAGTGGAAAACAATTCTGTGGTCAGACATATTGAAATTCTTCTTGGAAAACATGGACGCCACACCTGGACTAAAGAGGCAAGAGACCATCTGGCTTGTTATCAGCACTCAGTTCAAAAGCCTGCATCTCTGATGGTGTATGCAGTTCTTACAGCAACACACACTCCTATCTATGTATTTTGGGGGAAGGTCTTGCATATTTCTTGCATATTTTAGCAAGACAATCATCATCATCATCATCATTTATTTATTTATATAGCACTTTAAAAACACACCTGGTAGACCAAAGTGCTGTACAATACTAATATGCACATAGTAATAAAACCAGACATAGCAATGAAAAAAATAAAAAGAATATCAGTTACCCACAGAGTTAAAAGCCAGGGAATAAAAATAGGTTTTTAATAAAGACTTAAAAACTGGCACTGATGTAGCCTGTCTAATATGGAGAGGAAGGTTATTCCAAAGCATGGGCGCAGCAACAGAGAACGCTCGGCCTCCTCTAAGTTTCAGCCGTGACTTTGGGACCGAAAGCAGCGACTGCTCAGCTGACCGAAGGGAACGAGTGGGGACGTGGGGCTTCAACAAGTCAGACAAATAAACAGGTGCCAGACCATTTAGAGATTTAAAAACCAATAAATGGACTTTAAAACGGATCCTGAATTCAATTGGAAGCCAGTGTAAAGAGGCCAAAATCGGAGTGATGTGATCAAATTTTCTTCTGCCAGTTAAAAATCGTGCCGCAGCATTTTGCACTAATTGCAGGTGTGACAAAGTGCCCTGCCCAACCCCTATTAAAAGAGAATTACAATAATCTAAACGTGAGGTAATAAAGGCATGAATAACACCTTCCAAGTCACGCTGGGAAAGAAAGGGCTTAACCTTTGATAAACGTCTGAGGTGATGAAATGCTGATTTTACCACCCCGTTTACATGGTCATCAAAGGTAAGTGCAGAATCAATTTTAACTCTGAGTTTTGTGATCGAACTCTTTAGTTGGGAAGTCAAAGCTGCAAGATCAACATCTGGAGTATGAGAAGAACGATTTGGGCCAAATAAAATTGCTTCTGTCTTCAGATCATTAAAATTTAAAATGTTTTTTGCCATCCATGCATTGACATCAGTAAGGCAGTCAAGCAGAGGTCGAGTTGGGAGACTATCAGAATGACTAAAAGGTAAGTAGAGCTGGCAGCCATCTGCGTATAGATGGAATGGCACTTTATGTTTCCGGAAAATATGACAATATGCATGCTGCGTATAATACAACATTACAGAGTGGTAAACATGGCCCTCTCACAGTTTTTGAGACTTGTTACTGCCATCAAAATCTAAATAATCTCCTTTTTTGCTTAAAATGGTAGAACTTCATTTACATTTGACAAAGTGTGGAATTGGGTTTGTACTCACAAAGCATGTTTTGATCTTATCCTAAATAGGCCTCTCACCCGACCAGATGACACCCAGACCTGTGACCATAGTGTGCAACTGACCTGAGCCTGATCCAGTATGCCCTGAATCCTGGCCAAAAGCTTGTTCCTCTGCTGGTTCTGTCTGTCCACTTCCAGTTGGACCGCCTTCTGTCTGTAGCCACACATCTCGTTCCACTGCTCTGCATTCAGCTGGAAAATGAAAATACATTCGGTTGCGGCTTTTGTTGTTTGTTTTTCAGCATTTAATTTTCAAAAATACGCATGTTTATTCAGCTGAAAGAGGCACAGTTTTTCACTTTGTACCTAAAAATGTTATTACAGATGAGAAATATACTGGAAGAATTCAGCCTTCTTCCAGTATATTTTGTGTATCTTCTTCTGGATGGAAGAGAGACTGATGCTGGACTCTTCCTGCAAACTTATTTAGTCAGCAATCACAAGCGAATAGATTTTTCTAACAAACATCAAACAGCCCTGATGTTCCACGTTCGCACTGTTTCCCTTTGCCAGCTGCTGACCTAACAGGCTGTTCCCACAGCAGAGGCTTTGGCTTGTCTTAGCAGTAAATGAAATGGATGCACGAGTAAGTTTACCTAAATGGAATGCATTTTACAGTTTTATGGCAAGCCAAAAAGTCTGCTGTGAGAAGCTCTGTTGTCATAAAGCAGTTCATATATTCATTCATCAGATTTGCTCACAAACAGATGTTTCATTCAGTTTAAACTGTGAACTCTCACATGCATCTACATCTTGTGTAATCCATTTAGCATGGGCTTCCAAGCCTGTCTATCTCTTCCTTACCAGAGGTGAAAGCGCAGCTCTTCCATAGAAGTGGATGACAGAGCGAGCCTTCAGGGAACATGATGGCTCGCATGTAGTCTTCTTGAATTTCCCCTCCTCCTGCAATAATGCCAGACTCCGCAGACAGAACTCCTCATAGCTTTCCATCTCTGGACACCCGCACATCCACACTCTGAGTAGGACACACACACCATGTAGCCTCGTGGCCGAGCTGTTAAATTCAATGGAGAGCGAGAGATTAAAAGGGAGGGTCCGTGTGAGGCTGCACTACACTGGGGTTTGACCGACGAGCCGAAACCATGTGGGTAAATGTGACAAATCACCTACAACAATAGCCAGTCTGTCTGTCCTCTGTGATTTTATCACACTCATCACATTCCTGCCATTCCTTTGCTTTCTGTCATACATTGCTGGTGCCTGTCTTCCATTTCCATGTTTTGTGGAAATGCAAAAGGGACTCGTGTGTCTGATCAATACTGTTTCTATTTCTGAAATGTCTGTCAGCAAATGACAGTAGTCTGCAGACTACTCACAGACAGGTAGGGCGTTTGCGTAAGCAGACAGCTCCTGTGTGGATTCAATTAAAACAATGTGCCTTTGAAATAAGCGTGAGTGTTACTGGCTCTATGCAGCATATCTAATCTATTGGATAGGTTTGAATTCAACCAGCAGGTCCTAATGATGCTGCTGCTGGTCTTCAGACGCCTAATTACACTAGCCAATCCACGCTTGTTCTTCCATCCGGCAGAGCAGAGGTGGGGATCGTTTTCTTTGTGTATCTGGTATTACAGAGAAAGCTTAACTTCGGCAGCTTTTATGTTAATATTTAAGCATTATCCAGTTTTGCTGTCTTTGGAAGCTAAAAAAGACGTCTTAGTGCAGATACCCTCTTCAGAATGACAGCGGATACCCGGCGCTTATTCTTACCTACTCAGTGGAGAAACACTAATATCGCCCTCCTGTCTTCCAGCAGGGACTGTCAGACACGGACAGATGTCGCAGGGAAACACAAACTGGAGGCTTTATCGGTGAGACTCACGTCTCTCTCCTCAATCTCGGTTCGATCGTCTTCATCACCATGCTCAACTCTTCCGGGCTCCAACAGCGCCTCCTAGCAACAGCACGCGGGCCACGTTCCAATCTGATCCCCCGAGCAAGTCAAAGGCTCTCGTTCCAATAAGCTCAATGCCACCTGCCCTCTTTTCCCCTTCATTTCTCAGTGAATGCAATAGAATTAGGCTATATCCTAGCAGGGCTACTTTATCACACGCTCTTTGTTTTACTATGTTGTTATCTGCTCATAGCCTCGAGTTAATAGTGCTCAAGAGGATAACGAGTTCTTGGCAAATGAGTCTACATAAATATCATTAATATGATCTGCTTGCAGCTATTCTCTACTGTGTTAAACAAATCTCAGTTTAAAATTTTATAATGTATGTAATTTATTTATTTATTGTTATGAGTGATTAGATGAATTATTTAATGTGCCAAGTATTAAAAAAAACTGGATGATCTTGGGGGAAAATAATGTAATTTATGTACCACTCTCCTTACTGTACATTGTGCAGCGTTTTGTAGTCTGAAACTTTATGAATTAATGAATTTATGTAATTTAAGTCCTATTTTAATCGTCCTCTTCTGCAAGACAACCACTAAATATGAAGTGACAAAACAGGTGCGCCTTCTAGTAATGTGTACAACAAATTTCTCACATTTTACAACCAATTATGCGCATATAAAGGGGGTGGGAGCAAAGAAGATGCTCTGTTGTGTGTATTACACAGAATACACTGTCCTCCAAACCACATAAAATGAAACATGTTTATCGATGTTACACATGCATTAAAAACTGTAAGACTGCAAAGGTCAGTGCATAGGTTGTCATAGCTAAAGGTAAACAGCAAAATCATCAGATGAGTTGAGTCCTTGATCAACAGATGGCAGTTAGCGGTGACTGTACTGAGGACGTAAAAGAATACAAGTACTTAGGGACAGTGACTGAAGAAAAACTGGCAGGATTCAAAAGCTAGATTACAATGATTATACTTCAAGAGGAGTTTGAGACAGACATACGCTGGTTCTTTTTTTCTTTTTCTTTTTTGTTTGTTTTTTTGCAGAGAGCATTCTAACTTCTTGTTTTATTGCATGGTATTTTTCACTGTCTGTAGTTAACAAGAACAAACTGAGTAGGATTACAAACATGGACAGAAAGATTTGAGGTCAGCTACAACACAGTACGATTCACCTTTGGGAGTCCTGAGTGGTGAATAAGGGGTGATGTATCCTTAGCAATGTGTCACACCTTCTTCATCGTGAAGACACCTTGCTAACATCATGACAGAAGTACAGGGTACCACTTTTGTATGTATTGTGTGCCCAGAGGACTTTTATACCTTGTAAATGGACTGGTTCTTATAGCGCTTTTTTACTCTATCTGAGCAACTTGTACATTCACACAAGCACTTTTTTCTATGCTGTTCCTAAGTGCTTCATATCAGACATTCACACCTCCAATAGATGCATCAGAGAGCACCATGATGTTAGTATTTGCCCAAGGATATTTGGCATGGAGCAGACTGGGATCGAACCACCAACCTTCCGGTTAGTAGTTTACCTGAGCCACCTTAGTTACAACCATCCCAAGGTAACACAGCTGATATTATATGGGTGTGATTTGCACACAGCTGTGGTTTGTTTTTACTATTACTTATTGTTAATACCTTGAATTTCTGTAACTGTGGAGTCTTAATTGTTGTGGTTGTATTTGCCTGGCCTGGATTTTTGGTGTCCAAAAGGCAAACTACTTTTCTGAAGAAGATATTGAATCTGCACACTTGTGATGAAATTGCTTATAGTGCAATAATACATCCTTATGTCTTCCTTTGTGTCCCACTTTTATTTTTTATTTTTTGGAGTTTTGCATTTTTCTATGAATTTTCTGAAAGAAGTGCATTAGAAATTGTTGTTGTTTTAATGGTTAGTAACATCCCGAAGAATAATAAAGAAGAAAAGAATGAAGACAAGTGGGAGCACCTTAAAAATGTTTTAGAATTCCTATTGTAAACAGGTGACTGCAAATGGCAAAGAATAGATTCATTTTCCAGCAGGCAACAGACCTCGTATTATCTTAATAAAGACATAGGAAAACAGGCTAAATCACTTCAGATGCACTTTGGAAGTTCCTATTTCTGTCAGAGAAAAGTGAGGGCTTCCCAAGGCTTGAAATATAAACTTCCCCTTTATCAATTTTATATAATTTGTTCATTAATGAATATACACTCCTTATCTGAGGCTGAATAAATTCTTTAGAAAAGTGACAACTCAACACAGCATAAGGTATAATTTAAAGACAAAATTATTGGTTTATGTTTTTTTAGTGATTTATTTATTTTACTGATGTCCAGAATTTACAGTAGTAAACAGTAAATGATGCTGAAATTCTCAGAGTTCATCTCCTGTGTGCACAGGGGAACCTGAATGTATCGGCTGAGCAATGCGAACATTTTCCTTGTTGTCCCGAAGTAAAGCATCAATGTCACTTTCAGTAAAAGCGCCTTTAGAATCCTGCCACAAAAGCAAAATGTTAAGAGCAAATTTGTGTACTTGAAAAACACGAAGTTCACGTTTCACAACTGGCTACTCGCTCACTGACAGCTTACCTCAAAAGTCTGGCGTTTAACCCCCACACATGAGTTGGAGTGCTCATAACACAGAGCTATATCCAGATTCTTCGGCTCTTTGTTCACCAGAGCTTCATAGAACTGGCCACGGTGAGACTCTGAATGGCAAATCCAGAATAAGTTCTTGAATACAAGATAAATTACTTGACATATCTGATGTTACCTTACCTAACAAGTGTCTGCAGGCTGATGTCAGTTTGTCCTTAGAGACATGGTGACTGTGAGGCAGAGGTTTCTCACACAACGCCCCACTGATGAGGCGTTTAACAACTGTGTGTCTGCTCTTAACTGGGGCTTCCTTGATGGATTTCTCAAGCTCTGTAAGGTATTTATAGACTGTGACTTGCTTTCCCCTTTTCTTTTGTCTTTTGTTTTCTATTTGTATTCCTGGCTATCCCATTTGTTAGATTGTGCTACTGGGTTATCAGAAACCATTAATATGGCTCTTAGCCATAATGATTTATTGTCCAACATACCTTGTGCCACTGTTAAACAAGTCTCACAGTAGGTGTCTGTTAATAATAGAACAGTTAACAGAGGCACTCTTCAGCAGAAACCGAACTACATATTATCTGATGACTGAGGAAACCAAGGTGACTGTAGTGTTTACTTACAGTGATCTATCTCTTCAGGCTGCACAGGAAGAAGAAGGCACACAAACAGCACAAAAATAGCAATTTTCATGGTGACTGTACACCAAACATGTAAACTGTGAACACTGTAGCAGCTATCTGCACACTACGAAACAGACAAGAAGAAGTCAACTGCACCCAGCTGTCTTCCCTTTCATAAAATGTTGTCACGTGATCTTAGAGACAATGGGATCACATCACCACCATTCCACAAGTGACAGGTGTCTTGTTTTTCAGGTTTTCCTTTTCTAAAAATATTGCCCGGAGTCTTCACTCTGCTCTGGATAGGGGTCTGTGAAGAACACAGTTTAGCATAGGCTTGATAAATGCATGCAATATTAAATGTCAAAAGATGAATTAAGAGGTACAGTACTTTTAATAACAGGTGTGGGGTGGGTGCATTTGTTCATTGATCATTTGCTATTCATGTTTTCATCATCATTCATGGGGTTTTTTTTACAACAAAAAGAGTAAATTAAACTCTATTAAAAAATTTGTTTCAACACTGATAGACAATGCTAATTATAAGTCTTTGCACCCAGAGACAGGATTAGAAATGAAGATAAGATAAGCGAATTTGTCCCATGGTTGGGAAATTCCTGTTATTACAGCAGCAAAATGAATAGAGCAGGAATAAAAAAAATAACCTATATGAGTAATACTATACCTCAGTGGAGACAAATGTACACTTTACAATATATATGTGTGTGTGTGTGTGTGTGTGTGTGTGTGTGTGTGTGTGTGTGTGTGTGTGTGTGTGTGTGTGTGTGTATGCAGCAAGATGGAATACTGCATAGTACAATGGTTGAATGTTAATAGTAAGACAGAGCATAGAGCACTGCACAGTCTGATTAAAAGCTACTGCACACTGATATATCTATATCTATCTAGCTATCTATCCACACACACACACACACACACACACACACACACACACACAGATAGATAGATAGATAGATAGATAGATAGATAGATAGATAGATAGATAGATAGATAGATAGATAGATAGATAGATAGATAGATAGATAGATACTATATGTGATATATCTGATCAGCATATATCAGATATGATATATACTGATATATCTGATATATTCAGGACAAAGGATGTTGACTATGGAGCTAGAAACGAGGAAGACCACAGAGAGAGATTGTGGATTAATGTTCATCAGTATTTAAAAGTAAATATAAAAATTAATGGACCAAAATGTGTCCCCTTTTTTATGTTATCTGTTGTACAGTTTAGATTAAATAAGCAATTGTATCACTAACACTTCACCTTGAAAAAGTTAGTATTAAGCACCGATTTTGTTAATAAGTTACTCTGTAAGTTGCTTGACAAGCGAATTCCTTTAACCCTCCTCTCGTGTTAGGGTCGGCACCGACCCATTTTAAATTTCAAATGCATAAAAAAATCACATACATTTGTTTATTGTATCAAGGCTTTTTGACTTTGTCAGGAACCTCTATTTCTACAAAATAAAACAAAAAAAAATATTTTCACTAAATTATAAAATTATGACCTTTGTGTTGTTAGGGTCGGTTTCGACCCAGGTATAATATTATGAGTATAAAGCAATAATTAAAGCCAAAACTGAAATCATAAGTGCACTGTCAGCTAAAACGCTTACAGCAAGCGCCTCTCCTAATCATATGAGCTTTAGGGGATTCTTATTTTGCATGTTTTTTGCAGTATACCCGCACAAAAACAAAACAAAATAAACACGGGCATGTGAGGTGAATTCACTATTTGAGTGGCCATTTGACTTCCAGAGTGCACATTTACAATTTGCAGCATACAAAAAATGAGAAGAAGATTCACAGTGAGCTAAGTTCAGGATCATATTTTTGGTGAAAATGAAGGAGAGGACACAGAGCAGCATAGCGATTCAGATGGGCAGGTTTCTACGGAAGAAGGCAATGTGGACTATCATCCAGAAGACACAGACACATCTGATCAGAGGTGGAGGTCGCTGGTGCTGAAGCTACCCCTGCTGAAAGATTCAAGTCCAAAAATGGTAAGATCTTTTGGAGCTCAGTACCTCATGATGTACATGGCAGGGCAGCTGCTGCAAATGTCATCAAAATGACCCCTGGAATCACAAGGTTTGCTCTGACCAAAGTCAGTGACATCAAGAGATGTTTTGAGATATTTATGCCATTGTCACTAGAAAGAATCATCATTACTATGATAAACCTTGAAGGAAAAAAAAGTCCATGGCGACATGATGAGGAATACCTGGATGCTTTCGTTGGTGTTCTTCTTGCTGGAGTGTACAGATGCTGCAATGAGGCCACTGATTGTCTATGGGATGCATCGACAGGCAGAAACATTTTCTGGGCAACGATGTCACTTCACACATTTGATATCATTTTGATTCAAGAGTCCTCAGATTTGACAACAGAGAGACCAGACCGAGGTCTGACAAGCTTGCTCCCATCAGGGATGTCTGGGAGAGATGGGTGCAGCTTCTACCACTGATGTTCATCCCAGGGCCAGTGACAGTGGATGAACGTCTTGTCCACTTTTTGAGGAAAATGCCCCTTCCGGCAATATATACCCAGTAAGCAAGGGAAAAACGGCAGAAAAATCTGGGAAGCCTGTGATGCAAAAACCAACTATGCCTGGAATGTACAGATTTTCACAGTCAAAGCTGCGAGTGGCACCCCTGAGAAGAAACAATGAAAATGTGTGGTCCTCCATATGACCACTGGACTGCAGGATCACAATATCAGCTGTGATATTTTATTTTATTTTTTACCAGATATGACCTCGGACAAGAACTTCACAAAGGAAACTGAGGTGAAGCTGTATCATTGGGAAGTGATAAAAAGCCCACAATTGCCCACGGCTATAACCAAAACAAAGGAGGAGTGGACTTTTTCTTTTTTTCAGTTTATATTAAAGGTCTACTGCTAAAAAAAACAAACTTTTTTTGTCTTTTCTTGATGTAAATGTCTATGGGTCGGAATTGACCTGTAACACCATAGATGTCATTTTAGTTATTAATCTTAAAATGAAAAAAATCAATAAAACAGATTTATTTAAGAGATGTGTCCTATACCCCTCAGTAATACTCAGGTAACACAGAAAACTTTTATTTATTAATATGATTCTCTTGAGGTTAATTTTACAGTTTTTTTAAATTGAAATCGAGGGGTATAGTGACAAAAAAAGACCCAGAGGCCCACGCCAAAGGTATTAAAACCAACATTTTCATGGATAAGGAAGCCTAACAAGGTAACCAAGAGATGAGAAACAAATTGGATGATAACTTATTGTTTTTAGTATATTTTATAGCTGATTTAATTCACGGGTCAAAACCGACCCGCTAACATAAGAGATGATAACAGAAAGCTAACACGAGAGGAAGGTTAAACTAAACAGGGCAAATGTTACAGCTTTAACTTTCTTATCCACGCACGTGGCCACTAAGTGACGCTATTTTCAACCGCCCATTGAATGGGCGGTCGAGCTGGCTCCCGTATATGGTCATTTTTACCATATATGGAGTGACGGTGGTGACGCGCGTGCTGCAACGGAAAAAGTGACCGTGTGCGGGAAAGGCGAACGTTAGAGCTGAGTCCTCTTTTCGGGAATGTGAAGGTACAACTGTGAAAGCTGTAAGCCGGCTGCATGAATAGACCATCCACGAGTTTACCGTCAGTAACCCGCAGTCACTCTCAGCATGTGAGTACACTCTGCCCTGCGAATGATGTGTGCTGCTTTTAGGCGTGCTGTTCTCAGCTCTCATGGGAAGCTACACAGATGATCTCTAGTATTAAACTTGCTTCCGTGTTGCATCCATCTGGTGTTTTGCGTTGTGGAGAATTTTACTGGTGGGAAATATTTAGTCGTAAAAGAAAAATAATAATACAAATAATGTATGCACTGTAAATGACGCCTGTGGGCACGACTGACTATTATAGAGGCTCACATCAGGACAAGCGAGGCTAACTTCTTCTTTTCTTTCCACAATGGTGATTGTGGGCAGTTGGTCCGTGAACTGAACACAGACCAACTGCATATTATCAGGAGCTTTCCACGCAGGCGTAGTTAAACCAACACTTCCACAAACCTTTAGCAGAGCAAAAAGGATCCACGTGAAGAAGCGAGAGACTTGACAAGTGTACACTTCCGTTTTCGTAGGAAGTGGCCAGACACTCGGACTTTGTTTTCTTTTTTTTTTTCTTTTTTTTTTGTCGAACCCCTTTTATTTTACGACAACCACTTCTGACTTTCTCATGGGTCCTCCACACTCACATTTTCTACAAGTTTTGTTTTCTATTTCCTGATCTCAAACGCACTTGCACGAGACATAGTAATTAATCATTAATATTTAATGATGAAACCGGAAGTGAGTGGGCTTGCTCCTTAGTTCTTGAGCCCACCTTTTGTCGCCCTTGACGCTAAAACTTACAATTAGATCGTATCGAAAGCTCCCATAAGGTGAATACACTGTTGCTGTGCAGCAGACTGTCCAGCAGATGGTGCCTCTCTAAAGCACGCCTGTTCAGAATGGGATAGAGATTTTAGGTGTCTGATATGCCTCTGTGGGAGCTTTCTCTTTCAGCTTATCGTCTGCAGAGATAAGACTATGATGTTGAATGATAAGTGCCACTAGCTTCCAAAACATGCATTATACAGGTAGGTTTTAGTTTTAAAAAATCAAAGGTAAAAGTGATTATGGTGCAAAATCCCCTCTTTTTGCACAGTATAGTATTTAGCTTTATGTCTACTGTTTCTCTTATCTAACCCAGACTCCTGTTGGACATGATTGGAAACTTCGGTGGCTTCATACAGGAACATAATAATTCTAGGGCATGTTGAAACACAAAATCCTCAGTATGGCTCTGAACAACTCTGAGAAGAGTAAAACTTATTTAACAAACATTATGAATGAATGAATGAATGAATGCTTTATTGGCCATATGCAGGTTGCCCCACAGAGGAATAGGGTTATATATTATATATATAGGGTTATATAATAATTATAATGGTTGGTGTGTGTGTGTATGTGTGTGTATATATATATATATATATATATATATATATATATATATATATATATATATGCACCTGTTCATTTTTTTTGAAGGGGGGTTGGGTTGGGGATATTTGTCTTATACAAATTGAGAACCTACAGTATATATCGTGCAAACCTGACTCTTTGTAGGAATCCCCCTTACAGTAACCTTTCCATTTTGCTGTGAATTGGGCTGTGTTTTATTTCCTCTCTTTGCCGCATGCTGCATTAAACGGTAACAAGGTTCTTAGCAGTGTAATTACTCATGATCCGGATTTGATTGTAAAGTGGATTGTTTGATTTGGCAGTGTGAGTGACTGTATTGGTAGTGATGAAGCTTATGTCTCTGAAAACCTACAACTTGTTTGTAGGTTTTCTTGCCATATTCTCACTTCTCTTATTCTTGTGCCTAAAATGAGCCACACCCTTTCACTTTAACTCTTTACTGCATGAGACTTGTGAAGCACTGAGCTTCACGAGGCTCAATAAAGTAATAAAAATGGCTGATCTTTGATTTTTGCATGTAGAAAGTGTGGGATTTGCTTTACAAGCTGGTGGTTGGGTTATTTTGTTTAGTTATGAGTATTTTAACGAGTTTATTTTCTTCCATACATCTACAAGTGTCATGCATTTCCACACTGTCTTTATTACGCCTATGAGGCAAGCTACCAGTGGACCTTCACTTGATAGTATTGGTTTGTGTAAATGATAGATAGATTAGATAAATTCAGCTCCAGATATGCAACCATACCGACTCTTTCTTTTAGTCAGGGTGAAATATCCTGAATAGAAAACCCGTGCAGACATGCAGGCTGTTATAAGCAGTGACTTTATGCACTTAATCATTTCCAGACTAACACTTTTTTGTGTTGGCATTAGTCATTGTGCTGTTTCAACATGACTGAATGCACAAAAACACCTTAATAACTTTGGTGTAATCCTGCTTTAGAGGGTTTGTAGTAACAGCACAGCAGCAAGTGCCAGCGTTTCCCTTTCCCTTCACAAGTTTGTTAATGGTGCATAAAAAAAGACGGGGCTTCTCAAAAGTCTGGTGCTTTTAAATATAATCGTTAAGATCCGCATTTTCTCACTTCCTTCACCAGCCTCGTCAGGATTGGCTATCCCCCCCCCCCCCCTTGTCACCTGCTCATCTCCACTCTTTCACCTTTCACATGGAGCAAAAAATACAAGTGGTGGAATAAAATGTTAAACAATAACTTATATGGAGGTCAGTGAAAATGAGCGAGTCTTATTTTTCTTATTTAATATTTCATATTACAAAATTATTATAAAGAGAGCCTCAGCAGCGCTGTCATGAATGGATCGAGCTTCCTTTAAGCGGCAGGTGTCATGCAGGGATTTCTAGTTGAAACAAAAGCGTGATCTCCGTCAGTGCACGGAACACCGAGCAGTGGCTCAGCAGATGCCGTTGCAACGCCGCTTTTCCTCCAATAGATTTAAAGTGTGCGCTCTGGCCGACAATGGATGGTCTGGGAGTGGGAGGATCAGCTCAGCAGCGATCCTTCTGGCTTTGTTACGCCCGGGAAGCCATTTTGGAAATCTGCTTGTTGTGCACTAGCACAGCAGTCTCTCCCCACTTGTAAACTTTGGCGTATTTCTGTGAGAAAATAGCGTTGAAGGATTTGTGGATCCGCAGTCATAAATAAGCCTTTTGGGGGTTCCGCGCGTCGGGATGCTGGCAGAAGTTTGCGCATGTTCCCTGATAGTACTGTGTGGATCTTACTCATTTGGATTACGCTCTTAAAGAATAACAGCATAAATGGAGCCTAACAACGCGGGCAAGTTGACCAGCTGCTTTGAAAATCATATTAATGTAGAAACTGTTTTTAGTGACAGTATGTTTGCATTTTTTTTTTAAATTCGGATCTTCGCTGCGCTCCTTTGCCAACAGTTTTGACAGTGTGCGCAATTTTAGGCCTGATTTTCTACGGTCGTTTTATTACATCTGCGACAGTATCAAACGTTAGACGCGTTCTCAGTGGTTAGTAGTGATCAGTAAATGCGTGTTGTTTTTACAGATAAATCTCAAGTTGACCTGCACGATGAGCAGTGTGATTAGCGCGTCGTTGCACAAGCCTGTAAGTCAGTGACGGCGCTGTCTAAATACATCCAGCTTCTAAATTTAGCACGAATGTAAGGGGGCTGATATGTCATCGGGCCTGAGCGCAATACAGTTAGAACAGGAGTACACATGTGCTGTAAACAGTGTTAGTGTATTACTGTGTTTTGACAGTAGCTGGAGCAGTCACAGGACTCAGCTGTTTGCGCTGTTCGTCGCACACAGTTTGCGTAAAGGAGGCAGCAAAAAAATAAAAAGGGAGATGTGCGATAGTACTGTGGGAAAGGTGTAAAGGTGTCACTGTGTTGCATGTGTTTGTTTCTCTTGTTACTGTTCAGCTTGTCTCTTGGTGGATTAATGCACCGTAGGGGAGATTATTATTTAATTTCGGAGTGTCCACATTCAGCGCCTGCGTCATGATTCAGCGCAGTGCTGACATGTTGCAAAAAAGGAAAGAAAGAAAAAAAAACAACAACCCAAAACTAATCCTGGCTGAATTTAAGTAGTCCCCTTGGCTTTTGGGAATTTGTTTCCTTTTATCCCGCTTTTCGGCTTGGAGACTTGGATGTGGATTTGAAATCGTGATTAAGATTATGGTGTTGAGAGTTTGGTGCTGGGTTTTCAGTAATGGCCATCTGTTTTATTCTGCTGCTCTGTCTTTGAGTTGTTGAACAGAAGTTTGAGTCAGACTGCCACATGCACAGAATGCCATCTAGAATAGTTGCTCTGTTGTGGCCAGAAACCTCCAATCGGACACTGTTATTGCATCAGTTATCTCATTTAAAGCTGTCTGAGGCACCTTATACTCTGCATGTAGCTTTGTGTGGTGAGGTCGTGGAAGTGATCCATTTGAGCCAAAATCTCACTCTTCAGCTTGCTTAAATGCTCTGTTGCAGGCAGCTTTTTCTACCCTTGGCTCTGTATGATATCATTTAGAGTGCATATCCCTACTACAGCAATCAGGGACACTCAGCAGTCCCACCCACTTGCCAGTCATACCTTTCGTATGCAAGTGTGAGGCCATTGACGGAAAGCAGGCTTAAAAATGGAGCTAAGATGGCTTGTTTCAGGCCGTGGATGGACTGCAGCTTTTCATCACAGCCCAGTATTTGAATTCTGCATGATAATGCAAATCTAAGCTACGGACACATTGGGTCCACTTTAATATTGACATGCTCGCAACAATACACAACTCTTCAAACTGTTCACCAAAGTAGGAATATTTGCAGAACTGCTGTGTTGGAATGCATTAATCTTACCTTGGTTAACCTGAGAAACTTTCAACTGTGAGCATGTGGAACGAAGTATTTGTTCAGCAGTTCACACAATGCAGGTTTCACTAAGAAGACCAGCCGTTTGGCTTTAGACTTCCCGCCCATTGCCTTATAAATCAGCCCCACCCCTTTGTGTTTTACTGGGTTTCATAATACTCAGCTTACTCAAGTGCTCACTGTAGCTGTAGCTGTGCTGGTGAGGAGTCCTCCTATTACAAAGGGGAAGAGGATCGTCATTCTTTGGCCTGTCTCTACCAGCCTTTTCGATCAGCTGCTTGTTTTCTTTGTGTCCGGAGGAGAAGAGACGAGTCATTCGCTACAGCTTCACTGGTGTCCGTAGCTTCTGTCATCTACCAGCGTGAGCCAGCATGGAGGAAGAGGTTGGCCAACTCTCAACCACAGGCAGAAACACAGTAGTATTGTTTTTCAGAGGAAAAGGAATGTCCAGCAGCTCTCATTAGGGTCTTGCCCGCACATGGCTGTGCAGCACAGCACTTACTGGCGGTTGTGTTTTCTTGGAGAACAGCCCAGTGAATGGAGCTTGAATTGATTTGGGAAGAGGCAGGAAATTTGCTAGTGCTGTGTTATTTTATAAAATGTAGATGCAGTTCTGAATCTGTACTCGAAATGCAGTTAAGCTGTGGCGCAACTCGAGCTCATCATTTCTGCCAGAGACAAACTGAACAAAGCGTTTTGCATTTTGTTTTGTGTGTCTGTGAAGTTGGTCTGTTCTTGTTGTCCTTGGCTAAAATAGTCCTTTGCCTTGAATCCTAACTCTTGCAGTCTAAACAAAGAAGTCTGAACATGGATTTTTCCCAGCTGCACACATACACGCCACCACAGTGTGCTCCAGAGAACACCGGCTATACTTACTCTCTCAGGTGAGACTTCAGCGCTGCGCTGCCGTAGACTCGCTGCGGTACTCTTGCTGCAGCATCAAACATTCAGGCCCACAGCATTTCATTCACACCTTGCATGTCATTTGTGGCTGCTGAGATCCTACTGGTGCATTTTAATCAGAGTTGTCCAAATACTCTCTCTTCTGTTTGCTCTAGTCCATGAACAGAATATGCTTGAAGTCAAACTCTAATTCTCATGTAATAATTTTTCTGTCTACTTGGTTATGACTTGCATTTTATCCGATTTTATTTCCTTACTGAAAATATCCATCTGTCCCTCAGCTGTTTGAAAGTTGAGAATATGCACATGATTTGCTTTTCATTTAAAATAGAAATGCCTTCATTTATAAGAACAGCATGAGATTGTTAAGTGTATTTGCTCCTCAGTACATTTCTGTGCTTGAACTTGAGGTTTTAGTAAATCTGTGGCTGTAAAAATATCATCTGGTTGTGGTTTTGATGAGTCAGCCTCACAGTTCAGTTGTGCATTTCGTGCTTGGTGAGCAGTTGAGAAGCCTTGCGCAGAAATATATTGTCTTGTCTGTACGCACTTTTCGCTATATTGCAAAATCAGCGTGGCAGTTTAAAACTTTTCAATGATTTTTAGAAGAAAAGAGAAGAAGTCGTGGTGTTTTGAATTTATTGTCGGAGAGGATGCTGTCCATACGTGTGCATGCATGTAACACCAGCCTCTCCCATCGTGGTCCTCTTCCACACCTTGTTTCTTGTCAGTCATCCTGGCTTGGGCGTGGTTGACATTACATCAGTAAGGTATGTGGAGGAATCTACGACTCATTGCTTTCAGAACAGAGGAGCATTTGCAGAGCAAGAAATTGTAACTTCATTGTGCCTTTCCTCGCTTTAGGCAATGGGAGAGTGATTGCATGACTTTTAGGAGCTTCTCAATTGAATATGAGAGTATGAGAGAGTCTTGTAAAAAGTCATGTTCGAACAAAGACCCCTCATTTGGTTTACAGCTTCTCTTGCAGAAATGCAAATCACATGGTGAGAAGTGCACTAAGCAGATCCATGTGCTCTTTCCCAGCCAGCAAGACAAAGTCAACAGCAGCTTCAGTAAATGTGTGTCACACTAAGTTGTGTTGTTTTCATTATGTATTTGATGTGTCAGCAGGTGGGATTGGTATTTATGGACAGTGGTAGTTGGCTGACTAGATGTTTTTTACGTTAAGCTTTTAGAGTAGCAAGTAATCTCTGATGCTGTATTATAATGAAAATGACAAAATATTAACATTCTTCAGATTTCAGGTCAGGATTGTGGCACACAGGGTGTGTTTTCAAGTTGTGTGAAATCCTTTCCTAGTAATAAGTCTCATGAGTCACAGTCTCTAGACTGAGGCCAAATAAGAAGAATGTACAAAAGCTTGTTTGACTCCTCACCCAAGTCTGCAAGGTAGACTTGAAGGGCTCAAACACGCTAATCATGTTCCTTTGAATGCAGTCAGCTGGGGAGCTATTAATGAACCTCCCAGTCAAAGCCGTGCCCGTGATCTCAGGATTAGGCTAACAGTTTATGCTGCTTGACTAGCTAGTTGACTGATCTGTTGTTTTTATTAGCCTGTGTCTACTGCAGCTCAGAGGCACTAAATGTTGGCGCTTGCAAATAGCCCCTCATGTGTTCAATGTGTGTGTGTGTGTGTGTGTTTGAGTGTGCATGGTCTACAGTGAATGCAAGAGAATAGCACAGAGAGGGACAGGGTCAGGTGACAGAAACCGTTGGCCCATCTGTTGTCAAAACTCAAAAGAGCAGAGACAAGTTTTGTAGCAGTTGATAGTGCTAGAGACCAGGAAGAGACTGTTACAACATGGACCCAGCAGTCTGAGTAATACTGTATGTGCTCCCAATGAGAGAAATGCTCGTGCAAATCTAATTTATCACCAGACAAGGTTTAAGTTGGGGAATTCCCCAGTGCCTACACAGCTGCTACAATGTAGAGTGAGCCTCAGTCCAGTAAAAAGAGACTTCTCAATAGTCTTTTCTTTTATGTTCTAAATCAGGATACTTTGATTCATGCTCCGTAATCCTGATTATGATACCTCAGAAAATTGGTTCCATTCTTTTTGACACTGTTTTAGATGATCAGAATCAACTTCCTGGAGAGTTTAACCAGGGTTTTCCTGCTGTCATCAATATTAAAAAATGTAAACAAACATTTGTTCAAAAAACAAACAGAAAAACCCTCCATCCATATAAAAATGCAAAAATACAATTGAAGCTTAGAGCATGCTGTTAGGAGTGACACAGCAAACCAAAACCACAGCTGAAGGACTTTTTAAAAGGTCCATATTCAGTGTCCTAAAACTGTTGAGAAGAGGGAAAAAGGTAAAGGTAAGCTAAAAAAAAAAAACAGCTTTTGCATGTGTGAACAAGGCTGAAGTACAAAACACCACAGACTTTGTGTTATGTCTTCTCTTGAAATATTGTTTAGAGTTGGGTGATATTTATGTGACTAGCCCAGGAATAGTGATGTAGACTCAGTCCTCTTTGTTATTTCTGAAGCCTTTTCAGATAACTGCATATTCTAAGCTTGAAGGTTTAACATCATAGATTTTTTTTGCACATTTTTCAGCCTTTTGACTTGATAAATGGCAAACAAGAACAATAGCACTTTACAGGCTGTGACTGAGAATTTAGTTGCACCACCTCCAGAAAAATGCACTGAAAGCAGGTGTGTTTGTAAGTGTTGACTCTTAGAGACCCTCCATATTTTATAGAAGTGGAAGTAGGTCAGTAGGGCTGGGGCTTCTGTTTGGGGGCTTTTTCTCCATCAAGTGATGGTTGAAGTGTGTAAACCGTAAGCAGCAGGCTTGATTGAGTACTCTGATACTATATAGTGCTATCTGCAAACATTAGCTACACATAAGCGATGAAAAATAAATAAATAAATGTGACAATAACAGATAGAAACTCAGCCTTCTAGCCATGGAAACATTTTTTTAAATACAGATTTAAACAGATTTTTTTTATTATTATTAATTTGGTTAAGCAAATTGATGCAAACATAAATCTGCAAGAACATACAAAGCACATTTTCTCATCAGATTTGTGCCTGCTAGTCATGCTCTGCAAGACCAGATTCAGGAATACAACATGAATAGGGTGGGGCTGAGTGCACTGAGAGTAAGCTGGACAGTTGTTGCTCACCGTGCTGCTGCAGTTGTTTTGACATGTGGTCTGTTTTTTTTGGGGTTTTTTTAACTACATGCACTGCTGCACAAGTGCCAAGTAAATGACAGCAGCTGGATTTTTAAGAGTTTAAGAGTTAGCTTTCCTCTTTTCTTGTGAGTGTTATCCAAACATTTCTGTTTCTTTAAACGAATAAAAGTAGAAATTTGAACCTTAAATCTTAAGTGCGTGATGAATATGATTCTGCATAAAAGAAGCACTTCTGTTTCTGGCCTGTATTGTGTTTTTGCATCACAGCATCTGTCTGTGGACGTGGTAAATATCTAGCTTCTGCTTCTGATGAGTCTCTCTCCAGCCAGAGATTTGTTTAGGACGGTCTCTGTGGCAGCAACAGCAACATAAATTGGCACACTGTGGTGTTATAGCACGGATAGGAAAAGGACACCACACAGCAGGGCAGAGGGAGGTACTGTCTGTGGGTGGGCTCAAATGATCCTAATCTCAGTGCCAAATCCAACCCACCCAAACATATTTGGATGGAAATTTGAAGACTCTCAGATCCTGGATTCTGGTAACTATAGGCCTTGGCACTTAAAGGGCTCAGTTGAACAAAACAGGAAGACAGAGGGGGCTACAATTGTGCTCTGATTTCATATTCTCCCCACAGCCTTTCGAAGGCTCGCACAACTGAATTTCCAACTGAAAAAACTGAGAGGAATACAATTTAAACACAATCAACACAATCCTGTAATATCACAGGGAGGAGATTTGAATAATGGAAACGAAATAGAAACGAGCGTCAGCCAAATAACTGCATCCCAAGTCTCTAAAATAGTTTGCTGTTGGCACCAATCTAATAACCCATGAACATTCAGTAGTAGAACTTGCAGTAGGTTCAATTTTCTTGGGCTTGCAGCATTCCCATATAACACATTTTGTGTTGTTTACAAGAGATGTAATGTTTAGCTGTGATTAGATTAAAGTGCCAGCCAAAGAAATTTTGATTTATGAGATTGCGGATGGAAATTGGACAAATTCAATTAGAAAATCTGATGTCTGAATCCACCTTTTTCCTTTCGAAAGTGATGTTCTATGTAAATGGTTCTTTTACGTGGTAGGACAGTACTTAAGACATTCAGGTGTGCACTGGGCAACTAACAAAATATTTGTTTGGACGACTTTAACTAGGACTTTTCATTTTTCTGAAAGTTTAAATCAGGTCAGCATGCCCCTCTTATTATTGTGCGTGTGTGTTGGTGTATAAACCTCCTGGCAAGCTTTTGACAAAGCATTGCAGCCACAACTGTGGTTTCCACACTGAGATTTACAACCCAAATGGTTTTTATAACCTCTGTTGAAGATGTGTGTGTGTGTGTGTGTGTGTGTGTGTGTGTGTTAGTGTTAGACAGAGGGTGCAAATGGTAGCCATCATGGGGCAGGGTTCTTACTAACTGGACATATTGCAGCAGACTTCAGCTGACTTCCTGCTGTGTTTAACTGTTTTTTTTTTTTCTGCACTTATCACAATTGCTTTGATCTCTTTTATGCTGTGTTCACATTTTCTCCTGCAGATGAAACTGAGATATCTTTGAGGTCTGAATGCCATTGGTAAAAATGACATTTTTCTTTTACTTTTAAAAAACTACAACTGTTACATTTTTATAGTTTTAATTAGAGCAGGGTGATATGGCCAAAAATATTTATCACGATATATATTTGAAAATTTGCGGTAACGATATAACTGACGATATAATTGATGCGAGACAAAATACAACTCCACAACATTACTAGCGCAAAAAGACAACCTTCCATTTATTTTCACTTAAACAAGAAGCTGGTTTTTATGTACATTAAAGCTTTATAAAAATGTAACAGTGCAAATGCAAATTCCTTGCTGAAAGTTTAACCAAAAGGCATTTCCAGTAGAAATGGGCTGACATATCCTGAGCATAACCATATATAATATCCACTGAAGTTAAAAATAGGTGCTTTGCAACATTAAACTGCAGTGTGCAGTACGCATTTTTCGGACCATAAGGTGCACGGGATTATAAGGCACATTAAGCGAAACAAAGCAGTCAGATAAATCAAACTTTATTAAACTCATTCTTCTTGCTTCCTCCACTTCTGTACCATTGATTCATTAATGTTGAATTCTCTGGCAGCTGTTCTATTCCCATGTTGTTGCAGTATATTAATGACTAACCTCGTATTGTGGATGGATTATCTCAGTTGTTCTCCTGACTGAAGTTTGGTCCATTTACAGCATCCTGCCATGCGATTGCATTTGTCTCTAACCATGAAGAACCTTCACGTTAACTTTTATAAGTGGAAAAGTGTTAGTGTTCGTCCTCCAGCTTCACTGTTTATGTTATGCTAACATAGCTGTGTCGCTAGCGATCACGTAGCACATCATTATATACCAGCTAGCCCAACTTCAGTAACCCTACAAACGTCACTGCTGTTTAGTTTCCTGTCTTCATTTATGTTGGAAGTGATAGCAGAGCTGTACGTTTGATTTTTTTCAGAAATCTCTCAGTCAGAACATGCAATATCATGCTTAGGTAACTAGCGAAACTAGCGAGCTAACTTCCGCTAGCTTCCTGCTAACTTCTAACTCCGTTAAATGTAATAACTTTTGTTTTCATGGATGCCTGGAAGTTAAACTTTATAGTTACACCTGGTAAAGCAGCAATGCTGATCGTTTTATTAAAGATGAAAGAATTTAGACAGTTTTTAACTCTAAGTGATGCTGCAGTGTTGTTTGACCTGAAGAATTCGGAGTTTAGGACCCAGATTACTCCCAGATTTAAGAGCATCTTAGTCCGACAAATATGACAATGACAACGGCCGCTTGCATGTTCTGCAAAAAAATGTGCTTTGTTGTGTATCTGACGGACAAACACCAAACCAGTTCCACATCACGGAAGTTGCACCATTTTTACAAACCAATTCTGGTTCATCTGTTTCACTCAACAATCGGCCATGTGCGTATGAAAACAAAGGCACTGCGCATGCGCGTTTTACTCCCATTCTATCGCGATATTTCATTTTCCTATCGTTGCCTAACATTATACCGGTATTACCGTGAACGGTATAATATGGCCCAGCCCTAGTTTTAATGTCTTACAAGCTAACCGTTCCTATAAAGGCTCAAAAAAACTATAAAGAAGTTAAAAAGTGATAAAGGAACTAGACAAACGTTACAGTATAATACAACTTTTAGCCCTTAGCTTACATCTGTTCACATATGTCCCTTAAACAAGGTGGGCTAAATCATTCATTGCTGGACTTTAAACAAGGTTAATGAAAAACGAAGGGAAAAAACTAATTAGTGCCTCCCAGCTGATCTTTTTTTTTTTTTTTTTTTTTTTTTTTGTGCAATAAGTTTTTAGTGTTTTTAATGAAACCATGCAAAATTTGACTTTGATGGTATCAATATTTTCCAGATTAAAGGCCCTTGGAGAACATCAATCAATCTTTATTTATAAAGCACTTTTCATACAAAAAATGTAGCACAAGGTGCCTTACATAGTTAAAAGCAGCCCACCCCACCCTCCAACTCACTCCCCACACTCTCATTAACATAAATGATGTGAATGCACATATCTCCCCCCCCCCCCCCCCCCACCACACACACACACACACACACACACACGCACACTTAAAGAGTAAAAATTGGGCTGGGTTCACATGAGCCAAGTGACATGGGGCTTTTAATGGGTTTATACGTTTTGGGGTTTTATTTATGTCATTTTTTATTTGCTGCCAGCATTTCTGAGCCCTCATAACTTCTTTAGTAGTGAAGATGGCCACATTTACTTACAGACATTTACTTGCTGTATGTGAATGCATGATGCTTGATCACAAAAATGACTTTATGTATTCATTCCAGTATTCGGAATTATTATTTTTATAATAACTGAATGGATATGCTCATTTTATTTGCTTGGTGTCAACAAAGTGTCTCCTTTTGTATTTTGTATGATGAGATTTCATACTTTTGCATACACTACGCAAAGCAGGCTTCATGTGGGAGGCTATTTAGAGATGGGAAACAAATTCTAGCACTGGGGGTGTAGACTCACCTGTGGTGATGTCACAGGAGTAACTTTTTTTCTGTTGGTGTGGCGGGATCATATATCACTGGATAGATGAAGATGAAACCAGAAGTGACAATTTCCTGAGTTATTTTGGCAGCTTCTGCGATTTCTGCACTGTCATAAAAGAAAACAAAAACCCTAAAAAAACAATTGGTTTTCTGTTTCAGTTGATTATTTTATTAAGTGGGATCAGTGGAGACCTGTCTTTCGTCCCATGGACGAATGCTTCCTGTATGAGCTGTAAGTTCCTTGCACTGATCATGCATAGTAAACAGACTCACCCAGCTACATTTACACCCGGATGAATGAATGTCATGACATAAAATATATATTTTGTGATTTTTACTTGATTGAAGGCTGAGCTTTAGTAATCTATAACAAATATAAACGGCTCGACTGCATAACAAATGTCCAAAGTAACAACAAGGCAAACTTAAGCTGGTTAAATGTAGATTCCAGTCTGATCAGATTGGATGTGCAGTTGTGCGCTGTAAGAAAGTTTGGCTGCGCCCACTGAGTGTGGGAAGATAAAGCTTTAGTCTTATGTAAGGAGAGATTCCAGGAAGCTGAATGTCAGGATGGAAGTGTCTTCTCTCTGTAATGTACTGCATGGCTCTTCATCTTTGTCTTCTTTGCTGTGTCCATCTCTATTTTTGTCACGGATGTGGGCCGTGGAAGCCGCCTGGGAGAGAGCGGCACATTAATGAATTTGGATACCCGATGAAACGAATCGCTTGTTTTTAAACTTTTTTTAAATTTGCTAAAGGAGGGGGTGGTAACCAGCTCTGTTTGGAGGTAAAAGCTTTGTTTTTATAAAAACCCAAATGGTGTTTGTTCTGTTAAAATATGCCCACATGGGGTTTCCAGGTAGAACAGAAGGTTATTAGGAAGCTTCTACCTGGCTGTAGGCTATGCAGACAGTTTCCTCGTGCACACACCCTGATCTGCCCTGTAACACTTGCTTCCACACCCCACAGAAACGTTACTAATCAAACCTGAATCATTATGCTTTGGTATGAAAAACACACTTCTGTGTGTGCGTGAGTTCTTGTATAAATAGGAATGAAGTTGTGTTTTGATAAGAATGTAACCTGGAAGCAACAGTTATTACATTTTATCCACTCCATGTTGCAGCTGTTGAAGTGTGGCATTCAGACATTCTCGCTGTGGACCGGAATCACTGGATTAACTCCTTTCGGTCATTTTTGGATCACTTTAAAAAAAGAGAATTGTCAGAGTTTGGGACTCGCAGTTGATTTGGAAAGGCAAATGCTCGACTGCCACGCAGCTGTTTCCCAATATTTAAATTTAAAATTTGAATAAGATAAAAAGAGGTGCAGGTGTGATGGAAAACTGATTGTTATTTTGATATTTAGCCTGCCTGTGTTACGGTACGCACTATTTTCTCAGGCCTTTGTTTAGACAGTGTCCAGCAGAGTCCTTATAGTCTCTACTGAAGCTCTGTTGGGTCTGTTGTTTGGTCATTTTCACAGCACAGATGCTTATTCAGGGATATCAGTGCTGTAGGCATAAGTGGACAATGATTTGAGACAAAAATGTTTCCAACTTTTGATTCTAGTTTGGATTTTACTCAAATTTTACTCTTGCCTCCTACTAATTAGTGCACTAATGACAGTGCTCATTATAGCATTTTAAAACCTATTTTGCTTTGAAAGATTTGTAACATTTTTTTTACTTTTTGGTGTTTTACAGAAACCTCTCCTTGCTACCAATCCTGTGTATATGCTTTGCATTAGAAGATAGGTTAATTTCAGATCAGCAGGATACTGCCCCGGTGGTCATGTGTTCAAAGAAGGGCTAGTTGGATCAGCAGGCGGGAGGTAGAGTGAGGACGAAAGGACTTAATTGGCTCTCAGTGGGAGTGTGTAATCCTCTGGGTTTTAGAGACCGAGGGAGGGACACAGAGCAACCTGCACAAGATATAAACGTGCACAAATGCATGCAGATACTGCTGGCTTGGTCAGTCTCCTCTGAAATCATATGCCGCGTGTGCTCTGCAAGAGATATGGACAGGCCATAAAACTCGTGTTTACACATTTACAGAGTTTCCTTGTTGAAGTGTAACAGGAAGTTTATTCCCCGTCCTCCATTGAGAGGCTCAGTCCAGAGCTCCACCCTCCCCACTTGTGGACAGACTTTACAGATCGTGCTGTAATCAAATATTTAATTGATTATTTCATCAATTAAAGGAGGAATAAAATGCTTTTGTCTCATTAATCAGCAATAATAAATATTTAAAAGAGACAACTTTTGAATACTGTACATTCTGTCAAAAAAAAAACCTTTCATTTCATTTGTGTGTCATATTAAAATTAGATTTTTTTAGAAGGAAACATTTTCTTAAATGCCTAAACAAATAATCACAAGTATAATATTTTATGTTAATGCAATTTTAAAAATATTGTTATTAAAGCCTTGAAATGAGTCCAGTCCAGTACACCAGCGCTTCTTTAGATGTAGCAAAAACTTTGCACTGAGGGTTTTGTTATAATCGAGTTCCTTGATGAGTCATTCAGACCCTACAGTCATGTTTGTGGTGCTTGTAAAGCATTAGTGCCTCTACTATTACAGAGAAAGATGGAACAGTTGTACTTTAAGGCTTTTTCTTTTCGCACCAGCCCAGAGGCATTAGCAAGTTCCATAGTGTTCCAGTGTAGTCTGCAGCTGTTTGAATGTTGTCCTGGCTTAGTGCCTACTCTTCCAGGTGGGTGTGGCCCTGTGAGTCACAGCGAAGCACGGCAAACAACATTCATAGTGTGTTCTGACTTTCAGTTGGTTTTACAGGGAGGGGAGTAAGAGTCTCGTGTTTAGCCTTCTCGCATACTTTGGATGTTTACTGGGTTTGTTTGTCTAATTTTACTTTCAGAGACACTCTGTGCCTGTTCTTATATTTCTCTCTCCGTGGTGAGTGAGTCACTTCCTGTCAGGAGCTCTGCCAGTTGCAGGGAACAAAAGCATCACAGCTCTGTAAAAAGGACTGGGTTTGTTTTTTGTTTTTTTAAAAAAGTGTCTCTAAGTTGACTAACTGAGGGACAGACATGAGTAAAAAGGCAGGATATCCCCATTCAGTATTGATTTGAAGCATAAAGGCACTCTCGAGGCTTGTTTGTCTCCAAAAGGATTCCCATGCAGTGGATAAAAGAAACGCCCTCTTTGTAATTAACTGTCATGCAGTGCCTTCTTTCACAGAACAGTTTTGTTTTCCTTCCCAATTTTCTAACATTCCCGCTCTTTCTGTTCTTCCTGCTTTTCTCTGTCCGCTCTCACTCTCAGCTCCAGCTATTCAACAGCAGCGTTAGAGTTTGAGAAAGAGCACCAGATAGCTCCTGTGTACGAGTCGCCCAGGATGTCACGACGGAGCCTGCGTCTCCAGACCAGTGCCAGTCACTATGGAAACGAGAACCTGGCTGATTACTCCCAGAACCACCACAGCAGCAGCAGCAGCAGCAGCTACACCAACACCAGCACCAGGAGAGAGACACGGTGAGACCAGCAATGGGCACTTTTCCTCTTTGACTCTAACATTTAACTAACCAAAGAGTAAAAGAAGAATTTTAATAATAATAATAATGATAATAATGGATTGCATTTATATAGCGCTTTTCGGGACCCCTCAAAGCACTTTACAATACCACTATTCATTCACTCTCACATTCACACACTGGTGAAGGCAGCTACAGTTGTAGCCACAGCTGCCCTGGGGCAGACTGACAGAGGCGAGGCTGTCATATCGCGCCATCTGCCCCTCTGGCCAACACCAGTAGGCGGTAGGTGAAGTGTCTTGTCCAAGGACACAACGACCGAGACTGTCCGAGCCGGGGCTCGAACCGGCAACCTTCCGATTACAAGACGAACACACAACTCTTGAGCGTGGCGATCGTGGCTTTATTTATGTTGTTTATTTACGTTTGGTCATTCTGAATACCAACACAGACTGATTTGTGTCTCATGGCTTAGCTTCAGAATAGTCTGCCACTCCATCTACATTAAGCTGATTCTGTGGACTTTTCTTATCACGTAATTTTTATTATCTGTATTTAATTTGTTTTCTAATGCAGTTTTGTATTGCTGTTAGCTGTGTTTTAATTTTCTATTGTATGTCTCTTGTGATTATTGCTGGGTATTTATAGTTTTATTTTGTTCTGCAGCACTTTTTGACTTCTTTATTCCCACGCAATTACCAAACTCACAGCTCTGTTTCCCCTCTCTGCTAACACAGGACGCTGCGGAGCAGAAAGCAACAGTCCAGTTCCAACTCCCTGTCTTTATCCCTGAGCCAGGCCGCCACACCAAGGAAAACCCTCACCTTCTCAGCTGGTAATACCCCCATTAACAGCAGCAGCAGCTTGCAGCAAAGCAGCACAGCGTCTGATGCCGCTCAGATCACAGCCATCGTGGAGCAGCCACATCTGAGGCAACGCACTGTCACTACCACCACAACAACAACTTGTGTGGATGGACACTGGGGTAAGTTGGAATAAATAGCTACATAACAATAAAGACTCAATCGTGAAAGAGAATACTTCTGAAAAATCTCCTTTAATTAAGCATTTTATTTGATTCCACAGGGCAGAATATACAACTGAACTTCCTCTCTGAAAAAATAAAATGACAGATGTTATTTTTTTTTTTAGTTCCTAAAGACTCTATCAAAAAGAATTTAAGGCTTATCTTGGGTAACTGCTCTTTGTTGACCCTATATTAGATAATCTTGCATACCCAGAATAATTGCTCAGGAGTGGAGATACGACAGGATGAAGTGAAACTGCTGAGTTGGTTGAGAAAATGAGGCGGAGTAATGGTAAAGCAAAATGTTCAGTCAAGTAAAAGATGTTATTACAACACAAATGAGAATATATAAAACAAATATTTATGTTTGGGTAATTGCAGGGTTTTTTGTTTGTTTGTTTTATTAATTTTTTTACTTAATTCAGACATTTGAGTATCAGTTTTATTTTTGAATGTGAACATGTTTACATGCTCCACGTGGGCACCTGAGATCCCCTGAAACTCCCTCAAAAGCAGCTGCACACAGATCTGTGGATGGTATCGTTTCAAATTTCATTTTTCTACAAAAACGTCTCTCACAGAGTGAGGCACATTTCTAACTCCCTTTCTATCGTTCAGCGAGCTAAAGCAGCCAGATGGAGGCCGCTTACTGTGCGAGAGAATAACAGGAGACATTCTGTTGCTTCTAACTTTCTCTCTGACTGATCATTTCCACTCAGACATCTGACGTAAAATCACTTTCAGACATTATCATTAATGCTCGCGGAAGCTTCAGATATTCACTGTTGACTATCACTGAGTCTGAGGGGCGCAAAAGCCTGTAATCTGGAGAGACCTGTTTTTTGTTTTAAGAGGACTTTTCCAGAACTCCATACCAAAAAATGTATCTTAACAGCAGTGTACTCCAGCACACTTACTGCAGATTTATGCAATCTTGCAAGAGAGAGTAAAAGATCTTAATCCTTCTTCTGCTACAGTAGGTTTTTAATGTTGCTGTGTGCAGTCAACTACTTTAACACCAGGAAAAGAATATGTAGCTAGTAGTTTAATGGTTTCCTTTGTGTTTGTTAATGAATGATTCATAAACATGTGAACACGCTCTCCTCCTGCAGGGCAGACTCCCAGCCACAGTTTATCAAGTGTCAACGGCGATGCCAGTACGTCAAAGTCCCACGCCGCGCTCTCCAATGGCTACATTTGCAGAGACTGCTCTGTACACTCTCAGAAGACGGACTCCTTTGTCACACAGTCCGCATCGTCATTATTATCGTCATCATCGTCGTCAACATTTCAAGCTGCCGAACCTTCCACCGATGCCCTCTCGTCAACATCATCACCTTTCACCAGTATTTACAGCAGAGACAGGAGTCGAAGGAACAAGACGGGTGAGAAATGTCATACTTAAATACAGCCATTGTTTTTATTGCTTGGATAACTGAGCTGGGAGGTTAAATGCATGTTTTCACTAAGTTGTGAAATGATGAGAATGTAATCAGTAGTGGTGTTTCTCTACAGGTGTCCTGGCTTCCATGTCTAACACGTGTATACGCTACAGCAAACAAGCCTTGGCCCCCATAGTGTCCTTAGTCACTGTGCTCTTCAACAGTGTGGTCTGGCTGGGTTCAAGGGCCAAGAGCCAAACAGGAAAAGGTACACAAAAAGAGACATTCTTTTGTTCTTCATTCTTTTCCCGTCATTTCCACATTTTCCTCTCTCATCGTTTGTCCCAACTTCCTGAGCCGCTTAGAGTGAGACTCTTGGTGATCTTGAGAGAGAACTGACTCCAGGAGCTTTTAGAGATGTGTGCAGCTAATTTGAAACCTCGTGATTTCTACCTCACCAGCCCTGTCACCATCACTCTGTCTCACTCTCTTTGTGTTTCATGTGTAACCTTATTACCTTTTCCTCTTGCTGGACTCTTTCCATAGCTTCCTGTTTTGTTTTTATCCAAGTGCATCTTTGGGGAAACTCCTCTATCATTAATGTCACTTCTTCCTCGTCTTATCACCAATATTTATCTGTAGCTTTTTGTTGAGTGTGTGCATTTTTGACTAACACTAAGAATGCGGACCGGTGTGTCACCAGGTGCCTTGACATCGTTTTCGGACTCGGTGAGACAAGCGACGTCCTCAAGTTTATCCCAACTGTGGCTATTAAAGCAGACCACTCTCCACAGGATGATGGGCCACGGGGCTAATGGATATGAAGGACAAGGTACCCACTGTTACTACTAAGGGCAAAGGTTAAAGGTCGCAGCTCCTGACATCTTCACCTGCTCTTGTGTTAATAAACTTTCCTGTTATAATTTCTTTTTTATCACTTCCTTCCTTCTTCAGCTCTTACTGTTTTGTTTGTTTAAGGAGAAAGGCGCCTCAAATGGAGATTTTTTGACGTTCCAAGAATCTCTTCCTCATGTGTTTATGTCTCAACCTTCACTTTCACACTTTTGGCTTCTGTTTCTGAAGGAGGAAGTAAACTAAACACAAAATTAAAATCAAAACAACCATCGCCTGATTGTCAAGTGTCGAGTATGTGGCTGGTCAAGCAGAACTAACAAGGCTCTTTGACTCCAGCCACTTTATCAATGTGCAATCAAAAGTTTTAATTAGCAAAAAAAATTTATTTCCAACTCTGCTGCTGATCTAAGCTGTTTTTTTTCACAGCTGCAGAACTTTATCAACTGTGACCTTTTCACTACATGTGTTTTCTCCTCACTCTTCTATCTACTGCTCTTCATTTCCTTCACGAGGACTCCTCATCGTCACATTAGTGGCGTGCATTTTGCCATCCTCACACTCCGCCTTCCTTTTCATCATAACTTTCTCACACAACTGATAATATTGCTAATACATGCCCTGTGTGTATATTGCAGCTCACTCGAGCTACTGTGGAAGCATGAATGTGAAGGATCTGGTTACTGAAGATGCGTCACATCTTAATCTCAATGGCTCCCTGTGTAAGCAGGCACTCACACACACTCACACACATGCATGTGCTCATTTTCTCACACGTAGCATGATTGACAGAGTTAATGATATGCGTGACCTGTGTCTAGATCAGCGAGCAAAGGTTGTGTGAACTGATTTAGCTGGTCTGAAGCCCGTTGACCGACGTGACCTGCAGATGTTTCTTTGTCTTAAATGTGTGCCTCAGACTAATGTCGAGCCATCAGTTTACACAAAAACGTCACACGACTGACCATGGTCCAAGAAATAAAGCAAATTAATGGTTGAAAAGCATCTTGTTTTAGACTAGTAATAGGTGAAGTAGCTGCTGGATTTCACAATGGTCTTTAAAATTAAGAATAAAAGAAACAAATATGACAAATACCATTTTCAGTTGTTCTTCTGAGTCTGAATAAATTCTTAAATAATTAGAGACGACCTTTAAGTCAGGAAACGCAGCTTTGCATGGTGCAGCATCTCATGCATTGCAGAGTTATATAGAATATGCATGCTCATGGCTTTTTAAAAAATTATAATATAATTTGTTTTTCATTTTCTTTATTTTAATTTGCTTTGCTTTGATAATTTGCCCGACTGCATTTCTTTTTTTTTTTGTATGATTTCATTCACACATGCTTTTTTTCTGTTCATTCTGCGTGCCTGCTGTCCATCATTTGGGCTTACACAGGTGATGACTGTAAAGGGAAGCAGGTCTCTGAGACACACACCGTCCTCCTCAAACAGTCGTCTAGGTCCCGCCGACTGGCGGGGGCACTGTGGAGCGTCCTAGTTTATGCAGGTTAACCAGCACTTCTCTTATTGTTGATCACACCGTATACATTTACAGGAACATGTATGTTTTGATCATTCAGTTGCAGCTCGATCAGTTTATTGCTTTAGCTGAGTTTAGTGAATTAAACATTTCCCTCTTTTACCCTGTTTTGCAGGTCACTGCCTCCTCCAGCCAGGTTACTGTGTGATGAGAGCAGGCAAAGCTTTAGGTTCAGGTGTAGGGACGGCAGCACAAAGGGTGCTCTCACTGTTCTGGATGCTCCTGGCGGCTCCAGGTCAGTAGCTCTTGTTTTTATTTCATCTTTTTAGAAATGTTCATTCTCTACTTCTTTCTTGCCCTCTCATTCTGTGTGTTTTGTATTTTTCTTTCTCAACAGTGAAGGCAGGCAAAGGACTTCTGTGGTTTCTTGCAACAGGATGGTACCAGCTGGTGTCTCTCATGTCTCTGCTCAACGTCTTCTTTCTAACCCGGTAAGAGTCGTCCTTCCTCAGCTGTCTTTCAGAATCTCGCAAGGAATAGAACAGAGTTTAACATTTAATCTGTTGAACAGCTTTCAAAATACTAAAATATCTACATTTGATTTTTCTAAGATAAAACTGTGCAATAATATAATGGGATGGATTTCTGCATTTTAGCTGCTAAAGGTGAACTTATTTTCATCAGGAGGTAGTAGAGGCCAAACACGGTGTTAAAAGAGAGTGAACACTGGACTTTCATCATGCAGCCAGAAACAAGACACCAGATAAATGCTAATGATGCCCTGTAACTGCTGTGTACACAGTTTGGTCAAACAAAGAGCTGTCAGGCTCAACTGAGAATCATTATAGTGAGTACGATCAGGTCTGACCTCCACTAGCAATTAAGTATGTGACAGCTTTATCCTAGGCTTTCCTCAGCAGTGCAGATACACGTTGCATATCTAATTGAAAGTGCTGGAAGTTCTGTTAACAAACTCTATGAACTCTCTAAAGCCAAGTTAGGTTATTATGTTGTTATTTTCACTCCCATCGAGTGACCACAGCTCATAATCTTCAAGCAGTAGTGACTGCACTGAGTAAGACATTTGCAGTTCTCATAAAGCCACATTTCCTGAGCTGTGAGAACATATTGAGTTATTACCTGGGGATTTTGCATTCATGCCACATGTCCTCCTGTCAGTTGTGCGTTGCTCTGATGTATGTATGTTCTGTGTTTCAGATGCCTTCCCAAACTCTGGAAGCTCCTGTTGTTACTTTTGCCCCTTTTGCTTCTCCTTGGTGAGTGCCTTATCAAATATCTAACCTATTTAGCGAGCACATATAGAATAAGTGATCGTGTGGCAGTAGATGTTATAACCAGCACGCATCCCCAGAGTGTGGGACAAATCAAGTAGCAGATTCAGGTCAGCCTTTTCAGGGCTGTGCTGTGGTTGAGCTCTGCTCACACAAGCTCTACTCACGTAACGGTAAATCACAAGCACATTTTATTAATCCTTTGTTTACTTGCTGAAATACTCCTTAGTGTACATGGCTTAGCCCTTACATTGTCATCACGATGGGCTTGCTTACTGCTGCTTCTGTAAATGAGGGAAGGAAATATTTAGACACTGTAGTCTTGCAGCTTCACTTATAAATGTGAATATTCAAATATCTCATGCCTTGTATTATACACATGACCCACAATTTAGACTGTTTTGTATCCACAATGTTGATATGTTGACTCTGTAGGGTTTAGGCTCATATCAGTGTGTTGAATAAGATTTAACAGTGTTATCTGTGATTTGTGTGCAGCTTTGTGGTTGTGGGGTCCGTCCACTGCTGCCCTGTTTGCCTACCTGCCAGCCATAAACCTAACAGAGTGGCGTCCTGCGTCACCCTTCACCTTCTTGTCAAACTTGGTACCAGTTCCTGCCTCTGTACCTGGCCCTGCACCAGAGGCTCCCATGGAGCAGACCCCAGCCACCCCAGTCTCACAAGTATCGGTAAGGGAGAATGAATATATATATATATATATATATATATATATACACACATGTCACTACAACATGATTATAATCACTGATTGATGTTCATTGATTTATTTCCCTCCTCAGCCAGTCCTTCCCCCTGTGGCAGTCTCCAGTGTGGACATGGAGCGTCTTGAACGCGTCGAGCGTCAGCTAGCCCTGCTTTGGGAGCGAGTCCAGCAGGGTAACCAGAAGCAGGAGCAGCGCCATGATAACATTTTGGGTCTCTACAGCACCCTGAGGGAGCAGCTCCATACGCAGACTGACAGGGACAGCCTAGGACTGTGGGTGGCCTCCTTGCTGGACCAGAGAATCGGTGTGCTGCGAGGAGAGCTGGAGCAGGAGAACACACAGAGAGCGCAGGTAGGTGGATGACACAGTGCCAAAAACGCAAGTTAGTGCTGAAAGCTCAAGAACAGAGTTACAAGAGTTACATTTTTTCATTTTATTTTTTTGCAGGGTGCAGAGCTGCAAAAACAACAGCAAGAGAGTCAGGCAGCACGACTGGCTGATTTAGAGTTACTGCTCAAAGCTCTGTCTGCCAAGACTGAGGTATGTACTGCAGGTTTGCTGCTTTGCCACTGAGAACTTATAAAAGAGCATTAAACACTAAGTGCCAAACAGTTAAAATACTATAATATTTGTATAGTGTTGGAAAAATGGGTTAGACAGCCAAGCTGGTAAGAATGCAGCCCTGGTGTTAAGTCTGTATAAAGGGAACAGTGGTGCAACGTGAAATATTTAAACTTGCACTTTCTCACTGTGAAAGCCAACAGGACAAAATCACATGTCCTCCTTGAAAAAATAGTATCCAGTATGTATCTTGTCACTTGCAGTTTTTTAAATATGCTAACCGAATCCTCCTGTTTTTATATTTTCTTCACTGCTTCCATAACTGTTTTATATGTGTGCGGCAGGAGGTGCAGCAGAAGCAGCAGCAGTATGAACATGAGAAGAAGAAAAGAGAGAAAGAAGCTGTCACTTCAGCTGCAGACACGGCTCCTGTGAGGTACAAGAAAAAAAAAGGAGAATAAATAAACCTTACAGTCCACTTTTTTCCCTTTATTTTGTTGTTTGTGCTGTTTACATTTTGAGTTTCTGTCTCCCGATCAGTGTGGGCGTGAAGCAGGAGGACCATGACGCTCTGCTAACAGAAGTACAGAGACTTGAGGTAGAGCTGAGTAAAATCAGACAGGACCTGCAGGGCGTTGCAGGATGCAAGGGCAGGTGTGAGCAGCTGGACACGCTGCAAGACACTGTAAGTCAAATATTGACTTTTGTTTGGCTTTGTAAGACAATAATAGCTTAGCCTGCTTGTTCTGTGAATCCTCTTGTATGAGTTTTTAAAATTGTCCCCGTCCCGCTCCCAGATATCAGCCCAGGTGTCCTCTCAGCTGCGTAAGGAGTTGCAGGCTCTGTTCTTTGGTGTTGGTGCTTCCGGAGAGGAGCAGGGCAAGGTGCCCGAGTCTCTGATCCACTGGCTGTCCCAGCGCTACGTGAGCACGCCTGACCTGCAGGCTTCTCTGGCCTCACTGGAGCTTAGCATCCTGAGAAACATATCCCAGCAGCTGGAGGTCAGCAGGACCCAGACGGTGGTTGAGGCTGAGTCCAAAGCCAAGAGCATTGTTCAGACAGTAACCGGAACTGTCCGGCACGCTTCTGCTGCCGAGGGACTGACAGAAGAGGTAATGTGTGCACACTTACCATCAGCATCATCAGTTGCATTTACATAATCCTAGTTGAGCTCAGTCTTGAAGACTGTTACTTTGCAATGTTTTTTTTGTTTTGTTTTTTTAGGCTCACATGTCATTTTTATCTCTGCTTCTTATTAGCAAGTGAAGCTGATTGTGCAGAATGCTCTGAAGCTCTACTCCCAGGATCGGACAGGCCAGGTGGACTATGCCCTGGAGTCTGGAGGTAAGAAGGAGGAAATCTTTCCATTCTTTACACAAGTCAGTAGCTAAGCCAGTGCGGCTCATCAGGCTGGTTATTACATAACTCACGTCTGTGCAGTAATGTATCAACAAACTGATGTTTGGTACATGACTACTCTTATAAAAACTTTAGGTTGCAAGGTAAAGTACACTGTAAAATCTGAATGCTGCATAAATCACATTATATTTAATTGCAACACGTCTCTTATGCAATACGAGTGCAGGCATTAGCAAGCTCAAGGACACCAGGGTATTAATGCCAAAATCTCCATTGTGAAATGTGCCACTAAGCAGAGTGTTGACCTATATGGGCCGGTGACTTCAGCGTGTGTGTGCACTGAAACATTGTAACACGTTCATAGAAGAAAAATGCACATTATTTAATTGTAATGCTCTAGTTGCATAGAAGTAATGGCGATCAGTAAAAGCAGTCCTGGTGTTGTGTTGATGTTCTAACTGTTAAAAGCGGTATCGCCATGACTGAGTCGCTCACACACTGTGCAAAGATTTAAAGTTCACGTAACATCAGTGGTTGGAGAGTTCCCCCGGGCAACTAGTTTGCAGAGAGCATCACAGTTTGCTGGTGATTGCTGCAATAAATTCATCCTGTTGTCTCGCCACACATTGCCTCCTTAATGTGCATGACTGGCATCTCCTTTTTTTTTTTTTAACCCAGGATTGCAACATGCCAGTATATTAAGTTGTGATCAGTTCCATAAATGAGCTCAGACATGTCTGAAATAATTGTTACCGCCACCACTAGTTTGCCTTAAAGCAAAGTAGCAAGACATTTTTTTAAAAGTACAATTTTTATTGCAATAAGCTCCACGCTGTCTGAAAAACTGTTAGGAACTGACAGCAAGGTTTGGAAAGGTTTAGGTTTTTCACAGCACTGTGTATGGTGTATTTTAATATTAATGATTTTTTTTTGTGGACTTGAGAACGAAAACTTCCGGTTTAGTATAATTTCTGATTGTGTGTGTGTGTGTGTGTGTGTGTGTGTGTGTGTGTGTGTGTGTGTGTGTGTGTTAAGGTGGCAGCATCCTCAGTACCCGCTGCTCTGAGACCTATGAAACCAAGACGGCCCTCATGAGTCTGTTTGGCCTGCCACTCTGGTACTTCTCCCAGTCTCCACGTGTTGTCATTCAGGTGAGCCTCGCCATGAGCTGAATAAAGTTGCGTTGCACCAAATATAACAAGTAAATAGATAGAATCTGCTGATCTAAAAGCCAGTCTCTCTCACTCCTCCACTAGCCTGATGTGTATCCTGGAAACTGCTGGGCGTTTAAAGGCTCTCAGGGCTATCTGGTGATCCGGCTGTCCCTGAGGATCCTGCCCACATCCTTTGCTGTGGAGCACATCCCCAAGACCCTCTCCCCAACTGGAAACATCACCAGCGCCCCACGCAACTTCACCGTCTTTGTAAGAAACACACCAACGAAAACCATGTAATGAGACACCTTCTACTCTAAAGCAAACATCCCAGGTGATCACAGGCTGCTTGTTTGTGTTCAGGGTCTAGATGATGAGTACCAAGAAGAGGGAAAGCTGCTGGGACACTACACATACCAGGACGATGGGGAGTCACTGCAGATCTTCCCGGTTATGGTAACTTTAGAGGCACTTCTTAACATGATTAGAAATGTAAAAATAGTAATAATAATCACCTCAATGTTTGTCAGCAGTTCCTGAAATCTTCCACTTTTTTTCCCCTCAGGAGGAGAATGACAAGACGTTCCAGATAATCGAAGTGAGGGTGTTGTCCAACTGGGGTCACCCCGAATACACCTGCCTGTACCGCTTCAGAGTCCACGGAGAACCTAGACCTCACTGAACCAACCACCACCACAACCATACTCACTTATATATGATGCACCACCCCATCTGTACATAGCTCTCATTGACTTAAACCTGTAAAACTGAAGGGACTCTGCAGGAAGTTTGTGGATGTTTTTGTATGAAAAGCAAAGAAGATGTGGATTGTTTAAAGCATTGTGCTCAGACCGAGTCATGAACGTAGTTTTTTGCGTAATTTTGAAAGAATCACAGGAAAGTTTGGATGAAGACTGTTAAAGATTGGGAGAATTTGAACCACAGAAGAAGCTAAGTCCCACTGCTACCCTTTTCAAGGCCTCTTGCACTGAATCAGCCCCCACCCCTGAGGGCACCAAGGCTCGCGGGAGCCAACAAACCCACCAGTCCCTCCTCAACACCTTCGACAAGAAGGTGGATGCTTGACATAAGGAGGGGGGCGGGGTTACAGACTCATCTCCACCAATTCTTCACACACCGTATCTGTCTGATTTTTCTTCTTATCTCTGTTTAACTTTTATTTTTTAATGTTTCACATCAGAGTACTATTTTCAGGATGAAGACCACTGCACCTTTGCCTGAGATGATATCCAGGCATGTCACTTCAATTTGTTGTCATGTCTCCACAGTGACTCCTACAGAACTGTTTTGGGCAGTCTGCAGGTCTGCACTCGACGCGTTATATCCACTACATTCTAATCTTGGCTTCATGCTTCCATATAGCCATAACTAAGACTTTTATTTTGGAACTGAACATGCTGCCTATGGATAAGCGCTGAATGTTTTCTGAAGCGGCGGCTTTGATGCAAGTTTCCTTTAACTACACAGCAACATTATAAAACCACTGACCTGAGCTCTATGTGACTAAAGTATTAGGAGGATACTCACTATACGTCTCATTATGTAGAGACTCGTAGTTTTTACACCATGAAATTACCAATGTTGAACTACTCCTGTCAATAATTTCGCTTTTTCTGTTCTGCTTCTATCAAGAAGAGGTTCACTGTCTCCCTCTAGCTCAGTTAATCGTCCTCCTCACATGAGCTCCCACTATTCTGAAAACCCTGAAGGAATGTAATCTGTATATTTTATTGTTGATAGCTGATCCTTTATAATATCTCCTTTTATCAGTGTTGCTTTATAAAAAACCAACATCCTGTCATTATAATTGTACTACTATTATTTCTTCTGTTACTCGTGGTGTTTTACTTCTTTGATTTGATTTTTGGGGGTGTTCATTTTAGAGGGTGCTCTGCAAGAACTTGTTAGACAAATGTTTGTGGCACGGGTCTTCACAATTTCTTTAAAATTAAGGGTTCTCTCATCAATTTTGGTTCAAAATACGGGAAAGTCTAAATTGTTATGTGTAAAAAGGAAAAAAAAAAGACTTTTGTTCACAATCTTATTTATTAACAAGTCAATTAGTGGCTGCAAGGTAAGACTTCCTGCAATGTATATTTTGTTAAAAGCTGTTCAGTGCATTTTGGAACCATCTTAGTTCTTTTGTTTGTTTGTTTGTTTTGTTTTTTTAAAGATAAATGGCTATTTTTGTTCAGTCATGAGATGACTTAACTGCTTTGGATTATATTCCAATAAAGACTTTAATTTTGAAGAAATAAATACATCATGGCTAAAAATTACTATGATGAGCTCTAACTTTTCCTCGTTTATATTCACAGCGGAAACGGTTAAGTGAATATGTTGTTGTTTGTTTGATCTTTTACATCATCATTTAGCAGGAGCATCTACAAGCAAAAATCTGAGGCTCAACAGGCCTGAGTAATTCTGAGTTAACCAAAAATAATATGCATGTGTTTTACCTTAATACTTTTGAGGCATATATAATCACGTACAAAAGTCTTTACTGCTCATCTCTTCATATTTTAAGAGGAAAATTAGAAATGCATGAAATGCAAAAATAGAGTATGAGGCAAAAACAGAGTTTGCACAGTTCTAATGAGCTTGAACGTCAATATTTGGTATGACCACCTGATCTCTCTGAGCCAAGGTTTCTTGTAATTTTGTTTAATCAGTCTTCAGGAATAATTCTCCAGGCTTCTTTAAGGACATTCAAAGCTTTTCTTTGGATGTTGGCTGCCTTTTGTTCTGTTATCTATTGACATGATCCCACACTGCTTCAATAATGTTGACCTCTGGGCTCTGGGGAGGCCAATCCATGACTGATAGTGTTTCATTGTGTGTCTTTGTTTTTTTTGGGGGGTTTTTTGTCCATCCAAGTACGCTTGTACTGCATTGGCAGTGTGTTCTGGATCATTGTCATGCTGAAAAATGAAGCTGCTGCCAAGTTTTTTCCAGATGGTATTGCATTGTAGATCAAAATCGGATTGTACTTTTCTGCATTCATAATTCCATCAGTTTTGACAAGATCTTCAACATCATTGGCTGAAACTGACCCCAAATACTATCTGTATTTTACAGATAGAAAGTTTTGGCCAGTTGCTCTTTGGGAGTCACCTTGCTGGTGCAAAAATGCTAAGCTGTGTTATCTTTGGCATTTTTTTAGAATCAACTGTAGGCACAGCTCTGGTTCATCCCTGGAGTTAGGGTTGTGAATGAATCATAGGTCTGTGTTTAGTGAAAAAGCAGCCAGTGTCTAAAGAAAAGCTTTGAAAGACTTTCTGATAACCTGTACAAGAAAGTCTGTCTCCTTGGAAGCAAGATTTATAGAAATGAGTGGTCTCTCAAAACTTGCATAGTACTTTATTATTCAAAAACAGTCTTCTTCTTTTTTTTACGCACGTTGACTCCTTTATTATTGTTAGGAAACAAACTAAAAAACACTGCATACTCTTTAGTGACTGCCATTATTCAGTGTGTCTTTGCTGAACTATTTCTTTCTGAGTCTCGCAGTATTGTTAGGTAAATACGCCGTTATAGGATTATTTCTCCTTAACTCCTATCATTAATCTAAGAGTTATATGATCGATACATGTATGTAGTTATCTGCTGCCCTCCAGTGGTTACATGGAAACTAGAAGTCATTTTCCTACTTTTGCAACAGCTGAAAGTTTAAAACAAAGATATGAGAACCACAAAAGCAGCAGTAGCATTTTAGGGCCAACCCCCCTCCCCGACTCGGTTTATTTTCTATGCATTGCATCGTTTCAGTATATTTTCGCTGTGTCGGACTTGTTTACACCGGAAGTCACGTGAGCACACCTACCGGTGACTCCATGGCAACCGCTTGAGTTAACATAGATAATGGCAGAGATCATCTGTACTAAGAAATAATTTTTGCAGAAAATGTGTGAAGGTACGGCCTGATCTGTTTGTCCCTGTGGTGAAACAGAAAAACAAAGGTTCACGTGTTCACTGTGTCTTTGTAGAGTTTGAGGCCGAACAGCACAGCGGTCCCAGCCCTGCGTGGACAAAGGCCAGCTCTGTGAGCACCCAGCTCTCCCGGCACAGCGTAAGTACACGCAGACGACGTGATGTGTGCAAATACAAATCTGTGGGATTTAATCTGGATCCTGTGTCAGCCTCGTTTGAGATAACTGGGCCAGCTGGGTATTCAAATGCATTCTCCGTCATGCGCAAAACCCTAACACATACATGTGATGTGTAAATTACAGCTGCCCTGAGACAAAATGTGAACCTAACTGATGGGGATTTATAAATGAAGGAAATTGCCTTCCCGGGTTTCCTCCGTGGCGTGAGCGATAAGCAGAGTTCTGTCCTTTCCTTCTAAGATTCCTAATTATTTAAAGTAACACTCAGGTATGCCATTCAGCTGGGTTAGTTACGACGTCGGGAGCAGCTTGGGAGAACAAGGAAACACAGACTGCTTCAGGTTGTCTTCCCAAATCGACTCAAAGGTTTATTTGATACACAGCAGTTTATATAGATGAAAAAAGGTTCGTGTGTCAGCTTTCCCAGTTCAAACCGGTACAGACCAAATAAGGAAACGTCTTCCTGCCTTGTGAACAAAGAAGTATCCTGTGTGTAGTTTATCAGCTCAGCTACAATTTATGATCATCCCAGCAAAATACACTCCTAGACATAGAATACAGAGTTCTTTCATCAGTGAATTCTGAAACAAACCACCTAGCCTTTAACGAGCCTTTTCCAGGAGATAAAGAAAAAGGGAGGATGGGAGTAAGGAAGTGGTCTCATCTCTGTGGTGTTTTCGACCTTGGGGTACCAGCTTGTGAGTCCTACACATTAATTCTTGGGTCACAGAGAAAGAGAAAAACAACTAGTAGTTGGGCCTTATTGAGTAACAGTTTTCCTGTATAAAACAATATCCTGTAAATGCTACTATGGTATCAAAATACCTAACAATAAATATTGCTTGAAGTGCAAAATAGCTCCTCCATTTTTATATGGTTTATAACAGAAAACTATAAAATAAATTATTTTTTAAACTATTTTTGAAGTCTAAATTGTTCATGAAAGTTGAATGATTGCTTTGGTTAGGTACTTATGGATGAGCCCGATGTTTGCTGTGCTCTCCCTGGATACTCTGCATTAGAAGGACCTCATCCTTCACGGCAGAATCGCCCCCCAACTGCTGAAACTACACCTTTTCCCCAAGTCCCTGAAAGTAAGATACATAGCTGCTCTCCCTGTAATGTGAAACTGTAAGTATTAATACATATTTGCCATCATTATAATTCTGTCTTTAAAATGTTGTGCTTGTGTCAGATCCTGTCACGCGTTTCTTGGAGAAGAAAGTGTTTCCAGTGTTGGTACCTGGACTGGAGGCTTTGCTAAGAGAAGCCCAGAAAAATGGCTGCTTTAAGGTCTAAGTGTCTTTAATAAAAATCAATTGTAATCCTACAATTGGACCTCTGAGAAATCAGAAATTAATCAAGGATAAAAATCAACCACTAAAATATTTTTTTTTCTGTTCAGGAAGTAAATAACCATAATTTGACATCTTAATCAAAAGCTAATAATTAATTTTATTGGTTTTTTTCTGCTTTTCTTTAGGAAAATGGTAAATTTGAAAGTTCACGGATAACAACAATAATATTTTAATATTTAAGAGTAATTAGTTTAGTGCATCTGTGCCATGAACCTGACATTGGGCGGTAGTCTGATCAATTTAAATGCTGTACAGGAATAATTAGCCAGTAGAGGGATCTAAAAAACAATTCAGTGCTTACAGACACCAAAATGGGAGCTTTGTTGTTTTAACGCTTGTACATTTTGCTGCTTTATAGTCAAGGGAGATGCTGAATATAGGGCAGTCTCTTTTTTATTTCAGAGGAAAATAACAGCGTTTAACCCATGTGACTTTCTGACTGAGTGGCTCTACAAGTAAGAGTCCTCCTACACACACCTCACTCTGCACTCTGTAGTACTACCCTCACCTCACCACATAGATTCTCTCTGATGTCACATTGAAAGTGCTGTGTATGTGAAACACTGCACGTTTCACGTTTTTCATCCTTCCTCAGCCATAACCCTCGCAGGAGTGGACAGGAACCAGTGAGCTTTCATGACATCCCCTTTGTCAAGGACTGGCTTGGGATGCAGTGAGTATCTCTTCAGTTTGCACACCATGGTTATTATAGCTAACAAAGACAAAACTAAAACTGGGTGTGAAAAAACATTTTAGTAAACGAGAATAAAATAAAAATGCTAGGAGTTGCAAAACTGACTAAAATAGAATAAACATTTCAAGGGAATATTCTTAGCTTTAGTATTTGTAAAATAACGTGAAATTTTCATAACATGTACTGAAGTTATTGTACAAAAACATACAGTGTACAGTTTTTAATCCAGTGTCTGTAGCAGAGGTGTCCAACATAAGGCCCGAGGGCCAGAATCAGCCCTCCAAAGACTTCAATCTGGCCCAATGGGCAATTCTAGAAAATGTGAAGGTGAGCATAAATTTAGGACTTTTAATTCTATCTTCCAACGTTTTGCAGCATGATAAAGAGCTCCCCCATGGCCAATCTTACAACACCACGTTTCACTGGTTTGGCCCACTTTAAAATCAAAGTGGGATGTAATGGGCCCACGATGTAAAATATGTTTGACATCTATGGTTTATAGCACAAAGCAACTATAAGCTATGACACACACACACACAAACTCCATGTACGCTCTCCTTTCTTGTCTCATCACTCTTTCTTTTCCATTTCCTTCCATCCTCCAGTCCCAGGCCGCCCACTCCTCTGTTTCTGCGGCTCACTGAGTGCGAGGCTGCTCTGCTCATCCAGGCTTTCTGGAGAGGATACAAGGTATGTTGGACATGACTGGAAGCTGAGTGCTTTTTACAGGCTTTCTGTCCCAACATTTATAAAAAGGGCTGGGGTTTGCAGAATGACAGGTCTGAAAAGCACCAAAAAGTGTGAAAAAATAAACAGGAAACCTAAACTTTAAGAACTGAGGGACGTTTTATGGAATGAAGAGGTTGCATTGCATAGTCTTGGATGCATTTTACATTTCACTGACACACAACTTTAGCTTTGCCTCCTTGACCAACTTCACAAACTCATCAAAGAATTCACAGTGTGGACATAAGATAACATTTTGAAGAAGAAAGTGTGTAGGAGTCCGGCAATCATCCCACAAGAGCACAGCGACCCTGTGTGTGTGCGTGTCTGTTAGGCTACAATAGGCTCCCGCTAAGCGTGCATCGGCCAACAGTCTTGTTGTTGTCAGTCTTGTTGTATAATCCCATCCCCTTAAAGAGCCCCCTCTTCCACAGGGGCTGCAGTTTCATTTAGCAGCTTGATTATGTCATCAGTGATGCCAGGCTTTAAATCCCTCCTGTGTGGGTGTTGTGGTCTGAAGCACTCTGTGCTGTGATATAAATAGATATGCACAGACACTTCCAGAGGCAAACAGCAGCATCTCTCTCTGTCACTCTTTCTCCCTCACACACACGCACGCACGCACGCACACACACACAGATAAACGCCAGCTCCTGTGGTGTAAGGATAAGCAAGGGTCATGTTTTGTTTGTCTTGACAGAACCTCTTCTTTTGTGCGTTTCTTATCCGAAGTGCTTGTGGGAGGATTCAGCCTTAGTGTGGCTGCACAAACCACTGAGAGGAAAAGATGCCAGCTGCACCGACGTGGACGATTGCATTACATTTGAATGATTTGAAAATGTTCTTGCACATGTGGGCCTGAAGATAAAAGTGTGGATGCGGGCATAAAAAAAGATGGATCGAATGTGTGTCGTGAACTGCTGGGGCACCAGCAGAGGGCAGCACTCCCTCTTATTTGCCTTTTTTATTTTCTCCATGAACAACAAAATATAATTGATCTCTGCCCACATGTGGTGGCAGCAGTGAGCCAGCTGTCTGTCACTCCTTGCTGTATGTTTACCCTGAAATAAGAGGTTCAGCAGGGCCACTGATAGGACTGCAGCTGAACACCCCAAGGGATTCAGGGAAAGAGAGAGAGAGAGTGGGTAGAGACAGAGTGAGGGAATGGGAGGATTATGAGGAAGGATGATGGTTGGTCTATGTTTGGAACACTTTCGCATGGATGGCAAACGGGAGGAAAGAGGCGAGCTGATGTTGCAAAGTGGTGTCAGAGTAGGAAGATGCAGTTCTTCTAGGGGGTGGGAAAAGGGAGAGAGATGCAGCACAATCAGGGTCTGCAGCTGAGCGTTGGCCTCTTGGAAGACGCCTCTAGGATCATGACTTATTTAGGCTACATGGAGCGGAGCAGAATTTTTGTTTGGTCCTGACAGGCACTGTAGTGTGTTTCGACTGCTCTCACCTTGACTTGAGAAAAACGGCAGTTAACAGCGGAGTGGGCAGCAGAGGAGGGACGAGCACGTCAGCACAAACCGAGTGAACTGTAAAGCACCAGTGCCTTGTTAAACTTCTACTGGGATCATTAAACATAACTATTACAGAATTATTCTTACACCAGCGTGCAATCAAGATGTCGTAGCTCACAAATCTAATTTCTAAGTAAAGAATTCCAAGGAATGTTTCACTCAAATCTGCCTCTCTGTCTGATTTTATGTGCTTGAGGATAGTTTATTAGAGCATAATAGGATTGTGGGATTTTCCTGTAATATATAGTCAGTATAAGATCAGTGCACTCTGTTCACTTCACCCCCATCTGCCTCCACACGCACCCCATTCCCCCCCTCACACTTACACCCTCGGCTGTTATATAACCAGCTTGACGCAGCGCTGACTGCAGAGGGTGTGTGTGTGTGTGCGTGTGTGCGTGAGTGAGTGTTCTGGTAAGAAAGACAGACAGACTGAAGACTAGGAAGGGGCATGAGAGTATTTTTGTAGAGTGGAATTTTATCCCTCTATTATTAATCTCTTTCATCAAAACGCTGAGGGCTGAAGCAGAGCAGTGCTGGAGCGCACACAGACGCACACACAAACACACATAGACACAGATGCAAACTCATGACCCAGACAGTGCGTTTGTCTTTTGTTTCACTCACGTATAACTGTTAAGAGCTCCTAGGTCTAAACATATTATATAATCTTCTTTACACCGTGTACCTTAACCTAACTATAATCCATTCATCCATGCCTGCTACTCTAATGCACACTGATGTGCAAGCATGGACACATACACAGTCTCCTCTGATCACTAAGACTTCTCAGGATTATTCAGCTGAGCTAGAGTAGTGTGGCTGTAGTGTAATAAATTCTAATTGCAATTAGACTGTCAATATTAGTGGGTTGTGGTCTGGTAGCTTTGCCCTTTATCATCATCACTGCCATTTCCACTGGCTCCAGTTGCAGATTTATTTATGTGGCTGGCCTTATCTCAGCTGCAGCGCACCTTTTATCTGACTGGGAAAAAAAAAAATCAAACCTAAGTCAGTTTTTTGGGGGGAGGGGGAGGGTCCTTTTTCTGTAGTGAAAACTTGAAACAAATACCATCAGTTGATTTCCACTGGAGAGTTTGGTAGATGAAAAGTCTGATACAACCACACACAGTATAAAACAAGGATGTAGCCACCGTGACATCACCTGTCCTATTTTGAAACTTCGAAGTGTTTTCATTGTCATGATTTTGTTGTTTTGAAACCAGATGTGATAAGCATTGGCCAGAGCTGACCGTGAAATTCGGCATTCATTGGCTAACTAATTGCCAGCCCTATCCTGTTACCCAATGTGCACCTCCTGGATAAATCTGGTTTTGTGACACTTAGAATGGCTAAAATGTAAAAAGTAAACTTGATGTTTTCTAGTGAAGGGTGATGTAAGGCAGTTAGTTAGCTAGCTGCAACCAGCCAGAATACTTCTAGCTTTGTCCAGTCCAAGACAGCGTTGGTGTCATTATGCAGTGTATACACTGTACCACGTATATGACATATAGTAGGCTTTATACAACTTTGCAACCAAACAGTGAAAAACGTTCTTTCTTGTGCATGTTTCAACAATGTTTGATGATGTCATCTTAAAAACTTTTTTAAAAGGCTCATACATCTTCTTTCTCACTGATACTCCCTTTTTTTACATTCCTCATGCATTAATTTTTGTCTGCTTCCAGAATGTGTCGTTTTTCCTACTCTACTTTTCCTCTCCTATCTGTCACCTCTATCCCCAGCCGGCAGCTGGTCGTGGTCGATGGCTGCCACTTCCTGAGCCTGGTTCTGCCTGAGGTCTCTGCTTGTGAAAATGGAGTGCTACTTTTCAAAAGTGTTTTCTCTCTATTTCTCTCTTGGGTCTTGACATTTTTATACAAAGTGCTTTGAGGTGACTGTTGTTGTAAATTGGCACCACATAAGTAGAATTAATTCAACAGAATAGCAAAAATCTTGGGTTTCATCGGCCTTCTTTCTCATAGGCCTTTTAATAGACCTTTCCTTCCTTCTTGTACTGCAGCTTCAGATATTAAGAAATGGGGCACTTGCTGAGTTGTATTCCTCCTGACATAAACGAATAGAGCTGGTTGAAAGAAACACACACACACACACACACACACACACACACACACACACACACACACACACACACACACACACACTTGCCCCTCCCCAGAGTACTGCATAGTCAACAGTAGAAGTAGGTCTATGATTCCAGTTCAATGGTCCAAGGGCAGCAATAGATGAATGGTTTTAAATGTGGTTCGCTGTTAAGTCAATTTGATGTACCACGTGCAGTGACACTCATGCAGAAGATATGTCTCAGGCTTGGTCCTTGCTTACCCTCCTGTAAATGGGCTGATGTCTCATATTTTCACTTGTGCATTTATCTGTGCCTACATTTGTCTTAGTTCTTATTTAAATGTAAGTATTTTTTACCTTTAGGACAGTAGGGTGGCAGTGCAACTGCTTATTGTGACTCAGTCTACAGGGGCATGAATACAGGCCACAGGTCACTGGGCTGGTTAAGCCTTGAAGGAAGCTGTGGTGAACACAAAGATGATGGATGGGTGGAGTGTGAAGGGAAAATAAAGCAGACTGTGGCTGTGTCTTTATGCACTTGGTCGTGCAGCCACTTCCCCGGGTGAGGAGCTCAGTCTCACAGTCAGCTTTACACTGGAAAGGAATGCAGCTTGAAAGGCTGAGTTACGAGACTGCAACGTGTGCGTGCACACCATAATGTTGTATGCAATTGTGGATAATGTGGTGTGTGATAACAGTGGCCCTTGCAGTGTCTCGGTAATTTTTCTAATCACTCTAATCCCAGCCTTCATGCAAACATACAGCATGAGAGGACTGAGTCACATGCACACAAAACCAGGCTCTGCCACGTGAGCAGTGCATCAGCACGTATGATTATATCAAGAAGATAATGCGTTAGCGAAGTTTCACTAAGAATTCAAATGAGTATAAATAACTGTGAAAAACGATGAAGTTGAGATGCATATATTCTAACACGCAGTACAAGTAAAACGTCAACATTCTTAACCAGGCTTCGTGCCCAGGGTCAAAATAACTTAGCCCTGCAAATCAGCTGTGCTGATGCACACAGACAGGCTTCAGAAAACTCAGGCGCACACACACACACACACACATACAACTCAGCCCTTTGTCTCCTGCTGTCATACACAAGCTGTCAGCATCCTGCAGAAAGCTAGTGTATTCATAAAGTCAGCTTTCCAAGAACTGACTTTGATTTTTGCTCCATTTCCATCATTTCGGAGAAGCTGACAGCATCAGAAGCAGAAAGGGAGAATACAAGATTTATGGAGGACATCAGTGAAGAGTGACAGAGAAGAAATGGCACACAGACACAAATAAAGCACACAAGCGATGGTGAGCAAACACAACAGACTTAACCACCCCTCCTCCCTCTGACCCTCACCCCTCATTTCCATTTCTATGGTTTGCTCCCATCAGCAGAGAGGCTGCTGCAGCACTGTGACACCCCGTGAATGAACTATTGGAGCGCTCTAGTTTTACCCATTCCTAAACCTATCACCAGGCTTATATAACAGACCCACTTTTGTACAATAGCAACACTTTTGTTGCCACATAACCAGGCACTTAGGAGAAAGTTGGGGTTGAATGGAGCAGAGTGAAAGGAGACTGGTGAGAAGAGAGGTGGGAGAGAATTCAGAGTGAAGAGAGGTGGATGGAGAGGGAAGAAATACTGATGTGTTGGGGAATCAAGGGAGAGTAATGTGTTAGTATGAAAGACAGTATCTGAGGAGAGATCTACCACCCAGGGAAGAAAGAAGCCTGTCAGAGATAGTTGAGTACAAAGAGCATAGAGGAAAGAAAAAGGAGGAGTAGGAGGACTAGTTAGTGGGAGAAGAATAGAAGGAGGAGGGATAAATATGAACAGGAGGTGAAGCCCTTTACAGATATTTTATTCACATTTGCAACATCAAACTTGCTCGGTAATCTTTCAGGAAGTCCTGCAGCCCACATACACACACACACACACACACACACACACAAAACCAAACACAACAGCTGCAGTAGTTTCATCCAAGAACAGAAGCATAATTCATACAGCCTGGATTAGGCTGAATCAGGGTTCCTGTGAATCCTTAGAAGCTCTTCATTAATCTCATAGTAAGGCCTAACATTTTAAAATGCATTAAAATTAATTAATTAATTAAATTTAAAATAGGAAATAGGATTTTATCACTTGCTTGGCTTATTGTTTTCATTTATTTTTGCAGCATGGTGTAGGCAAGATGTGTAAGTTGCAGTATGTGTTTCAACCACAGTGCAATCAGTATTACTGGACCACATATTTGCATGGAGATCTGACCAAATGGCTTACATAAGCAGGTTTTGGCACAATTGATGGAGCCATGAATTCTGCTCTGTACCAGAAAATCCTGAAGTAGAATGTCCGGAGTGGCCTAGTCAACGTCCAGAGTTGAATCTGATTGAGATGCTTTGGCATGACTTTAAACAGGCCGTTCATAAAAACCCTCCAATTTGGCTGAATTAAAACAATTCCGTAAAGAAAAGTGGGCCAAAATTCCTCCACAGTGAAAAAGACTCTTTGCCAGTTATCGCAAAAGTGTGACTGTAGTTCTTGCTGCCAAGTGTGGCACAACTAGTTTAAGGAGTGACTTTTTCACAAAAATTCAGGTAGGTTTGGATATTTTTTTCCAATAATAAATGAAATAATCATTTAAAAAGAACATTTATTTACTTAACCCTCCCTGGAAATGTTCTTAATGTTAGTAACTAAAGCATAACAGACTTTCTAAATAACCTTCTTTAAACAGTCCTAACAGCTTACTAACACTGATTAGCTTGTGGCTCAATTAAGTTATTGATGATGTTTGCTCATGTGAATTTATGCATGTGCGCCCTTTGCACGTGTCCTGTGATTGTTATAGATCAGGGCACAGCCAGATGTTCAGGAGATGCGCCAGTGGCAGAAAAAACTGAGAGAGACCCGTGACATTGGCAAAACTGTCAAGCAGTTCTGGGCGAAACAAGAGAGACGAGGTAAGCCCACATACGCTTACACACACACTCACATGATATCACTGAATGCCAGCCCTCAGGCTTGCTAGTAGCATTATATCTACTACTATCAAATTCTCTTCAGTGCCTGACAAAAGCTGCTGATATTCATACAAAGGTACTAGACTGCATAGAAATCAGTCCATACAATATTCAGATTTACAAAAATAAATACGCATACAGTGCGGTGTGTCAGCCTGTGCACAAATAGAGTTTCACACATATAAACGGCTGCAGAGATATTCACGCCAACAGGGCTTTGATTTTTAAAGCTGAAAGACGAGGATTCTGGGAGCGGTGACACACAGAGAGAATGAGGGCAGTGACGGAGAAAGAGAAGCAGACATGGGGAGAAAGTAAGTAATTGAGAGAGAAGATTGCAAATGAAAAAGAGAAAGAAAATGTCTTGAGGGCTCAGGCTACGCTTGTGTGACAGCGACGGCAGATGATGGGGGGGGGGGATTCATGTGTGGAAAGAGCGGAGTAACAGAGTGTAGAGGGGAAGGGGATGAAGTCTGAGACGAGGGTAAAGTGATGTGTACGTCTTTGCCTGTGGCGAGTGTGTGTGTCTATGTGTGCACTGTGCACATATGAAGGACAGGGAAGAGCAGCTGAGAATGCAGACCCATGTCCACTGTGACTGACAAGCATTAGAGTTAAAGGATGATGACTACACGTTGTCTTTGGAAGCTTGCATAAGAACAGAGTGGTACACTGTACATGCACTTTCTTAAATCCAAGTAGGCTTGCAGGGAAAAAAACACGACTGTTGCAAAGTTCAGCAAAAGAAATTTATTTGTACTAATAAAGAATAGAGAAAAAAAAACAAGCACACAAACAGGATTTTCTGTGGGGGCTTCATAAGAAGCCAAAGAACTTTGGAGAACCTCCAACTTTTTTCTTCTAACATCACCATACCCTTGATACCTTTGGCTAGTATAATGAAATTCTTATCATCTTTGTGCTTTGTACAAATTAGCATACTGAGCTAAATTCACTGATATAGTCACCAATGAGGATGCCACAATACCAATACAGATACCCAATTTGATACCAAAACAAACTGAGTATACAGTGGACTCAAACAACAACTCCTTTATCAAAAAGTCATTTTAAATAGATGATATGGTCGAGTGTTTATTTCAAATTTTAATGCTGTATTTTTTTTGACAGGACATAGACTGAAATGTCAGGATGGTTGCAGAGTAACCTACTAACATTCCTATGAGGTATAACATGTACCATTTTAAGTAAATCTTAGCTCATTTTGAATTTCATGACAGCAACACATCTTAAAAAATTGGCGATGTTGGGGAAAAAAGACTGGAAAAGGAAGCTGTGCTAAACAAAAACAGCTGGAGGAACATTTTGCAACTAATTAGGTTAATTGGCAGCAGGTCAGTAACAGGAGTGGGTCTAAAAAGAACATATTAGAGAGGCAGAGGTTCTCAGAAGTAAAGTTGGGCAGAGGTTTACCAAAAACTGTTTCTACAAATTGTGGACCAATTTTAGAATAATGTTCCTAAATGTAAAATTGTAAAGACTTCAATCAAGAGAAATCTCCGTGTACAAGGGACAAGGCTGAAAACCAGCATTGGATGCCTGTGATCTTCAGGTCACCCAGGCATTAAAAACAGGCATGATTCTTTGATGGACATGAAAGAAACATTAAAGCTCCATCATCAAAAAAAGGAAGCCACATATGAACATGACCCAACAATGCTGCTGTCATCTTTGGACCAAAGCTCATTTAAAATGGACTGAGAAAAAATGGAAAACTGCTCTGTGGTCAGACAAACTGAAATTGGACATTTATTTTGGAACATGGCGCATCCCGTGAACTAAAGATGAGAGGGACCACCCGGCTTAAGACCAGTGCTAAGTTCAAAAACCTGCATCTCTGATGGCATGGGGGTCCCATCAGTGTATATGGAATTGACAGCTGGCACATTTGGAAAGGCACCATCAATACTAAACGGTATATACAGGTTTTAGAGCAACACATTCTCCCATTGCATATTTCAGCAAAACAATGCCAAACCACATACTGCCTCTATAACAGCACTGTGCCAGCACTGTAGTAGAAGAAACACGGCCTGCCTGCAGTGCAGACCCAGACCTTTCTTACAAACAACTGGGGGCAGACCACTAAATGCACCATCATCCATGTGTAGCTTTTGCTGTCCTCACTTCATCTTCTTCAGAATGTGAGCATAGCTAAAAACACCTTTAGGTGCATCCTGCCCCTGCTGATTCCAGAAGTTACTAAAAATGCAAATCAAGTCACATTTTTTTGAATATGCATCAAACAGCAGAGCAGCAATGGTGGCACAATGATCAGAATTCTAGCCTCACAGCAAAAAGGTTCTTGGTTTGAATCTGCAATCTGGTTGGGGTGTTGCATGCAGAGTTGCATGTTCTGCCTGTGTCTTTGTGGGTTATCTCTGGGTACTCTAGCTTATTCCCACACTCAAAGACATACACACTTAGTGCAGTTAGGTTAATTGGCACTTCCAGATTGAATGTGTGCGAATAGTTGTCTGTCTTTGTGCAGCTAGCGGGGGTAGATTCTTGGTCTTTTTTTAGGGACATTGTATTTATTTTTCCACGCGCCTACTGGAACGCTGTACCATCATGGTGCATCACAACAAGTTAGCAAGTGGACAGAAAAATCAAAACACATGGCAAAGAACAAAAGATGACTAAAAGAAGCTTCTCTCTACTTTGCATTGTTGCAGCTGTCTACTTTTCCAGCGGGTCCACGTAAATGATTTCAAACATTTCGATAATAAGGATACAGAAGGTGCAACTCCTACATGCACAATAGGACTAATGACACAGAAGGAAAGAAATCCGATTACACCGTGCTTACAGCAGACAGCTCAACAGTAATGTTGTCGTATTGTCTCCCCCTTAGGGAACTGATATATTCAACGAGGCAACACTCATCTTCTACCCACAAATAAATAGGGATGGATGTGTGTCAACATCACACTGTTTGGAGCAATACTGGGAATTGTCTTCTTGAATGAATCCATAAATAATTACAATCTCTACATTTTACTCTGTTTGGTGCTCTAATCGGTGTAATTGCCTGATAATTTACTGCACTTTGTGGTGAACTTTTTATAGATGGGAGGATAAAAATAACCGCCAGATGTAAGCTTTGTAAAATAATAATATATGATAATAATATATGAAAATAGTTTTTAAAAAAGAAACCCTCAAGAAGCAATTACATCTATATTTAATCTATTCTGCTCTTCGCATTTAACCCAGATACAGGAGCATTCATACACTGAGGCGTGCTTCAGCCCATCTGACGGGGGTGTGGCGGTGTGTCATGATAAACACACACACCCTCTAATAACGCTAGTCATGGTAGTGTTTCAGTTTTTGTCGCTCAGAAACAAAGAACAGTGGCATCATGAGCACAGGTTGTTTCCACAGACGCATTCCACACAACAAAGGCGCTCTCTGCGGCCGACGAACATTCTTCCACGGGCGTGTGACAGCCATGCCACACTGCCACTGCTAACCGCCGCCGCTGCTGCTACTGCTGACCTGACATTCTAGCTGGGGGCCTGGGGATGGGTGTGCATGCGTAAGAGAGTGCATGAGCGTCTGTCCAGACTGTCGGCCTGCATGGAAACCATTTTCCAACCTTTTCAACTGAGTCTACAATGGATGAAAATAGGAGAGAACAAAAAAGACAGAAAGTGACAGAAGTTGCAGTTTGTTTGCCGGCTTCTTCTGTTTTTGTTTTTTGGATGTTATAGAAGTCGCCTTCCTGCACTGTGACACATAAATGACCCATGTTTGGTGCACTTGCAGAGTTAAAAAGAGAGCGAGAAATAATTTAGGGAAGCTCCCCTTCCAACTGTACGCTCATTCTTTAAGTCCCACAACAGCTGTGCTCATCTCATTTGACCCGAGAAAGCCGGCGTACAATACCTCCTCTGCCGCTTCATAGTCTGAAATCAGAATTAGTCAGAGATGGAGAGAAAAACAATGAGGCAAAGAGCAAAGAACATGCACACACTGATATGTCAAAAGGTCACATCGCACTAGACAGGTGCAGCTCTCAGCAGTTCATGAATCACCTCGACTGTCCTTGACTGGTGCTTGTTTACCGTCAGTTTAAGCCCTGTTAAAACAGCTTGTGACATCACGTGGTTGGTGACATTGTTTTGAATAGATCAACATGAAATGAAGTAGCAACAGAAATCTGTTAATTGTTTTGGCCTTCTCCCTTGTTTTGTTTTGTTTGGTTTGGTTTTCTTCACCCGCCATGCCAAACTACAGCTTTTTAAAAGATAAGTCATGGGATCTGAATCAGGGAAATGATTCTCAGATGATAAAACAAAAAAAATACTGAAGGGCTCCATCACTGCATATTTGGATTCTCTATATGTACGGATGCATTTTGAAATCTTAAAAAAAAAAAAAAGTTATTTTTTTTCCAAAACCGCAATTCCATCACACTTTTTCAATAATTAGCTTGTAAATAAAACAGTTCAATTCAATTCCATTTTATTTATACAGCACCGAATCACAGTGTCACCTCAAAGCACCTCAAAGCACTTTCTATTGTAAGGTAGACCCTACAATAATACTACAGAGAAAACCCCAACAATCATATGATCCTCTATGTGCAGGCTCTTTGGTGACAGTGGGAAGGAAAAACTCCCTTTTAACAGGAAGAACCAGGCTCAGGGAGGGGTGGCCATCTGCCATGACCGGTTGGAGTGAGGGGCAAACGATACCGTAATTTGCACTCCATGACAGCCTCTTGGGTAGCACTTGATAATAATGTCATACTATTAGGCATTAGTAAGGTATTAGCGAGTGCTTAATTCATCATTTATATATCATTAGTCCTCCTTAGTTTGACATTTATAAATACAGATGTGTTTATCCATCTGTTACTCTTACACTGTGTACAGCTATCACTGCTAGTAATTATCCTAATTTTAGTCATAATGATATATCTATATTTATAAATGGCATACTGAAGAGTAGTAATGCTATATAAATGATAAATTAAGCAACTACACATACCTTACTAATACGTTAATAATGCTTCATAGCATTATTTGTTATAAAGTGATACCGGCTTTTGTTTTTCATAGATATGCTTACTTTAACAGTGTCAAAGCTGTCACTCTTTACTGACTGATAACAACAATAGCAGCAGCAGAGGCAACCAGAGTAGCGTTGTAGCTGTGAAAGTGAGAAAGTGTCAGCACTTGTCTCAGTCATGTTCTGTTCATAATTTTTCAAGTTATTCTGCTTAAAAAACTGCACTTGAAAAGAACTCGCTTGATATCATTAAAACCTTTATGCAAGGAACAGATAATTCTGCTAAATTCTTTAAAGGCTAACACATTCAAGATTTTTTAACCTGTTATTTAAATGAGCTAATCTGTCAAATTCCTAAAAGATTGTAAGGATCTTTTTTTGCCTGGAAAACATATCCGAACATCTCTTGTTTGTCTCCAGTGGGTTCGGCTATGACAGATCTTCCAGAAAGCCCCCAGCCTGGAAACAATGTGTCCATCCAGGTGGTTTCCCCCACTCCCCAGAGCACCGCGGTCCACTCACCCACCACCCATATGAGCCCACAGCCTGGTGAGTGGCTCAGACCCAGCCTGCACGTCAAGGAAGAAGTAGCCTCTACATGTCTGACTAATTTCCTGTCTGTGTCCAACAAACTAATCGCAGGGTCTCCATCGTTACTAGGAACTCACAACCTGAGCTACCCTGGTGGGACTTGGTAACTGGAATCATTAGCCTTGTGTAAAAGCTTTTTTTCTGCTGTTTAAACACTATTAAACTCTGTTAGGCTGATGTCAAATTGACCTAAAGTGATCAGTCAAACAAGCCCTGTTTAAGGAAAAAAAAGAAAAGAATAAAAAAGATGCCTGTAACCAATTTGATATGGCCAGGCCAGGATTTATGGTCTGAGATCCGTGTCTAATTAGTTTATTGCTTTCATTGCCTTTTTGATGGATCACTTCCCTTCACGAGTCTCACCCAGCCAATGAACACCATATAGCACGGTTCACATATTATACTGTCAGGAGTGAAACCTCTTGTAACGGGCGTCATAATTTCTCTCTCCGCACCTCTGGATGACAGCTCAGTGGAAGATAACCATATTTCCTTGATCTGTCCTTTCCTCTTTCCTTAGCAATAGACATCACTCCACAAAAGAGGTCATAGCATTTCCATTCAAGCCAGAAATTGAGGCCAGAGTCAAAGGTGGCTCGGCACACGGCACACCGCTTTATATCCTGTTTATCAGGAAAGGAAATGACATGTCAGACAGCTGAGAATAAAAGAGAATTGGAAAAACATCACTTAGATCACTGGTTTGTATTTGGCAACTATCTGACAAAAAAACAATAATCTCTAATATTATGCTTAGATTTTTATTACATTAAAGGGTTAAAGTAAATTTGCCCTGTATAACAATACATATGAGAATATGTGCATATATATGTATAGTTATATAATAACACAGCTGAGGAGATTAAAAAATAAAACCCTGTTAATCAGTAAGTCACTTAACATTTCTGCCACAGAAACATGGGATGGCTTGGCTACTCATTACACGCACAACATGAAATAACGCCATAAAAATAGATGTATGAGGTGTATTTAACTTTTGTTTATTCTTACTTAGTAGGAGTATTTTCCTACTGCTGTTTTGGTCTTCTGCCTAATGTGTCGAATAGGCGCACATTTTGCATCATCCCCATTGAGTCTGCCACCTTCAGCTGTTTGTTTTTCTAGCTGTTGGCATTCAAATATTTATCTTGAATCAGCCTCAGAAATCATGAAATTTGATTTGCAAAAATTAAAAGACTGCTGCTCAAGTGACTCTACAGTTCTTCTTCCTGTAAGACTGTCCGGGTTATAGCTGTTTTCTCTTGACTATGGGTGTCAATTAAAGTGAAAGAATAAAGTGCACTCCTGGCATTTTTCCATCTCGCCACAAACCCAGCGTACCTGAGAGGGTACTGATGGTTGATCTTCTGTTTCATGATGAACTGCTTCTTAACCAAGTGAAGCATACCACCTCAGAGTGAGTCATGGGGAGGGTCATGTATCTCCCTTTGCAGGTATGTGGATGCCTGGAAGACAGCTGCCACTGGGTGAGGAGATAAAACGGCCCATTTAATTCTGGGGACATCTGATAGAGGAGCCAGCTCCATGAAGTCTGGCAGAACTGTACCCAACTGAAACCCGATCACACAGCAGCAGAAGGTAGTGTCGGTATCAAGCTGTCAGAGCATAGACAAATAACAACTGGTTCTGGGTTGTGATTCCAGGCTGATGTGTTAGTTAAAACTTTGTTTACACATTTAAAATGTAAAAACAAAAAGATCTTATGAATGCACTGAATGTATTAAAGAAGCCTATGTCAGACAGACAAATACCCAGAACATGTAGCCCAAAGTTAAACTACAGACTCATATTTCCATCTTTATCATCAAAGGACAAAGTAGGCATTTATGAAAATGCAATACTGTGCAAAAGACTTGAGCCATCCCTCATTTCTTTATATTTTGCTGGGAAAATGGGAAGTAGATTATATGATTTTATTGAAATCTGTGCAGGATAGGGGTGAGCATGAAAGTCAGTGTTTTATAAAACCCCCTTTATTCTTCAACACATTGAAGATGTGAAGATGACCCCACACTGCTTCAACAAAGTTGTTCTGGAGAGGCTAATCCATGACGGACTGTGTTCCACAATGCTTTTCTATTTGTATGGTTTTACTGCACTGGCATTGTGTTTGGGATCATTGTCATGCTAAAAAATGTAGCTGCTGCCAATCAGATGCTTTCCACATAGCATTGCATTGTAGCTCAAAATCTGATGGAACTTTATTTTTCTGATGAGGCTTTGGTGAATGGTAGATGGATCAAGGGTCAGATGCATTGCTCACATGGGAGGTATTTGCTGGATTTTTTCCTATCCACTCCAGTTTTCTCATTTTTTTGAGGACACACTGCAAACTACTGGGATATGCCAAATGTTCAGCTAACAGCTCTTTGTAAGTCATCTTGTTGGTTGAGAAATAATATTTTATGCCAGTCAAACTGTGTTGTCTTTGCAATTTTTTTCTAGATTCAAGTAAAGAAATTTAAACTAATTATGTGTTTTTGCAATAGTAACAAAGTGCCTAAAGATGCCTAAAGAAATTGTAAAAGAATTCTTTGTGAAGTTGTCTGTTATGTATAGACAAACCTCTGGTTCATCCTTTGAGTTAGGTGCCTTTTGTAATGCTTAATTACTTGTAGGTTGAGTTAAGTAGCTTAACAAACAAAAACAAACAACAACAAAAAAATTCCTCTGAAAATGGTTAGGTACAAGGACTGGACTACATGAGTGAAAAAGCAACCAGTGTCCAAAGAAGAACTTGGAGAATTATTGCTCAAGACAATTTTAAAATATTACAAGAAAGTAGCTTCCTGGAAGCAAAATGTAAAGAATTCAAGGGGTGATTCAAGAATTTGCTACAGATATTAGTGAACATTTTTTGTCAAGAGTCTGATTGGGTAGTTTATCTGTTAAAGATGGAATCTGTATGCCTATTAGCTTAATTAGCATAAAGACTATGCTAATTCTTTATGCTAGCCTGTCCATGTTCAAAGGTAACAAAAAACATGCTTAAAGCTTACAATTGAACATGTTGCATCTCATTAAATTACTTCACATGAATACGTTTTTGTTCAGGCTAATGGTTTCATCCTTTTTGCGCATGTTTGTGCTAAGCTAAGCTAGGCTAACCAACTGCTTTAGGTTACAGAATGAGAAGCAAAAACATTCAATGACTCAATGGTTTATCTGTATGGACAGAAACGTTGCGAAGGTTTGACAAAAATGGGAAAAGCACATGCAGTTTTTTATTCTTCCATAATACCTGGCTGTTATTGTTACCATGTGTCATCAGGAAAAAAACACAACATCCAATTAAAAGTTAACTACAAATATGACACCTTTATTTAACTTTTTTTGTCCTGAATTGGTTACAGAAACAAGAGAGTTAACTGTTGGTTTTTTTTTTTTTTGTCTTTTTCTAACCAGGGGAATCAAGTTCTATACATAGGCATGCTGCGTCACTGCACAGTCATAGCTGTGAAAACCAATATTACCCCTGTCAGCTGCCCCACTGGAGCAGTCTGAAGGCAAGACAAATCAGGAGAGTACAGGCAAGGACATGTCAACCCCAGGGAGTAAGGGTTTTCAAATGGGCTACCCAGGGACGACAAACTTAACATAGAAGTTGTGTGCAAAATCTCACCACAGTCTATTTGATTTTAAACACAGACAATATCAGTCGGACGATTCTCCTTTTTTTGTACTTTTTTTTTTACCCTCAACTCTTTAAACTAACAGAGGAAGTTATTATTAGGTCCAGTGATGATGGCATTTTGTTCCTTTTGGGGAATCATACTGCTTTGGACCATTTCCCTTTGTTTCTCAAGAACCAGCTCGCACAGACATTAAGTGTGTCATCTGATATACACTGAAAGTATGATTGTTGCCACATGACCTTTTACATAAATAGTTAGTATTCAAAAGTAGGTCTGAGAAAGGTCATATATGTAGAAATGGTGATAAGCATGCACAGATAGGTAGTTGACGAGTGCAAAGTCTACAAAGTCACATCATGTTATTCTTTTTTTTTTATGTACTCCACATAGAGTGAAAACATCACAAGAATTGAAACCTCCCTCCCCCTCAGCTCTGAGTGCTGATACTCAGGAGCTTTGTTTCTTTGCTGCTGACCATCTAAAACCCTGAGGACAGTTCTTCTTGCATGGATATGAGGCTTGTAGCCTGTTTCAGACCAGGCCTGCCCAAACAGAGCCTGGTATAACAGGACAAGCTGTCTTTGGGCATGAAGCTGGCCTGCAAGTAGCAGTCCTATTTTAGAATAGCCAGTGTGTAAGACATAAACATACAGCAGTAGTCAAGGATTGACCCCTTGTCTTTTCTTAGTAAGATCAGGGGCCAGCGCACTGACTATTGGTGGGCTTGAGCCCTGCCTGCTTTGCATTTTCTTTTTTTTTTATAGCTATCCCTAATATATCACAGACTAAGTCATGATTTACTGCATGAAGTGGCAAAATTATCAATAGGCATTGTTGTCTTTTTGAAAATTTGAACATAATCACGTTTGCATCCCCGTAACAGCAAAGTGTGGGAGGTACAACCAACATAAATCCTGATAATTGACAACTCACATTTTTTCCTTAATCAAACAAACAAACAAAAAAATTCAAAATGAAATAAAATAAAATAAAAGCACATCTAGTGTTGGCGAAACATTTCCAAAATGCTATAGTTTAAAAAATACAAGCATAATGTAACAAACAGGCAAATGTATAAACACAAAGCAAACCAGTTAAAAAAAGAAGATAAAATCAGTTTGCAGTGGTCAGTCAGTTCTCCAATGAATCACTGATATCTAAACTCAGCCTACAGTTTAAAAAAAAGGGAAAAAAAGGTAAACAAGCAAGCAAAGCTTTACAGCACTACTATGTACACAGCTCCTCGGGTGAAAGAGAGAGCTGGTGCCATGATGAAGGGAAAGGGCGTGAAACAGAGACTCCAGTGAAACAAGAGTCCTTCTTGGCACAGAGACTTGAGCTATAGCTGTCCACAGAAAGAGTCTGGAGGAGGAGAGGAAGGAGGAGGAGGAGGAAGAGACGCTCCACCAGAAAAAAAGAAAACAGAAATGAAGACAACGACATAGAGAAGAGGAACATGGATACAAACGTACAGACGTGGGAGCCATTTTCTCATACAGATTGGAGGCTGAGTGAAGGAAGTCTCAGAGATTTCACTGTCACACAGACTTCCCTTTGGGGCCGTCTCGTGCTATCTCATTCCTACTCACCGCCACCCTCCTCCTCCTCCTTTTCCATTTGATCCCCCTCTTTCTACCTTGCACTGTTAATCTGATCTTTCTGAGGCTCTAGGATATCTCCAAACACCAGCCACAGCTCTAAATATAGTCTTGTCACTCACAGCTTGACTACTGTATCAATATAAGTGTTATTTTTGTAGTTCCGTGCCTCACTGGAGGGTCGAGGAATATTTAGCACCAGAAATGTACCTGGACTTAGATTTTTTTTTTTCTCCCCTGTCGACACTCGTGAAATCACAACACTCACGTACGCACACACAAACACAAATACAGGAACCGAGAACGGGAGACCATTTCATTTCCTCGCTCCGTTTCTTGCTGATATAAAGTGACAGTTTCTCCTGGCTGCTTCAAAACGCCAGTGGCTCTGGAGATGTGGGTGCGTACAGCTGTCTGACCTCGATTCATTAAGCGGCGCCTCTCCCCCCCTCCCCCCCTCGCCCGGTCATGACTGACGTTCCCTTTGTCCAATCATAATCCGCTCTGCTTTATCGTACATCTAAAAGCGGTTTGTGGGCAGCGCTGTTCAGGTGCAGCTGTGGTCATTGGGGAAACTTCCTTTCCAGTCACAGTTCAGGCTTCAGAGTTTGTGTTTGCAAAGTGTCCATGCAGGTGGGAGGATGGCGGAAGGTGAGAAGAGTTATGTGTTTTATTCACAGATGGTTCTGATCGCAACCCTAACCCTAACAGAGGTGAGAGAGAGGGAGGAGACAGGTCTGGGGTGTTGAGAGTTGTCGGGTGGGGGGTAACAGTCTGGAGAGGAAAGGTTTGCTGGAGTGTTATAGGGACCACACACATACACACACACACTTTCCTCTTATATGCTGTACATTCACACCTACAGAGGCAGGGTTATTTTAGGAGGGCTCTGCTCAACTTGTACAGTTTGCCCATGTGCTCTGTCTACACCTACGGTGTGGAGGGATGGAGGACAGAGCCAAATGTTTCCACTCGAACGCCTTCATTGTGTGGAGCTGCAGAAAAGACATCCTGCCTGACAGAAAGAGAGAGTGAGCAGGAAAAAGCAATCTATTTCACAGTTTTCAGGGATGCCTACAATGTTGTAGTGTCACAGGAGATAATGATACCTAAAAAGGAATACTGCATGTCGGCATTTTCAGATCAGTCTTTTTCTTTTCTTTTTTTGCTACTTTCTTTCATATTTCCACTCTTCTAGAAAACCTTCAGCTCTGTCCTCCATATCCTGCTCTCTCTGAATCTCACACACACTCAAACAGTAGTTGATTGGCACACAGTCAGTGTTAAAGTCTGTACACAGAGTGAAAGGTCGATGTAGGCATCCGTGCTTTTAGTCCAGTCCAGCCAGACAGGGAGGTGGGCCCTTCGTCCTGGACCCCCCTCATTCTCCCTCCTCACCCTCTTCATCTCGTCCTTTTTTTTTCCTTTTTAAATCACACAGCCTCTTTCCAAACCTCTCGCTCACCACAGCTGCCTCCCCGTGTAGGTAGGAGGGGCAGAGGGCACCTGTAGGTGAAAAAGTTACGTTTGTTAACCGTCAGCAGTCGAGAAAGCATCTCATTTTTAGACATGCATGTTAATTCACATGGTTACAGGGTCTGCATACGTTCCATTCACACTTTATGTGGACACCTCTCTGTGTTTTAAAACAAAATGCCTATGTTTTTGCCATTGCAGATGTATTTACACACTAAAACCAGTCTATATGAATTCTCTCTTCAGGCTATCGAGCTGCCACAATCCAGGTAAATTGCAAATATCTTATGCCATTCACAGAATTGAAGCTACTTTGGCTTTTTTGCCCTGTTATTGACCTCTCAAGTGACACAGAGACTACGTCCACACTAGCCCGGATAGATTTGAAAACGGCGTTTTCGTCTGAAAACGCTCCGCGTCCACACTAGCGTTTTCAGTCGTTTTCACAGAGTTGTGCGTCCACATTGAAACGGCAGAAAACTCTAACGTTCCAGTACTGCACATGCATGAAACGCAAGAAGATTCGGCCTGCCTCGTTTCTGTCTGCCGTTTATTTACTTTCGGGCTCGTTGAAACGTCGCGGCAAAATGTCGAGGAAAAGCACCGAGTTTTTTAAATGGACTAACAATGAGGTGGAGTTGTTGCTGCGAGTAACACAAAAGTACAAAGTTGCCAAGCGAGTGAGAATTAAAGAATTTGAAGAAAAGCTATTTGGAGCATGTACAGACCGATATTAATCTGTTTTAGGGCTGTCAAAATTGAGAGCAAACAAAACAACTGCTGTATAATGCACTCCGCTATCTTTGTTTAATTGGTCACATGACTGCATCACATGACTAAAATGCGTCATCGTTTTTGAGTGTCCACACTGCAACAGGACAGCTCCATTTTGAAATGTATGCATTTTTGAGAGGGTTTTGAAAACGCTGCGTTTTTCCTTGGGGAAAACACTGTGTTTTTCCTTGGGGAAAACGCTGAGTTTTTCCTTGGGGAAAATGCTGCGTTTTTCCTTGGGGAAAACGCTGCGTTTTTCCTTGGGGAAAACGCCGTCTCAGTGTGGACGGGAGGCCAAAACGGAGAGAAAACTATGCATTTTCAAACGAAAACGCATTAGTGTGGACGTAGCCAGAGACTAGCTGTACCCTGAAACCTGAGTGGAAAACCTGCAGGCTGTATTCAGGGCTCCAGAAAAGCTAAAAACTGCATTTCTTTTTCTTGTAAATGCATAATTAATATTCCCTATAAAAATGCTATTTAACTCTTCACCCTTTGAAAACCTACTAGGAGTAACCTTTGAAGCTCTTTTATGAACATCTTTCAGGCCTGCTTGTAGAACAAAATGAGTAGGTGCGCATCAGAAGAAGTTAGCTTGTGCAGCTACCCTTAAACCCCCCCAGAAACTGTTCTAATGGTTGTGAAACCACATCTTTAGTGATCTATCCTGAGGTGTCAGAACTAGTCATTAAGGAAACAGGGGACGTCATTGTGGAAAGTGTTAACAAAGATACTGCAGTAAATGATACTGCTCTCTGCCGTAAGGGAACAAATGCAATATTTATCCGTCAAAAAGTATAATGTTTTTATTGATGGAAAATAATGGCTCATATTATTGTATTGCTATTAAATTTTAAAGCCACACGAATCCAATTATAGCAGCTATTATATTTCCCCAAATGCACTGTGGTCAGTTAATAGCCTGGTCTCCAATAATGACCAGCCTCCGGGAAAAAAACAAAGTGCCTGTCATAAAATGTGCATTCCAATTAAAAAAAAAAAAAAATCCAACGGTACAATCATATTGTTGCTTTTTGTCGTGTTTAATTTGTTGATTCTGATCCATTTCGGTTTGTCATCCATTAATACCAGCCAGATGTCGTCACATATGGTTGCCTACTCCTTCAGATGGTTCACAATAAAACTCTTATTTAGGAATAAAGGGTTTTGGAAAGTGCTGTGTTTTTATCATTGGAGTAACTTAACAGAAAGTGGAGTGGATCTGAAAGTGAGGCTTTATACAAAAATAGTGCTGCAGTGACAAATGGGCGAACATGACTCATCACACAGAGAGAATTAGAAATAAAGCTTTACCTCCAGCACAGGCCACCTTCACATTTAGCCAATGCAACTTAGCTTGCACTTTAGCTAAAGTTACACTTATGTTAAGTGTAAATATGTGGGTTTAAGCAGGAGCTTATTAATTTAGTACAAAGACTGATTTAATGTATTAAAAAAGGCTAAATGTTTCCATGTTTCCACTTTCAGCCTGGCAGATGATTGATATTTACTGTAAAGAATGGAGGGGTATTGATTTTCCTGTTTTACTTGCTGTAAGATGGGGAATGTGCCAGTCTCCTAAAATGTCAAACTGTACTTAGACCATTATCAACCTTGCAATACAATCCTGCAGTTTTCTATTTAATTCTTTGTGCTCGTATTTGTTTTAGTATCCTTTAAAACTGCTGTTAAAGGTTCTTTATTTCATGCTTTCTGCAAATCGGTTCCTTCAGAGCGCCCTGAGCCGGCTGTACAAATAAACGCTGCCTGCCTTTAATGGGGGTGCACAACAACACCGTTCATGCAGACTAGTGATATTTTATGCAAAGCAGCTTAAGGAGACGCCTCTCCGTTCCCTTTGTCAGCTCGATCAGCACGCCCAGCTGCAATTTCTAGGAATAGTGACTACAAATTATCTCTGTCAGCAGAGTGTCGTTTCAGCTTTTTAGACTTCTGTAATATGCTAGGTGTTGTTGGGTTTGCTTAATTCATAGCACAGTGGCTGGAAAGCAGTTTACCTGCACCAGCCATGGTGACCATTCATCCTGCACAATGAATCTTGCTGGGTCACCTGACGGTGGCATCATTAAGGGGACAATTGGTATTATATTTTTACACAGACAGCAGAATAAGAAGCAGAAGCTTCCTCACAATCACCCTTACACAGATCAATGTCAGATGAGTGACCATTTGTGACAAATCCGTCCATGCACGTGGAACAAACACAGTCGCTTGAGAGTTTCCAAACACAAACTGAGTACGCACGCACACACTCTCACACCTCTCCCTCATTCTTGTGCAATGACGTATGGTCCAGAACGCACAAATGTGCATGCAGTCTTGTCGGCGTGGTCGAATGAGAGAGCGGCGTGTAAGCGGCGTGTACCTGTGACTGGGAGGATGTACTCACCGCTCCCCCGTTCAGGATCATGGTCATCTCGGTGGGCTGGTAGACGTTGCTGCGGAAAGGAGCGCTTGGCCTGGCACCGGTGTTGCTGCTGTGCTGCCCGGCACCGCCACCGCTCCTCAAGCCTGGCGTGGAAGAGACGGACAGAGATTACTCACCCTGACTCACCACTCGGCTTACTGTCTGGAGGAACCAAAGAAACACTTGCAGAAATGTCCTCCTGCAGTTATTACTAGCCAAGCATACAAATGTGTCCAAGAGTTGCATTAGTCACTTTGGCCTACATTCCTCCTACAAAGCTAAATTACGCCTGTTTGCTCAAAAGTATCAGATTGTGCTGTACCTGCAGTGTTCTCGTCATTATATCCATAGCCCTGGTTCTCCACAAACTGCCTGTGAGATAGAGGGGTGTCATCGTCGAAGCTCGTCTCCCTCATCCGCGTTGAGTTCTGGGATGTGTCGAAATAATCCGGGGCAGTGGGTTGGGGTGGGGGTCTCAGGCAGACGTGAGATTCGGGAATGGCATGGAAGATCAGCAGCAGCCAGCCCTGAGCAACCAAAGCAATAGCCAGCGCTGGGTCATCCCACTCTGGAGACCTGCCGAGCCAGTTGTTTCCATACAGATAGAAGCCCACCCAGGCCACCCACAGCAGCAGTGACATCAGGCAGGTGACCAGCAGCCAGATGGCACTGCAGCGCCACTGACGTGTCTTGCCACACAGGGCCAGGGAGGCTGCGGTCAGCGCAGCTAGTAGGAGGGCTAGCACGTAGCTGCATGCCAGTGCGAAGTCCAGAGGAAGATACTGACAGGCAGCTTTTCCTTCCCTCAGCACGGTCAGAAGCAGCCACTCTGCAGCAATGATGCCCTGTACGGCACTCAAACCCAGTGCCAGGCCGGTTAAGGCACAGCCACCAGGGCTGCGACGCTCCCTGCCAAGCCTGCGCAGGCGGACGCCCTGAACCAGCAAGCAGGAGAAGCAAACAGCAAAAAGGAGACCCCATAGGGCCCTGCGAAGAAGACACAGTGACTCATCCCGCTCAATCAGGTAAGCAAAGCTCAGGCCGAACAAGCCAAGGATACCGAGAAGCAGAAGGAGGATAGGTCCCACGCCGCTGCGCTTCTCGCCCTCACTGATGTGGCGTAAACGGCACAGCAGGACTAGGGCGAGCAAGATGGCAGCCAGCACCCCACCGGCAGCCACAGATTCAACGGCCACCCCCCATATGGAGTCCAGGTCACAGAGGAGGGTGTACGGACGCACAAGGCCCCAGCCACAGCCTCTAGGGAGCGGCTCTGGCTCGCTGTTGGCACAGTGAGCAACAGTCAGCAGCAGCAGGAGGAGAACTGGTGGGAACGCCATCTCTGAGAGAAGACAGATAGCGAGATGATGCAGAGGTAAGGGGCAATGAGGGAGAGTGGAGAAAAGTAGGGGAGAGAAAGTCAGTAAGTCATTCTGGTCAATAACATTTGCAAAGCTGTAGAGCTGAGCAGTCACTCCCACAGCAATCATTCCTTTGTGTGACAATAAAGACAATCGGCCACTGCTGTGTTTTAGAGAGGGAACAAAAGACAGTAGTTCGTGCAGGGTGAATGACTGAAGCCTTTCTAACACACACACGTCCTGTTTCACCAATAATAGCCTTTAGCCAGACCTTTTTTGAACCTTTTAGAAGTTTTTTAAAGGGTTCATTTCTGAGGTAAATGGCTTCAAATAAAAACAGCAACCCTCCCATGCAATGAAAAATACAAAAGAGCCCTACACAACCTACCTACACAACAACAGAGTTTTTGGGGTGTGATTTGTCTAGTCTTATCCAGCACACTAGCCTTTGGAGTGCTGACAGGGGAGCTGCAGCATCATGCATATTTTTATGAAAAAAAACAAGAGAAACAGAGAAAGGAACTACTGTACACTCAGTTTGGCTCACTATCAGGCATCTAAGGGCACCTAGCGACAATCTATTGTAGACAACAGCAACAGAACCTCGAGCACAAGTACAAACATTTGTGTACTTTTGAGAAAAGTGTCCCAGTGAGGGGAAAAACAAAAAACAAAAAAACCCACATAAGCACTCTGCAAAATCAATGCCGTCTCAGTCTCCCTTTTCCTTTATTCATCACAGTTGTCAGCCACACAAACACACATAAAAATACACAATCTTTCATTTCATTGTGGGCTTTGCTGGGATGATCAGCGCTGTCGTTTCACCTGACAAAGCTGTGTGTTTTATGGGAGGTTGATCTGTATTTAAAGGCGCCACAACACCGCGCGCACAAACATATCTTCCTGCCAGGCTGCTGTCACTAAGCTTTCGGGCATTCTTTCCAGGCTGGCTCATGCACACTGCTCTTTTCTATCCTCTCCATGCTTACAGCTGCACGTTGGATTGTTTATTTCAGAGAACTTTAGTCACAGTGCGAGTCCGCCACGAACGTCTCGCTGTGTCCACGAATAGACAGTGTTTGCATACCACATAGTGAACACTGGATATTTCCAGCTTCATGTCCTCTGTCTCTCTATATCAAGTAAGTTGGGATGAGTCATATGGTTGGGGCGATAGAGGAGAGTACTAGGTTTAAACACACCAGTTATTAAATAGAGCAGACTGGAAGAAGAGAGAAATAGACTCAAGACATTTGGAAAATACGAGGAAGTCTAGTCAATAAGTAGCAGTGTAGCCCCACTTTGGGCTGTACTGTCTTTGTGACATTTCTGACTTTCCTGTAAGGTATGACAGTAAAGAGGAAACCAGCTACAATCAATATTTTTTAACAACATTGCATTAAATAAAAACCATCGCTCATATTCCCATGGAGTCCTGCAGCTCTCTGCTGCTCTATATTGACTTTCAGCTCATTGTTCAGATGTCTGTCTGCCACTTTACCGGTGCCATTTACTTTTAGCTTCTAACAAGAGCTCATTCTAACTCTCCTTTGACAAAAGGACACTCAACAGTAGATTTAAATATAGCAGGTTGACTCTAAACTAATGATTAAGTTGCTTCATAATGGCTGGATGTGTAGATAAGCTCAAATTGACTGCTCACATGTTTGTCACAGCTTAGAGCGCAACATTGGACGTGCTCTAAAATCTCAATAAAAACAAGCAGATTTGAAATAATTTAAATGCTGTATTAATACAAATAAATCATCTGAGACTTAACAGTTCTTGTGTTGCTCCAAATTAATTCAGTGCATTACAGATCTGGACTGTAGGATGGGTCAGGCTAACTGCCTGCGCTCTTTTTTCTCCTATGCAGCCGTGTTGTTCTAACACACGCAGGATGTGTTTGGACATGGATGGGTGGACGTCATATGTCACTTAGTCTTAACAGTGTCTTCTTAGGTGTGCAGGTCACCCGTGACATGTGCACTAATGTACCTCCATACCATCAAGGATGCTGACTTTTGAACTGTGTGCTGATAACAAACCAAGTGGTCTCTCTTCAGTGAGGAGCCAGTGGTTAATCAAGGTCTTGATGGGGGGTGGGGGGACAGACAGACACTCTGTCTCTAAAGCTGAGACAGAGAGAAAAAGAGCAGTAGCCCTATGGCATGCGGTTTGCTTGGTGAGTTGTACCAGCACCCACTAGTCAAGGTCTTTTTTTCTAATGGTACAGTTTTACATCACATAGAAAATATATTTACTGCCCATGCAGTGATTTTTAGTACTGCAGTTTAAGTTTAATGAAGTACAGGCTGAGGCCCTAAAGGTCACCACTGTTTTAGTTTTCTGTCTTGTCCTTTGCAGAAAGAGATTTCTCCAGATTCTCTACATCTTTGAATTATATTATAAACTGTAGCTAAGATTGCTTACACATCATTTAAAAAAGACCAATAACACCCATGTTCAAACCTATTTTGCCACAAAAAAGGTCATAAAGATGTAAAAAAAAAAAAAAAAGGATTATTAATCTTCTATAAGAAACTGAAAAACACAATATGTACTGCTTTATAATTCTTCTCCAGACCTTCCTTCTCGCCCTGCCTGCATAGTTGGACCATCCATTTATTTACAAGCTTTTGATGTTTCTTTCCTCATATACATTTAAGATGGATTTTTTAAGAGAGCAGTTGTTTACAAGTTTGCGAAATAGCATTATTTATTTCTCACCCCCCCCCCCCCCCCCCCCTCCCCTGAGGGCATAACAGTGAAAGATGTGTGCATATATATATATGTGCGTTGTGCATATTCATGTGTTTCGAGCCCTTTCATGTATCCTTCAGAGATTTACACTCTCCAAAATTCTTCTTCATGCCTCCTCATTAATAAAATTCTTTGCTCCCTCATTTCCTGCTTGTTATTTCCTGTTGTCTCATCCCATCCTTCCTTCCTTGCTGCAGCAGCTCTTAGCCGCTGGTTATTATTGGTCTATATTAACAGCAATCAGTGCTTACAGAGGAATGACTCACCAAAACACACACACATAAAAATCCAGAGCTGGATCTTTTTGTGCATACAAAAACACCTGACATTATCATGCACGCCTCAATGCACAAAAACACTCATGTTTCCTCCTAACATCATCCCGCTTTTTATGCTCCGTCACTAAACTACAAGAACAAGGGAGAGCAGCCAAGGAATTAAAACCTCACTCGCTCATCCTCAAAAAGCCAAGCAGCCTGCTCCTCCTCCTTCTTTTTGTCTTTCTTCCACACATCCTTTGTCACGTTGTAATTACTGGGACATTAACGCTTTGCACTCGAGACAAGTGCACATCACAACAGGACACGGAGGGACTGGAGCTTGTGGCCTGCACACTCGTGACTTTTTGACTCGCTCGCCATCTCGTCACCCCCCTCTCACACAGATGGTTGCTCTGGCTGCTTTTTGAGTGGCTTGGCAGACCGGTAAGCTGCAAAGCTGAAGGATGCGCAGAGAGAATGGCTGCACACATGCACAAGCAGCGAGACGTGCATGTGCAAAATGCTACGCAGAATATGCCGCACACCTACAGACACCTCTTTTTTACTTCAGCTTTACACGAGTGGTTTTAGAAGCGAAACTGTCTGGCCTTTTGGTTTGTGCAGCACAGAGGATGTAGCCGCCGTCTCGCCCTCCCCTCGCTCTCTAGACGTGTTTCTCTCTCTGTCACTCATCACGCAGCCATCTCTGCCCTCCCCTCCATTAAAAAAAAAATCCTCTATTCTGTTGGATTTTCAATGCCACCGCTCCTCCAGAGCAGCCAGAGCGGCCTCGACTTGCTGTATTTGAAGACGTCAAATTGAAATCAAATCAAATCAAATCACTTTTATTGTCACATCACATGTGCAGGCACACTGGCACAGCACATGCGAGTGAAATTCTTGTGTGCGAGCCCCACAAGCAACAGAGATGTGCAAAGACAACAACACAAACGAGCAAAATACAAGAATGGCCAACCTGAAACTAATAAATATATGTACAATATATAATAGTGTATGCATTTCTGGATGTGTATACTAAATATTTTCCTACGTGTGTGTGTGTGTGTGTGTGTGTGTGTGTGTGTGTGTGTGTGTGTGTGTGTGTGTGTGTGTGTGTGTGTGTGTGTGTGTGTGTATACACATTTTTACAAATTAAATAGTAAAAAAAAAAAAAAAAAAGACGTGCTGTGAAAGATGCGCCTCGTACACCTCGACTAGTCCCCCTCTTTTGCTACCCAGTGTCTAATCCCTAATGCACCGTCTTGCTTCCATTTTGGCATCATTTCCCCTTTTCTGCTTGTGCCCCCTCGCGCCTTCCTACTCCACCTCCTCATCCCCCCTGCTTTCCTTTCCTTTTATTTTCACTGTGTATCTTATGTAACTGAGGGAAGGATCCAGCTCCTGCCAGTTCTGCTGCATGGCTGCTGTTTCTCAGGCTTCATCTTCCTCAGTGCCAAGAAGCCTGCTGGCAACCAGAGGTCCATCTTAGTCCCCTTCATTTCCCATCTAGCAGTGTTACATGTGTTGCTTTCGCATAAACATACTGGCATTATGTTCACGCAACAGCTTGGTGGCATTTACTATGGGTGGGTGTGTGTGTGTGTGTGTGTGTGTGTGTGTGTGTGTGTGTGTGTGTGTGTGTGTGTGTGTGTGTGAGAGAGAAGGCAACACATTGTGACACAACACTGATTGTGGAAAGAATGCAGCATGCAATTCCTTACAGCGCTGCTGTTAAAACGCAACAGGAATACAAGCATGAGAGTGCAAATGTGCAGCACTGCAGTCATTCAGATCTGCCCCAGGCTGGATAGGCAGGGATGGGGGTGGGAGGGGGATAGGGGTTGGGGGGGTGGGGGGTAGAAACAAGCTGTCCTGTACAATTACAAGCTCCAACAATTATCAGACGTAGCTCACGAGCAGATGCTTTCTAATTACCCTTGTGATAATTGGGAGGATTATTACGATTTGACAACCCGCAGTAATTGTCATTTTTTGAGTCTTATGCCGAGAATTTGAATCTGAATGGGGATGAATCTGTGTCTGTACGAGGGCTTAAATGCATAGGTATACATCTGGAAACGCATGGATCCAGCTGTTGAGGTGAGCGGGTCAACTGCACGTCTTGTCCTGCCATCTGCTTGCTGGTGACACCGCTCAATGACGCCAGCATTATCCACCTTTTCTTATAACACTGCATACGTTTACATTATTAGCTGGGGTTATATATATAATATGAACCCAGGCCTGCAGTGGCTTCAGGAATGAAAGCCTGGTCTGAAAGAGCAACTCGTGTTTGTCCCTCTCCACTGATTCATCCTTATAGAATATTATGAAGGTTGCAATTAGATCCTTTCAGGGCCTTTTTTTTAAAAATAATGATAATGTTGTTTATATAAAAATCTTTGCTACATAATAACTAGCTGACAAGCAAAAAAAAAACAAAAAAACAAATAAAGTCAGGATAGTGCATTGACAAAAATCTATAAATTACTTAAAATACTGACCATTTGAATAACAGGTGTTTATTCCTGTAACTTTTTCAGTTATTAAATGAAGTACATTATAACCAGTTAATATAAGAGTTAGTTTTATTCTATTCTTTCTAAGGACCTAGTGCTGTAGTGTAAAAGTATATTAAGACTGTACATGGTCTACAGATGAAGACGTTCTGAGTGAGAGGGCTGGCTCGAACATCTTCTTCCTTCCAGTTTTCATCAACCAGTTTTAGAGGATCTGAGAGGGTTTTAAATTAAACTTGGCTTGGCTGGACTTGGTTTTATTTCCTATAGCGACGAGTCTTCTTTCTCTCTTGAGAACACTTTGACAAGATGACCAGAGACAACCTCTCTACCAGTGCATTTAACCAGAGTCACAGACATTCAATGATGAAAACCGCCAATATGTGGCCAATTTATATGCTGAGTCTCATGCACGAATATATATTTCTATACTTCCAAGTTTTGTACTTCCTGCAAGGCTGCTGAAATAAACAGACCTGAGATCCCAGCGACACAGCAGCAGACATCCTAGAGTTTCCTGTGCATGGATTGGAGACATCTACAGCAGCTTTGATCCTGCAAGTACAGCACGCTTTCTTCAGTATTCCGACAAGATTTTTGTCGTAGCCGGTCAACTGTTACCCATTCATGACGCCATTTTTTTGATGAAGGTTTATCATAAACAAATGCGAGGGAATGGATTTGCTGGAAAGCATCCAACCTCCTACTTCACATAAAATAGCCAAAAGTGAATTCCATCATCTGATCTGACTGCGTTTGTCAACAGTCTTGTGACATTTGTGAGCTCGATCATAATCCAGCTGGTAGCAACAGACAAAACAATGGAAATTTAAAGAGAAAAATGAGGGAAGTGATGTGTTATTGCACTGTGATGTACATGTGGGTGCTAAAACAGTGGGAAGAAGTTGGAAAGGCAAAGTTAAGGGGAAAAAAACCCCTCAAAGACAACATATATAAACAGGTTTAGGAATAAAAAAAAACCTGAAAGAAGAGCCTGAAGAGACGTGATACATTTGCCACACCAAGCTCTTGGGTGCCATACTGAAGAATCTGACAGTGTAAGTATTCTCCCAAGACTCTTCAGACATCCCTGGCCACCCTAATTAGGCCTCATTACCATGTGACTGGACTCGCAGCGAGACCATATGCTAATTGACTTGGCAATTAAGAGCGCCAGTGTTTATTCTCAACCCTTACTCCCCTCCCTTGACTATCTTGTCTCTCTCCCTCCGACAATAACAACAAGCGTGAGGTGACGGGTCAGATGTGAAGGCATGCCAAACCCCAAAGTGTACCCTGAAACTAGAGCCACGGACATCTGGTGTCACGTGTTCTGCTTCCGTGTGACACGAATGAGCTGCATCCATTATAGATAACTTGATGGGACCCGGGGTGGAGATGAAGGAGGCTGGGGTTGGAGGGTGGGGGTGGTCACAGGGGCCCAGGGAGATCAGATTTGGTTAGAGAGCGTGATAGTGATCAGAGAGGCAAGAGGAAGAAGGAACAGCCGGATATGCGGAGGAAGAATTGGAGCGAGGCTCTTGCCTGGAGCGTGTGTGGGTGTGTGTGTGTGTGTGTGTGTTGGAAAGGGTGGGAGGTGCATGATCACAAATACACATATAAAAGGAGAAGCAAGGAGTTCCCATGTAAGTGACAAAAATACCCCATTTTATACAGTCAGCTGCTTCATATGTACATGAAGCTACACACACAAACACACATACACGTTTACAATCATCTGAACACGGCACATATGGCGTCCTCCCAGAGGACAAACTGTAGCTTTATTTTTCCCCAAGAGGATGCTAAGTAACTCATGAATTCACAGTCTGACAATAAACAGCTTCAGCCTGCTGAATATTGATTAATGATAGAAAACAAAGCACTCCAAAACAGGCCAGTGAGCTTACTCGGTACACAATCCTGCGCTCAGAGCTCGCGTATCATCTATCTACTGATCAATAAGGAGGGTAATCCATAAACTGGCATCAGTTTCCATGCAAAGATCCTTTTTCTAATTGGGCTCAAGAGGTCATTTAAGTGTGATTTCTTGTCAAGTTAGACATCCAGGGCACTGTGTCCTGTCTGCAAGGCCAGCATGAGAGGTTCAAGTCTACTAAAAGGGACACCCCTGTGTTTTAGCTGGCCAAAGAAGCAGCTTAATGCAAACACAAATTCAGAGAATGCCCTTTTCTTCTTTTCCTTTTTTCAGCATCCCCCTCTCTCTTAACAATACGACCACATGGGAGGATCCCTGGGGGCTTCCAGAAGAGTGTGTTTGTTTGAGGGACCAGAAGTAAGGCCATTGTTATCCTGGGGGTGGGGGGAATGTGTGTGTGATTCCAAAAATAAAAGAATGACATCTAACCTCCGAACTAAAGCACGGCGGAGTGATTGACACTCCCAAAATATCCCAGTGTGTTGTGGGGTGAAAATGGAGTCGCTGCCACTAAAAGAGAGCAGCGTTTCTATCCTCGTGAGAAAAAAACCTCAAATGTCTCACCAGTCGAACTGCTTCAGTCATTTTCTTTAGTTTTTACCTAATTTGCCTTAAGCTCGAGACAGTATGAGCTGAGCATCGTGCATGAATATACATTTCTGCAAAAATGCTCAACCCATGTTTGCCCTCTGCTCCCCACACCTGCATTTGGTGCATCGCCTTTTTTTCTACGGCTGTCAGTGATGCAACTTCCTTCTCAGCTGATAAACCCCCCTTTAAAAAAAATCGGCCTTAATACAGTACAGACGCAGGTGCATTCAAATAAACAGTGATTCCCTGTAGGGTATTCAGCCAAACAGCCCTCAGTAAATGTCGTGCGTACACATTTCCACAAGGATAACTCCCCCTGCCCCCCCTTTCCCCTTAAAAAATCAGTATCTGTAGGCGACATGGTGAGCAGCACGTACCTTGAACGACGTAAATTAAAGATGTTCGAGGATGAAGACGGGTGCACAGTTGTCAGGTTTGATGGGAAACACAATAAAAATGTCACATTTCGTAATGAGCTCCGCTCGCTGGGTTTGCGTATTCTCTCTCCATCCACATGGACCCTTATGAGATAAGACCAGAGGATTCCTCCTGCTCCTGGTTCCACACCAGAGGTACCCGGTTATTCAGCCCGTGTCTGTTTTCCTCAGCGGCAGAATGTGCATGAATGGAAGTCCAAAAACAAGAGAGAGGATGAGACAAACCGGGTTTAAGGGTTGAAATATTTAAGAGATTCTTTATCGTTTTCCCTTTAAATCCTTTGTTCAGCAGTGCGCATATTTGACTTTGATTCGGCACCAACGTCGGAGTGTTCACCGGAATAAATAAAACAGACGGCCGGTCGGAATCCTGCGATGCCCATAACAACACGGATCCCCCTCTTCCAGTTACTGCGCTGATTATGCCGCTGAATGTCCGGGCTGACTCTCGCTGCTCCCCGCTGCACCTCTCCCGACTCAGCGCATCACCGAAGCTGCGCTCCGCATAACGTGCGTAATGATAATCCTTCTACGCGCACAGAGAAAGTGACAGCTCTCCACAGCCGCCACAGTCCCCGCCGTCTCTGTCCTCGTTCACTGTAACCGTGACAGATTAATTGATCACTGACACGTGCACGCTTTATTAGCTCGCTGCACGACGAGACTCGAGCGCGTGCACGCGCACACTCCACTCCACCTAAGATCTCTGTCACTGTTTCAGCCTGTGAGCACAGATTGGACCCTCTACATGCAACTCTGTCACATCCAGCTGGTGCGGCACTGTTCCGAGCTCACAGAAAACACACCAATGCAACGTCAACTTATCCAATGCGTTTCCGATTGTGCCTTTCAGAATAAAGTTCTCAAGCTAATGTCCTCTATTCCAATAGAGGTAATAAATAGTAGTAATAAACACGCTTAATAACGTGGATGACGAATGAAATGGCATTTAGGTTGATGGCTATAGCTCGTTAGGTATCCCGGGTTATCTACCAATTGGGAGGTTGGGGGATTGCATGCCATAAAGTATCCTAGGGAAAGATATTTGAACCCTAAGTTGCTCTTCAATTTATTCATCAAAGCAGATTGAAATGTAAAAATGAGGCATGCTTTACGAAGTGCTCCGAGTGCTCCTTGTAGAGTAGAAAAGCCCTATATAATAACTACTTTTAAATCTCTCCGACTTCTGTTCTCGTGGACCGTTTTTTTGTGACTCTTATTTTTACAGTTACACGATCCACTTTCCGGGATTCCTTTTGTTATCTTGGGGATCTTGACGGTAACAAATTGTGGTGATTATTATTTCTCGCTCACATCACATGCTTGTTGTCTCAGCTGCTCCAGTCCATCTTCCAGGGAGGCTTGGACTGGTGGAACACCCCCACTGGCTCCTACCATCTCATCCTCGTCTTGGATTCCCTGTTTTATTAGTGTTGCAAGATGCGAGTCATGGGGAAGGATTTCCATTTTACAAACATTCTACCCCCAAAAGCAGCCTAACACGTCTGACCAGGTGACGGTAATGCTTGCAGTGTGGAGCTGGTGCAAAAATATCCGTTCACAGAGAAAGGTTTAGTTTTATTAGATTGCAGGTAATCCAGCAATTTGGGGGGCGGTGTTCATCTAAATTTTGGCTTCTGCATGTTAATGGTACTAAGCCAAATCCTGCTGCACCACGAGGAAGAAACTGGGAAGCAACAACCAGCAACACTCACATTTTATACATTTTCCATGGGACTGGCCTCTATCTGGTCTCTCTCCCCCTTTTCCCCGCTTTTCCTTTCACATGCACTCCGACTCATAAATACATGCAAAGTAAAATGACATGCAGGCTCTGGGCAGTAAGGAGGCGTATCACATGGAGTAGCAGCTGAGGATATGAGACTAATCTGACAGGTGCAGGCTGGGAGAGTGACAGCATGGGAAGAGGGGGTGGAGGAAGAGGAAGGGGGTCACAGCTCAAAACAGAAGGACTGAGAAGATTAACGGTCCTCTCACTCCGGCATCCGCAGACAACATCAATTTCATCTTTATTCTCATCGTTTTTATGGACAACTGCGAACAGGCAGGGAAATCGTTATATAATCACACCTAGTTAATCACAAGAAATGGATTTTAAAGAACATCCCGATGTGAATACCTTATCTGGTTAGAGTAATAGTCCAATTAAGAGGTTTATTACCATGTAATTCCTGAGTGTGGAGCTGGGATGGGTAATTAGGCCACCATTTTGAGCCGCAGAGTTCATAAACACAAAAGAGAGTGCTGAGAAGACTGATACCTCTGTCGTGTCAGCCTCAGAAATATGTGGAATGAAATCAACTTATCATCAACTCCGAAATTAAGTAGTTAACACGCTAGAAGTCTTTTATTTATTCAACACAAACGGCAGCTATTTAGATTTATTCTCACAGGGACTAATTATGTACGTGACTAATCTTCTGGCAACTTGTTGCCAAGCCAAAACCGGAGATCCCAAGGAATTCGTTAATTGTGGTAGGCTAAAAAGTCCAAGGGATAAACCTGTCTGTCACTCTAAAATTAAACATAGTTTCATTAGAGTACTGTAAGATAATCTGGGAACTGCTGAGAGTCTTTGGGAGCAACAGGAAGGCTATAAGGAGCGTAGGGAGGCACCTCCTGTTGTGTGCACTAAGATTATCATTAGATGATAGCTGATTGCGTTAGGGCGTTGCAGCTGAAAGGGTAACAGATAATAGGAATTGATTTGTATGATAAGTAGATAAATAAGAACATGAATACATGAATAACTTGAGCTTTTTATATAATATTAGTAAGTCCTAAGTAGTAGTTTCTGTTGACAATACTTTTTTAAAGATATAACACATTTTGGGGTCAGTTTGAAGGAAAGGCAGATATGAAATGTAAAAGTGAAGTCAGAGGTCAAATGTCACATGATACGGATGCACACTATGACACAATATTTAGAATCCCTGACAAATTTTAAAGATAAAATGCATTTTATGAAAGTTTGACCTAATTTGACCTTGAAGAAGAGGTCAGAGGTCATAAGTAACGTGATATTTAGAATCCCCATATATCGTTCCCTGTATACTCATATATTCACAATACAAACAATAGCAGTAAGAAACATAGTTTTAAATAGCTCTATATAGCATTATTGTCACTTTCCCCTTCAGATCCAACTGTTGACCTTGAAGGAGAGGTCAGAGGTCAAATGTGACACAACATTTCAAACAAATTCAAACCAAAAACTAAATTTCCTGATTTTGGTCTATTTATTATATTTGTTATATGTAATAAACTCAAATTGTTGTGGTTTATATGTTGCTGATTTACTTATTTATCATCTTTTTTTCAGTTGAGGTGATAACCATAGCACCTAATTATAAGAGTTTAGGTTAATTCTTTTGCGTTATGTATGTAGGTCCTTGAATCTCTTTGAGTTTGTGATTGATGTTGTACAGTGAGTGCTTTGTCTGAGTAATTTGTCTTGACGTTATGTTGTGCAGGCTTTATAGTCGCTCTTTTTCAAACGCAGTCTCGATCTACAACTTGCTGAATAAATTAAGCAAAGACTGTAACAGAATAGGTGCAGTTACATCTACAGTGAGGCTCAGATGAAAGCACCCAGTGGAAAATTCCTGCTTAAGTATTCATAGAGGGTGACAAGGCAACTCTGGATCAGTGTGAGTCTCAATCGTGCTCTGATATAACATTACTGACAGGCAGTTAGACTAACTTTGGCTCTGACTCTGAGTTATAATCCTCCTTGTGTCGGTCATAATTTCTATTGGTTTGCTCATTATATCGCATATACAGTATGTTACAGTGCCTGCATGCTGGTCAGAGATTGCTTTGCCTTGTCAAGGCCCCGCTGGGTTGCACACAATAAGCCTCACAGTGACAGCAGGGTGGCTGACATACAGAACATGTGTTGCATCTGTTTCCAGTGACGAGCGTCAGAATGAGAGTCCATGACCACACAGGCTGTATTAACTATGGCAGGATGCAGGTGTCCAAAATTAGCGGGAAGAGTCTAATTTTAAAGAACACTTTGTTTCCAGCCTCACTTCCTATTTTAAACTGGCTGAAAAATATCAAACAGGGACAAAGGATGTGAAGTGTGCTAGGCGGGGTGTCTGGTGAGGAAAAAACCTTGGCTGAACTCTTACATTGTGTATATTTACAAATATCTATGAGGTTTTATTCAATAACTTCTAAACAGAAGGTGAAATGTTGAAGTTGATCTATATTGTGTCGTTTTGTTACAGTTTTGCTCCTCTGGTTTATCTGTATAACTACACCCAATCCTTGGAGTTGGCCTTGAATGCTTCTAACAAAAAATATACTCAAAAACATTAAAGGAACACCCTGAAAACACATCGGACCTTAGTAGGAAAAAAAACCTTGCTGGATGAGGCAGGCTAGTCTGTTTTGCCAAACTTTTATTGCAGCATGAGACCGGGTGTTATTATGCACCACGAGGAACCCAGGACCCACTGCACACCGGGTCCAAGGACTTCATCCTTCAAATGCCTGTTGCAGTATGCCTGTTGCAGTCTGTGCATCATGACATGAATAAGCCTCCCAGACCATCACCGACCAACCACAAAACTGATGTTACAGGCAACACAATGTTTCCTAGCTCCACGCTCTCGAGACTGTGCCGGGAAACACAGCAAACCTTCTGACAATGGCACTTAATCAATGCAGCATGGTGGAAGAGTTGGACTATCTGTACAACCTCCAAATGCAATACTAGTGAAGAAACAGCCAGAAAGCACGAGCAGTGAGAAAATATCAGTGGCCTCCACCTGTAAAACCATTCTTGATTTGGGCGTCGTGTCATTGTTGCTCCTCTAGTGCACCTGTTGCTAATTTCATTAACCCCAAAGCAGCTGAAACTGATTAACAACCCCCTCTGCTTCTTAACTAACCAGATCAATATCCCAGAAGATTAGCTGGCTTGATGCTATACTCTGATTAAAAAGTGTTCCTGTAATGTGTACGTTCAACAGAATGCCTGCTGTAGAAGGGTGGTTTTTGCACCTTGTAAAGACAGGTTTTTAACAGTTGGATTACATCACTCATATTCAACCAATACTTTGGAATAAATATTAAGATATCTCAGCCCCTCCTTTATTTATTTATTTTTTAAATACTGCTCTCATCATAGCCTTAACTTTAAGCAAATTGCAAACTACATCACCAAAGGTTGTACATTCTGCACATAATCCAGACCTATCTGTCCACCACATTGACATAAACCCTCCTTAAACCTGAGAGGTCATGGCCTTCTGAGGTAACCTTGCCCCGAAGAAAGAGGATTAATGGCAAAGATCATCTATATGTCAACTAGTCATGTCATCTTAAAACAATACAGTATATCAGGATACTCTGAACAAAGACACACACACACCTCTTCTTATCTGACCTCTTCAAAGACCACAACAGGGACTTTTGTGTGCTCGTTTTCACCCAGTGAGCTTTGGAGATCTTTCTTTCAGCTCCTCGGGTTTCTCAGTGGCTTTATGGTTTAACCTTTGCAAGGTCAGGGTGAGGTCAGGGGAATAAAGGCAGCTCCAGGATTTACCTTTCCTCCTCTATCATCCACAGTCACTGCGCCCACATGCTGAAAGTGACATATTGTTTTTAAAGCCTGTTTCAAGGACTGGGTCTGGTTTCAGAAGACCTGCAACTACAGGAAGCCCACGGGAGTAGACAAAAGAAAAGCAAATATAGAAACGTTGCCGGTGCTGTCAAATTCATTAAGATCTTGTCTTAATTTGTTTGGTTTTTTGTAGGTGTGTCCTAAAGTTGATGATCTTTTATTATCAGAAATAACAGAGTAGTAAAAAAGTAGAAAAAAATAAAGTAGTGCTCAAAAGAGGAAGGAGAGAATATAGCAGGAGGAGAAAACTGCCAGGACTTTGATCAGTGCTGTCAATGAATTTGCTGCACACAGGGACTAAAGGATGGTGGTCTGATGTTGTGAGTAGTTTACAGAATTGAACATTTTTACCTCTTATATGTTAAAAATAATTCATATTGTAATGTATGTGTGTGATATGTGGTACAATGGAAATGGCTGCTGAATGAGGTATTCTATAAATGAGTGTGCTTGTTTGGCATGTTGACCCATGCAGTCTGAAAACAATGAAAACAATACAAAACTTGCAATGCTGCCATCCTCCCCAGCTGTGCTCCATGTTTATCCCACATATCTGACAATGTTAGCAAAATGATAAGAACGGAAAAGTTTGTTAATTGACTCTTAGTGTTTCTATTTAGTTTATGGTAGTTTACAGTTTATCTAGAGACTGTATATAAACGATGGATATTGTCATTATGGCATTACTCTATGTTGAAGCCTTCAGACAGCTGGGAAAAAAAGAACAAAAAATATAAAAAAAAATAAAACACTTACTGGAAAAAGCTGAACAGCAGACCTCTTGAATGTTTTTAGTGCAACCGAATATAGTCAACAAAATAAAATCACACCCACTTGTCAATCAAGGCAATCACATCCTTAACTAGGCATATCTACAAGCCTAGATAAACTTGTAGCAGCTCCAAAATGTTAAAATGTAACCATAATTCAAATGTTGTGACTGGGATAATTAGTTCTAGTGACCAAAATCATTTAGTGTGCCGCTGAAGTTAAACTGATTAACATGGATTGGATAAGAAGTTAACAAAAATGGATGGGTGCCTGGATATGTTAATTTCTGTTGTAAATATGACCATTTTTAACATGATTCTTTAGTTTTGGATCCAGCCTCGTGTGGCCATTGCAGGAATTCCAGTTTTTGGCACTTTCCCATAAAAGCTATACTATACGCTTCTTCTGGGCTATATTCTCAGCAGCATATTGTAGCGGGTCAGGGCTGTTCGGGGTTCTGTTTGTACAGTTATGTTTTGTTTATGTTGCCATAGTGACGGGTGACGCCCTCTCGCTGCGACGGTGTGTCCTTCCGGGGTCAGAGGGCGTTCTGTGTGTTGTTGTTGTTGTTGCTGTGCTGTTGCCGCGCTGAGCAGTTAGCTAGCGGCAGTGTTCTTCTGCAGATGTCAATAAACGGCTGTGCTCCCTGGCTAGCTCACGGGAAGCAAGACCAAACGACACCTCCGTCTCCTCGTTGTCTGAGCTCGCCACATTGGTGTCAGAAGTGGGATGATGGTGGCACCCCATGTTCTGACCCGAGTGACTTTTCCCCCGCGGGTCGTGACCGGCCGGTGCGCCAAAAGAAGGCACCTAGACATTTGCAGGACTTTGTGTGGGGCAATGGGGTCGTCGGGGACGACTGACCCCTTAGGTGGGGGGCTATGTAGCGGGTCAGGGCTGTTCGGGGTTCTGTTTGTACAGTTATGTTTTGTTTATGTTGCCATAGTGACGAGTGACGCCCTCTCGCTGCGACAGTGTGTCCTTCCGGGGTCAGAGGGCGCCCTGTGTGTTGTTGTTGTTGTTGCTGTGCTGTTGCCGCGCTGAGCAGTTAGCTAGCGGCAGTGTTCTTCTGCAGATGTCAATAAACGGCTGTGCTCCCTGGCTAGCTCACGGGAAGCAAGACCAAACGACACCTCCGTCTCCTCGTTGTCTGAGCTCGGCACATTGGTGTCAGAAGTGGGATGATGGTGGCACCCCATGTTCTGACCCGAGTGACTTTTCCCCCGCCGGTCGTGACCGGCCGGTGCGCCAAAAGAAGGCACCTGGACATTTGCAAAGTGAAAGCAAAAAACAAGCGCAAATTCAAACGCGATTTCAATATGTCACATATTGACAGTGGCTCACCGATGCAATGACATAATTACCCAGCTACATTTCCGAAAGAATGCAAAAGCATTGACATATATTTTTCCTTCCTACAATAGCCCGACCGGCAGGGCAGAGATAGATTTTGGTAGCCCGACTGGAAAAATCGCTAGCCCCGGGACGTCGGGCTAGCGATTTTGCAAGCCCCGTGTTACAGGCATGGCCCTTTAAGGATGAAACCTGATGGAAAATGTATTCGGGATGTGTGTAGCGGGACTGCCTGGTGTGTGTGTGAAGAGAGAGAGCGGAGAAGGGGAAAAAGTAACGGTTAGCTACAGAAGAGACGAAAAGAAAATAAATAAAAGGAATATAATAACTCCCTCGACAGCCAGAGTTGTGTCGGCGATGCTCGCTGTGAGTAAACTGTTTCAGCCCACTGTACGCGAAGTTCGTGCCTTAGAGAAGAAATAAAGTTCGGTGAAGCAGTTTCCTACGCCTCCTTCGATCTTTTTGCTTGCGGAGTTGACCTGTATAGTAAGCTGTTGCCGGCTACGAGTCAGTTACGGAACCTTCAAGTAACTGCCAGAGGTTTCCTTACTACGGTTCGGGGCCGCGGATCTGGCGCGGTAACACCTGCATCTGATTGAGGAATCACTCATCTTTGGAAAAGAGAGTTTATTACAGAGAAATGGCTCTTTCCAAAATAAAAGCTATACTATACGCTTCTTCTGGGCTATATTCTCAGCAGCATATTGTAGCGGGCCAGGGCTGTTCGGGGTTCTGTTTGTACAGTTATGTTTTGTTTATGTTGCCATAGTGACGGGTGACGCCCTCTCGCTGCGACGGTGTGTCCTTCCGGGGTCAGAGGGCGCCCTGTGTGTTGTTGTTGTTGTTGCTGTGCGGTTGCCGCGCTGAGCAGTTAGCTAGCGGCAGTGTTCTTCTGCAGATGTCAATAAACGGCTGTGCTCCCTGGCTAGCTTACGGGAAGCAAGACCAAACGACACCTCCATCTCCTCGTTGTCTGAGCTCGCCACATTGGTGTCAGAAGTGGGATGATGGTGGCACCCCATGTTCTGACCCGAGTGACTTTTCCCCCGCCGGTCGTGACCGGCCGGTGCGCCAAAAGAAGGCACCTGGACATTTGCAGGACTTTGTGTGGGGTAATGGGGTCGTCGGGGACGACTGACCCCTTAGGTGGGGGCTATGTAGCGGGTCAGGGCTGTTCGGGGTTCTGTTTGTACAGTTATGTTTTGTTTATGTTGCCATAGTGACGGGTGACGCCTTCTCGCTGCGACGGTGTGTCCTTCCGGGGTCAGAGGGCGTTCTGTGTGTTGTTGTTGCTGTGCGGTTGCGCTGAGCAGTTAACTAGCGGCAGTGTTCTTCTGCAGATGTCAATAAACGGCTGTGCTCCCTGGCTAGCTCACGGGAAGCAAGACCAAACAACACCTCCGTCTCCTCGTTGTCTGAGCTCGCCACAATATTAAACATATCAGGTTCCCATAAGGAGAATCATGTGCTAACGGCTGTCTAAATGACTCGGGTAAAGTTTGTAGTATGCATGCTTGTTGTTTTTGTCTTTGCACTAGGATGATGTCGGCGTAAATGTGCAGTCATATTGGTTGTGTTCCCACTAGTGCTGTCAGCGTTAATCTCGTTGAAATGACGTTAACGCCACAACACGGCAAATCTCCGTGTAACCCCTATAGACATGGTTACTAGTATTTTCTTGTTTTTACCTGGTATTATTATTTCCGACACCCCTTGAACACACTTTGATTTTCCGTAGTTCAGTGAATGCAACAAAAGCACGTTGCTGCATTAAGCTAGGCAAAACGGAGCAAGACACCGAGAGCAAATAACAAGCTACACAGTGAGTCTTTTGGTATAAAATAAGTGTTATAAAGTATTTTCAACAGTCTCCAACTTAAAGTTATGTACTTTTCAGAGGCCTTTATGTGTTTTACTCTTGACCAAAACCAGGCAGAGCGTGTATTTGTTTCTTGGGAATTCCGGTGAGTTACTAGAGATGATAAGTTAGCAGGAAAACTTATGCTAATTTTACATGTGGTAAACACTGCAACAGTGCGAATTCCGTATTGTCTAAAAAAAGCTAAAACCAGTCGGAGTACTTGAATCGTGTGTGAAATGGAATGTCGTATTTTATTTTATTGTCTATTTGATTGGACATCTTCACAAATGTGCAAAACTAATGCAGGATGCACTTCTCTTTTAGCCATAAATGTTGTCCAGTGCCTTTTCTGCACTTTGTCATTTCAGTTATAGGTTAATACATGTAAATAAGTTATTTAAAACTAGTTACGTTACAAACATTTCATGATGTGATTACATATGCCTTAAAAAGGGGTATTTAAATACAATTGATTGTAATGCTGTAAAGCAATACAAATGGAATTCATAGAGACAGAACAATGTTAAAACGACAGTGTACTTGATTTTGAAAACTTTATGAGATCTCATTTTATTTAGAAAAACTGTTAAGAACTATTTTGTTTATTGCTCTGTACTGTATGTGCTGACTGGTTTTTTGTGATCCTGGATCTGAAGTGGTTCTGGATATGGATGGCGAGCCAGACCCTGTGAAAACTCTTGGCGAATCCAAAAGCAGTGTGGCCAGCTGTTCTGGATGCAGGAGTAGAGCTACAGTCTGAATTACTTCGAATCGCAGGATTTCAGATAAGCAAGAGCAAAAACTGCTTACTTCATACGGATTGTTTCTCTGGGAAACTATTGAACTCCCAATATCCTGCTCATCAGGAGTCAGGTCTAAAGAGACTACTTATTTTATTTTATTTTGTTGTTATTTTCAAAAGAGCGCTCTTCTCTGTTGATCTTCTGTTAATTTTCTATGCTGTTTACATTGGATTATTGCACCACTGTAACATTGTAATAAATCTGCCGGCTGTTCAACACTCAATTCTCTCAAATTTATTTTACTCCTCTCGAATCTAGTCTATAAGTTTAACCCTACTATACTAAGCAGGTGTTACATCCGTTAACGAGCTACCCCTGCGTGGGGCTAGACAGCCAACACGTTTATGAGCTAACTGCGCTAACACACTAGTTCCCACCCATGTAATTGAGCATTGCGTGGCACATCCAACATACTGTTTTACTTTAGTCCATGACTCGCTTACCTTCAGGGTCATATGTCACATGAAAACCAAAATAATTCCAAACGCCAGATCTGAATGAGGGTGGGGGAGGTTCAATTTGCCATGTTGCAAGGAGAGCTTAACTTCTGTCTTGCTAGCTTGCCCTGCGCTCTTCCTTCTGACGATGCTGTCTGTGTTGAACGCTCAGTGGATCTGCGCTCGACAGTGCAGCCTAGGCCTAGTAGTCGAACGCAGATTCACTGAGCGCTCAACACAGACAGCATCGTCAGAAGGAAAGTTGATAAAATAAATTACAAATTTTGTATTGTTCGATACATATGCGTACCGAACCGAAAGCACTGTATCGAACAGTTCAATATCGATACGAGTATTGTTGCACCCCTAGTAACTATATAATTGTAGCATTTCTTCTGTTCAGCATGCGAGCATGATGGTAAACATAGTAAGCATTATACCCTCATTATAGTCACTGTGAACACGCTGATGTATTTAGCACAAACAGCCTCACAGAAGCACTAGCGTGGCTGTACACAAACAGCTGAGCTGATATCAGGGAGACTGCTGCAGAGTTATATAAAAGTCTACAGCCTGTCTCATATTTTCTCTTTCAAACACTTCTTTCAGCCCTTGCTGTAACCTCTCGAGGTCTCACGTTACCTCCACTCTTCTGCACAATTACCCAATGAAGTAGAAGCTACTGTGTTTGGCGTGCGGATGAGTTTGCATAGGGGTAGGTTAGGGGCGGGGTTGGGTGGAGGGGGAAAGCTTTTGTTTTTCTTTTCCTTTTTTTCACCCAATCTGACTGGAGAGTTCTCCATATGTGTGAAGTCCTGAAGTGAGAAAAGATTGGGGACATGGATTTTGGGGTGGGGGATTATTGGACGAGATCACAGGGATGCCTTTACAGATTGCATGCAAAGCCCATCAGATTTTAACACAGTCAATCTGCTTTCAGTGTGCAGACATAATGCTAACCCCCCATGTGTGGATCAGACACCACACAGACAGATAATCCTTCCTAAAGTCTGTCATTTGATGTCGACCCCCCATCCCCAAAAAAGGCATCCATGTGTTATGCATACTTACATGCATGTTCTTGCACACACTAGCAAGGATTTGGGGTCACAGCATGCAAATGCTCTTTGGGTTTGGGGGTGTTACTGATTTAGTACCCTGGCCAGATGCAAACACACACCACTGACACAGTGTAGTCTGAATAACAGTGCACAGCAAACCTGTCCAATAAAAGTAACATTTGATTTGTGTAGAGTAAAAGCTTCCCTAAGTAATAACAACCCTGTTAATGTTTCATTCATATCTAATATACTTTAAGTCCATCAATCCATCAGCACAATAGCAGTCATCTCTTCTGTATCAACACAGCAAATCTCTTCATCTGCTGCTCTTCATCTTTGCGTCCTTCTCCATTTCTGCACCTCAGCACTTTACTTCTCAAACATCTTCCTCCCTCTCAGCATTCCCATCACGTCCTCGTCTCCCCATTTGCTCAGATTTGAGGTTTTATTCTCGGGGTAAGATGCAGTGACTGTTTGATATGTAACTGATACATTTCACAGTTCTGCAGCTCAGAGGAGAGCTGCACTCCTTAGCCTACACCTTGCTCGGTGTGTGTTTTTGAACGGCTCTGTGAGCTCGATCACATAAACGGAACTGTCAGAACGAGAGAGCGGGACCAGACTCAGGAAGGAAGGAGCTCTGCTCACATGAATCTCCGCTGGACGGCCCAGCAAAAGGAGCGCTGCCATTTTTGGGAGCAAGGAGCCATCTCCTAGGTGAGTGCCATAGCAACAGCCAACGTGGGCCCCAGCTTTCCGAGCTGTCCTTTTCAAGCTTCCAATCAAAAGTGGCAGGCCAGGTTTTTGTTGTTATGTGGCGTCTCCTACCCTCTCTCTTGGCCATTCTTCTGCCTCTCCTTTTCTCTGCCTCTGTGACATGGGCCTGGCCTTGTTCACCAGGGAGGCTGTGAGAAGACTGTAGAGGGAGAGGCTCTGTGGGAAAATGTTGCCAGACAACACAGGGGTATGTGACAGCGAGGGTAAGCTAATATTGTCTAAGTGGGGGGAAAGGGGTATATTAGACGTTTAGATTGTCAGATTGTCAATAGTCCGCTACTGTGGTATGTAAATTATGCAAACTGCAAATTTAACGCTTTAACTCACACCCCAAAGCGTCATATTTAAACACAAACCAACATGCCTGTAAAATAACTGCCCTGATTCCCTCAAGTCTGTCAGCTTCAAGACTTTGTACTTGTTCTCAAACATACTTTTAATTTTGCCTCACGGTCCCATTAAATATTTTACCTTAGAGAAATTAATTTTCTAAACATCCTGCTATTTTGTGGGAAGATCACGTCTTGAAATCTCACTACTTTCTGAGCTTTTGATTTTGGTTTTGCTTGTCAGGTTGTTTTTCATACAGTTAATGTGACTTGTGCATTTTTTATTTATTTGCAGATGGCGGATGGTGGAAGATGGTGACTCTGTGTGTGGACTGGGAGCTGTTTTAGCAGTATAATATGTTGCACTTCACTCCTCCCTTCCCGAGGAGCTTCTACCCTGAGGATGGCACAGTAGTGCATTAAATAGCTAATCTGGTTGTTTGTATGTTGTTTGCAGAGCATGCATGTTTTTGTGCCCTTCCCATGCTTGGTTTCTCTCCAGGGACTTTGGCTTCCTAACTAAAGTCCAAAGGCAAGCTGATTCTGAACGGGCTGTGGTCCACCAGCCAGCAATGCTAGTCCATCACAGGCTGACAGACAATCATACACACAGCTCTGTGGTTGTCTGTCAGCCTGTGATGGACAAGCAACCTGACCACATGTGCGCCTTGTTTTCCCCTGCTACAAACACAGACAGGTAATGATTCCTCTTTATAAGAATGAGATACTTTCAGCTCTCCTCTTGTCTCCTAGGTCAACATGAGTTTTTACACCAGATCCCCTTCATGATGTAACCCCAACAGAGATTTGCATCTCCAGCTGGATTCGATCCAGAGACCTTTTGGTTGTCGAGCGAATGTGTAAATCATCCCTCATAACGAAACTAAAAGTCTTGATCTGACGTCATAAATGTAGTCAAGTAGTTTTCTGAGATAGTGTGCTGATCACTGATCAAAGTAAAGTAATTCAGGCTGCAGTGGTTGTTATTTTGAGCGTTTCTGTATTGCCAACTTTAATGTTTAAAAAACAGAAAAGGTGTTGGGCTGAAAGCTCGCATACCGCAAGAAGCCACTTGCACACCTGCTCTTCATCAGACCATGAAGACGATGACCCTGATGACACTTTGGCTTCTAACCAAATGGCCACAAAACTAATGATACCCCCATCAGCCAGAGTGGGTAGTGCTAATGAGCAAATACTATGCTAATATGCTGAATTAACATGTCAGTCTTGGTTCTACATGATAAACAGCATGCTGTTACCGTGTTAGCATGCCGATTTAAAGATGTGTTCAAAGCACAGCATCACAGAGCTTCAATATGAAACGTGGTGGAAATGTGGTTGGTGTGGCAGAATTATATTTTAAGTATTAGTTCGTAATTTTAGATTCTTTGCTGTTGTTGATGTATTACAGAGTAATGGGCAAAAGTCTTGAGCCACCCGTCATTTCTTTATATTTTACTTCCAAGGAGCCAGAGCAACAATCCTCCAGGCTTTCTGAAGGTCTTCCAAAGTTTTTCTTTGGACATTGGCTGCTTTTTTACAGATTTTCAGTACACTTGTTGTACCTGATAATTTTCAGAGGAGTGTTTCTTAACACTGACCTAGGAGTTGTCCAAGCATGAACAGGACCTGAGAGATGGATCTGGCCCTTCAGTTGGTCTCAATGCAAGGATGGCTCTCCAGCAGCGATACTTAGGAAAGGGAAGTGGGGAGAACTGGACTGTAAATGAGTGGCAACAAGTCTTATGGTGTGATTAATCCAAATTAGACATTTTTGGTCAATTTGTACAGAGAAAGTCAGGACAGAGATAGAACAGTGAGTATCTACAGCCATCTGTAAAACATCGGAGACTTTGTCATAGTTTGGAACTGCATTTGTTGGAGATTTTGTCAAAATTGATGGAATTACCGGTATGAACACAGAAAAGTACGATCATGCATCCATCTGGAAAGTATCTGATTGGGAACAATTTCCTTTTTAAACACGACAATGACCCCAAATACACTGCCAATGCTGTAAAAAGCATAACTGGATGGAAAAAACATACACTGAAACACTATCAGTCATGGATTGGCTTCCACAGAACCTGGACCTCAACATTACTGCTATCTTCTTGACAGATAGAGGAACAAAAGGAATCAAACATCCAAAGAAGAGCTTTGAATGTTCTTCAAGAAACCTGGAGACCTATTCCTGAACACTCCTTAAAGAAATTAGAAGAAACAGCCTAAGAGAGTTCAGACTGTGCTGAAGAATAAAGAAACAGGGATCAGCCCAAGACTTTTGCACAGTCGTGTATATTCATTTGACATTAATAGTAATGCCCACGTTCTTGTGTTTGATGATCTCCCACAAACTATGACACATCTCAAGCTTTATATGTAAAGTTCTGAAATAATTATAACCTCTTATAACCACAATGACAACGCTGACAGTAGGTGTGGTGTTACACTTTATTACATTCATACAACAGTGATGAGTAATAGTCTTATAAGGTGCATGTCAACGAGTACAGCGCTCAGAGGTTATTAAAACGGTACGTCCACATCACAAAACACATGCTGAATAATTCACACATCTCTCACCGTTTCTGCTGTAGTTGTAGGATACATGTAATGAAAGCTTCTGTCTTTATGTAACCAGAGAGCCACCTTGTGGATAAACGAGACACACCAAAGAGGAACGGAGATGACAGCATATATGTTATGTTAGTTATTAAAAATTTTTAAATACACAAGGACAAGGATAAAGAAGAGACTAAGTTAGAAGGAGGAAAATATTCAGTTTCCCTGTTTTATTATTTATTAACCTGTATTATCCTATTCCATGATCAATAACCTCAGTGTGCTCTCTGACTACCGCTCCTAACGTGAACCTATTCTTTGCCGCAGCCAGCCGAGGTGGCGCGACACCTTCTGGAAGATGTATCCTTTGCTGCAGTCGGCCCCTGTTGGCTGACTCACCACACCAGTGAGGAAGAACACGTCCCTGTACAGGGTGAGCAGGGGGCTGCCGGAGCTCATGGTGCAGCCGGCGTTCTCACGAGGTGCAGTGCAGCCCATCTTGTTGGTCATCAAGTTTCCGTGAGTTTCCAGACACATGGGAAGCTTGTTGTACACCAGGGTGTTAAGAGTGAGCGAGCCCTGGAAAGCAGACCCCTGCTGTGGTTCCTTCCAGCCAGTGACCACCGTTGTGTAGTCACCTGCCATCAAAACGCTCTCAGCAAAGTCTCGTTCTGGCAGACAGGCAGCAATCATGTGTCTTTTAAAGATGATGCGGTCGCGGAGCTCAATCACAGCCAGGTCGTTTTCAGGGCGACCTTCCACATAGCGCGGGTGGACATGAATCACTTTAACATACAGCGTCTGTTGGTCAGTATTACTGCTGCTGTCTTTACCTGTGCAGGAGATAAGGAAGGGCGATGATGTTAAAAGTTCTAAAAATCGAAAAACCGGCATGCAGCACAAGATTTACTGCACTTCTGTGCTCGAGTTCAGTGCAGAGCTGTTGCAATAATTATATTAATAGCTTGATTATTATTATTATTATTATTATTATTATTATTATAATTATTAGATTATAATTATTTTATTACATTTTAAAACAGCAAAAGAAACCATATTTAAATAAACACTAATTTGCTGATGTAATATTCATGATTTATAAAATGACAATTTTGGAAACTTCTTTTTTTGATCGATTTATTCTGTAATTTTATTTAACAACGATTATAAAATGGTAGAATTTTTCAATTTGTGGATTTGTGTTTATTTAGGTAAATGCTATTTGTTCTGAGCAGACAATGTGAGCTAAATAAATGTCGGTCTTTGATAATAAAACAGTTTTTACAGTTTTTACTGTGAGTGTTTGTGCTGATACCAAACACAATGCTGTGCATTCTGGCCAGTTATCTCCACCTTTATCTTATTAGTCTGTTTCCAGAAGTCTTGTGCTTTCTTCAGTTATAAACCTAAACTGTGCTGCGTCTGCTGACTGAAAAGACTTTTCACTTAAATATTTATATTTTAAGGCACATGCTGGCTTCTATACAATGTGCTGACATGTATGTGTTTTCATGCCATTAAAAAATTATAATATATCATCACAGGTGGACATGTAACATAAACCAAAAAAGAGACAAATTTGTTCTGAATCTGAAAGGAAAGCTTGGATAGGTCCCTCCACACACAGTAACATCTATGGTACTGTTATTATTTATCCTCCTGAGAACCGAGGGGAAAATTAATCGTTGGATTTAATTTTTTTGTGATGTCCTTCCTCTTTGGAGCTGAAAGAGGTCACCCAAACACATTAGATATCAATGGAAAGCCCAAGATGTCCTCTATTTAACACATCAGGATTTAGTAGGATAGCTTAAATGAGTCTGAAGATATAAAGACAGAAAACAAATGTCCATTACAGAGGACATAAACTAATTGGCTGGTTCTCAGGAGGATATGTTATGGATTTCCTTCATACAGGATGGAAATCATTACAAATGCAAACACCCCCCTTTTGAATCTATACTTAAACATTTTGTATACATATTATGTACATTTTTTATTATTATTTTAGATTACATTTTTGGGGGGCAATGGAAAACTAACTGTGTATTATAAAATGTACAATACATATCAATCACTACCTACTTGCAGTGTTTGTATAATCTTTGTTTACTCACCAACAACCACCTGGAAGGATGAGTATTTTTTGGCACACTGAGCTGTAGTCAGGACAAAGTTCTCCTTCAGTATGACTCCGCTACAGAAACCTGCAGACTCTGAACTCACCAGAACAGCCTGCAAACAGCACGACAGTTAAGACCCTGCATCTCTTTTTCATACCTTTGAGAAACGCACACCCACACACTGAAATCATTGTGTCTTTATGTTAACAAGTGTCCTCCTACCTGCCACGGACATTCTGATGACAAACAGGCAATTCCTTCAGGGTTGCTGGTGCTGATTCTGGACAATTTGCCTTGCAACTGTTGTAGACGGACCGCCTTACCGCAGGGGTACTCGACTGACAGAAGGAGATGATTATGATTATTTCTTTGACTACATTATTTTTGAAGTACGACGGGCATATCTAGCAATAGTTTTTGTAGTCAAAAGCAGTCTGTGGGGAAATATCAGAAATCCTCTTTTCATCTGAGCTGGCTGGATGGGTGTCTTGATTATATCTTTGACAGCATCATGTAAGCGATACAATGTTAGAAAAATGACTGAAAAAGTAAACAAACATGGGCAGATGGGTCTCTTGTCTATGCCCTCTAAGAGAAAACTGTTTTTTCCTGCTCTAAACGCCATTTTCACTTCAAACCCTTGTGCTGTAATAAATTCAGCTCTTCATGAGGCACTATGGAGGTGTAGGGGTCCTCCATAGTACCTAATAACAGCAATTTTGCTTTGAGGCAACAATGCTGGTTGGTTGGAGGCTGTGTGAAGCTGGCATATTTTCACTGTCCCTGTGGGTTTTCCCCAGTATTCCAGCCTCTTCCCACAACCCAAAGACAGATTGTCAGATTAAGCAGAGATGCTAAATCGACTGCGGTACCCTGGTGTGACCTCATTTTTATGCAGTGTAAAAATGGTCACAGAATTTCTAAACACAGCCAAGTGGTGGAGGGTGGCCTCCACCACTTGCCCTTTGGTGGCCTCAGCATCACCTCTCTTCTGGCTTCATTAGTAGGTGACATGCATCTCGCACTGGGGCAGTTAGCAGCCAAGTGTGAAGCAGCAAAAATGACAGATAGCACCTCCTAGTCTGAGGCCACGATTCCCACTTCAGGTCAGGGAAAAACTGGTACCTGAGAGAGGGAGTTCAAATATGTCAGGGTCTTGTTCATAAGGGTGGAGCGGGGAGACTGACAGATGCATTGGTGCAGTTTCAGCAGTGAAAGTAAAATGAGTATATCTGAAGAGAGAGCCAAGTGTCACAGTTAAGTGTTGATTGATTTACATTCTCGCCCTCACACACGGCCACAAAATCTTTGTAGTCACAGAAAGAATGAGATTTTGGATGCAAAGAATGGAAAAGAGATTCCTCGGCAGGGTGGCTGGGTTCTCCCTTAGAGACAGCAAGAGGAGCTCTGTCATTCAGGAGGGCCACAGAGTGGAGCCACTACCACTCCACATCGAGGAGTCCTTAGTATATCTACTGTGGTGCTTCCTAGGTGAAGTATTTCTGTTATTTCCTACAAAGAGGAACACGATGGAGAGATTATTTATTATATATATCTCAGCTGGCCTTAGTGATCTTTGAAGAGCTGGAGGAGGTGGCTCACTGAGTGGGTCTGTGCATTTATGCTTAGACTGCTTTTATTGAAGACCCACATAAGTGGCAGAAGATGGATGGATAACCTTTATGTATTGTTTTGATGTACTGCCAAAGGTTTTCCACCACCCACAATCACTGGCAACTAGTAATCTGCCATGTTATTCAGTAAATAATAGACACAGGCATAAAACACGGATTTTTTTTTTCAAACTCGAACAAAGAACATGCAGAAAAAAGTAATTTCAATACATGACAGACGTACCTTGAGGCACACACTGTTTCTTGTCTGTGTTGAGCTTCCACCCACGGGCGCAGGAGCATTCGTAGGATATGTAGCCTGGTTTACAGAACTGAGAGCAGCCCTGGTCCTTTTCCAGAGTGCACAGAGTCTCGTCTGCATTGTGAAAACAAAGTGGAAAGCTTGCAGAACTTGAAAAGCAAATCAAAAATGATGTTCATGTGCGAAATCCTGCCGTCTCCTTCTCACCTTTCTCGCAGAGGGCTCCAGTGAAACCCGACTTACAGACACAATCAAAGCCTCCAACGCTGTCTGAACACATGGCTCCATTCTTGCAGGGCTTCTCTGCGCACTGATCTCCATCTGAACACGGAGAAGTTAATAAGCTGTAATGCAGTGCGAATGCATAGGCAGTAATGGACAATCCTTTTAATAATGCACTTACCAACGTAGACTGACCAGAAGATATCCTGGAGAAGAAATAACACGGCACAAGTAAACATCTGGAGCTGCACAGTGGCTTTCTCTTTACAAACAGAGGCGCAAAGGAGGTTTGAGGAAATGAGGAGGGGATTAACAGTGGGCTCACCGTGCGGTATGTGTCTTGGAAGAACTTTCTGGCCTCCTCGTAGCTGCACACCTTCTCCATGCAAGCCTGCTCCAGAGTGGAAGGTGTATTTCTCTTCTGACGGGAGATTAAGGAGGTTGCCTGCTCCTTGTCCAAAAAAACTGAGGGGACACATAAGGTCTCAGATATCATAGCATCAAAGACTCAATATAGCTTAGAAGTACTAAACAGATCATTAACCATTAACTTAATATAAGCCAAATAAGCAGCATCTCACTGACCCAGCGCCAAGACGTCTGCTCCATAAAACGACTGACCTGACTTTCTTAGCACTGAATCCCTCTGACATGTTATTTGCTGTCTGCTCTCACAAACCTGACCTTTAAATCTTTGCTTTTTATTACAACTGACCGCTGTTGAGCCCTGTGGAGTCCCCTGGCTCCATGCTGCCCTCCTTACCTGTCTCAGGGGCGTGAATGGCCACCGATGCCCCAGCCAGCAGACACAGCACCGCAGCAGGTGTGGTCACGAAGTGCATGGTGTCACTGAAGTGTATCCCAGCTCTGAGGCAATGTGTCAGTGATGCAGGGACCGCTGTACAGAAAGACACAGAGACAAGCAGAGTTTTTGATGCATGAGGATTTCTGGGAAAAGACATTAAGCAGTAGAAGGACATGCAGAAGAGAAAGAAGTAGGCACTGTTTAATGTTTTAGAAGGCCGCAGTCAGTTAGAAAGAATGAAAATCGCTGCCTGGGTGTTATGAAGCTGTAGTTCACTCAGTTATTGCGCAGTAGTGGCCGCAGCTGGCTCACTGGTTCTTTATAAAGTTAAGCACTTCATTTGGGGAGCTCTCTGAAGCGAGCATACAACAGCACTACCAACCTGCTAGAGAAACTGGTTAGAGATGTTGAGTCTGGATTCTTCTGCGACATTTAGACGGTTGTGTGAGAATTTGCCAGAAACAACATGAAAGCATGGATCCCTCCTGCTTTGTATCAAAGCTTACAGCTACTGCTGGTCGTGCCATGGTGTTAGAAATATTTTATAGGCATACCTTGGGCCCACAAGTACAAACCCAGCATCATTTAAACACCACAGTCTACTTAAGTATTGTTGCTTCTCATCCCTTTATGTCCACGGGGTAGATGGCACGGGGTGCCCATCTACTGATGGCTGCTTCCAGCAGGATAACAAACCACGTCACGAAGCTCTGATCACCTCAAACTGGTTTCTTGAACATGACAATGAGTACGTACTCACTGTACTCTGATGGCCTCCACAATAATCTCAATCCAATAGAGCACCTTTGGGATGTGGTGGAAGAGGCGACTCACATCATGTATGTGCATTTGACAAATGTGCAGCAAATGCGTGATGCTATCATGTCAACATGTTGAATCTATGACACGAAGAAAAAGCAGCTCTGGAGACAAACGTGGGCCCAACCCATAAAATGCACTTATAAACAAACATCTGCCTCTGCCCAACATAAACAACAATATGCTTTCGGTAGCACGTTAATGGCTCTATTAGTACAGTCTTGGCTTTTTATGCTTCTTTCTAGAGGTACATGGTTGGTATTGCAACAAATACCGATATAAAGCAGCATCTACGCCTTTTAGTAAACAGGATGCTGGGCACCTACATGATGCTACACTGTAGCAGAGTCACTGTTTTCATGGCGGGGTGTCTCAGCAGGCCTGAAGGAGAAATTCTACGAACATTAACAACAACCACAGCAGCAGTGCTGCTCCGTACTTACCGCCCCGGACTGAATGGAGGAGCCGGCCCGGCTGATGCTCCTTCGCCTCGGTTGTTCTGAGACACGCAGCGGCCTCGCAGACGGATCGGGCCTGTCGATCCAAAATAACGAGTCCTGATTACATCCGCGCCTGCCCACTCCTTCCCTGACTCCCTCACTGTTTACAGCTTGTACCGAGTCCGATGACTGAAAACAACCACCAGAGGGTGCTGTGAGACAAGACAGAGCCTGGGTGTGCGGATAGATAGCAATGAAGTTGAAGAATAAAACCATCAAAAACTACACCAGAAGCACAGGCGACTAAGATGACAATACAGGCCTGAAGTTTAAAAAAAATAAAATAAAATAAAGGAGAAGAAAGACAAAGTGAGAGTGAATAGTGCCGATGAACTTAAAAGCCTGTTAATAAATGAGATACTGAGCAGAATATAAGAAATACCAAGAATTTTTCTTTAAAGGCTTTATTTCAGACACATTTCACTGCCATCAAGATATTATGAGTGACATAATCTTTGGGCCTCGACTACCTAAACAGCAACGTCGAGTGGTGAAGTTAAGACAACAAAGAACTGCAAAAGTGAAGTGGAGCGTCTGTGTCTTAGACAGTCTCCACCTGACATCAGGCAATGATAGTAATCAAAGGATCCAATAGAAATGCTTGAGAAGACACCAACAGCAGCACACATACACACTCTGATGAGGTCCATTTTGAATGACTCAAAGTAGTGGAGCTGAAGCCTAGCAGGGCCATCTGTCAATCAAAAGAACCACACAATGGATGTTTTTCTTTTTTTGTTTGGTTTTTGAGTGACTGATACCAGAAGCTAAATAACAAGACAGATTTGCTCTTTCTTTTTTGTGCTTGGCTGATATTTTGGGAATATTATTTAATAAGTGAGTGTGAGGGGTAAGATTGACAGGTGGATTGGGGCAGATCTGTTGTAGTCAAGCTACATTCCTATGACCCTCTTCTATAGACACGAGCTCTGGGTAGTGACCGATAGAATGAGGTTGTGGATATATGTGGCCAAGATGAGTTTCCTTTGAAGGGTGGCTGGGTTCTCCCTTAGAGATAGGAGGAGGTCAGCTGATCGAGAGGGACTCGGGGTACAGCCGCTGCTCCTCCATATTGAAAGCAGCAAGTTGAGGTGTTTCAGACGTCTGAAAAGGATGCCTTGTGCACGCCTTTTCCTGATTGACTCCTCAGCAGGATGTGAAGCAAAAAAAGTAAATCACTTGCTTCAAACCAAAGTGATAGATTAGAGGAGTTTAGTATTTCTAATACATAGAACTATTTAAAACATATGTGTTACTGAATTATTTATAGGAATTTGTAGATATGTAAGTCTTTGTTCTGTGATGTTTCTTTGATTGAACTGCTGTCAGCTTATATCCATGCTAAACGGAAAGTATAAAGGAAACCTGAGAGCTATTGCAGAATCCCTTTGATACTGACTAAAAACAAAAGGGAGAGTTTTCCCATCATTACTGCTGTTACGGCCCATATTTCTCTCAGCGGTGTGATCAGAATGAGGAGGTCCTCTAATGTCTGCACACTTGAGCAAACATAACTGGGTCCAATCTGCTGTGATCAATAGGAGAAGTCCAACTGCAAACAAACACACATCAGCTCAGACAACATCAAACAGCCCTGGTCGAGATTGGGGCGCTACAGAAGGGTCTGATCAGGAGGATCAGACAGAAACTGTTGAGGAGCCGATTTCAAAGAGGCTGAGAATATTTTTTTAGGTAAAGCACACAATTAAACCCAATCTTTTATGCTTCATCGCTGCAGCAAATTACAACGGCAGAATGACTTGAAAGGCATTCCTTTAATTCACGAAGAGTTATGAGCCTGCGTTTAGAGCTGTTGCATATTTAATGGTAAACTTTGTGATTAGCGATAGTTGGTGAAGATGATCAAACACACTCACGCACACAGGCAGTGGTGGTAGTTGCTGAAACTAGGTCATCAAGGCTACATTTTACAGAGCCAAAATCCTTCCTCAGTGGCCTTATTTCAATGCAATTGTTTGTGAGAGCAGTGTAATTTACAGACAGGGCCGTGGGGCTTTAGTCTCAGCTGCAGCAGTGTTAAATGTCTCCATTTCCCAAGTCTAATAACAGAAGTATTATAAGAGCCTGGTCAGACCAGCTGGTCCCTGGTGCTGGGCAGGGGCAGAAGCTGGACCACTTAGACCAGGGAGACTCACCCAGGGGTGGCGAGAGCGAACGCAGAGCCTGCTCGGGCGTGCCGAGCTGCAGCTAGATGTGCAAATGATTCTGATAATTTCCCTGGCGTGTCTGGTGTCCGGTGTCCGGTGAAATTGCTAAAGACACGCATGCATAGTATACACGGGCGCACATGGGATGTGCAGCGTACACCAGATGTGTTACTGGTGTGTTACGTGCGAGCATGCAGGTGTGCTCAGTGCTGTATGCGCTGGCTTAGAAAGAGGAGTAGAGGAAAACTTGCTCAGTCATCCATCCATCTCTTTCCTTCTGTTATGTTTTATTCAGCATCCCCACTCTTGTGTTGTCTCTCACCCTCCCACTCTCTTTCGCTCTTGCTCCCAATTCTTTCCCACTCCTCTTATTATTTTTGAGTGCTGACTCTAAATTGGAGGGTAGCAGGAAAGAAAGGGTGGCACAGCGCTCACGTGTAACCTCGCTGACCCACTCCTCTTCACATCTATGGCCCAATTTTACAGGCACACTAAACAAACGGCTCATCGCACAAGGCATCTATAATTAATGTCACCTGATACTTGACAACTTTGTGATGAATTTAACAGCCTGGTTGTTAAGTCCACCGGACTCCCTGTCTGGAGTCTCTCCCTCTCTCGCTTTCTGGCTTCCCTTCTTTGCTTTAAAGCTGTGCTAGCAACATGTCGATTTGCCTGCTGTTCCACCACTTTGATCCAGGCTCAAATGACTTAACATATTATTCTAAATAGGCTTCCCCAGACATGTTTACACCTGCTGTTCAAACCTGGTTACAAAGCATGGTTGTTTACAATATTAAAAAAGTAACACTAAAACCTGGATCTCCTCCCTCGTCAGTTCGTTAGACCAGAGAAAGGATGCTTCTGAATTTATCGATCCTCAGACTTTTCTTTCAGTCTGTCCAACCATACATGTCAGATTTTAACTTTAAGCAGTGCCTGCTAATAAGCATCGGGTACAATAGCATGCAGATTTAGCACTGGATAAGTTAAAGTTTAGCCTCACAAAGTCTGCATGTAGCCTTGAATATTTCCATTTAGCCCAAGATGGCAAATTATTATTTTTCATGTCATTTATACATACGTATTATACAAACAGCTGTAGATGGGTGATATTCAGAAAAAAGCATTGGGACACCTACACATTACAGCTACAGGAGCTGCTCAGCCATAGGAACTAATGCCATGTAGCTCCCCATGCTCAGATTTTGTTAATGTCAGAGGAGGTTTGGAGCTCTCAGTTGATGGCTGGTGACGTATACGAACTGCACGACCCCGCTCTGTAACTTTATGTGATCAGGCACTTTGTGGCGGAGTTGCTGGGACTCTTAAACATTTCCACTTTGCAATAATACCACTTACCACCGATGGTGGAATACCTGCAGGGAAGAAATTAAACAAACTGACTTGAGGAAATGGTAGCATCTCATTTCAGTATCACCTTCAAATTCAGTGAGGTCTTAGACCGACCCCTTCTTTCACACACGTTTATAAAGGCAGACTGCACGGCTAGGTGCATGATTTTACACACATAACGGGACTGAAAACACCTGAATTCCAATATTAAATGGCGTGGCCCAATACTTTTGTCTCTATAATGTACAGTCATGGTAAAAGGAAAGTACACCCTCTGTCATTTCTAAGTGTTTACATATCAGGACATAATGAAAAATATCTAGATCTTAAAATTAGGTAAATGCAACCTGAGATGAGCACAACAAATTACATATTCTTCCTTAAATATTTGCAATGGTATGGAAGCTTGTTCCCATGGCTGAATGATTGGTCTTATTCACCATTTATGCACCATATAGTGTATGTCAGCATATCACTATGAGACACACAGTCTTAGAGCTTCTGGTTCAGAGCTGGTGCTCTTTTGAAGTAGGACAAAACTGTCTCTGTAGGGATGTTTTCTTAGCTTGTTTGGCACTGTACTTAACATTAGCCAGCTTCTCACAACAGATGACAGATGCTCCACAGAAAAAGCAATCAAATGCCAATAATACTGCACGATACTTTCTTTGCAGTTGCACATTTAAGTATCTGGTATTTCATGTATTGTTAACAGAAAACCAAAAGGCACACCTGAACTGGCCTGGCCTCACACCATTTATAAACCAGTAGACACTCTTTAAGCCTCTGAGCCGGATCATTGGCACCTTTTCTGAAAATTTAGGCTTGTTGCAAAGAATAAAACAAATAAGATAGCTGTTAACATCAGCACAGCACTTGAATTAGTATTTTTATTTCTGTGGCGTTTGCACTGAACACAAATCACCAACCATTTCTTTAGCAACAACCTGCGTTTGTTTTTTTTCTTTTGTGCATCCGGTGCTCGTTTCGGTGATGACCTGGCAGCATGGGGTCCTGAAACACTGCGTGTAATGATGATGTAATGAGTTAATAACACACGTGCCCTGTAACGACCTGCACAAACCTATCCTACCACTGAACTCATCCACATGCGTCACCGCAGGGCATAATGGGGTCGGGCTGAAGTTCAACCGCGTTCCATAACTAACGTGTATAACAGCCGTCGTCTGTCCTGGTTTGGTTTTGAAAAATATCACTGCATTACACATCAAAAAATACCCTCACACGTACACAGGACAGTATCTGATGTCCTATATTAAATCTAACTGCAAACAACAACCCACATGCACAACACAATCCCGCCTGGATCAAAGCACCACAAGATTACATGTAATCGAGTTTGCGTGACAAGGACCAATGATGATGTTGTATTAAGTACTGGAAAGCAGGCCAGCTCTAACCCTGTGGGGGTTTTTCACAGCTATGCTACCTACTCTTGAAGGATATCTTCCGTTTCCCCCCACATCTCTCTGTGATTAATTCACGTCATCTGGCTATATTTTATTTAACACTCAATCGTGGAGCTCCCCTCCCTGCATCCCTTGCAGCTCATTTGTTCACGTGTTGCAGAAAATAATTAAAAGCACATGATTATTCCTTTCTTTTCTCTTCTACTCTCGCTCACCTTTGTTCCACTTTTCAAGTGGCTTTTAGCAAATACGGGTGAGCCATTACTGGACACTTTAGCGCTCAATTCTTGCTTTCCTTTACACTAGTGCCCATCTGGGTAGAAAATGCTCATAATGCCATAAATGAAGCTCCTAGCGGGTATAAAGATGATGCTGTGATTCCTTCCCTTCGACAAGTGGTTCATTTTCTGCCACAAAAATCTCTCTTCTTCTCTTTCTTTGTGTGAGACTGTATAATCTAATCTGCCCTCACCTTCTTATCGCAGACGCATGTCCTACTTTATAAATGATCTAAAGTATGGTGCTCAGACAGCAGAGATGAGCAGGATGCGGCTCTCTGGCTTCAGAACTGAGAAAGAGGCAGCGTAGGCCCAGATTGAGCTGAAGATGGGCAGAAAGAGCAGCTCCCTAAGACAGCTCCCTAAATGGACATGATGTTTCACTGTAATCATGCCAAAACCTTTTTGATGCCTGCTTTCTGCACGTGTAGCTTCTCTTGAAAGCCTAAAAAAGCCTGTAGTGTAATCATAATACGTATGCATCTGCATGCTATGTAATCGCTACACTGACACCATCTCATAGCTCACGTTTTGTATGGTTCATGCACTGAGAAATAACGTGGCAAATGACACAGAAATGATAGATATAGCAGTGGGTGGTGAGATCTGAGGGGAAAAAAGACCCTCGGGTGTAATTGTAAATCTTCTGCTTGCACTCAGTTGGCAGTTTATTAGGAACATCTGGGTAAAACTAATAAAAAAGCGACTTCTCTCAGCTCTTCCCTTATTCATAAGGAGTCACAACCCAGTCTAATAAAAGTTAGAATGTTTAGTTTTTGTTCAAGCTGCTTTACAGAGGTGTTAATTCAAATACATTCTCATTTTGGAGGAGAACTTTGTTGTGATATTGGAATAAAGTGTTAGGCTGCTTCACTGGAAAGCTAATCATATTCTCTCAATCATGTTCTGCTGAAGTTCAAAGTGAGCATCACAAAGGTGGAAAAAGGTGATTTAAATGACTTTGAATGTAGCACGCTTGTTGTTGCCAGACAGAAACTGCTGATCTACTGGGATTTTCCCACACAGCCATCTCTAGGGTTTACAGAGAATAGTCAGCGAAAGAGAACATACTGTATCTGGTGAGCCACAGTTCTCAGGGTAAAAAATGCTTAGTTTATGTCACAGGTCAGAGGAGAATGATTATACTGTTCAATGAACCCAACAGTGGCTCAAACTAAACTCATTCTAACTAAGGTGTGCAGAAGAGCATCTCTGATGTGGCTGATCAGCTACAGCAGCAGATGACCACAAAGGGTGTCACTCCTGTCAGCTAAACAAAACTGGACGACTGAAGATTAGAAAATGTTGCCTGGTCTGATGAGTCTGGTCTGATGAGTCTTCATTCCTGCTGTACGCGGCAGAAACGACATGAAATCATGGACCCATCCTGCTGTGTATCAACAGTTCATTTTGCTGGTGGTGCAATGGTGTTGGGGATGTTTTCTTGGTGCACTTTGGGCCTCTTAGTACCAACTGGGAATCATTTAAACCCCACAGCCTACCTGAGTATTGCTGCTGACCATGTCCCTCCCTTTATGGCCACACTAATAATGGATTGGATTTATATAGCGCTTTTCAAGGCACCCAAAGCACTTTACAATACCACTATTCATTCACTCTCACATTCATACACTGGTGGAGGCAAGCTACAGTTGTAGCCACAGATGCCCTGGGGCAGACTGACAGAAGCGAGGCTGCCATATCGCGCCATCGGCCCCTCTGGCCAACACCAGTAGGCAAGTAGGGTAAAGTGTCTTGCCCAGGGACACAACGACCAGGACAGAGAGCCCAGGGATCGAACCGGCGACCTTCCGGTTACAGATGCGATTCCCAACCCCCTGAGCCACGGTCGCCACACGGTCGCTGCACCCATCTTCTCATGGCTACTCCCACCAACAGAGCATACCATGTAATAAGCCCCAATGATCTCAAATTTCACATTTCTTGAACAAAATAATGAGTCCACTATATTCAAATGAGCTCCACAGTCACCGGATCTCAGTCCAACAAAGCACCTTTTGGGATGTGGTGGATGTGGTCCTGACAAAACTGTAGCAACTGTGTGATCCTATCATGTGAACATGGGCTAAAATCGCTGAGGAATGATTCCAGCACCTCGCTGAATCTATGTTATGAAGACTTAAAGCAGTCCTAAAGGCAAAGTAGGGTCAAAGCTGCTACTAGCAAGACACAACTAATGAGTGAATTTTGTATGAAAATCTTGATCTGCAAATAAATCTATCATAGAAATGTACCGTAAATGGCCTCAAACTCGTACCTAAGTAGAGTACATGTTAAAAATTAAAGTGAAAAAATTAGTCACTGGGCTTTCTGTTAACAAGTGTTGATAGAAGAAAAAATTAAATATATATTTGCTGATATTGTTCACTGAATCTAAAGAGCTGTTTGTTTTCTCCTTTCTGTTCCATTAGAATGATTATGGGTCATTGTGAGTCTTTTTTTCTTTTCTTTTATTAAACGAAGAACTTTAGCGTTCCTAAGATCGAGGCTATTGTTTAAAATTTCCACCTGAATAAAACGTAAGTCAATAACGGTTGCAGAACGGCAGAATGCGGACTGAATGGAAATGAGAGACGCTTTAAAAATTTTAAACAAATCTTTTTGTACTGGTGCAATTAGAAAAACTCCAACAACTATTGATAATAACTTAGAAAATTACTTCTGCCTTTTCAGCGTGGCAGATCAGAGGGTAAACTAACAACCCAGCTTTTTAACCTCCTGAAATTCTCAACTCTGACAAATTTGATGTGTCAAAAACAGAGCACAACAATCCCCGTGTCTTTTTAATCTCAGCATTTCAAAGGCTCCTCTTTCGTGATTCTGCCATGCTTGGCAACATTTGAAAAATAGTTACAGGTCGTTACAGTGGTTTCTTTTCTTTTTTTTTAAGCCTAGAACAGCTTACATGAAATTACTCATTACTGCTCTCTTTCTGAAACTCAAGAGCAATTTATTAAATGGTCCAACACTTATCTGTAATATTGTAGCAAAGAGTTTCAGCTACATCGCAATCAGTGGGATGGAGAAAACAGTCTACTATATCTGAGAAGTCTGAGGAATAAACACATCATTTTACACACCAAACAACCAGAGGATCATTTGTAATAACTGACAGATGAATAGAAAATGAAAATAACAGGCAGCTGCAGACCTGCTGTCACACCAACTGATGAACCAGAAATTGGAATCTGTCTTAAGGTGGAATACTTGAGTTTTTAAGTGTCAGCCTAGAGTTCATTAGCACCTTTTAGCTGGAGATTCAAACTGTTCACACTGCATTAGAATTAGACTGTGCAGCCAATCCCAACCCCCATTTCCCACCACACACACACACCTACATGCACACACAAGTCTGGTCATATGTAATTATACTCTGTGTGACATCCAGGATGTGCAAATTGGCTTGTGGATGTAAAGACATTTTAAAGACTAATGGACCCAGCTTGTGATCTGTCCCCTAACTCGATATGCAATCAGAAAGCCACCAAGCAATGAAGAGACACACTGACAGAAAACAAACACAATGACAAGGGCAAATGCACTATGTCCTTTTCCACAGTTGACTTAACCCCCCATTTATCTTTTCTCGTCTATCACATCTGGCTCCCCATCAGTTTTATGATCTCTTTATGTTCTCTGCCCTCAAACCCCTATTTCTCTCTTTAAGCATCCTCCCCTCATCCTCATCCCGCTTGCTGCCTCCACTCTCAGTCTCCGTCTCTCCCTCCCTCTCTTTCTGCCCTTTCTCTTTCCCTCTTCTTTGCCCTCCCTCTCTCCTCCTCCCCGCTGCGCTCCCGACTCGCTCTCATTCCCCTCGCTCACACACTCAGGCAGCATCCTCCCCTCTCCACTTCTACCTTCACACTCACCTCTTCACGCCTCCCTCTCAGCTCCTCTCGCCACCTTCCTTTTTCCGTCACCTACTAACACATATCATCCCTCGCATCTCCCCCGTCTGCTGCCTATCTCGCTCTCCTCCATCTCTTCCCATTCCTCCCTCCTTCTCACTCACTCACTCAACCTTGCGGTCTTGCCAAACGCACACGTACACACACCCATGCTGATTGGCACCCAAGGACAGAGCACCCTCTCCCCAAAACCGGCTTCCAGGCGGTTCGATCTCGTGGCCAGCACGCTTCTTGACACTGAGCTCAGCTGAGGAAGAGGACCAGGAAGAGGCCATGGAGCACAGCCACTTCCCTGTTTTTCCCCCAAACGGGAGCACCTGGAGCACAGGGCAGAATCCCTCTGAAGCTGCCCAGGGATGCCCTCTCGGACCACTACCCGTCATCTATTATAGTGTCCTGCTCTGTCTTGGCCTACCAGGTAAGAGACGTGCACATGAGTGTATTCTTTCACCTGCATGCCTTATTCTGTGTTAATTTGCTCACGTTTTTTGATGACAGTCTGGCTTTGGTGGCGTGCAGTGTTGCATCTTGATTTGTTGTGCACTTACCTGCAGGACTAAGTGAGTGTGTCATGCACAGCTGCTCCCGAGTGTCACTTCATGCACACATACTGTTGATTCATCAGCCTGACCTTGTGGCCAACACTTGTGGGTGCACATGCACTAAGCATGTATGTGTCTGTGCTTGTGTCCATTTGGAGTTTCTTATGCTTTTGCCTCTTACTTGGAAAGATTCAGGGATAATAGGGAGCGACATACTGATAAGTGAAATTACTCTCTTCCAATATTTCCCAGACATTTGATCTCAAACTAAGAGATGACATCTTTTTTATTAATCTGGAGCTGGCATATGTATGTTTGCATGACAAATTGTGGGACTCATGGGTTAACCTCTGGGATGAGTGTGTATGTGTGTGTTACATGTCTCTTCTCTATGACCTGAATTAATGACACTGCCTTGTCGTGTCTATACCATTGAATGATTAGTCCATTCACAGACACTGTCAGACCCATTTACTGTCTCCATCCCAATGCGTGATCTATGAGCACTGACCTAGTCTCACACAGGGAGGCAAAGTGAGGTGTGTGTGTGTGTAACAGAGACAGCCTGAGACACAGACAGAAAACCTGGAGGTCAGATGAAAGAGGAAAAGTGCTGAAGCCTAATAAGAGATTAGGTGAAGACCCAGTGGACTGTCTGCTTTTACCCAAAAACTGAACTCAATCTGGGATTAAAGAGTGTAAAACATAATTTGGAGGTTACACTAATTAACCTCAATTTTATGATCTGATTTATTGGGAGTTCTGACATGACGTGGACTCACTTTGGTGAACAGCAGCACTGACTTCTGATGCCTTATTCATGCTAATCCTCGCGATTAACACATCTTCTTTATCGCCGAACCTCTTTCCTTGATAAAGGGAGTGAGATGTTATCAACAAGCTAAGCTGTGCTGGTTCAAAACAGATCTGCATTGCAAAGTGAAAAGCTCTCGCGTGCCAAGACTGCAGTCGCTCCAGAGATTTGCTGTCTTGTAAAAGTAAAAGTCGTTCTTTCTGATCAAACCTCGCTTAATTGTTTCCCCTGGATGGCAGAGCAAGCAATTTACTTAGCTGTCGTTTTCTGCCGAAATTGTATTTGATTCTGCTGCTGAGTCGTCTTTACAAATTGGATTGAAGCTGGTTGTTTAATCACTGAGTAACAATAACCTGAGAGTGTAAGGCAATCCTACAATAGTCGTCTGAATTAATGGCTGAGTTGAGTGCAGCGGGCTGATACTTTGCGGCAGCAGGTTCGACTTATTCAATCATTATGACACAGCTCGTTCCACTCAAGCTGAATCATGAATGTTTCATGAGCGCAGCATGTGTGAGTAGTAGCAGCGTGACCCGCAGAACCACACATATTAGACACATAGGAAGGAAAGGAGGCTGTTAATTTGATCGTCAGCCAGTGATTCATTAGTTAACTGAAATGAGGTTTTAGCGAGGCAGCATCGCATCCGTGCAGACAGACTTTGACCTGCAGTGCGGCGGGCAGACAGGGGTCACAGCAAGGCGGGAAGAAGGCGATAAGAAAAGGAGATGAATTGGGAGCGAGTCAAAAAAATGGAAGATGCGGACACCCAGAAGAAGAAGAAAAGTGGAGTTAGGAGAGAAAGATCAGAGCACTAATAGAGAGGGAGAGATTAATAACAGCCGAGCTGGCTGAAGTAGCACCTCTGAGCCCCGACTCGGGGTGCTACAGACGACAGAGCTGAAACGAATTGCCACATTTTTAATTAATCGCTAACCCGCTCTCTTTCGTTCTCCACTCACTACAGCACACTGCTTGAGACAGAGCAGACGTGTGGTGGCATAGCAAGCAGTACAATGAAGGCATCGTTTCTCTGGCTCTTCCTTTGACATGATGGAATTATAGAGGTGAAGTACAGCATGTCTCAGAGCATTCGCCGGTGAAACAAAAATTGTGGAGTGGGAAGCCATCAGCTAATGAACAATGCTGTGTGACAAGCGGGTCCTCGAGAGAGGGTCCCCCTAATGTCTGGGCCAACACAGTCCAACATTTCTCAAACACAATTTGTTGTTTATGGAGCTGTTTACTGACCTGTACCTACACATTTTAAATCCTACTTCCCCTGGTGATTCATCAGCCCTTTCTGCAAACAGAAGCCATTTTGCGTAGCCTGAAGACTTCTGCATCTGAATTAAACACGCAAAACGCGTTAATGAAATGTCTGCGCCCCGAGATAATGCAGCAGGGCACAAAGCCGCTAAGGAGATTAAATTAAACTCTATTGCCTCCAATAATTAACAATTAAAACTTCATTTAATTAGTCATAAAAGATAATTTTACCAAAACAAGCACAGTGTTTGGGCTTGAATAATGGAGTAACGCACAATCCAGTGAACTCATGATACACTGTCCCCGTTGAGATAAAGCTATTCTACACATCGGCCCATTATACTCCATACAAGACAGTCTACAACACAGCACAGCATCTGCGTATCTATGTAACAGTAAGTGTTCTTGGTTTTCAAATATTTTGGTAGCCAATAAGGCCTGATTTAGACTTCTCCGGCGAATCGGTGCAGAGCCTACGATGTAACCTATGTAAGTCTTAGTGCTGTGCAAGTTTTGGTATCGAGCAGATACCAAGTAAAAACAGGGACAGTATTGCTGATACCATTACTGATATCAGTATCCGTAATAGCAGATCAGGCAGATCAGTGTGTCCCGACTTATGAGATGAATCATTATTTGCAGTTTGCAAACTGAACACACGTTTAAAAAAAACACTAAATCACTATGATCTTTACTTTATACAGTGTATAGTTAACACAACAAAACACAGCTTTTCATGTATTTTGAATCTATTTTTTGGGAGTGTCAGAATATAAACGTGCCTGTCTATAAAGCACTCTAGGCCAACTTCTGTTATTTAAATGTGCTTTAAGCTATAAAAGAAATAGACATGACGCAAAAATCATATCCCCCCCCCATTTTCATTTACAATATATTTTTATTTAAGTTCATCGGGCTGAATACTGAAATTAGAAAACAAAACCAAAGTATCAATCCAATACCAGCACCAACTTTTAACAAGTGGCCGATATCGTTGCCAGCATTTATGTTTGTTCTGGTGCATTATGTATTTATTACTGTGTGGTCATCGCCGACAGAAGCAAATAAATTACTGAGGCTTTTTTTTTTTTCGTCTTGGGTTTTGACAGAAATCTCTCTCCAGGTATGTGCTGACATTTTTGAGCCCTTATGCTCATTATATTAGATTATTATTCCTTATATGGAGATGGTGATTGTTATTCTCTAACGGATACATTTTAAAAAACTGCAGTGAAAAAGTAAATGCACAGGAGGTGGTCATAAGGTTATGCCATAGGTTACAGCATAAGGTTTCAGAGAGGTTTGCAGTCACCATGGAGCTATGCCATAGATTTCCTGCTGAAGCATGAATCCTACAGTAAGAAGGAATTAGAAGAAAGCCAGGATAAGAACAAAGTGTCTGCACAAGACATGTAAAGATTATTCTGAATTGCGACTTGCACCATGCCACTTAAAAATATAGAGTTGGAAATTAGCACAGCAGGTCTCCTTTGCACGCTTGAGTAAAGCATCTTAAAATGGTTGTGATGTTCAGTAGCTGAATAAATGTTCTGGTAGAGCAATTCAACTCCAAGTCTGCACACTGTCAAAGAATGTAGCACATTTTTGACCTTGGGAAGACTGAGACTGTTATCTCAGTAAAAAGAAAAAGCACTTCAGCCGTTTCAGTGGGAGACCAGAAAATGATGCTCTTTTTGATGCTTTACTTTCAACATTGTGGGAAAAGAGAATCACATGTGTTGTTTTCAGTCGCTTGCTGTAAAGCTCCCATGGGATTCCTCCCTGACTCCCTGTGCACAAACATATGTGTGCTCACATTTCTGCATGGTACCTCGCCGCTCCTCAAAGCTCCTCACAAGTGTGACTGTGTTCAGGTGTCTCCTCCCACTCACACTCTTGCATCCACGCAGGGGGGGAAAGGTTGGGAAGGTTCAGCACTAACAACCCCTGCCTCCATGTTGCAGTGTACGGGGCCAGTGTCAGCCGCTGTTTAGGATAATGAAGAGACGGACCCCCATCGATTTTCAGTTTGAGCTATTGATCTGTCAATATGCACCAGCAGCGGGACGTCTGTAGTGGGTTGGTAACTTGTTGATAAAAATCCAATCACTCTAAAGATGTTTTTTTAAAATAGGTGGGGCATGCAAAGGAAATGGATGTGAGGGTATATCCTGAAGCATGAGCAGATTTCAAGTACTGATTTACGAAAGCAGAGAAAGATAGGGGGAGAGTGAGAGCTTGTTATGGGAGAGATGGGCCAGAGATGGCACGGGAGAACAGAGGAGGCTAGAGAGGAGGGAGGTGTTGCTTGAGGCAATAAATCAGAGATGTGCTGTGACAGAACTGACTTTATTTGACCAGTAGGCAGAAAAATGCTGTCACGGCTGCAGAGAATACAGCAAACTCGGTATGTGTAAGTCGTTTGGATTCTTTGGACAGCAGTAACATATAAATCTATGGCTAATTAGATGACTTTTAATGATTAACATTCCTGATCTTCTATCTGTTTCCCCTTCTTCCCTCCTCACATCTATTATCAAATGTGCTCCTTTTCTTTCTTTTCACACATCACACTCAATTACACGTGCTACATTTTCCTTAGGTGAACATTACAATTGCTGATTTAGTTGACTAATCCTTAAAAAATTAATAGCAGGTCTTTGTCATTCAGTGCACAATACCTGCACCTTATCACCGGCGGCAGCCTTAGCTTTGATGTGAGGACAGTCGTGCCCAAACCTTGACTCACTGTGGCCTGTCTGTAAAATGAATGGCTGTTAAGGTGAGCAGGCAGCAAAGCACTGCAGTCACATCAATACCATTAGCAGCACATAGGGAGAGGGCTTATTTTCTCTTAATATGCCCATTAAACTTAAATATTCAGTTTCCGTACACATCTCCGTCTCCCCTTCTCTGATTTTTCTCATTGTTAGCTTTATGTTATTGAATTTATTTCTCCTTTGGGCTTCTTCTGAAATCCTCTGTTAGCACTCACCTCACACATCAGGAATCAGGTTGACTGTCACTGCATTTAAATCCCATACTGAATGCAAATGAATGCTTTGTAAAAAAGAAAACCATCATTTTTTATCTTCCCTGTTTGCTTTTCACTGCTTTGTAGTGGGGACGCACCCCTGTTTTTTGGTTTGGAGAAATTAAGGAATCGCCACCCTTCATGTCCAGTCTGACACTTAGAGATAGACAAAAGGGAAATGCTGGTCATCAGGAACAAAGTGCTGTGACCTTTGAAGCAAGCTTTTGATATTCACCCACTCTCCGTCTCTCACCTCGCTTCCTTTCCTCCTGCCGCCCGTCCTCGATACCTCTCTGTCTGTCTGTCTCTGTCCCTGCTCACTCACCTGCCACCTTCCTCAGATCACACTTCACCCTATTCTTATTAGCCTCCGGAAAAGCCATTAAAGCTTGACCTCGATTTCCTCCAAGATTATAAAGGGGAGAAAAATTCCCTAATTGCAATGATGCAATGCTTCTCTTTTTTTAGATCATAATTTCCGTTTTACAATATTGTTTCTGCTTTACATGGGGCCCGTGAGAAAACTTGATGACAGTTGTATAAGAACGTGTCAGTCTCTCTGTCTCTATGTTATACTTGCTGTTGTGAGGGGTTAAACTGTGCTGTGTCATTTGTCGACAGCCCGGCTGAACACGTCCCTTTAGTGGTGGGATGAGTCAGCCTCGTTACACACCTCAGGGAGCACACTCTGCCTTCCCTTTTCCTGCTAAATAACGTCAATGGCCCTGTCCCTCGTTATATTAGGGGCACAGCGGGGGGAGCTGAGACATGCATAAAGGCACACAGATCACCAAAGTAATCACCCGTGCAAACACACACAATCAAAAGTAGACAGACACAGAACAGCCGATTATCCGTCCAACAGGTTATTCTAATTTCCTCTTGGATGGAGATGCTTATTTTTTTCTCCCACAAAGAAAAAAAAAGGAAAGGATGGTGAATGTTTTTCTGTCGCATGTGCCTTTCTGTGCGCGCACGGTGTACCTCTCTGCACCTCGGCTTCCCCTGTTCCTGCTGAGACGAGCCCCGCATGTGCCACCCCATACCACCTGAATGCCAAGCAGATCTACCCCCGCTCCAGAGACGACGGAAAGAGCAGGAGTCAATTGAAATGAATAGGCAACCCAGTGCAGGGTGGCTCAGGCTAAATGGAAATGTCAAGCTCTCAACAGATCCCCTTTGTTTGTTTGTAGAGTGCCCTGCCTCGCTGGGGAGCCCAAACAGAATAATACCCAGCCTGTGACAGTCAACACCTCACTGTTTCCATTTTATGTCACTCCCCCTCTGTTCAGCAGTATGTACACAGAGAGGAAAACGGATGGGCAGAGGTACAATAGAGAACGTGAGGCAATGGATTGAAGGTGACGTCTATTATGTGTTTGATTTGTAATGGATCTCCATCTGGAAGACAGCACAAAGTTAGCAATAAACTTTTCCCATAAAAATGCAGTGATAAGACAAACTAATTCATCCATCCTCTTCTGCTTTTCCTTATCACAGACAGACAACCAATGACACTCATATTCACACTTAAACTAACCCCACTATTCTACTCAAATCTATTTACAGTGTTGGGAAGGTTACTTTTAAAATCTATTCCACTACAGAGTACAGAATACTTGTAACGTATTCTGTTAAGTTACTTAATGTGAGCAAAGTATTCTGAATACTTTGGATTACTTAATATATTGTCACGCTTTTTACAACTACATGAATGTACAATTGCTGTGTGATTTATTACTATGACTGAAGCTTACTCGCCATACCAATACCAACTAGATTTTTAAATCTCAATATAAAATGAGTAAGAGTAGGGTGGACATTCGGTAAGGCTGCACTTTTTGCAGTGATCTCGTATAGAAAACTAATTCTGTATCAGTAATATGTTTTCTTTCTGTCTGCTTTCAGAAGTGCACATGATTATCTGCAGCTAGCACGTTGTTAATGCTATCCATCAAGTCTAACAGTCTGCTGTCTATGAACTAACCCCAGCTAGCACCAGCTAACAATGTTAGGTTGGTGGCGAGTAGCCTTCAGTAATAGTAATAAATCACACAGCAATAGTACATCGAGATACTGAAGTGGCACATAACCCAGGTAGCTACCACAACTAAAACAAGTTAGTTGCAGTAGGCTAACGTTAGTTTTTTTTGTTTTTTTTTAAAGAACTTACAAGCAGATGCTTCTTTAGGTTGGAGGTGGAGTCTTTTGATGCTGAGAGCAGCTTAGTTGCGGCAACAGAGTTTGCATTGCACAGTCAGATTTCGCCCATCCTTTTCTTCTTTAAATGTGAAGTGGTGTCAGAATTTCCAAGTAAGAAATGCATTCCTGCCCGTGCACTGCTGGCTCTGTTGTGGTGGCTTCAGGTCTATTGTGTAACTGACGCCACCAACAGGACGCTTACATTAAAGCCTCTTATTGTGTGTTTTGTTTGGGTTTCCACCAGCGTGGAATTACCAAAATTAGAGAGAGACATATGAAACAGGAAAAGACCGCCGTGTAATCCATTTATTTCAACAAAGTAACTGTATTCTAATTATCACCTATTTAAACAGTAACTGTGATGGATACAGTTACTCATATTTAGTTTTTTAAATACATATATTCTGTTACTCCCCCAACACTGTCCATTTATATAGGGCCAAATCACAACAGTTGCCTTAAGGTGCTTTATTTTGTGAGACCCTACAATAATAAAAGAAAATCCCAAATTAGTTTAAAAAAAAATAATGTGAAAGGAGCATATATTTTTCAAATAGGGATTTTTAAAATTTATTTACAATATCTCTGGTGCTGTCAACAGAAACATAGAACCCAAACTGTGAAGAAATATCGGCCAATCGAAAGCCGCAAACAATAGTATGGCACACAGTGTGACACTTTAGACGTTGCAGAACAAAATCTCGGTTTTCCCTGTTCACATATAAACGCATGTAAATTATTACCATGGCTGGAATTCTTTCAAAAACTTAGTTTTCAGTGATCCAAAATGCTGTTCATGTTCCCCAAACACGTAGAATAGAAGCTATGTTTACCAAAATACCTGTATAATACCCTAAAATACCCATCAAGTCAAGTCGAGTAGTAGAAAAGAGGCTATAGTGTTGAAAAATGAAGAAAGCTGCACGTACCGAAAACTGCAGTTCCTTAAATCACCGCTTGAGGCTCTAAGAGCGAACCAGTCCCCATAAACACCAATCAAAATGTCCAGCTTCACCGAAGTGAAAATAGAGTATTTATATTTCAATTCAATTTCAATTCAATTTTATTTATATAGCGCCAAATCACAACAAAAGTCGCCTCAAGGCGCTTTATATAGTACAGTAGATACAGAGAAAAACCCAACAATCATATGACCCCCTATGAGCAAGCACTTTGGCGACAGTGGGAAGGAAAAACTCCCTTTTAACAGGAAGAAACCTCCGGCAGAACCAGGCTCAGGGAGGGGCGGGGCCATCTCCTGCGACCGGTTGGGGTGAGAGAAGGAAAACAGGATAAAAGACATGCTGTGGAAGAGAGACAGAGGTTAATAACAGATATGATTCAATGCAGAGAGCTCTATTAACACATAGTGAGTGAGAAAGGTGACTGGAAAGGAAAAACTCAATGCATCAGTACAACCAGCATCAATGCTGTGTTCGCTTCAGATTACTCCTCACCCCCCACCCACCCCTGTAGCTTGTCATGTCTTCATAATGTTGTGCTGTGGACATTTATGTGCTCTTTGTGCAGAGGAGTTTTTTGTGTTTCCTGTTCTCATGCTGTCCTACCATGGAAGCACAGCATGAGTAGGGGTCTCTTTTTTTCCTCTTGTACTTTCCCCACTGTAGTGTACATTTCAATGTTTTTTTTCTCTGATTCTACCAATCTCCGACCTGTATCCCCATGTAATGTTTGTGCTATATGTGTAAGGTCGGGGGGGGGGGTCCCATTTCACTGCAGGGCAACCTGCATGTGACGAATAAAGCTTTGATTGATTGATTGATCATGGGAATCCCCGGCAGCCTACGTCTATTGCAGCATAACTAAGGGAGGATTCAAGGTCACCTGGTCCAGCTCTAAATATATGCTTTAGCAAAAAGGAAAGTTTTAAGCCTAATCTTGAAAGTAGAGATAGTGTCTGTCTCCCGAATCCAAACTGGAAGCTGGTTCCACAGAAGAGGGGCCTGAAAACTGAAGGCTCTCCCTCCCATTCTACTTTTAAATACTCTAGGAACAACAAGTAGGCCTGCAGTGGGAGAGCGAAGTGCTCTAATAGGGTGATATGGTACTACAAGGTCATTAAGATAAGATGGGGCCTGATTATTTAAGACCTTGTATGTGAGGAGCAGGATTTTGAATTCAATTCTGGATTTAACAGGAAGCCAATGAAGGGAAGCCAAAACAGGAGAAATATGCTCTCTCTTTCTAGTCCCTGTCAGGACTCTTGCTGCAGCATTTTGGATTAGCTGAAGGCTTTTCAGTGAGTTTTTAGGACATCCTGATAATAATGAATTACAGTAGTCCAGCCTGGAAGTAATGAATGCATGAACTAGTTTTTCAGCGTCACTCTGAGACAGGATATTTCTAATTTTAGAGATGTTGCACAAATGGAAGAAAGCAGTCTTACATATTTGTTTAATATGTGCGTTGAAGGACATGTCCTGGTCAAAAATGACTCCAAGGTTTCACAGTAAAAGAAAAAAACTGTTTTGGTGTCTATAGAGGTTTTACAGACACATGATCGCTAACCACATCATGCTATCTCATTCATTTATTTGATTGCATGACAATCATGGTGACGGTATATGGTCAGGTAGATAAGGCCCCAGTCATACAGGTGTGCGTTGTGATAGAAGCAATCTGCAAATTCAGAAAATGTGTTGTAGAGTTTGTTCTAGTGTTAACCAGACAGTAGGGAGTACATGAGTTAAGGGGAAAGCCTGTGATTTGATGAGCATGGCATTCGCAGTCGTCTGCCGCCATGTTGTATTTACGCTCTGGTAACAATACATTCAAGAGTAATAGCGTATATGGCGCGAATGTTGTGGGAATGTTGTGTGAACATTAAATGAGCTATTTGAGTTATGCTGTAAGTTATCCTTCAGCCGGGTTTTGTGTTTTTTTTAAGTTATGAGTATTTGAATAAGTAAAATTATTTTGAATTATTGCGTTTTTTGCTTTTTAAAGTTTGCATTCTGTAACTATTTGAAGAATGCTTGGTTTAATGTGACTTGTACTGTGTGTATAGGTTGAGTGAATGAATGGTAGCCCAGAAATAAATGAGCAAGACGCTAACTTTGGTGTCCTCTCTATTAATCCAGTTTTTTATAATTAGCTACGCAGTGCTCTCTAGCCTGTGTGCCACTTGCTGCTGGTCCACATTTCCCCTAGGTCTGATAGCATCAAGTGGGAAAAAAAGACCAATCATTTCCCAGTGACTGATGACAGTACCCAGGAAATGGATTGCTTAAGCCCCAGTTACACAGGTCTACAGATTGGTCAGTGACTCCCTGGCAACCACCAGTCGCTAAGGAAAAATCGTGCATTCCTTGACTGCTTCATGAAAACATCCTTGTGATTGCTTTGCTCGGTAGCAGATTCCTGATGTTCCCCATAGTTTGCATGGAACACACTGATTAAAAACACTCACCAGCTGCTGTCTGGTTAAATTGCAGGATTAACATTATACATTACTACAGGGGGCTGTGACTAAAGAGTTAATTATTCTCACTGTTGTCACCTTCACGAATGGCAGCACAAGAGCACAAGCCAGACTTCAGTGTTGTTTTTTCAGGGTCATGCAACTCTCAATTTTTGTAACCTTGCAGTAGTGGTAGGTTGAAGACAGGAGTGGATTTTTTCTGCCCCCTGGGCGACCGTGGCTCAGGGGGTTGGGAATCGCATCTGTAACCGGAAGGTCGCCGGTTCGATCCCTGGGCTCTCTGTCCTGGTCGTTGTGTCCCTGGGCAAGACACTTTACCCTACTTGCCTACTGGTGTTGGCCAGAGGGGCCGATGGCGCGATATGGCAGCCTCCCTTCTGTCAGTCTGCCCCAGGGCAGCTGTGGCTACAACTGTAGCTGCCTCCACCAGTGTATGAATGTGAGAGTGAATGAATAGTGGTATTGTAAAGCGCTTTGGGTGCCTTGAAAAGCGCTATATAAATCCAATCCATTATTATACTGTATTAGCGCAAAAGCTCAGAAATTACCAGATTATATAGCTTGAAAAATAATTAATTTCTGGTGAAAACTTTGAAAACAACTCAATGATTTCTTTGCTTCCAATTCCCATGTTTTCAATTCCTATATCAGCTCAGATATGGAGGTTTTGTCTGAGTCATGAGGCTTATCACTAAGGAAAATACTGTCTGGCAAGCCCTCAGAACCACTGTAATGGCGATGGACTCACAGCGATGGTTAACAGTGCTACCAATGCGGTCATCTTAAGCCGTTAGCTGTTGTCAGTTGAGGTATAGCTTGCTGTATAGTACAGCCCAGTGAGTGAAATTTTGAGTCCTCATACAGTTATGGATGCAAATTACTAATGTCCTCTCATCCAAATAAAGCCATTTCTGAGTTGGAAAAAAGATGATGTGATGACCGTAATAATAAAGTAAAAGTACTTAAGAGTCATGTGACTAGACAAGTACAAAAGACAATGATACACTGAGTAAGGAAGCAAAACAAAAAGCAATTAGCCTACATATAAATAAAATCATGGTGTCACTAAGTATACTTTTATGTCAGTATGACCCCAGTGACATCTCCTAGACCCTGAGCATTGTTGGCTTGTTAACCTAAAGTAAAATTTATCTGATCAATAATCCCAACCCACATGTATTCAAAATGCTATGAATGACAAAAAAATATAGCAAAGCCATACGTTTAAGAAGCCAGAAGAAGGACATGACATTTTTCCTTCAGACAGTAACTCAGTTAGCCGATTACCAAGATCCAAATGTTTTTTTGGTCTAAAAATCAATGCGCTGACTTTGACTTAATGTCCTGCAAACAGCAACGACAATGTGCTCAGTAACTGGGAGCAACCAACCAAACTTGACCCCTGTTACCCAAATCAACTGCCAACAGTCAAATAAAAAGAAAATCAAGGGTTTTTTTGTTATTAAAGTTTTGTCAAATCAAAGGGAAAAGATTAAAACACCTTCACATGACACAAAATCGCTATACTGTCTCTCATTTGGGGTTATTATACACCTCATAGCACAAACGATTAAGTACCACATCTCTTACTGTTTGATTTGAGTTGTGTAATCTGTAATCTACCAAAATTAAAATCAAAAACAACAACAAGCAGCTTTAAACTCAAAGAATCGATGACACAGTCAGACAAGATTTAAGACGAAAGCAACTCAGCTATGGAGAGGATAGTGAGCTGTGCAATTGTGATGTGACTGATATTTGTTAAGTTGTTGGGTGTTGTGAGCAGCTTTGACGTCTCATTTGTGGTTATTGATAGATCGTTAATGAATTGGTGCTTCCCTAACGATCTGTGTGTTTTTTATGCACATTTGTGGAGCCGCACATGCATTTCTATGTGCGTTTGTGTCGTCTGCTGCACATCCTCCGCACAACTTTAGTCGTTATCCAGAGCTGGCTTTGTAATTTCTAATCAGTTGACAGTGGCAGAGGCTGTGAAGTGTGATGTACCAGACTTCAAGCTGCCATATTTAATCCAATCCCAGATCTTTTACTGCAGAGGGAGGCACAAGGATCACAGAACATACACACACACAGACACACTGTGTGGACTGTGACTGCCACTGAGTGCTTTGATGTCTGTGAAGCTGTTGTGTAAAGTGTAATGTTTACGTGTCTCCGGCAGGTTTGACTTAAAGAGGGTTATGCAGCAACAGCAAAGCACACATGCAATGTTGTGTGTATTTTATCGTTAGTTAGGTTATTGAACTAATAGAGCATGAAATAGAAATCTCTGGATAAACTGGAAACAAGTGACTCAAAACGTGTCTCTGAATTTCACACTGCACTTACGTTCCTGTGAGGACAAAAAAAGGTTCAAATGCATTAAATAAATGGCTGCCTTCACTGAATATTATCAGAACAGAAGGTAAGACTTTACTTGAAGTGCCTTGAATGTTTTCTTTGACCTCAGCTACAGCGGTGCAGGTTGAACAAGGCATGAAACCCCGGTTGTACAGTAACCTAATCTTTGGTAATGTCATGTTATCATAACATTGATGTCTCAAACCATTTTGGTATTAGTTTAAAATAACATAAATGACCTAAAAACACTCACTGACATCGACCATAAACATCAAAAAAGACTCATCCCATGGCTCAGGGTGACACACCTTCAAATAAAGTGGTAGCAAACAGAATTCACGGATCATCGCTTTCAGGGAAAAATAACGTTTATTTTCAAAATGTCAGCATCAGCGTTTCAGGAAGATAGATAACCTTGGTTATGAAAGTTGATAGCCAGAGTCCATTAAAGGTATCCTGAGCATTATGCAGCACAGTTTTTAGGAGAAAGTCCATTTTTCACTTAGAAACCCATTTAGTTGATAAGCAGCCCTACTGATGCTTGCAATCTATTCTTCTAGTGTGTAGTTGGTGGCACTGGTGTATTTAAAAACAACAACAACCACAGGTAGCAATGCACCAATTAAGCAAGCAGAAGATAACTGTTAGCAAACTAATACTGAAAAATGTGTAGAAATAAACAGTAAATATTTCAAGAGAAATGCATTGAGCCGGTTGAGAAGACCTCAAGAATATCACAAATTTGTTTTGCATTGAGTTTAAGTCAGATTTGTTGAAGTAAGTCTACAGATCACAAAAAATTACACTATTTGATGCCTAAAAGAAAAAGCAAGAGAAAACCTAAAGCTCACATTGTATCGTGATGAACAAAGTATTCAAGCTAAAACTTTTTACTGACATACATTGTGTAGGCGTAACAGTGAAAGTCATAATCCTCATCCCTTTGAGGGTTGGATTAGCCACCCATCTATCTATATGCACAACATCTGGGCATGTCTCTGAGGTGATGCTGGGTTGGGTCTTAGGGGGATCTCCTCCCAGTCCTGTATCTAATCTGTGGCACTATTGATCAGTGTCATAATAGGCTGTGTTGATGGTGAAATACACTGCACAAAAAAATTAAGGGACACTTAAATCACAGTATAGCATCAATTCTGTTAACCTTCTATAATATCTGCCTAGTCAGTCAACTAGCAGAGTGGATTCGTTTCAGATGCGTTGGTGCTAATTAAATTACCAATGGGTGCAGTAGAGGGGCAACAATGAAACAACAGGAATGAAAAAACACAAATAAGCGGAGTTTGGGAAGGGTTTGAGTGAGGCCTATAAACCTTGCTGATGTGATGGGACTATCTTGGGAGCAATGTGCAATTTGCACTGATTGGAGAAATGGGATGTGCAGGTCCACGTGAGAGCCAGAAAGCTGTGCTGGTGCCTCTCAGATGCACAGCAGTCAGACTAAATGCAGTCGTGAGCTAAATCACATTCAGGCCTTTTTGCACTCCATCTTGGGTATTTACCTGTAAAACAAATGCGTAATAAATCAGCTGGGAGAGAAACTTGGCAGGCTGGATGAGAAGTTATTATGGAGCTTGCTGGGCACATGGAATAAAAATCGAAAACAGAGGCAAATGGAGAGATGGGGTGCCCTTGTGCTTTGTTTTAGGACCGAAATTGCCGGCAGCAGGATGGCACATAGTAGTGAACTCAGCAAATTGCCAAGGCTGCGATGCTGCACGCTGCCCTCCTGTTTTTGTTGTGGGTTCGCTCTTTATTGCAGATAACAATTTGGCCAAAGGCACAGGCAGGTGCTGCTGGAATCACACAGCAGGTGTAGATGAAGGGGATCAATAAACTAGAGAAGGTTTACAGAATAGGAGCTGTTTGAACATGGAAAACACTGTCTGGGAATAATGACAGAATTGAATATTTTTGTATACTGTGGACTGAAACTGCAAGAAAATGTCACAGGGCACAGAGTTCACTCGGCATGCTTTTACACCTGCTTTTAGGTGGTGCTGTTGATGTGCTTTCTTTTTTGCTCAGTTTAAATTTTCTAGCCTCCTAATTTTGGTGTCTGCTTTTTGTGTTGAGCTTGTGTTAGCACCTACCTGTCTGCAGTATCTCTATTGCTATCAACTCCTAGTGATGGGATTTCCAGCTCTTTTTAGAGAACCGACTCTTTCGGCTCGGCTCACTAAAAAGAGCCGGCTCTTTCGGCTCCGAAAAGTGGTTTTATTTATATATGTTTATATGTAAATATATGCGGTGGCCCCTAGAGACAAAGCACGTACAAACTCCAAAACACATTTCTAGCTTTAACTGAACTTCCAAAACAGAGCTACCTAGATCACTTAAATTACACAACTGAAAGCATATGTGTATTGTTTGTGTATTTATACACAAGCACTCATATATATTCACTAGGTAACCACTAGGTAACAAAAGCTCAACACTGCGCCTAGCATCCTGGAGCACTTCTGTTGTCTTTTGTACGTGTTTTGGAGTTTTTACGTGTTTTGAAGTTTGTACATGCTTTGTCTCTGGGGGTCACCGTAAATATACTTTTATTTATTCACTCCACATAAAATGTAATAAATAAATCATATAATACAAACCCAATTATTCACATTTCAACTTTTAACTATTTAAATTTTCAGCTTTTTCCTTTTAAACCAATTTAAAGTGAAACCACACAAAACACTGCAAACCACAACACAATTAAATAAATTAAAATATGAAAACAAAAAGAACATGCATAATCTCTGTCATATGGACCTGCATGAATAAACTTTCTGAATCCTTTATCATCTGCAACTGAAAATAGTTGTGGATGATTACTATACCTTTCTAATGTGATGTTGTCCCTGGCTCTCTTTCTCTGTCTCTCCCTCCCGCTCTGTTCCTGTGCTACTGCGAGTGTAACTATCGCCCCTCCCCCCTCTTCCCAGTGCAAAGCACAAAGCGGAAAAAAGTGCGAGAGAGGGTGCGAGAAAGAAAAAAAAAACCACGGCTCGCGATAAGGAGCCAGGTCTCGCGTTGTTCACGTCAAAGATCTGGCTCTAAGAGCCATTTCATTCGCGACCGACATATCACTATCAACTCCCTCTCTGTTGCTGTCTTGTTTATTGCTAGCGCTTTCAATTATCTGCTCACTAACACTCAATTTCTCTGTTTTCTCCCTGCCCTAATCCATGCCCATACCTTTTCCCGATCTCATCATACTTTTTCCTTCCTCATCATTTCCCTATTTCCTCTATCTTCTTTCAATCACCTGTCCGCATCCCCCTCCCACCTCCTCCTAGCTAACATCCTGACTGTGGTAATCCTGTCCCAGCTGGTGCTGCGTCGTCAGAAGTCCTCCTACAATTATCTCCTGGCTCTGGCAGCCGCCGACATCCTCGTTCTGTTCCTCATTGTTTTTGTTGACTTTATATTGGAGGATTTTATTTTGGCAGCGCCGCTGCCTCCGTCATTAAATAACGCAGTTCAGGTGCTGGAGTTTTCCTCCATCCACACCTCCATCTGGATCACCGTGCCTCTTACCATTGATCGTTACATCGCTGTTTGTCACCCTCTGCGCTACCACACGGTCTCCTACCCAGCCCGCACACGCAGAGTGATATTCGCCGTCTACGTTGGATGCTTGGTCTCTGCAGCTCCCTACTACTGGTGGCCTGAGTTTTGGCACAGCCTTCCTGGACTGGGTAGTAGTGATCGAGGAGGGGGCGGAAGAGAAGGAGGAGGAGAAGAGGGCGACAAAAGAACGGTGGCCCAGCACGTCCTTGTGTGGGCCCACTGTGCCACCGTGTACCTCCTACCCTGCACGGTCTTCTTTTCCCTTAATGCCGTCATTGTGCGTAAGCTGCGCAGACGCCGTAGCTGTTTCCGTCTGCGTGGTTATTCAACCGGCAAGACCACCGCCATCCTCCTCGCCATCACCTCCATTTTTGCTGTTCTGTGGGCACCGCGCACCCTCGTGATCCTCTACCACTTCTACTCATCTCCCCCGGCATCACAAACTGCCAGCCGTCTGCTCCATGTACTCACGGATCTGGCAAACATGCTAGCACTGCTCAACACCGGGATCAACTTCTTCCTCTACTGCTTCATCAGCAAGCGTTTCCAGAGCATGGCGGCCAATGTGCTGCGAGCCTTGGTCCACTGCCGGAAGCAGCCGCCGCCATTCTACGCCAGCCACAACTTCTCCATCACAAGCAGTCCCTGGATCTCACCAGCCAACTCCCACTGCATCAAGATGCTGGTGTACCAGTATGACAAAAATGGGAAGCCCATCTGCATTTCCTCTTGAGCTCTTAGCCACGAGTTGCTTCCCCTACCCTCAATCACTGGAGGGGTGGGGCAGCGGGTGTATTCAGGCTTGTCTCGATGGTGACCAGCTTTGCCTGTATCTTTTAAGGCTTGAAAATGTCAAAACACCTATTGAGCAAATGGCTCAACTACCTTTGAGCAAAGCAAGGTGGAAAAACAACCAGCAAGGCTTCTGATGTTCAAAAAAGTATTCACAAAGCAGCGACCAGCACTGAATAGGTGTTGATGGTTTCCTTCATGCAAAAAAAATAAATCTACTGTAAGTAACTGATGGCTGTAGACTGATAAAAAGACATCACGACCATCTAGCACTCAGTATGAGCCACCATTTGTAACATATAAACTGACAAAACTATAAAAACAAGTCCTCTGTGGGGCGTCAAAGTTACTGCGGGCCGTGCTGCACGCTGCCGATGAAGAGCTTCGAACAGCTGTGTCTTTTGCTGCTGGGAGTCATTTCCAAAAGGCAAAGTTTCAGTAAGAGTGTGGGCACTAAACATCTCACCTCAAGGGGTGATTCACTCAGGCAGAGCCACTGACAGTGTGCCCACTGCCACATGATCCTCACGCTCTTTCTCAAGCAATGTAAAACAGCGCTGTCATTTCCAGTTTAACACGCAGAAGAGTCTCCACGGCATGTTAAGTAGGGCTTTCATAAAACGAGCAGCCCTCCCAGACTTTTCCTTGCGTGTGCTGAGTTCACCCTAGCAGTGCAGGTCACCTCCAAGTCGACACTCGCTGTGGAAGATCGAGTCATCCAACGTCCAAGCTTGCAGACTGCTGTAGGCTGAATAGGCACTCTGCTTATTGTTGGTAAACTATTTATGTGATGGTAGATATGACTGTTATTGTAGCTTTGCAAAAAAAACAAAAAAAAAGATAAAAAAAAATATGACTTGGAGTTGGTGTGGTGCCAAGGTGTCATTTTATGTAGTAATCCCTTCTCCAGTATTAGGATGAGGAAATTTCTGCTGTAAGTAGATAGTCCTCTTTAACTATTAATGGTCCTTGGTGACTTACTGTTAGCCATTAACCGGAAGAATATAATGAATGTAGCTGAACATCTCTTTAACCCTTTATCTTTGTAAGAGACTGAGAAAGAGAGAAAGATAGAGAGGACAGAAAAAGCTGCTCCATTTGTTTGTTTGGGGGGGTTTTGCCCTCCGTCCAAAGTTTTTTTGTTTTTTTGCTCCCATGATGCAGCAGTGAATTTGGTCTCAAGCCCAAGGTGACACTGCTCTGCTCTGCTCTTTCTGCTGCTGGGCAATGGCACTTCTGTAACATTTTATACAGAAATATAGTCACGTACATCAACTCTGTCTCAGTATTGCCTGGTAACAAACCATAAATGAGAACACACACACATATACACACACACACACAAACCCTGTACTGTATTGCCCACAGACAGAGTGCACTGAGATCAATGCACATCCATTCTGCAGACACCTTGGGGCATTAGAAGTGTTCATCAATCTAGTGAGAATGGAGCTGTGCCAAAGGGCAGATTTCTGTTAATACCTGGGATGACACACCTCACGTCTTTCTTTCTGTAAGGCTTTAAATCTGATGAATGTGAGGTGTGTCTGTCATAGCTGATAAAGTCGTGCCCTCCAAACTCTTGTTCGACACTGTCTGAGACACTTGAGGGCGTGACTGCCTGCATGTCGTTTCTTTGCTTGCACTTTAGAAGCCATGAGAGCAAAAACTGACTAACAATCCTAAAACACAGTGATTAAGTGTATATATATATATATATATATATATATATATATATATATATATATATATATATATATATACACATATTAGGAGTGCAACAATACTCGTATCGATATTGAACCGTTCGATACAGTGCTTTCGGTTCGGTATGCATATGTATCGAACAATACAAAATTTTTTATTTATTTTATCAACTTTTCTTCTGATGATGCTGTCTGTGTTGAGCGCTCAGTGAATCTGCGTTCGACTACTCCGCCTAGGCTGCACTGTCGAGTGCAGATCCATTGAGCGCAGCGCAAGACAGAAGCTAAGCTCGTTGCAACATGGCAGCTGCCTCAACGCTACCCGAAATTGAACCTCCCCTGCCCTCATTCAGATCTGGCGTTTGGAACTATCTTGGTTTTCATGTGAAGCATGACCCTGATGGTAAGCGCCATGGACAAAAGTAAAACAGTATGTCGGATGTGCTAAGCAATGCTCAATTACATTGGTGGGAACTAGTGCGTCAGCGCAGTTTGCTCGTTAACGTGTTGACGCCGTCCAGCCCCACGCACGGGGCGATCCACGGTAACTCATTAACGGAGATTTGCCGCGTTATGGCGTTAATGTCATTTCAGATTAACGCTTACAGCACTAGTGGGAACACAACAAATATGACTGCACATTTACACCAACATCACCCTAGTGCAAAGACAAGTGGAAGCAGACAAAAACAACAAGCACGCAAGCTGACATTGACATTAACGCCACAACACGGCAAATCTCCGTTAACGAGCTACCGCGGATCGCCCCTTGCGTGGGGCTGGACGGCGTCAACACGTTAACGAGCAAACTGCGCTAACGCACTAGTTCCCACCAATGTAATTGAGCATTGCTTGGCACATCCGACATACTGTTTTACTTTTGTCCATGACGAGCTTACCTTCAGGGTCATACGTCACATGAAGACCAAAATAGTTCCAAAGGCCAGATCTGAATGAGGATGGGGGAGGTTCAATTTGCCATGTTGCAACGAGCTTAGCTTCTGTCTTGCTAGCTTGCGCTGCGCTCAGTGGATCTGCGCTTGACAGTGCAGCCTAGGCGGAGTAGTCGAACGCAGATCCAGTGAGCTCTCAACACAGACAGCATCGTCAGAAGAAAAGTTGATAAAATAAATTAAAAATTTTGTATTGTTCAATACATATGCGTACCGAACCGAAAGCACTGTATCGAACGGTTCAATATTGATACGAGTATCGTTGCACCCCTAATATATATATGTTATATATGTATATATATATATATATATATATATGTATTGCAGATCATTTTCCCTTCTTCTTTGTACCCTGATAATTGACATAAATAAGGCAAATGTTTAAACAGCCTGTTTTCATTCCCAACTCATTACATACAAATGTTTTGCCCAGACTCCTAGGTGTCATGATTTGCATACGTGCTGGGATGTCTTATGATCGTCAATAGGCTCCTAAATGACTGAAACTGACACAGAGAGACAGCAGGCAAATTTGCTCTGCTGGTATTTTGAATGATGCAGAAGAAGAGTTTGAGACTAATCTGTGACCCCCTCCCCCCAGCAACTACTAGTCGCCAGAAAAAAGTCTGTGAAATCAATAGCTAAACCCCTGTCAGACAGCCCTAGGGATGAGTCAGTGAGTTACTAGGGAAAAATGTGTATTCCATAGTTAACCAGTGGTTGCTGGCAGTCGCTAGGTGAAACTGGTCACAGAGAGGTATATAAGATTGCTTTGGTCGCTAACAGATTGTTTCAATTGCTTAGGGTGACCATATTTTGATTTCCAAAAAAGAGGACACTTGGCCCAGTCATGAAGAACTTTAATAATACTGTTTGCTTAAAGAAACATATTTAACATATTTAAACGATGCCTTCTCTGTGTTATGGCTTTTAGAAGCCAACAAGTGCAAAAAAAATAACTTAAAAACCTCTGGAATTAAATAATGCTACAGTAATGATGCCTCATCTGTATAAGAAAAATTACCAGTACCGGGATGAGGGAAATTTCTTTTGCAGTTCGTCTGAAAGGATGCATTTGCGCTTTGACATCTTTTAAACATCATCTGTCCCATCTGTAAGCCCAGAACAATCACTCACAAAGCAGCAGCTCGGGGATGACGTCACACATATGCGTCCTCTGTAGGCCAATAGGAAAACCCAGGCATTTTCATCCATCTCGAAAATCCCCCCGGACGCCCCGGACAGAACATGAAAAGGGTACATGTCCGTGGAAAAGAGGACAGTTGGTCACCCTACAGTTGCCTGTAGTTAGCTAGCTATGGATGACACCAACTGCTGGCTAACTGCTGCTATCCCAGCAGTGGTGAAATTCAGTTTGAGTTGCATTTTTTCCAAGTTTCACTAAAGTTCGGCTAGTAGTTAGCAAGTGTTTGCATCTTCCATGCAAACTTCAGACAGCTGCAGAAACCTGCTATTGACCAAAGGAATCACAAAGAGGTGTTTGGTGCATCATCCTTTTGATAACCGATTTCACCTTGCAAAGGCCAGCAACCACTTACCAACCATTCAGGGAACGCATGTTTTTCCCTAGCAGCCAAAGGTTGCCAGAGGATCTCTAGGTGTCACTGAGGCCTTATGGACCACCTAACTAAATTATGCCACCTACCACCCATTGTAAATCTTAACACAGACTCTTTCATCTGGGTAACTCAAGATTCAGAGCAGGTCATTTACTAATCAAGAAGTTTAGTGGGGCAAGCCATGCTCCAGTCTGCATGCCAATGTATCTTTGCACTCCAAGTCGTCCCTGATGTGTTCATCTTAGTGTGAATGTTAGACAAAAGCACTTAGACATAGAAAAAAAGAAGAGCTACTCTACTTGTGAAGTATAAGAGTGCCACATGTGAACCAGTCTATTTACCATCTTCATTAATACAACACGGTATTCCTTAGCTGTTCCATGCATGTTGGAAATGATACTAAAAAAAAGTGATGATGGCCAAGTATTACTATGCAATGAGTTGGGAATTAAATAGTTTTTAAATGTTGTGTTATAGCTGGTGTTGGAGTGCACTTGTAAACATTAAAAAAATATATAAATGTTTTTTATATAATTTTCCTATGCCCATTCTGAAAATTATTTTAAAAAATATGCATTTATAGTGCATTTATGATTAAATCAGTCTTGAACTTTCTTTGGTGAGACAATAAAAGTGGCATAAGAAGATATTTTCCCATCAAATAAAACTTACCATCATTCTGGCAAATAGACTTTGTAGTAATGTAACGTTTGTTTTTTGATAGTCAAATAAGCTTACACATTTCCAACACAATATAACAGTACATATTATGTTAAAATGAGCATATCCACCCATTTATAGCTGACGAATATTAACTTGCACATCTGCTGTGCCCACTTACCCCAGGTGGCACCAAACTGGGCTTTGGTATGCATTTGGTTACATTTTACATGAAAGGGAGGGTATGTTTTCACAAGAATTGATGATGTCACAGATAAACCAAATCAAATTTCTGAACTATCATAGGGCCCTGGAGTGTCTATAGGTGATGAGGAAATGAGAGATAATGAGTTTAGTCCAACTCATTTATTAAGAAATCCTCATTCCACCAGTGAACTGGCTGAACTCCTCACAGAGAGATAAAACTGTGTCCAAAACCTCCATTTCTTTTGTGCTAAAAACATTTTCAAGTGCTGCAGTTGTACAAATTCCAGCTATGGGCTTATACAATACAAGTCTTTCCAATTTCTTTTGTCATCAAAGATTTCTTTTACCAGAGTAAACCCAATTTCCCAACTTCCAACCCTCCCGCCTTCTCGGTACATTGCCCGTCCATTCTCGTTTCCAATTTCTTTTTTTCCCACACAAATTGATTTTTTTCCCCCTGAATGCAAACAAACAGAAAAACAAACAAATGAGCGAGTAGCCCTCTGCTCCTCACCTCCTTTACTCCTCCTACTCATCCCTCTTTGCTTGCAAAAGGACTTGCTCAAAGTTAATTTCTCAGGTGTCCTCATTAATTGTTAACTGATTACCTTGGAGCCTTTTATGCCTCGTGCACAGCGTATCGCTCCATCTTTTTCACCAGGAAATTTAGGGGCCTTGAGCCGAAACCAGTGGATACTGAAAGCCACGCTCAGCAGCAGGATGTCAGACTTGATCGAATGTAAACGCCATGAAATATGTGCCTCGGTTCTAATCAGCGTTGCCTAATGGCCAACATGCGATCACTAGGAAAGTGCAATTTCAAAAAATTTGCCTCAGCATCAGTGTACGGAGCTCAACCCAGATCAGTGTTGCCATGACATTCATTTGGCGTGTTAACCCCATTCAGTGTTTCGCCAATGTTAATGTGACATTTTATGCGACAACCAGCGGCTCATTGTCACGGCCTCCAGGGAGAGAGGCAGACATGCTGCGAAATCAAAACGGAGGGATGGATGTGTGTGTGTGTTTGTTGGGGGGGGGGGGGGGGGGGGGGGGGCGTCACATGCAGGTGTCCCATATTCCCCCACGTGAGGCTGCTGGGAGAAGGTGTTGGTGTGTGAGGGTGGTCAGTGCCAAGAAATATTCCCTATTATGAGGGGGAGAAAAAAGAAAGTGCCCGGGATCTATATTTTCTGCAGCCAGATATTAAAAAGATAACTAAACATAAATCAATCAGAGGGGAAAATTGTATTTTCTCTTTCACGCATCTTTCTCTGCTCCATTTCCTCTCTGTCTCTCTCTACCTGCTCAGCTCTGCAGCGTGTGTGTGTGTGCGCGCGTGTGTGTTTGCACAATTGTGTGTGCACAAATGTGTGTGTAAATAAAGTTTATATTAGACAGAAAGGAGCTTTAAAAGTGTTTGTGCCATAGGACTTGTAATGTATAAGATCGAATATGTATTTATACTCAGTCATTAAATGCAGCACACTATTCTAATGATGTATTAATGTACTCATGACGCTTCTGGCATTTTTTGTTGGTATTTTTCTGATAGCGATTTTCTACACAATGACTTTTTCGAGCAGTCTTTTACCCTCCTCCGTGGCAGTATTTCAAATCAGTGTTTTTTGATTGTATTGGAGTGATTATAGGCTTGCATAAATCCACTTTTTTCCTCCTCTTAATGAATGTATTGACTGTATAAGGACTATGTATTACTGTGCTGTGAGAAAGTATGCAGAAAAGTATTGGCACATATTTTTGATTAAATAAATAAAGAGCAGTATGTCTAAGTGTTGAGACACAGAGCTGAAGGTGAAGTGTGTCTTTTTTTTTGTCTACTAATAAAATCATACATTAGTTAACACCAAGGATGTTACTACACAGATGTACATCCATAACAGAAACACAAAAGGCTTAACTGCACTAATGCAGAAACTGTAGAAGTCTTGAAAGATCAGATGTTTTTTTTATTGATAAATGCCCATTATTATTTTTTTAGGTAATCACATAATCATGTTATTTTTTACTAATTTTAAGCTGAAACCCAAAAAGGATCCATTACTATCATTACTATTCAAATTAAAACTCTAAATTAAGATACTCAAAATAAATACAGTTAAGAAACTGTGTTAATAAAATACTTCTTCTGGATATGTGTTTTTAGTCTTTTTAGTGATTTATCAGAACAAAATTTCTAATATGACTAACGCTGACTTTCTAATAGACTTTTTAGTCGTTCTAGCTGAACATGCAAAACTAGGGAAATGTTTTAAACTAATAGGCATCATAAAGATCCAGACTATAAAAACTGTCTGAAGCCTTTAGAGCACTCTAGAGTCTGACTTACTGCACAGCAACTAGTAATACAAATTTTGAGGTTAATATTTCAGATTTTGGCCATTTTGTTGCCTACTGGGTTGCTGAGGCCAGTGTAAGAGAATATATGAGGAAATAAGGAAAGCAAAATAAGTACCTTTTAAGTAGAGCTATTCTTTTTAAATAGTTGCTAGAATGTACACCCATTGGTTTATTACTTACTTATTACTTTATTAGGTACAGCTGTTCAATTGGTTGGTACCAGGTGGGCTGCACTGAGTACCAGAAATTGCTGCTCTAATGGGATTTTCCCACAGAACCATCTCTAGGGCTTACAAAGAATGGCCGGAGGCAGAGGTGAAAATGCCTTGTTGATGGCAGAGGTGGTCACACAACATGTCAAACCTTGAAGCAGATGAGGTCCATGGTGCTGAAGAAACTGAGGCTACAAAAAAGTTGTCTGGGCTGATGAGTCTCGATTTCTGCTGCAACAGATGAACAGAAGTTACTGACGTTTAAAACAGCGGTTCACATTTTTCCCATTTCCATATGAAACACTTTGCACTGCTTATTTTAGCCCATTTATCACTTACTGTGGTGGTAGAGCCAGCGTGTAACACTGATTCAGGACAGCATTTCTCCCCGGTTTGTGCAACGGTGCATAAATCTAGAGTTTCAAATCCAGCTGTGTACCATTAAAATTATGGGAACTACAATCAGTGTGGTTTAAAGCATTTAGAAAATACTGCAGAGCTGGGTAGATGTTATCATGTTGCTACTTACACTGCACTAACAAAGCAGAAGCTCATCGGAAGCAGTCCAGGGGGTTGCTCACAAGCTCATACAGCGAGAGGAGGGATTTGTGTGTGTGTGCGTGTGTGTGTGCGTGTGCAGATATATGTTATTGATGGAATGGAAAGCCAGTCCTCATAATGTAAATCAGTACATTCTAAGGGTGTAAACCTCTAGACAGTGATTGTGAGTCAGTGTCATGCCCTCTGGAGTGATGATGATGCTGTGTGAGTGAGTGTGAGTGTGTGCGTGCCCAATTAAAGTCTTCTGACAGCTGCCCTGAGTCATCCAACACTTTGTTCCTGTCAGCGTCAGTATAAGTGAGAAACGGAGCAGGAGAAGATGTTATTTTATCAGACCATAATCACCTCTGACTGAAGACAAAGCAACACAATTGTGTCATCTTCCAAACTCCCCCTGGTTCGATCCACAGGCAGTAAACCAATCTCTGACTTGCTCATATTCACAGTCTACCAATCATCAATTCACAGAGCTCACGAAAAGCCAATTAGAAAAATAATGCTCACATTTCACATTCCCTGCATAACAGTCACATTAAAAGCAGCTGCACAAAAGAAACGGCGCGTTTGTTTCATGGAAACAACCTGCGAGTGGTCTCTCAATAAATCCACACGGGATTGAATTTTACGATCTGAGGGGACTGCGCTTTTCATCTGCACACTAAGATAAAGTCTGTCTTTTTGATAAATGTGCTGTCCACTCTTACCCATGTGAAGCTTATGCTTCAAAAATGAGGAAATAAGGAGGGAAACATGGAAGGACGAGGAAAAAACACAGAGTCTGTGTATTCACATGGCAAGTGTGAGCAGGCTGTTGCTGCAGTAATAAAGATGGATGAGCCTGTCGGATGCTGCCGATTGTGGCTGCGTGTGCTCACGTGGGCATTCAGTTGTATCCTTGGTATTAACAACAACAATAATATTAAAAAAGAATACATTAATATGAGGCTAATATCCATTGAATGACAAATAATTATGAAGTTGCTATTTTTGCTCTTTCTCATTTTCCTTGATAATGAATTAAAATCATGTCCAGTGCATCAAATCGCATTTTGTGAACGCTGTAAGCAACAATCATTAGAAATGAACGACATCTTGTCCCTATTTATTTGAAGCTTGTATTTGTGCACACATTGACTCCGTGGTATAATTTTTAAACACGTACCCTAAAGCAGATGACTCGTAATCTGGAGAGGAAATGGCGTGTCACAGATTTAGAGGATCATCATTTAGCCTGGAGAAATAGTTTGCTGCTTTATAAGAAAGCCCTCCGCAAAGCCAGAACATCTTACTATTCATCACTGATTGAAGAAAATAAGAACAACCCCAGGTTTCTCTTCAGCTCTGTAGCCAGGCTGACAAAAAGTCAGAGCTCTTTTAAGCCAACAATCCCTTTAACGTTAACTAGTAATGACGTCATGAACTTCTTCACAAATAAAATTTTTATCATTAGAGAAAAAATTACCAGCAATCATCCCACAGATGTAACATTATCTACAGCTACTCTTAGTACCATCGATGTTAAGTTAGACTCTTTTTGTCCAATTGATCTTTCTGAGTTAACTTCAATAATTACTTCCTCCAAGCCATCAACGTGTCTTTTAGACCCCATTCCTACAAAACTTCTCAAAGAAGTCCTGCCATTAATTAATTCTTCAATCTTAAATATGATCAACCTATCTCTAATGATCGGCTATGTACCACAGGCCTTCAAGCTAGCTGTAGTTAAACCTTTACTCAAAAAGCCATCTCTAGACCCAGCAGTCTTAGCTAATTATAGGCCAATCTCCAACCTTCCTTTCATATCAAAAATCCTTGAAAGAGTAGTTGTCAAACAGCTAACAGATCATCTGCAGAGGAATGGTTTATTTGAAGAGTTTCAGTCAGGTTTCAAGGCTCATCACAGCACAGAAACAGCTTTAGTGAAGGTTACAAATGATCTTCTTATGGCCTCTGACAGTGGACTCATCTCTGTGCTTGTCCTGCTAGACCTCAGTGCAGCATTCGATACTGTCGACCATAATATCCTATTAGAGCGATTAGAACATGCTGTAGGTATTACAGGTACTGTGCTGCAGTGGTTTGAATCATATCTATCTAATAGACTCCAGTTTGTGCATGTAAATGGAGAGTCCTCTTCACACACTGAGGTTAATTATGGAGTTCCACAGGGTTCAGTGCTAGGACCAATTCTGTTTACATTATACATGCTTCCCTTAGGCAGCATCATTAGAAGACATAGCATACATTTTCACTGCTATGAAGATGACACCCAGCTCTATCTGTCCATGAAGCCAGATAACACACACCAATTAGTTAAACTGCAGGAATGTCTTAAAGACATAAAGACCTGGATGGCCGCTAACTTTCTGCTTCTTAATTCAGATAAAACTGAGGTTATTGTACTCGGCCCTGAAAAGCTTAGAAAAATGGTATCTAACCAGATTCTTACTCTGGATGGCATTACCTTGGCCTCCAGTAACGCTGTGAGGAACCTTGGAGTCATTTTTGACCAGGACATGTCCTTCAACGCACATATTAAACAAATATGTAAGACCGCGTTCTTCCATTTGCGCAACATCTCTAAAATTAGAAATATCCTGTCTCAGAGTGACGCTGAAAAACTAGTTCATGCATTCATTACTTCCAGGCTGGACTACTGTAATTCATTATTATCAGAATGTCCTAAAAACTCGCCGAAAAGTCTTCAGCTAATCCAAAATGCTGCAGCAAGAGTACTGACAGAGACTAGAAAGAGAGAGCATATTTCTCCTGTTTTGGCTTCCCTTCATTGGCTTCCTGTTAAATCCAGAATTGAATTCAAAATCCTGCTCCTCACATAAATAAATAATGTGCCTTAAATAATCAGGCCCCATCTTATCTTAATGACCTTGTAGTACCATATCACCCTATTAGAGCACTTCGCTCTCACACTGCAGGCTTACTTGTTGTTCCTAGAGTATTTAAAAGTAGAATGGGAGGGAGAGCCTTCAGTTTTCAGGCACCTCTTCTGTGGGACCAGCTTCCAGTTTGGATTCGGGAGACAGACACTATCTCTACTTTTAAGATTAGGCTTAAAACTTTCCTTTTTGCTAAAGCATATAGTTAGGGCTGGACCAGGTGACCCTGAATCCTCCCTTAGTTATGCTGCAATAGACTTAGGCTGCCGGGGGATTCCCATGATGCATTGAGTTTTTCCTTTCCAGTCACCTTTCTCACTCACTATGTGTTAATAGACCTCCCTGCATTGAATCATATTTGTTATTAACCTCTGTCTCTCTTCCACAGCATGTCTTTTATCCTGTCTTCCTTCTCTCACCCTAACCGGTCGCAGCAGATGGCCGCCCCTCCCTCAGCCTGGTTCTGCCGGAGGTTTCTTCCTGTTAAAAGGGAGTTTTTCCTTCCCACTGTCGCCAAAGTGCTTGCTCATAGGGGGTCATATGATTGTTGGGTTTTTCTCTGTATCTATGAAGCGCCTTGAGGCGACTTTTGTTGTGATTTGGCGCTATATAAATAAAATTGAATTGAATTGAATTCTCAGTCAAAGAAGAAATCTCATTACTTTTGTTAAAAGTAATGCAGTACTGGTGCAACCCAGATTAGCAATCTGTATCTAATCAAGTGTATATGTTCATCTATATATCCAAGACAGAGATTAGACATCATCCAAAAACCACACGAAAGGCTGATTTTAACATTACAACAGTTTCTGTGGTTGTTTCAGAGAATGCATCTCACATACATTGAAGGGATTTCATTCAAAATTTCAGCCTGAGTGAAGACAAATTGAGAAAAATTAAATCAAACCCTGGCACATTATTTTATCCAATTTCCTTGTCTGTCTGTCATTCAAGTTCACATAATACTGTGAAAACTTTCATGCAATTTCTTCTCATTTCAAGCAGCAAATCCTTGTAATCAGGGGCTGTCAAACTTCTAATTTTATCATTTACAGTTTGATGGCTAAATTCCACTTAGCTGCTTCAGTCAGTCAACGGGTTTTGTGCGTGCTGGCTCTCTGGGACATGTGAACAGAGTAGAGCAGTGTTAATGATATTAGTCAGCAATGAAAAGTTCAGGCTTCAAAGAAACATTTCAGTCATTAAAAGAAATATCTTGTAAATATAGGATGAAAATTCTTTGATCTGTTTTGATTTTACAGAGACGATGTTTCTGGGCTGTAGTTAGGGGGAACTTTGATTTACAGAGGTTTGAGATTTCAAGAAATCCAATTGTTTTTCTTAAGCCGCCCACATTGACGTAAAGCTCACGGCATAGATGTGAGACATAGGACCACTTAGGAGCGAGGCTTCCTGAAAATCTGTGAGACTTTAAATGTAATTGGATGTGATTGATGGTGCCACACGAAGCTCTGAGATCAAGGAGGATGAAGATGGAGTGCAGACCCAAGCCGGCAGCTGTAAAAACATAATTTAAAGCGCCTGTTCAAATGTTTGATGGAAAACCATATATGCTGTTGATCATAGGTGATGTTTTTGCAGCATTTAAAAAGTAAATGCTGCACTGATGCTTCAGAGGCTTGACTTTTAACCCAGTGAAAATATATCCCATATTAAAATCTTAGTGCACTCAAGTGTACTTCAAAGCAGAGTAATGGTGGGCAAATCTTCAACTGTGTTCATGATTATTTCACTTGAAACTTGCTTTTCGGGAAATTCTACTTTTACTGTATTTTACATATGTGGAAAATCTATTGCAAATGCCTCTAAACAGTATAAGGAAATAGACCATGAATGTCACGGCAGTAAAAGTGTTTATAGTCATAGATTTGTTTTGTTTTTATATTAGAATAAAATCTCACTTGTAATTAATTACCTTTTTAATTTATTTATTTTAATTTGGTATACTGTGTCCATTACACACTGTGCTATATATATAATACACCTATCTGGTTAACAGCTACACTGTGCTACAGTAGGTACACTGGGTTACCCCTTCTTTTGCTTTCAGGGTTGCCTTAATTCTTCATTGCACAGATTAAAGAAGGTCCTGGAAACATTCCTCTAAGATTTTGCTCCATAATGAAATGACAGCATCACAGTTGCTGCAGATTTGTCAGCTTCACATCTATGATGTGAATCTCCTGTTCCAAAACAGCCCAAACGGGTTCTCCTAGATTCACATGTGGTGACTGTGGAGGCCATTCAAGTACAGTGAACTCACTGCCATGTTTAAGAAAGCAGTTTGGGGTGTTTTCAGCTCTATGACATGGTCAGCAACAATACTCAGGTAGGCTGTGGTGTCTCAGCAATGCTCAGTTTGTACTAAGCAAGACGCAGAAAAGCTGCTACATACCACTCTGACGCCAAATTCTGATGCTACCATCTGAATGTTGCAGCAAAAATCAAGATTTATCAAACCAGACGATGTTTTTCCAATCTTGTATTTTCCAGTTTTGTTGCTTTTGTGTGTATTCTAGTCACGGTTTCTTGTTCTTAGGTGACAGGAGCGGCACCCGATGTGGTCTTCTGCTGCTGAAGCTCATTTGCTTCAAGATCTGGTGTCCTGTGTATTCAGAGATGTTCTTCTGCACAGCTTTGATGTAACAAGTGGCCATTTGAGTTACTGTTGCCTTCCTATCAAAAAAGTTTGACCTCTGGCATCACCAAGGCATTTTCATCCAGAGAATGCTGCTCACTGGATATCTTCTCTTTTCTGGACCGTTCTCTGTAAACCGAAAATCTCAGTAGATCAGCAGTTTCAAACAATACTCCAACCAGCTCCACTGGCATTAATTTCTGGCACCACATTCAAAGTCAGTTGAATCCCTTTTCTTCCCCATTCTAATGCTCAGTTTGACCTTTTGCCGGTCATCTTGACCGCGTCTACATGCCTAAATGCCATGAGTTGCTGCCTTCTGATTGGCTCATTAGATATCTACATTAACAAGCAGTTGGCCGGTGAGTGCAGTCAGCATTTTACCTGCTTAAATTTTCTAAATGGCCTCAAACCCTCCAGAGTTAGAGAAATCGTTTCACATTAGAGTGAAAAATCTACACACTACAACATTTAAAGGGAACTTTTACAATGTAAATTCAGAGCAGAAAGCAATCACTAATAAGCTCTCTAACCTAATTTAATAATACAAATAAAATTTGCGAATATCATTTATTTGCTGAGCAAAATATTTTTGAGTTCGTGCCACATTGTACTTTTCCATATCACCCTGATGAAGCCCTCTTCAGTTTGTGCTTCTTCAGATAAGCTTTTCAGTGCCTATTAACGCTCTAAGCATGACCACTTAGGCAGTACGCACCATGAAAAGCTTTTTAAAGGTTTAAATCAAACCTTTATGGTAATATAAGGTGTATTTAGAGAGGTCAGCGGAGGAGTCTGCATAACAGCAGTAACAGTTCAGCACAGTCATCCTTGCAAAAACCAGTACTAAACAAACTCAGTGTTGAGGTTTTAATAACGTTGTACAGGGCTGCATTGCATTTCCTCCTAACACACAGGTGTTACAGCACAAACGTGGGTGTTTCTGATATTTTCTTCAGAGAGACATCAAATTGGATTGCATTATATTGTTATTATATCTGTCTGTGATGTAGGCGTCTGTCACTGCTCCAGGCGCTCTCTAAAATACTCAACTCATCCTCCTTACTGAGCAATAACTGCTGTAAGTGTGTGTTTGGACCTGCCTTCGCACAGAGTTAAATGAAACACAAAGACAAACAACAGCACTCCGTCTTGTGACTCATCTGACGAGGTTCGTCACACAGATGAGCACGATTAGGGACATCAGTAGTAGTTTACAGTCACAGGAGTGTCACACACCTGTGAGTCTTTTTGACTGCAGGAGGTGGCAAATCATGTCTTGATTGTGGTAAAATTATATAGTGGGATGATGAAGCTTTAAAAAGGTTTGTATTCAGAGAACAAAGTGACTGGAGCAAATCAGCTGAATTGTTCCGGGAAATGTATTGAAGAAGGTGTTACAGAATATATGGTACAGACTGGAGGAAATAAGGTAATTTTTCCAACCTGAAAGGCCCTAAAAAACATTTTTTTTGCATCAGTCATCTTATGAGACGCCTGAACGCAAAACTTATCAGCTGTAGCTGTTTCACGTGAGAGATTTATGCACGTTTGTGCCGATCCAGCTGTGCTCATCTGGTAATCTGGATTTTGCAGCATTTGAATCTCCGTGTTTTGACAAATACACTTCCAGGTCAAACAAATCTGATCAAAACACACCCACACAGTCACGATAAGGTGTGCTCTGTACTAGTGGGAACTTTTATAGAAAGGCAAGCAGAGACCAGGAACAAAAATAAAAAGAGCGTTTAACGAGACAAACTGGACCCGATTAAAACAAACCTTTTCATGACTGTGTGCTGGCTTTTATTCTTTCATATCCTTTTCTCTACTCCCTCCTGGTTGAAGAATTCAAAACGTTATCATAATCAGTATTATCGTCCAAATATTTACCATTAGCTGACAAAGAAAAATAATTTTACAAAAATGTAAACGAATGAGAAAACCAACTAGACCAAAAACTAATTGTCATGGTCCTGAGTCTGAGGACTCAGTGTTTTGTGTTTCCTTATGCTTTTGTTCATTCCGAGTGTGTATTCTGTTGTTATTTTGCCATTTGTTAGGTTTCTGTTCTTTGCCTGCCTGCTCCCACTTCTCTGTGTTCCCTCTGTCTGTCCATGGTGTTATTGTGTCTGCTCATGAGTCTGCCTGTCAAGTTCAGTGTCCTGTCTGGTTCTCTGTCTGTTAATTTCCTGTTTTATTCTGAAGGTTCATGTCTGATGTGAGTGTGTTCAGTTTACATTTCCCCTGTCCCGTCAGCTCTGATTTCTCCCAGCTGTGTTGCCCTCCTGTCTCTTATCCCCTGATTACTGGTGTGTGTATTTAAGCCCTGTGTGTTCTCCTGCCTGTTGCCGGTTCGTCTGTATTACTCCATGTAAGTCTGCGCTTTTCTGCATTCATCTGTGTCTCTCTGCGTTTTTGTATCCTCCGTCAGTCTGCGTCTCTCTGCCTTTCACCCCGTGTCCTGTGGATTTCTAGTTGCTCTTTAGTTTTCCCAGTTTAGGTTTCCGTTAGTTTGTCTCATTATTCGTTTTCTGTTCCTGCCACTGACACCTTGTAAATAAACTCCACTAATCTTTTCATACACTGCTTGCTCTTGGGTCCTTTTTCCAACTCCACACGGCTCGCCTCGGCAGCCGTGACACTAATCATGAATCATAAACTGGGAAAACTAACTCTTGAACAGTAACCTGGAACAACTTGAAGACACAAAGGAGGATTAACAGACGACCTGACAAGGCATAATGGATAACTGACACAATATATACATACACAAGGGTCAAAATAGAGACACAGCTGAGACGAATAGATATAACGAGACAGGGGAAGCAAAACTGAACACAGGACAAGAGACTGTCAAAATAAAACAGGAAACACAATGAGATGCAGACAGAGACAAACGGGCTTCACACTGGGGTTCGGGGAAGAAACCGACATGGATGCATATGACAGACAGGGGAGACATGGAATGAAAGACAAGGAGAGGAACAGAATAGGGAGACAAAACACAAGGACGTGACTAGGACCCGGAGAGCGAGGGAGCGAGCGAACAGAGAAGGAGCGAGGGACAGATAGACGAAGGCAAAGGCACAAAGGGAACCCAATAAACAAGAGAACATAAACCAGAAATTACAAATAAACTCAGAGACATAAACAGGAATAAAAACTTGAACTTTAAGCATCTTCAAAATGCAGCAAAAGGAATCATGAATGCAAACTAAACTCTAAATGTTGGATCAAGTTTCCAGCAGCCTGACAAATATAAATAAATCCTTGTTCTTTGTGCTTGAACTATGACTATGAAGCGCAATCAACACTATATAATTTAGAACCATCTATGACACAACCTGGCAACACACAACACTGGGTGTGTGGGCAGCTAATCTCTGCACGGGCATACAGAACATGATGCTCACATAGACTCTATAGATGTATAATGTTGTAGTGCTATTGTGGCTTCAATACTTTACACTTCGTGAGCATGGAGACACAGTTGAGAGAGACTTTAGAAGACACGGTAACAAACAGTAGTAGGTGGGACAGTAAGACTTCTCCAAAGTTATTGTCAGTTATGCCTGTAGTTATGAAAAAAGACTTTTCAGTGAATTCACTGGATTAAATGTTTTATTTTCAAAATCATATCTAAAGCCAGTTCAGTGGGGGGTTTTTTTTAATGAAATTTGATGCTCTTTTGCAGCAAAATGTTGTGATTTCTTTTTGTGTGTCCTATGAATCAGAAAATAGTGGCCGTGGGAGTTCTTCACTATTTAGAAATTTTAAAATGCTGCCTTTTTTTAATGAGACCAAGTCAGCAGAACATCACCAGTCTATAGAGTTACTGCTATTAAAAAAAACTCCACAGGGGGCCTTTAAAGAAGTTTTGTTTCCCTAAAGTTAACTTTCACTGTTGTTAATTTAGTCATGAATATTTAATTCTTTAGAGAAATGTGCCCTAAAGCCACATTCTGTCACGGGCTGCGATGGCAGACCGTGGAGTTGCAGAGAAATTAGGGCCCAAACGCGAGACTCTTAGTGAAGGACAGTGGATTTATTGACAGGGGTGGAAAACACACAACTATATACAAAATCCCGGCACTGTGGTCCCGTGGCGATTCTCCCTGAATCCCACACAGTGCAGATGTTCGTGAAAGGTGAAACAGTGGCGACTCCAAAAACACCCATACCGTGACTTCCAAAACACGCACCGCTCCAGATTCCTGGTAACACAAACAGGTTAGCAGGGAATCTACTTTCTCGAAGGTTTATATCAAGTCCACGGCTGTACTGACGAGTTCTGACTCAAGGATCCAGCGTCAGCCTCAGCTCAGCTACAGTCTTAAATACTGCTCCCTTGACGGGCGTAATCCGTTGTAGCTGGCAGAGGAGGACGAGCGGCAGGTGTGGCTGTCTCTAGTGCAGGAACACTTCCGGGTTTGCAGTCTCCACAGCGAACCAAAACGTCTGGAAGCTCACACGGAGACACCAGGAGGAAAAAAGGAGAGAAAGCCAAAACACCACACGAACATAACTAAAATACATGAGTCCTGGGTCCGTAGACCCAGGCCATGACACATAAAGCTCTCAGTGGTTTTAATCTACTTACTTAAACCAGAAAAATGGGAGGTGGGGTTCACCAAAGACTTACAGATCAGTTCCACACATGCCAACCAGCTTCTGTTTTTTTTGATGAAGTGAGTCAGAATAAATAATCAATTAAATGCATTTAAACCAATGCATTTAATGCATTTAAATTTCAAGGCGGTATAAAAATGTTTACCATTAAATGCTAAGACAAGTAATTGGACACTTTTATGCTCCTTTGTGTTTATAGCAACCAATAAACTGCTGAGCCCTTCTGCGAGGAAATACAGAGTAGATTCATGAAGCACTCATGCCTTTTCTGTGATAGAGAATGATGAATCCATGCTAATCCACTTTCATCGTGCCTACTCCTTCTCCCCAGCTGCTTCACTTCTAGCTGTGAATATGCGCCTGTTGAATGTATTACCCGCCGTGTAAGCCCTTTGCTTTCATCTAGCTAACCACGCCACCTTGATGTTGGAGTAGTGCTTAATTCAGGGTGGTTTAGAGCATCAAACAACCTGCAAGTCCAAACAGCTAACAGAAACAAAAGGTCACCTGTGAAGTTGACACTTACAGCAGACGCGCGTTGTCGTTTTTTTTCTCTGCGCATTTGTGCAAGCGAGATATTATGCACATGCACCTGACAAATTTGTTTGCATCATAAAGGATCTGTTTAAACACTGACAGACCACTGCCCTGCAGTTTGATTAGAGGATGTTCCACCATGTGGAGCACTGCTATAACCTCCAAAAAAAACACAGGAGAAAATCATCTCTTTTTCCTGTCCAAATCCTTCACTGATGCACAAATCCCTCCCTTTGCTTCAAAACAATCAAGTTAGGTTTAATGAGCGAGTCCAGTCACTGACAGTAAAGCTGTAATATATGGCCAGAAGACTCTCCCTGCCTTCCTGAGGGGCACATTGTGAAGTGATGGGGAATACAAAAGGACGTCTACAAGTTTAACAGTCCCTTATCGCCATCCTTATTCGTCCCCCATCTTTACTTTCCCCCTTCCCGCTCCTCTTCTCTTCTCCAGGTCAGACTGGCACAAAAGTGAAGCAAATAATGCATGAGGGTAATATACTCTACCATCACCTTTCTTTAATGGTGACCTCTCAAGCCCATCTTCCTTCTCTTATATAGTCTCTCCTGTCTCGAGAGCTGTCACTAATCCTCTTGCTGCTTTTAGCCAACTCCCTCTTTAATCATAATTCAAACAGTGTATCAAAATGCAGGAGCAAAAGGCACCGAGAGCCATCCATCAAAATACTGACATTGAATAAGAACCTGAATATGTGATGAGGAGCAGAAACAACACATTGCAACATTTTGCAGCACAGGTTTTTTTTTTCGTTTTTTTTGTTTTTTTTCTTGCATAAACCCACTGACCCGACTTTGGATAATATTCACTCTACTTTGTTATTCAGTGACGCCTCATAGATTTTGCATGGAATTGATGGCAAAGTTTGTTTAGTGACAGACTGCGGTGACAGTGTTGATTCATTGTAATTGAAAGTGGGGAAAACACTGATTAAGTATCGCAAATTAAATTACCGTCTATGATGTATTTGATGATAAATCAAAAGCCTGATGCTAGGGTTTATCAAAAGAGACGCACATGCTGAGGACAGAAGAAAACAGGCAACATGTGACTCCTAAAATCTAACTCGTCTGGGAAGGCATTTAATTGCCAGAAGGTACATGAAAAGATTGATTCCACATGCGTGTCAGGGCATTCATTAATTTCTGCTCTGAAGAAGCTCACTGTTTTTGTTCTAGGTTGATTTTCTCACAGTAAGGATTAACTGCAGATGCAACTGGGTACTAAGCAACTCAACGGTTTGATCAGAGAAAAGTTCGCCTGCATGAAATTAATCTTCTCCCACCGTATGCTTGAATAAATGACTACCGTGGTTGAGGATCAGACAGTTCTCTGTTATAAGGATGCAATAAAGTCTCTCTGGATACAGAGCACCAAAAAATGTTCATATGTACACTTCATCAAGTACACCTTGCTGGTGCGAGGTTGGAGGCCCTATTTTTTTCTTCAGAACTGCCTTAATTCTTTGTGGCATAGAGTCACCACGATAATGAAAAATTTTCCATATTGACATTAAATATCACACAGTTGCTGCAAATCTTTCAGCAGCACATCCATGATGTGAAGCTCCCATTCCATCACATCCAAGCGTATCTTACTGGATTGATATCTGGCGATTTTTAGCGAGCCTGTGCAAACTGTTATTTCAGGTTCCTGTTCTGAGGGGTCTCCTGTCCCTCGCTGACTGAAACACCTCCAGATTCTGGCCAGTGATGCTTCCAGCCTTGCCAATCAGTTTGTTGACAACCACTGACAATGAGAGAACACTGGTGTTTTGTCCAAGACATCTGCGCTCCAGGTATATGCATCTGTGCAGCACATCCAGACAGATTCAGCTCTCTAATCAAACCTACTAGCACTGGCTGACAAAAAAAACAACCCACAATGGCAATACGAGAAACCAGTAGGTTAGGAAATCTTCGTCCATTATTCAGGCTACGGATTCAGCATAACTGGTGAGCTTCGGGGCTGCTGCGGTCATTTTTCTTTTAAAAATACCACCTTTATTGCCACGAATGGAGAGCTTTAACCAAGTACACATTATCTCCTCCTGTGTCCCCTCTTGAGGGAGGGTGCAGTGGTGCTGCTGCTGCTGTTGGTCAGCTTTAAGAGGCTGATGAGGGCTCTGACTTCATCCTCTGCAGCGCCCTTTATCACCCTCCAGGGAGCTCCCTTTGAGCCTCTCACTCAGCCCAGTCGGAGGACAGGAAGCACAAACAACCCCCTTCATCTGGCAAAATGACAACCACTGACAATGAGGGCTATCGTATTTGACACAGGGCAGACTCCAAAGACATTTTGTTCTCCTGCGGCCAGCTGTTGGACGAACACGCCTGTGCAACTTCAAAGAGAGGCGAACAAAGTGAGGAAATGTGAGAGAGCGGTGTGGGTATTGAATGGAACAAGCCGAACACAGACGAGTAAAAGCAGCAGGTCCCTCGCGTTTTCTCATAATGCACAGAAGGCACTGACTGCAGTGTGTCAGCGAAGGGATAGACATCAGCAAACAAATGATATAAAAAAAAATGCTGGACATGCACCAGTTAACAGGGCACCACTGGAGATTTCCAACTATTTCATGGTTCTTCATCGCTCCTCCTCTCGCAGTGATTAGTTTTTACAATCAGCGAATGCAAATTGGAATTTGCTGACAGCCCATCAATCACATTTTGGTTGCAATCTGTTGAGCAGCCTGACACATGCCAGGAGACATATCGTGCAGTCAATTTGCTCTTAGACAGTCAAATATATCTCCGTGCCACATGTATATGAGACATATTAACAACATTCCGTTTTCAACTACGCTCAAGGGAGAGCAGGCTGCTCGTCACACATGTCATTCACTGTTTCTCCAGAGCCACAGAACAGCTCTGTTGCATCGAGATGTCTTATTTTGACCAGCGCAAAGCATATATGAATTAAACCTAGCGCACAACCAAAGTGATAATATGATTTCACCTCATTTAAATCCCATTTTAGTTGTATATTTTACTTAAAGATCTTAAATGAGATGTGAAAGAGGGTTTGTTTTAGAAATGCATGGCAATTCACTTCAGTCACATTGGTCACAGAAGGGAAACCCCCTTATTAGTTCTGCTTGACATTTATTATTTCAGCATCAGTAGTAGTTTCAGCCTTATAAAAAATCAGTACACGGGTTTTATAAGAAACTGAAAAGACACACTGCTTGAACCAAGTGTAATATATTTTTAAAAAACCACTGCTGAACAAAGTGCCTTTAATTTTGCAGACTTAAACCACATGTTTTTGGCCTAATGAGCAAAAAAGCCCATAATTACCTTCTAGCATTGTGTAATGACCATGTACTTTGAAGGTGATTAAACCTCTACACCTCCTCTAGCTCCAATTTAAGACTAGATTTTTTTTTTTTTTTAATCCAGATGGTAAGCGAGGACTGATCCGAGCAGGTCAGGTGAGTAGCATAATGTACTGGTGAAAGGGGACATAAAACAGAGAGGTGGCAGCTGCTTGAAGGTTTGTTGCCCACTGCAGCTCTAAGTGATGAAAAATGAATGCTGCACTGCCATGGTGATTTGATTGATTTCAACATGTTTCCTCCTAAATAATGCATTACTACAAAACACTGTATGATGGCATGCAGCGCAGCAGTGCACAATTTCAGGCTCGGGGACAAAACGCATTGGAGGAGATAATCCAAAGAGAAAAGTAATTAGAATAATATTGTTTGAGTTCTCACCTGTTGTTTGTTACTGAATAATTGTAATTTAAGGGGGGTGCTTTGCTTAAACTGACTTCAACTACAAAACAATATTAAAGATTTGCAAAAAATAGGCTGTCAATTGCTTCAAAGGTGTCATTTGTTTCTTAATGATTTATTGATTACTGAGTGTTTGACAGATGACTGAGATTTGAGGCTGGTCTCCCTGCGAGATGTTTCACAGCTTTGGCAGAAGATGAAGCTTAATGCAGTTCAACAAGCAGACAGGCAGGGTCGTGTTAATGAAGCATGCATTGGTTGGCAGCCAGAAGTTATGTGGAATGCAGTGCAGCAGCCAGCCTGCAGAGTTTCCCACTATGAAATGTGTAATCTGATGGGAAAGAGCCATAAAGATGAAAGCCTGAAATTCAAGGAGATTGCAGAGGGTGGGGTGAAGGGTGCAGGGCTGAGTTATTGGGAATCCCTTGTTGTTTGGGTGCAGATGCACTAACTGCATACACAATCTCCTTTTGTGTAACTCCTGTGTGCCTCCTGAAAAGCCTTGGTTCACTGAGTTCACGGTGTTTAGCAGTCTGGAGAGGTGGATGCTGGGTTTTTTTCTCTCCCACCGAACCTTCCCCCTGTACACAATACCAAACAGCGTGATTAATTAGTATGGCCAGCAGCTATAAAGGCTCCAAATAAGTTGTCATCACTGGTCCCAGGGGTGTCTCTCTTTGGTGTAATTCAGAACAGATCGCCCTGCCGTTTCGCTCGCCCATGCCTGGCAGTTATGTGCTCACAAAAATTTAATGCCGTCCAAAACTCGAGGGACTTAACGTAATTTGTGGGCACCTGTGGTAATATCTGCTATCTTTTACCGAGGAAGTAATCAGCGGCGGGGTGAAGCTCAGTCATTTGATATTCCGATCAGTCTTCAGAGAGAAATCTTACTGTTGCCATCTAATAGCAGCACAGAGCTGAGAGCTAAACAGTGTGGTCATTATTTTTAAAGGGCCATTTCAGCCCGACAGACTCTAAGTGAAATAGGAACTCCCCCTGCAGGATCTCAGGGGAACTGCTGATAATAAAGCACCTGCTACAAAGCCTCGGCAGTCAATATGAGGGCATATTCAAAAGGTACCGTTTGCTGAGGTTACTCCACATCAGAGGTGCTGAGTAACCTCAGATAATGATGTCACCTGCTTGTGTTTGCTTTCTACTGAAGCACACTTCCAGAAATGCACGTTTATTCTTCGCTGATTTCCGTTTTGCTCCCGTGACAATAAAAACAAAACGGCAAGAACAAATCATTTGATCGTTCGTGACCTCGTGACCAACTCAATTAAGTCCATTTGTGTTTTATGGCACAATTAAGCCGAAGCAGAGAAGGCTGGCACCGGCATCCATCATAATTACTGACTGCATCATTTAATGACAGTGAATAATATGTCTGAGGAGGAGGGGAAGACACGCAGCTGTGCAGGTGGAAATACATTTGAGGGTATAGAAATGTCACCGCTGAAAAGGAACAGGAGAACAACCTGGGAAGAAACTTCACTGTTCCAATAATCAGTTAATGGCAAAATAAGAGGTAGCATCAATATAACGTGAAGCAGTGATCGTAAGCTCCACATCATTATTAATGCATTAGCAATGAAAGTATTACATGTTATTATCAAGTTATTATTTGTTTTTACATTTTAACATAAATGACTGTATCAGTGATGTTATGGTGTGCAAAGTATCATTTTTGCCACTAGAGGACAGTAAATATACATGAGTCTGTCTAGGGTCAGGTACAAACGATATGTGTTTTTATTACTATATACTTAATTCTACTGCCTTATGGTTACCTATCTGTATATGTTTCCTTGTGGGAAAAATATATTTCCCTAATATTAGGAAATAAATAAGTACACATGACTAGCCATGCTTATTTTGGAGTTGCTGCTGGTTTATTATTTTGGAAGTGAAATCTATTGTTCACATTTATTTTCTCATTTATTTAACTTGATTTAAATCTTTTAAAAACGGTTTTAGAGGGCAATGCAAATATTTGGTCACTCCAGATGTTTGATTCCTGCATCCTTGCATCCAGATTTTATTCTGCGGTAGAGTCACAGAGTGATATCATCAGTCACAAAGTGTCTTGATTCAAGTCTTCAGGTAGGGAAATCCCAAAAAGGAATCCAAGTGAAGAAGACCCTTGGATGAGTGACGCTGCAACGTTTCTCCCACTGAAAACGATGAACAGAATCCACTTTTTGGGGCCATCAGTCATTTCTTTTCTCCAAAACAAATGAAAGTGCAGGGTGGGGAAGAGCTAAAGTTTCATTTTACAGAGTAAGGAGTGTATTTAAAAAAAAAAAAATTAAATTCATTTTGTATTATTTTGTCACTGTTATAATTATTAATATTTTATTTTTTAATGCACTCCCTCACACGACAAAGCCTTCAGTATGGGACTAGGTTACCTTTATTGTAGATTATACTGTTTTTAATTTTCTTTGCTCCGTTGCTCTTGCTAGCCACCTAGAGCTGCAATACCTGAGGCCACCACTAGGTAGCAGCGTTAACATCGAGAACCCTTTCTGAGTTTCTGTGAAGAGGAAGAAGGAGGAGGAGGGACGAGAAGAAAGGAGATGTGCGTTTTTAAATGGGTGTGTTGTTTCCGTGGACGTGTTTTAAGCAGCCACGAGACATTCGTGATTTCTCTCTCATGTTGTGAGCTGCCGAGACTCCGTTTAAGGTTTGTACCTCACAGCAGAACTTGTGTTATATGTTTTAAAAAGTGTGTAATGAAAGTTACTTTCGTCCAGTGAACGGCAACAGAAGTTCACAACAGTTGTTAGCTTTATCCCAGATTTTGTTTCTGAGCTAGTTTTTATTGTTACTGGGGCTGAACTGAGGATGTGTTGAGCCGTTGGAGTAACTTTTAAATAGGAAGCTAAGTGTTGGGATTTAAGCAGCCAGATTGACTGTGTGTGCTTTTCCTCCTTCTCAGTCACTTCAGACCTGTGTGAAGATGCAGAGCAGCAGCAGTGAGAGTGGGGCTGACTTTGAGCAGCTGAAGAAAAGATGGACGGCCTTGGTGAAACACTTTAAAGATGACCCCAGGGTAAGCCAAAACTTCACACCTCCACTTGTCAAAGTCTTTTATGTTTTCACTAATTTGTGTGCATCAGCTGATGGTTTGTCTTGCAGCTGCAATGAAACCTGATCTCTTACAGGTAGCACGGTTGCTGAATACGAGACTTGGGCGGTACCTCAGCAGCCACTCGTTTGTAGCTCTCACAGCTCTGATGTTCTGCGCTATGGCTGCAGTGCCTGTTGGACTCTTTGTCACTTTTGCTGTTGTGACCATGATGATATCTGCAGTGGGTTTTGTTTTCTGTGAGGGTAGGTGTGCTCACCCTTGCGCTGTAGCATTTTATGACACCGCACCACCTGGTAGTCACAAACCTGTCACCTGTGTTTGCTCTCTCAGCATTCCTGTTGTTTGTCGGAGGGTTGGCTCTGCTCTGGGTGCTCTCTGGTATCGCCCTCTTCGCCATCGTGGCCTCGGCCGTCGTCAATGTTTTGCATGTCACCACTTTCAGCCTGTTGAACCGTTATTACCCACATCTGACAAAGGTAACGTACTGACAATTAAGCATGAGTTTAGTTGCCTTGTTTGGAACAAAGTTTGTGTTGTAAATTAAAGTGGATCTATTATACTCATTTTAAGTTCAATGTTATTATTCATGAGCTCTACTAAAGTAGCTCTGACATTCATCAGACCTTCATTCACTGTCTGAAACAACCTTTTAGCTCCCTTAAAGACATCTCTCTTCTGATTGGCTGCCTGAGAGATGAGCTACTGGCTCACAGGTGTTGCTTGCAGATAACTTTTGACTTATTAAATATGAACTGTATACATTCAGTCGTCACTTTATTAGGTACATTTCTTCAGCTTCTTGATAATGGACCAAAATCTGAGGAATATTTCCACCACCTCGTTGAATCTGTGCCATGAAGAATTAAGGCAGCTCTGAAGGCAAGCAGGGGTCCAACCCTGCGCTAGTAATATGTAACAGAAAATAAGGAGCATAAGGAACATGGCAGGTCCTTTTTAGACATAAACAGGCATACATTTTCATATCATCGGGTAATGTTAAAAAGTTTGTAGCTTGCATTGGAAACGTTTGTTTTCTTAGTGGATGTAATCAGTTTTTCTCTTCGATAACAGAAAGGTGTAATCGAGGGCGAGAAGACAGAGTGTGAAACTTCAACAGAGAAGGATTCGAAGGCCAACTAGTTTTTCTTCTTCTGCCTGCCTGAAGTTTTGAGTCAGCCCTGCTGAATCCAGGAGGTTGCGATGCAGTGATACAGACTCCTGAACGTGCACTATGGTGTTTTGTTTGAAATCTGCTGTTGTAACAGATCTCATTGTTATTGTATGTCTTAAGCCTAATATTGTTATTATTTCAATAGTCTCACTGTAGTGGAGAAAGAGAGAGACCCATGGAATAGCTAATATTGAACCTACCTCATTTGCTAAGTCAAGCAGCCTTGTTTTAATCAAATGCCAAAGACGCAGGCAGCGTTCCGATCTGCAGAGTGAAGCCGATGACGAGGTGTTTTAAACGTGCACTCTTTTAATGGCCACTCCTTTGATTGTGTGAAGACTTACAGCTGTGTAGTAGTGTGCCTGTGTTATTTATCCATCCCTTATTTGTAGCGTCCAGTTTTAAAAGCTCTCAAAAAACATTCAGTGTGAGGGCTCATTGACCAGTGAGGGAGGCTTTATGTGAGGCTCATTTCAAGAACTAGAGAAAAGGGGGAACTCATGCACTTGCAGTGTTACTTTATTTCTCCCCTCCCCTCCAAAGAAAAAGGTCATGCACTACTTCATTACAGATGAACATTTTGTTAGAATGGAAATGCCGATATGTTTGTGTGTTCGACTACAGTGTACAGCTACTTGATGTTAAGTGAAATGCACCAAAATGACTGTCATGTGTTTATGTTTGCTGTTACGTGTGAAGAGGAACGCTGTCTTCTGTCCAAACAGGGGTGAAAATATTCTGATGGGTCGCTCCAAAAAATAAAGAATGGTGACAAATGTTGTGTAGAACATGCAGTTGTAGTTATTTACTGTACACAGCTGTTTATTGGTGTGATATCAATCATAATGAGGCCAAACTCCATGTACTGAGAAGATGTTTATCCATACTGCATATTGTGCATCAGACTGCATCATGACTGAACACAGATTAAACATTGTTGGGGTAAACTGAACCCAGTGCACGCTGTATGGTATGTTTCACTATTCTATCAACATTTCTGTACTTTATTTCTCTTATTATCAAAAACCATCTGGTCTTCGCTTCATCCAAGTCACATCTGGGGTTTATCTGGCTTTAGCTGGAGTAAGTGAACTCTTGTCGAATTTAGCGATAATGATGTTCATTAGTTGTTTGATCCCTGGTTTGTTTCTGGGAAAAGACATGAATGCAGCCTCGGGAGGGGTCACGAGCCTGCGTAAATGGGAGGTTTGCGTCAGGAAGGGCATCTTGTGTAAAATCTGTGCCAAATCAAGTGTGGATTCATTTTGTCCGCCCTCAGGGCAAGGGAGTAGCTCAAACTATGTTAGTGTTTCTCCAGTGTTTTCTATGAAAGCTGAAGTGATAGAGGCGTTTTGGACCATTCCTCCCTGGGCTGTATCACATTTGATGATACAGCCACTCAGGTATAACTGCTGGAAATGGTGTCTGCTACTTGCAAAGGCTATGTTATAGACAGAAGTAGAAATTAAAAGGAGGGAAGCAGCATGGTTTACACCAACTCTATGGATGCTTCAACCACCGAAAAAAATTCTCAAAATATCTTACTTTCAATACAATAAACTGAAGATTTTGAATTATTGGCGGCAAAAAAAAATATTTTTCTAGTGGCAGAAACAAGCTCCCACACCAACCTTCTTTCAGTACAAACAGCATAGAAAGGGCTCTGGTACATTGCAACCATGCTTCCAGTACCATCTCCAAAACCTGGAAAACCTGCTCCCGAGTTGTTCTTGGAAGAGTTACTGGGACAAGGATGAGAAAGTCCAGGCTGAGGCTGAACACACCACGTGTACTCGACAGTATCTTCAATTCGAATATATGAAAAGTAAGAGTGAGTGATACGGAAATCCTGACAAATCCCATTTTGTTTAAACTGTATATGCTGGAATTTTATTGCAAGTAAATGCTGCTTTACTTTCCCTCACATGCTCTATTTTGGTTGGTTGTTTTTTAAGCAATTCTATTCACTCTGTAGCAAGTATATGAATTACTTTGTGTAGTAGCCCTAATTTTGACTGGGTTGGTGTTTGGAACATGGCTAAACAATCATCAACTACCTTCATTTTTATACACAGGACATATGTGACTCCACAAAGACTTAAAGCTGGCCCAAATTGTACCCTTTGCATCTTAGATTCCTGGAGTGTCCCTGTTTCTTTTTTAAATGACTTAATAAATTAAAAAATTAATAAATTAAAACTACATGAGGCTCAGAAACACTTGATGGTTGACAGTCACAAGCCAGAAACTTCTGTTGCTCATCTTGAACTGTCCACAGCCAAAGGTGTGGAGGATCTTAAGTCTTTATTTTTATCTCATTTATCGCACGTTCTCCTTAAATTGCTTAAATTGCTGGCTGTCTGAGTGGTGTCCCAGAAACGATGTGGGCTTCATAGCTAATTGGCAAACCTTCTGGAGGAAACCTGGACTTGTTAGGAGAGACGGCATCCATCCCACTTTGGATGGAGCAGCTCTCATTTCTAGAAATATGGACAAATTTATTAAACCCCCCAAAATATGACTATCCAGAGTTGGGACCAGGAAGCAGAGTTGCAGTCTTACACGCCTCTCTGCAGCTTCTCTCCTCCTGCTACCCCCCCAAAAACCCATCTCCATAGAGACTGTGTCAGCTCCCAAACAGACAAAAAACAAACTAAAAACCAGCAACAAACAACTTAAACATAAACAATTACAAAGAAAGAACAATACAGTATCCACATCTGAACCAAAGAGTAAAACAGTGAAATGTGGATTATTAAATATTAGTCTCTGTCCTCCAAGTCTCTGTTAGTACATGACTTAATAATTGATCAACAAATTGATTTACTCTGCCTTACAGAAACCTGGTTGCAGCAGGATGATTATGTTAGTTTAAATGAATCAACACCCCCGAGTCATTCTAACTACCAGAAATCTCGAAGCACAGGCCGAGGGGGCGGTGTGGCAGCAATTTTTCACACCAGCCTATTAATTAATGAAAGACCAAGACAGACTTTTAATTCATTTGAAAGCCTGATGCTTAACATTGTCCACCCCAGCTGTGAAACTCAGAAACCAGTCTTACTTGTTATCATCTATCGTCCACCTGGGCCTTACACAGAGTTTCTGTCTGATTTCTCAGACTTTATATCTAATTTAGTTCTGAGCTCAGATAAAATAATTATTGTGGGTGATTTTAACATCCATGTAGATGCTAAAAATGACAGCCTCAACATGGCATTTAATCTGTTATTAGACTCAATTGGTTTCACTCAAAATGTAAAAGAACCCACCCACCACTGTAATCACACTCTAGATCTTGTTTTAACATATGGCATAGAAACTGAACATTTAACAGTGTTTCCTGAAAACCCTCTGCTGTCTGATCATTTCCTGATAACATTGACATTTACAATAATTGATTACACAGCAGTGGAGAGTAGACTTTATCACAGTAGATGTCTTTCTGAAAGCGCTGTAACTAAGTTTAAGAATATAATCCACCCACTGTTATCATCTTCAATGCCCTGTACCAACATAGAGCAGAGCAGCTATCTGAACGCTACCCCAACAGAGGTCGATTATCTTGTTAATAATTTCACCTCCTCACTACGTACGACTCTGGATACTGTAGCTCCTGTGAAAACTAAGGTCTCTAATCAGAAGTACCTGACTCTGTGGTATAATTCTCAAACACGTACCCTAAAGCAGATGACTCGTAAGCTGGAGAGGAAATGGCGTGTCACAAATTTAGAGGATCATCATTTAGCCTGGAGAAATAGTTTGCTGCTTTATAAGAAAGCCCCCCGCAAAGCCAGAACATCTTACTATTCATCACTGATTGAAGAAAATAAGAACAACCCCAGGTTTCTCTTCAGCACTGTAGCCAGGCTGACAAAAAGTCAGACCTCTTTTGACCCAACCATCCCTTTAACGTTAACTAGTAATGACTTCATGAACTTCTTCACAAATAAAATTTTTATCATTAGAGAAAAAATTACCAATAATCATCCCACAGATGTAACATTATCTACAGCTACTCTTAGTACCATTGATGTTAAGTTAGACTCTTTTTCTCTAATTGATCTTTCTGAGTTAACTTCAATAATTACTTCCTCCAAACCATCAACGTGTCTTTTAGACCCCATTCCTACAAAACTGCTCAAAGAAGTCCTGCCATTAATTAATTCTTCGATCTTAAATATGATCAACCTATCTCTAATAATTGGCTATGTACCACAGGCCTTCAAGCTGGCTGTAGTTAAACCTTTACTCAAAAAGCCATCTCTAGACCCAGCAGTCTTAGCTAATTACAGGCCAATCTCCAACCTTCCTTTCATATCAAAAATCCTTGAAAGAGTAGTTGTCAAACAGCTAACAGATCATCTGCAGAGGAATGGTTTATTTTACGAGTTTCAGTCAGGTTTCAGAGCTCAGCACAGCACAGAAACAGCTTTAGTGAAGGTTACAAATGATCTTCTTATGGCCTCTGACAGTGGACTCATCTCTGTGCTTGTCCTGCTAGACCTCAGTGCAGCATTCGATACTGTCGACCATAATATCCTATTAGAGCGATTAGAACATGCTGTAGGTATTACAGGTACTGCACTGCAGTGGTTTGTATCATATCTATATAATAGACTCCAGTTTGTGCATGTAAATGGAGAGTCCTCTTCACACACTGAGGTTAATTATGGAGTTCCACAGGGTTCAGTGCTAGGACCAATTCTGTTTACATTATACATGCTTCCCTTAGGCAGCATCATTAGAAGACATAGCATACATTTTCACTGCTATGAAGATGACACCCAGCTCTATCTGTCCATGAAGCCAGATAACACACACCAATTAGTTAAACTGCAGGAATGTCTTAAAGACATAAAGACCTGGATGGCCGCTAACTTTCTGCTTCTTAATTCAGATCAAACTGAGGTTATTGTACTCGGCCCTGAAAAGCCTAGAAATATGGTATCTAACCAGATTCTTACTCTGGATGGCATTACCTTGGCCTCCAGTAACGCTGTGAGGAACCTTGGAGTCATTTTTGACCAGGACATGTCTTTCAATGCACATATTAAACAAATATGTAAGACTGCTTTCTTCCATTTGTGCAACATCTCTAAAATTAGAAATATCCTGTCTCAGAGTGACGCTGAAAAACTAGTTCATGCATTTATTACTTCCAGGCTGGACTACTGTAATTCATTATTATCAGGATGTCCAAAAAACTCACTGAAAAGCCTTCAGCTAATCCAAAATGCTGCAGCAAGAGTACTGACAGGGACTAGAAAGAGAGAGCATATTTCTCCTGTTTTGGCTTCCCTTCATTGGCTTCCTGTTAAATCCAGAATTGAATTCAAAATCCTGCTCCTCACATACAAGGTCTTAAATAATCAGGCCCCATCTTATCTTAATGACCTTGTAGTACCATATCACCCTATTAGAGCACTTCGCTCTCGCTCTGCAGGCCTACTTGTTGTTCCTAGAGTTTTTAAAAGTAGAATGGGAGGGAGAGCCTTCAGTTTTCAGGCCCCTCTTCTGTGGAACCAGCTTCCAGTTTGGATTCGGGAGACAGACACTATCTCTACTTTCAAGATTAGGCTTAAAACTTTCCTTTTTGCTAAAGCATATAATTAGGGCTGGACCAGGTGACCCTGAATCCTCCCTTAGTTATGCTGCAATAGACATAGGCTGCCGGGGGATTCCCATGATGCATTGAGTTTTTCCTTTCCAGTCACCTTTCTCACTCACTATGTGTTAATAGACCTCTCTGCATTGAATCATATTTGTTATTAACCTCTGTGTCTCTTCCACAGCATGTCTTTTATCCTGTCTTCCTTCTCTCACCCCAACCGGTCGCAGCAGATGGCCGCCCCTCCCTGAGCCTGGTTCTGCCGGAGGTTTCTTCCTGTTAAAAGGGAGTTTTTCCTTCCCACTGTCGCCAAAGTGCTTGCTCATAGGGGGTCATATGATTGTTGGGTTTTTCTCTGTATCTATGAAGTGCCTTGAGGCGACTTATGTTGTGATTTGGCGCTATATAAATAAAATTGAATTGAATCTCTGGCAGTTCATCTACCTTTCTTCCTTCATTTCTTTCCTCTTGCCTCCTTCGGGACCTATTTTTTTTTTCTTTCTCTGGTCATCATTCGTACCTTTGCAGATTATATATTTAACAAAAGACATTACAATTCTGATTGGAAAAAGGAAAAATAAAAATCACTCACACACACTAGATATGATTCTCATAAAATCTTTAATGGAGGTGATAACATGCAAAAAAAAAAAAAAAAAAAAGAAGAATAAAATGAATTATTTAGGAACGCTACTATAAAAAGAAACGAGAGGCCTTTTTAGCAATGCACCCGTTGGTGACCATCGCACCTTCTTAATAACTGAGCCATACAGGTAACAACTGAGATGTGACAATATGCTGGAGGATAAACAGGGAAGCATCCCCAGTGTGGGAAAAGTGGCTGTTAGTTTTGTCCCCATTCCCAACATTTCAGGATCCATGTAACTGGCGCGTCGCCACCGGAAGGCATTCATGAGTTTGTTGCCGGGGTGCAGTGAGAGTTTGTGCTCTGTCGGCATCTAGAAATGTGATGCAGCATTTATTCAAGACTGTGTGAAGCTACATAACAAAGAACAGTGAGCAGAAGAAAAACCGTTACCAAGCATCCTTATTCGAGACAGCCACCATTGGGAAAATACTGATACCTGCCATGAAATGATTGCTGGCATTAAAGTCATTCATTTCATGGGTTACTTCTTGAATTTAAGATCAAACCATTAATTCTGTTAAAATGTTCATTTAGAAAGCCATGTTTTACAAAATAATGAGCATGCTGGTGCGAAATTATGTTGACCTCTTTAAACATTACAGAAAAAAAAACTTGATACATGTATTAGAGGATATGCATACCTTAAAAAAATGCAAAAGTAAAAAGAATTAAAAAAAAAAAATACTGTGAGAAACTGTGAGAACTTTATCAGGCACTCTGATACATCACTCTTTATCTCACGCTTTAATAAGACTGTACATTTTGTGCATTTCATTACCAAGTCAAACAAGGTACTTATCAAAGTCGACCACCATGGATGATGTTTTTCTTTTAAAAATAAAAATAAAAAATAAAAAAATTTTAAAAAAAAGGAAAAAAAAGAAAATTAAAAACAAAACTTTAAAAAAAAAAGGAAAAAAAAAAAGCGCATACACCTCACATGTAGCGGAAAAACGCACAAAAACAAAAAACCAAATCCTTTTCTCCTATTTGAACAGCAATGAAAAAAAGCTTAAGGCAAGATGCTGAACACAAAAATCCAATAGTTGATCTGGACTGATCTTTGTTCAGCTCTGGTGTTTGTTGGCATTTACCAGTTCCATCAGTAATCATCAAGAAGACTAGTGTTTTTTCCCCCCGATAGTTGGCTCTCTGTCTCAGGCGTCTTTTACTACAGGTCATGAGAATCCATGACTTCCTCTCCACACCTCCTGAGTCTGCTCGGAGTCGCCGTCTCCTTCCATGCTTTTTTACGCTGGCAGGCTCAGCTTCTTGCCTTTCAACACTGAGGGATATAAAGTTAGACAGTCATCAGGTGAGAGCCATCTTTATTCCTGCAGCCACACGTTATTTATTCCACTATGCACTGACACTACACATGTAAGATCACTTAAAAGTGGACCATTCCTCAGTCTGTGTTCCCTCTTTGTGGCTCAAAGGCTTTGGGAAAGCTGTCTTTTAAAGATGAACCGATCACTAATGCTACAAATTAAACATTAATTTTAAAAGGAATCATTTTCATTTCCAGCAACTCTCTCTTTTGCATTCAAACAGTGTGACGTTACCTGATACAAGCTTTCATGTTAAAAAGGTTAATTGATCATTAGAAAAATCCTTTAAACAGCAAACAGAAAGATGTGTGAGCCCCCATTGTGCGGGAGCAAAAGGACAAGTACATCCAAGTGTGTAGTTTTGCGCAGCCGTCACATTTGATGAATACAAGCGTGAGTTTTCAGGAAAAGCCAGAGATTTTCTGGGTGACGTCAAGCTTGTTCACAGCAGTTAAGAACGCCCTCTGGCTCTTTTGAGTTAAACTGTTCCAGGAACTATGTCCCCCGAGCAGAGAATAAAAGTTCCTCTGACGTGTTGATGAATGAAAAACACATATTTCTCATGTTCAATCCACTTGCTAATCATTTTTTATATGGATGCCTTAAATGAGAGCCCTGGTTTATTTCTGGGAAAGGACACAAACCCAGGGGGTCACAAGCTATGGGACGAGCCTGATTAAATGAGATTGGGATTGCGTCAGGAAAGGCATCCAATGTGCCAAATCAAACATGCGGATCCATCAGCTGTGATGACCTTTTAAAAAGGTCAAAAATAAGGGAGCAACTGAAAGTTCCAGATGAGGATGATAAAAAAATCATCCAAAGTTGCCCCAATCAACAAGCTACAACTAACAACCAACAAAATGAGATCCATTTAAAAAAGGAACTTAAAAAATATCAACTAAGTTGAGTTAAAATGTAACAAACTTACAAAAAACATCAAATTTGAGTTTTAAAGATCTCTGTAGTGACAAACGAGTGTCTCCACAGATGCAGCAGTTTTCTCTAATAACGCTGTTTAAACAGTGAATTGGTGTTAATGGCTCTGAAAGCCCTTTGACAGACTGGCGAGCTGCTCGGGCTGCATCCTGCCTTTTGATTTGTGCCAGCTGGGATTTGCTCCAGCCACCCCCATGAACCTGAATTAGATAAGCCGAAGGAAATGCATGGGTGGGTTTTCAAAGCACTATAATTTGGCTTTGTAAAATAGAAAGAATATTAAATAATAATAAAATACAAGTTCAGTTGACGCTAACAACCATCAAACCAGCTGGGAATTTCCAAATCATTGCACAACATCTCCTTTATGCCTTTCCCGGGACACTCGATTTACAGTAAGATAAGGAGGGAATTTTGTCTTAAACAGCCATAACTTTGGAGAATTTTCTTTCAGGAAACTTGCGCTGCTGAAACGTCAGATTAGCGTAGCCTGAACTCTAGGATGAGGGTTTTCCAGGGAACAAGACACTGGATGTTTACACTCATCCCTTTCATCAAATTTAAGGAATGATTTCAGGGCCAGCGAGGGCACGAAGAGCAACTACATCAACTAAAGTGTCCCCACATATTTCACGTCTATATAAATAATAACAAATTAGCCAATATCTGAATAATATCGATGCTTAAACCCACCTTTGGTGACATAAAGATAGAAGAAGTCACAGTAGAGGACAGTCTGGACCACACCAGCCACTATGGCAATCATGTCAAAGAAGCCCTCAAAGTAGAAACGCCAGATCCAGTTGAAGAGGTAAAGGGCCCGATACAGCCCCAGGCAGAACAGGTAGTGGGTGGTGATCGTCTCAGCCTCCCCGGTCTTGCTGATCATGAAGAGCTGAGGCAGAATTGCCACAGACTCCAGGTAGATGGAGAACGTCCACAGGATCTGCAGAAGACATTTACATATTCAGGAACACAATTTTACATTTACTCCCAAAATGTCTGGTTTGGAATAGATCATGTGCCTCACAATTTGACTGCGATACAGCAGTTTGAACTCACCTCCAGGGGAGAGAAGTCATGGTTAATGAGAACAGAAAGACCCCCGACAGGAACCACCAGGAACTCCACTCTGAAACTGTCGTGGTTTCCATCGTAGGTGGCCCTGAACTTCGCGTAGATTAGGTATACGGTGGCATATGCGCAACCGATGTAGATCAGCTGGTAAACAGCAAAGAACAGCCTGTCACTGGAGTGTTCTGGGAGAAATGGTGAAACCTATGTGAGGGTCAGGGCTGTGTGGTTGGCGGTGTCTTACCTTCATGCATGTGTTATACAGGGAGATGAAAGAGGTGAACAGATCCAAGTAACGTGTGGTGAACACAAGAGCAAACAGAATTTGGCTCTTTCCAGAGATGCCTTTAAGAAAAATATCAAGCAGAAACACAGTTTAGGCTGACATATACATCAGCAGTTCACACAAAGCTTCACAAACAGCCTGGGCAAAACAAATCATGTTTTTTCTTTATTGAACAGTGACATCTGCTGGAAAAAAGATGAAACTCCGAAGTCTCAAGAGTTCAAAAAACAAGACCGTTTCTTTTCGTTTGGATTCATTTTAAAGGGTTAATGGAATAATGAGTGATGTCAGCCTGTCCTGATTTGCCCATAGGACAGTTTTTCCCACGTATTCCAAATACATGGAGATTAGATTTATTTATTTTTTTAAGTGGCTGTGAATTGTTCATATCTGTGAGCATGAGTAAAACTGTTATCAGACTTCATGTCCTGTCCAAAGTGTACCCTGTATCTTCCCATGATACATGGTACACATGATGCAAGAACATGATGCACCACCTCAAAACCACAATCAGGTCCTAATTCTCCAGGAATCTCAACTAGTGTTTGCTCGACATTCTTCCTGATAAACATCGGGGGTTTTCAGCAAGTGCCATCTTCACTCTCTGTGGCATGTTTGAGTTTGGCGTGTTTGGTGTGTCTTTTTGGAATCGATAACAATCTTTCCTGAACAACGTCAAATGTTTTGATCCATGTTCTTTATATTCTTAACTGATATCACACTTTTTAAGGGTATTTTGGGTCGGTCATCGTGTGCCCTGATTTACTGGTGGCAGTGGTAAGAGACAGGCAACGTGGGGAAATAAATAAAAATAAATAAATAATAGGAGACACTCTTTATAAACAGACGTGGTTTTTCAACCAGTTTCTACCAAGCAGACAATATTCAAAATTATTGGTCATTAAAATCAATGACCTCAGATCAGAGGATGTTATATGTTAAGAGTGTATATTCAGAAAAAAAGCTAATTTTTTGTATGTTCATTGTATGTTGATGTCAGGCTGAGTGCATATTCATTGTCTTTCAATTTTAATGACAGACCAGTTCAATTAACAGCCTCTCAGATTCACTTTGAGTAATCTCTTCCTCAACACAAGTTAGATTTTCCCTTGGTTTCGTTTTATTGGGGATCTCCATAAGGAGTCGTGTAAGTGACTGTTAAGACCTATACGTTTTAATAAATCAATCAATATTTTAAACTTCCAGTACCTCCAGATTTAACACAAAGCTACATATTCTTCAGGTTTTAGCTTTTCACCCAAAACGCATGCGTCAACTTTTTTAATCAATCACAAATCTTTATCGAAAGTGGGACACAAAACCGCCCCCTTCTATGACTTATCTAGGACTTTAGATAATCATAGACTGCATCACTGCTGCCTATGTTGTTAGTTATTATTATTAATGCCTAAATTTTTATGTGAGTCTATAAGCATAAAATGCATTTTTAAATAAGTAAAACTTTGTACAAACTCTTTTTAGCAGGTATCTACTTCCGTAGCGCTTTCTAGAACGCCACGTCAGAAGCCAGACCCAAAAAATCGAGCCCCTCACACTTAAACAGTCAAACTATCCGAGCAGGAGTAAATGGATGTGAGGTGGAGGGGGTGGTGCTGAAACGTAGAAGCAGAAACCGCAAAAAGTTATTCTAAATATATTTGTTAAAGGTTCCATTAATGTGCTTAATTGTCCAGTAAGCAGTAGGAACCCAACTGACCGCACTCAATCCACAGATCGGAGAACGATTAACGTACAAAAGGAATTCCTTCAAAGTCAACCGTTACTTTGATGTGTCTGCGTTATATTTTCCACCAACTTTAATATTTCACTGTCTAACTGCAGCAAACTTAGTAGTAGCTTGTGATGGAGATGCAGGCAGCACTTTTTAGCTGCCATCATCAGTTAGCCCATTCAGCAGCTATTAGCCGCTGCTTCAAATGAATGAAGAGGAAACGTTAGCATTGCTAGGTAGGTAGCTTAGAGGTTGCTGCCTTAAAAGATCAGATTTTTTTTATCGATTAACACAAGTGAAACGGAACTAGTGACATTAGAAAACCTCACTGTAGCATTTATATTAAAGCTATATCCAGTGCTCACCTGCACACGACCTGCTTTTCCATATTTTGAGTAGCAGGATGATGATAGCAGCCAGATGAGAAAGATCTCCTGTGAGCCTGAAGATGTTCATAGCTGCAAAAAGAAAAATAACAGAGACACAGCTGAGAAGCTAACGTGGACTTTGAAACGGGTCACGCTTGATCCTGCCTGGTGTGAAAGATTCTTCTGCTCAACTTGGAGGCACAACACACCGGGATTCACGGGCTTGAAAATATGGCGAGAGTGCAGGTCGACGTGGAAGGGGGCGGGACAAAACACATAGACAGATTTGCATTGGACCAGAGAATGAGTGACAGCAGGAGAGGACCCGCCCACAACAAGCACGACGCTGAGAACATGAGCCCTGGTTGAATGAGGAGGGTCATCACAGACTTGTAAACCCCATAAACCTAATAACTGGCTGTGCCATCCTTGGCAGCAAGAACTGGCTGTTGATATGATTTTCTTTTTATGAAATGCTCTCATCAAAATGTTTTTTCTGGCATATGTAAGACCAGGCTTTGTGATCTTTTTAGTCATCAGTGGTTTTCTCCTCCCATGGAGGCCATTTTTGCCTGGTCTCTTTCCTATTGTTGAAGCATGAACTCTGACCTTAACTGAGCCAAATGAAGCCTTCGGTTCCTTAGATGTCATTCCGGATTCTTTTGTAACCTTGTGAATTAGTCCTCAATGCTCTTTTGGAGTAAGTTTGGCTCACAGGGCACTCCTGGTAAGCTCACCAGTGTTCCAAGTTTTCTCCATTTGTTAATAACGGTCCTCACCGGGTGGTTCACTGGAGCCCCAAAGCCTCAGAAACGTGTTTTTATTTTTTAACTCTTTCCAGACTGATAGATGTCTATGACTGTTCCTCACCTGTTCTTAAATTTCTTTAGATTGGGGCATGATGTGCTGGCTTTTTCGGATATTTCTACCCCACTTTACTGTGCCAGATATGTATTTCTTGAGTCAGCAGGTCTGGCAATTGTCAGGCCAAAAATATGGTTAATCACAGTTAAGTAATGATTTACAAGAGGGTGAAGGGAAGTGGCATGAGTGTCTGGCAGTACTTGCTGTCAAATTGGTCACAACCTCATAATTAGGTTAGCGGGGCAATTTTTTAGGCAGGGCTGAGTAGGTTTGGATAATAGATAAATGAAAAGAATCATTTAAAAACGTAATTCTGTTTTTACTGAGGTTGTGTTTGATTATTATGAAACGTGAAATGTGACAAATATGCAAAAAAGCTAAGAAGTCAGGAATGTGGTAAATCCTCTTTCAAGGCAGTGAAGATGCATAAATAACAAAATGTGGGGAAAATAAAATCAGCGAAAACAAAATTCATAGAATTTACTCTCTTGTGTGAGCACGATTGCTTCATACATATTTCTCCAAAACTACACATTCAGCTTTATTGACTTGCACTGAGTTATTTACTTTCCGCATAACCTTGCATGATATTATTACTGCCGGAGTCCTGTCACCAAATCTCTACACATTCTCAATAATTCAAAGTTATTGTTCTACCGTTCCTAGATTGCGCCATCATGTGTGCACAGCATGAGTTGACATTTGTGTCTACACGCAAAAATGTTGCCCATGTTGGGTAATAAGGGGTGATGGGGCTATTTGTGATTCCCCATCGCCAGCGACACCAAACCTCGCAATCCTTCATTTAAGAGCGTGAAATCAATTAAATGTACTTACATTTTAAACAGTAAATACTAGTAGTACAGTAGTTCATAATATCATGTTACCATAAACACAATAAACGCTTTGAATATATACAAATCCATTAATTGTACTGTAGAGCTGCACAATACAGGAAAATAAGAAGGAACTAGTAGACTTGAGGAAGTTCAGTCTACCACTTCCCATGTTGTCAGCCATTTAAAAAAAAACGGCTGATACAAGGAATCATGAGATCATTCAGTGTCTTTCAAGCCGCAGACATGGACCGGTTGTTTTGGCTGTCTCTCCTGCTCGCCCACCTGTTGGTCACAGGTAAGATCATTTTCATATCTTTGCCGTCTGTAAATAATTCCTCTAGGAAATATATGTAAAAGGCTGGGTGTGATTCATATTGATTCTCTTTTGCCTGTTTATTGCAGCTGGCGAGGATACATGTCATGTCAACATATCACAGTCAAACAACATAATCTGGAAGAAAATAGGGGAAGAAGCTGTTTTCAATTGTACAGTTATTTCCAAGTGTTCAGTAGAATTTTACTGGTTCAAAGAGAATGTCTCTCTACCGCTTCATATGAGTAAAAAGTACCAAGGAGAAGCGTCTTTTCAAATTAATTCACTTAAAGCGAGTGACAGCGGGATGTACTTCTGTGCCGCAGCAACTCAGAATGGGTGCTGCACACCGTTTGTAGGGGAGGGAGCAACTCTTGTAGTGAGAGGTAAGGACTGTTTAGAGAGAAAACTCATTTTACAGTCATTAAAATGAAGACGACGCCTTCACTTTCTTTTTTTTAGAAAATACTAAAACAGTGATGGGAAAAATCGTGTTGGTATCATTTGTCCTCTTGGCCGTCTACAGCTTGACTATAGTGACGCTCATCATTCTAAAGAAGGTGAATCACAGACACATTTATTTTAATGTGATCTATTGTACAAGCCGGACTGAAAGTCAGTTTGTGCTCACGTGAAATTAACCTTTCTCTTTCTGTTCTAGTATGGCTGCAATATGAACATCTGCAGAAAGACATCCAAAAACGACAAGGTCTCTCTCTTCTGTTTTAACTCATGTTTGATGAATCCATTGTTTTCAAAATAGGGAAAAGCCCACAGATGCAAAAAAAAAAAAAAAAAAAAAAAGAGGAACAGGAACGAACTAAACCCTCTGTAAATACCAAGGCAGAAAAAAAATCCTAACCCCCCCTCCAAAAAAAGGGCTTTATAATAAATTTTTACTCATCTTTTCCCTTATAGAAAAACGCAAATAAAAAAGTACAGTTCCAGGACGTGCTGAAAGAAATGCACAAGAAGAGAAACATGGAGAAAAACAATCAAACAGCAAGCAGAAGCTCTTCTGAAGTTGAGGTAAATGTTGTTGTTGCAGCATGTTGAGGTTAGATTTAGTCAAATAGACAGATTGTGTAACTTCTGCCGCAGGATATCTGTACAAAATTCAATTTAACTGTTTTTGACCAAGTTTTAATATCGTTTCAGCCCTCGAGCAACGACCTGCAGCATTCTTCTGATGACATCTATCAAAATGTCTAAGCTTCATTCAAGGAATTGATGAATTCAGACCTCCATCATCTTGACGGAAAGGAAATTGTAAAGCCATTAAACACCAGCTGGATGATGCTGTTGAGTCTGAGGAAACAAGCAAGTCTGCAAAGGATGCAAGTCATTTGTGCTTCTAATCTTTTCTCATGAAATGAGACATAAAAACTACAAAACCAGCGTGGACCAGGCGACTATTTCCTCTCTAAACGTCAAGGCTCTTACACAACCCGCCTCTCACAAAGCATTCGAAGTTGTGTTGGTCTCCACCGCGCTTCCACAGCTTCCTTGTTGCTCATAACAACTTTTTCCAAGGATTTTATTTTCAGGACTTTCTGCAACACAAAAGGGGGATAATTAGACGATCCACATTAGAGGAATTACATCTGAATTTCACTTCTACAAAAAGCAAAATGTTACACCTTTTATTGCACGAATCATTAATCACGACGATTACTGGCAGTGAACTGACATGAAATGATAAAGCCATTTCTCATTAAAGGGGTCATGGCACTTTTTTGATAGCGCTTAATGTTTGTTACATTATTGACCAAGAATTTCTTTAAAACATTCTTAAAATCTAATCAAAAACATAAATGTACCACGGATAGATTTTTTTTACCATTTTTAATTAGAAACAACACATTTATAGAATCTGATACCAAAACATAGAACAAGATACAGCACATGTCTGTATGTCAAATACAGCTTATGTTATCATAGGAAAAGAGAGGGCCTTGTTTCTCTTTAGAGAAATCACAGTAAACTTATTAGAAATTCACATTAAGGCAGTGTTTAGCATTCTGAGCCAGTTGTGAAGCATATCCCATCCCCTAAATCTCAATACATTTTACATTATAATGTCCATTCATACACTGGATTATAATCCTTAGATTAGTTTTCACCATTTACAGCCTTTATTCAAAGTCTGCATAAACTGCCCCGTTTGGGCTTCTCTCTACTGTAAACTCAAATACAGGTGATGCGAGCCACTTGAATCATGTTTTGTTTTTTTAATCTGCATGGAGGTTATTAACCATCAGGTTTGTGACACTAACTGTCTTTTTCATCGGGTAAAATAAGGCATTTCATTAACTGGCAAAATGAAATTTTTTGTTCTTGATGAATACCTTTCATTGATCATCACTGTTGATGCCAGAGCTTGTGAGACCTGAGTTTAAGTGACAATAATTTCTGATGTTATGTGGCCACTTTATGCGTCTGCATCTGTGAAAAGCTAAATGGAGTGTTTTTACCTTTCTCTCCCTCTCCATTATATAGATGATATATAAAAGCATCATAAACAGACAAAAAAAATGAAACAAAATATTTTTTGTGTACAAAATGATCAAAAAAATCAAAGTCGACACTTAAATGATAGTCTTCAAGAAATAACCACATGACAAGTTTTTTGTTCCAGAGATGCGAAGCTGTTAACTAAATACTTCTCTTCAAGTAGATGCTTGAGTTTGTGTTTCAGTTGACTCTTTAAGGATCGAGAATGTCTCGACTATTTGTTCTCATTGCTAAAGCAGCAATTTAACATCCAACTTCAATGTTTGCATGAGTAAAGTTCCTTTAGTTAAGTTCATTGTTTACTCAGAACCTTTTGGCCTTCCGAACATCCACCTTATAATGTAGGATCCTGATAAGTGTAGCTGAACAGTTGGTGGGATTCTGTCATAAAAATATATCTCACAAACTAATTATAAACTAACAAACTATTATAATGCTGAATTTGTGCCCCACCCAACCCAACAACCAGTAAATGTTTAAGAATGGGAAGTAAAATACCACTTTTAAATCAAAGTAAGTGGGATAAAGTCTAGATATATTTGCACCCAGATGAAAATTGCCATTTAAAACATTTACTTTTTTCCACTTCAAATATTTAAAGCCCCTTGATTTGTTTGATTTTAAGGTACTTGATGATTTACAGTTGTTCCCTGTTAAAATTTCAATATATTCACTCATTTAAATATACAAAAATACTCATTTTAAATTATTCATTTACAGATCCCAACTACAGGCAATTAAGCCAGGTTCTTTGAATACCGAGAATACTGATATTAGCCATCAATATACTTTGTGTCAACTGTGTGACTGTTGCGAATGGAAAACGGCCTCCAAGCCAGGACTTGCAGAGCAGCGACACACATGGGCACCAAGCAAACCAAGTAGAACATGGCTCTGTGGAGGCTCTCCAAGGCACTAAAAACAAGGACAAACAAAGTGTTGGTGTAGTTACATTTATTTACAGCTGAATCATCCTGACTGTCACAATGCTAATTACGGAAACTGCAAAAGCATGCCTGTGCATGTTGACTGTGACTCGTTTAAATGGTGTAAAGAGGAATCAGTGGACGTACAAAACCATAAAGATCTAAGATATTTCAAGAGTCAGTTTATGTGCAAGGAATCGCTGTGAGCCAAAAGCACTCTTCAGATTCCTCTAAACAGTTTATGACAAGGTCTTGGCTCTGAACGATGTCAATGAGAAACACTATCCCTAATATGGCCAATCATGCTCATGGCTATGAGCACAATTTAACCACCCACTGGTTAAATGTTATGTTTACGAGGGTTGCCACTTAGAAGAAAGGTGGTCTAAAGGGAGCTTATTTTTATTTTCACGCAGTGGATCAAGTGAGGGCCTGCGATAAGATATAACAATTAATTGAAACTGTGACACATACAAATCCACTGTAGGAGAGCCCAAGAAAAAAAAACAAACATTGTAGATGGAAAACAAATGTTTCAGTGGTTCAGATTTTAGAAAATTATATAAACAGTGACCTTAGAAAAAAAAAGGCCAAATCAGAGAGGCTGTCTCTTGAAACTGGTGTTTATTCAGTTGACTATAAAGTCGATTTTCTGCATAATAAAACTAAATAGCAACCATAGAAAAAAATGTTGTTCTCCTTCAAATTAAATGTGCCTCTATTTAGATTATCTGAAGTGATAAGGGATCACAGTGGTGGATTTTTGGTGGTTTATTTTACTACTTTACAGTTTTAACTTTTTAGATTAGCTTCTTATTCTGCATTTGTTTAAAATCTAAAACACACTTTAAATCCATCAGTGTCATTACAGTTTATTGGTCAAAGTTAGATTCTTGTTACATGGTGCTATTGTTTTATACAGGATGGATTATCTACATTTCAATAGAAAAACGGGTTATTTATACTATAATGGGATAAACGGCCCCAGGCTTAAAGCTGAATAGTAACTGAACGCTTTGGAAAACGTACTACATTAAACATGGGTATCAGCAGCTGCAGCAACTAAGGCCCTCTTATTTTTTCCTCAGGTTTTTAGTGCTTACTGTACAGCAAGTTATGACATAAAGTATTAACAGACAGACTTAGGACACATGTCATAGATTTATGGGTATAATCTTAAAACCAGCTCCAAAAACATTTGGGCCCATTAAGTCAACAAGTAGCAAGAAACTCTCTGTACCTCGGATCTGAATCCTTTGTGACATCCTTCAGCTGTTCATACCCAAAGTGGTTCAGGATATTTAACACTATCATAGGAGCCAGAGACTGAGCTGGCTTTGTGAACAGTGCATTTGTTCCAAACACCATGGAAGAGAGAGGGGAACTACAGGAGGCGAGGAAGAGAAGAAAACGCATCATCACACATTAAATCATAAACTTGTTTCATTGCGTGTTAGTACACAGATTTGTGAGTGCTTAAATGAAATAATGTTGCATATTTTCCTAGTTTATGTAGTAAAATCAGGAGGTTTTAAAACAATGCTGTAGCAGCCAGAGTTAATGAAGTGGTTTATATTTGAATCTGAGGAATGACTGAATTAGTCATTTGTGCTGACGTTCATATTTATAGTCATGATGATAGTGACACAAGTCAAGGGGATGGCAGGGTTGGTCTGCAGGCCCACCAGTTTGGTCCATCTCTGAATAAATACTAAATAAATACTAATAATATTCCCATCAAACTCAGCTGTTCTTTCTTACATATAACTGACAGAAATAGTGCACAAGGTAAATGTCTCGGCTGATTAAAATTTTGGCTTTGTCGGTATGACATAAAGGACAGTGGTGTCCAAACTGTCGACTGTGTTTCTTACCTGCGCTTGTATTTCTGCAGGTCAGTGTCAATAATGTCAGCCAAAGGCAACCCAAAAAGACTGAAGGAGGCCTGAATTATAACCCTGTATAAAACATAGAAACCGAAAAGAAATAAAATCAATGCAGTATAGTAAAAGAAAAAAATCTTTTTACATATCAAGACAAACAAGCCCAGCAGTAACTTCTTACATGTTAATGGTGAGGAAAAATGCCATGAAATAGTAGTGCTGAGGACCAATTGCTAGCATGACAGCTGCCATTCCAGCCTCCACATAGAAGATGAAGAGGATGATCCTGTAGTAGCCATGCCTATGCAGCAGACTCTGAGAGCTCAGCACTAAAAGCTAAAATGAGGACAGTCAGGAACAAGACATTGGGTTAGGCAAAGCAGATGATTAAAAAGCTGCAAGTATTTTAAAACCCTTTCCTTTTCGGTGCTTTCAGGTGTTTATTTAGACCTCTGACATTTGAGCAAGGTGGAGAGTTGGCAGCCGAATAGCTCTATTTATGAACTATGTGGTAAACGAATATAAATAAATGGTTTTAAGTAGTTATTGCAAATATTTCTGCCCAAAATACTACAAAAACTGTCCATTTAACATTGTCTATATCCCCTGTATTTCAACCTTGTTCCAAATTGAGAACTGAAAACTGGCACCACCTGAGTACGGATTTCAAATTTTCCAAGCTTACCAATTCCTTTATCAGTGCAGTCAGCAGTAAATATCAACTGAAAATGATCTTTGTACCTCACTGTTCAGGACCTGTGACTGTAATGGACTAAAGCAATCAGTGTGGTATTTTAAAGCATTTATTCTAATCTTTATGGGGAAAAAAACTAAAACACTAACACTGTGGGACGATACCTGTGGACAGATGAATGCTGCTCCATACATGATGCTCTTTGCCAATGATGGAAGCACATCTGGAGGAATCAGGTGCTCAGTAAATATCATGGTAAAATTATTAAAGAAGGCCAGCATGAACACCTGGAAGAAGTTCATTAGTACAAATAGCTGAAAGTCCCTGTTGGTCAGGATTTGCCATGTCAACGTTTTCAACGTGGAGAAGGAGCATGCCAATGGATGCGAAGTCTGATCAACAGACGCGGGAGCATCTGATTGAGATGCTTTATTGTCAAAGCGGCTCTCGCTGTGGAAGCCTGTGTAGAGCATGCAGCCACAGCTCAGGATAGCAATCAGCACAGCGAATGCCTGAAAGGCCAAGAAGTCTTCCATGTTGTTGGAAACCACACCACAGAAGAGGACACTGGATGAGCCAATGAGAGAAGCCACCTGGGAAATAAATAAGAAGGGATATGAAAAGAATGACGTGCTTAGGTACATAGAGAGAATAGACGTCAGGATGAAGGGCCTACCTGGTTGTACTTTATGAGTCTAAGTCTGTTCTGATGATGGCTGGAAATCTCTGCAAACAAGGCACATTGTGCCAACAGCACAAAAGTTAGCATGCCATCGAAAGCACACAGCGCTACTGTCAAGTGTAAACCACTCAACCAGTCGCCAGGGGCGTAGGAACGCCATGGGAACCAGGCTAAAAGAAAAGCTAGCGAGTAGAGGGGAGCGCCGTACAGGATGGAGAGACGTCGCTGAGAGCAGCAGGGTACCCTGGAGTTATCTTGCAGGTAACCAAAGAGAGGGTCATTAACTGCATTCCACACCATGTACACCACCTGTGGATAGGAAGCATGTAAAAGTGTTAATAAAAACAACAACAAGGAAATCTGTCAGAAATTTTAAAAAAAAAAGAAGTAAACTTTAAAATAAATAAATAACACAGGAACTTTACTGCCATTTAATTGTTTATCCATTGGTTAATCACTTATGAACTTGTATTATGTATGACAATGTTGGAGGTTTTTATCATCAGGAAAAGCTGTAAAACTTGTGAAAAAAAGAGTTAAGCCCAAAACCTATGCCGTTCTTTGCATTTTCCACATCTATCCCTTGGTCCATATCAAAGTCTTTACCAAGCCGATCCTTGTCTTTGTGACTCCTGCTAGTCCTCCTTTTTCATTATTCCACCCATTTTGTGCAACATATCAGTACCACTGGGCGCAAAACTGCCTCACAGCATAATGCTACCACCACCATGTCCAAAGCTGATGGAGCATTCTTAAGATTGAAAGCCTCAACTTTACTTCTCAAAAATTCCTTGCCACTGTGTCCAAATAACTCCATTTTTTTGCCTTGTTTGACCAGGTTAGGATTAAATCTTTTTTTTTGGCTTGTCCATGTGAGCAGCTGCAGATTTCAGTCTAACTTGAAGATGCAGACTTTGGGGGAGGGGCTTTCTATCTCGGTTGACACACTTGCAGTCCATGGCGATGTAAAACTCACTTCACTCTGGACGGTGACGCTGGTGCTCCAGCAGTTTCCAGTTCACAGTAGCCTTCAGCTTTGGTGGTTTTCGAGCTTTTCCTGAACATCATAACCCATTTCCTATCATCTGAGAGTGACAGTTGGGGTGTTCTTCTAGACCTCTGCAAATTGCATTTGAATAACTTGTTTAAACTGATGATCTTGGAATTTGCATTTGTTTAGAAATGTTTCCAAGAGACCTTCCCATCCTGTGTAAATCAGCAGTTTTCCTGCTTAAATATTCACTCAGCTCTCTGGACTTTCCCATTGTTCTAGGTATTTGTTATTCCACTGAGTGCCATCAAGCAAATCCTTTTTATAGTGGTAGAGAGAAACTACAATTACTATTCAATCATAATCAGTAATCGTTAGGTTACTAAAAGAAGTCATTCCTGGGCATGCATGTTAGACATCGACATCGGCTTATATTAGCCCTCTTGACTGCAACTGAATCACTTCACAGATACTGAAGTGATTTTATGAAGATAGAAATTCCATAGAAATTCTTATGGGTAATCTTTTCTTTTTGATGCTTTGAAGAATTCAGAAGCCAGTTGTTTTTTTATTTTAAGCAACCGGCTCTTTAAATTGTACTCTACAACTGTGCAACTCACAGAGTATTGGTCAAGAAGGACAGGTCAACATACTCACTTGTGATTGGTGAAACGCTCCTTCGGATATCTTGTACCTATTCAGGAAGAGTTTCACATAGTAGAAGCTGAACATATTGTTTATCATGCTAGACCCCAGAGTGGTCATGGCATAAGCCAGCGCTGCAGGGTTCACCCCAAAGTTTATCAGGTGTCGGAAGACATTCATTGTTCCGGTCTGGAAACGCTCGAGACAGGTTTCACCTTCACGCCCACGAGAGCTTAACCAAGTTAAATGTGTCTTTAAACGAGCAAGGAGCGAGGAGAAGTTGTTGTCACCTGCAGCACCGGTTTTACAACGCTACTGCTGTTTAGCATTGCTAACGATACTGCTGTAAGAATAGCAAAATTCCACAGGGCAAAAAAAAAAAAGAGTCTGGTAATGAGACGGATATTGTTCCTGTTCACTAATTCCCATGAATGTACACTTGTTAGGAAGTAACACTTGCTAAATATTTACCCAAGCATTGTAAAAAACATAAAATCTACCCCAACGAAGCTGTTTTAGAGTCACCAACGGGCGGGACTTCAGGATAAGAAACACGATCTGATTGGGCATAAAAAGTTCCTTCCTTATATTTACTGCTTCGTAATTCGTCAATACAAATCTCCGTCAGGCAACGTGGGACGTTACGACAGTGAAACCTGATTTTAAAATATTTAACTGTCATTCCTTATTGTAACTTTATTTAACTGTGCATAAGGATAAAAAACAAGTAAAATGTGTTCAGTGCGTTTTTTAATTAATCGATTAAATTTCGTATATGCTCTTTCTGCCTCCTGCCGGATGCTGGGGTGATTTGCCACGTTGCTGTAGACAACAGACTTTAAAGCCTCTCACACACCGGGGACGATGTGAGTTACGTTTGACCACTCGAGGCGGTGGACTGCGGTCAGCTTCTAGCCGTCAAACTCGAGTGTGTGGGGCTTCTGTCGGGTGGAGTTTTGGGTCACCCCTCGGTTTGAAAATGCTAACCGACATGATTTTGGAGGAAGAATTTGAGAAGAATGGAGAGTCTTGGTACAACCAGCAAGAGCTCGAACATGGTAAGAGCCGCTCAGCCCTGAGGTCGCACCCTAACTCTGACTGTGTCTGTGTGGGCAGGTTGTGTTACTCCAGTTTTATGTTTTATTTTAAATGAGTAAATTAATGAGCGTTACTGCTACTGTCTGCCTATTGTAGCTATTTTTTTAGTTAAGTTTCAGTTAGTCTCCAGAGTGAGTTTGCTTATTAACGTTGAGTTTTTATTTAGTTATGCTATTTTTATGCTAGGTTAAGTGTTAAATTAGTTGGTAGAGGTAATATTTAACACATCCAGAATAGGTATTAGTAATGTAAACACAACTCATTGTAAAACTGACTCACAGCCATGAGGATGTCTCAATAAACTTCTGCATCAGGGCCTCCTCATGCTTGTTGATCACTTCAAATTGACCAACACTAACACTAAACCTAAAACCTAAAACACTAGTTTTAGGTTTGTTCAAAAATATACTTGAAATAATTTTACTATTAGCTGAAGTGTTATCACTAATGTTAGTTGTAAGAGCCTTAGGAAAAACAGTGAGAAAAGCCCCTAAATAAGAGCTCACAGATTAAATTGAAATTGAAGTCCTTGTGGCACAGACCCACAATAGGCATGCAATCCACATGAGGTCTCCTACACAGCCAGGATTTCCTGAGGCTGTCACCTCTGTGTTTATTGTTTTCAGACTAACATGACCCCTGTCTGTGCTTCTAAGCGAGCCACACAGATCATCTAACCAATATCACTGTGAATAAGAAGGAGTAAGGAAGAGGAAGCTGTGACACTGAACATAATTATGTGTGTGGTGTGGCTGATCTGTGAATGTGTTGTTTACATTGTTTGCATTGTTATATGAATGCAACCAGAGTTAGGTTATAATTTAGTGATGTGAAATGGCCAGATAGTTGAAAATAGATGACTGACCAACCAATTAAAGTTTATTTGTAATTTATATCCTAAAATAAAGTAGATTTTCCTTTTAGGATGAGGAAAATCATGCTGCCCATCTTACAAGTATATTTTATCACATCCATCCATCTGTCCAGTCTCTTATGCTTGTTCAATTTCAGGGGTTGCACAGGGCAGAGGCACACCCTGGACAGGTCTCCAGTCTATCCCAGGGCTAAAAAAAAAACAACAACTACTAACTGAGAATTGTTAATCATTTAGTATCATGATTGAATAGATGAACTTGTAGGAAAAATTTGCTGCCTTCACTGGCAGCAGGCGGGAAGAATGACTTCCTGTAGCATTCCTCAGTGGGCATGGATAACAACAAAAATGCTTAGCATTTACACGAAGAGATTTAGGAAGAAATGTATGCCACTTCATCTCCTCCACCAACTTTATGGGCTTCAGAGTAGGATTTAAGATTATTAGGTAGTTCACTTGTTTATTTTACGTTTGTTCCCCACAAAACGTTACTTTATAATCCTGCTGGTGTACGCACTGTTAGTTCTGATTGCACACGCTTAACCTAGAAGATGTAGAAATAAAAGTATGTATGTAAAACGTGTGCAGTGAACACAAAAACGTGTCAAAAGTACATGAGCGTTGCACAAAAATGGAAAGGATAAATGTCCTTTGAGTAGCTACTTTTTAAATTTATACTTTGAGTACACTTCAGCCTCTGTGCTTTTTTTGCTTTTACGTAAGTAAAGAGGTTGCATCAGTACTTCAGCTTCTGCCAGGCCCTTTTCAAACACAATTTCCTGTCCTTCTTGAATGAAAAATGTGTTAATTTTGCCATCTCTGTTAGTGACATTTAAAGTTTATCTTGGCTTGGTTTAATTGCATTTTTATTCCCTGTACTTAGTAGTCCCACAAAAGACCAGCTTCACATGGCTGGCCAAGATCCAGTACTCATGAGAATTTAGTAGGGGAAAGGGGTCACAAGGCATGCCTTAGATTCCTCGGTGAGGGACAATGAGTTGTTGTTGTGGGTGGCACTGGTGCAAGGCTACGCTTACACACTTGCCTAATTCTTTCAGCTGTCTGTATTCGGGCACTGAGTCCATCCCGAAACTTGTGTTTGCGTGTTTTACTTGACTCCTTTTTTTTTTTCTTCTTTTTTTCTTTTTTTTTTTTTTTTGTACAGATCTTCATTTGGCAGCAGAGCTGGGGAAAACCCTCCTCGACAGAAACCATGACTTGGAGCAGGCCCTGCAGCAGATGTACTCCACCAACCAGGAGCAGCTGCAGGAAATCGAGGTGATAAATTTTAGGAAGGAACTAATCTGAGTTTTTAAGGCTCAATATGTGCTCCAGAATTTGTCTGTCAGTGTATGCAGATTCTGGTTGATTTTTACGTGAATGAGTCCATGATTAGAGGTCGCTCATTGAGAAAAGTCCATGCTGAGACATGTGAAAAGCTGTCCGACTGGAAAGTCATTGTGAAATTGGCACAGCTGAAAATAGGTTGGAGTAAAAGCTAATCCTACCCAGTCTGATCTAATAAGCCTTTGGCAAGGAGCAGATCATTTGTCTACCTAATTATTTGAAGACTTTCACTGGTTTTCCAGTAACAGAATACCACTGTTTTACTTGGACACTGTTCCTGGTTTTGATTTTGTGTTAGAGTCAATAAAATTTTGTTTTTGTATTCTAAAAATAATAAACATCCAATAGCAGAGAGACTCATATTTTAGTTCTAAGACAGCGCATGCGTAAACTGCTGATGATCTGAGTTGGAGGACACGGCACTTAGAAGGTCAGCACACATAAGAGCCTTAATTTGTTTACGTCTTCGGTGTAAGGATTTCTGGAGGTTGTTTTGGTAATCCCAATACATCTCTTTGACCCACATTGTACTGGCTACCCGCCTTTCCAGTCTCAGAGGTGTGCTTTTGTTTCACGAAACTACAAAAGGTCTGGAGAAATGCTTGCTTGATTTTAAGTTGGGACATGGAAAAATTTAAGGAGTGGTGCTACTCCAACTTGAAATTATTATTATTATTATTTTCCCTCTCTTCTATACCAGTACTTAACCAAGCAAGTGGAGCTGCTGCGTCAGATGAATGACCAGCATGCCAAAGTGTATGAGCAGCTAGACACGGCAGCCAGGGATCTGGAGCAAGGCAATCAGAGGCTGGTGCAGGACAACCGCATGGCCCAACACAAGATCCAAAAGTCAGTCTACCAGTTATTTGTGAATTACCCTTTCAAATTGTGTTTTAAATAATTATCCACCCAGTCAGCTTCCAATAAAAAATATACCACATTAACATGTTGTCGGGTGTTTGGTTTTTTTTGTTTTTGTTTTCCTTCAGTTTAACTGAGACCATCGAAGCGCTTCAGACCCTCATGGAGGACCTGCAGGCCCAAGTCGGGGAACTAAAGACTGCAGAAGCAGAGCGAAATAAGAGAGAGCTGGCAGAGCAGAGGCGCAGCCTTGGAGCACAGAGCGTGTCCTGTCTTAAAGAGCTGTATGACTTGCACCATGACAGGTACTATTTTCATCATCCACATTTAGCAACACAATGCTAATAGCTCATCTTTAGAGGAACTGTTTTCACAGAGGAAATGGTGTGGTAAACTGTACCTAGCATTGTGGATTAAAGACAGTGAGTTGTCTCGGTACTCTTGGAAAAAGCATCAATGAAACATGGCCTCAAATTATCTGGCAACACCAAGAAATATGATTCAGCGTCTTTCTTCCTTGACATGAAAGCAAAGAAGAAAAGGGAAGCTGAAAGCATCTCAACACTGAGAGCTGGGGTCCGTTTTCTCATGCTGTGGTACCTTCAGTACGCTGCTGTCTCATGTCACGTATGCTGACTTGACATCTTCAGGTCACCCAGAGAGCTTACTTTAGCTATAATCCATGAGGGAGGGAAGCTAATCCTCCCCCATTGTCACTGTTTACTTATGCGGCTGCTGCATCTCACGTCACTTATTTGGTGTATTTTGTAGAACTGTCGCCTTTAAAAATTTTGAACGATCTGTCTAGAAATTTATTTAATGGTTTAGGTGTAGTGGACTTTAAATGACATTGAAAAGAATTATGTAATATTAATGCATTAAAAATTACAATAAAGATTCTTCTCAGACTGCTTAGAGACCCAAGTAACCTCTGCCAAGAGGACAGGGAAATTTACTCTCTGCTGCTAATAAAGCTTAAGTGCTCGAAGTGTATGGTAGTAATTCAACTCAGAGCTTCTCTGAACTAGATTTTGAGGACAGTTTTATTGAAAAAGTCAAAATAGTAACGGGAGTTCTGCAGATTCTTAGTCTTTGGGTATTAAATTTTGTTGAGAAATGTAAGGTCATAAAATGTCTTTGTTGTAAAAGGACGTTAAATTAAAAACCTTAGAAGCAAAAATGACTCAGACCTGTCCTAATGTTTAATTAAATTAATATGACAATATCTACTTTGCATTATGAAGTTTTGTTTTTGTTTTTTTTTTTTATTATTGTCTTTTCAATATTTTATAATTTCCTACACTATCAAATTGGACCTTTTTAAGAAGAATGAAAAATCACTTTCACCATGATAAACATTTCATTCTCACATTGTAAGAGAGTTTGTTAGTGTCTGAGTCCAACCATGTTAGATCCAGTTCAAAGAATATTTCAGTAACGCTGGCAGCACTTATCACTTCAGGATATTCTCAACAACTCACCTCAGTATCGCTTTTGTTACTTGTTCTCTCAAAGTGATGCTCTAATAAGCTCTTTAATCACTGCCTAAGGTATCAAGCCAATGGCAGTCACCTTGTGGATGGACTCTGGTCACCTTATGGCTCGTTTCAAGACCGAAAAAAGCAACCAGACCCAGAGGAGGAGAACGCTGCTCTCCAGCGCTCCATCCAAACGCTTCAAAGCCAGATAGCTGCTGAGCGGAGCCGCAGGGAGGCTGCAGAGCGGGAGATGGAGTTGACAGCAAGGGAAAACAGCACCCTGGAACAGCAGCTGGTCCAGCTGTCAGGCTACCAGGCCAGACAAAAGGAGCTGGAGGCCGAAGTAGAACAGCTGCAGCTTCTGTGGCGCGCCGACTGCACCAAAAGGTTGATGATGATGATGATGTTATGCATGGAGAAGATTCAAACTGTGAAATTATTTTAGCTCTATTTCTGATATTGCTGTTGACATTCAGCCAAAGTGTGTAATTTTATTATTTTATATTTTTTAAATGCGCGTGTTCCCCTTCACTCTCACCCTTGTCAGGAAACCTGACGAGCTGCTGGTGCCTGACACCGTATTCTTTGCCTCGGAGGACAAGCCCTGCCCAGAGCAAAGCAAGCCAGAGGAGAAGACTGAAACTGTCGAGGAGCAGAGCAGATACGGCCGACAGAGGTGCAACAGTGACAGCGTGTTGAAGGCAACAAACCCAGATGAAATTCTCCGTAGTCACGAGCAGCTATGTATACGTCGAGCCGAGGCTGTGAAAAAGAGGGGCATCTCTCTGCTCAATGAGGTGGATGCACAGTACAGCGCACTGCAGGTGGTGTATCTGTGGCACAGAGCATTCCTAAAAAAATATCTTCTATGTCAGAATGTTTGATGCAAAAGTTTTTTGTTTTTTTTTGTTCTGTTTGAAAGCTGAAGAAAGATTTCCCTAAAATATGTTTGTTTTCCAGGTGAAATACGATGAGCTGTTACAGCGATGCCAGCAAGCCTCAGACGAGCTCAGCCACAAAGCTGTCCAGACATCCAGCAGTCCCTTTGCCAGCGGCCGCTCCCGCCGCCGCCTGTCCAGCTCTGCAGCTCTGTCTGATCTGTCCGTGCTTCTTGAAGACGGCCAGCAGCCGGAGTACAAGGCTCTCTTCAAGGAGATCTTCACCTGCATCCAAAAGACCAAAGAGGACCTCAGCGGAAACGAACAACCGGTCAGGGACGATGAATCCTCCAACTGAATGTTATTCATCTCAATATGACTTGCTCTCTGTTACACTGTTCAGAGGGTGCAGGTGCTGTAAATGCTTTCAGGCCCTCAAAGTCTTAGACATGCCTGTTGCGTCCTTATCAAAAATTAAGTGGCAAAAAGTAGCTAGATGTATTATATTTGTTGTGAGAAATATTTATAGTTGGATCAATGAACAAAAAGCACATTTTCACATGCAGACTGACTTAAATCCAAAAGTATTACGTCCGCCTGCAATAGTATTCAGTTTTTTCTTTTTTGTAATGGCTGCCCCGTGACCACTGGGCCCTTTGGTGTTTGGAAGAGAGAGGCACATGTAAGGGTGTTACGCTGTGTTACAGTGTTTGATAAGATGGCGGTTGAGTCAGAGTTGTGTAAACTGAGAAGTTGGACTGTTGTAATATTGGAAGTCTAAGGAGTTTAATTGTTAGTGTAAGTAGGTTTTTTGAAGTTGGCATTAGTTGGCTCACCAGTGGTGGTTCGGTGGCACACTAAGAGCAAAACGTACAGTAAGTGGACACTGGAAAACGAGTGTGTTAACACCAGAAAGACACAGAAAGGCTCTGCACTTTTCATGACTGAGTTCAGTTTTATTTATTTAATAACAAAAGATTAGAGATGATTAAATGTTTATTTATTTTTCTGAGAAAATTTAATCAAAGTGAAACTTCATGTACAATGCGGTGCTTCTTCTATGGTGGAAACACAAAATTAAACAAAGCATAAAAAAAATAAAATCAATGTTGTCTTTAGTTTTTTTTTTTTTTTTCTCTCCCTTTGGACCATTTCTTCCTATGTGGCTGTTTTTACTATTTTTTTTTTTTTTTTTTTTTTTTTTTTTTTTTTTGTGTGTGTGTGTGTGTGTGTGTGCGTGTGCTCGTGCTCGTGCTCGCGCGTGTGTGTGTGCTCGTGCTCGCGCGTGTGTGTGTGTGCTCGTGCTCGCGCGTGTGTGTGTGTGCTCGCGCTCGTGCGTGTGTGTGTGTGTGCTCGCGCGTGTGTGTGTGTGTGTGCTCGCGCGCGTGTGTGTGTCTTTGCTAATGGTGTCAATTAGCAAAGTAAATCATTTCAGGAAAAAAGATGATGCTTCCTCCACACACAGAGTTCATTGTTACCTACAGCAATCCAGCCATTTTTCTCTGTACCATTTCATTTTCACTTGGTCTAGTTTTTCCACACAGACGTCTGCTGCCTGCTATCTGATGGCTTTGTGAGGTTACCACGTGTATGTCTTGCTAAGACCTGTCCCTTAGGGCAAGCATGGTATGCAAACCTCTTGTTAGGAGGTGCACAGAAAAAAAAAATTATATATATTTTTTTCTTTTTTTTAAAAAGGTGCAGACTGTTTTGCAGCATGCTTTTTTTTTTTTTTTTTTTTTTTTCTTCATACATCTAAGAGATGGCATCACTGCATTGTTTTTGAGCAGATATGTTTCAACCTGTTCTTCATTTCAGTGCATAATTGTGAGCTATCAGCAGATGAAAAACAACCTTAGGAGTATGTACCATATGGACTCTTATTTCTTTCCTCTCTTAAACTTCTGTTACCTAATAAAGTGAACACTGCTATAAAAGCAACCGTAAAAAATAAACTCCGTTATCTGTAATGCTGCTGTTTTTGTGGGAGAGAAAATCGAATCAACACACACAACAGTAGTGAAGCATATTTTCTGCAAAGCTCAGAGTTGCCCTCATTCTTAAAGGTCACTGAGACCTTGTGTACGCTGGCACAGCAAACAATTAAACAACCTTTTGTCTCTCTTCATAATTACCCTACTTGCCACTAGTTCCCAATCCTTTAAACCTCCAAACAAGAGGTTTGCATACCATGCTCGCCCTAAGGGACAGGTCTTAGCAAGACATGCACGTGGTAACCTCACAAAGCCATCAGATAAGCAGGCAGCAGACGGCTGTGTGGAAAAACTAGACCAAGTGAAAATGAAATGGTACAGAGAGAAATGGCTGGCTAACAATGAACTGTGTGTGTGGAGGAAGCATCATCTTTTTTTTCCTGAAATGATTTACACTGTTTGAACAATGACCTTTTACTGTATTGGCACCATTAGCAAAGTAGTTTCCATCATTTTGGGGGTGGTCAGCCAGTTTCACAAGAACATAATCCAGTGTTGTTTTGAGCAACAAAAGTTCATTTGATCTGCACCAGATGATATAATTGATTTGATTGAGTGCATATAACATTCACACTTTACTTGAAAACTTCCATATTAAAAATAAAAAAGAAAGGAGTTGCAGCTGGCAGCTGCAGTTACCTGGTCGATTAAGATAAAGTAGATTAAAACAAATTTAATATTGAAACATCCAACAGTGTATAAAATACAGACAGATGAAAGCAACATAAAGTGCATTGTTAAGGTTTATGGACCACCATGAGCTACCAAAGAGCCATCGGGGCAGTAATTAGTCTCTGGATCTGGGTCTCTCCTCACACTATTCCTTCATCTGGAATGGAATAAGACAGATATTGAATGGGTAGGGAGTCAGTGTCACATGGGGACCCATCCAAGTGTGTTTGGTAGATGATATTTATGAGAGGATATGTAGAAGAATAGGAGCTCGTCAGGCAGATGCCAAGAACCCCCTAAAGATATGAGAAGGACTACAGGTGTAGATAGCTCAGTACACCTGTAGTCATATGGCAAACTAATGAACTATCTCTGGCTGCTGCATTTTCTGTTCAATATCAGAGGCTGGAGCCCATCAAACATGTGGGCCCAGGGGTCTGTAAATTAATGAGCAATACAGTGGTAAACATTGTCCATCAAAGTTGTCTGTATGATCGGTTGACTGCAACTTCCCTATCATATGATTCTTATCATTTTAATTTACATTAGACCACTGTGATCATTTGCAGTGATGAACTGAACATAAATCATGAAAGCAAAATGACCTGTGCTGCATATCAGAGCCCCCAGAGGGCTTCAGTGTGTCGTGGGTTTATGCATTTTCCTTTATTTTGTCACCTTATTTTTCTCTGCGGCATATAAAGGCGGACGTTTCTGAAAGACGTGACGAAACGACGCGAACGCATCACAGGTTACACGACCTTACGACGTGTTATTTAAATCTAAGTATCCGAGAACTAAAGGTGTGGTAGCGTGGCCGAGTGGTCTAAGGCGCTGGATTTAGGCTCCAGTCATTTCGATGGCGTGGGTTCGAATCCCACCGCTGCCAAGAATGTATTATTTTCTGGATTAGCCATGACTCAGTTGAGTATGTGGAAGGCCGTAGACAGGTAGATTGGACCGGATGTCATCAATAACATATTAAATGTCCAAGCGACGATGTGAATTTTAACGCTGCAGGTAACCCTTGGCATTCTTATGCAGTGCAAGTGCTCCCCCATGTGGCAGCTTCAAACATGACAATGTTGAGCTTTCAACCAACACTGATCCCGATAGTGGAAGGACAGCCATCCTTCCACTAAGACCACTTTCGATGAGGCTTCAGTGAACAGTTGATAGGAGCTGTTGTATCTCTCGGGTCCTTTGTCAGATCTTTGCAGACTTTGAGATACAGTTCATCTGCTGAACATATTTTTTTAGGCCTCCCACTTCTTTCGTTCTGGACTTGACCAGTTTACTCATATTTCCTTAAAAACTGACCGCACTCCATGCTGAGATATGGCAGTTTTTCCCCTAATACCTCTTCACGAATCAACTTGTTCGTCCACAAATACTATTTTATGTCGGTCAGATAGTGTTATCTCGGCCATTTAAATAGATTCAGCAAAAGATATGTGAACAAATGATGTGTTTTTGTATGACAGGCTACTAGTAACAAAGTCCTGACGATACAATTTAATACTGTCTGTTATGTGTTCACACAACACTCGTTCGTCTCTTGAGTTAGCTGCCTTTTTTATGCTTGAATGATTCATAAGCCAGTGAATGTGGTCAGGTACAAGGACTGGAAGCCAACGTGCAAGTAAAAAGTTTGAAAAACCTTCAGAAAGCCTGAAAAAATAAATTGTGCATAGCTACAGCAAAAGACTATAATAATGTCTTTGAACCAAAGAAATTAAGGGTGACTCAATTCTTTTGCACAAATACAGTATATGTAAATATGGTCTCTGGAGTTTTCTAGATGCTTTTATTTCTAAAAGTGTACAAAATTTGCAGCTACAATAATAACTGAACTCTATGAAATCTCAAGTCTTTATGTTACAAATTGGAAGCATGCTTTAAATACAACGACTTACAGTTCAGATAATTTTCTTTTTGTGATATAAAGTTAAATGTTTGCTTTAAAATAAACCACAATAAAGTCAAATTCCAGAGAAGTCAATAACATTCACATAATACATAATAGTTTTCAGCCGCCTGCTAGACTCACGTTAAACTCAGACACACACTGAGGTCTAAACATAAAAACAGCGGCTGTCTTTGAAAAGGGGAAACACAGAACTTGCATAGCCTGGTATTCTGGAGACGTATTTTTGGAGCACGTTTAGCTGGGTCTGGTGATTTGTTATTATCAGTCAGTCACCACTTACATTGTCACACTGTAATCAGTTAACAGAAGCTGTGTAAAAGCAGAGTCTCTCATCTGAAACTGCAATGCCTGAGATGAATGCAGTGCAGCGGAGCATCAGTGAAGGAATGTTTAGTTCTGACAAATTACGCAACATAGCATGAGTATCACCACGCTGAAACCCATCAGAAGCAGCAGAAAAAGCCGCCGGGGCTGCCGGGAGGTCTGGGACAGGCTGAAAAGCGACGAGGTGTTGCGAGGCGGTCGAGACTTCAGGTATTGCTCCACGGAGTCTGCAAGGGAGTAAGGCTTCGGGCTGTAGCCCAGATCTCGGCGGGCCTTGTCAATTTTAAAAGTGTGGCTCACTGCGATGTTCCTGACCTGCAGCGGAAGAGATGAGGCATTTATAGCTTCTTTTTTGTTGTTTTTTGTATTTCTTAATACGATCAGAGTCGTCCAAGTTAAAGGTCATTCTGTCAGGTTAACGGCTCACATTAGCCTCAGTTTGGCAAACTTAGTTTTACATTGTGATAACCTGTGACTGACGGATGCCTCCAGTTACTGTGTCTTCTTTCCTCTGAGTCTAAGGTTTCGGCATGTGAACACAGACTGACAGAAGAGGTCAAACAGACACCGGTGAGACAAAAAAGAGTTCCTACTGTCCCTTTTCTTTTTTCCATCCATGAGTCACATTTTCTTTAATGATTTCAGTCGGTACACACCTTTTAGGTCTTTGGAGTTTTCCTGCATGACTCATTCAAATCTGTTGTGTATCCACACATTAAGACCAAACTGCTGAATCCTGATTATCCTGCCAAACCTGACCTGACTATATACAGTATTTTTCTCCGTGCATTTCGAAAAGCCTTCAATTTTTCCTTGATTGTCTCACATGGAGTACATCTTGTCTTCCAGGAGTAACTCACTGCCACAGGCACCACTCCAGGACAGAGACTATAATCAAATGTAGCTGAAATGTGACCCATGCATTTGTATTCTCTGGGCTAAAGTACACATCTTACAAAGTACACATATCCTTCTGCAGCTGCTCGGCTTCTTACTAGTGCTTCATCATGGTTTTGTAGTTTTGTGATGTTTTGGGGTTTTGAATTCCTAGTTAATCTTTTCAATTCTTTTTCTGATTTTAACATTCTGCAGACTGAGTTTTGGATTCCTGCTTTGATCTCTTACAGCTGTGGTGATGTTGAGCTTTAGATTTTAAGTGTGATTTCAGCTGTGGTTCCTGTTTAGTTTTTGTTAAGATGGTTTCCTGCTGTGGTGTTAGTTTAAAATTCTTCATACATGTTTAATGTGAGTTTTTGTGTCACCATGTTTTGTCTTTTGATTATTTCCTGTTTTATTTAAAATTTCAGTTGTCCCTCACATCCTGCACCAGAATCTTTTTTTGCCCATCTGCCTGCTTTTCTCTCAGTTTCTTGTGCTCTTTGTATTTGTGTAACTTTTTAGACTTTGTATTTTATTTATTTATTTATTTATTTATTGAGCAGTAAAACTTCTCTGTCTCATGCATTGTCTTTTTTTCTTTACCAAACAGTTCATTTCTGTTGGCAACATTTTAAAATATTCACTTCAAGGTACTTCATTTGAAATTCTATATAAGATATAAGAATAAAACCAGATGCTTAGTTGCTCCTTACAACAGATTGATTCAAATTTTGAAACTGTCTTCCTATGTGCCTTCACAGACCAGGAAGAGGAAAATCTCTGCACATCACACCGTGCCTCAACCTGAGGGTTGCCGGGATCATTTGAGACCGGCCGAGAGGTGGCACAGCCATAGCAACCGCCTCTGCAGTGATGTCACTTCCTGTAAACTTCACCTCAAACTTCCTGGTCTGACCCACAGCAGTTTATGTTTTATTTACAGGGCAACCACTGATCCCCACGGCCAGCAGCTGCCTGAGAGAGAGAGCTGCGCATGCAGGCCCATGGTGCTCAGCTTTGGTTTCTGTCTCATCACACATTCATGAGGACCTCACAGGCCGCATGTGATGGAGGCGCCTTAAGACGTGTCGTACTCCAAGCTGCTCCTTTAATTTTATAGTTTTTTGAGTCAAGTAAATGTACACAAAACCATCACAGATACAAAGACAGAATTAAAAGTTAAGTGTTCATTTATCTGCTGAATTTAAAAAAGGGCTCACTTTAGTTTTTCATAATTCATGTGCAAGAGATAGCATCAGATGAGGGGGGGGGGCTGGGGGGGCTGATCGGAAAATACTAATGGAGTCAGTCTCTGTCGTTGGAGAGACTTAAACATGAATGTTCTCATCAGACAGCGGGTAACTTCATCTCCAAGGTAGATATATGTACCGAGCTTGCCGGTGCTGTAACGTTCTGCAGTATAGAGTGACATCTTGAGTTAAAAATAGCTTTCAGAATCAGACTTAACCTTTATAGAAGAAGAAAGCTGCATAATTACCTCACTTCTGGTGAAAAGGAGCGGCACTGTTATCACCGGTCTCAGGACCACGTGCAGATATTCCACCAGGATGGCTTGAAATAGGAAGAAACACACACACACACACACAGATTTAGCAGCAGCTCACCAAAGTTTCACTCAACTATAGTGAAAGTGAAAGAGAGAAGAGCTACCTGCTGAATAGACGAGTGAAACCGGCAGATTTATCAACGGCTGGCTGTAGCCCAGCTTCTCAAACTGCAACAGAAAGTTGAATTCAAAACAGAGGTAAGAGCAGCTTTCAGAATCAGAGTTACTCTTCAGGTAATCGCTGGTTTTAGCTTTTTCCTTAAGTCTGCTGACAGACGGAGGCATCAACTCACCAAAGGCATCAACCATTCAAACAGATTGACCGAAACGCCATCGTTAATAAAATAGGCCTGTCCACTCTGCAAAAAGAACAGTTAACATGTTAAAAATGACCGAAGCAGCTGTGAGGCCGGAGCAGTGGAACTCATCGTGTTTACTGTTTAAATTTTCTGAGGTGGACTCACAGCGACACAGCTCCTCTTCAGCGTGAGGGCCTCAGCTGCCTGCCTGTGGGCCAGTACCAGGTTATCTACGTGCACCCAGTTCATTTGAGCCCGGGGGTCACCAAACCGGAAACTGAACAACCGACGCTCCACGTTCATCTGAGCAAGGGACAAAAAGCTCGTCTTGCATCGTTTTCTTGATTTAAACATGGACACTAAACCCAAAAATGTGTCAAACTAACATTTTGGATGGTGATATCTGCACAAAAGCTGGGAGAAGAGTTGCAACAAAGGTGATGGGTCTAATTCAAAACCTTATGTTCAACCCAGTGTTTTACTGTCAGTTTTACTAACTCTGGGTTTGCTAATATTTAAGTCCACATGTATAGAGATTAATTATACATTTTATTTCACATCAATTCCAGACTAGTGGTTACAGAGACAAGCAACCGACAGAACATTAAAAGTCAACGCTTCTGGCCTCTTGGCCGGTAGTAAACCCAGAACATAATGTAATCCTTGCAGCCCTTCACCAGACTGTGCCGACAGCCGCCTCGCAGAGGAGACACTGGAAGAAAAGGCATCCGTAACTGGATGCCAGAAGAGCTCCATCAATAATGCAAACTCTTCAGACAGGAATAATTAGTCCCTTACCATCACTCTGTGTAGGTGTCTTCTCTCCTCTGGTCCGTAGATGCCACAGGGCCGCAGGATGCAAGTGTGCAGCAGGCCTCCACCTTCACAAAGGAAGATCAAAATGTCATTTCATAAATATTTTAAAGCTTTTCTTTATTAAAATCTAATTGGGATTTTTTTTCTCCTCTAGAAGTAGTGGACTAAGTACATGCATTAAAATACCAATGTTACAAGTACTAAAATACTCAGAAACAAGGAAAAGGGCTGCATTAAGACTTGTGCTTATTTATATGTATTTATATGATACTTATAATGTATCAAGATAGTTTTATATGTTGTGTGATTAATTAACACAGATTTAAGGCAAATAACAACAACAACAACAATAACAACAACAATAATAATAATAATAAGGAAGAAGCAAAGAAGGAGAAAACTTCTGCAAGATAAATTTGAATGTCTTTTATGTTTATATCATTCACTGTATTTATATCATGCCAATTAAAGGAATTTTGCAATATAAAGAATTTTTAGCCAGGACATGGTAAGAGTGGGATTAAAAACTCCCATTTAACAAGAATAAACCTCCAGCAGAACCAGTGAGAAGCTGTGGCAGGTGAATGGAAAGAAAACGATTAAAAGGAGAGCATGGAGAAACAACAACTATGGCTGAACATTAAATAAGCCTGTGAAGTGTTCTTAAGTAAACCTTACATATAGACTCAATCAGGTGGAGCAGGTGCAGTGGAGCAGATTTACTTAAAAATGGCTTTGTAGGAGTCACGTATGAATTTAAGAAGACAAAGATGTGTATGCTGTTCATTAGATGTTTAAATGGTGTTTGTGTTTGATTACGTTCATTTTTTGTGGTTGGTCTCATGATTGGACCTGATTGCCAATATTAGGGATGGAGTCAGCTGGAGGGCAGAGGGGTTTTTCTCTCTCTCTTCTCATTAATAAGGATTCGAAACTTATTTTGCAATCTCAGCGAATCAACTGAATCAAAACAAAAGTTTGCAGACCCAGTCTTAGAATCTCAGTGACTTTTAGGTTGTTCCTGACATCAGTACAGACATCCTGTTATTATTATTATTATTATTATTATTATTATTATTATTATTATTATTATTATTATTACGCACACAAACACATGACCAGCTGCAGTAGATAATGAGACATGCATGCTTTTAAGCTTAATTGCATGTTGGTGCTCACTGTTGGCGTGCAGGTTTCACTGAAGGAAAGGCTTTATAAATCACAGTGTAAAAAGCAACAATACTGTATGAGAAAATGAGCCATTATATACACTCAAATATATACTTTACATGTGTGTTTAAGACATCAATGTCAAGTGACTGCTGCACTAATGAGACTGTTCTGGCAAGCGCCGAGTTTAAAACACAATCACTGTTGTATGATCGAGTTGCACACCGAGTCTCCATGGAAACTGTTGCCTCTGTCTATTTTCTCTCACTCTTTCAAACACACATTTTTGTTGCTTTTTGGTTTTTTTAAACACAGAAAGCAATTTTCTCTCAATGTGTCCTTTCCCATGTAATTCAGCGATGAGGCACAGCTATCAATTTCACAACCTTTGAGGGAGCCCCCGTTGGCTGCGATGACCATCTGCTCCGCAATCGCTTTAGTTCTGGAGTAGTGGTCAATATGCTGCAACAGAAACATAAATACCGCCTTATTATTTCCCCCTAAAGTGCAGAAAATTGCTGGCAAACGTGTATTTAGTAGAATTGCAGAGCTTTTATTGGTGTGACAAAGGTTTTGCTGGAACATTAGTGATGTGGTTTGTTATCGTTAGGGTGGTGAGAATGCAGTTATTTTAAGTACTCACAGCATCAAGGGGCACATATGGCACCGAAGCCTCATCACCATCCACAATCGGTTTCCCTGCAAACACCACGTTGATGGTGCTGGTGTACACCAGTCTGGGGATGCTCCTCTCCTTACACACTGTATGAGACAGAGGATCACAACAAAGAGAGTCAAATCTATGAATGCTGACATAATGCTCAATATGCCACAATGTATTATGCAGGTGTGCATCCATTTATAAAATGTCACTCTCTAGGCACCTTTCTAAAACCCAAGGTCAACGAACAAAGCATAAAAGACAAACAGTAAAAAGGATAATAAAAAAGCAGTATTAGAAAATAATTGGATTTAATGTTTAAAGAGAATAAGGCAGTATTAAAAAATGGGGTTAGAGTTTTGACTTGAATAAGGGAAGCAAGTCAGTATTCCTGCTATCAGGAGGAAGTGAATTCCAGAGCAGCTGAAACCTCTGTTCTCCATAGTAGTGAGATGGGGAGAGGGAATAATAAGGTGAGTGGTGGATGAAGACCTAAGTAAATAATACAAGAAGGGAGGAGTCAGGATATGGATACATTTGAATGTGAAAAGCTATATTTTGAAAGTGATTCTACAATCTATGGGCAGCCAGTGAAACTGTTGAAGAACAGAGGTGATGTGCTCTCTGGAGGGTGTGCGAGTTGTGATCTGGGCTGCAGAATTCTGAAGAATTTGTAATTTGTAAAGGGACTTGTTGGGAAGATCAAAGAGAAGAGAATTACAATAATCAATCAAAGCAGGGACAAGGATAGCAACAGCATGGGAGGTGAGGAAAGGACGGAGACGATTGATGTTGCGTAAGTGGAAGCAGGCGAACTGGGTGATGTGATTAATATGAGACTGAAACGGCAAAGTGCTGTCGGGGATGACACCCAGACTCTTAACCTGATGGGAGGGAAGGATGGAGGAGTTGTCAATATTAATGGGAAACTTGTGGGATTTGGTTAATGTGGAAGCTGTGCAGGCAAGTAGAACTTCAGTTTTATTACTCTTGAGTTTGAAAACATTGGAGGTGAACCAGATTTGACCTTCATGAGGCAGTCACAAAGGGAGATGAGTGGAAGGGTGAAATTGGGTTTGGAAGAAATATACAGCTCAGTCTCATCTGCGTAACAGTGATGGTTAATATTATATTTTTTATATATGTGATCAAGTGGAAGCATGTAAATAAGGAATAAAAGAGGCCCCAGTACCGAACCCTGGGGCACACCAGCAAAAACAGAAAATTTTCTTACCATTTATGACGTTATTGGTTCCACCAATGTTGACGGACTCCACCTGCTCTTTCCTCAACTAAAAGCCAGAGACAAAGAGGAAGGCTGTTACTCCTGACTGCATATTTTCTCTTCTATAGATAATACAGCCCTTGTTTCCACCTCTGCACAATAATGACTTTACATCCATCTCACTTAGGCTCTCATATTAGATTTGAAAGAAAATCAACTTTGAGAGCAGATAGAAGCCAAATAGCATTAAATATAGTAAAAATAGACACAAAAATAGGAAAAATTTGATTGGATTTTGAGTGATGTACAACAGAAGAGCAAGAATACAAGTATACAAGTCTGCAGCAAACAAATGTGTCCATGTGATGGCAATTTTTTTTTCCTCACTGACTTTTTTATATTTGGATTTGGAATCCAAGGCTATGGAGACTAAAGATGAACTACGTATTTGTATACATCAATGCTAGCCACTGTAGATGAAGAAAACAAGGCATAAGCAATATAAAGAGCAGCCTCAGAAAAAGTCAGAAGCTACATCAGCTGACATTAAAGAGCTGAGCTATCTGGCTGTCAGACTGAACTGTTTGCAGTCAAACTGTTTGGTGGGCAATGCAGTATTTAAAAAAAGAAATTTGTGGTCATATGTTGTTTTGTGTTTATGAGCTCTAAAGCAGAAGCCGAATGGCTAAACGGGAGGAGTACTCATTTATAAATGTTCTTTGTTTATGAGCTTTGCTGTTTTTTTATGGAAACTTGGTTCCCTCACTGAAAAAAAGACATCCATAAGTCAGAATTTGGGGTTGTTATTAAAATTTCAAGTGAATAACTTGAAATTAGGATTAGCGTTACTTACTGACTTGAAATGCCAAGAAAATAACTCAAGATTAACCCCCATAATATCCTTTGAAATTCTGTGTTATTAGGTTATTATTTGAGAAAATAAAACAACATTTTAACTTATGGAAAGCAAAATATAGTCTCATTTCTTTTGAGGACTTGGTAGTTATCTTATGCGTAACAGACACTTCATTTCATAGCTATGGCACACAGCTGGAATCCTTTATAAGCGTATGAACTATTGAGGATATCCACACATTTTTTAAGCACTTGTCCAGCTTTTGGGCGGCAGGAGGCTGGAGCCTGTCACTGACACCCACTCCTGAAAGGCGGGGTACACACCAAAAATATGATGCATGATATTAGATAATGTAAAAGAAAAATAGAAAATAAAAATTACATAGCTTGTGTTTAATATGCAACACTGGGCACATTTATTTGTACATACTTAATTCATACTTTTTAACACTTTTTGACTTACACAGCTAAAACTTACAACAGGTGTTACATGTGTTTTTAAAATATTGACTTTCTGTCTTTAGTCTGAGGATGAACCTTGAGGTGCTATTTTTCCTGCTGCTAGTAGCCTTAAGCAGCTCCTATGATTTGCATCAAGAGAGCATGGAAAAACAACCAGTCGTGCAGGTCAGCCTGTCATGTGTTCACGGTTTGAACAGAAAGCGTGACATACCAAACAAGGCTGTTCCTCCACAGGAGGTTTAATAAGTGAAACATGACTTGTTTGAATGACTGGCTGTTGGGGAAAAAAAGCAGAGGAAGGCATGAAGTCACCTGCTCTGGGCCAGACATGCCATAAGACGCCGTGTGGAACATGCAGTCAACCCCTTCACACACTTTATACAGGGAAGAATAATCTCGAATGTCACTCTGTAAGAAAGTAGAACAAGACAATCAGATAATTAGTTATAACTCTGAGGACACAAAAGATGCCTAATCAGATTCTTCTGGGAGGATGAAGGTAGGCTTGTACTGTTGATTTGCTTGAAATGTACAACAGCAAAACATTAACACCCAGTGCTTTTCATGTAAAATGGTCAATATCTAACCCCTGAAAGGACAGTTATAATTAAGGTAAGTGTGCCAAGAGGAGTACAGGTGAAACCCGAATCATGCTTCCACCCTCTTTGACCCAGGCAGCAGCTGGTGCGCCGAGACAGATCAATCACCCGTGTCTGTTTCCAGCCAAGACACATACAGACCGAAGAGGCACGCTAACACGAGGAAATACTAGAATTCATTTCCTCGTCTCCACATGAAGTTGTGTCAGTTAGGTGGAAACAAACCATACCTTTATAACCCAAACCTGTGCTATGAGTGACACAACAGGCTTCAGACCTGGACTTCAAATGGCTTTTCATCACCATGTAGAGACCTGACATGTGTTATAAGATGTTATCAAACAATAGGTGTCCTGTGCTGTTACACTGCAGTATAGTATTAAGTGTTCTCCAGGGCAAAGCTATAAGGAATGTGTGGAGAAGAGGGGTAAACAGAGTAAAGCCATACCTGATAGAATGTCGCTCCATCGGGAATATCACAGGGAGGCTTATTCAAGTCCAGAAGGATTACTGAAAACCCTTCATTTGCCAGTTGTCTCCCAAGCCTGAAACCAAAGTATCCCCCTCCTCCCGTCACTACCACTTTCCCCTTTGGGATACCTCGGTGCTTTTCCTCTCCCAGTCTGGAGGCCACACAGTCGGGGCTGCTGCAGGTAGCAGCGGTGGCGGTGTTTACTCTGTTTCTCACAGCCACAGAGGGCCCCGGCCCGGAGGCGACTGCTGGGGCTGGATGGATGACCCACGGCTGCTGAGCGAGGTGGGCGATGTTGTGCCCGTGGTGCCCGTTGGTCTGCAGGCGACAAATGGGGACACTTTGGCAGGGAAACTGCTTCACCTGGCACAGAGAGCCTCCGCTTTCAGTCATGCTGGGACTGCACAGCTCCATGGATGCTCTGATGGGATTTTAAAGAGGAATAAAATGCATATTCACTGTTTCGGAATCATTAAAAACTGACCGGTAATGAGTATTTATCTTAACTTTCTGAAAGTGTCCTGTCATTTATAATCCCTTTGTTTTCACATCATTCAAGTTCCGACAGCTGTACCACTTCAGAGTCTTTCATTATTTAAAATAGAGCTCAGTGCTCCTGAACACCACTTTTTTCTCTTTGTTGAGTTTTGATAAAGAAGATGTCAGAGATGACAACTGGTCAGACATTTCACTCATAAATAATAACGTTATGTTTTATAGACTGCATATAACACACGGATATTTAAGGGGGTGGGGAGGGAGGTATTCTGAAAGAAGAATTTCTGATACATATTTTTACTGTATGTGTGTATATGTATTTTTTATTTGCTTTTGGCCTGTAGTTAATAACCCCTTCATGTTTCGCCAAATTAGGCAGAATATCACGTGTTTTTCGCTAAAATAAACGAGCCTAATCTATGAATAAACGCAGGTCCGACAGCGATGACGTGCACTCTTTAATTAAATAAAAATACCTTCCTGATAGTCATCTCTATATGTCACATCTACTCACCCGATTGCTCCTGTCCTCCTCGCACATCCGTACCCGTGCTGGTGGATTCATGCAATAATACAGTCTATACCTCGCCGTCGGGCCCTCTCGATGCGTCACCTTTCTCACCTGTCACACACCTGCACTTTACATCTGCTACCGTAATGTCTGCAGGCAGTGCGCAGGCCCGCGGCAGCGAGGATCACATTTCTAGAAGCGCCGGATGGACGAGCAAGCACCTCATTTCAGTTTTTTATGTACGGAAGTTGTTGGGGGGGGTTTGCCACACGGACGATCTGATTTCCTCGTGTCAGCATTGTTCCCACATCATCATAATTAATGTTGTTCCAGGTTCAACATTGCAAGTGACCAATCACCTTCTTGTGACGTCATTCCTTTGCGACTTCGAAATACCCGCCTTCGATTATTTCGAAATACAAGTGAAGAAGCGAAAAACCGCCGCCTGTCCGCCGAATTTGAAGTCAATTCGCCTGTCCGCCGAATTTGAAGTCAATTTAGGATACTTTCCTTTAATAAACGGTAAGCATTATACATATGTTCCTCACTTGGCTTGCTGTTTGTTTGCTAGCGATAGGCTACTTGACGACAGCATTAGCTAACCAGTGTTCCCCAACTTTTTGGGTGTTTCGTGGCCCGGGGGTTGGGTCAGGCAAAATTGCAGTAGCTTCCCTGATCATTTTACAAACATAAGTGAAGAGAATCTGGACTAAAAGGCCTAGACTTATGGTTGTGTGCTGAATCTATGAATCAAACTATCACCTGGAAACATAATTAACTGGTCCATAGCTGTGAAACTGGACATGAGTTCTTGATTCTATGGAGATTAACAGTAATCCAGAAATTTACAAATTTGTCCTGGTACATCGCGTAAATGTTGTCCCAGGGACATTGCGTAAATGTTGTCCCTGGGACATTGCGTAAATGTTGTCCCTGGGACATTGTGTAAATGTTGTCCCTGGGACATCATGTAGAAGTTGCCCTGGGACATCGTGTAAATGTTGTCCCTGGGACATCGTGTAAATGTTGTCCCTGGGACATCGTGTAAATATTGTCCCTGGGACATCGCGTAAATGTTGTCCCTGGGATATCGCGTAAATGTTGTCCCTGGGATATCGCGTAGATGTTGTCCCTGGGACATCGTGTAAATGTTGTCCCTGGGACATCGTGTAAATGTTGTCCCTGGGACATCGTGTGATAGCTTGTAAATAATGGAATGAAAATTATTGATTGTTATTAACTTGTGAAAAAGAAGTGTAACAAATCCACATGTTATGTTCTTACACCCTTACAGAAACTGTGACTCCTTCACAATGTCAGGTAAATGTCAACTCATGTTGAATAATCAACCAATCAAGCCTTTTATTATCACATGCAATGTTACACGTACAACTGCAATGAAAATTTCACCCCCTTCTGACCATACATATATTGCTTAAACATCACATTGGGAAGACAGGTCGGAAACAGTTAGGAAGGTCAGAAAACAATTTAATTAATAGATGAGGGGAGAGGAGGAGAAAAAAGAACTACAACCAGACAAAGCTCCTAGAAGACTGAAATGGATGATGGTTGCAGCATGCAAAAAGAAAATGATATCTGTTGACTACAGCATATGCTTTCTCACAGATTACCTTGTGGGAGTAGCTGGACCAAACTCTATTGGTATTTCAAGTTTGAAATCCCTGTTTGACCAGACTAACATTTCAGATGAGGTACCTCTTGACATAAAAATCCTTTTATGTTGTCATAAAACTAATGTTAAATTCTGCTTTAAATACACTTTATTGTACAATTTACTTAATGAATCGTATTCCTTAGTTCTGTTTTTATTTATATGTATTTATTTATTTGTTTTATAAGGTAATAGATGGCCTAATCTATTTGCAGTGTGAGGTATGTTGAAAAGCTTGTTTGATCATAATGACATAGCATGTTTACGTTTTTTGTAATGTATTTGAAAACATAGGTGTATTTATGTTATTTTTATAGAATTTCCCTCACATTTATCCAATACCAAGCCAAATCACTGGAAAAATTTTGGATGGGTCCACAAGAGCACAAAGTGCATACTTTTTGAAGGTATGACTTGGACTGTGGTAACTATGTTCTTATCACAAAGGGTTTATAAGTTGCCACTATAAACAAACAGCATTTTCCAAAATTGAAGCCTTGTCAGAAGAACCTGAAAAATACCTTTCTGAAACCTTTTCTGTGTAAAGACTTGTTCAAAAGCAATGCACACAGATTAAAACATTTCTGTCTTGGCCAACTGATAAAGAACACCAAAAATTTAGTGGTGCGTGTTGAGTCTGTGGTCTTGATTTGTTTTGTACACACTATAGAAATTAATTAATGTAAACCAAAAATGACACTTTCTATATGTTTGTGTATCTGCAGAATTAATTACAAGTCTCACCTGACAAGCTTTTGCAGTTTTGCAGTGTCATTCTTGACAGAAAAACATACTTGTCACATTATTTTTATTTCCAGAAAAACATCTTTCAGATGTATGAGAAATTGATTGGAGCCTGTCTGGAAAACGGCAGCCACTGGACCTTGTTTGTAAGTTGCACAGATTTTGCACTCTCTCTAGTGCATGATACTTTTCAGTGTCCCTCATTAGGAAAGCTCAAGGCCCAAGCCTACCATATCCATCTTTTTACAAAACAGTTTTGTGACATACCCAAGAGGACCATAGTCTATATGAATTCATTTGGCGAGTCGGAGGTCAGAAAAAGTGCGGTGTTGAAAAACTGGAGGTAATTAATTAACATATTTAACATAACATATTTAATTTAATTGAAATCATTACCGAACGTGGTTATTGATTTCTCTATATGCTTTTTATTTGTAATAACTGCGATCTCTCAGCTCATTTGCTTCAGCAAGAGGCTGCGCTGGAGAGTGGACCTTGTCACATGTGAGCCACCCACATCAACAGGATGGGAACTCATGTGGAGTGCATGTCATAATGGTACTGAAAACTATAGCTTTAACCTATATAAGTAATGTTTACATTTTTGCCTATTCAGTTTTTAAAGCCTTAGAGGCAGGATGGTAAAATCTCAATTTTTTTTGTAGATTGAACCATTTCAGCAGTAATGCTTTGCTTTGGTTGCTCTGTTTTTTTTTTTTTCTCGGGGGGGGGGGGGGGTTAAAAACAAACAAACATTTCTTTGTTAATCTAATTCTTTTTGTTCTTTTTTTTTTTTTTTTCTTCGTCAATTATTAGTTTGCCCAATCTCTCATTGACGGTAAAACACAAGTGGAGGAGTACAACACTGAAATCACAAAGCTCAGGTCCCGACTTTGCCACTACTTATTTTCCTCAATAGGTAAAGATAAAATTAGCTGCCTTCTTTTTCTCTAACATTGGAAAATGTAACTTGTACTTAAACAAATTATATTTTGCAGATCGAACTAGGAAGTGCAGTCAGTGCTGGTGTGTGATTGCAGCCAAAGACCGGGTACACTATGACATGTCCTTAGCCATATAGATTGTTTATTTAATGGACTTTGTTCATTTGTTTTTTGTTTGTTTATTTCTTCTTCTTTTTTTTTTTTTAATTCACAGGTGCAGTGCCAGAAATGTGGTGCATACAAGCACATGCGTTGTTCAAAGTCTGTTTGTGGCATCTGTATCTTCTGTGAGAGTAAGTCACAATATAACTAAACAATGTCCAAAAATGTTTAAAGTGAATTTTTTTTTCGTAATTTTGCCTTTGCACACCAGGACTGTGTAATTAAAGTGGACGTTTCAAGATCCAGTTTTTACACAAAACTATTTTAGACATAACTGTGTCGTATTGTGGGGATTTCTCTTCACAATTAAATTGATATAGTGCTGTTTATATCATTCTTCTTTATGTAACAGCACAGTGCAGCACAGCAGAGGGAAAGGAGTTGTGCAGCATAGTGGGTGGCTATACAGGAGGAGCAATAGAAGTAGCCAGTGAAGAATGTCATCAGGGAAAGCATCAGGCAGCGAATGACAAAGGAAAAGTTCCTAAGGGAGAGAACATCTGCAGCAAATCGACAAGTAACAGTGAGATAGGAAGACTGACAGTCAGAGATGAAGGTACACAGACTGAAGACAGAAAAAGAAACAGAAGTATACGGCACAAGTCTGAGTACAGATAATGCTGCTGCTGATGATGTTGACAGGATCGATGCAGATACAGAATTCCAAACTGATTCAGAAGGAACTAGTACAGTTTACAGAGTGCATGGTCGCTTATCTGTACCAAGCTCAAAAAAGAAAACCTACACAATAACAGAAGACGAGATCAAGCGCAGAATCAACGCAGAGAACATGTCAGTTCATGTTTTCAGAGGTTTGATTGGGGTAGATATACATTTCGTGATTTTGATGTCACCTGAAATAAATCCGGGTTACTCGTATCAATGAAGTGACAATGTGGCTGGAAATTGTGCATTTGCTGCAACATATACACAATTACACCATGTAAACAAAAGCATTTAACTTTGTGCGCGTGTGTGTGTCTCTCTCTGCTCTTTTGGTGTTTGCACTTTTTCTTTTTTAGGGCCGTAAAGCCAAACTGCCCGCAATGATTCTTGACAGGCCTAAGAAGGCCAAAACTAAAGTAACAGTGTTTAGTGTTCTGAGTGAAGAGGAGGCTGGGGAGCTAGCCCTCGGGTTTGCCGGAAGATTGGCCTGCGATGTCACAACAGACATGGTCTGTAAAGGCATCGACCATTCAAGTGCTGATATGACAAAGTAAGTTAGTAAAACAATATGAAAGTTGTATCTTTTTTGGTATTATTTGTCATTTCCCCGTATTTGGGTTATTGGTGTAACATTGTTAATCTTACTTTCTAATAACAGACAGACTCTTCTCAAAATCCAACACAATCTTAAACATGAGCTGACTGATTCCTCAACCTTCAGTTTGCTGACACACACCTTTGGCCCCGCTGCACTGGATTCTGTCATTTCATTCCTGTGTGAAAAACTTGATCTTGTTTCTTAAATAATGAAACCTTTTGTGACTTTTGTTTGTTCTGTAAATCAGAATCTTGAAAATTGTTCATTGTTGTTCTAAGTTTGTGTTAACTATTTGGCAAAAATGATTGGTTCCTAATCCAAACAGCATAATGACTGTTCTAACACATATCTTAAAAATGCTACAAAGAAAGAAAATTATCACATATGTTTCAATATGAATGTAATTGTGTCACACTCGGTTTGTAGTAACTTTCCTGTTTTATTTTGAGTTTTGGTATGTTTACACTGTTATTTTTATTTCCCGTGTGTTCGTCTTCCCTTATTAGTTTTACTGTATTTAATTAGTCTGATTTAATAACTTATAATTATTTACTTTCCAGTGTTTATATATGCTCCTCGTTTGGATTATTGTTTGTTTGAGTTCTGCCTGTCTTTTCTATTAAAGATTTGGACTTTTGGACTATTAGTGGACCTCGTAGGTTTTTATTCTGTTCAATTGGTAATTGACTGGGTTTAATTTAGTGGCCTGGAAAACAGGCCGGAGGGGTCTGGTCATTTTAACCCCCTAAGACCCGAAATCTTCCATGGCATGCATTTTTAATTTCTCTTTGATATTTGGGCCGATTGGAACCCGATGAATGTAAAAAGAAAGAATTACCAGGTTTTGTTTTTTTTACCTAATTTTTGTTTCTGAGAAAAATGAGAGCCACATATGAGGACATTAATTTGAAATTTCGATAGAACAGTTGCAGTATAATGTCCTCATAACTGTATATCAGGCACTTGTTGATCAAGATTTAGTATTTTGGTCTAAATAACCCAAAATGTGATGTCCACATGTGTGGACGCCAGGCTGGAGTAAAGTGTTAGAGCTATTTATATCTATGTAAACTTTTATACACTGGTTTTTACCTGTCTTGTTTCAGAAAGGTTTAAAAGGGTGATGTCCACAGTTTGTTTATTTATTTGTTTGAATTCCACATATTTTATTAAAGTAATTGAGCTTGAACACAGAAAAAACTGAATCAAATAATCATAAAATCAAATCACTTGCATATACTGAAGTCTAATCTACTCTGAGCTAATGCCGGTTTCCAACACTAATGATCGGGTGAAGGAGAGAGATGAGGGTGTGCACGGCCACTGGTGCTCTTATCCCTGTTCTTTGTGATACAATCCAACAGGAAAGCAGTCAAACCCTTGGACATTAGCCAAGTTAACGTTCACAAATATATACACACAGAGGAACTCTGAGCCCCAATGTCAGCATTAGCACAAACATGCCACTTCATACCAAATCTCAGTGTGAGGTCAGGTGTTAGTCTCATTCCATTATTCTGGCTATATTTTCTTACTCATTACTATTAAACTTATACTTAAGACTAACTATTAACAAAATCACACCCCAATAACTCTGTTATTACACTTTGTATTTAATCATAAAAAGGCTGGATGTTGAAACCTTTTACTTCTATTTTGTATGAGCCAGGATTCTCAACAGCTGATACTCTGTCCAAAAAGTGACAGGTATCGTTTTATGGAGCAAAAAACTTAAGAGCGCATATTTTATAAATAATACCAACAATTACAAATGCAGACCTTTAATAGTAATAAGTAATCCTTTATTTATAATGCATAGCAATATAAAAATAGTAACATATGAAAATATTACAATGGGCACAGATGAATTTGTATCAAAAACAGCAACCAAGCCAAAGTAATGAATAACACACATAAATAACAACTGCTTGAGAGACCAAACAATTTCTTTTCAACTGTTCCTTGGCAGAAAGTTAAGACAGCTATTCAGCTTTAGGTTTCAATAAACAGAAGTAATGGATGCAGTCCCTTTGAAATGTCACACAAAAGTCTACTTATGCATATACTTAGCTTTAACGCTTCTCTTTTTTGTTTTGTATTCCAAAAGGTTTTCATTTTCTCCAGAGGATGTCTCTCTTTCAGTGGTTATCGACTGTTCACATTCATTTTCACAGACTGTTGGAATGTCGATGCTGGCCGAACGTTTCTTGCTAGAATACAATGGCCTAATTTTGCGTGCATTCTCTGTCGTCTTTATTTCGTACTGGCATATACTTTTGCCTACTTGTTTTGTTTTTAAGACATTTGTATGCAGTTCATCTATCATTGGAGTAATACCCTCTGGAATGAATGCCCACTGTTTAACTGTGTCTAAAACAGCATTTAGTTTTCCAACTGCATCTTCTGTGCATTTTTTGTCTGTGCTTTCAACTACAGGAGTGTCATTCAAAGTTGATAGAGGACTTTTCAGAGAGTTTTTCATTTTTTTAAAATGGCTACAAGCCACCTTCAGGCAAGCACATGTGTTATAGTGAGAGAACGTACAACAAGTGCACTGAAGTGTTTCAGCCGATGCAAAAAAACACAGATTTCCAAACAAACTTGGCATTTTTATCACTTTCAAGTCCTCACAGTGTACAAAGTAATGCCTTTCTTTCACTGCAATTCTTGCCAAGGTAGAAATGTCTGTTTCCATGTTTGGATAGATGTCATTGTCAGCCTCTGCTAATTTTGCAAGTAACACTAGATGCTTGCAAAGAAGTCCTCGTAAGCCATATGTACAGTTGCAGTAGGACTCAACAGGGCAGACGTCATACACCATGTCTTCTCTTGACTCAGATGGGACTTGATATGCATTAACTCCATGGCTGTTCTTGACTGTAATTTTAAGAGCCCAACCACTTTCCATCAGTCTTGAAGCAGAGTCTGAAACTTGAGACAAGGGGTCAGCAAACCTGTTTTTCATGCGGCCCACATCTTGCAGGGTTTTTATGACTGAGAAGTAGTCGTCGGCCTTCCCTAGGAGCACTTCAATCAGATCATCCAGACGCCTATTCTTGTAGCCAGATAAAAACTGGTATTTCAGGCGGTGGAAAAATCTGAAAAACAGTTATTTGAAATGATTAGTAACTGTAATTGAAGGAATTTAAAGTTTTAATCAAGACTGTATTATTTTTTTAAAAATTGGAATACCTATTGCACACGTCTTTTATAAAGGAATGCTCTGTGCCGGTTTAGCTGATTTAGGCAAATCCACCTACTCTGTTTTTTGTTGTGATAACATAAAAAACGCTGCTAGAATTTAAAGGATTTGCCTAAAACCTGTTCTGGCAATGACATGACGAACCTACTCAGTTTAGCCTCTTGGATTAAAGCATAATATCTTTTTTTCAGCAATACAATCGAATGAGGTCAAAATAATAAATCATACCTTTCAATCACATTGTTTGTTTCAGAACGAGCGTGACTGAAGCGACGGCCGTAGTCACACCACATGTGGCCAATGCCTTCCCAGTGCTTCTGAAAATACTGGCACACCAAAGGGTATTGCTTAAATGTCTGGCAGAACTCTGCTGATGTGGCTTTAAAGTCGTCCTCCTAAGAGAATTGGATGCAACAGAATATATTTCAATCCATTTAACAGACCTATTGAAATCTTTAATATTATGTATTGAAGCCCTTTTCCTTTTATTGAATAACATTAAGAATTTTAAGTTATTAATAATATGTCGTGTTTTTGTATTAAGAAGCAATTATTTCTTCCCTTACAAGGAACACTAAACCTATAAGCATATTTGGTTTCAGCATCTGTCTGTGAAAGAATCCCACTCACAAGTTCTACTGCACAGTGGGTGACACAATGATGGTCTGCACAGCTTAAGTACTTGTTTTGATAAGCAAGATAAGAAGCCAGTTTTAGAAATTGTTTCAAAAATCTATTTTGTATCTCTCTGTAACTTTTTTTAGCAACTGAAAGTTATTATGCTCTTAGTGTAATCAAGAAATCAAAATGTGAAATAGACAAATTACATTTACAGATGTGCAAGCTTTCAGCTTACAAAAGAAAGAAATGATTTCATTTCTCTTTTGGGTGTTAGAAAGCCCATGGACCCCGGACTCTGATTTTGAAAGCCATCGATTAACAGCCTGTGAATGTAAGAGAAAAAAAGTTAATCTGGAGAGAGAGACAGAGGAGCAGCTGTACAAAAAGCATAAAAGAAAGCTGACGTCCAAAAATAACTTTGTCACTCACTGGACAAGAGGACCTGTGCATTACAGAAATCAACCAGGCAAACATATTTTTAAATGTCAAAAAGAGCTTTGGGAAGCAGCCACCAGAAGATGAGTGCACTGTGGTCTTAAATGGATGGACATAGTCACTCAACATTTTATCCCTTTATATTCATTAACCTGAGTAGGTGAATATCACAATGAGGCAAATCATGACAACAGGACCCTGTTGTAAAAATGTGTTTCAGGTGCATCTTAGACAACGTGAAAAGAAAACAATGTGGTTTACCTGCAAGACATGGTACCAGCATAGAAGGATAGCTGACTCTGGAAAAACCTTCTGCAAAGCATTTATTTCCGCAAAGTCTTTGTCAACCATAAATGCTCTACAGAAAAAAAGAAAACACTAAATGAGATTAAACAGTATGAAAATGTTTTTGCTATCTCAAAGCACCACTTCAATGCCAAATTAAACATTTCAACTCACAAGTAGATATATAAAATACTGCATACAGCCTATAGGAATAACTTTAACAACTGGAAAGGAAAGTTTTTTGCAGCCAATGCTGCAGCTATAGCATTAGATTCTGGCATGTTATAACTTTTTTGAAAAGGAATTATTTCAAAATCAATAGCTGTCAAAGTATTATTTACCTCGGGGAAGTTGGGAAATGCTCACAAACTATTCCAAGAACAGTTTCCAGGGTTTTCTGACTTTCGTTGCTGACAATAGCATAGGCCACAGGGACTCCATGCCCATGATCATCTCTTACAACAAGTGTGAATAAGGGAAATGAATACTGGTTAACGCAGTGCGTGGTGTCAACAAATACTAACTGTTTTGCATAGTTCTCCATGTTTGATTTCATTACAGGTGTCTGCAAAACAATCATTAGTTCTTGGTCAGATGTGTATGGTTGATAGAAGAGAACATGTTCTTGATGTTTTCCATTAAGTAAGGTATGTACACTTTGACTGTCTCCACAGTTAAAGTGCTTCTTCCTCATCATGCAGGTTCTAACACTGTCAATGTCACGTGGTGTGACAAAATGCTCTCTGTTGTGAAGATCTCTGTGTCCATGTTCTTTGGCCCATTTATGACATTCGGTTAGTATGATGGCTGGCTTAGTTCCAAGGGAAAGCAGTTCCTCAATCTTCCTCCTCAAATCACTGGAAATATTGTTGAAATGTGCGTCTTTTGGGTCCGAAGGATCATGCCCATCATGCTTATCATATGTACGCTGCACGATGACTGTGTGGTCTTTCCAACATTTGAGTACTTTAAATGAAACATAGGCCTTACAGCCCACTGCTCTGTAGCTGTTTCGACTTTTTTCCCCAGCTCTGATGCAGTTGAATTTGTAATAGTCTCTTTTCCTGTCTTTACCTGAGGCAACATTTAAACATTTATAATGTCCATGAAGGGTTAATGAGTTCAATTTTTCTAACACAACACTGAATGGGTCCTCCTGGCATTGTGACACATGCACACAAAGTTGTGTGTCTTTTCCAGTTCTTTTTTTAATGTGGCCCTTGGGAAAATTAATTCCTCCCTCATGATCTAAAAGCTCCAGGGTCACCTTCTGTCTTGTGGTAAATAGACTGGTTCTTTCTATCGTGCTTTTCTACTCTACTTGAGTACACAAAGCTCTTTCTACAACATATTCCATTCACACATGCACTTTTTTATGCCTAAGTGCTTTCTGTCTAACAGACACCCTCCAATGGGCACATGGAAGAGCAACTTGGGTTCCAGGATATTTGACATGCAGATTTCAGCAGCCAAAGATTGAACTACCAAGCTTCCAATTAGTAGATGCCCTGTTCTACCTCCTGAGCTACAGCCACTTACCTGCACTTTGTCCATACAGCTCTGAGGGCTAACTGATAGTAGAGGCAATAAGGATCAACAAATACTTAACCAAAAAAGTAACTGCTAACTGTGTTCTTGCTGCCTCCTTTACTTGCAAACACTCTGCAGGGCATCTGTGAGCAGCTCGAGTAAAGTAAAAGAAATAACATCTGATAGAGCACAAGATGAACCAGGCTGTCCTGTTTTGCCTTCTGTGACAATGGTGTGGACTGGTGATGTCAAGTTGCACAGGCTTTTTAACTCAGTGCCACAGAAGGAAGTTTAATTTGTATCTTTTTACCCGCTTGACGTGACACATCCTACACAGTGTTTTCCCAAAAAAGAGACATTATAAAATAGAGCGATGGCACTCATAGAAAGTAAGCCAGAAAATTCTTTGGGTAATTTACATCAGATTTCCCTACGCCCATCTTTTGATGCCTGCTTCCAGCAGGATAACATTTGGGATGTGATGGAACAGGAGATTCACAGCATGGATAAGTCTACAGCAACTGTGCGATGCTATCATGTCAACATGGATCAAAACCTTTGATGATGTTTCCAGCACCTTTTAATTTGTGCCATGCAGAATTAAGAGAGTAAGGAAGGCAGAAGTGATCCATCCTATCAAGGTGTACCTAAGAAAGTGGCCAGGAAGTGTATTTTCTGGTGAGCGTTTGCTCATCCTGCCATCATTGCAGCGGTAAGTCAGCAGTCTGCATAAATATCAAGGACAAAAAGAAAAGGGAAAGTCTTATCTCTTGATAAATGCAAGGAGTTGTTTCTAGTACACAGTGAGTAGGGGCACCTGCTTTACATATCAGCAAATGACCTTTGCCAACAATTCTTTACTTGGAAGGTTAAACCATTATTTAGTATTGTATCCCCACAATCAGAAATTTCCTTAATTATAAAGACTAGGAGTCATAAAAGGCACTGTGAATTTATTTGTACATGTTTTAGACTCACTGGCTGGTAGTAAACTTATGGTTTTTCACAAGACAAGATTAAAGAGACTTGGAAGGATTTAGAACAAGGTACCAAAATGAATGAATGAATGAATGAATAAATAAATAAATAAATAAATAAATACATACATAAATACATAAAAGTAGTAAACGCCTATGTTTTTTTAAAGAAATTCCTCAAGCTGACATTTGGCAGCAATTTTATTATGAATGAATATTCATCAGTGGACGAATGTTCATTAGTTCCTCAGTTTCTGCTGCACAATAACGTCTGAACAAATACATTTTTGAGTGTTAGTGAATAAATGTGTTTTAAGTGTGTAAAATGACAGGTACAACTCACAAAAACCATAAAAATGTAATTACAGTGAGAGTAAAGCATTCAAACACTTTGAGTTTACCTATGTGAGTCAGATCGCTACGAGAAAATAACAGAAAATATTTTCATTGAAAAAGGGAAAGAGAAAATGTGGGGTCAGGCATCGAATGACATCTCTAACTTGATAACCGGTCAGGTAAAACACTCACTCCTCGCCCTGGGCTTTTGGAGAGGACAGAAATAGAGGGCTCATTTCTTATTTAGCAGACATTGAATACACTGAACGTAATTAAAGAGGTGGGGAGGAGGAGTCTTAAGCAGCTGCCGAATGACTGAAGCTGTCTCATATCAGAGCCATTTGGAGACAAGCTGCAGTAAAAAGCATTGTGGTGCACTTACTTTGTCTTTTAAAGAAGAGCGCATTATGTGCTGATTTAATTCAGACCTCATTTTGTTCAACTGAAGTTTCGACTGTGCTTTTTGTATCTTTTTGTAGAAGCATGCACACATTTTCTAAAGTTAACTAAGTTATTCATTTATTTAAGTCTCAAGCAGCTGCCGAGACGACCGGAGCTGTCTGGTGTCGGGGCAATTTGGAGACAAACTAAAAGGATTGTGGTGCTTTTTGTATGATTTTGTAAAAGCATGGACCCATTTTTAAAATTTACTTATTTATTCATTTATTTATTTATTTACATGCAAGTATAGATGCGTAACAAAAGCCATTAAAAAAAACAGACCGCTGGACAGAGGCCATACCTTTTGTTTGCCATCCAGGTAACAGTGAGTAATGTCGTGTCATCAGCAAACCAGACCTGGTAATGATTCTTTTTTAGCACATCCACAACGCATGTCATCCAACAACAGTTCAAATGAAGGCGACTGCTACCCCCAGGTGTAGGTGAGGTACCAGCTACAGCGGCCTGTGCCTGAGGGTAGCAGGTATCTACAGTTGTTAGTGGTTGAAGTGAGTGAAGGAGTTTGTTGTGGCTTTTAATATTTTTATTATACATATATCATCCATTAAAGACTAGTGAATAAGCTGCATTAGGGAAAAAAACTGCGTAATATAAAAGTTCTGTTTTCGAAACCTTGACCTCAGCATTGTGACGCTCAGGAACAATCTGATGAGGACTCCCAGATATTTTATCCCTAATGGTGTCGCGCCTTTCGCTCTGAGCCAAAGGGGTGAATAAAGGTGGGGAGCATTGCATACGGTCATTCACTTCTTACCTGCTCTTCGTGAACCAAAGAAGTCCAGTTGCAGTTACATAAATCTTTGATTTATTGTCTGTGTCGGTGTGCATACCATAATGCGAGCCATACAACACGAACACGTCTTTCCCCAGCTGCTCATTTGCTATTTCAGCACTCTCTGTGATATAAAAAGGCTTGAGTTACTCTCATTAAAGTCTGTCCAGCACAGCCATGAATCACAGTCGGCAGGGAGCCTTCACCTTGTCTGACCTGCTGCCGCAGTGAGGGGAAGGAGCGCCGTGGTACAGACAGACCTCTCATGTCTGCAACCTTGCCGAGCTCTCCGCTGAGGTGAAGTTCACGGCGAGGACTGGAAATAGGATGAGGAGCTCATTAAAGTTCCAGTGCAGCGAGCAGAGGGACAGCGGTAGGATGTAAAGTAGAAGGAGATATGTCAAATCTGCAAGTGACAGTGTAATTCAAATGTAAATCAACTGTAATCTTAAGATTTAAGAGTTCAAAACGTCATAATAAAGCTTGTCCACAGTGGACTGTTAAAGGTGCGTTTGAGAAAGTGTGTATGCATGGACAAAAGGTTCGTCTGTGTTTGTGTGTGTGTGTGCATAACGATTAGACAAATTCCCTCTTGGACAGCTACTAATAAAAATATTTTTCTGGTATATATATATAACTCCACTTTAACTCTGATGACATCAAAACAGGCAAACAGTAAAAGACAAACGAGTGGCATGCCAGTTATGTCATCAGTCATGAGGTGAAATCATGGCTGGTGAAGCTGGGATGTTTGTAGATTGGACACTTTGTAAGAAGTGAACAAGACACCTTCATGAATATGTAATAAAGCTAAAGGCTAGCCAGCATAAATTAGATTAGAAACTGAGCAAAGACAACCAGCAGCGTGCCAATCTCTGCTTTTTCTCACACAACAACACACTGGAGAGTGTGTGAATGTGATTCTTTACAGATGTGACTGGATGTTTGTCCATTTATAAAGGAGGCTGCTGGTTAAACTCCGGATTCAACATGAGTGGAATTATGCAGCAAAGCCTGTGCGGAGTTCTCCTGTGACACCAAGAAGAGATTAAAATGAATGAAAAGTAAATGTGTGCTGGTGATGCTCTAGGTGGTTTGGGGGAAGCTGAAACAGCTGTTAGTTAAAGTGCTTGCACATATTACTCAAATGCACTTGTTTTGGAAAGGATGGCTCTACCGATCCACCAGAAAACACCAACAGGCGTACAGGTTTTCTCAAACAGCAGGGGGCGCTAGACAACAGCTTATAAATACACCCAGAGCCTTAAAGGCCAAAAAGGTTTCTTGTTCTTTTTAAGTTCACTTGATACTGAATGATACGACTTAAAGTCACTCTGTGAGAAGACGATCTGATGCCAAACCAGTTTCTCCTGTTTGCTGTAGAAAAAGAAGTGACCACGTGGGCAGAGGTCGGTGTATGGGTGATGTGTTTACTTCTTGGGTATTGATTTAAGAAAAAACAAAAAACAAAAAACAAAACAAAAAAAAAAACAACGACGTTCTTGTTCAACAGGACTTCAGTGAAAACATCAGCAGTGATTTATAATGAATGAGATTCAAATAGCTGAAGTGATGAATTTAGAGCAAGAAGCACGTGAAGCAGCTCTCTGACAGCTCTGAGCTCTTTAGGAAGATGACCGCTGGATGATGGAGCCACTGTGTCATGTGGGTGGAAGGTTTTCTGAAACCCAACCTGTCAAGCTGCACAGGAGTATATATTGCAGGAGCTCGCGAGTGACAGCTAAAATACTAAAGAGATAAATATCAAAGGCAAAATCAGAGCATTTTCTCTTTCCAAAGAAATGCAGAAAACGTTTGCACTTTTACAATGTGAGAGACAATAACACACCACCATTTAATGATGCCCACAATCTACTAGACAATAGAGCAGCGATTTAATATCCTTGCTAAAAGCCTTAAGTGAAGGTTGTTATTTCAAAAAAGCCTTTATAATCCTTTCATTTCATGCTCATTTTAGAAAACAGGAGCTGCGAGGTCACATGGGAGAAAAAGCTGTTTGAACGGAGAGTGCACCGAGAGGATTTTAAGCCAAATCAATTAGCGTGACTTTATGCGTAACCTCCCTCAATGACTTGTGTGATGGAAAGTGGGGCGCTGGGAGAAAGGAAGCTGTGCACGGTGGAGAGGTTAGAGAGTCGGGCGATTATCGTGAAGCAGCGTTTGGGATCGTGAACCGGAGGATCACGGAAGCAGAAGAAAGCAGGAGTCTAGGCACATGCGGTCACTCTGTGGAGCTGAACTAAGACACTGCACTTTATAGCTAAATGCAAACATTATCACATTACTTCAGTGTGTTTACAGCTCAGTGTTAGGCTGGTAACATTTACAAATCTGCATTAAAGCAAAGTACAACTACAGTCAATACAGATTAGATTCGTTTTGCAGCTAGACTTATTAAGCAATAATCCTGTGAAGACCAAAAACGTAATGGAGAAAAGACGAAGAAGAGTCGGCAGATAAAAGATGGATACACACTCACCAGCCTATTTTAGCTACACCTGTTCAAATGCTTGTTAATACAATTATATAATCAGACAATTACGGTGCTTGTTAGGCTGAATATTTAAGAAACTGCTCATCTATCGGGATTTTCCTGCACAACCATCTGCAGAGTTTTCTAATCCCAACAGTGGAATTGTGTTCATTTTAAAGACAGTTTAACCTAAACCTTAAAAACAAAGCCAACAAAATAACTATCCTTATGTTGTCTATATTGTGGGCACATCTTACTTTAAATAAGCTTTTTAGATATTTATTGATGTAATAATGGTGCTGCTAAACTATGTAAAATAATATATAGAAAAGCAAAAATTTTGGAAATCACATTTAGTTGTATATTTTTAGATCTTGGCAGTAGAAAGAAGAAGTACAAAGAAGTCCAATCACATCTTTAGTCGCCCTTGATCTATGACATCATTAAACACTGATTTCAATGGCTAATTTCAGGTCTTATTGAACACACATTATGGACATTTTGTAGATGAATAGAGTCACAAAAGCACAATAAAGCATGATGTGCTTTAGGGCAGCCCTGCTCTGTGAGCCGCCACCGTATTCGGTTTTGGTGTTCCTGTTTCTCAGTCAGATTCATTTATTTTGTCTGTGAGAATGACAAATATCTACTTTATGAGTGTCCCTGTTTTCTCAGTCAGATGCCACGCATGCTCGTTCATCATTCATCTGAGTTTCTAGTCCCCTTTTTCTGATAACCACATAAAGTACATGCTCCAATTAATGTCACAGTTGCTAATAGATACACTGAGATGATGCTGGCCAAAAAAGCCACATCCCAGGCTTTAGAAGAGTTGTGGGTGACTTCACAGTGGCTGTGTCTCATTTTAGCGTACCGGAGCTCATAAGAGTCGAATGGGTGTTGGAATATTTGAATCTGGATCAAAGTGGTGGATCGAGATTCAAGCTGCAAGCTGGGCTAAAAGAGGAAATCTGTGTTTCTCTGCTGCAATTAGCATCCCAACACCGGTGGGTGGTAGAAACTGTGGGAGTCTGGTTATTTTTATCTACTGTGGTCATTAACTTAAACACACACACCCACACACATACTGATCACCAGGAGACAGAATGCAGAAATGCTATAGAAGTCACCAATAAAAATCAATCAATAAAAAAAGTTTTGGCGTTTTCCTTACGTGGCCTCCAAGTTTAATAAAGAGAGGTAGAGTGCAGAGTAATGGCTGATTGCACTGGCACAGGAGGAGAGCGAGGACAGAGAGGGTGAGGGGAGTGTGCCTCGGTGACCCCCGCGCAGCCTTCAACATATAGGAAGAAAATTACCATCAACCACCAGACAAATTCTTGTCAGTGGGGTCAGAAATCACGACACATTTTCTAAAGCATACTCAGAATACAAGAATAGTTTTAATGTTTTTCTTAGCACTGCATTTAACTGAAACCACTGCAGTTATACTGTAAGAAAAGAGCGAGAGCAATCATGTGGCTGTTCAGACCTGTGCGCTATTTTTTTTTTTGCTGTGATGACTAAAATTCATTTGTAACTTTTAAAATACTTCTCGAGAAGAAGAACGCCGCTGAGGTCTAATTGTGAGTTTTTCCAGGAGCACTGACTGCTTCTACCCAGATGGGCTGCATGGGTTTGTACTTGGATCACATGATCACGTGAAACCTGAGTCAAAATCCATTCACCTGAGAAAGCTGGAATTTTTCATGAGGATGATGATGAGGATGTTTTGGGGGAAAATTGAGTTAAATAGGTTACTCTAAGGGATTTAGTACTTATTTGTAAATCATCAGAGACTCAAAATCAGGAGGAAAACAATCAAGTGAAATCATTTGTTCTTAATAAGAAGACACCTGGGTGGTTAAATTACCAAACAGGTCTAGTATACTCATTTAAAATGACAAACAAGCCAAACTCAGATATCAAACTTTATGTGTACACGCTCACACAGTTGCTGCAGATTTGTCAGCTGTACATTCATGATGGGAATTTCTTGTGTCACCATATAAGGTGATTGAGATCTGGTAACTGTAGAGGACATTTGAGTACAGTCAACTCTGTCACGACCTGGCTCAAAATCTCTTCTCACTAACCAGAGTGTAAGTGCGAAGAGGTTTTATCTTAAAATAGCATAGCAGGTTAGCTAAAATGGCTGGTGCCACCAAGGCAAAGACTAGTGACCTTCTGGAAAGCCTGTCTCAGGTACGCTTTTATCCACAAATGACTAGGTGTGGCCAATTAGCACCAACTGAACACATTGAGGAGATTAGGGGCTGCAGAGGGGTGTAACAAACTCGTTGTCATGTTCGAGAAAGCAGTTTGAAATTACCCTGCAGGAAGCAGACATCAGAAGATTGGCACACTGTGGTCATGAAGGGATGGAGATCAGCAACAACACTCAGGTGTTCAGGCTCTAGGGTTTTAGACCATGCTCATTTGATAGTATGGGGCTCAAAGCATGCCAAGAAGCTATCCCCCACACACTACAGGCCGTCTAAACTGTTGATGCAAGGCAGGATAGATCCATGCTTTCATGTTCTTTTCTGACTTTCTCTACAGTAGCATAGACCATATCTAGCATAGAAGGTTGAAGGGGGGGGGGGTTCTTTGCTAAGGTGAGTAAGTTTCGGGCAGGGTCCCTTTTTAGTCTCGTGGGATTCATAGATCAGGGTTAAAGAAAAAATTCCTGTGAAAATGTTCAGGTGCAAGGACTGGACTAAAGAATGAGTGATTAAGTAACCAATGCCCAGAGAAAACCTCTGAAAGACCTTCAGAAAAACTGGAGAAATATTACTCAAGAACGCTTTGAAAGCTCACAAGAAAGTGTGGCTCCTTGGAAGCAAAATATAAAGAAATGGGGGGTGGCTTTGATTTTTGCACAGTACTGTATTACTCTACTCTTCTTCTAATGTTAGCATGAGATCCTGAAATGTGGAGCCTGGCTTATGTTTAGCATCTTCTGCATACTTCTTTTTATTAAACTTTTTAAAATTGATTTTCTTTCCCATGTTGTTGCCCATGTTTCATTTTCCTCTTTTCCACAGACTGTTTTTGTTTTGTTTAGTTTTTTTGCACAAAGACAGAAGACTGTAACAGCTTGGCAGGGTCAGCATGCTAATAATCCTCAATTCTGGAAAAGGTCTATTGATCACACAGTAGCATATAATCAGTAAGGTATGTTCTTGCTGATCCATTTGCTCTTTTGATTACCTAGCTGGTGAACTTTCTAAACCTCCACACTGTCTGTGCTGTAAGGAGTGAGGATGTGTTTTCTGTCTTTCTCTAAGAAAGAAATCAAGACTAATCAAGCCGATCAACATCTTCCAACCTTCTTCTGTCCAATTTTGGTGAGCATGTGTGAATTGTAGCATCATGTAGTTTTCTTTTCTTAGCTGAAAGGAGATGCACCGAGTGTGGCGTTCTGCTACTCAAGATTTGACATGTTGTGCATTCAGAGATGCTCTTCTGCACATCTTAGTTGCAACAACTGACTATCTTCAGCAGGTTTCTTGACCACGCATGCCTCTACATCAGATATTTGCGTTAACAAGCAGTTGGCAGCTGTATTTAATAAAGTGGCCAATACGGGTGTGCTGAATATACAGCAAATGGAGCATAAAGCAGATTGAGGCTAGAAATACAATCCAGTAAAACAAAAACAAAAAAACATATTTAACCATAAAACTGGAAAAAAACTAAAGTTTATGAACAAATAAAGTTTTTACTGTTATATGTACATATGCATTTTATTTCATTTCATTTTTTTTTTGTATTTGTATTGGAATTTATATATATGGGTTTTTTAGTGTGTATCACAGCTAACGAAAATGTTAACAACAATGTAGGTACAATTATATAGCTGATGGATTTCGGAGCCTTTCAGACGTAGAGATAAAGGAGAAGGAAAATGAGAAAGTGACAGACACACATAATTCTTTAGAGGATGAAGCTGGAGGCTCGGAACAGAGATGAGGGCAGTGCTGCTACTTCAAGGACAGATAAAATGAGAGGGAGGAGCAAATATCTGTGTTTTTTGTTTTGTTTTTTCAGGAAACGCTTCAGGTCACTCCAAAAAGAGCAAATACTAAAAATCAACAGAGAACATAATGACTGGGAAAGGTTAAACAGAAATGCTGTATTTAAGGATAAATGTATCTTCAGCCTATTTCTAGTATTCAAAGCTCGTATTTTTTTTTTAAACCCCCACACAGAAAGGCTGAACAGCAGCACAGACCATATCACAGCATAATCTGACAAGCAGATTTTACTCTAAGGCCGTTCTTTTAGAGGTCAGACGCTTGAAGGGAATCGATATTTGGCAAGTTACCTTTCGGTCCACCGCTTCAGAGCCCAATCAGCCGAGCAGCTGTCCTGATGCACCTAATGGCTCCAGGACAGTGAGAGGATAGAAGCAAAGGGCCTCTCCTGCAGAAACTCCATATCTGTCTTCTGCTTAGGAAGGGGACATAAACATAAATAAAGATGAGAGGAACAAGAATGCACGTGCATTTCAATGGAAGGAAAGACAAGACAAGGAAGGGAGCAAACAGGATTAGCATCATCTCTTGTGCTATCGCAGTGACTGCAGCGTCCTCCAGTCGTCCCTGACAGAGCCCATCAGTCTGCCTCGGCTCTGATCTCCGCTCCATAACACACTGGCATCTGCAGAGTTATCTAGTGCACACACAGACTCACTGAAAAACAACAAGAGCCCAAAGATCTCGTGCGCTGGAGTTCTTCTGTAGTCTCAAATGAATCTGAAGAGATACTAAAGTCTTTTTCCCTCAGCTCTGTTGAAATCAGGGGTACATTAATCAATTATATCCACTTGCTGCAAGCAATATTTTCTGTATGTGTATTTAGTGAGTATTGTTTGTGACACAAATCACAGGTCTAATCATGTAGCCTGCCTCTAGAGTCACAGCACGAGCCAGTCTACATCAGTATGTGGTGTTCTGCTGGAGGGAGGGAAAATAATTAGAGGGAAGTTGAGGGAGGGAGAAAAGGAGTAGAAGGAAAAAAGGTGAGAAAGGAAGAGGAAATCTCAAACATTATTAGAAGAAACGGGAGAGGGAGGGGGTTGCAATTCAGCCATGATGCACTGACAGGGTAATCTCCCCTTTGCCACTTGATTCATATTTAGGTTTTAGTGAATATCTCACCAACTTTCGAACTTAGTGTACCCGAGAAAACTCACCCAGGCATGAGGAGAACATCCAAACACCTCACAGAAATTCACAGAAAGTGTGCAGAGTGGTTTCAGACCTAATAAAAAAAATCATCTGGTAATTGGCAGGTCTTAAAGTTAGTTAATACAACTTCAGATGAACAACAACATGATATATTACACAGTGCCGTTTTATATGTCACAAATATAAGCCAAAAAGGAAAAATAGTGTGAAAAACTAAGTCCACCCTTACTGTTTACATGGGAATTAAGAGTCCAAGTAGCAGCTAGGAACTGACGATGAGAACAATAAGGTTGAAAACATGAGCCATGACCTGTGAGATGGCAACATGAGCTATAAACCTAAAGAACAAAAACATGAACTATGATCGGGCAGTGGCACTGGAACACAGAGAGATAAATGTCAGTGAGTGGGGCGATTGGTCAAGTAAGTCAGAGTAAGCAAACTTAGAGCGCCTTACAGGTTTTACAGGACCAAAGCAGTCCGGGTGAGTGTCCAGAAGCTGGGAGTCCAGAGGGAGTGTTTTCCGTGAATCCTTTAATTGTGCCAGGGAGGCAGGCAGGTGAAACAGATTTCCAACAGAGCTTGGGCTGTGACTTTGATTACCAAGAAGACCAGCGTCGGAAGTGATGAGTATTGCCAAACGTTTATTTATCAGTTTTTAAATGGTAACAAAGCCATTTCTAGGCTTTGGGACTCCAATGAGAGCCATTATCCACAAACGGAGAAAACTTAGAACAATGCCGAACTTCAGAGGAGTGGCAACCCTATCAAATTACTCCAAGCATGTTTGAGTGACTCATCCAGATCACAAAGGAACCCAGAACAACATCTAAAGACCTACGAGCCTCACTTGCCTCAGTTAAGGTTAGAGTTCATGATTCAACAGTAAGAACCAACCTGAGCAAAAGTGGCATCCACTGGGAGAGTTCCAAGGAGAAAACCACTGCTGACCAAAAATAACACAAAGGCTGATCTCACATTTGCCAAAAAACATCTCAATGAAACCTTGAAACCTTTGGGAAATTATTACGTGATCAAAGATGAACTTTTTGGAAGGTCTGAGTCCCGTTAGATCTGGCGTGAAACTAACACAGCATTTCATAAAAAGAACTTCGTGCTAACAGTCAAGCATGGTGATGGTTGTGTGATGATCTGGGGATGCTTTGTAATTGATGGAACCACCAGAAAATAAAGAGACTTAAAAGTTCCTCCACAGTGATGTGAAAGACTCATTGCCAGTTATCGCAAATGCTTGGTTGCAGTTTTTGTTGTCAAGGGTGGCACAACCAGCGTTTAGGTTTATTACTTAATTACTTTTTCACACAATTTTTCTCCTTTAGTATTTACAAGGTTATCACAATTAATTTGCTCTGAAACATGTAAGTGTGGCGACCCTGAAAAGGATAAGCGGGAGCGAATGGATGGATGTATGGATGGTTCTTTAGGTAAGTTTTAATTCAGTTTGTTAGATACACTTATTCAACTGCTCACTAACAAAAATATCTAATCAGGAAAGGAACACTTTCAACAGCCAATGTATGCAGAAGAGCATATATGAATGCATGAATGAATGAAGGTGTACCTAATAAAGTGTCTGTCTGGCTTTGGATGGATCTGATGGGAAGAATGAAAGGGAAGCAAAACTGTAAAATATGGGACAAAAACAAAATAATGAGCTGAAATATGCCAAATAAACCTAAGAACGAACGACATCGATATCAGCAACATTTTTCACATTACCCACAGTTATTCGATCGATTGTAAGTAAGTAAAAACTTCAAAAATGGCTTCATAATTAAGATGGAAACAAATCAACACTGTGAGTCTGGAAAACCTGTTAAAAAATGGGTATTTGAATCGACTAACAACAGCTGCATCGAGGCGTTTTGTATTGCAGAGTGAAGAAGCACCAATACATGTTACTCTGAACATCTCCTGTGATCAAGGACAAACACAACCCACTGGAGACAAAAGATAAAAGTTAATGACATGCAGTAGTGGCGTGTAAATGCATGGGGAGAAAAGAAGAGGCGTGGATAAATAAATGTTTAGTGCATCATGGGAAATCTTCAGGATGTGTCACCAACATCACATAACCGATGTTTCCTAAACTGAAGTGAAAAGCCGATCAGAATGAATCATTCAAATACACTCACACAAATTAAAAGAGTTCACTCTAACTTTAGCCTTCATTAGCCTCTTTGCCTCATTATAACACAGGTTAAAACACAATCGTTCACATTATAGAACAGGTACTGTTGCTGCGATGCTGGGATGCTTCTCCTGCCCTCCACTCACAGCCTTTCTTGTCTTGTTTGTTTTTCTTGGCTCAGCAGCAGGTCTGCTGTATGACGGATGCTGACGAGCAGCAGGCAGACATCCATCTGGGAGGAAACAGCACTGCATCCTCTGCTGGGCTCTATCGCCCACTTAAAGATCAATCAGTACTGAAGGCAGCTAAGGTTAGCACCAGCAAAGCATCCCCGAGGCTTCAGAGAAGCGTGTCTCTGTGAAAGCGATGTGTATGCTGCACTGTTACTGCTTATAAATAGCCTTTTAGGAAATGCGCACATTAACGTTAACAAAGCCACTAAATTGAATTTCTCACTCACGATATAGTGTGAGACAGGGGGATCGTTTTATAGTGTAAAATTCATGTTTGTGGGAGCCTGGTGTTGTCTTCGAGATAGGTGTCAGAAGTCATTATACTTTACAGTTTTAGATTCATGCTCAACCTTTTTTTTTTTTTTGTAGCATCAGTAGGTGGGATCCGGGTGCAGTATGAAACCTGAAACCTTGAGGTTTACATTACACCCACAAGACTTTCATATGCAGGAAGCATCCTGTGTAGATTCAGCCGGCACTTAATTAAGTGTGCGCCGATAACACTGGGTTGGATCACCTTTTGATTTTGATTCATATTGACATGATGGCATCACACAGTTGCTGGAGATTTGTCGGCTGCACATTGTTGCAAAGTGTGCAGAGAAAATATCACCCAAACCAACTACCCAAATATCACCCAAACCAACTACGAGCATGTGCTGGATCTGACTGAGAAAACAGGGACACTGCAGACTCATAAAGTAGATAGTTGTCATTCTCACAGACAAAATACATGAATCTGACTGAGAAAGGTTCAGGGAATTTCTCCAATGAGTGGGTGCACTGCGATCATAAAGGGATGGGTATGTTTAGCAGTAATATTCAAGTAGTTGCTTCGTAAAGTTTTTTTTTTTTTTTTTGTATTTCCTGCTTTTTAAAAAAGCAAAAATGCACCTTACATAATCAAAAAACTTACAGCAGCCAGACAAACACATGACATTTTCATCATAAGGCAACTCTTCTCCACAGGTGGAGCTGGAACAGTCTCTCTGAGCAGATGGTGACCATATTTCCATCTAAGTGCACTTGGCATCGTGCTGTCACTGTAATCTGTCACACACACCCATGAGCGCACGGACATCCATGAAAGGAGCACGCAAGCACACATTTGCAAATAGGGGATATAAAATAAAGGAGTACGTGCAGCAGCAAAATATCCGCTGAGACTTCTCTCACCGCTTCCTCCACCCACACAACTTATGTCATGATAATGCACTTATCACTGTGTGTGCTGCAGTGAACAGGAATCAGGATTCAAGGATTCGGTGAGGTAAACCTGCTTCACGGGCTGAAAAGCTCTTGTTAGCCATGTTTGAAAGCAGACTGGAGCATTTCAAGCTTCCTGATAGATGATTTTCATTTCCAAATACTGAATCAGGAAGTAAAAAGTCTGCCATTACAATAAAAATGCAGTTTCATACGTAATAAAACTACAGCTACAGCACAAAATGTGACACTCGTGTGGCCTCGGTTCAGCAGATGGCTGTTAAATGACGCACATTTACACAAAATTACAAAGTGCGTTATAATGTCCAATTAACCACACTGAGCTCTCAACAGGAAGTTTAATATTTTCACAGGAAAAACTAATCAACGAATCATATCAGTCGTATGGGAACAATCCATCACCATGTACTACAGGGCTAAGGGCTTCTTCTGAGCTGTTTAACAATCCTCTGAAACTGAAAACTTTCTTAATTAAACTTCAGCGAGGTCTGGATAGTAAGATGAAATCCAGCCTGGGTCACATACTGCGTGTACTGATGCTCTGTTCACAAATTCTTTATAGATACAGCTAATGATGTGCTTAACCTTTAAAGGTGAAGCAGTGCATATTGTATTTCAGTGGATTAGCTGGTGAGTTATACGAAGCGCTGAGGACTCACCTCCATCTGGGCTGAGAGCGCTGCCGTTGGATCTGTCAGTGCTGATCTCTACTCTAATAACTCACTATTAAGCATCTGCTGCCGATCAGGAGGTCCAGAGCAAATCGAGTCAAGCAGCTTCATCTGTGAGTCCTCTTGGCTTGCTTTACTCTCACCCCCCTCACTTTGGCTCTGTAAATACAGGGTGATCTATCCACGCGTGCAGTGAGGGAAGGCAAAAACAAAGAAAAAAGCACCTACCTGAAGCATAGCCTGACTTTGTTTATTTCAGTTGTATAGATTAGATTAATGAGAATATTTCTTCAGTCATTTTTAAATACACGTTACTTTTTCCATAACAGGTTTCCAACCTTTCTTTCTTTCCATTTTTTATACATAAGGTGATGTGAAAAAAGAACACACCCTTTCTGCTTCCAAGCCAGGTGTTCATCATGATCATCAGATTGATGATCAGCAAAATGGGAGCACCTCTATAAAAGCAGAAGTTTGCTGGTCTTGAGCATTCAGGTGTGTTTTAACACGATGCCAAGGAGGAAATATAAGCTCATCTGGTGAAAAGAAAATGCCACATACCGACTGTTCGGCGTGGTGGAAGATGGGAGACGATTAGGATTTGTTTTGGGCACTTTGCAGTCACTGAGTCTACCAGGAAGTCCTTTGTGCACCAAAGTATTCTAGAGTCTTCAGTTGTCTAAAGCTTACCTAAAATTTGGTAACACAAAAGGTTAATGATCCCAAGCAAAACAGCAAATCTCCAACAGAAAGGGTGAAAAAGAAAAATAATTAAGGTGTTGCAAAGACCCAGAGAAAGTCCAACTTGACTGAAATGCCGTGCTGTGACATTAAGAGATCTGTGCAAAAATCAATGCCGACAAACTTCAGAGGCAACATTTAATGATGAGTGGGCCAAAATCCTCCACGATGATGTGGGAGACTGATAAAGTCAGGCAGAAAATGATTCAAGCTGTTGCTGCTAAAGGTGGACCTACAAGCTAATAAATCACAGCGTGTGCTTAGTTTATTCACATTTGGAGACTCCACAGTGAAAGCATTCAATTTAACATGACATGATATGAAACGATTCAATAAAACGAAAGAAATTAAGAAAATTGAGTTCAGAAACTGAGCTATAAACTGAATTAGCAAAATCGTTAGCATAATCAGAATGCTAACATCCTAAAATGATCAAAATCATAACTAAACATCGGTATTTAAGCTGATGTTAGCTCAGCTGTGATCGAGAACAACCTCACAGACCTGCTAACGTGACTGCAAACGCTCAAGTTTTATTTATTGTTTATGCATCTGTAATTAACTTAGATTCATTCCAGGTCCCGCCTGAAAGGATCTTGAAGCCAGGTAGGAAACCACTGCAGTAGCAGACAGCACTCATAGATTTCTGCTGTTGGTTCTTGACATAAATTTAATATTTCCAAAAAAAGCATCAGCTGCTGGTTCTTTCAGCCACTGAAAGAGTTAAATGGTTTCCATCATTACGATCACTGTACTAGAGAAGCTTTGCAAGTGAAACAAGTGGGGAAAGGCACGCAGACTTCATTAATAAACGAATCTTATGGCAGATGACGGCAGTTAGTCTATGCTGGTATTTAACTGGATTCCAGTGCTGTGTTTCATCAGTGAACTGTCCCATCAGACAAGTGGAAAAATCCAGGCTAATTAAAATTTTGTTAAATATCTGTTTATTTTCCTTCCTTTGAATTCGGTTTCAATGTCATTATCCAAACTGCGGCCCTTTTCTTACTTTATAGGAGTCAGCACGGCCCTCTGGGGAAAAAACAAACATGCTGCCCACCACTGATTTTCGTGATACTTGAGATCAAATTTCCAGAAAATATTTTTATTTTTTGTTTTTCTACAAACATCCCTAAGTTGTCATCAGAAAGCAGAGCAAAGTGGCCTGATGTGATGCACTGAGCTGAATTGCTGTGACCTTCTGAAATCCTAAATGGAAAGACCACTGGAGCTGAACTGGGCGCTGCAGGTCACAGAGAAGCTAATGGGGAGTGCAGTCCTGGGAGGAGCAGTGCTTTTTCATCTTCAGCTGTGCACCGACAAGGAGAAAGTGAGAAATGAATGAAGGAGACTCTTCCTGCTGAATGAATGAGAAACATGAATAGAAAGGCCTGCTTTAATGGGCCTGGGTTGTGTTCTTATTTGTAGATTTTTGTGAATAGTCCTGAGATTGATTTTGCCAAGTAAGTGCCATTATTAGTGAATGAAAAGGAAATTCTATTTAGGAAAACCAATGAATGTCAATGCTGCTCGTGTTTTCCCATCAGGTCTAATCTTTTGTAGCAGGTGCTGGATATTCATTTAAACAGATATATCTAAATCAAAGGCAGAAATCTATCTGCTACTTATGTATATACACTCAAGGGCCACTTTATTAGCTACTCATTGCTAGTACTGGGTTGCTACTGATTTAATTCTTCATGGCATAGATTCAACAAGCTGCTGGACTGTTCCTCTATGGAGATTTTGCGCCATATTTACATGATAGCATCACACAGTTGATGCAGATTTGTCAGCTGGACATCCATGATGTGACTCTCCCGTTCCATCAAGTCCCAAAGGTGCTCTAATGGATCTGTGTACAGTGAGATTGACATCTTCAACACATCAGTTGTAGAGGATTAGAGCTTGTGACATGGTGTGGTATCCTCTCAGAAGCACCCTTTAGAGCAGGTGTGTCAAACTCCAGACCTCCAGGCCTGATGTCCTGAAACTTTTAAATGTGTCCCCGCTGCAACACACATGAATAAAATTAGTAGGTCATTAGCAAGACACTATAGGACTTGACTGCACCCCAAGGTGGCAACCCCTAATCCTACTCAAGTAAATGTAAATAAATGTAAGCATTTGGAAAAATTGACTTTTATTGCACCATGTTCATGCCCTCATGAGCTGCAGCAACATAAATCAAATGGCTGAATTGCCAGTTGCCTGTTTCAGGACACCGGCCCTTGAGGACTGGAGTTGGATGGGTCATAAAGAGTTGGACCTGGTCAGTAATGATACTTAGGTAGACTGTGGTGCACAAAGTGTGCAGAGAAAATATTCCCACACTAGCAGACCAGGATGGATGCATGCTTTCTGCTGTTTATGCCAACGACTCTGCCAGAAATCCTAGACTTATCAGACCAAACATTTCCATTCTTGCTGAGCCTCTGCCAGTTATATCCCGTTTCCTCTTCTTAGATCACAGCAGTAGCACTTAGTTTGGTCTTCTGCTGCATTAAGGTTCAATGTATTGTAACTATTGCCTTTCATCTCAAACCAGTCTGGCCATTCTCCCAGAACCTCCGGCATTTCAATCCAGAGGACCGTTGCTCACTAGAAATTTTTTCTTTGCCTGAGTAGTCTCTGTAAACCCTGAGGTGGCTGTGTGGGGAAAATATCAGTAGATCAGCAGATCCCGAAACACGTCCAACACGTCTGGCACCAACAGCCATGCCACATTCAGAGTCACTTTATGTCAAGTTGAACTTCAGCAGGTCATCTTGACCAGGTATACATGCCTATGTGTACTCGAGTTGCTGTGATGCGATTGGCCGATTAAAATTTATCCCACTGCTTTGATCTGGGTGCGAGTACTTTGAGGGGGACTAATAAATTAGAAGGAGTAAAAGTGACTAAGCTCAGATAATTATAAAAATAGATTTCCAGGTCACTGAGGGGCGAGCAGAAAAAGTGAGACACGATCTTCACAGGTCCAGAGGAAATGTGCGCCTCTTGTTTATGACACTGCGGTGCTGGAGGTCTGGCTCGGCGTGAGAGCGAGAAACCATTGAGTATTTAACAAAATGCACTCAGAAAGCACTTCACTGATGCATCATGGGTAGCTGCTCTCAAATCACAGCAGGTTTGTGTCTGAGAACAAGCTCTTTTTCGATTTAATGAAGTAGGAAGAGGCAAAGTACATTTGGGCCACATCCTACAAAAACATAATGAGATTAAGCTCTGCTCCGCTTCGCCCGTCATCCTCCTCTCGATTAGATTCACCCATTTTAAATAAGCACAACACAGAGACCGTGTCAGAGTCACACACACCCACTTTTCTCTTTTTATTCAGTGATAAATAATTTCCTATGATCATAGGCTTTACGTGTAGACATCCGATCAAGGCAAGAGACAAATTAGAGGGCACACATGTTGCCACCATTAGAAAATAATAGCTGAAACAAAAAAAAACCCAACAAAAAAAAACAAACAAACCAAAAAACAATGAGGTAAGAAGTTCTCTTTTTTATACATTTGTGGTGCTTCTATGTCTGTTACCTATACTGTTGAATGCACAGTGCTTTCTAATACAGAAATCCTGCCTCTTGTGTCTGTACATTATTTAAAAAAAAAAAAAAGAAAAAAAAAAAAAGAAGTAGGTCATGGCACAATACTGAACCAACCAAGACAGGGCACTGCAAAGTGTACAGAATAGCCGTATACATCATCAGACTGAGAGTAAGAAAAGTTGAGCAGGAAACAGAAAATATAAAACAAAAAGTCTAAGACTTGGCGAGTGAGCGACTGCGATCGGTTCAACACACACACACTTTCCAGGACAAGTCCTAGGGTCAGCAGCTTGCATGCTCCCTACATTTACAGTATGGTATGAATGTGTGAAAGAGCTGCAATGACTGAAGGAGAATGAATCAGCAGCTATTTCGATAATAAATCAGAAATGCTAATCTTCTGCTGGTTCCAGCTTCAGCAGTGACACCTCTTTTCCCACCAGCACAGCACTGATGCTGGGCCAGCTCTGCCGTGGTGTATTTTTGAAGAACTGGCTCACATTTTGACAGGTTTGATGGGGTAATTTCCGTGGGAAGAAGATAAAAATCACATTGGACAAATCGGTGGGCTCCATTTGCCAATCACTGCTGAATTTCTTGCAGTAGCTCCAAACGCGCCCAGTGAGAACAGTAGTTCCAACGATCCTGTGCCGACACCCCAGTGCTGGTGGAAAACGAATCATTTCTGCCTCTTGTGACTTTTTATTTTATTTTATTTGTTTAGTTAAGGAAAGGCTCTGTGAAGGCCAATGGAAGATAGGATGGATACATTGTATCTGTTTGAATTTGGTGCCGTGTTTAATCCAGAAGTGTGTGAGCTACGAGGTTGTGTCGATGGACAGAAGTCAGACTTATCAGTTCAATCTCAACATTCACTGATTTTTTATTTTTATTTTTTAACTTTCGAGAGACTCGCACGTCCCAAGGATGTTATCCATAACAAATCAACCTTGATAAGTCCACTTCTAAATCCTAACTAAGAGCCTTCTAGTAAATTCAAAACTTGCCTGAGGATCATTGTAACTTTACACTGGTGCTACCACTGCCCAGCTGGGCTGAAGACACCATTGTGTTGGTTTTTACTTCCTTTAAAGATATATCAGTATAAAAGTTCAGAAATTCACAGATTATTACCTTTACTCTTATACCAGTGCTGATGAGGAGGATGTGTCTGAGTGGCAACTACTGTAGTCGCACCCTCACTGTTAGTATAAATGGTACAGAGCACTGCAATATTGTCCCATTTACATGGTTCAAACCTAATTGATTATATTTGTTAAAGGAGCACTCTTTTTGTTGTATTTTATGCAGTTTCTATTTGTAGGAAGAGACCAGAAACAACCTCAGACATCACCCTGATGAAGGCAAGACAGCTAAGAACTTGTGATGAGCAAAGAGTGGTGCAAATTAATCTGGACACTGATAAAGTAATTACTACAATAAAACCATGTTAGCTTGCACACAGTGCAGACTGTGTGCAGGGCTTTCCCCCTCACAGAGGACTTTTTGGGATCCTTTAAAAGACCTTATGCCAGAATCACCAAATTGTTTTTTTAATTAAAGGTTTAATTTTAATGTGAAGTGTTCAAACCTACAGGAAAATAACTCACTGAAGGTTCACTGCAGGCCAGGAAAAACCCTGCAAGGGTAAATATATTTTTGTATTTGTGTGCGTTTATGTATGTGTGTGTTGCATTCACAGACATCACGAGCAGCAAACCGAGGCACAGCCCCCCTATGCATGGACCTGACCTGCAGTCCGTTCACTTATGCAGAAAGAAAGAAAGAAAGAAAGAAAGAAAGAACAAACTGCTCCTGGCTCACTTACTTCCTGTCCAACATTAAAAGGAGAATACCACTGATTTTTTAGCATTCGCATGTTATTTTCACACCACTTGTAACTTCCAGCTTCCACTCAGGGAAGCTCCCAACCTGCAGAAAAATGCAAAACTGCAGTGATCCCTACAAAATACTTTGAAAAGGCCACTAGGCATGTGGCTGTGCTTAACGCAATTAAGTGTATTACTATAAATACGAGGTGCGTTTATGATGATTCTCTAAATTCACAGTCTTCTAGTTACTGGCTGTGGGAGTGTATCAGCATGATGGCGTTAGCTGATGGCTTAGCAGAGCTGTCTACACTCGCTAATACTTTGCTGCTATTAATAACACTATGCAAGGTCTTACAGTAAGTGGCATTCTCCTTAATGGTGCTTGACCTTGTATTCTGCTGCCCAGGGAGGTCAGCCTCCCCTTTGGGGCTACCTGTTCCTGAGCAGTAGCCGGCTGGAGACAAAAGAGGAAGCACACCTGCATCTTCCTCTCATCCACAGCAGCCCGTGTGTGGCCCCCTGACAGCTGTGACCTCAGCTGCTCACCTCTCCCACACACCTGGGGCTGTGCAAATGTGACAGGAGAGAATAAACCCCACTCTAGAGCCAAGCTTTTGCAATCTCCCACCTCCCCCGAAGGGTTTCCTTCAAGGGTTCAGCTCAGTGAACCTCAGTAACACTCAAACAACTTCAGTGGACAAAGGTGGTGGGGGAGGAAGAAGAAGAAGTAGAAAAAAAGAACACAAATTGTACAACAACAGAAAAAACACAAAACTAAAAATAGCTAAGAGAAGCCAAAAACAGCAACAGGAGCGGTCGTGACGGCGCAGATGATGCTGAGAGCGGCGAGGTGGGGCGGGTGGCTGGAAATCATGTCGAGGAGTGACTTTAGTGGTCCTCAAGAAATGTGCGCCAGCGTTGTGGTCGCGGTTGCCATGACAGCAGCACATTGAGCACCCTTTCCAACAGAACAACAACAGAGAGACACCATTTTTCTTTTTCTTTTTTTCCTTCTTTTTTTTTTCTTCTTTTAAATCAACAGTGGCAGGGTGCTGCAGCAGCCTCGGCTGCCCTCGCACTCCCCCAACCTTTTGCGTCCATGTCCCCTTTAAGTGTTTTGTTCATTTATTCGTCTTTTTAGTCGCTGGGTACTCCACGGTGCTGCGGTCCCTCGACACATAAGCAGAAACTTCCCCCGTTTCAGGCTTCTGGCCAGAGTTAGTCGTTTTTGATTTTCAGTCATTTTTGCATGTGTGTTTGTTTGTTTTTTAAATCCCATGACATTTTCAGAGCCTCTCGTGTCAGTCCAGAGGCGACAGCGTTGGAATCCTCAGCCCGGGAGGCAAACTTTGCCTGCAAACAGCAGTCCCACTATGGTGAAGAAGATGGAGAGGACGAACAGCACGTATGAGGAGCCGACCACCGTGTTGTTGGGAAGCTTGTACGGCTGGCCTCCCACCTCGTTGATATAGAAGCCTATTGGGAAGATGAGCGCCGCCATGCAGAACAGGATCACTGGAAGCAAGGGAGGGAGAGAGGAAAAATATTAGTTCCTTAAAAGATGACTCGAATTAATCTGTAGCTTTTCCTCAATGCACTGAAATCTTGTGTGTAAAATAAGCTCTGGGGACAGACTGAACTGATAAATGACACTAAAGGAGTGTCAGCTCTTATTCTAGTCTTTGTTCTCCACAGTGGATTCAGAAAATTAAGCCTAACCTCATCAGCTTGAGCAGAAAGCATAGCCTCAAACTGACTTCAATTTTCGGGAGTTCATTAGTGAGATACAACACCGCCTTTCAAATGGTGTAATTGTCCCTTCAGAAGCAAACAGACCCATGGCATGCAGATAATTCTGCCTTGCATTTTCACAAAGATGAGAGGCAGAGGCACTCAATTATGTAATGTTAATGTGCGTCATAGATTATACATTAGTCTGACAAGCATACACTAGCCTGAGTCCAAGCTCGCCCAAACCAAATTTAGTCTCCTGTAGAAATGAGACATTTCTATTTTTAGTTAAATCTTCCTCCGAAGAGGAAACAAAAAGGGCAGCTGCGCAGACATCGCTGAAAATACCCCGAAAACTTCAACATTCAGTTGATGAACAGCAGCTGACTGCAGAAAATTGGAGAAATGAAACACTCAGAGAGAGACATGTTCATGAAAGCAGCAGCTGGAACTTTCTATAGACAGAAGATTGAAGCAGGCACTGAAAACACTTAAAAGCACATCATATATGACTACAAGGTAAACGCAGCACTACAATCATTAGAGTGAAACTTAACCAAGAAAGTGAAAAAGCCATAACTTATAACTTTTCGGTCACATTTTAATACACTGCTCAAAAAAATTTAAGGAGACACCTGATCCTCAGCAAACCTCAGAGATGTCCGTCTGTCCAGCGAGGAAGCAAAAACCCTGATTCAGTGCTTACTTATATAAAAAGTATAAGTTCAGGTGACAAAAGGATTTTTTTCCTTCATCTTCAATAAACCTGTGAGGTCATGAGATTACCGAAGAGCGTTTGGGGGACTGACAGTACGGAAAGGCTGGAAACCACTAATGTGCTGTGCATTTATACAGAGTAGCCGCACGCACGCACACACACAGTAGAGGTTTGTTGTTCACAGATGTGCAGCTCAGCATCAAAATCTTGATAAAATACTGATTAACTTTGTTTGGACTTTGAGTGATGTTCTTAATAAATGTGCAACATTTTCTAAGGAACCATGTCAACGTCCTCGTCCAAACCTGTGTCTCAAAAATCCCAGAAATCGTCCTCTTTGCCAGTTATGCTTGCATTCTGACATCGTTTATATTTAAATAATATTTCTTACAGCACCTGAAGGCAGCATTTTTCCACAGTTAAATGTTTTAGCAAATCTCTAAAAGAAAGCCAGCCAGCAGTAATGGGCTTGATTTAAGCTTTCAAGTTTGTAAAGTTTGTGTGTGAATTATTTGTTGGTAAATCATTAATTTCTTCCCTTGAGCTCAAAATGAATTGACACCATTTCCCAGACTAGCAGAATGTACCATTAGTTTCAGTAAATGCTCCTCCAAGAACCATAAACAAGCTCTTTATGCCACCTCAGGCTGATTAACACAGTACATTTCTCTACAAGCTTAAAAGGTGCAGATCAGTAATCACATTTTAAGCTTTCTAAACAAGCACATTGCAGCTCCGTTTATACGCTGCAAGTCAAGTCAAATCCAGAAAAGGGATTTACCAAATTTACAAATGTTAGAAGCTGTGGTGGAAATGACACGTTTGCAGATGTTATAGTTTCCTGAGACTGCCACTAGATGTTACATGAGAGGTGTGATTTACTAATTGAACCTTTAGTTAGGCACAAAAAACGTGTTCATCAAAGTAGAAAAGATAGTCCTAAGATTTTAAGTTAGAAAAGCAAAAGCAATGCTGAAGGAAACGCCGTCGAAGACTAACCAGAACAGAACAAATACACAAAGTTTTCCAAGGCTGAGGTATAGGACAGTAAACTCCACTCCATGTGTTCTTTCTTATCAAAGCCCATCAACTACTTTACCCACAATGCAACTCAACCGTAATATAGACCCAAAATAAACCCCCCAAAATGTGCGACAGCAAATACATTAATTGGATTTCATACAAATATTGACACTTTCGTCACTGAATAAAAACCGAGATTAAATTTGTTCTGGGGAGACTAGATCCAATCAGAAGTGTAGAAAGGCAGGACAAGTTTGGAGGTGATCCGATTAGTTCAGCTGACTCTTTTCCTCCCAGTTGAATGAAAATGCGACAAAATGTCAACATTTAGGAGGAAGAGATGAGTAGATGCATTTCACATTTGATGGCAAGGAAAATAAGATGCTTTCTAAACTGTGTGGAGCAACTTTCCCTGGTAAAACACAACAAAGTTTACACTTTAGATTTTAGTCACCTTCATCAACTTACGATGACATTTAGTTGACAAAAACTAAAAGCATTCAGGAGCTTGTAAAACCACATTTAGCAGCAATAGCTTGAAAAAGAAAAAGAAAAACTTTTCTAAATGACTTTATTGGTATCTCACATCATTGTGGAGAAATTCTGGCCCACTCCTTTTACAACGATGCTTCGGTTCATTGAACTCTACAGGCATTTGTTGATGCACGGCTCTCTTCAGGTCCCTCTGCAGCATAACAATCAGGTTAAAGTCTGGACTTTGACTGAGTCACTGCAACACCTTGTTTCTTTTCTTTTCAGGCAATTCGGTTGTATATTTGCTTTGATATTTGGGATCATTGTGCTGCTGTATGACCTGTGTTGCCCTCTTCTCTTTAGAGAAAAAGGATTTCTTCTGGTAACCCAATTGTGCTGCCATGAATTTTGACATCTAATTGGCCTGTAGAGCGAGATATAGCTCTTGGGTTTTTTTTCCTTTCCCCCCCTTTTTTTGCAGTTTCTCTGAGCAGCTATGAAATGGATGATGATGAAGTAGAGCTGTAGCACTAAGGTTAAAAAATAATAATTACAGAGCCACTTGAAGCACAGTATGACCTTGGGGTGACACTTGCTGGGACAGGGATTTCTGGGAAGATTGTTGACTGTCTTGAATATTTTTCACTTGTGAATCATCTCTCGATGCACAACGATAAACTTCAAATTGCTTCAAAACGGCCTCATAACTCCTCCCAGCATCAGCAGCAATGACGGCTTTCTGTTGGCACCTCAATGCTACAGATCTGCAAACAGCCAAAGCTCTCACTTGCTAATGATCAGTTAATCAACTGCATTTATTTCTTGTTAAATGGCGAGAGTGTAATATTACATATACTGTATTTCATCTAAGACCTGCTAAGGACCAGATAATTTTCCTTTTTATATTATTAAACGGCTACATATCGGAGAACTCTGAATTTAATGTCTCAGTGTGTCTTCCAAGTACATGATGTAGAGGTCAGGCCCCTACAGGAGCTCAGCTACCATGGGACATGTTTTTTTTTTTTTCTGTGTTAACCTGGTTTCCTTCTGCAAATCCAATTCCGCTGATTGGTGAGCTCTGACAATCACCATCAAGCCCTGCGGGATCAATTAGCTCGGCGCGTTGACCGCATGCTGGGAATCGCTGCTTTTGCAACAGGCACCATTCTCAATAAACAGTGTGATGTTCTGCTCAACACACAGTGGTCAAGTCAGCGGCTGCAGAGCAAGCACAGCAGAGATCAGGGATGAAGCCATCGTGTGGTTTTACTCAAATGTCCAGGAAGTAGGTGAAAAATGGAATAACAAAGCTGTTGCCAATAGCAAAGGTTCCCTTTTCTCTTCCTTCCTTTGAAAGTGTTGTAACTGAAGCTCGAGGTCCAGTTGAGACAACTTATGTAACTCACAGTGACGTTAAGCAGCAAAGCAAACTGTGGTTTTTGAATCCAAATCAATGGCTGTGCAGAATTTGTGGAATAGCTTCAAGTAATTAAAAATAACTGATCTATCAAAGAGCTTTTCACCATTTTTGTGCATTTTTTTTTCTTTAGATCAACACTTCTTTCTGCACTGCCTGAAGCAGCAACACCGCAAACGGAAACTGCATTAGATATCCTTTCCTACATCAGTTCAGAGTGACTTCCTTGTTGTTTAGAAAAAGTTGTGTGTCCGTACTCTAGAAGCCCTGTTGACTTATTGAGGTTATGTGACATGTTGTGAAAGCATAAAGAGCCATTTTCAGATTAGACAGACATAGGAGAGAAATGCAATGCTCAAAGCACCCTGAATAGAAATCAATGCCAGACGGCGAAGATGGCAGTTTACCCCGAAGAGCCAATAAGAAATCCGAACTGTGAAATATATGAGCCGGTCCTGCTCTTGCACTGATGTGTGAATACAAGTTCAAAACAGCATTAATTGTGTGGTGACAGGCGTATCAACTCATTACTGTCACAAAGATGCAGATAAGCGGTGGCAGTTTGGCTCACCTGAAAAAGCGGGTGACCATGTGTCACGGAGGTACGATGCAGCGGTTTGGGTTCGATTCTGACCCAGGGATCTGATGTGTGTCTTCCCCAAAGCTCTAGCCGCACTTTCCTATTTAAAAAAAGCTTCACTGTCCAAATAAATAAATAAAAGGGAAAAATGCCCCAAAACATCACGTTTTAAATACAAATTATAATACGTACAGTTTCATCCTTGTGAGCTTTAAAAATTAAAGTTTAGAAGGGTTTAAAATAACTGCCTGGAGGCAACACCAAGATAGCTGCCCAGCAACGCTTGCTTTTAATGACTGGGTTACAAGCAGCGTTGTCACAGAACGAGAATTTCATACTTTATACCAATACCCAGAAAAATATTCAATGTCATTTTCTATATCACGGGGTACAGAAGTATAGAAGATTTAGTTTTAAAGTAACTAATTAAAATGATTTACATAATTTCATTTCAGATGGTGGAGGTAAAGTATATTTTAGAACTTACTAATAAACAAATACGTACCTAACGCATCTAAATCATTAAATTATTGCACAAAACGTATTACGGTAAAGTTGTTCTCCACACTCTGGACTCTCTCCTCAGTTCATCTACGGCTTCGGCGCAGATCTGCACAGTCCTGGCCGCTTCCCCATGTGTCTGTGACACCAACAAGACTACACCACCAGGACTCTTCCATCCATGAGCTGCAGTCCACTAGCCGAATGCTTATAACATTTGGCTAATGTGGCTATCGGGTAACTGCAAATAGTTAAATGGCTAATGTTAACATGAGCTTTACTGGCCTCTTTAAATTCCTCCTGAAGTATTGTTCAGTGTTAATGACATCAACTACTTCAGCTGTTAGCAAAGGAAGGAGCTGTGTGCTTTGCGTCAAGTGGAGGAGGCACGACAGCAAAGATAGTATCGATATTGTTGCAAATGAGTTTCTTAATGTTAATTTTAGTATCTGAGTCTCAATTTTTTTGGGACAAACCGATTAACAAATTTTAATGTTTCGCTATACAGTTTCCCGAAAAAGAAAAATCTGAGACTTAATTCCTGCAATTCACAGATTAAAGGTTTTACTAGGATGTAGAATATGCATAAAATAACAGACTGACTATAAACTGTTAAAATGAAGCAAAGAGTCTGTTTTTAGATTCTCCTGCAATTTAAATTTCAGACAGATTAAAGTTTTATACGCTTTATTCTCTTAAGGCAAAGATATAGAAATCCAATAAGTGAGTCGTGCCTATCTGTTTGCCACATTACCCCAAAAATATAATAAAACTAGGAATATTTATGGGTTGGCAACCAAGCTGTAACTGCGCCTGCATTTAATCTAAACAAGATTAACCGAGTGTGACATTCACGCAGGTATTTTACTAACTAATAAACCGGTTTTACAGTGTTGTGCTCCTATTAGCCGTTTTTCATCACGAATAAAAATTCCTGCGTCATCTGATGAGGTTTTACTCATAAACCTACCGGTTTGCTTTCCTCCTGTCTGTTAGCGAGCACAAAAGATCCCAGCAGAGTAAACTTGCATCACAATTCGAGTTTAGATTCATGCCCGCTCATTACTCCGGACATGTGTTTATTCGTGAGGCGAGCTAAAAGGCAGCCAAAAATACACGACTCAGCGTTATACCTGAAAACTTGAGCAAAGTGCACTTCAGTCAGACGCTTCTCTTAAGTGTTTCAACCAGTGACATATGGAGCCTTCAGAGAAGCAGTCATTCTTTGCACTCAAACAAGAGAGCTGCAGCAATTATCCGATTAATTCTTTAGTTGATTGACAGAAAATATCTAAAAACAACCATCAGCTACTTAATCATTTAAGGACCTTTTCTAAAATAGTAAATGCACAATACTTGAGCTTTCAAAGCACTTTCTTTCCACAAGGCTCATTCACCCATTTACACATACTCACTCATACATAAACCCCTTTCTATGCCTAAATCCTTTTAACTTCTCTCTCTCTCTCACACACACACACACACACACACACACTCACTCTCTAATGGATGCATCCTAGAAGCTTCCACAAGGATACTTCAACACATAAGACTGAATGAGAGAGATCGAACCACCACGCTTCCAATTAGCAGAAACCTGCTCAAATGACAAATATGCAGTTTTTCTTTCTTATGGCAACAGAGATTTAGAAAAATAATTTAATCATTAATACAAATACTTGTAAAGAGTAACAGTTACCACATTACTCATGCTACAAGTAGTTATTCTGCTCCCTTGTTCAACTTGCTTAAGCATACATTTTCTTTTCTATAGGATGCTGATTTAATTTTTTAAAATACTATTCAGAATATTATTTTAACATATTTATATTATTTCTGTGAATTCACCGGTGCAGCGTTTTCCCTACATCTGGGGAGAAGTGTCACGGTTTTCATGCTGTAGACTGAAGTGTTAATAAATCCAGACGATCTAATATACAAGTCTAATCTGCAGCAGTAACCACTAACAGCAACTATGAGAGCTGCACTTGCTTGTTAGTGTATCACTAAAGAGACCGATGCTGCTCATTAACAGATGACTCTTTGCATCAGAAATGTGACAGATTTAAATAACAAGATACTGCAAAGATAAGTTAGAGGTCATTTAGAAGCAGGCAGCACGAGTTGAGCCAACCAAACAGCAGATAACGAAGATTTCATGCACAGCATATACTCTATATTTCCATAAGTATTCACTCACTCATTAAAATCATTGAATTCAGGTGTTCAAATCAGTTCCATGACCACATGTCTATAAAATCAAGAAGCTAAGCACGCAGACTGCTTCAACAAACATTCCTGAGAGAATGAGTGTCTCTTATTTTCCAGCGTGGTACCATGATAGGATGCCGCCTGATGGACGAGTCTCACTGCTCGTGTAAACTTTGGTGGAGGGGGGATTTTGTGTGGTTGTCTTTCCAGGAGTTGGGCTCAGCCCCTTACTTCCAGTGAAAGGAACTCGTAATGTTTCGGCATAACAAGACTTGGTCTCTCAAGTTCATATGTGTGTGAAGACAGATGAGAGAATAATTTTGGCAATATAGTGCATCATCTTTTGGGCTCTAAAAGGATAATTTAGTAGCTCTTTCTGTGAAATGTTTCAGTTGAACTGTTGTATAGGGAGTATAAGCACATGCTAGTTTTTCAGATAGGACTGCCTGAATAAATCAAACCTGAATTTTGATTCCATTAAGCTCGTTTGGTGGTTCTTCCTTCAGCAATCAGATTCTAATAACTTCTTGTGCTCTGCAGTTTTACCCCTGGAAACATGTGTCCACATCAGAAATGCTTCAGTGCTCCACCAGCAGGCATACCACCAGTGTGAGCACTACTGCTTTATGTTGCTGGTAGTCTCTGACTCTCCTGAGTGCTGATGTTTTTGGGGTTTTTTAAAAAATTCAGGTCTTTAAACAGTATCTCTTATTGTGCACCAGCAGTAGTCACAGATTACGTTTTAATCAGTTAGACACAACACAATTCAGCTCTGACATTGCAACTCATAAACCTGAATCACATAAATGTGCAACTACCCAGAGAAGGACCATAAGCAGCAGTTTAACCCCCTTTAAGAAAGAACACAAGATTTCCTCTTTTTTTCCCCTCAACTCACATATTTGAAACACGACATTGATGCCTTGACTCACTTTTCTCAGGATGGATCACAGATTTTTAATTCAAAATTTGCAGGATCTGGGTGGCTTCTCTTGCAAAACAAACACAATAAAAAAAAAAGGATCAATAGGCTATTTAATAAAGTTGGCATCCATGGAAACCAGTTCAGTGTTAAATCTAGAAGAATGATTCTGTTTAAAGTGGTAAAAAAAAAAGAAGAAGCTGTAAATAGTATCCAAAGAGAGAGAAAAGGCTGCTTTGTTCATTTTCTAACTTCATTAATTAGCGAATGGTTTGCAGTTACTGTTAACGAATCTTCACAATGACATTTTCTATAACTCTGCATCCACTCCACCCCCACAGATGACCTTCATATTTTGGGGGAAAACGCTGCTGGTGTGCACACAGCGATACACAGAGGCGGGCCTGTGCCAGTTACACAAAGCTGTCCATTCAAGTCCCGATGGCCTGGAGCCAGTAACACTACACACTGCCCACCTCCTCTCAACCTTCATCACCTGTTTTGCCCAAAATGAACCAGCCCTGCCTTCTTGCTACCAGCTTCACTTTATTCCTCTCTTTCGATTTGCATCCTTACATGGGCAACAACCTCTCACTTTATGTCTAAAAACAAGATTACTCGCTCAGCTTGCCATCTTTACCATCACACCAGTTTTTTTTCTCACTTAACCCCCCTCCCCCCTTCTCTCAGCCACATGAAATATTTTAGACGTCACAGCAAAAATTCAGCAACATCAAGCACTTTTCTCCCCTTTTCATCCACCTTACCCGCTCAAGAGTTACAAGAGAATCCCAGGTAGACCATCAGTCTCTAAAGTGCCAACTAATGGGGGTACTAAAAATAGAAAAAGTGATGCTTTTCTATCACTTTTCCCTCTGTTGCCACAGGCGTAGCTTCATCTCTCAAATAGATCACAAGTCTTTTCCTCCTCCAACCTTTTTTCCCCTCATTTATTTCCTTGCTGGTAAACGTTTTCATGCTTTAAAGCTGAACTAAAAATATACCTCTTGTCTAATATGCCCAGCAGAAGCTGTACATGGGAAGGGAGGAGGGTGGTGTGGAGGGGGGTAACAACTGCTCACAATTGCCATGGCAACGCTCTTACTTTCCTTTGAGTACAGTCGTTAAACAATGACTCGACTGCTTTCATTTTAGCATGTAACACTGTTTTGTGATTAGTGGACAGGCAGTTTGTGTAGCGGGGGAAAAAATTAATTAATTAAAAAAAATTAATAAATAAAAAAAAAAAAAATCGGGATTCTGAAAAGCAGTGATTCATCACATGATCAGGAAAAAAAAAAGTAAAAATAAAAAATATGAATCCGCAATCGGCCAGGCAGGCAAAAGAAACTTCAATGTTTATGGAGAGAGAAAAAGAAATACACAGGCTTTCAAACAATTTTTGCAGGGCATTGTGACTTCACATACCACTGCTGCATCTGTACGAGTACGTTCAGGTTTGTCTTTGTCTGACCAATCAAATGCCACCCTCCTACACAGCCTTACGAAACCAGCCCAGACACAGTCAGTACGCGAGATGGAAGTTCTTATCGAATGGTGGAAGCGTACCTTTACAAAAATCATGTCGGGGGGGGGGGGGGGGCGCAGAGGAGCTGCGATTTCAAGGCAAAGAGGGAGATTTAAAAAAAAATAAAAAAATAAAAAATTGCCGTGGCACATAGGCCACCCACTCAAGTACCAGACAAACTGCATAACTCAATATCGGCTTCAGGGAGAAAGCATAATCGACAAGAATGCAACAAAATAAAAAATAAAATAATTCTCATAAATGTGCAAATGCAACAAAACACACACACACACACGCCCACACGCAGGTCCTCACATCACTCTGAAAAACACAAACTGACTGATATCCTGTGCGTAGCCTCGGATGTTTCTGTTGCCGTGCACATTATCACATATGTAAATGAGGATGTGCAAGACTCGGCTAAAACCAAATTTCTACATCGATTCAACCTAACCTCCTCCCATTTTATTATTCACTGCTCTGCATAGATGCATAAATATACTGACGTGGTGTGGTGAAGGGGAATTTCTAAAGGTCGTCTCATCAGTTTCAGGGAAAATGTTCACTTACTGCCAGTGAAGGCGATCCAGCGGGCATATTTGGTGGCTTCTCTGCGCCAGTGTGATGCCACCAGCAGTCCACAGGTGACTGTGAGGGAGATGATGCCCATGATGATGAAGAACAGTGTGGTGACCCACTCTGGGGGCAGCCTTGGTGGGATACAAGTCCGGTCTCGTCCGTGGATCGTTTGACATTGCCGGACCAGTCCGACCGTGAGGGCTCCTGCAGAAAGACGACGAGGGTCAGTGAAGCAGACATTTTAAGTCGCCCTCCTCACACAAATAAATAAATAAAATGAAACAAAAGTATTTGCCGTTTTCAGATGATCTGCATCAGGACTCTTAACGAATCCAAAAATATATTACAAAGCTATGGGAGGGGGAAAGGTTTCAGCTCCACTGCTAATCACTCGCACAGCAGGGTTGCAGTTAGGAGGGAGACAGAGACACACTGCAGACTTCATTTCCCACTTCCAGCATAAAGAGGATGTAATCTGTAAATAAGCCAACAGGAAATTACAGCTACTGTCATTCACATACAGCAATAAATGATAAATGACGTGGAAACCTGACCTCACAGACCCACTAAGTCCTGATTCAGACTTCTGTGGTGAATCTTCATAGAGGCTATGGTATAAGCTATAGAAGTGGATGATACATCAAACTGGCATTTAGTTACATTGACAGCACAGGGTTTCAGAGAGGTTTGCAGTTAGTAGAGGTGGGTGGATTGACAAATATCGATAGTGCCAATGCTGGTATCTGTATTGGATCGATACTAGTGCAAGAGGATCTGTTTCAAAATACACAAAAAGCTGAAAAGGTGTTTTGTTGTATTAACTAATTATTGTGGAAAGCAAAAATTATTTTGATTTAGTAATCATTAAAATATGCTCAGAATTTGCAAATTGATGACAATTCATCTCATTAATCAAGACACTTCTCCCCCCTACATATAGGAGTAGGGATGGGTACCGGTTCTGACATAAACGGTAGTAACCAGACCGAAAAGCAGTGCACATTTCGGTGCTTTTTTTTCCTGAGCTGTGATACACTTCTAGCCAATCATTTTACGTTTCCGAGGATAGTAGGCGGGGCCAGGTACGTACGTTCTTTTAGAGCAGAGCTACAGATTAAAAGTGCCCAAGGCAAAGCGGTCAAAAGTCTGGCTGTACTTCACAGCAAAATATGCAAACTCAGCAGCCTGCAACAAGTGCTTTAAGCTGATACTGTGATACTGTCAAAGGAGGTAACACCTCGAATCCGATGAAACACCTGGCGACGCTTAGCGTTTTTTTTAAAAGCCGAGAAATGCGCCGTATTTGATAGCTTGCTGCGAGACCTCACACTGAGCACATCTACTGCGGGTGTGGTGCTTGTTATTGGACCCGGAGTTAGCAACATCCCCCAAAAACCCGAAGAGTAGAGTCCTGGCCCCTAGCCCTGCCAGTGTAGCAGAAATGATGACGGATGATGATGCAGCAGCAGCCGTTCTTCTCTGGGTGAGTAGCTTAATGTTATTCGTGTGTAATTTAATTGTAATTGAGTAGGGCTAACCACGTTATTACATTAATGCAGGTAAGGTGAACTAGCAAACATCATCATAGCTACATGCGGCTGTCTTCTTGTTTGATGGCAGATACTCCCTTGACCCTGGCCAAAAAGGCTAAAATGACCAAAGAAAAAGTGGAAAACAGTTAAACATGAGCGGTTTTTGGACAAAGTTTGTGTTTTTTTCCATTGTTTAAGCACTGCTTCCAGCCAAGAGTGATACCATATATGCCCCATAGCTGCAGAAAAGCCTAACATTGTTATCTTTTTACAAAAAACCAGCTGAACATGAGAGGTTTTTGGACTAATTTTGTGTTCTCCATTCTTTAAGCACCGGTTTGAGCACCGGCACCATTTCAAAAGTACCGATTTGGCACCGGTATCGGATAAAACCTAAACGATACCCATCCCTATATAGGAGTATCAGTATTTGTATCTGTATCGGCAATGTTGGCCGTGCTGGTAATGGATCAACACCAAAATTTGTAGTATTGCACAGCACTGGCAGTTAGGGTGTAAATTTAATGCTGAAGCATAGATCTCCAGTAACTGTGCCTCTAGAAGTCCCAGTAAGAAGAAGGACCGAAACCACAGGTAAAAAAGTTGAGAAAAAAGAAAGTAAAGACAGTAATCAGTAAAGAAGTAACAAATACTGTAAGTGCCTCCATCACTGACTGCAGAGGAAAATGTGACGCAGGTAAACTGAGAACACAGTGAACAAGGAACAGGTGAAGGGACGATGAGAGGAAAAAAAACATAAATCCTTAAAATGTCACTAATTCACCCACGAAAATGAAACAAGGACTAACTTTCTTCACACTGGTGGGCCCAATTATTTAAGTGGCCAACGTTTTTTTTCTTGCATTTTCACACTCAAGCAGAGAGGGTGAAGACTAAATCAATCCAGCCAATTACTGGATGTATCCCACACAGGTTTGTTGCTAATCGCAGACACGCTGTAAGAAACTGGAATAATATCAGACAAATTTTGAGCCGCTTTAAAACACTCAATATCACACAATCGGCAAACAAGCAAAAGATCCCCAGAAATCCCTTTGGGATTGCATTGGAAGGGCATTCAGTGCAAAAATATGAGGAAAAAAAATATCAAACATACAGAGCTACCCACTGTGTCGAATATGAATAAGTTTATTTAAAGACTAGAAAATATACCTACTCTTTAAATCCACCCTCTCCATCTTTCGTCTTCTACATACAATTAGAGCCCAGAGACTTTAAGTAGTGCACATCTGCTATCAGAAACATGACATCGCCTAATGTTCCACAGTACCTATCCATCTTTGATCAGGCATGGGAGACAAATGGATTAGCTCCTCAGGCTGAGTCATTAGCAAACCTCTGCCAGAGTGTGAAGGCCAGTACTCAGAGCGGGATCATGCTCCAGCAGTACAGCCACTTTGGAGACACCATTCAATTAAAAGCACATCCTCGAGGGGATTTTCTACCTGAGTAAGCAGAACAGCGTCACACTGCTCAGGTCTTTGCTGATCACAGGTTCAGGGCAGACGACAGACTGCAGGGCTAAGTAGTGTCTATCTGGAAAGACTTGTGGGGTGGAGGGGGATTCAGGGTGGGGTTTCATCAGAGGATAGTGCACACTGGCATAACGTGATGAGCTGTCGTGTAATTTCTTCCATGTGTAAATAACTGAACGGGGATGTGTTTAGAAAGCTGACAGCTCATCAGAAATCAGACAAGCAGGGTTTTGCCAGCATCCAGCAAAAAAGAAAAAGAAAAAAAAATACCCAAAGAAACCTCCGAGAGAGGTTTTGGCTTTGCACTAAGAAAAAAAATCAGAAGGGTTTCATTTACTCAAGCATAAAATACATATTTATTTATTTATTAAATGGCCAGAAATAACAGGAATTTTACAAAATAAGGCAGCACGGTTCCTGCAACTATGTGGACCAATCATGCTTTCATGTGTAGTCACCCCCCCTAAAGACCAATTATGAGCCAGGAAAAAGTACTTCAAAAGGAAGTGAAATAATATTTGTTCTTCCCTGTGAGCACTCTTTGTCCGCCAACACCTTTACAAATAACAGACAACACTGAGACTTCTTTCGATTTAAGTCATCCAAACAGCTTTGGGTGGGTTTTTCTGCGAGTTGGGTTTCTGGAAAAAATGACTGTTTTGGTGAAAATAATGATTTCCCCCCCCCCCGCATAAAACAGCAAACACTGAGATTTAACTTTCTGCAACATGGACAAAATAATTGTGTAGTTTACTTTTTTTTGCTTTTTAACAAATAAACTGATAAAGCACTTTAATCAGTGCCTTAAAGGGATTTATAACAATCATGCACACACTCACACTTCATGTTTTTGCCCAAGGACACTTTCACGTGTCGACTGGAGGTGCCTGAAATCAAACAACTGGCCTTCCGTTTAGTAGATGGCACATTCTACCTCCCAAGCCCTGATCAGTGTTCCTAGCTCATTATGGCTACAGTAAGCCAACAATACAATAATCACAGTTACATCTTTACTAAAATAAATACAAAAGCCTCAGTATGGGTTTGCCAGTTCGGTGGTTGCCTGGCTCAGAGTTCTGCCACAGATTTTTCTTCAGGATTATTTGTGTGCCGTGTCTCTCGTTCATGTCTTTGTAAAACTTCCTCCAAAAAGTAACCGTGAACTTCAGAGCACCACTGTAGGCCAAATCTCTAGAGAGTAAATAAAAACACCATTTGTATATGTAAAACTGCTAAAAGAAAGTTAAGTAATTGTTAGCTGAAGCTCTGGTGGTGAAAAGTATGCTCAGAATAATACTACGATAATTTTCTCTGCTGTTTTAGGACATAATCTGAGAAAAGAAAAATAAAGCAGTGGTAAACACTGACCACAAAATAACCCCATTCAGTGAAAAGGCAAGGCTGTGTGGGCGACATCATAAAAGTTCAACTGTGGCTCGGCAGGTGGGTGGACGCGAGCGTGAGACAAGTATGCAAGCTGGAATTTCAGAAGGTCAAGTGTGGCACTTTGTTCGTCTGGCACCCAAATCTAGACATTTTATAACCTTGGTACATATTAAATATATGATGCTTAAGTGCTTGAATCCAAACAGCCTGTGTGAGGGAAGTGCTCTTGTTGACCCTGGGGGCGTAGTAAGCTCTGCAGGCTGTCCAGAGGAAATCCTGTACCCTTTTTAACAGCAAACGAAAGCATAGCTTTTACGCCAACAATCAAACACAGCCCAGCCCACACAAACAATGCCAGTGGCTCAAAAGAAACGCCTCTGGAGTCTTTAAGTGTTGCATTATAAAACTCACAGCTCCAGAGAGAGAGGTATCCACACTGGAACACCACCGATGAAACATATGCCTCATTCCACCAAGTAAAAATGTTGTTTTCTGCCTTCAATTTTACCCCGCAGTCTGCCTTATTGCTTTGGCAATTTAGTTCTCACTGTGCAGAACACTTACGTAATAACAGCGAAAAGAAGAAGAAGAAGAAAAGCAGGAGGTCGGGGTTTATGACAAAACTGGCACCTGAATGGCTCACAGCTTACTCAACAGTCTATTCCTCAAGTCAGTTCACTATTATAGAGTAACCTTGAACAAATTAAAGAACAGAAGGTGAGTGAGGACTGGTGCTGTGAACAGCAGAGCATTAGGCCAACGTTTGATAGCACATCTTAATGGCACCGGTTTACGACCATTTCCCCAGGATCCTCTGGCCTCCTGCTGTTTCACAAGCTCTCTGTGGAATTTCTGCCCTACAGCAGGCAGGCACGCAATGGTACATGGACACAGGTAAACAATTCAACAAACAGGCGCACAAACTGTTCTAGTTTAAACTTTAACGGTTATAAAGCAACAACGTGTTGCGCAGCTTTTTTCTGAAGATACCACATGATGTTCTACCTCAAACTTTGTCCAAACACACCAGCAAGAAACCGCTGCAAATTTCAGGTGGATCAACTGACGAGCGGCACCAACACAAATAAGGATCGCTGTGAGTTGTGAACAATGCAAAGCTTTGCTAACAGAGCTTATGGAAAATGGAGCTGGAATTAAGTACACTAGGCCTCCTTTTGAAGTCAAGAGCTGATCTGGGTTCAGCAAAAAACTAACCTGCTGCAGCGTGGGTCTACGTGCCCTATATTGTGATGCTGAGTACATCAACTTCAATCAATCTTGTGGTTGAAAAACTAGTTGATTTAGTCCATGTCAAAAAGTTCTGCAAACAACGGTTCTTGGCTGTTACAGCCAGCATATCTGCAACTTCAACTCGAAGGTTTTGTGGGTTTTTTTGTGTGCGTTTGATGTTAAAAGAAATGTGACACAGTAGTTCAGCTTTGGCAGCTGTGGAAACCACTAATCAGACCTAAGGCTCTTTTCATCCAAAGCAATGTTTCCACATGACCTAGACAGCAAGTCAAAAAATAAATAAATGCATTTAAAGAGTCCTTGTTCTCCTCTGTGGAGCAGCACATGAACTGTTCTCCACTTGCTCAAGGTTCTTGTTAGTTCCCAATAATTCTCCTGTACAGAACAAGGACTACTGTCTACAGATGGAGTCCAAGATGGTGGAACAGGAGATTTGAGTGTCTCACATATTCTGAATATATTAGCTATAATGGCTAGGACTGGCTAGCAGAGGCTAAACTTTCAAAATAAGAGCAAAGGGGATCGTCCACTACTAATACTAAAAGATGACATAGTAATAATTACAAAAAAAAAGAAGCAGCTATCTACCTAAGTAAGTAGATAGCTGCAAAGCCAAGATAAGAACAGGTCAGAGTGAGGATTAAACAACTTGAAGGTGCTATAGGAAGGTAAAGTCACATTAAACTTTCTTTAAAACCGGTGCCAAAAAGTCACAGTTCTGCTGGGGGGGTCATAAATAATGCTGAGCAGAGAGATCGCAGTCTAAGAACGAAGCCTGAGCAGCTGTAGTTTTTGTGCCACATAGCGAGTGCATGTGCGTTTCTTTCGGCTGATTAAGCACATCACAGCAAGACAGCCTGGTGGGCTCTCAAGTCAGAGCCCACCGGAACTAGAAGATGATTACACCCAGACAGGAAACAGAGGCTCGAATTCATGAGTCACACTACATACTTCAATTAAAAGTGAATACAAGATGGAGCAAACATTCACACATCCTCGCCCTGCTAGAAACAGGCATAAATCAAACGCCAACAATTCTCACGTGGCTTTTGCCCTCTTTCATTAGAGGAAAATAATGGGCCAATTCTCCATTTGATGCCCTGCTTACATTCACGCTCCCATCACGCCCTGTTACCCCGCAGTCAGCTCTGTGCTCGCTATGATCAAAACACTCCTCTCACCATGTCTCGGGCCAAATGAGAGGAAATGAGCGCTGTGTCTGCTTATCTTCAGCATGATGATGCTGTCATTAGTAGAGCACAGGGGGAGCTGATGTTTGTAAGCTCTGGAGGGATGAGTCAAACAGGCCTCTGAACTGTGGTGGGCGTCAAATAGGCAAGTCAAGGCAGTCAACAGCTGCTGCTGCTGCTGGAGGCTTTTCCAGTGCCCACTTACATGCAGGGGCAGTGGAGCACAGCTGTGTGCGGCCCAAACGCACATGTAAACCAAGGCAAACCAACGACAAATGGGATACAAACACTGACATGAATGAAAACGTATGACCCAAAGCGTAAACAAAGAGAAAAACACTTCTCAAAATATAAAACGATGCTCGTAGCTGCAAAAAAACTAAACAAAAAAACAAAAACAAAAGAGAGAGAGAGAAATTAGAGTAAATTACATAAATCCCCAAACTTAAACACCAGCCTGACAAAGCAGTTTTCATGAAGACCTTCCTCACTACCACAGTCAACAATGACTGTATGTTAAATGGACAAACCTTACCATCCAAAGTAAATTTAAAAGAATTTAATTAAAAAAATAAAACATTTACTAAACGCTCAGTAATATAAAAAGGACACCATCAGCCCACCAATAAGTGATTGCTAGTGTGTTTTTATTATTTGGAATCATTTTGACTTTTAACCAGAAGGACCCAAGGCCCCAGAGACCAATCACTGACTCCCTGATAACTACCAGTTGCTAGGAAAACACCTGCTGGTTGTTGTAGTTGTCAGGTCAAACTGGTTGCAAAAAAGTATACAGTGCTGCACCAAAAACCTCTTTGGATTGCTTTGGCCGCTGCCGCCCATAGCTTGCAATTACGGTGACTCGTCCCCAGACACTCTCCAAGCTGTAGCAAAGCTGAAAAGAGCAAAAGTAAAAGTTGCGTCTTACTGCTGCAACCACCACATCTCAAAAGAGGCACCTTTTACTTTTAATTTGGCGTATTTTTCTGCAGGAAATGTACGTCATCACTCAACTGGAAACCCCTTTTTAACCTCCTGCAGTTACCTTCCACATCATTCAGTCGTTGTGGGCTGCGGCAACCCAGTGTGTAGTTAAATGAGTTAGGTGCATGTCAGATTAAGTATAAGGTTATGGCGTAAGAGACGACATAGTTTTTTGGGGGGAGAAAGAAAAGCTGTGTGCACAAAGGGAGCGATGCCAAGGTGACAGTTGGATACTGCAGACTCTGGTTGCCAAGGTAACCCTCTAATGTATTTAGTACAAGGTCATATGTCAATCACCAGTATTCTGCACTGTCACTAGTAGTCACTTTAATTGCTCACTTCATATTGCTAACGTTTTGGGGTTTTTTTGCAGTTGCATGTAGTCTCTTAAAGATGTCTAATGGTCCTCCACGCTACTGTGAATCACTTCCTGTATGGACATAGCTTAAAGGCCGTGAACTGATCAGGGCTGTGATGTAATTTATAGGGTGCTGCTGCTTTGCAGCACACCTCAGCTGTCATCATCAAAAAAAGTTTATGTAAAGTTTTGTGAAACAAGTCACTTGAACAAGAACTGAAGCTGCCGCATCCTATATATACACTTTAATTGTTAATGAGTTACCACGTCAATTTCTCCAGGAAGCAGGTCATTAAATTATAAAAGAATAAGTAGCCATGTAGATCCTTGTTTACAAAAAATGTATCGCCTTCAGTTATATGCCTCAAGACTACACATTTGGTGCCTGAAGGTGGTGAACATGGTCACATCTCCCACCTCTGCAGCTGTGTTTGTGTCCTTCCAACATTTCAGGTAAACTGCAGGTCAAATCTGCTGGCACTGCAGCCCTGTAACTGGAGAATGGGACAGACCGGTTTCAGTTGCTCTGTATCAATGACACTGTGTGCCCTTGTGCTTTGAAAAGAGACACCTAAAATAACAGGATTTAATAGTCTCTCATTTCATCTATTTTAGGTATTGTCAGAATTACAGCAGCAGTTCTTCGGCACTTGACTCACTATACTGTAATTTTGCCAAGCATTGCTGTAGCCTTTCAGTGTTATGTAATTGTTTGTGGTTTTACAATCTTTTTTTCGTGATTTTTTTTGCAAGTTGCTGAAATCAGTCCACTTTAAACCATCATTAACTCCTCTAAACATAGTTCATTTAGATTTTCGAGCACAATCAAAACCCACAGAAGCATATTAGAGCTGATGCAGTCGAAAATAAATTTGTCTGTTTATTATTACATAAGTGATACTGACTAGCAGGCACTTAGGGGTAATATAAACATCTCATGCTTAAATGGAAAATTCCTGTAGTGGGTAGGTTATTTACAATAAGTGATGATGATAAAAACGTAAATGCATGTGTCAGGAACTTACTTGAAGAGTCTTGATAAGTCATTACTACCGCCTTCTGAGCACATCAACAGGACTTTTTGTTTATTTCAGCTCATTCAGTAGCTAACTGCATGCAATAAAACACATCCAAAGTAATCTCAGGAAAGAGTTTTGTTGGAACGGTAAGTGTTGGTGCGCTCTACTGACAAGAGCACTTGTACAAAATTGATTTTGTGAAGTTGTTGCCTTTAAGGTTTGAGACTGAAATTAAAGTTAAAAACGATGGTACGCATGTCATCAACGGCTTTGGATCCGGCATCCTGAACCACAGAGGTGTTATGCATTTTTAAGTGCGAGTTGCACACACTCTTTCAGAGGTTACTCAGGCTCAAGAGAAAGACATCCACTGTAGTGACGAGTATCTGCAGGAGGGCAGTCGTTGGCGGAGCTCTTGAGAGTCACAGTTTGTGTCTGACATTGCTGTAACAATGGCTTTGTCTTCAAGCTCGTTGCAGGAAATCAGCCTCTGCTGTTACGGCCTGAGAATATCACACTGAGATGAGGACAAAGTCAAGGATCCACTCTCTCTGTCTGCAGTGCTGAGGGAGAACAGTGGTCACCCTCGTACTGGGCACTTTTACAGGGGGGTTGTCTTTACGTGAACCAAACCCAACTGCAATCACTGCAGGCAATAACAAGAAGAGGCAATCTGTGCCAAATGATTTTCTGAGGACATGTTAAGTCGCTTATTCATCATGCCTTCACACGACAGACGGAGGCAAAACTTCCATATGTCTTGAGAAAGGTCAATGCGACCGTTTCTCAGTGCTCCGAGTACAAATACACTAAAGATGGCAAGCCGAGGTCCTTTAAGGGAAGCACTGAGCTTTCGGATAAGACAACAACAAAGCTGAAGGACACAGCTGCCTGGAATGTGAGGAGTTATCAGGGATTCTCACTCCTTAGATTCAAATAATGCCACAAGGTATTGTACGAGGTAGACCAATTAATGGCAACAGCTCACAATACACTGATAAACTCAGGTCTTTCTTTCTCTCTTTTTGTTTTTTTTAAATACATAAATGAAAGGTTATGGCTGTGTGAAGCTACTAGAAGATCTTACATTTTTGTCTCATTTGCATAGTAGTGCTGTCCAAAAATATTTAGTTTGTCCAGGTTTTTTTTGAAAATAGGAAGGCAATGGTTTAGACTCCTGGGAGGTCCTGTAGTTATATACAGTGGGGCAAAAAAGTATTTAGTCAGCCACCGATTGTGCAAGTTCCCCCACCTAAAATGATGACAGAGGTCAGTAATTTGCACCAGAGGTACACTTCAACTGTGAGAGACAGAATGTGAAAAAAAAATCCATGAATCCACATGGTAGGATTTGTAAAGAATTTATTCGTAAATCAGGGTGGAAAATAAGTATTTGGTCAATAACAAAAATACAACTCAATACTTTGTAACATAACCTTTGTTGGCAATAACAGAGGTCAAACGTTTACTATAGGTCTTTACCAGGTTTGCACACACAGTAGCTGGTATTTTGGCCCATTCCTCCATGCAGCTCTTCTCGAGAGCAGTGATGTTTTGGGGCTGTCGCCGAGCAACACGGACTTTCAACTCCCGCCACAGATTTTCTATGGGGTTGAGGTCTGGAGACTGGCTAGGCCACTCCAGGACTTTCAAATGCTTCTTACGGAGCCACTCCTTTGTTGCGTTTTGGATGGTGTGTTTTGGATCGTTGTCATGTTGGAAGACCCAGCCTTGTTTCATCTTCAAAGTTCTCACTGATGGAAGGAGGTTTTGGCCCAAAATCTCACGATACATGGCCCCATTCATTCTGTCCTTAACACGGATCAGTCGTCCTGTCCCCTTGGCAGAAAAACAGCCCCATAGCATGATGTTTCCACCCCCATGCTTCACAGTAGGTATGGTGTTCTTGGGATGCAACTCAGTATTCTTCTTCCTCCAAACACGACGAGTTGAGTTTATACCAAAAAGTTCTACTTTGGTTTCATCTGACCACATGACATTCTCCCAATCCTCTGCTGTATCATCCATGTGCTCTCTGGCAAACTTCAGACGGGCCTGGACATGCACTGGCTTCAGCAGCGGAACACGTCTGGCACTGCGGGATTTGATTCCCTGCCGTTGTAGTGTGTTACTGATGGTGACCTTTGTTACTTTGGTCCCAGCTCTCTGCAGGTCATTCACCAGGTCCCCCCGTGTGGTTCTGGGATCTTTGCTCACCGTTCTCATGATCATTTTGACCCCACGGGATGAGATCTTGCGTGGAGCCCCAGATCGAGGGAGATTATCAGTGGTCTTGTATGTCTTCCATTTTCTGATGATTGCTCCCACAGTTGATTTTTTCACACCAAGCTGCTTGCCTATTGCAGATTCACTCTTCCCAGTCTGGTGCAGGTCTACAATACTTTTCCTGGTGTCCTTCGAAAGCTCTTTGGTCTTGGCCATGGCGGAGTTTGGAGTCTGACTGTTTGAGGCTGTGGACAGGTGTCTTTTATACAGATGATGGGTTCAAAACAGGTGCCATTCATACAGGTAACGAGTGGGGGACAGAAAAGCTTCTTACAGAGGACGTTACAGGTCTGTGAGAGCCAGAGATTTTCCTTGTTTGAGGTGACCAAATACTTATTTTCCACCCTGATTTACGAATAAATAATTTACAAATCCTACCATGTGGATTCATGGATTTTTTTTTCACATTCTGTCTCTCACAGTTGAAGTGTACCTCTGGTGCAAATTACTGACCTCTGTCATCATTTTAAGTGGGGGAACTTGCACAATCAGTGGCTGACCAAATACTTTTTTGCCCCACTGTATAGGGATCAGTGTGAGGCACTGATGTTAAAGAAAGCTCTGCACTGCTAGCAAGGCATGGACAAGTTTGCTTAAGGCATGACAAGTAGCCCTAAGGCAAATTAACAAACACCAAAAGTCAGATAGAAATAGAAAAACCACAAAAAGTAATGCTGCATATCTCATACACGCTGAAAGACCACAGAGCCTTTCAAACACTCAAGTTATACATAACAATAAAAAATTCTTCATGAGACCATTTTCTGCCTAAAATATTTTTAACTGGTGCCTGGAAGGATGTTAATGATGGATAGTCAAATAGTTCCCAGAGAAAAATCAATGAAAAATGATGATCCCTAGTGTGGGCAAGAATGAAGCCAAACTAGGTAAAACACCACTTTTACAATACAATTTGTTCTGCATTCCTTTTTCCAGTAATTTCACACACTGAAATTTTATATGTGCAATGCAAGCGTGTGTTTATATTGGTTCACTGTAAGGATGGGAAAGAGTAGTTTGAACATTTTTTTTTAATCTTTGAGAGGGGAGGGCCTGCAGAAGAAGTCAGAGAACCACTGGGCTAAAAGGGGTTTGATTTGTGTCTATGATGATAAGCATGTTCAGTTTTCCCACATACACTGAAAGTGCCGGCGTGCATGTGTGTTCATTTTTGTAGTTGGTATAGTGAAAGAGTAGGAATAATGCACTTTGATATAGTGATGTGCAGTTAATTATAACACCATTGTGGTAATGAATAACTGTCTCATTCTAAACCATAATATCAGGATTTACATGACTACTGCAATTGGTTCTATTGGTATTATTCTCTGTACCCCAATAGATAACAGCAAATTGTCCCCCCTTCCTGAGCCTGGTTCTGCTGAATGTGTCTCCCTGTTAAAAGGGGGTTCTTCCACCCCACTGTTGCCAAATTACTAGTCATAGAGGATCACCTGATTGTCCCATCTCTAATATCTTACAAGGTTACCTTACCATATAAAGTGCCTTCAATTATATGTATGCATAAAAATAAAACTTAACTACATATTGGTTATAAGCATCCTTAAGGTGTTGAAAAGTATATTAAGAAACAGAACCACATTTTGGTTTGTTAGAAACAAATTCTAAACTTAAGGAGTATAACTCCTTAAGTTGTTAAAGCTGCTAAATCCAACCAATCCAATCCAAGTAAAGCTTAATACACACATCTGAAATGAATCTATATAGAACCTACAAAATAGCCTATGCAAGTGGTCTTTACAGATTTGGGAACAGAGACATAAATCCACTGTAAGGCTGTGTATTTAATCAAATTAAATTCTAATGAAAATGACACTGTTTTGCAATCATGTGCTCATTTTGCCTTTAAGTAGAATTTTTAGTTTTGTTGAAATATAATTAAAAGACTAAAGAAATTGCAGGAAGCACAACGGTGTAGTGGTTAGCAAGGTTACATCACAGCCAGAAGTTCCTGGTACTGAATCCAGTCTGGTTGGTGGTTCTCTCCAGCCACTCTGACTTCCTGCCAGTCCAAAGACATGCATGGGTTAGGTTAATTGAGGATTCTGAATTAAATGTGAGCATGAATGCCCTGCAACAGACTGGCGACCTGTCCAGGGTGCATTCCTGCCTGTCATCCTACGGACAGCTGAGACAGAATCCAGCCCACTCACAACCCCGAAGTGGACAAACAGATTAAAGCTACATTTTTCCAACGCCTATATGATGGTAAATAACTGCAATCCCAACACTGAACAAAATACTTCAGATTATGATTACCATACTTTTACCATAATCAAGGAGCCCTAATAAACAGAACTGTTTAGTGTGCTTGTCCCTCCTCCATTGAAACACTCACAAAACTGTGCTACCCTCACAAAGAGAATTCAAATCTGTGGGAAACTACTGAAAAGACATTACATAACGTTGACTAACACTCATTGTAAACCTACGTCAAGCTCCTATTATGCATTTCAAATTCTTCATATATTATTAAAATGACAAGAAAAAAAACAATTTAAAAGATGTGAAAAAGATGAACACGAGTGGTTTATCACCCACATGCCACATAAAACCATCCAAGAGTGGCCACATCTCAGTCATCAAAGAGAAATGTGATACCTGTGAAGGGAAGTGAGAAGAGTGACAGCAACAGGGAACCTGATCACTGTACAACATCCACCCCAATAACAACGCCCACACTCATCACAATCCTCCACTTCAAATATAGCAATGGCTCAACTTTCATCACATGCAGGTACAGAAGTGAAGATCTCAGCGTGCAGTCACCATGCACACTTCTTGTGGCTGCAGTGTGCTAAGTATAGATGAACTGAGACAAAGTGTCCAGAACTAAACTGCACTGGAGACCAATTACGCAGCTCGATCAAACTGAAGTCACTGTAGACAACGTCCTCATTTCATCAGCATCCTATTAAGACTTTTTTTTTTTTGCAGATTAATTATTCCACCAAGCAAACGCAGTGTGCATGTGTACTGGTGGATGATGAACCCTCCATGACCCAGTTACTAAGCTGTCATCCTGCAGAGGGAACAAAGAGTAGCAGCTGTCTGTCAACGGCCCGAACAGCACGTGCTTCCATCCCAAATCAGCCAGAGCGCCACAAATAAACATGCTGGCTATGGGACTGATCACACGGAGGTCGCTTCAAAAGTCAAGTCAAGTGCATTAACTCAGGATTACTTTTAGTGCTTCATGAATCTTCTTAATGTCTGAAAGTAATATGTAAGCAATAACATGACTGGATTTTTTTTAATCTAAAGATGCTGAGTTTATAGATGCTGAAATCAAAAAAAGGAATCCATGGCTGATTTTACAAGGTGGTCCAAGCAATAATTTGTCTTTTCTTCCTTGATAAATTACTTTTAAAAACACACTCAGCTCACCATTTCATCAGCCAGCTGTTCTACAGCTTTCCTAAAGAAACAGTCTCCAGCTCTAGCTTTTCAAATATCTTGCACTTTCTTTGTGAATTTCATGTAATTGTTTGCAGGTGGGTTTTATGCTTGGAAAACAATGTGACACACTATTGTTAAAAAATGTTTTTCTGTTATTTATTTCTCCTTTTTGTCATAAAAAAGGGAAACATTCACTACAAAAATGACTAAATATAAACCACTGCTATGCAAACATCAGCTGTCTGTCAACAAGGTAGATATTGATGTACACAGGAGCATCCCTCAATCTCATGATGGACATATTTATGACACTATATAGGCTCAATGATTGATTGAAAAGAACAAGTAGTGACAAGTCTATGTCGGAGGTCCAAAGTGCTGATTAATCAATTATGAAACCGATCAGCTTTACAAACAATGCTGCTGCTGCTGTGAAAGACAAAAGATGCTGCTGCAGATGAAACCCTTGCACACACAATGGGATATTTCTTTCTTTAGCTCACCTCATGGCACACACTGCTGCAATGTAAAGACAGAACACGCACACACTCCCACAAAAGTGCTTTAAATGGCCAGCCTTGTTTACCTGCTGATTCACCGGTGTTGATCCAGTCCGGGTTTGCAATGCTGGCTATTGCAAAGATATCTGCTGCCAGAAACAGACACCCCGAAATGATCGTTAGTTTATCCATGTCGCCAGCCGAGAAAGCTGTGAATGACGTGGGAAAATGTCCAAAATGTGACTCCGGGGGTGCTGAGAGACACCGTGGCCGTTATCAGTCCAACCTCGCCCCCTTCAACAGGAGCCTGCTGTTGTGGTTCTGCTGTGCATTTTGCAGCAACATTAGCTCCTTCGCGTCAGCCAAGCGAAAGCCTCCAGCTACAAAAGGCTCAAATACGAGGCACAAAAGCATCACATCTCAAGTGCTTGCTGTAGCTCGCTAATGTAAAACGATAATTTAATCAGCACCGAGCCCCCAAACAGCTTGAGTTGTTTTTTGGATCCGTTTTAACAGCTGCAGCCGCAGCAGCAGCGGCATCGGGGTACAGCTGCGGCTAGCAGGCAGCTAGCTAGCTATTTCCCAGATTCGGGCTCGGTGTGCCGAGCTGCGGCCCAGAGGCTGCTCGACGGCCGAGACCGCAACTGCGCTAGCATTTCAGGAACAATGTCACACAAACGGAGGTGCCGGAGAACAGAAGAAAGCTCCCCTCACTTGGCAATATCCGCGTTTATTTCTGTCTTTAGCTCAGGTTTGTTGTTACCCGTCAGGGAAACGAGAACCCATCACCCTCTGCTGCTGCTGGGACCCCGTTCTCCTTCTCCGCTGGAATAGCATCTGGTGCTTTCGGTCCGTTAGCCTGCCAGCCTCTACCCGACTCCTGTGTTCTCCTGCTCCGGACCACGGTGATGGGAAGCCCGGAGTTTAAAACACTGCGTATTTCAATCCAAAAGCAACGCTGTGAGTCCTAGCCTGGACGTTATTGTTATGCTTTCCACCCGTATGCCCACCGCTAGCTCAACCTCCCCTCCTGCTTAATGACATCAGGCGGACACCCCCACGCAGCGTCACAAACACACATACATACACACACACACACCTCGGTGTCTTCACGTTCGGTGGGGAGGTATCTCGCGATACTGTGTGAAGACTGGGGGTCTTTTGTCCTGAAAATAGTGCTGTGCGATCCTGCAAATGCTGGCATGGAACCGATACCAAGTAAACACAGAGCGAGTACTGCCGATACCGATACTGATACTTTTAGCCTATAATAGGCAGCTTATGATGTATGAGAGGAATCATTTGTTTGCAAACTGTGAACATATTTTAGTAATTACTAAATCACTGATTTTTATTTTCCAGAATAATTAGTTAACACCTTTCAGCTTATCATTTATTTTGAAACTGTTTTTTTTTTTTGTTTTTTGGAGACCTGGAATATAATTGTGCAGGTCTCCAAAGCGGCTCAACTTCTCTTAATTGCCCCAAAGGCTATAAATAAAATATGCCTGACAGTCAACACAAAAGAACTTTTTTTTTTCATTTCTAAAAATAACATATTTAACACAAATCGAGTAATCCTATAAAAACACTTTTGTCTAAATAATGACCAATAATAAGAGAAAAAACACGATCTTTCATAATAAACTGCTCACTGGTTTTCATTTGAGAAATTTCAGTGTTTTAATAGTTATAACTGCACACAACATCTGCTAATTTTTCACATTTTAATTGGCCTAAAAGACCTTGTGAACTTATATCGATCCTGTCACGCTAATATCAATCCAATACCAGCATTGGTATTAATACTATATAACTGCTGTTGACTTAGACTCCCTTTTGTAAATGTTTAATATTTAGATGCAGAAAGGATTCATCTTTTTTTTCTCCTTTTTGATTTCATAGCCATTTACTGAATGGAAAGTACAAGTTATCTTAGAGTGTGCAGGGACAACATGCCCAGAGGGAAGTTTCTCATTTAAATATCACATATTCCACTAAATAATTACAACTTTCTGCTACTTTTTTGCACAAACTCCACCTCTTGTGTGCAACTATTCATCTTACAGACACAAGTCAGCCTGCACATTAATAGGCACCTTACAGAATACACGGGGGGCATAAAATAATGCATTTGTTAAATTACAGAAAAATGTTGAGCGCATGATGAGAGCTGGCAGATGTTAAACAACCTCAGTCATCTCAGGAAGTAGAGATGGCTTAGGCCTTTACTGTAGAGGGCTTCTATGTTTTAAATGAAACTCAGTTTATTGCCAGTATGGTATTAGCTCTTTTACTGACGATCTACAAGACAACCCTCAAACGTCAACTTATGTTTGTGCGCTTTTGGGTCCCCCCACTGGCTGATGAATGAAACAAAACCTCTTGGTGCTAAAGTGCTCATTACCTAAAATAACAGCTTTTTGCTGCCAGTGTTGGCACATAGTGCTAACGTCATCCAAAACCAAGCACTCTTCAAGATGATGGTGTGGAATCATCAATCTCATGCAGAAGACCGCACTTGTGCACGGCACACATGCCAGAAACTTGTCATTCAAAAATGCAAAATCAAGCAACAACCCAAGTGTTTTACTGTAATTGTTTTAATTTACACTGATGTACAGTTACACTGATGAATCCACCCTCTCCCCCACAACAGACATTACAATTCTGCATCTCTCTGTTGGTGCTCACACATATTGCAGGACAAACTACAAATGACAGGTGACATCCAATGAACTGCTGCAGGAGGCAACATCCAGGCACAGCATGCCCAAGCAGAAAGAAAAATCAACTGTTCTTATTATTCTTATGTGCATTTTCATACTTCATCCACAAATGGTGTATTAATGAGGTGTCCACTAGCTGACATGGTCTTCTTGCCATCCACAAATTTCTTTGCAGCCTGTAAAGAAAACAGAGCAAATTCACTGACGGGCAATATTTCCAAATATATCCCAGTATTTATAGTCCACCGAAACCCTGCCACAGCTCCGACACTACACAGAACCCCACGCAGCGACTAAACACAAATGCAAGTTTAAACATATGAATAAATAGCCTGCACGCATAATTTAATAACTTTTGTTTTTGTTAGTATAGTCTTCAGGGATATATTTTCAAACTGAGGCTGCTACCAGTGCTCAGAGGAACTACAGTGTTTCTATTTGAAATGAGGTTCAAATGTGAAACTAAAACAATATTTACTCTGTAATGATCTGTATAATCCCAAAAGCCCTTCAGTAAAACGCACTGTCAACATGATCTATTGCATCGCTTCTTAATGAACTGTTGTTTTATTTGGACATGAACAAACTAGTGAGCCTTTACTGGATGATTTATGACTCCAACCCACGCTCTACTACAGATGGGGTACATAAAGGTAAGACTGCTGCCACTGCAACCCAGTAATGTAACAATGACACGACATCAGATATAAAATCCATCAAATGGGTTTAAATTTGACATGCATTGAATCTAAAAACCACATGTATATAAGTGTGGTTGGAAATTTACAGGGACATGGATGTCATGGTCATTTTTAATGACTTTTTAAAACTTTTTCAGGGTTGAATGATTGTACAGTATACTTTAATGACTATTTCAAGTTATTCTGGATTTTCTCTAATCCACACAGGGTCAAAAGTATGCATATAACCTCAAATACTTACTTAAAAATAACTTTTAATAAGTGGTGCTGAAGGTTCTACAATGCCTTTTCATTTGATAACGCCTATTAACTTCTCGTTAGTGAACTAATGAGAGAGACTGACTACAGCTGGTAGTTTCTCTTTGCCAACATAGAAAGGATTTGTTTAACAGCACTCACTGGACTGACCACTACTCAGAATAATGGAAAAGTCTAAGGAACCAAGGAAGAGTGGTCCCCACAGAATCATACCAGAAGCTTGTTAATGATGAAAAGCAACTTGTTGAGGTGCAACTTGCTAATGGACATTTACCAAATATTAATAGGGGTGTATGCAAGTATTTGTATATATAAAGCAGGGCTCTAGACTAACTTTTTGCCATGGGCGCACCGGTGCGCCCATGCCTAAAAGTTAGTGCCATGGGCCATAATTTTCTAAATTATTAACTAACAATCTTGTGCTTAAAGTGCATTGTCAATATTGTAGAAAATGTTAAACTTAATCATCATCTCGGCCTCCTCTGACGACCTGTTTGCTGTTGCATGCTGCTGACAGGCAGTGGGGAGAGGGGACACTTGGGCAGTGCATTTACTGCAGCATATAATGTGTTTTCTGGATACACTGTGCTTTTTCAGCATTCAAAGATTGATGGCACCGTGTCAGAGCACTGGCTATGAATTTCAGACGGATCAGGCCTTAACTTAACAAAAAAGTTATCAATCGTTCTTTTCATTTTTTCTTATTACCCACAGCTACATCCACTTCTGTCGGGCCAAGGCTGCTCACTAGGGCTGGGTATCATCACTGATTTCTAAAATCCATTCGATTCCGGTTCTCAAAGTCCTGATTCGATTCAATTTAGCCTCAGACAGTCAGAAATATTATAACTCTGATCATTTATCAGTACTGATACACATGAGACTTCATCAGAATTGTGGACATCACAGCAGATGCCTTTGTGTGAAAGTAACTGAGAATAAAACACAGAAAAACATGAAGGAGATTTTTCTGGTCTGGCTTTTTATAGCAGATAACCTTAAAAATATTCTGCAATATTCTGCAATTTTGCATAATTTTAAAAAGTTGAAATTTCTTCAGTATTGAACAGCAGAAATTAGGCTTTCTTGTCCGAGGTCATTTAAGTGAAAGAAAAGAAAAAGAAAAGAAAAAGACAGTGGCCGACAGCGCTGTAAACAACGGTGGACTGGTGGTTAATAAGCGAATGAATAATGCAGAAAACAGAGATTTGAGACAGGAAACTGTTCTTGAAGTACACAGAGAGAGAGAGCTGTGCATGAAGTGTGATTTTTATTGTGGTGGAAGCAAAACAGCAAAAGTCAGAGGGAATTCATGACGACATTTATCAAATGTGAAGCGTAGTTTGCTGCTTCTTTTGCAGCTGGCTCGGTGAATTTTGGTTGGAGAGACACAAAACCTGTAGCTCAGAATCAGCGCAAAAAGACGTAAACACAAAGCGGACCGACGCATCAGAATCGCTAAGCTAAGTGTCCGTCTACGGGCCGTCGGGCGAGAAAGCCGAGAAAGACAAAGCTGATTCTGATGCGTCGAGTCCGTTCTGTGTTTACGTCTTTGTGTGGAGTGCGTGTACCTGCTCTCATTTGCTGTTTGGTGGTTGTTGAAATAGTTGAAATAGTTGTTGAAATAGTTTTATGAGCTTTAATCTGAGAATCTGCCGTTTCTGGCAAAACACAGTTATATTTTAAAGTCAATTCAGGATTTAATGAATCGATATCGCTTTATTCAAGCTACTCACCTCCCTCTATCCACCTGCACTTTCAACTGGACCACGGCCAATCAGAGAGGTCCCGCTCCTGACTATCTCTGATTGGTTTAGTCCACTATAGGGGCATAATGTGTGTCTGTTGTTCACCACACGGAGAGTTGCAGAGATTTTTTTTTTTTTTGTTGTTACCTGAACAGTTGTTTATTTTTTTAGTCGCACCACTGAAAAATTTGGTCGCACTCTAGAGCCCTGTATAAGTATTTTTAAAGTCTTTAGGATGATATATACAGTGGGGCAAAAAAGTATTTAGTCAGCCACCGATTGTGCAAGTTCCCCCACCTAAAATGATGACAGAGGTCAGTAATTTGCACCAGAGGTACACTTCAACTGTGAGAGACAGAATGTGAAAAAAAAATCCATGAATCCACATGGTAGGATTTGTAAAGAATTTATTCGTAAATCAGGGTGGAAAATAAGTATTTGGTCAATAACAAAAATACAACTCAATACTTTGTAACATAACCTTTGTTGGCAATAACAGAGGTCAAACGTTTACTATAGGTCTTTACCAGGTTTGCACACACAGGAGCTGGTATTTTGGCCCATTCCTCCATGCAGATCTTCTCGAGAGCAGTGATGTTTTGGGGCTGTCGCCGAGCAACACGGACTTTCAACTCCCGCCACAGATTTTCTATGGGGTTGAGGTCTGGAGACTGGCTAGGCCACTCCAGGACTTTCAAATGCTTCTTACGGAGCCACTCCTTTGTTGCCCGGGCGGTGTGTTTTGGATCATTGTCATGTTGGAAGACCCAGCCTCGTTTCATCTTCAAAGTTCTCACTGATGGAAGGAGGTTTTGGCTCAAAATCTCACGATACATGGCCCCATTCATTCTGTCCTTAACACGGATCAGTCGTCCTGTCCCCTTGGCAGAAAAACAGCCCCATAGCATGATGTTTCCACCCCCATGCTTCACAGTAGGTATGGTGTTCTTGGGATGCAACTCAGTATTCTTCTTCCTCCAAACACGACGAGTTGAGTTTATACCAAAAAGTTCTACTTTGGTTTCATCTGACCACATGACATTCTCCCAATCCTCTGCTGTATCATCCATGTGCTCTCTGGCAAACTTCAGACGGGCCTGGACATGTATGTCTTCCATTTTCTGATGATTGCTCCCACAGTTGATTTTTTCACACCAAGCTGCTTGCCTATTGCAGATTCACTCTTCCCAGTCTGGTGCAGGTCTACAATACTTTTCCTGGTGTCCTTCGAAAGCTCTTTGGTCTTGGCCATGGCGGAGTTTGGAGTCTGACTGTTTGAGGCTGTGGACAGGTGTCTTTTATACAGATGATGGGTTCAAACAGGTGCCATTCATACAGGTAACGAGTGGGGGACAGAAAAGCTTCTTACAGAAGACATTACAGGTCTGTGAGAGCCAGAGATTTTCCTTGTTTGAGGTGACCAAATACTTATTTTCCACCCTAATTTACGAATAAATTCTTTACAAATCCTACCATGTGGATTCATGGATTTTTTTTTTTTTTCACATTCTGTCTCTCACAGTTGAAGTGTACCTCTGGTGCAAATTACTGACCTCTGTCATCATTTTAAGTGGGGGAACTTGCACAATCGGTGGCTGACCAAATACTTTTTTGCCCCACTGTAGATTCAATGTATGTAAAGATGTATGCTTTACAAAAATCCCCAAATTACATGACATTCATTCCCTTAATGAGTTGATGTAAACGTCTGACCACAACTGTACTCTAGACTGCAATAATCACTTCTAACAGCTAGCTTGTTCTTCTGCAGCTGTTTGTTAAGTCATGCTATTAAAATCTCACTGAAAGCACACACCTTAACCACATCATTCTGGGTGATGGCATCTATAGCCTTGAGGACAGCGTCAGGGGCCTGGTACACTCCAGCGGTGAGAGCCTGAGCACCAATCTCCTCAAGCAGCCCCTCTGAGCTCTCCATCGACATCAAGTACTCCGCTTTCAGCTGGTTCCTGCACAGAGGTGTCAAACACAGACAGGAGTGAGCAACAGACCAGTTAGAACTCCACCTGCGTCATCTTTGTATGAACTTACTTTGCTCTGGTGATGTCAGCCTCAGACACGCCTCCCTCGGCCACACCCCTCACCTGTGCAATGGCGGCTTTGATCACCTGCACAGAGAGAATAATTCTGGCATTTCGGCAAATTTTTTAAATCAAGTTAGACACAGAAAACTTGGCAACTACCTCTCCTGCAGAGGCAGCTTGTGCAATGGTATAGACCCCAAACAGGCCGGAGTCGGAGTACGAGACGTTGAAGGCAGTGGCCTGAAAGACAACCAGAGGTTATCTGATGTAGAGTGAGAAACTGTGCATTTATAACAAGAACAGCCAAGCATCCTAAAAAATAAAACTATTCTAAATACTCCAATTGAGGCAAATCATTCTTTCAGCAGATTTCTGGAGAAGTTTCCCCAAGAGACTTCATCAAAGGAAAAGACCACTGAAGCCTTTTCTTTGTTTTTCAGTTCCAGGCTGACGGAAAGCATCGTGCGCCAGTTTTTGGCTTTTTTGACAGATATCTGCGTTAAATCGGGGGAACACATCTCAGAAAGACTCATTAAAAATGGACTTGAACTGTTACGGCTACAAAAACCAGTGTCGCTGTCCTGTTTCAACTCACATCAAAGGGCTGTGTGGTAGCTTTGGCGATCCCCTGGCTCAGTTTGCTGGTGATGCTGGAGCCCCTCTTTACATGCGGACCAGCTCCCAGGATCCTTTGCAGCACACTGAAAGCATTAGCCTCGGCACTACCTGTCACAGCACCTTCACTGGCAATCAGAGCGTGGACAAGCTCATCCTTGTTCTGCACTCGCAGCTCACCTAACACACAATATTTCCTCATGAGAACAAGGCAGCGGCGGATTGCAAAAATAATTTAAAGTTGCTATTTTAAAACACAAGCTCCTACCTCCACGGTACACAGATTTAGCCACAGGGGCCCCAACCCCACTGCGGGCACTCAAGAGCCCCTCACCCACTTGCCTCAGGACCGAGTGGTTTACACCTGAATGGGTAAATGAGATTAACATCCATAAATGAGTGAAGTGGAACAGAGTTCTGACATGTCAGCAGTGACTCACTATCTCATTGAGATTTAAGACAAGCGTAAGCTCACACGTAAGCAAGACTGCTTAGGCTGGAGATTGCTAACTACCTATTAGGAAAGCCAAATGAAGAAGGGGGGGCAGCTGTGATGAAGCAATCAAGGCTGGACAACACTCACCTAGTCCTACTAGAGCCATTCTGCCAGTGGTGAAATGGTCCTCAACAAATGACTTAAGCTACAGGGAAGGATAAGGAGGAGGACAGGTGTTTAAGTGCATCACAAAAAGTACTATTTTGCTAATTGAATAGACCCTTTAAGACCCTTAAGAAAAAAAAAAAAAAGATGTAACGCATATCCTTACCTGTTGAGAGGAGACATGGCCGACCATGTAGTCAGGGCAGTACAGAGAGTTGGACAGGGTGTTTTTGTATGCTGCTTCATGCAACTTCTCAATTACACCTGCAGGAGAAAATTGAACAGGACACAATGAAAACTTTAAATATGGATAATCAAAAACTGCTGCATCTAAAAAACAAACAAACAAAAACAGCAACAATGCACAGGACTTTTTTCAGAAATCAAGTTAATTAAACAACTTTTGCACAAGTATTAACGTATGTCAGAAACCATGCAGAATATAATATATCTACAGTAATATGAGAGGGACTGGAATGCTTACTGCTCAATGAGGCTACAGATCTGACTGAAATGGCACAAAAAAACCAAAAAATGCCTCAATCCCAACAGCTCACGTTAAGCATTTCTGAAGTGGCCACAAAACTCAGAGCAAAAACATTATATAGCCTTGAGGTCTACCGCAGCTTAGCGAGAAGATTTTTGATGTTTTACATAATTATAGCCAAATAAAATCATCAAGGATCTTCTTTAGAAATTAAAAATCACTTTCACATCTGATAAAACTATTTCCTCAGTAAAAATACAGGCAATCAGGAGATGAACTGTTGCTTCTGTTACACACCTATCTGAGGACACTGCTGAGCCAGAGCCTTGTCAACCTTCACTCTGGGCGTCAGTTCGTCCACCTCCCATGGCCGAAACTCCTGAGCTGTAGTCACATTGACCAGAAACTCCATTAATGAATCTCTGGACACAAATAGGACAGCGAAGTGTCAACACAGCCTGACGAGTTTTAATGAAAATAGAGAAGAGAAAAAAATAACTTGGCGTTAATATGGGAGCACTTACATGTCATCTCTCAAACAGTCGGCAGTGTAGACCATTGTCTCTCTTGATGATGTCGCGCTGCATGGATAGAGATGACAACACAGCTGATTCAGTGTAATCCGCTGCATAATTTTGAGCAACAAAAGCAGCGACGGTCAGTGTGTGCATGAAGTGTGCTCACTGACCTCAGGCTGCCCCCGATTGCTTCCACACTGCGACAGATCTTGAAGGCAGACGCTCCCTTTGTAGTCTACAAAAATAAAAATAAGATAAGTAAGCAGCGTAGGCTGTCAGGCTAGAGGTGCTGATAAAAACAAGTGCAGTCATGTCCTTCTTATTGTGGTAAGAATAACCTCAGGAATAATTAAGTTAGCTATCACACGCTTACAAGCTCATTCACAGTTTACCAGGTTCGCTGCCAGTCGTAACACATGGGAGACACCCTGGTTCTCCACAGTCTCATAGCGACTCCCAGCTTTCACAAACACACCAACACTTGACACGGGGGAGTAGTTTTCCAGCGAAGCTATCACCAGGCCGTTTGGGAGCTTGGACACCTGAAGGAGGAAAGAAAAAATGTTACACAAAACACACAACTTTCACACAGAAACAAAACTAGTGGTACACTGCAACTTAAGACGACACCAGCAATTAGAAAAATACTGCAAAAGCTCACAAAACACAGCAGAAGTGTTTTTTCGGAAGAAAATATCATGACAACCAGCTGTGAGTTAGATTTCCATTGTGTTTTGTTCGATTCGAGAGCAGCACCTACCTGGGCATCCTGGGGAGGAAGAGGTGCGCCTTTGGACGGTTTCAGACCTGAGAGGGGTTCAGCCAGACTACCGCTCCTCCTGGCAGCTGCGTAGCAACGTTTCTGCAGGAAGGTGACACCGTAATTAAAGACAATGATTCATTAGCAGCTAAAATAAGAACAGGAAGTTATTACTGAATTATAGCCACAATCCCGTATATATCGTGCTGCTTTAAACTGTGTGTAAACACTAAATTGGCAGAATCTTAATCCAACAAAGAGTAACATGACCTCTAATGTTACATAATAGCTACTAACACATACAAGTAACACGCAGATTACACAAATATCACCAGCTAGGGAAGTCACCGCCTTTCTATGTCACATGGAGCTGCTTTAGGAAGGTCTTGAGACAACAACCTAATATAATCTAATACTGCAATCATCTAATATTATTTTTACTTTTAATTGGGTTTGCATAACTGATAATAGTAATTTTTCTTGCAGAAATGCCCAAAAGTATGATCTAGGCCCCCTAAAACCAGGCCGTCTTAATAGGACCACAAAATCAAAACAGCACCTGTGTGTGCAGGCTGAGAGCAGCTTGACCTGACGTGACCTGTGCACATTTATGTCCCGGCAGCAAAGTCTGGGACTAATGTGGGAATGCACTAGCATCATAATTGGATAACACCGAATTTATGACCAAATAGGGGGCCTGGTTCGGTCAAAACGGACGCTGGTGGACTGGAATTCAGGGATGACCTTCAGGTTACACCCAGCTTACCACAGCAATGCAAAAGGCGACATAAAACAGCTAAGTCGAGCCCACACGCTTTTCAAATTGTATTTATATTTTTTACTGCACACTTGATGTTTATTTTATTGTTTTCAGTACGTGTGAATGATGAAATTAGAACGTTGCCCCTAACTCGAGACAGAAACCGTTTTACGGTAGGTAAACTTGGAGAGCTAACCGGCTAGCAGGCTAACTGCTACAGCGAATGGTCGGTTTTTTTAGACCGGGACGAGCAGGGAGCAGATCCGGCGGATGACACCACTCAGACCGCACCAACACAACACAGGACTCACGGAGATAGTGTTCAGAGACTGTATTCCTCTCATGACTCCTCACTCTCTCCTTCAGCCGGTACAGAAAGACAGATATAGCGGCAGACTGACGTCTTACCCACAACTCACTGCGCCGTGTAGTCGCTAAACCTTTCAAAATAAAAGTATCACAGCGTGTTTCAAGTTTCCTTGAGCTAGTGAAAACTGTTCGGCTTGTGGCTCATTAACAACATCAGCAAATAATAATAAACATCATTCCTCCCCTTTCTCCTCCTGCTTGGCAGCTCGTTCTTCAACATCCTTTGTCCAGTATATCCACTCACCCCCCTCTGGACGATTTATTTCCAAAGTGCTCAACCTGAGCTGTCCCTCAGATGTACTGACTTCTAAACCTGTTAATTACAGTCACTCACCTTCTATCTTTTTGTGACATAATAGCAGGTCTCACTACCATCCTGTAAACCTTTCATTTCAGGTTTGCTGCTATCCTTCTGTCCCACTCCATCCTGCCTACATCTCTCTTTTTTTTTTTTGCATTGTCCATCACTCTGGATAGTGGACCCACACATTTCAACTTCATTTGCCTCTTTAAAATGTTTTTCAGATGCAGACAGCCTCCAGGCATTTTAATGAGATAAATTTAGCTAATGAAGCATCGGTTTCACCACGCACAATAAAATTTGTTGGTCTTTTATGTAAACATGAGAAACATGAGAAATGCTGGAAAAACTTCTCAACCCCAGGAAATCAGGGAAAGCCTGTAACTTGGAAAAGCATAGATACAATTTGACATGGCACTAAAGTTATTGTACCAGAAAGGTGGTGTGGATGTCACAAAGTCAACTACACAAAGTCTACTACAGAAAACTAAAACTAAGCTAAAAACTAAACTTCGATTTAAAACAAAAACAAGAAGAAGAAAAAAGAACACTAGACAATTTAAAAAACTATTAAACTAACTGAAATGATTTTGTGAACTTGGCCACCTAAGAAAATGTATTTAAAATGCAGAGGAAAAATACTTAGTCTTTGCCAGCTTGATGCATTTTTACTGTAATGCTGCTTTTCCTAAATCTTGCCTTTGATATCAGCCCTCCAAACAATGTTAATTAAAAACTTTTATTCTAAATTTCTTCGCATTATCCCCCAGATTTTATGAGGTATCTGGATTTTTATTATTTTGTTGTTTTTATCATCTCGTGCTAAAAGGTCACGCGCTTCTTGTCCTTCACCCATTTCCTTCTTTTTCTTGCGGTCGGTGTTTCTCCGCTTCACCTGGAGGTGAACGTGTTTCCTTAAATAAATGTGGGTGTGGCTGTGTGGAGATCGCACGTAGGCAGCACGAGCCCGTCTTTAAATGTTCGTGGAAACTTTTTTCGCCTTGCGCAAAAAAAACAAGCAAAATGTGCGCAAAATTAATTATATGATTATAAAACGTGCACACCGCCGTGCGTATGTTAGGAAGGCAGACTGATTTTGAACCAAGAATGTTCAGTCTGCATGCAGCCACGCCCCCATTTCTCTAAAGAAGGAAACACGTTTGTGTCCAGGTGAAGCGGAGCAAGCGGTGACAAGAAGCGTGAACCAGAAAAGAAAGAAGAAAACCAAAAAGAAATTTGACTGGAAAAAATCAATTCTAGAGACAAGAAACACATCAAGAGCCCCAAAGTCTTCTGTGCAACTGAAAGATTTCAAGATTGTAATATTAAACAAACAAATCTTAATTTTAAAAACAAAACAGCATTAAACATGCTGACTGTACCTACTGCTGCTATGAGATTGTCATCCATCCCTTATTTATTCCAACATCTTCACACTGAGCCATAAATATGAAATACATGTTATTGTCTGCATCATGCTGACAGTATCATCTGCTTTCTACATGTACTTAATAAAGCTGATTCTGATCTTGGGTATTTGATACTCTTTAAAAATGTCAATGTAGCAGGAGTGCATTCATCAATACTTTCGATTGTTTTCAGGCTTCATTTGTAAAAAGAAAAAACAAAAACAAAACTGACCCACCCACATTCACAGTAAAGAAGTAAACATCTTTATTACAAGTCATTTTCACTTTAATTCACCAGTATGCATGACGCACATTACAAAAATATACTCAACATATAACAGGTAGTCAAGACAATCACTAAGAAGTTCAATGTGTAATTACAAAAAACACTCACATGTACACCTTTGCCCCGCCCACACAGGTAACCTTCAAAAACATTCATAACTGACTCTTTGGCCCACAGAGCTTTTTAAGAGGACCATTCTAATCTTATCAACCTCCAATAAATACAGTCACATAATACAAAAATAACCCCATCGGCTGGGAAAACATCCAGATTGTGGCGCTCTGACAATAAAACAACAACTAAAGAATGTTCACATCATACAGAGCGAGTTTAGACTGCGGACATCAGATCATTTATGTTAAATCACTGCACCTCTGCTGCCAAGCCACAAAAGAAAGGACCCCAAAGTGATTAAGACTTATTCCACAGGCTGTCACCAAACAGGTCCCAGAAACAGCTCAAGCAGCTCAGTGCCAGTTCCAGGCATCACTCCCCAGCACGCCAGTCTTCGCAGCTCTGAGTCTTGTAGCGCATAATCTCCAAGGAGAGTGCAATTTAAAAAAAATAAAAACAAACAAAACCACAGGAGATTTCCCATTTGTTGTCCTCAATTTTCACTGGGCGTCCCGGGACTGCTGCTCACTTGGATGTCCTTTCTAAGCCGGAGAGAGACGCAGCTGAGCCAGCTGCGGCTGGTAGGCATCTCCCCAACAATCTCCCACGTGTCCGTCTCGTCACAATACCTCTCGATAGTGTCGTGATATCTGCATGCAGAGCGGGATCAGCTTTAGACAACCTCATTCACCTCTCCTGTGTTTAATCCACAGGAATTTAACCCTCATTTTCTTAATATTTCAAATAAATGTGAGCTCTGCAATCGCCTGGAAAACACGAAATTTACAGGCAACGTCTTTTCTAGAAAGCTCCTCACCTGTCCCAGCCCTCTTCTCCTCCCAAGACGTAGATTTTGCCATCCACGACAGCAGCGCCGGGCCGATAGCGTCGTTCCTTCATGGGGGCACACATCGTCCACTGGTTGGTCTTTGGATTGTAACACTCCACTTTATCTGTGTTCTCTGTCGAGGCATGCCATCCGCCTACAAAAAAAGGATTTAACAGACATGACTGCACTTTTAGGAACCAGAACAAAGCACAGTTAATGGGCTGGATGATAAGTTTGTTACCTATGACGTAAATCTTTCCTTTAAGAGTACAAGCAGCTGATCCAGAGCGGGCAATCTGCATGGGGGCGACCTCTGTCCATACTGCCGTTTTAGGGTTGTACACCTGTGCCAGATCTGTGCCGTCACCATCCTCTAGGACCGCACCACCTGCCGTGACACATCCCGAGTGAATAAATACACCACATAGAATCAAAATGAACAACAACAAAAAAAAAAAAAAACCCTGCACGTGTAAAAACCTGCGTTTTCTACCAGTAACATAGAGCAGGCCGTCCAGAGCCACCACTGCTGGACTTGTGACGGCCATCTTCACAGACTCTGTAAACTGCCAGGAGTTGGTGTGGGGGTTGTAGCACTCCACCGAGTCCAGACGTGAGCGTCCCTCCCACCCTCCCACTGCGTACACAAAGCCATCAAGCATCACCAGGCCTGTGGGGAGAAGGCACAGCGGATAAATAAACATTGTTGCAATTAAAAACAGTCCTTCAGTTTACAGTTGGACATCTCATGCCCCGGTCTAATTTTCATGTTTTCTGTCCTATTCATTAACCATTACAACGACAGATGCTCATTAATGTAGGTCAACATTTGAGTTAATAAAGTCAGTATATGTAGAAGACATCACTATTAGCAATATTAAAGTACATTTAATGCTCAGTTTTCCACTTATTTTCCACTTATGGAGGCGCATAGATCATAAGGGCACAGCTATGGCCACCTCAATCCTTCTGTTTGGGAGGGGCAGCCAATCAGATAAAAGCTGGGTTAGAGGGAGAGGAAAGGAGGTAAGACAGCTCATTAAGGGTCAGTTTGAGATAAAGATTTTGAACTGTGCATCATGTATGGTAGTGGTGCCAAACATGAGGTCCAAAGGACAGAAGTGGCCCAGCAAAGACTGCACTGGGGGCCACTGGAAGGCTTTGAAAAAAAACCAAAAAAAAACAAAAAATGTGAATGAGTGTGTCGATTTTGAACTTATAGCTGTGTTGTCATAAGTTTTACAGCTTTTTCTATTGTTTAAGACGTCTACTATTGCCATTCATACTACACAAAGGCACTTATATAAAAGCACTTTCCTCCTCCTCAGCACCAAACAGCAAAAAAAACAATTAAATGGCAGAAAGGGACCCATTTTTCTATTATCTGCTATGGAAATGTCTGGATTCTCTTTTTTAATTTTTTAAAGTAGGATTATAACAATCAAAAGACTCCTTTTGGAGCTACTAGAATCAAACAAAGTTAGGATAGTTTATAGAGTTCTTGAGAAGCAAAATAGGGTAACGTGGCTGAAAGACAGAAGCTGTAATTACCAAGACTCCCTCACCTAACTCTGAGCGAGCTACATTCATGGGTGCCATTTCCATCCAGGAGTCAAAGCAGGGGTCGTAGCGCCACATCTCTCTGCTGGCTGAGCCATCGGGAAACTCTCCACCTGCCAAATACAGGGTCGAATCTACAGGCGGGGACAAGGAAGAAAGGTGATTGGATAAGCAGAAGTATACATTTTCAGCACTTAAGTTTATCTGTGCATTTCAGAGTGTCTTAACCCATCAGGCTGAGTTTTACTGACCCCCTCACCTGAGACCACCAGCCCGTGTTTGCTCACGGCGAAGGGCAGGCATGCCAGGTTCTTCCACTGGCTCGTCACAGGATCCAAGCTCTCGACGCTGCGCAGCACCACCTTGTCGTCCTCCCCGCCAACTGTGACTATCACTTCAGCGGTTCCTGTTTCCGTGGCAACAGGAGTAGAGGAAGAGAGGAGTGAGCCACATATGTTAATGTAAAAGAAAAAAAGCAGCCTGTATGGTACAACATAAGAGTGCGTGGAGCTGCCAGCCATTTAATATTCAACTTCCACTATTCTCTTGATTTGCATCTGGATTAGGCTAAAACTGTTTGGTCCACAGTTTGATAACACAAACCGGGAAAACCAGCAAACATCTAAAAATCTGGAATCCAAAATCTTTCTTCTAATAGAAGAAGATAGACCCAAATAATCGTCTCTCCATTGAATAGCCGAGCATTCTTAAACCCTTGCGGAGTATGAGGACGGGGAGACAGATACACACTGACAAATCACCAGGCTGACAGAAAATAGTGCAAAGCTAAAAATTAGCTCTTTGATTCAGACGTGAGTGTTTTTTTATTTTTACCAGTGGACCTGCGAGGCCTCGCTCTCGGGCAGTAGAGCTCTCCACGCCGGTCCTTAAGCAGCAGATAGTCCTTGGCCTCAGAGATGAGCCTCTGGCAGACCTGGCTCTCCTTCACCACGTCCAGAGACTCAATCACATCATGGAGGTAATAGGGGCTGATGAGAGGCAGGCGGATGTGCTCCAGGACCTTTGAGGAACAAAAATGGAAGGGGATCTGATGGGTGGTACTCATGAGCAGCTGCTGTGGTCATGGATTTTCATTCATGGAGTATGGCGCCCCTGATAACAGGATAGCACCAAACAACAAAAATGTATGAACCCCCCCTTTTATTTTTAAAGATAAGCCTGAAATTACCTGCTAATAACTCTCCTCTCACCTTTTCAAAGCTCTGTTTGCGAGAGGAACATTTATTCAACCACAGCATGGCGGCCTCAAACACGGTCTCCTCTTTGGGCACGTTGAGGAGATCGCTGGCAAGGATTTCCGTCAGCTTGTCCACACACAGAGACAGAAACTCCTCCTGGAGGAAGACAGGAAGCGCCGAGAGTTTGATTATTTATGTGAGGGCACAGCTTTGCATTAACAGTAGGTGATACAAGATTACCTCCTTCACGACTCCCTACTCTGGGTTTCCATCACACCCTCACCTGCTGACAGACCGTGCTGAAGTGCTCAAGGATGTAGTCCATGCTGCGTTTCTCCAGCACCTTACAGGAATGCGCCTCAGCAAAGCAGTGAATACCCACACAGTTCATCTCGTCCATCTGACGCTCCATGAAGCGACAGCAGGCCTCTCGGACCGCCATCACATCCAGCAGGTTGGCTGCTGCCAGCAGCGCCTGGATACAGATCACTTTCTAAGCACGCACGCGCTTCACGAATGACGGCAATGAAGAGGCATGAGAAGATTCACTACCTGCACGTTGGCTTTGGAAATGTAGACCTCTGATGTGTAGGCGTAGCTCACCAGCATGCCAATCATCTGAGGCTCAACACCATTGATGGCAACACGCTCCTGCTTGGACTCTATGAGGTCAGCGGAAAACATCGCCTAAGGATGGAGAAGGAAAACACATGATTCTAAAGGTGGAGTCGTTTTCAGTATGGACATACATGTGAGGAAAAGTGCGTTTACCTGGAAGTAGGAGCTGAAAGATGCCAGCACTATGCGGTGGCAGGGGAACTCCTGTCCTCCGCAGCACAGAGTCACATCGCAGAAGGCGTTGTTGAGCCGCAGGCTGTTGAGGCCCTGCAGGACTGTGTTGGGGTGCCTGGTCTCCACAAACAGGTAGTCCTCGCTGTTCTGGGGAGCAGGGACAACGGCAGGAGTCGGGCTGGCTTCCTCCTGGACCTTAACGGTGGCGTTGATAGAGGAAGGCAGGAGCAAACCGGCGCTGACGGAGATTATTTCAGCCATGTCTGCCATTGCAACCCAAGCCTGGGAGGCAAAATATCACAGTTAGCACTCTTGAACGCAAACTAAGACAATCAGAAAACGGGTTGAGACATAGCTGGCAACGCAAATCAGCCTCGCAAAGCACTCATTTGAAAGTGAAATGCGTGTAAGTCGCAGAAGGCTGCAAAGCAAGGCGGGGAGGGAGAGAGGACCCGAGATTGTCTCACTAATGAGGCTTAGCTGTGAGGCAGCGGCCAAAAGAAGCGGCTTTGTGCCGAGCCAGACTACTCAGACAGCTCAAGAACAGATATGCGATCCACACACAGGTGAGATTAATCACTCAGCAGCGGAGGGACCAAAACAACTCACCTGTTACACATAGTCGTGACTGCTGCGGAGGACTACTCGCTCTCCCACATACCAACCAAACCAGCTTCCGACAGTCCTGAGCAACATTAAACGCCTCTCGCTGCAAGCCACGCCCACACACACCCGGCAAACGTAAGAGTGTTCACCCCCATGTAGTTCCTGCTTTGTTTGTTCATCAAAGAGTGACACACAAATTTTTCCCCACTTTTTTGCAAAATCTGATCGTTTGCCAAAAAATATGATTTCCGGTATTTTCTAAAAAGTGTATGCAAACTGTTGCAAATGACTTATTGGCCTACAATCTGTGAAACATGTCAAAATCATCTCTCGTGAATAATGTCACGTCATTTTCGTGTGTGTGTGTGTGTGTGTGTGTGTCCCTTTTTTCACCTCCTCCTAAATATTTCATGTACTTTAATCGGTGCTCTTTGTATATACACTCACTGGTGAGCAGTGACAGACTGCTGCATCTTAGATGCAAGAAGGAGCGTTTCCAGTGGTCCTTCCTCCCTGCAGCTGTCAGACTGTGCAATCAAAACTGCTCTCAACAAACATAGATGTTTACATCAGCGCTGTAACTTGCACCAATCAACCGAACAAATACTACTTTTATAACTTGCACATTACTTTTTCTCAATTTATATATACTAACTTATTGTAAGTTACATGTCTACTTTTTAATGCACAGGTGCAATACACAATCTGTACTTTTCTAATTATTCTAAATATTCTTAACTATTTAAACATCTTGCAGTATCCTGCTCTGTTTGCACGCTACAACCTGGGTTTGCCACTTATCTGTACTTTAATTTTAATAACTGTACAGTACCCTGATTTGGTAACTATTATCCATGATGTAAATATGTAAAAAAAAAAATGTTTGTGTTTCTGTTCAATGTCCTGTGTCCTGTTCTGTTTGTTTTTTTTTTGTTGTTGTTTTTTTGTTTTTGTGTATGTGTGTGTTGCTGTTACAACCAAATTTCCCCTTGTGGGACAATTAAAGGACTATTCTATTCTATTCTATTCTATTCTATTCTATTCTATTCAGGTCACTCCATTGTGTTTACTAGTTCACCAGTTTTAGCCTGCCTGCTTGTATTTGCTGTGAGTCATTTAGTGGCTCCTGTGCTTGTTTTCCTCTCTTTTTTGTTGTGTTCGTAGCAGCTGTTGTTCCTGTCAGGGAAATTTTAAAACCCATTGGGAAATATTAAACTGGAGAGACTATCATGTACGTTTTGTTTATTTAACAGGTGTGTTATCTGAGGTCGACATGATTACAATAAAACATTCAGCTGCACAAGCAAATCATCTGTGTGCCATATCACCTCATATGTGGAGAAAGTCAGCCAGCAGGTCAATACCAACACTTTATTATTTATTATTCTTTATTTTTCTTCCCATAATTATTCTTTTCTTCTCTTGTTTTAAAACCAGATGTATAAGATATTGTTGATATTGTTGGTTGATGCTGCCATGCCACTTTTAACTTGATATAACAGGTATACACGGAACATATTGTCATAATATGATCAATAAAGTTCAATCTGTAGAAATGTTGGAATTTTTCACTAGTTTGCTGAATCATGTTTGTTTTATACAGAAATTGAACTGACAAAAGGCTTATTTTAAATTTGGAGGATAAATAACTGTTTTTGTTTCAGATCACAAGGAGCTGTCCTTCATGACGCCTGCATTTTCCAGCGCCTTTCTTCTGCGAGCAACAGCTTCTAAGATCTTCTTCCTGGGTCCGAGCTGGATGCGGATCCCTTTGAGGTCTTCATCAGAGCAAAGCAAGAGTGCCTCCAAGTCAAGGTGCTCTCTGTTGAATGCGGGCGTAAAATCTGGCAAGGAGATAGAGGACAGGAACACATCCAAAGGAGAGGTTTCCTCATCTTCATCGTCATCCAGTCCCAGATCTTCCTGTTCCCACGGCAGTGCATTGTCGCCCGTCATCAAGCCAGAGGTGTCTTCGTCTGCCTCAAACGTCTCGCTTTGAACGAGGTAACCAAGGCTTTCATTGGCACTGCTGGGGATGTCGTCAGAGTCTAGCCCCATCTTCTTCCTGAACATCAGACCTCCAAGGCCGGGCCGATTGAAGATGGATTGTTTCACTTGGCCTCCATCGTCGTCGTCATCTCCGAAGCTGTCCATTTCTTCTAGCATGTTCTCTTCCTGCTCGTTGAAGACGTCCACAAAGTCTGGGTTCTCAGATCCGCTCTCTGGTTTGAGGAAGATAACGTTCCCACTTCCTTCTGACCTCTGCAGCGTGCCTTTGTCCTTCTTCCCAAACTTCTTCAGGAGTGTGCCTTTAATAGAGCCAACTTTATCGTCAGTGATGAGCTTGGAGAAGTGTTCGTTGACGCCCGTGATGGTGCCATCGTTTGACAGTGACGATGCTGTTCCTGCATCTGAAAAGGAGCCGGAGTTGCTCCCACGCTGCATTCTATCCATTTTGCTTTTGTGTTTTTTCTTCACCTTCTCACAGAGTTTCACGCGTTTCTCTGCCTCTTTTTCTGCCTCTTTCTTCAGATTGGCGACCTTTTTCGGATTTTGGTTGGTCTGCTTTGCAGCAGCAGCGTCGAGGAAGCGCACACACTCCATGTGGTCGCGTGAAGCGGCGACATCCATTGGCGTGTGGAATTCATTGTCCAGAGCAAAAAGGTTGGCGCCGAAGTTGACCAGGAAGCTGAGGATGTGCATGTGGCCGTTACCTGCTGCATGGTGCAGGGGTGTGTTTCCCCAGATGTCACTCCTGTTGGGATCTCCTCTGTACAACACGAACACACACAAAAGATTTTTTTATCATTAGTGATGATATTTTCATTATTTGGCTATTCTGTATTCATGATTTATACCAAACTCCATGCACAGTAGTTTTTCAAGAGTTTAGAGAAAATGATTAAATGATAAAAAATGACATTTAAAAAAATGTCAGTCCAGGATCAGTCCAGGAAATTAAATTAAAACAGAGAATAGATCCACATCCAAATCTAGCATATGACAAATTAAAGATGGGTGAAGTTAACTAGTGAGCTATTAAGACTTAAAGTCCTTTTACTGCTGCCCCCTGTCAAGTTTTGATTGCTGTGTGACTGCTACACCTTGTCATAAATCCCAGTTCATGCTGCGTAATGACCAAAGAGGAAATGGTTTAGATAATCCTGGCCACGTAGCCAAGACACGCTTTATGCCCATTGAAATATAAATAAAATAAAACTAAACTTCTCTGAATCTCAAAAGTCTGTATGGTCTTGATTTTGTATGGTCTTGGTTGTAGTGAAAGAGGGACGGAGGTACATGTGGAGTAGCGGTGGCGGTGGTGGTGGTGGCACGGCCTGGATGAACAGCTCTTTTGTTTTTGTGGGATGGATTGGGCTGGTTAAACTTTTGGCTCAGCTAATGGGAAATAAAGTCTTAGCTCATTAAAATGGAGTGAACAATAGCTGTGGAAAAAATCCAGATGAAGTGCCAAAAACAAATAAAGTACATATGAGAAAGCATAAAACACACTTTATTTCATGCTGGTCAACCTTTGCTCTGTGAGCACTGTTCCTGGTTCCGCTGTAGATCTTAATCTTATTTGGTTTTATAAAATATAATGTATTTAAATGAAAATATTTTATGTCTAACTTTATGTTTTCTTTAGAAATGACAGAAAAATTACACAGCCTGAAGAAAACACTTGACGAGAACTCATATGTTCAGGTCGTTTTTGTCTCAGTGTAAGATGTGAGATGAAGGACAGGCGATAGAAAACTTACTTTCTGCTGCATATGAGCTGAAGAGCACTGATATGTCCATGAAAAGCAGCCAGTATGGTGGGAGTCATGCCATCCTCATCTGGCGTGTTCAGGTCCTTCACCGTGGCCTCCTTCAAGAGTTCCACGTATCCATCAATCGCTGCTTTGTGGTACCTAGACATCTCTGGTAAGAAGGGAAAAGCTTGGAGAAAAATAAAAATCCAAGTTTCTCTGCGCCCCCCCGGCTAACGTCAGATGAGCAGAAGCGACTGCAGACCCAAGCAAACAAAGCGATGACTGGGCGTCAACGCACCAGCAGCTCGGGGCCATAAAACAAAAGCAAAGTTCGCTTCACTGCTGTGAGCTGCCCCATTTCCTCAACACTATAAAAAATCCCTTACTGCGATTTCACCCAGAAAACGTGTTCACACACAGCAGGAGTTTCTGCTGTAATCACTGTTTCTTCACAGGTTTGAAGGCAAAAGCAATCTTTATGAAAGAATAATATATTGTTGTGGATTAGAATGACCAGTAAAATGAAAATGGAACATTATCTGTTATTTCTAGTTTTCAGGTTTTAGCTCGTTAGAACTCTAAATTCTTCATCAACATTTGTAAACTGATGTTTTTATGATGCATTTTTATTCTGTAATTTGTAGAAAAGTATTTAAAAGAGTAAAAAGCGACATCAACTCCCTCTGTTACCTTGAATCAACTTAAAACTTGGAACATTCAACTTTTTAACTTAAAGCGTTTATACCTAAAAACTGTCTTAAGTATAATACATGATTAAAGCTTTTATTAACAAATTATTGCTCTATTCTATTTATATATCTATTTATCCATCTAATCTAATTAGATATTGTTAAAATCTTGACAGACATGCTTGATTGGGTCATTAATTACAGGAAAAGTAAAAATAACACACTATACTTAAAGTATCAACTGTACTAAAAAACAGGAAAAATAAAGTATTTTTTATTATTAATTATTGCAAACAGCTTGTGATTATTTAAATCATGTGTTAATCTATTTTCTTGATAAATTCATTTATTGTTTTGTTTGTAAACAGTTTTAGCAAGATGGATATATTTAATCAAGGTACACGTTCATTTTTTTAAACATGCAATTCAGTTGTTTTCTTTACTTTTTAAAAAACGGCTGATTAGTCACATGTTCTAATTTTGCTACTTGTTTAGGTTCAAAATAATATTGCAGGATAGTTTTCTTTTTACAAGATATTATATTCATCATGGGAGCTCGTCCTTAGAGCTTAGCGTTAAAAAGAGAAATTTCTCCATGAAATGAATTGGAGAAACTGTTGATGTGAAGTAACATGAAACAGAAGTGTATGCGTACAAGCCCAGATACAGTCCAGCATGTGTATTTTACATAAGTGTACTAAAAAAGCATTAGTGTAAGTCTCTTAGACCGTGTGTTGTCATATCTAGATGATTATGATATCTAAGTCTGTCCCTTTGGGGTGTGTCAGAAAAAATCTGGAAAATCACACATGCTGTGGTGAACTGCCGCAAATAAGTGCTGTAAAATCCCATATAGTTTTTCCACCACTTCTCCTTCCAGTCCAGTAGGTGGCTAATAAATTCTATGCTAAAGTTAATGATTTACCAAAACCAGAAGAAGAAGAAAGAACCGGCAGAAGAGTCAACAAAAGAAGAAGAAGAACCTGTCCAATCAGCGGCATCTTGGGAGGAACTATCCCCCGACCAGAAGAGAGTGAACCCAATCTGACAGTTTTTCACTCTCTTCTTTGGTTTCTGTTTCTTGTCGCTTTTCAGCTTCCTATAACATGAAGTTGTGAATAATTATTGTTTAAAACGTTTCCACTGTTCGGAAAACCCGGACATCTTCCATTGGGTTCACGGCAGTTACTTCCCGGTGTTTAGCTTGTGTGGTTGGACCGGGGAGAACCTGCAGAGATGTCCGACAACGGTGGCTCGGCCGTCGGCCTCCTATCCTATGAGACGCTGGTTCATGCTGTGGCAGGTGCAATGGTGAGTAGCTTTGTTTCTTATTTATTTGTTTTTTATGGGGGTTGGGGTATTATCCTTCTAATAGCAGATAGCATGGTGTTGAAGAAACCACTTTAAGCTGAACAATGGTGTTAGATGTTGTGTTTTCAGGTGTCAGTATGGATGTTAATGTTGCAGTGCATTGTCTTTTTAGGGGAGTGTGACAGCTATGACCGTCTTCTTTCCTCTGGACACGGCCAAAAGCAGACTCCAGGGTGAGCTGGGGGGCTTTATCATCTTGGACAGAGGTCACCTGATAAGCTGCAGAGTTGAAAGAGGTTTAACGCTGGGGTCATTATAGAGCAACCGTAACTGCGTCCCAAAGAGTAGCGCACTGATAAATGTAGTTTTTATTTTACCTCCTAAACAATCAATTTCTGTTTGTTGTTTCATGTGTCTTTTTTTTTATTTATTGCAAAGCACGCTCATGTTCAGCTCTATATGAGACATAAAAAGGTGTGTTATGCCTTTCTGCTTCCACTCTTTTATATTCCACAAGCTGAGATAATGCAGTTAAACTGATCTTTGTGTGTCAAGTCATTGTCCAGAGACTCATTGCCTGATTTCTGGCATATTTGTGTTTATTTTTCAGTGGATGAGAAGAGAAAGTCGAACTCAACTCCAGTCATTCTGGCTGAGATAGCAAAGGAAGAAGGCTTGTACGTATAGTGTTGGAATTTAAAATCACTGAGGCTTCTGGTTAGAAATTACACAAGTTAAGCCTTGTTTTACTCTTATTTGACCATATTTATAATTTAACCAAATGTTATGAACCAAAACAAGGTAATCACAGATATAAACAGTTAATGAAAATAATTGGTAGCTGCAGCTGTAATCTAATCCATGGTTTAGGATGATGTTTTGACCACATGACTAAAAACACAGTACTCAAATGCCTCATCACTACCTCTCCCAGTCTGTCACTGTACAGAGGCTGGTTCCCAGTTATCTCCAGCCTTTGCTGCTCCAATTTTGTCTACTTCTACACGTTTAACTCACTGAAGAAGCTGATGGCATCTGGTCCAGGCCAGTCCAGACCTGGGAAAGACTTGCTCATTGGAATTGTGTCAGGTAAGTACTGACCTGATGGAAATTGTCTGAAAGACTTAAATGGATGCAAGGTGTCCAATTAATAGAGAAGCCTGTAGCACAAAAGGCAAACTTTTCAAAAGTGGAGGGAGTGACTGTGTGACAGATGTCTGGATTGAATGGATGAATCCTGGATTTGTGTGTGAAACGTTTGCATGCATGTATCCCATAGACTGTATGCAAAAGATGGTGATATTATCCTCTGGTTTGTGGATTCAAGAAACTTGAATATCTCTTGTTCATGTAGGAGTGGTGAATGTGATCCTGACCACTCCCATGTGGGTGGTCAACACTCGACTGAAGATGCAGGGGGTAAAGTTCAGAAACGAAGACCTCCACCAGACTCACTACAGAGGCATATTTGGTGAGCGCTTCATATCTGTTAAACAGGTCAAAACTTCTGACGTGCTTGTCTTGTGTCTGTGTGATTGTCAAACCTCACTGCTTCTCTTTCAGATGCTTTCTCACAGATCATAGCCAACGAGGGGGTGGGAACTCTGTGGAACGGCACTTTGCCCTCTCTCGTCCTCGTACTCAACCCTGCTGTGCAGTTCATGATTTATGAGGCCATGAAGAGGAAGGCAGGCAGAGGAGGGAGGAAGGTAAGAAGACTTAAAGGGAACCAGTGATGTATGCAATATTGCCTTATTGAAGCTAATCAGTCAGCATCCTGTCGTTCCATAGCTGAAGGGCTGCGATCAGGAGGGACCCTGTTTAGACCAATCTAGCGATCAGTCACCTGACCTGTGAACTTTCGTCTTTTACCACAGATATCCTCAGCAAAGATTTTTCTCATTGGAGCCATTGCCAAGGCCATCGCTACCACTGCCACGTATCCTCTGCAGACAGTTCAGGCCATACTGAGGGTAAATACTCTAATACAGAAAATGTTATTCCTGTATTCTGTTTTTCAAAGATTAGGCTGATGAAGTTCAACATTTTTGCAATGACAGAAAATTCAGTAAACAGACAAAAACAACTACAAATTGTATCTGTGTAATTTTATGTGTGCCAAAAGCAGTCTATTACTCTTACACGGGCAAAATGATGTTTCCTCAAAAACTAAAAACTAAAGTGGAACTCCTGGCTGAGTCTGGGACACAACATTGTGTAAATTTGACTTAATTTTGTGTACACTCCTCAGAAACTTTATTAGGGGGAAAAAAATTTCTGATCCGGTCCCAGTAGATAAGAACGCCTGCTACCAAAAACCAAGCTACATTCACTTATATCACATTTCTTTCCCATTCTGATGCTCAGCAGCAACTTCACTATATCACTAAATTAGCTGAGTTGCTGCAATGTGATTGGATGATTAGATATTTCTATTGATCAGCAGATGAACCGGTTTAAACAAAGTGGCCGGTGAGTGTGTATTAATAGAAAAATTTAGAGAAACCAGAGCATCTTTATATGGTTAATACCATCAAACACTCGATGCAAATATGCATGACTGGTAAATTATATTTAATCTTTACTACACATGCATCACTTGTTTTATGCTTTTTCATCAGTTTGGCCAGTATACAAGTGACGCCGAGGGTGGTGGTGTGATGGGGAGCCTTTCTAACATTTTGTTCCTGCTCATGGACCGGATAAAGTGAGTGCAGCATCTCTAAAATTACACTATCTAGTCACTCGACTCACAACAAGCACATGTGTGAATATGTAGCAGTGGTCACAGTTGTATACCCGTGTTTATCGCAGGAAGCACGGTGCTCTCGGTTTGTACAAAGGCCTGGAGGCCAAGCTGCTACAGACGGTACTGACGGCTGCACTCATGTTTGTTGTGTATGAGAAGATCGCTGCAGTGACCTTCAGACTCATGGGGATGAACAAGAAACTGAAGCACTGAAGACTGCTACCTGAACACAGCAAACCGTCAGTGCACTCATCCTCAGTAGGTTTTAAAGCCTGCTGATGCTATTACTAACATTATGAATTGTTTCTGTCGCATAGGCACGATAATATGAGCCCGCAATGGTGCTTTGGGAGCCCCACATTCCTATTCCATTCCCAAATTATATAACAAAACCAGAGGGGGGTTTAATTATTGCTATTGTTAACCTCTAACTGTGAACATCTGTGCATACACATCCTCTCCACTGGTGCATTTCTCTTGGTTAAGCATGGTCCTGCAGGGACTAAAGTTAACTGAGTTTATGTGACAAAGAAAAACATACAGACATTATTTATTAGTTTGGTTTGCTGTATAATATCTTCTAGTGTGAGGTGAGTTAAACAGGTCCTGTATTGAGTAACTGTTTGAAAAGAACACCTTTCAAAGAGCTGAACTTTCTACTGTTAAAAAATAAAACTCTGTCAGGTGATGATTTAAAAAAAACCAACAAAAAAAACCCCGTTTAGGCAAAAGAACACAAATACACCTGTTTGGCCTCTTTCTGAGAGATGTTGGCTGCACTGAAAGACTGATACAGCTCTCGTGGAAATATACATGCTCTTTAAGAAATTACTGGTTCAAATCAATGGGCCAGACTAGCTGCTTTCCCCTGGTCCGAGTTTTTGTCATGAGTCTGCTGTAGTTTCATATTTCACTATAGGAGATGAATGATATTTGTCTTTACATTTACATTTTCATATGAATTTGAAAAAGTGTATTTCAATTTAAGACTTTTGTCTTAACATTTGAGCTTTATTGCACGTGATGATAAGTTTACTGCTGCCTTAATCTAAACCACTGGGCCATTCTTTACATACACTTAAGCTTTTAACTGTGAATTTATCCAGTTGTGAAATCCTGCAAGATGGAAACCTCATTAAATTAAATTAATTTAATATAAATTGAGGGAAAAGCACAGTGTATGTGTCTGCACATGCTGCAGTAGTTGTAGGTAGCAAGTGCCTCTGATTGTAATGCATTATGAAAAAGAAACTGTATGAACTGACATACAGACGAGTGACAAATTAAAGGAAAAAAACAAGCTAAAATCTTAGTTGTGCGTCCACAGCATCAGTGCACCTCAGCATGTATTCTTAAAGTCTTTGGACCTACAAAGATAAACAGTATTCTTCCAAAAGACACACCCTCATTATGTTGCTGGTGGTGGAGTACACCAACTAACACCTACACACAAATTTCTCTCAAATTAGCTTGTTTTGTGGTCTTGTGACTGCAAAAGCTGTAGTTTCTGATTCTTACTGTTGTGTGTTCATGAAACCAGTCAGAGTATAATATTTCCTCACTGCAGGAATTAGAGGTTTGTTTCCCCCATAGACTGAATATAAAACGTGGATGGATCCACTATCAACTACTGATTAGCTTTGTACTCTGCATTTTAAGGTTTTGGCTGCTAAAATGTTGTTGTTATCAAGTTTTGGAGGGTTTATGAGCCAGAAGTGACTATTTATGGATGACTCTGTGGCAAGACTGGAACACAAGCTTCTTTGATAGTTTACTACTGGTGAGATTATTACACGACAAAAGACACCAATGCTACAAAAACTGGTTAAGCTGAGCAGACATCTGTGTCGGCATGTACCTGTAAGTCAGCGTAGCCACACCTTTTACTTTTGAGCTTTTGTAAAGTTTAGATAAGAAAGCAACCATGTGGACTGGGGCTAACAGGTTATAAAGACAAAAAGAAACTGTATCAGGTTGCAAACACATTTATTTTTGTTGTAAAGCTGGGCATTTTAACATCAAAGGTTATAGGGTTTTGACTCTTTTGAAGCCAGTCTCACTCTAAAGAGCTGCAGGTTTTGGCACTTTTTCATTTTGATGCTTGTCGATGGTTTAATTCTTTTTTTTTTTTGTCACTCGTTTGTAAGTTATTCAGTGACTGTTGATCTACACAAACACTTGATGCACTGAGTTTTTTCTACTGTTTTCAATATCGCAGTGTTCGACGTGCGCTCTTTTTCTTTCACACAGATGTCTTCCATTATGTCTATCAGTTCCCTGCGAGTAGTGTAAACTTGTCGGGGATCGCAGTGATTCACAGTATTTGTCACAGTACTTTCTCTCTCTCTGATGTGGTAAATGACAGTTAATGCTGCCTTTCAACTTGATGCCGGTTGACAGTTGATCCACTCCTCCTGCTGCTGTTGTTGTTAAACTGGTTTTTCTCTCTTTACGTCTTGGTTATAACCAAGAGAGGCGCTTCCCTTTAACACCGCAGCCTTTAGACCTTTTGTTGTTCTATCAATACTCTAGCCAAGTGACACATTTACCAGATTTCAGCTCCTCTGCCAGTTGTCACTTATATTTGGTAGCAGTTAGGAAAAACAGCTCCAAATGTTTGGTTTTTTTTTTTTTTTGATTAAAGCTTTACAATTTTGCTTTTTATATTTTACAAAATGAACTTTGTTTACATCCAGTTCTTATTTGATATCATCTTGACTCATTTACAACAACAAAAAAAACAACACAGATTTTCTAATTTTGTTTAAATAAATATAACACTGTTTGTGGGTTGTAAATTATTGTTATAACCAGGGAATAAAAAAAAAAAAAAAAAAAAGATTGAGAAACAATACTGATTTCTTTAATTGTGTTTTGTTTAGATCATTACATGCCAGATAAAATGTAGTTCATCACTGCTTTAAAAAAAATAAATAAAAGAATCCCCCCAGAAGACTGAGTAGTGATTGGTGAGCTCATGCAAATGTTTACCACGTTAAATGTCCTCCACTGGAGGTCTACAGGATAATGATGCATTCGTGACCATGCCTCAGGTGGAATTTATACTTCTGCAATTCAGTTTATCAGAGCCATACGTAGGGTTAAATCTTACGTCACAATATCCTATGCTGACATGCACCTCCCTTCCTCAAAACAACTGTGATTGGCCTGTTTCCTCCTCTTCTAATTGACTGGAAGGGAATGAATCAACTCCAGGCTTTCAGACTTCAGTGCAGAAGTATAAATTATGCTTTAGGCTCATATTGGGAGTCTTCACTTCTCGTCATCTCCTCAACATACCAGTGTGGCAGGAAGCAATACTGAGAGTCTCTGTGGGCAGAGTAGGTGACATCTTTGTAGGGATCCCAGGAGAACAGGTACACCACTCTGAAATGACAACAGAAAGAGATTAACATGTATTTACCCCAAACCAGAATATTTTAAAAGTGTTATTATAGCTCACCTAGGACTGTCTTCGGTAACTACACGCTTCACAAAAGACAGGAAATCGCAGCAAAAGTTCATGCATACTGTCGGCTTCCAGCAGTTATACTCGTTCTGTTTAAAAGATGTACAGAAGGCTCATGAAGTGTGCTCATGGTGTGCTGCCAGATGTTTTTAAATCACGAGTTATTTATTGCTTTACCTTGATGAGATGGGAGATCTTAGAAATGTGAAAGGTCTCCACGGAAACAACGACACCTTCCTGATCTCGGAAACCTGCCACCACTCTAGGGACTCCCGGGAGAAAAGACTGGGCCCACCACTTAAGCAGTTTGAACCTGAGGAGCGCCAAAATAAAAGCGTTACCATCCAGCCAACCACACAACGTGAAAATTATGAGGCTTTACTTTATCCTGTACCTGTGGAAGTTGCTGCGCTGTTTGGGGGTGCAGATCTCTGCCGAGGTCTTCAGCTCCACGTAACAGGCAGGAGCAGCCGGAGCTTTGGGATCTTTATCTCGACAGTCCACCTCGCCGGAGAACAGCAGTCTGTGATCCGCGAGCCGAGTTTGCACCACAGTGCAGAAGGCCTCGTTGGTGTTAACCACTCCACCAGGGTCAGGTAGACTGTGGGTATTGTCTACAGGAGAGACAAAGGTGAAACTTTACCACTGAAAGCACTGTGCTAGGTTTAGTTTTCATATCTAATATAATGGACACACGGATATGTACAGAAAAAATAATGATTTGAAGTCAGTGTTGGGCATTATAATAATCACATTACATTTTTATAGAGTGTAGTAATTTTAATTAATCGTGGTAAGATCAACAATCATACTGCATTTACGAGTCTTTGCTGTTACTCGAGTTCTTCAATTACATAAAGACATGAAGATAACTTTTTAAAAGGACAGCTGCTGGAAGCGGCCATCAAAAGATAGGCACTGTGGTCATAAAGGGATGAACATAATCAGCAACAATACTCAGGCTGTGTCATGTAAATGATGCTCAACTGGTACTAAGGGACCCAGCAGCCTGGACTGCTGACACAAAGCAGCATGGATCTGTGTTTTCCTGTTGTTTATCCCCAATTCTGCCATTACCAGTGCAGCACAAACCAAGAATCATCAGCCAGGCAACATTTTTCTAGTCTTCTATTGTCCAGTTTTGTTGAGCTTGGATGAATTATAGCTTCAGTTTCCTTTTCTTAGCTGACAGGAGTTGCACCTGGTGTGGTCTTCTGATTACCTCGATTGTACTAAGTGGTTGTTTGAGTTACTCTTGCCTTCCTATCAGTTCCAAGCAGTCTCTCTTTGATCTTTGGTACCAATGAGGAATTTTCACCCTGAGAACTGCCACTGACTGGATGTTTCCTCTTTTCAAACCAGTCTCTGTAAACCCTAGAGATGGTTATGTGGGAAAATCCCAGTAAATTAGCGTGCCTGGAGAGAACCCACACAGGCAGCAAAGCTCACACGAAAACAGCCGGTGAAATCAAACCTGCACCTTCTTTTTGTGAGGCAAAAGTACTGTTTTTGTTTGGGGTTTTTTATTATACCATTAGCATTTTTCCCCATAGTGGAAATCTCACATGTTGTGCTTCCCAGGCACAAATGGACTGAATATAAAACCAGTTGATTATGAGGTATGCCTGTGAATCATCAGCTGTGGGTAAGGCAGTTTAAATCAGTACCCAAAGTTTAAAAAAAAAAGGAAAAATAAGGTACTACATAAACCCACCTACCTGCACATGTGTATTGCTCAAACTTGTATCCCCAGTACATCATCTCTTCATGCCTCTCGGTGCGGTTCTCCCGTTCCCTGCGAGCAGCTTCCGTTTCCACCTCACTGATGTAAAATGTGCCCCTGAACCTGGTGACTGCTAACAACCAGCCTTCCCTTGTCTCATAAGGAGTGGTCAGCAGCTTAGTTAGGTGGCCCCGCCATGTCACAAAGTCGACATCTAAAGCGCTGGAAAGAGTAGAGGTTGATCAAAGAATACATGTCCAGTAGGAACTGTTGTTGTGGTTAGAGATCAATAATGTTTATCTCTCTCTCTCTGTGTGGGACCTACTTGATCACCTGAAGAGAAATACAATAAAAACAGGAACCTCACAGCTACACTTACCGAGGTGAGGCTGCTGCCCCTGTTGGGTTAATCTTTGATTTATTGGCTACAATCCACCGGAGAATATGGTCCAGCCTCTCCTTCACACTGTCGTCTCTTTTTATAAAGCGATCCCTGTATCCATCCCTCAGGTTGAAATTTGGATTCCTGTCAGGCTCCACGTAGTACCTCATCTGCCTGCTGTCGTTGAAGAATCTACGCTCAGAGTCGAGGGAAAAACATCCCACTTCCACAGGCTGTTTGTAAACAGGAAAGTCTCTTTCATAAAGCTCTCTTCTCGTGCTTAAAGTCCTGCAGCTCAAAGGGTTTTGACCCAGAGCCGACTCAGACCGATACTGGTGCTGTGTGTTCGTTCTGAAGTGTTTATTCTCACGAGGACTTCTGCCACTGTCGTCTCTTTGTCTTTTGTACGAGGACTGATGGCTGTGACAGCTGATGCTGGATCTGTGGGGGTCCATAGCTGGACAGAAAGAATTTATGAGTTTTTGTTCTTTAAGTGCAATTTTTTCAGGGATAAGTTAGGTTAGGGTTAATGCATATGTGCATATTCTTTAGCTAACTTTTAAAAATATAACAGGCAACTTTGCAAAGAACCGATTATAAGCTGTGTCCTTATAATCGGTTTGCATCAAACATCCAAAGAAGAGCTTTGGATGTCCTTCAAGAAGCCTGGAAAACTATTCCTGAAGACTGCTTAAAGAAATGACAGGAAAGCTTTGCTAACAGAGTTCAGGCTGCGTTGAAGAATAAATGTGGTCAAACCAAATATTGGCTTTCAAGATCGTTAGAACTGTACAAAGTTGTTTTTGCCTTATATACTTTATACTCTTGTATGCTTGAACATGTTTTGATAAATCGCTGCACCGGTTCCACATTTTCCTACCAAAATATAAAGACATGATGGGGTGGCTGAAGACTTTTGCACAGTGCTGCATATTTAAAATTAGAAATGTGTTCTTTCCTCTCTGTAACAAATTGTACACAAACAATGAATTAGTTTAAGTTTAAATGCAGCATATCTGGACCTAGAACCGCCTGATGTGCTTATAACAGTTTATGTGTTGAATGTTGAATGGAAAAGAGGCAGGTAATGTCTGGCGTGTGTCTGCACTGTTTCTCAATTAAATGCATGTTTAAAATTAACAAAGGTTTCCTAATACCGCTGTTACTAACCCCACTACGAAAACTAAAGAGTACTTTCATGAATAAATAAGACGTAAGTAAGTGATAACCTACCTCTTTACAGCACAGCGAGCAGAGGTTGCTAAGCTAACGTTAGAAGTTCCCTGTTTATATTATGTCAGAGGAAATAAAATAACAGACTTGGCACAGGAACAACAAACATACGTTTGTTGCATCTTTACCGACTAAAACCAAGAAGTAGCTGAGTTAGAAAAACGCTGCCTTGTTTTTGTAGCGAGACAGCTAACTAGTCTCACACGCTAACAACAAGCTAACGCCACTTCCGTGTGCAGTTTTCCATCCAATCCGCTGCTCGGTGTTAGCGGCGACACTTCCTCTAAAACCACTGTAAATATCCGTGAAAAGAAGAGTTGTAGCAGTTCCCTGTAGCTGTTGGGCTGGTTTGTGGCTCTGGCAGAGAATAAAGTGATGTAAAAGAAGAAAAAAAAAACATTATTATTGGGTTTATTCATCAGGTAAGGACGAAAATTATTTTCGAGTTCAAATAGCTCGGTCTAATGTTGATAAACGAGCTACCGTTAGCATGGCTAACGGTGTAGTGTTTTTAACCTAACAAAACTTGTTTTCTGAGCGTACCTTTATGGAAAATATGAGATTATGTCTTATAATTCATTCATCAGAAATTGGCAAAGGAGTGGATCTTGACTGTGGGGCATTATTCTTAATTAGTAGGAAATAATGATATGATTGACCATTTAAAGGTCTTTTAATAGGCTCTGCGTTGTGTAGCGAGAAAAGCAGCATCTTGGAGTGAACAGGTGCAAATTTCTCCTTCAGGTATGAGCAGGAAACGGGCTCTGATTTCAGACGCTTTCAATCTGAAGAAGAGAAGAAATGGCACAGAACAATTTGGATCTACTGCTGCTGAAGATGGTGGGTGTGACTCCTAAAAAATCTACAATAACGTGATCAAAAAACTCTTCATTTGAAGTTCACACTGTCATTTCTTCACTTTAAAAGGACCAGCTGACATTAAATCCAGTCTGGAGTACCTCATGACCCTATTTCCCAGAAAGCTCTTCAATGATGCACTGCCTCAAATTGTGCTGAAGCACCAGCTCTACAGCTTACACAGTGACAAGACTTTGGTGGACAAGGAGGTGGTAAGGTGGATTTTAAGTGCTAGAAATGTATGTGTAATCATTTCTGCAGATTCAGATGTGAAATACAACTCGTTGCTGTCATCGGTAACAGAATAAGATGCGTGAACGAGGAGATCTGCTGATGTTCCAGCTCGGGTTCGACGCAGAAGCCTTTGGGCTGGTTTTTACTTCTGACTACAAGGCCAAAGTGCTGGCGGGAGAGGAGGGCAAAACCACAAGAGCCACCGTGGAGAGGTTCTTGGAGAAAGTGGTGTCCGCTTGCACAGATCTGAGCTTCACGAAAGACAAAATGCTGAAGGAGTTTCTCTTCACAGACTCTGAGATAACGTATGAAAGACACCCATATATTGCATGCGTTTATTATTTAGCTTTATCATTCCCAAACCTTCTATCTTGGACATAGTTTAACATTTAACTTCCTAGATAAATAAAAAGTAAAGCAACACTGCTGACAATGACTGAAAGAGTTTGACATTTATTTAAAGGGGTAGCAGAGAATAACATTTTCTGTGGCATTAAAGCTGTTTATACCGATTTCCATAACTTTGTGCTTGGCATTATTGAATGAATGTGTAACCTCTGACTTGGCCATTCTGAAAGATAAAGATCAACTCAGAATCTGTTTTCTCCCCACACACAGGCAGCTGGTTAAGTCTGGGGTCCTGACTGTGAGGGATGCAGGCAGCTGGTGGCTTTCCATTCCCAACTCTGGCAAATTCACAAAGTACTTCATAAAAGGTTGGTGTTGAATCTCACTTGATTGAATCGTAACAGCGATTTCCTTTAGTTACGACACCCATTAATGTCTTTGTTCTCATTTTGCCGTTAGGCCGTAAAGCAGTGCTCAGCATGGTTAAGAAGTCCAAATACGGCGAAGTCTTAAAGGCAGAAATCGAGGAGCGGCGGACGAATTCACAAGTGAAATTCCATATGAAATACCACATTTATGACATTGTTGGCGCAGAGCTGGTAGAGAGGTAATACGACTGGATGCTTTTTACCTCCTTTCCTTACCTTTATCTTAGTAGGTCAGTTTAACCACCTGTTAAGGCATTAAATACAGCTGCTCTCAATCGTATTTCAGTAACTGGACTAAATTTAAGAAACTCCCAATCCGACCATCTTTGATTTCTCTGAAAAAAGTCCAGGGAGACTAGACCTGTGTCTTTCAAAACTTTTTTAGGTCAAGTATCTGGTACTATGACTTCAGCAATGTGGAATTTCAAAATAATCTCACATTCAGTTGAGCGATAATTAGCTTAAAAATTTGCTAGTATAGCTTATACAGGCCAAATTTAAAGGGCTGTAGAAAAAACAATTCAAAGACAGGAGTTTAAGTTTATAACACTTTCATGTGTTAACCTCTTATAAATGGATCACCTCATATTACATTTAATGTGTAGTTTTATTATCACGAAACTACTCTAATCAGATGAAGTTCTTTGTGATGTACCAACAAATGGCATCATCTGACATTTCCAATTTCACTTTTCTAGAAAGATTTGGTGTTTGGTGGTAACAGATCCAAAATGTATGATGGTGTTCTGCCTTTCCCAAAGGTTTCCTTTTTCCCATTTGGTCTATTTACAGGATTATTAGTCTTTATGGTCACTAATGTGTGCGTGTTACTGTCAAACAGTTTTAACAACTCTTGATCTTTAAAATTACGTCTGTCTTGAAGTGTGGTTCCTTTTCTTTAACGTCCAAAACAATCTGACTTGTTTTCCGCCTAACTCGAGTCATGTTTTCGTCTGATCCCACTGATTTTAATGAATGCTTTCTTTCTTTCCAGCATACCGACAACTTCAGGGACCCTGTTGCGATCTGTGGATTCGTGAGGCTGACGTCAGGCGCTGACGGACGATGAGAAATTTATGAACGGAATGAAAAGTGTTTATAAAAAGACTGAATGGACTAATTTAAGTATTCAAGTGCAGATTCTGTGCCAAATGTGCTACTAATGACCTGTGATGACGAGACGTTGTCAAGTTTTGGTTTATCTTGTAATAAGATTTATTTAAATTTCTTTGCATCACATATGAGATTCCTTGTCTACATGGAGTTCACAACCTAATGGCAATCATTGCCTCTGTGCTGAGTGTTTTCAGGAAACAAAATGCTTTGTTACAAATAAATGAGATTTCCCAACATCCTGTTTGAAACTTGAAGGTCAGTTTTCCAAAACCAAATAATGTCCCGCCTGTCAAAGCTTGAAACTGTGTCACCTTTAAGTAAAACGGATTACATCATTTTTTGTTCGCTGCTTCTCTCATGTTGTCTCTTCTGTTTTTGTGCTCAGTCAGCATCACTTGTGTGCAGCATTCATCCTTTGCCCGTACTTAACTGTATTTCAAACCCTTAGAAGGGTCAAGCTCATTAATTGTTTTGAACAGGCCCCTTTTCCTGAGAGCTTCAGACAGGATTTTTCATGTCCCACTAATAATTCCCAGGAATTGTTTTTCACTCATCTCGTCCAAAACCTCACAGTGTATGTATGGAATACAAGTGCAGGACTGAGCTTGAGATTAGAAGTTCTATTTTTAAGCTAAAAGTTGTTTTTTTCCTTCTAGGTTTTCCCCAACGTGACTGCTCCACTCTGTGTGCGTGTGTGCAGATTTGATCTTTTGACTACATTGATGTCATAGATATTATAGTTACATTGAGTCCACTTTATTTGGAAACTTCCTTGTAACCTTTTGTAAACAGTTTGGAAGTGTTTGTTAAAAGAATAACTGAACGGTGAAAACTGGGGGTTAAATTACACTGTAAAATTGCACAAAATAGTTGTGATCATATTTTGTGGAGCTCTGCTCTACCAGCTGATTGCACCGCTATGTCTGTCAACCCATCCCCACAAGAAAATATCAAACACAAAGGGGACAGTGTCTGACTCCAGTGAGCCACAAATGCACCAAAGAGGCTTTCCCCAACACAGTCCTCATTTATAGTTCTACAAAACTCCCACTGACAGGTGGATTCTCCTGTTTCAGTGCAGCTAGCCAACAATGGATAAAACCAGTTGTTGCTGTCATATGCAGTACAAGGGTAACTCCCTAGATTGCTTTTGTAGTTTTAGTATCCTTCTTTTCTTCAGAGTTATCAGTTCTGTGACTAGTTACACTCAACAAAAATATAAACGCAACACCTTTGTTACTGCTCCCATTCCCCATGGGATGGACATAGAGACCTAAAATTCATTCCAGATACACAATATAACCATCCCTCCCAAACAGTGGTCACAAATCAGTCCAAATGTGTGGTAGTGGGCACATCTGCTATATTGAGATAATCCATCCCACCTCACAGGTGTGCCACATCAGGATGCTGATCTGACATCATGAGTAGTGCACAGGTGTACCTCAGACTGCCCACAACAAAAGGCCACCCTGGAATGTGCAGTTTTGTCTCACAGCAAAATGCCACAGATGCCACAAGCAATGAGGGAGCGTGCAATTGGCATGCTGACAGCAGGAATGTCAACCAGATCTGTCACCCGTGCATTGAATGTTCATTTCTCAACCATAAGCCGTCTCCACAGGCGTTTCAGAGAATATGGCAGCACATCCAACCGGCCTCACAACCGCAGACCTCGTGTAACCACACCAGCCCAGGACCTCCACATCCAGCAGGTTCACCTCCAAGATCGTCTGAGACCAGCCACCCAGACAGCTGCTGGAACAATTGGTTTGCACAACCAAACAATTTCTGCACAAACTGTCAGAAACCGTCTCAGGGACGCTCAACTGCATGCCCGTCGTCCTCATCGGGGTCTTGACCTGACTCCAGCTCGTCGCCGTAACAGACTTGTGTGGGCAAATGCTCACATTCGATGGCGTCTGGCACGTTGGAGAGGTGTGCGCTTCACGGATGAATCATGGTTCACATTGTTCAGGGCAGATGGCAGCTGAGAATGTCCCAGTTCTTGCATGGCCAGCATACTCACCGGACATGTCACCCATTGAGCATGTTCGGGATGTGCTTGACCAGCGTATACGACAGCGTGTACCAGTTCCCACGAATATCCAACAACCTCGCACAGCCATTGAAGTGGAGTGGACCAACATTCCACAGGCGACAATTGACAATCTGATAGACTCCATGCGACGATGTGTTGCACTGCATGAGGCAAATGGTGGTCACACCAGATACTGACCGGTTCTGGGTCCCCAGACCCCCAATAGCGCAAAAAACTGCACATTCCAGGGTGGCCTTTTGTTGTGGGCAGTCTGAGGTACACCTGTGCACTACTCATGATGTCAGATCAGCATCCTGATGTGGCACACCTGTGAGGTGGGATGGATTATCTCAATATAGCAGATGTGCCCACTACCACACATTTGGACTGATTTGTGACCACTGTTTGGGAGGGATGGTTATATTGTGTATCTGGAATGAATTTTAGGTCTCTACGTCCATCCCATGGGGAATGGGAGCAGTAACAAAGGTGTTGCGTTTATATTTTTGTTGAGTGTAGATAAAACGATGTCTGTTAGCACCAACCAAGCCTATTCTATACTTGGACAAGTTGGCATAAAACATGCTCTAAAAAACAAAACTTAAATATAATTTTACAGAAAGTGTCAAGACTTTGAGTTTCTTTTAAGAGTGGGGCTCAATACATTTAGTGCTCCACTTTCATTCTCAACTGTAACAGTTACAAATTGGTGACGAGCCCTTACCTTAACCCGAATCTAACTCAAACTTTAACCCTCAAAAAAACATTAGGGTCAGTCAAAAGGTTTACAAAATTTCTTTATATCTCTGATGGTCAAAAACTGATGATCACTGGCCCATCTACAGAGTAGAACTGCTTTAATTCTTCATTGCACAGATTCACCAAGGCACTGCAAACATTCCTCAGAGAATTTCAGCCATATTGATATGATACTTTCACACAGTTGCTGCAGATCCACGATGAGACTCTGTTACAGGAAAAATGATTCTATGTTTCTTTACCTTCTTTTAAATGTACAAAGATGCCCTTTGTCTATGGTTAGATTAGTTTAGAATTATCCTTTTAGACTTTCCCAGCAAAGACATATTGTTTTGGGACATATTGTTTTAGATTGTTTTATCTCTCACAGCTTTCTCCCAGCTCTCTGCTGACGAGACTAGCGCCACATATGGAGTTGTTTATTTTATCTGTTTATTATTTTCTTATCCTGTTCTCACTGTCTCTGTGATTTGTGCCTATAAAAATGCCAAGCCTCTGTTCATGGTCGTGAGTTGTTCTTTGCAGCTCACCCGTGCACACGTTAAAGCATAAAAAGTAACCTTGTCTCATTGTGTCTTTATTTCTCCTGGGTTTTTTACAGAGTTTTCTCCCAACAGACTCTCATTCTACCACATTCCAAAGGTGCTCTACTCAACTGAGATCTGTGGAGGGCACTGAAGTGCAGTGAACTCACTGACATGTTTGAGAAACTACTTTGAGATGATTTGAGCTTTGTGACGAGGTGTGTTATCCTGCTGGAAGCAGTCGGAAGATGGGTATGCTGTGGTCATAAAGAAGTGGACTTGGTCAGCAACAATACTCAGGTAGACTGTGGTGTTGGTACTCGGGTGTGTGAAGAAAATTGCCCCCACACCACCAGCAGCATCAGGATCCATCCATCCATTTGATATGTACTGCTTATCTGGTTTCAGGTTGCAAGGGAAGAAGTTTAAGCAGAGTAATCTGGTTCAAACAAGTAACGTAAATCAGTTTTCTTGCTTATTCTGATTCTCCGGTTGAGCTTCAGGGAAGTCGTCTTGAGCTTATTTGTCTGTAAGGACTGTCTGGATAGATTTTGTGTTGATGAGCAGTTGAGTGTATATTAATGAAGATATTTCTGAGACAGTGTCATTAATTGATTTTTTCTAAAAGCATAATGCAAAATATATTTTTAAGTGTTATTCTTGTGGTTTAATATGTTGCCCAAAACGTACATCTAATCTTATTTTATTGCTCTAACTAATTACATCAGTGATCGGGAGAAAAATGTACATTTTTATTTACATTAAAATATGTTCGAATAATGGTGAATCTTTATTTTTTCAGTATGGTATAAATGAAAGATTCACAAGAATAAGTGAGTCAGCAACACTTCAGCCATTTTTGCCATTTTGGCTCAAAGGAAAACAAACAGAACCTGTTTTAGGGGAATTTCTTGGCTTTAAAAAACAAAACAAAAGAGCACAATAGCTTTTCTTCATAAAGCTAAGCGTATACAACATTCATTTCTCTCTGCTTCAGACTTCATTTACTTCATGGGAGTGAATTAACATGAACCATTAAGGCAAATAATTAATTACCAGTAAAGACGTTACTCCAAACTTCACAGGTGGTTAGTTCAAGTTCAAGCTCTTTGTTGACACGCCTGCTTCCATAGAGAGAAAGTGGCGTTTTTAACTTATAAATGCTTGATGTGGTTGAGCAGGAAACAGCAGCCGACTGTCAGCTGTGTTTTAAAGAGACAACAGATCAAAGAATTTCTTTTCGGCTAAAATACAGCATGTGTACAGTCTATTTGAAAACATTCCTACTACCAAAAATCAGTATACACTTTTAGGAAGCAATGTCTCCTAAAATTGACCTTACAACTGTATAACTGATGCACACATTGAAGGACAGAATCTGAAATACACTGTTTCAGTGAAGTCTTAGAGGAGAAGGCACTTCTTTGTCTTCTTGGTGATAGGTGGAGGGGACACGGCAATCCTGATGGCCTCATCAAACAGAGTTTTAACGCCACGTTGAGTCAAAGCTGAGCACTCCAGGTACTTGACAGAACCTGAAGACAGGAAACAGAGAGCCAGATTCCAGGTTTATTACTGGAATCTGCCGTCTTCCGTGATGATTTAAAAGAAAAAGTATTAGAGATAACTGAAGCCATTACCAATCTCTTTGGACAGGGCCAGTCCATCAGGGTAGTTAATGGGAGAGATATTAGTCTTCTTCTCCTTCTTGTGCTTCTCTAAAGCGTCTTTGTCATCTCTCAGATCCATTTTGGTCCCCACGAGGATTATGGGAGTGTTCTGACAATGGTGTCTCACCTCATGAATCCACTGCAAAGAGACAATGTTTATGAGTTTAACTTCCCAGCTCGGCCTGCACCACCTTGAACACTTTATTTTATTGAAGCTGCAGCTACTTCCTATTTGCATTGTCATTCTTTTGATTTTTGGTGAATGAATCATGTGGAGCATTCCTAAATGGAGCTTGTATGTTCTCCCTGTGCTTTTGAGGGTTTCCTCCTACAACTCAAAGACATTTATGTTGGATTAAGTGGTGAATCTAATTTGGCTGTAGGTGTGGATGTGAGTTCGACTGGTTATTTGAAGGCTTTAACTCTAAATGTTACAAAATAATGCTTATTACCTGGCTACAAACATACAATGCCATACAGTTGATACATTATTTAAAAAATAAAAAACAAAAGAAGTTTCTTTTAAAGGGGGAAGACGGGAGTAAGACACCTTTGAAATCCAAAGCCAGAGCAATAGGTCAGCATTGGTACACATTAGATTATCTAAAATAACTGTGATAAAGCAATTGCCCCTAAACCTAATAACTGGTAGTGCCATCCTTGGCAGCAAGAACTGCAATCAAGCATTTGTAATAACTGCCAATGAGTACTTCACATCACTGTGGAGGAATTTTGACCCACTCTTCTCTGCCGAATTGTTTTCATTCAGCCCCACTGGAGGGTTTGCAAGCATGAAAGCCCTGTTTAAGGTTACCTAATCATCTCAGTCAGGTTGAAATCCAGACTTTGACTCCAAAATCTTAATTTTGTTTCTTTGAGCCATACAGAGGTGGACATGCTGGTGTTTTTTGGATCATCGCCCTTCTGTATAATCCAAGACCTCTTGAGTCTCAGGGCATGAACTGATGGCCAAAAATTCTTCAGGATTTTCTGGTAGAAAGCAGAATTCATGGTTCCATCAATTGCAACAAGTTGTTCAGGTCCTGAAGCAGCAAAGCAGCCCAGACCCTCATACTAGCACCACCATGTTTGACTGTTGGTATGATGGTGTTCTTATGAAATGCTGTGGGTCTTGGGGATCATCCAGATGCTTTTTGGCAAATGTGAGACGACCATTTGTGTTCTCAGCAGTGATTTCCACCTTGGAGATCCAGTCTGCTACTCCTGGCTGCTTGCAGTGGGCTGCTTAGTTGGCATATGTCACACTTCAGAGTACTCACACTTAGTAAAAAAAACTTTTTTATTAAGAGAAAATATGCCTAACCTAATTTTGATGGCACATTTTAAAAGTAAAAAAATGCTAAATATTTTGTCGCCCTTTTCCACTTTCTTGTCGTTTTCTGGTTTTATGAAAACTCACTACTTAATAGAAATTAACTGAGACATTATTCACTAATAAAATTAATTTGTAGTTGCGGTTTCTACTTTCCATCATGATAGAATCCTTTGGGACATATAATTACATTTTTCCTTTGAATTTATGGTTAGGTCTTGATCCACAGCAGCTTGTGCTTGCTTTGCAGCACAGGCACAATATAAGTAAATGTCATGATATTGATATGACAGTACTGACACTGTCAGTACTTCATTAGTAAAACCTTAATAGGATGACATTGTGCAGCCACCTTTCCATAATATAGCGACTACTCACCTTATTACGGACATTTTCAAATGACGCAGGAGACACGAGGGAAAAGCAGATGAGAAAAATGTCCTGGTAAGACAAAGAAAGCAAAACAGTCAGAGCCTCAATTCTTTATATTTTGAAAATCAGTGAAAAAGCTGCCAATGTCCAACGGAAAACTTAAAGACCTTCAGAAAGCATGGAGAACTACTGCTGAAGACCACTTTTAAAAAAAATCATAGGAACATCTTACTTCACTGGAAGTGAAATATAAAGAACTAAGGAGTGACTCAAATCTTTTGCACAGTAATGTAAGTGAAGTATAGCACAACATTGTGTAATCTTTCTTTTTGTGGTCGTTGTACCGTCTGTGGGTAGGAAAGGGGGCGGAGTCTGTCATAGTCTTCTTGTCCTGCTGTGTCCCAAAGGTTCAGGCTCACCGGCTTCCCATCGAACAAAACATTGGCGGAGTAGTTGTCGAACCTGACAGAAGTGATGAAGCACAAATAAACCAAACCCTTCTGGCTTTATATAGACTGTCAAAATATAACTACTGAAAAAAACAACTGAAGTGGAAGTTGATATCTTATCTGCCTTATTGTAGACTTTTATGGCATCTGCTCTCTTAAATTTCACTCACTGGGAAGCTTGTTTATCAATGACTTCATGCCACAGTTACAGTAACAGCTAAGATCAGAATGAGATAGGCTGAAGGGTTTCCTCATAACATCCTGTAACATGTATTTCTGGTCTAGTTACAGTCCACTGCTGTGATTGTAAGCTCCTCTGCAAGCCAAATTTTCATATGCACTGATTTTAAAGGAGGGTGGAGCCTGATCACTGTTTGCTAATCTTGCTTTAATAAATAAATAAATACTCACTGCACTGCAAAGTGAGATACTCACACTGTGGGGATGTACTCTCCAGGAAAGGCTTTGGTGGTGTAGTTGATGAGCAGACAGGTCTTACCTACTTCTCTGTAGGTGAGAAGAAGCTGGATTAGCATTTACTGAGAGAAGGCAAAAAAACAACAACAATGCTGTGTCTGAACTGATGGACAATCAACTTTGTTACACTGGACTCAGGTTGCCAAAACTATTTAGGCAGGCACACAGCCCCTCCCCTCACTGGTAGCTGAACATATGAACAGTAGCTGACATCCACATTACTGAACAACACTTATCACAACACGACAGTTATCAGAAGTATCTGGTACACATGTGAATGCTAGCTGTTTAACTATCAGTAAATGTTAGCATTAAAGTAGCAGCTATAGCTAATCATAACACAGTAACTTTAATGTGGGAGCAGATGTTATCAGTTGTGTTATACAGTTATTTTAATAAACAGTGTTAATATAACAACATAACACAGTTATAGTAATGTGCAAAAGTCCTGAGTAATCATTTCTTTATAGTTTGAAATGAATATGGGATGTAGCAACAGTTTACTGAAACATGCACAAATGTACAAGCCCAAAAGCCAATATTTGATGACCTGAACCTGTTGCGACTGATTTAAAGTCCAGTTCTTGTGTAAATTACTGACAGCCACCATGCGAAAAAGATTATGTCTGATGCGGCTTTGGCAAACAGTAACTGATCAGCTGAAGGGCCAGACCCATCTCCTTGCTGGATTTGTTTTTTCTGTCTTAAGGCCATGACTTTCAGATATTTTTCATCTGTTGTAGACAGTGTGGTTTTTTGCCTTTATTTGTTCTCCCCTTTTCCAGTTTCCCACCTGTCTCAGGATAAGAAAAATCTTTCTTTTCTGAATTGCCTTGAAAGCCAGATATGAAGAATATAAATAAAAACTTGTCACCAGAAGCATGGCAGCCAAAAAGTAGTGATGTTTTTTTGTCTTTCTTGCACTACAACAGAAAACTTTAGTAGTAGCATGACAATCCTAAATATCTAGCTAATGTAATGAAAATGGACTGACTCTTCACTGCCTCTGAGCACTCAAAGCCTTGTTCACTCATTCATACAAACACCTTTTTCTGTGCTTTCAGTGTAACATTTACACTCAGGTGGACACATCGGAGAGCAACTTGGATTTTATATCTGGCCTAAGGGCATTTGCACACAAACTGGAGCACCCGGGGTTAACCCAGCAACCTCCCAATCAGTCGGTGACCTGCTCTACCTGCTCTGAGCCACAGCCATCACATTTTACAGGTAAAAACTAGGTGTAAAAAATAAAATAAAGTTATATTGAGTAAGTGAACTCACCCGTCTCCGACGACGACACACTTAATGGTCTGCATTGCGCTGCAGCAACTGGAGGAATGCTGTCAGCCCAGGAGCTTATTTCTTATCATGCTTCTTTGCGTTTACCTTGAAAGTCGGATGCTGGCGCTGGGGCTGGACGTGTCGTCAGTGTTACAGTCAAAGCTAGGAAAACAGGTTTTTTGCTCCATGGTAAGGTGGAGCCCTCCATCCATCCATATATATATATATATATATATATATATATATATATAATATATAACTCAATATCTTTAATGATTTTGCCCATTGAGATCTGATTTGTTTTTAAAGTGTTCCTTTATTTTTTATTTTTTTAGCAGTTAATACAAATGTGTATGTGTGTAAACCAATACTCATATAATAATAGTTGTTGTTCTAAATAAAATTGAATTGACTTGAATATAGTTTATGAATTTTACACTTAAAGACAGTACAGCGAGCAGCTAGACACAAATACTGACAGCTTACTTTAATTAATACATTTGACTAGTATAATCAAATGTTTAATCCCAACTCACCAAAAGCCCAGCAACCTAAAACTATAGGTGTCATTTTTTATTTTATTTACACTACTATAAATTATGTTTGTTATCGAGACCTAGATATTTCGCTAGAGTCACGAAAAAAAAGGCATGAAACAAACTAACATTAAGTGAACTCACCCGCCTCAGACAGCAACACTTTTAATGCTCTGCATTGCGCTGCAGGAGCTGCCATCCTCACCTGTCACCCCAATCCTCTCCACTTCCTCCTTCACTACATCCGTGGATCTTCTCTGTAGTCTTTCTCTTTTTTCCTGCCAGACAGCTCCATATTTGACATCCTTTGACTTCTTGGACTTTCCGAGTAGCAAATCTGACTTAAGGGGGAAATTCCTGTTGAAATTCCAACTCGGAGCTCCAGATATCTTCATAACTATAACTTGAGATAATATTATCTAGCATTTAACATGAGCTTACTCATAAATTATGAAGCACAACAGCAGCCACCACATCTGAGATATTTAAAAAAGCCAATATGAGTGGACGGGTCGATAGTGTGACAGGATTGAAACTTAAATGTGTTTTTCTACTCTAAATTCAACATTTTGCTGCTGTTTCATCAAACAGTAACCATGCCAGTGCAGACATACTCATCTCGCCCTCACACACACACACACACACACGCACACATCACTCCTCATCCTCCTCCCTGCTCTGCTGTTTTGTTGTTGTCACGTGACTAAGCTGCCTCAAGCAGACACAAGCTCGCTGCAGTGCATGAGAAATGGAGATATTCTATGGCTAGTAGTGAAAATGATGTTTCATCAACACAAGCACACTTTCCAGGTAAGCACATTTAAATTCCAGGTCTTCAAGAATGTTTCAATTTTATTTGTCACATACACAGTTATAGAAGTATATCGTACAGTGAAGTGCTCAGACTGACTGTACAAGTAAAGAGGAAGACATAATAAAGATGAATTCAAATAACTTTTTGAATAATAGCTATCTAATATAAATAACTAGAAGGGCAACCACGGTCTAGGGGTGAGTACTGGGTAGCTGAGTAACTTGTGGGGTGGGGCAGCCAACAAGTGTTCCCATCAAGCAACCAAGTATTAGTGACAGTGTATTGGTATAACTGTTACATGGAAACATGGAAACTGTTATGGAAGGACAGAAATACATTGTTTTTGTGCATGTGTACTGGTGTTTTTCTTGTATTTCTTCAGCCACCCTCACCAGTAGCAGTCACGTTCCCCTGTAACAGTTCCAGTGAAGGAAGTCTTAGAGGACAGAGCATTTATTTGCCTTCTTTTTGATGGGTGAAGGGCACAGGACAGCCCGAACGACTTCATCAAACACAGTTTTAACGCCACGTTGCGTCAGGGCTGAGCACTCCAGGTACTGGACAGAACCTAAGGACGGGAAAAAGAAGGCAGCTGGTTTATTACTGGAATCTGCTGTCTTCCATGAATTATAATTAACCATTTAAAAAAGTATCAGAGATAACTGAAGCCATTACCAATCTCTTTGGACAGGGCCACTCCTTGAGAATAAGTAATTGGAGAGATTTTATTCTTCTTCAGCTTCTCCAGGGTGTCCTTGTCATCTCTCAGGTCCAGTTTGGTGCCTACGAGGATTATGGGAGTGTTGGGACAATGGTGTCTCACCTCATGGCACCACTACACAGAGATAACATTTACAATTTAGGGATATAATGTTTTAGATCGTTCAGTGTTATCTTGAACACTTTATTTTATCAGTGCTGCAACTAATTGCCATTTGCATGAGAAGCCTGCTAAAGATGCAAACCAAGAATCCCAGCTGTGCACAAAAACTAGAATAACCAGATTTTCCAATATTTCCAGTCTTTGTTATCCTAACTTCTGTAAAGATCTCTCAAAACTATCTCTGAAAATGTAATTCAGTAAACACTTTTTGATGGAACTGCAAATAAACAATGCACCATTTTGCCCCAAATCCTGATCCAGTAAAACTCTTGGCTATAAGGGGGAAACCTCTGCGCAGCCAAACACACCTAGAGTAGGGGTGTGACTTGTGCCATCAGCCAGTGACATTTGCCCACTTGGTGATATGAGTGACTTTTCTGTCTGCTGTTTGGATTGTGACTAATTGACGGTTTCTTGTAAACCTAGTGGAAGTCCTTTTTTGGGGGGGTAAATATTTATCTATTTGGTTCATTACTACGCTACAATAATTCAAAGAATAGGCAAAGTTTGACATCTTCAAGTTCAAAATTTATAGAAAACAAACAAAACTTGGTCTTGTTTGGTGTTGGTCTCTTACACCCTTTCCAATGGAAAGTGGTTATACCGCACATGGTGTTAAACTTAAGTGGGAAACAAGTGTGACACACTGACAAATGTGTCTAATATCAAGCTAAATAATATGTAGACCAGGTCCTCTGCCAGATCTCCCAACACACCCTCACACATTGGGTAAGAATTTGATGACAAATTCTTAAGCATAAGAATTTGCTTAAGTTTATCTTAAGATAAACATTTGTCAGCTGTCTCCACTTTCCTGTGTTCCTTTCATTTTATGACAAGTTGGAATCTGTACTATAATTACCTACACAACTTCCTGTTAGTTACAACTTTACTTTCCATCATATTAGGATCTTTCAGGAACTGTAGCTGCATTTTCCCAATGAGCTTATTGATTAGTTTTCCATCTACAATTGCTTGTGCCTGTTTGGCAGCACAGGCATGAAATGAATGAACAACATGATGTCGACTACTCACCTTATGACGAACGTTTTCATACGAGGCAGGCATCACGAGTGAAAAGCAGATGAGAAACACATTCTGGTAAGACAGAAATACCGAAGTAATCACTGCCTGTAACAACCACTTCCTGTTAAGAAGGGTTTTTGAGTTTTATGCCAAATCTTTAGCTAATAGCTCTTTGGAAATCACCTTGTTTGTGCAGAAATACTTTTTTAAATGTCTGTTAAATTGTTACGTTTGAGATTTTTAGTCAATTCAACTAAAGAAATGGGAATAAATAATGTTTTTGCAACAGGTTTATAGTAACAAAGTGCTGGAAAACACAATTAAAAATCTGTCGACATAACAGTGGTTCATCCCTCAGCTTAAGTTCGTTTTTATACATGATTTTTAAATGGGTTAATTAAATAAGTAAATAAACACTAGAACTATTGCTCAAGAAGACTTAGAAGTGAGATATCAGGAAATGAGGGGAGACTTTTGCACAATAATGTAAGTGAACTATAGCACAACATTGAGTGATTGCTGACAATCAGAACGTAATCATGTTTTTGTTGTGGTTGTTGTACCGTCTCTGGGTAGGAAAGGGGGCGGAGTCTGTCGTAGTCTTCTTGTCCTGCTGTATCCCAAAGGCCCAGGTTCACTGACTTCCCATCCACCATAACATTGGTGGAGTAGTTGTCGAACCTGATAGAAAATGAAGTGCGTAGAAGCTAAACCTTCAGGCTTAATATAAACTGGTAAAACATTACCTCTACTAAAATAAAAAACAGGAGAACAAGGGAAATCGATTGATTTATTGTTTCATTATTCCACTCCTATGATTCTAAAATCCTCTGCAAGGCTAATTTTAATATAAAAAATTCACACGATGTCAAGCGATGCCAAGCATGATTGTGTAAGGATTGTGCAGGAGGATGAAAAACCAATTACTGACTTACACAGAGGGGATTTCCTCTCCGGGAAAGGCATTGGTGGTGTAGCCGATGAGCAGACAGGTCTTACCCACTGCTCTGGAATGAAGAAGAGGCTGGATTAGCATTTATTGAAAGAAGGCAAAAAACTCACCAAAAGTTGTTACTGTTCATCTGGACGTAGCGTTTTCAGCGGGAGAAACGTTTCGTCACTCATCCAAGTGACTTCTTCAGTCTTTTATACGTTTTCCCCAAGCTTATAAACACTCTGTGAATGGCCACTGATCAATGATCATGTAGTTAGTTAGGATTATGTGTTAACTAATTATTTCCACAATAATTAGTTAAATAAAATAAATAAATAAATAAATAAAACAAATAATTAACCACAATTCAGTGGGTTCCACACTGAACTTAGAGGAAAGAAAAGTATTGATCCTATTGCGCTAGTATCAGTCCAATACCAATAACAGAGTAGGTATCGATATTATCGATGTATGTCTTTCTAATCTTTCGCTGAGTGAAGTTAGCTCTTTCTTTTCTCCCTGTGAAATACAACAGCTGGACCTTTAACTAGCAACACACTTTGAGTCAAACTGCACATAAAAAGTTTGTGTGTTTGCTGATGTTTGCTGAGCTGATAGAAACGTTGCATTTGAAATGATCTGCTAAATAAGAAAAAATATTACTCCCTTTATGCTCTCTCGTCTTCTGTAGGGCTAGTTAGATGCTGAAGTAACTAACGGACATTAAAAAGCAAAAAACTTCGGCTCCCGACTTCACCACTTCACACGGTTTTGCCTTATATTCATCTCATTTTATGCGACATTCCGTGGTGATTAATTGCCTTTAATGTGTCAGCATCGAGTTTGAAATTGCAGCATCGCTAACCACCTGTAAAATATCAATATTAACTACTTATATGAAATGAACTCACCCGTCTCCAACGACAACACACTTAATGGGTTGCATTGTGCTGTAGCAGCTGGAGAAATGCTGTTAGCCCGGGAGCCAGCCAACAACAGCTCATTCTCATCATGCTGCCTTGCTTTAACCTTGAAAGTTGGATGCTGGTGCTGCGCTGGGAATGTCGTCCGCGTTCCAGTGCTCGGAAAACAGGTTTTTTTTTTTTTGCACCATGGTGGAGGCCTCCGCCTATCAGGAGCTACAGCAAAGCATGTTTTTCGTTGTTGTTGCTGTTGTAACATATTCCTGGATAGAGCCCGCTCGATCATAAGTACACATCAGGTGGTACTAGAGACTTCAAGTATTACAGTTTTGTTATATACTGTTTGCACGCACTGTTGTCACCTCGAGTCACAAGTCGGGATTGGTGGGACTTCTCCCACTTTCTTCCTTCGTCTGTTTCCTTTAAAGGTCTCCATCTGTCCCCACACCTTGCATCCTCTCCTGTCACCCCAACCGTCTGCATGTCCTGCTTCGCTACATCTACGGATCTTCTCTGTGGTCTTCCTCTTTTCCTCCTGCCAGACAGCTCCATATTCAGCATCCTTTGACTTCTCGGACTTTCCAAGTGGAAAATCCGAATTTAAAGAGAATTCCAGTTGAAACTCCCTTTTGGAGGAGCTCCAGATAACGTCATAACTTTTAATGCGAGTTGACTCATAAACTTCCTGGATATATTCCCATATTTCACGGGCTGCTCCGGAAGTAGCAGCAGCAACCGCTTCTGAGGTTTAAAAAATTTGCCGCGCTTGTATTGTTTTTGTTTCAACTGTGTAACAGTGTTATTATTCCTCCGATAAGGCAAGTCTCTTAATGAGCCTTTCGGGCTTTCGTCCACACTTAAAGTCATATGCTCATACAAGATTTTATTGGCTTTTTTTTTAAGTGAGGTAATTGAAAACGGATGGTGTCAGATTAACAAAGTGAGTGAGTCTAACTTCTGTGTAAACAGGTTATGGCACATGAAAAGTGGAGGCAACAAAACTTCACAGATGGTTACTTCAAGCTCTTTGTTGACAGCAAGGTGACACGACTGCCTTCATAAAGACAAACTGAAGTTTGTTAGGTGCTAAATATGGTGGAGCTGAATGAACAGCAGCAGGCGGTCAGGTGTGTGTTAAACCTTTGAGATGACAGAGCAAAGGTTTTGAAGTTTTTTTTACTTGTAAAAGCTTGAAATACACACACACATATAGTCAAAACTTTCAAAAAATTTTCAGAAGAATACAAACGATTCTTTGGTCAGTTCCAACTTAAAAAAGTGTGTACCTTTATTAAATAAAATCTCAACAAACTACATTGTATCATATACTTTCTTTTGCATATACAGGGAGTGCAGAATTATTAGGCAAATGAGTATTTTGTCCACATCATCCTCTTCATGCATGTTGTCTTACTCCAAGCTGTATAGGCTCGAAAGCCTACTACCAATTAAGCATATTAGGTGATGTGCATCTCTGTAATGAGAAGGGGTGTGGTCTAATGACATCAACACCCTATATCAGGTGTGCATAATTATTAGGCAACGTCCTTTCCTTTGGCAAAATGGGTCAAAAGAAGGACTTGACAGGCTCAGAAAAGTCAAAAATAGTGAGATATCTTGCAGAGGGATGCAGCAGTCTCAAAATTGCAAAGCTTCTGAAGCGTGATCATCGAACAATCAAGCGTTTCATTCAAAATAGTCAACAGGGTCGCAAGAAACGTGTGGAAAAACCAAGGTGCAAAATAACTGCCCATGAACTGAGAAAAGTCAAGCGTGCAGCTGCCAAGATGCCACTTGCCACCAGTTTGGCCATATTTCAGAGCTGCAACATCACTGGAGTGCCCAAAAGCACAAGGTGTGCAATACTCAGAGACATGGCCAAGGTAAGAAAGGCTGAAAGACGACCACCACTGAACAAGACACACAAGCTGAAACGTCAAGACTGGGCCAAGAAATATCTCAAGACTGGTTTTTCTAAGGTTTTATGGACTGATGAAATGAGAGTGAGTCTTGATGGGCCAGATGGATGGGCCCGTGGCTGGATTGGTAAAGGCAGAGAGCTCCAGTCCGACTCAGACGCCAGCAAGGTGGAGGTGGAGTACTGGTTTGGGCTGGTATCATCAAAGATGAGCTTGTGGGGCCTTTTCGGGTTGAGGTTGGTGTCAAGCTCAACTCCCAGTCCTACTGCCAGTTTCTGGAAGACACCTTCTTCAAGCAGTGGTACAGGAAGAAGTCTGCATCCTTCAAGAAAAACATGATTTTCATGCAGGACAATGCTCCATCACACGCGTCCAAGTACTCCACAGCGTGGCTGGCAAGAAAGGGTATAAAAGAAGAAAAACTAATGACATGGCCACCTTGTTCACCTGATCTGAACCCCATTGAGAACCTGTGGTCCATCATCAAATGTGAGATTTACAAGGAGGGACAACAGTACACCTCTCTGAACAGTGTCTGGGAGGCTGTGGTTGCTGCTGCACGCAATGTTGATGTTGAACAGATCAAAACACTGACAGAATCCATGGATGGCAGGCTTTTGAGTGTCCTTGCAAAGAAAGGTGGCTATATTGGTCGCTGATTTGTTTTTGTTTTGTTTTTGAATGTCAGAAATGTATATTTGTGAATGTGGAGATGTTATATTGGTTTCACTGGTAAAAATAAATAATTGAAATGGGTATATATTTGTTTTTGTTAAGTTGCCTAATAATTATGCACAGTAATAGTCACCTGCACACACAGATATCTCCCTAAAATAGCTAAAACTAAAAACAAACTAAAAACTACTTCCAAAAACATTCAGCTTTGATATTAATGAGTGTTTTGGGTTCATTGAGAACATGGTTGTTGTTCAATAATAAAATTATTCCTCAAAAATACAACTTGCCTAATAATTCTGCACTCCCTGTAGACTCTTGGTGTGGATTTGAATGGTTGCCTCCAAGTTAGATAAAGTTCCTTCCATATATTTTCTGTCCCTTTGTCCAGACCTCCCACCCCAAAGCTACCTCCTCAGGCTTATCTGTGGGGAACACCTAGGCATTTTCAAGCCGGCCAAGAAATGCAATCTCTTCAGTGTGTCCTGGATCTACTCCAAGGAAGTACATCCCTGGAAGACTTTGTCCACGAGGCACCCTGGAGGCATCTTAGTCAGGTTGCCTTAACTACCTCAGTTGACTCCTTTTGATGTAGAGGAGTGGCAGCTTTACTCTGAGTCACTCCCAAACGACTAAACTCTGCACACTATCTCTAAGGGTGAGGCTAGCCTTCAAAGAAAGCTCATTTCTGCTGCTAAAATCTGAAATCTCATTCTTTCAGTCACTACGCAAGCTTGTGACGATAGGTGAAGGCAGGGACACAGAATAGTAAATCAGCAGCTTTGCTTTCATGCTCAGCTCTCTTCACTACAACAGACAAGTACAGTGTCCATATCTGCAGACACTTCACCCATTATGTGACATTTCCAAAATTTCCACTCTTTAACATGTCCGGATCCTTCAGGCAATATTACTGTATTTTTCTATTATTTATCAGGTTTCCATCTACAGAACAGGCATAAAATGAGTAAACATCATGGTACTGACACTGAGAGCTGGACTAGTAAAACCTAAACAAGCTAACCCCATAAAAAAATCTTTCCATAATACAGCCACTGCTCACCTTATGACGGACGTTTTCATACGAGGTACAACACACAAGCGAAAAGCAGATAAGAAAAATGTCCTGGTAAGACAAAGAAACAAAGCAGTCAGAACCTAATCTCTTTGTATTTTGCAAAAAAATTGGTGCAGCAATTTATTTAAATGTGCATGCATTCACTTGTGGAGTTTACATACTCTGATTATGAACATGACTGTCATGGTAATTTGGGGCTTTTAGTATTTCTTGGAACTGTTATTTTCCAAAGTGGAATGACTGTACAGCATACGTCTTTGGATACTGGCTGTCTTTTCTTATATTCCCCATCAAGGGGATCCCACACTGCTTTAATAATGTTCTGTCAGGAAAGGTTTCTTGACAATCGCCCTTTAACTGAGGTAATTTCTGATGAGGCATTGGTGAATGGCCGATGGATCATCCCTTGAGTTAGGTGCCTTTTTTATTCCTGAATGATTCACGAGTCAGTGTTAAATGGCTTAAGATATAGCCAAACTACAAAAAAAGAAACATTTCTCTAAAGAAATGAGGCAAGGCTCAAGTACGGTTCGAGCCCCGGCTTGGACAGTCTCGGTCGTTGTGTCCTTGGGCAAGACACTTCACCTGTTGCCTACTGGTGGTGGTCAGAGGGCCCGGTGGCGCCAGTGTCTGGCAGCCTCGCCTCTGTCAGGGTGGCTGTGGCTACAATGTAGCTTGGCATCACCAGTGTGTGAATGTGTGTGTGAATAGGTGGATGACTGGATATGTAAAGCGCTTTGGGGTCCTCAGGGACTAGTAAAGCGCTATATAAATACAGGCCAGTTTTACTGTAAGTGAACTTTAACACAGCATTGTGATCTTTTTTTTGTATGTGATCTTTTTTTTGTACCGTCTGTGAGTAAGAAAGTGGGCGAAGTTTGTCATAGTCTGCTTGTCCTGCCGTATCCCAGAGAGCCAGGGTCACTGGGTTCCCATCCACCATAACATTGGAAGAGTAGTGGTCGAACCTGACAGAAGTGATGAAGTGTGAATGAGCTAAACTTAGTTTAATATAAACTGTTAAAACATTACCTCTACTAAAATTTAAAAAACAAAAGAGACACAGAACCTAAATGGAAATCAACCTTTCCTCTTATTTATTTTGCCCTTTAGCGGCTTCTGCTCTCTCTAAAGAAATATTCACTCATTTTTTAAATCTAACTGAACCAAAAGCCTGTGTATCATCCCACAGTTACAGTAATGAGGATGCACTTTCCACAGCTGGAACAGAATCAGATTAGGTGGAGTTTCCTCATAACTTTCTGTAACACATATTTTTCTTGGCTAGTTACACTCTCGACCTGTCCAGGATGTACCCCACCTCTTGACCTATGACAGCTGGGATTGGCTCCAGCTCTGATAAGGATAAACAGAAGTGGATGGATGGATGGATGGATGGATGGATGGATGGATGGATGGATGGATGGATGGATAGTTAGAGTGAACTGCTGTGATTGTTGCCTCTTCCACAAGCCAAGCTCTCACATTATATGATTCTGCAACATGATCCCAGCTTGATCATGAAGTGAAGAGGATGATTGATTACTGACTGCTATTTTTGCATAAATAAATAAATGTTCACTGCACTGCACTTTTGGATACTCACACCGAGGGGATTTCCTCTCCCGGAAAGGCATTGGTGGTGTAGCTGGTGAGCAGACAGGTCTTACCCACTCCTCTGTAAGGGAGAAGAGGCTGGATTAGCATTTATTGGGGAAAGGAAAAAAAAAACAATCATAGGTATGAACTGAGGAGACTGCACCTTTTGCATGGCTGGGGTCAGGTCAGTACCAGTTGTGTTACTTTTCTAAATCCCTGATCGATCTAATCATTTGGAATGTGCAATGCCTTGAAACAGTATTTGTACACCCTGAACTTTTCCACAATTTGCCATGTTACAATGACAAAATGAAAGGGATTTTATGTGATATACCAGCAAAAAGTAGTGCGAAATTGCTTTCATAGTATTCTACATAATATTGTACATTTAAAAATATCTTAATCTAACATACAATGTGTCATAATAGAATTTTCCATTCTGAAAACACCATCACCAAAACAAAGGAATCCATCAGACATAGTACTACACGTTGCTGTGTTTGTGTCTACAAAGTGTTACTACATGAGACAACCTAGAAAATAATGTAAAAACCACAACAGCATAAAATGCTGTCGATTTAAAAACTAATAAATAAATAAATATTCCTCTATATTCTCAAGAAAACTTCCTGCTTTGATTATTTTTCTGCTGATGCTTCTCCTCCTTTATTAAGTTAAACTGTAGTTTTCCCCCTGAAACAGCGCTGCTTAGTGGCTTCATGAAAGCTGAGGTGGAACGGGATCAGGTGTTCCCAGCACTGTCGTCTATCGCTTTCCCTTTCAGTACTGAGTGAAGCACTTTTGAAAGTGAAAGTCAGTTTGTGGATTTAACGTTTGAGCACACTGTTTGGAGATGCAGTGCTAAAAATCAGAGGCTGGGATGCTGAAAATAAAAATGGTGGATCAGAAATTGTTTAGCATATTTATTATTTTTTTTGTTCCAAAAAATAAAAATAAAATAAAATAAATAAAAGATATAGCATCCAAAATTGTAGCCTCCCCCCTATCAAGTTTGAAATTATGATATCATGAAAACACCAAACCTTTAGCTAATGTTATATTTAAAGGTAAAAATCAGGTTTAAAACGTGAACTAATACCGATTAAATAAACGTACGACAACGCATTTAACGGTAGCCCGAGAGCCAGCTAATCCCAGATCGATGCTCATCATGCTGCTTTCCTTTTAACCGGATGGTCGGAGCGATCAGCACTCATCAAGTCGAGGTCAAGCCAGACGCACCTTGAATTTTCCTGCTCCTCTATTCTTAATATTACGGTACTGGTGCCGTCCAGAAATCCAGAAACCCAATGAAAAACGTCTTTATCCTGTAGCTTTGAATCAGTTTTCATTTTATTTGCAAAAATAAACCTTTACCTTGTGATTAATAAGTAATACAAGTTATTATAATAACGTATTAGACATACATGACAAATTATAAAGCTGTTTTAACAGGATATTTAATATTGCGACATTGAAGAAATATTTCAGTAAATTTTCATTCACGTCTCCCAGCTCACAGTTAAGTGTCATATAACTAAAATAAAACAACACAAAAATAAAAGTCCGTAAATACTCCATCTAATCCATTTATATACAGTATTATTGTATTGCTTCCATAATATTGCACATTTAGAAACATTGTAGTGTTGCATATAATTTGTTATAATGTTATATAATTTTCCATAATCAATAATTCTAATTAAACATTTGTAATTTATATTCTAGGGTCTTACACGTTGAGACAACAGTTGGTGTGGATTGGATCTATATATATGGAATTGAATTGAATAGTTCTGGTGATGTATTAGTTTCACTGGACTGCTATTCAGGTTTACCCCAATGACTCTAGAGTACTGTACAGTCATTGGTTTACCATGACTCTACATGTGGCGAGTCTTACCTCATATCTGTACAGTTTTAGAAAAAATTAAAAAATTAAAAAAAGCAAAGTTCACTCATATTACATTATCATATGTATAATACTCTCAAATTTATTACTTTTAGAGATGATTGAACAAATCCACTATTCCAGTTAATGGCACCTCAGAGAACTGTATATGGCTTGATAAAATAAATAACTAAAAACAGGAAAAGTCCACTCAAATTACATACTAATATGTGTAATACTACCAGTTGTGAACTGTAATTACAGTAGTTTTCTTTATAAAAGAATAATTTCAACAGATACCTACAAGAATAATAATAATAATAATGATGATGATGCACTGGACCAATTCTGCAAAAAAATTACCTTTCCACATTCATAATTTTGCATTTTTTTGACGTCCTCACTGGACTTTTTACTTTTCCCCAGAATCTCCATGATTTTTCATTTTAGATTACTTTAAATAAAAACATTTGATTAAATGAAAAGTTATACAGTATGAGAAGATATATCTTAACTATAGTTACCTGTGCTGGTTAGAGTTAGTGTCAGCTTTCATGGGAATAGAGTGAAAGCTTTGTGTCACAATGTAAGGAACTGCAGGAATTATTGTTTTGATTGGGTTTTTATCAATATCATCAAATACAACCCCAATTCCAAAAACTATGAGAAGCTCTGAAACGCAATTAAAAAGAATGCAATTACCCGCAGGCTTTTAAAAACACTTTTTAATTCAAAATAGAGCAGAGAAAGAAAAAGATAAAATAATTTCCAAACGCATCGCTGAAAAAATAGGAGTAGTTAAAAAAAAAGCATTAAAATCGCTTTATAATTTATTGCGTATTTATTTATTTATTGCGTATGTATAATTTATTGTATTTATGTAACAGAACCTGTTACTTCCACAAATAAAATGAAAAAACAATTTAAAAGTTGCAGGATAAAGACTTCGTGCTGTTCTTTCTCAGAGTATCTGGATCAATCGGTACTCGTATATACCGAACTTCACGGCAACTTCTTAGACGACAAAAGAACAAAACAAAAACACTTAAAAACACTGGTGTGGATTCTGAAGCCGGGATTGTTGGGAAGCGTCCGACTTTCTTTTTCTTCTTTCCCTTTAGGGGTCGCCGTCGCTCTGCACCTCTTCTGTATCTCCCTCTGTCAACCCAACCCTCCAAACCAGTTCAAATTTTTTGCTTTTCCGACTTTCCGAGTGGGGAGTCCGACTTGAAGGAGAATTCCAGATTAAAATTCCGACTCGCGATTCGGGATAATTTCTTAACTTTAACTGGATCACTTTATTTAGCAGTTTAACCCGATGTTATTCAGAAGATCCCTCCCTACATTCCCACGCCTTCGTGGGTTGTTCTGGAAGCTATGAAGCAAAACAGCTGTCACCACTCCTAAGGGAAAATAAAAAAAATAAAACAAAATAAAAATGAAGTTAGCCTGCACCACCAGCAGATGGTGCATCCGGTGCCAGACGCCCAGACAAACTCTGGGCATGTGAAACATCCTAAAAACAAACCATATATGCAGCTGAAACAATGTATTATAATGTAATACATGTTTATCTTGGTTCTTTAAAAGAAATAACACGCTGAATGAGGAAATGACGTAATTTGTGCATTCCTATTCATTTCTTTGGACTTTCGCGTCAGGCAAAATAGGATTTGAAAGATCTCTCGGGCTTTTTCTTGGTAATTTACTCTAAAATTCGAATACGTTTATTGATGCAGTAAAACAATATTGTGGTTTAATCGGTTTGAATCCATGTGAGTTTTTACACACGCAACATAAACTTAATGGGTGGCATTTTTGTCAAATAATCAAAAGATTCAGGCTCATCCAAGCAAAGTAATTACATCAGTTGTTGCTGAATTTAATCGGTATGACTGTGAAGGTTTTATTAATGTTCAAAATAGCTAATTTCTTACTTTATGACCTGATGTTTGCGTCTTGTATTTGTTTACTCTAGTCAGAGCTTCCTTCTCATGCATCCCTTGCCAGTTTGCTTGTTGCCTGGTTTTAACCAAGTAATTTTTGGTCATTATTCTTTTGATACAGGAGGTCTATTAATAGGGTTTTCTGGCTTTGCTCATCTGTACTCTACATTTACAACTTTATATAATTTTTTTTTTTTAATATCTTTTATCATTTAATAAACACAAATAATTAAAAACTAAACTTTCCCAATGGGAAACTTTTTCAAATGAAAGATCTAAAATACAACACAGTAACTACAACATTAATTAGTTATTTCTTTATTTACTTGCATTCATATTTATTTATTTATTTATATTAAAAGATTTGTTGTTATCTGTTAGAAACAATATGAATTTTAACTGAGTTTAAAGGAACTAACAGCTTAATACGTACAGCTACCTAAAACTAAAGCAATCTACCGTAATACAATCAAACCTTCACGAATGGTGACTCTGTTTGCGACTATTGTAATTTCTAGACAGGCAGTCAACAAAGTGCCCTGGCCAGGCATTAAAAGTGATTTAATCTATTAAAAGACACCACATCAACATTTTAATTGAGATTTAAAAATCTCAAGTATCCCAGTATCTACTAAAATGTCCTGTAAAAATGGTCTGGTGAAAGGACTGGAATGAAAATAAGCAAATATCCAAAGGCAAATATTTAAAGACCAATAGAAACCCTAAAGAACTTTTTTTAAATATAACATTAAACATGCTGGACTGTTGGGCTGTTTTAACTGAAGTATTTTGCCAGTTGAGTATGGCAATAATCTTCCATTGAGTAAACTGCACTTGGATCCCTTTTGTTTCGGATCAAAGGAAAACGAGCAGAGCAGAGTCTGTTTTACAGGAATTTATTGGCTTTTTCAAAAAGTGACAATAGCTTTTGTCCATAAAACTAAAGAGTCACAACATTGGCTTGAATTAAAGCACAGCTTGGAGTCTGAATACAATACCGATGAGCAACATGTACTTAACCCCTGATCTAGTAGTTCAAATACATTTTGTAAATAGGCAAAAAATATAACTGTAGCAAATTCTAATCTTAGTTTTCAGTATATGATACATGTACATGCTATCAGCATTAATTACAAAAAGCTAGGATTGTGGGGAGATTAAAGTAGCATTAACTGCAGAGGTAATAAACAAAAGATATTCATAGTGTTAGTTTAACAATACAGTGAGTGAGTCTAACTTCTGTGAAGAAAGATACAAAATAGTCAAATCACATGATTATAACAAAAAGATGAGTACACTGTATACTACACCATAACCGACAGTAGCTTTGTTACTGTTATTAGCAGGCATAAATGCTCTTTTAGTGACATTGCTTAGCCAGTAGTGATGCTAAAAATAAAAATAACATATAAATCAAATGTGCTCCACAAAAAGGTTTCGGATAAATGCCCACAGAGCATTAAAGGCTCTCTTGTTCCCCATCACCAAAACACCTGAATATTTCTCTTCCAAATACAAAAATCAAGTTTTCAGCTTCGCACTCCTGGGCAGCCATACAGTCGAGACACTTCTAGGGGGAATATTGCAAAGAGGAAAGAAAAAAAGATACCACAAACACAACGGGTCCAATTGGAGCCAAATGCACAAAATACTGGAGATTTTTCAGGGATTCGTAGCACTGTTGGTGTCAGCAGACCTTTTCCCCCAGACTCAATTTTTTCTCTGTGCTTCAGGCTTCATTCGATCCATAAGAATGAATTAACATGAATCATGTTAGGGCCAAAATTTAATTACTGGCAAAAAGGTTATGGTACATAAAAAATGGAGGCAATTAAATTTCACAGATTGTTACTTCAAGGTGTTTGTTGATAGCAAGGAGTGACGACTGCCTTCATAAAGAGAAAGTGAAGTTTTTGACTTTTAAATGGTTGATATGAACAGCAGGGAAACAGCAGCAGACTGTCAGCTGTGTTTTAAAGGTTTGAGACGACAGAACAAAGGATTTCTTTTCGGCTAAAATACAGCATGTGTGCAGAGTGTATTTGGCAAAATTTCTTCCACTTCAAACAAACTACCAAGACTGTAAACAAAAAACAAACCAAAAAACTGGACAACCAGTGGAAGAAAAAGTTGAAGACATTCCACGGTCCGTTCTACAAAACATCCAATCCGTTTTAGAAGGCCTCAAGAAATTCAGTCTCGTCTATACAGTATACATTGTTAGGAAATAACTAGGGTCTAAAATAGTCCACACTCTTTTACCCTAAACCTGACCCTATGTTGGAGTTTTCATGGAAACGGTTGGTATAACTGTTGCAGCTACACATATAGAAGGACAGAATCTGAAATACATTGTTTTTGTGTGTCTGTGTGTGTGTGTGTATACTGGTGTGTTTCTCCTGTGTCGTTAGCCACCCTCACCACTAGCGGTCATGCTCCCCTGTAACTGTTCCAGTGAAGGAAGTCTTAGAGGAGAGAGCACTTCTTCCCCTTCTTTTTCATAGGTGGAGGGCACAGGACGGCCCGGATGGCCTCATCGAACACAGTTTTAAGGCCACGCTGAGTCAGGGCTGAACACTCCAGGTACTTTACAGAGCCTGAAGACAGGAAACAGAAAGGCATTGGTTTATTATTTGAATCTGTCTTCCATGACCATTTACAAGAAAAGGATCAGTGACAACTGAAGCCATTACCAATCTCTTTGGCCATGGCCAGTCCTTGGGGATAGGTAATGGGAGAGAGTTTCTTCTCCTTAAGCTTCTCCATGGTATCCTTGTCATCTCGCAGATCCAGTTTGGTGCCCACGAGGATTATTGGAGTGTTGGGACAATGGTGTCTCACCTCAGGATACCACTGCACAGACACAGGAGTTACAAGTTAGTGGTGTAAATATTCAGATCAGTCAGTGTCATCTTTAACACTTTATGTTATCAGAGCTCCGACTTATTACCATTTTTAATCAAGTGAAAGTTTTCTCTGCTCATCCAAACTCATATAGGGCCTTTCTGTGTGGCATCTGCATGGTCTCATCATGCCTACAAGGGTTTCCTCCCACACTTAAAAGGCACATACGTTGGCATAAGTGGTGATTCCCAACTGTCTGTAGATGATGTGAGTTTGAATAGTTAACTTTAAGCCCTGTCACTGCGCCTGTGTCCAGACGTTAAACTCAGCCCACTCTACAGATAATGACAGAATACTCAGAGTGACTTTATGACATCTTGAATAAACAAATACATATTACCACAAAAAAACAAAGGTGCAATTTAAGGGGGAAGGCAGAATTAACACAACTGTCAAGCTGTGTGTCACCAAGAGGAAGTGTGAAACAGCCAAGGCTTGCTTCTTATCAGCACAAATGAGGCTTAATGTTTGCTTTCTAAACCGTTTACTTTGCTCCCGTCCACTCTGAAAACTCTGGACAAAGCAGTAGGTTAGCATTGCTAAGCTAAAATGACTTTGGATTAAAGCAAATGTGTTGGTCGCTTAGACCCCTTCCCAATGGAAACCGGCTAGTGTGGACCTGGTGCGAACTTAAGATGGTAAAACGGGTGACAAGTTGATAAATGTGTTTAGAGTAAGGCCTAATCCCATGACAAGCCTAGAGATAAATAGGTTGTAAAATCACCAGCAGTACATTCATTATGTGGACTTATGCTTATTTCCAATTCTTTAATTTAAGTGTATCATTTTCTTTTTTCACCAACTCCTGAAAAACTGTCTCTTCAGCTCATAAATACTCAGATATTTTCATCAGCTTGTTGCAACCAGCGTGTCTATGTTGTTTAGTGTGGAGCGGGCAGTGTAAAGTGGGTTTACAGCTACCCACAGCATCCACATTTACCATATACTGCAAGAGAAGTGAAAGTGAACCAAGACAGTAAAGCTGTGGGCAAGAAAAGCAACACAATGTTGCTGTGTGAAGCTGAGGGGAACTGCAGAGTCAGATAGTAATTTCCTGTGGTTTATCATTCCCTTTGCACTAAAGTAATCATATGACTCATGGCATATATAGTGAGGTTTGTCACACTGCTTCAGCTTGTTTGTGTAAAAATATCCACAATGTTGAGCAAATGTATCTGTAGTCCAGCCTCCATGTTATTGGTCCGTTAACTATTTTTAGACCAGCAAGGAGCACAAAGATCGTTGACTTTCATACAGTGGTTTAATGCAAGGAGCAAATTCTCAAAGGTAAAGGTTAACTGATAACATTTATAAATTATTTTAATCAAAATCAACAGATTAACGTCAATCTGCTCCTTCGTCTCACAATAAACACACTGCTGAAAAACAGACCCTAAAGATGGACAAACAGCACAACATATTGACAGTAGGGCTGGGCTATATCATACCGTTCACGGTAATACCAGTGTAATGTTGGGCAACGATAGGAAAATTAAATATCGCGATGAATATGGATAAAACGCGCTTGCGCAGTGCCTTTGTTTACATACGCACATGGCAGCGACGCAGAATGAGAAGAGCGAAAGTGGATCGTTAAATGAAACGGATGAACCAGAATTGGTTTGTAAAAATGCTGCAACTTCAGTGGTGTGGAACTGGTTTGGTTTTCGTCCGTCAGATACACAACAAAGCTCTATTTTTGGTAGCGCATGCTAGCGGGCCGTCGTTATTTCCGTGTTGTTTGGAAAATACGGCACACTTAAAATCAATCCTTCGATTTTTCTGAAAATCGACAGTGCCCCTTATAATCCCGTGTGCCTTATGTATGAATTCTGGTTGCGTTTACTGACCTCGAAACGATTTTATGTGGTACACGGCGCTCGAAAATCTGTCAAATGTTTCAGTACGACTTTGCTAAGCTACGAACCCGCACCGCTTGATGGACTGTCGGAGCATTACGGCTATCGTAGGCAGGAGCCTCGCGGAGTGATACGAACTGTGCTTCAACATAATATTACCGTATTGTGTGTGTATAACCTCTTTTTAAGTTTTGTGGATATTATACATGATTATGCTGAGGATGTGTCGGCCAATTTCCACTGGAAATTTTGGTTTAACTGTCAGCAAGGAATTGCATTTGCACGGTTAATTTTTTTTATATAACTTTAATGCACTTAAAAAAGCTGCTTGTTTAAGTGAAAATACATTGACTTTCTTTTTTTTTTTGCACTAATAAAGTTGAGGAGTTGTAAAGTCTTTTGTCTAGTGTCAATTATACCATCAGTTATATCGTTATCGTAAATTTTCAAATGTATATTGTGATAAATATTTTTGGTCATATCGCCCTGCTCTAATTGACAGCTATGCTTAGTTGACATACATACCATTGCACTGACTTCATCAAAAATTTAAAAAAAAGAAAAGGAAAAAAAAAAGCTTCATATTCACAAAGTTCTTGCACATTACCCTAAATGGTAAGCTCAAGCTCAGATCAAGGTCTTCTCAGAAAATAAACTGATTTAGTTTAATTTGCTCACAAAAGGAAATGATTCTAGTTTATCTGTGTTAACTTTAAGCTGATGTAGACAAACTGTAGCAAACTTTCCTTGTGTGTCTCACATGAATAATAGGGATGTACTTCTGAAACCGAGAACATTGCACCGCGTTCCACCTTCCCGTACTGCGAAACACACACAAAGCGGGTAATGCCAATAACCAATAACCAAGGCACGCTAATCTGGTAAAGGCTGAACAATTTAACGATAACCTGGGTAAAAGGTAAACAGGAAACAGAGCAAAATAACTGTTTTCTCCTCCTCAACTGAATGGGCCAATCTGAACAAAAGTGCACAATCATCACCACATACAGTGATTATTAACATCTAAATATGAAATGAATCATTAAAAAAAACCAAAAATTTTCAATGTTTTTTGTTATTCAGCTCATCCAAAGGAAAAAACATGAGGTAGTGCCCCAGCTGTGATTTTGAAGAACTGCTACACCCTTGTTGGGGGGGGGGGGGGGGGGGGGTGTAGCAACAAGCAACATAGCAACAAGATCCAGCCTCACTGAGCCTTTCCAAAGTGTGGACTTGAAACTATATAGCAGTTTTTAAATTCTGTTGACAGACTGAGTAAAAGCAAACTTATAATGAAATAATGTAAGGCATGTTTTTCCTGAACGCTGTCGGCACATTTGATCCAAGAAGAAATGGTAAAACAGGATTTTATTTATTTTTATATATATATATATATATATATATGACAACACGTGGCACTAAGAAGCGGGCAAATTTGAGCTGTTTGTGAAATATTTCCATTTGGAGTTGAAAGTTGCTGTGTAGTCTACACCCTTTTCTTGTTTTGTGCATCAGAAACAACTGCTAAATGTCACAGATGCTAGCTAAAAAGCCACCAAAGGCAAATTGCAATGTAAACGCTAACTCCACTAAGGGGTGGACTTATCGAAAGTTTTTCCTCATACAATGGTTAAAATTGCTTTATCGTAACCATCGAGTATAGATTGCCGTGGCAAAATTAAGCTGTCTGCATGTAATTCAGTGTCAGTTTTTATTCTCCCACATGCTGTGAATGCATCATTAATTCCCCCTCTTCCAACAGGAAACATTTCTACCAGGCACACTGCACTTCATATACTACCAGATAGGGAACAATATGGTGACAGCAGAAGTTTCAGACGAGCGAGGGTTTGGATTTCACAAGGAGGATGTCGAACAAAATGCAGTTATTTGCAAAACATGCTGTAAAACTATTGCCATGAAAGTAATAATAATAATAATAAACTTTATTTATAAAGCACACTTAAAAACCAAGGGTATGCCAAGGTGCTTAACAAGTAAAATAGAGGTAACAGGACCAAGAATTTATTCCAAATCATCCACTGCAAAACTAAAAATGTTTTAAATTCGGCATGTCAGCATCTCTTCACACACCAAAGAAAGTGTTAAATAAACCAGCTGTGATACCTGTGACTGTTCTTGGTCAGTCGTTTTCATAGTCACTATTTGTTCTGTAATTTGAGGTGACTACATTTTTTATTTTACAATTTCTATACGTTACGAGCACAAAACAGCACCTATTTAGTTTTAATTGTTTTATTTTTTCTTAACTATTGCTTTTTTGTAGCTATGATCTTTCGTTTGTAAAAGCCGAGTGTTGATGACAAAAAGACTTACTGTCGCAATATTGTCATTTATGAAAAAAGTCTGTGCAACTGATGTTTACAAAAAAACAAAAAAAAAACAAAACATTAAAATAAAACATTTCAATTCATTCAGATTTTTTTGCATTAAAAGAAAACAAAATATTGAATTGTTGATTTGAATGAGCATACTTGTGCAATTTTAGGCATTATACGGTTGAAAATAACATCTGTTTCTGAAGGTTATTTAAACATACAGTGGAACCCCGACTTACGAATACCCCGTTTCACGAAATTCAAGTTACGAAGGCACTGAATGGCAATATGTCTGTCCGTGTTACAGCAAAACGCCCGAGTAACGAAATCCGCTGGCTCTGATTGGCTGAGCCTACAATGCCTTCCGAATCATGTGACAACCCCTTGGCTTCTGTACTTGCGCTTCGCTGTTCCACTTGAACGACGTATTGTTGTTCTAGTTAGCAATTAGCCTATAGCCTATCGTTCAGCATCGCCTCACTCAAAACCCACAATGGGTGCTTCGACTTACCAAAATTTTCGGTTTACGAAAGACCCTCAGGAACGAATTAATTTTGTAAGTCGGGGTTCCACTGTATTGTCACATACATCATGTATTGTGATATAGCCAAAAAAATATTGTGACATTAGATTTTCCTAATATCACTCAGCCCCATCTCCAGCTGAACAACAGGAGGAGTGATACACTCTCCAAGTGTCATGCCTGTGATGTGCCCCTCCGTCTTGTGGTGAACAGGAACTATTTTTGGGGGCGGTACGAATAATTTGTGTGGCATTTTGTGTGTGATATGTTACGCTGTTGTTTGCTAAATTTGTATGTTTGTAGTTTTAGAAATGTGTTGTTTGTGGGTTTCACAACAAAATAACAAAACAAATCAAACTTTTTCCTACTCCACTTTATGTTTGTTGTGTGGTTTTGGGTCCATGTTAATACAGTGTGTCAAAATGAAATAACTGCTAGACATGGGGGATTGTGTCTTTTTTCCCCCCCAGCAGTTCAAAATGAGTTAAATGAGTTAAAAATAACCAATTATGTCCTTGAAGGGTATAATGCCAAGCAAGGACAAAAGTTTCACAATGAACAAAGTTTTATTAAGCTGAAACTCTTAATTTCATCTCTACTTTCCAGATTTTTTCCTTCATTTTTTCATTTAAATTTACTGATTAATTTTCTATCTACAGTGGCTTGTCCAGCACAGGCAAAAAATAAGCAAACTTAGAGACTACAAGAGCACAAACTGGACGGATGAAACATAAATAAGCTGACACCTTTCCAGCCTTCACTCGTTCTGACATACAGCAATTACTCACCTTGGCACGGACGTTTTCAAACGAGGCAGGACTCACAAGCGAAAAGCAGATAAGAAACACATCCTGGTAAGACACGGAAAACAAAGCAATCAGAGCCTGTAACAATCACTTCCTGTTAAGAATACTGGAAGGGATGGAGGGGAATCCTGTGTTCACAAAGGTGTGCGCGTTTCTTTCTGTTTTTTTTTTTTCCTTTTAACTTCCTCATTCATTCTCAGAAATCAGACTCTGGTTTATGCATGGAGGATAATACACGAACTGTAGCACAACACTGTCTGATTATGTTTTTGTTGTGGTTGTTGTACCGTCTGTGGGTAGGAAAGTGGGCGGAGTCTGTCGTAGTCTTCTTGTCCTGCTGTATCCCAAAGACCCAGGTTCACCGGCTTCCCATCCACCATAACATTGGCGGAGTAGTTGTCGAACCTGACAGAAGTGATGAAGTGCAAATGAGCCAAGCCCTTCAGGCTTAATATAAATTGTTGAAATATAACTACTAAGAAAAAAAAAAAAAAAGGACAAGAAATACGCGGTGATCAACCTATCCCCTGATTAATCGTGCCCTTTTGCAATTTCTGCTCTCTCTTAAAAACAACTGCTCATTTTTAAAGTCTGGCTGAACCAAAAGCCTGTTTGTCAACTGCCTGCAGAGCCAGTTCGTGCCACAGTTAAGGTCGATAAAGATCAACACTTTCCACAGCTGGTCTAGGATCAGATTAGGTGCAGGGATTCTTCTTGACTTCCTGTAACATGTATTCCTGGTGTAGTTACAGTTAAATGCTGTGATTGTAACCTCCTCTGCAAGACTATATTTAAAAAACAAGATGCCATGCTTGCTCATGCATTGATTGTGTAAGGAGGGTGGAGACCAATTACTGACTGTTATTCTCACATAAATAAATAAATACTCACTGAGCTGCAGTCTCAGATACTCACACTGTGGGGATGTACTCTCCAGGAAAGGCATTGGTGGTGTAGCTGATGAGCAGACAGGTCTTACCCACAGCTCTGTAGGAGAGAAGATGTTGGATTAGCATTTATTGAGAGAAGGCAAAAAAAAAAGTGTGACTGGGCTCAGATCTTACAAATACTGACACAAGCAACAATCATTACAATTTCATTTCTACAAATGGTGTTAAGATCAGTAAACGGCACTGCTTACAACAAAAAAAATCCCTGGTGTAATACTCTGGGAAAACGGAATTGTGTTATTTTCTAAGTTCTTCTTTTTGCAAGATAAAGCACATGAGAGCAGTGGTAGAGGCACATTTGCCAAATATGAAACTTTCTTGGTTCCCTTCAGCATGCTACCTTCATGTCTACTGCACAGTTCCCCTTACACTCAAAGCAAAATAAAGAGATTCAACACAGCCACGGGCTCTGAATGGGTCTTGCTGCTGCAGTATCTACCACACCCAGAGCAAGCGGTTATGAGTGCATTTACCTCCCACATATTGTTAGCACATCTTAATGTCACTGTCTTAGCTTGTGTGTTAATCCCCTGCTGCTGAGGAAGCCCTTAAATTTTGGGAAGCTGAAAAAGCGCTGTGTTTGTAGCTTTAACAGTGACTTGCTGGAATACAGCAGCGAGATGATGGACACACAGACACACACAAAAGCTAAATTCCTAAGTAATAATAGCGAAACTTGAATTTAAGCTGTGGATGTACGACCTGCCCTGTGATGTCTGACTCACCTAAGAGTGAAAGATTAGTCAACCACTTGCACACTGGCCAGCCTGTATTACCAATACTTACTCATACCACCAACCCTAATGTATGAAAACTATAGTCTAAATAAATAGATAAAAATATAATAGTCAAATGCGAGTACCCATGTCGGCAAAATTAACAGGTAGTAAAAGATTAGCAGCTAACTTTACCCGCTCGGAAATCTGTTGCAAAGGGTTTTAACGTCAGCTACTCGGATGACAGTCTTTTAGCTACAATTACATTTTTAAAAGGTAAAGAAAAATAAACAGGTGTTTAATATAAACGAATACCCGGCTGGGTTTGGTGAACTTACCCGTCTCCGACCACAACACACTTTATGGCCTGCATTGCTACGCGGCTAGAGGAATGCTAAGTTAGCCCGGGAGCCAGCTAACGTTAGCTAGAGTCTCTTTTCCTTTGTCCGGGATTGCTCGCTGGTGAAAAGTCCCAACGAGCGTCTTTCTCCGCCGACCTGTGCTGCTACAACCGAGCTCCTGGGACGCGAAACAACTTAGGGGGGACTTACACTAACTTTATCGAGCAGTTTACGGCGAGTTTACTCGTGAATTTCCCTTCCTACATTCCCATGCTTTCGTAGGCTGATCTGGAAGCTATGAAGCAAAACAGCAGCCACCACCCCTGAGTTAAAAAAAAAAAAAAAAAAAAAAAATTAGTCTACAACACCACCAGTAGATGGCACATCCGGTGCACTGGTCCATACGCCCACACAGACTTTCGTCCTAAAAATCAACCGGAAGTAGCCGAATTTCAGAGGATTGAATGACATGTATTATAATATAACAGATTTAAAGTTTATTGTTTAATTTAGTGTGGGAAAACAAATAATACAAAAAAAGTGGAGGGACTATTTATGGAATGACACTAAACGAGGAACTGACGTCAGCTACACGATCCCTGCAATTTCTATGGACTACGGCGTTTGGAATTTTTGCCCTCAATTATGTCTTTCAGGCTAAGCTTTAAAAGAGGATTTGAAAGGTTTCTCTGCTCCAGCTTCATGTTTTTCTGTGGTACAAAGCATACCAGACATCTGTCCATACCCTAAAGATCATTCTTATGTCGTGATTACCCCAACTTTTTTTTTTATCATGACAAAATCGTATTTGGATGTAGTAGACAAGACCCACTGATCTCTCAGTAAACATAAATTGCTTCTTTGTTTTTGCTTTTGTTTGTAATTCACTAAGAGTTTTGTTATTAGAGCAGGAACTTTTACACTCCCCATTCTCACCTCCACATTTTCTTCTCTCTCACTGGCTCCAAAAATACCTCTTGTCTGTCTTCTTCCTTTGTCTTTGGTCAGCAGAAGGATCATTTCCATTTGTACCCTGTTGGTCGATATCTATGGAGGCAGACATTGTTAACCTGGGCCCTGATCAATTTAGTGTGGAACTCTCATTTTTGAGCCACAACAAGAAAGTGCTCTGAGTGCTAGACTAATGAAAAAAAGGCAGTATACAAATGCCAACCCTTGCTTCAGATTGTGGCACATTTGTTTATTTATTTGGCTTGTTTCTTACATGCACTTGTCACTTTTGTTTGCTTGTTTTACTTCAATTTTTACTTAGTAATATATGTGTTATTATTCTTCAGATGAAGGACGTTTCTTTTCGAAGTCAGGTTTCCTTCCTCATCAGCACTATACCTATTGCCTTTGGACAAATACAAATAATTAAAAACTAAATTATTTTGTCCGACCATTTCACTTAATTTCACATAAATAAAAATTAGACCTAAAATATAATTTCCACACTTGCAATCAATTTTAATCTTATATATTTAAACTTTGTGTATATTAATCTATTAATGTAAAACAAACCATTGCAACTACAGCATTTGTGTGTTGTCTTGTATTTTTTTTACCTACTGTCTGGATAAATATGAATATGAAGTTATGACACTTTATGTGTACTTCAGCTGTGATTTGTTTTTTTGTTTTTAAAAAAAATGAAGAACCATATACCTGAGAGTTTAGCCTCGGGGTTCCAGTTGCCCTTTATTGACTCTTACTTCCGTGTGTCACACCGTAATGAGTCCCCGGTAAACAGCTATCGGGGTGGAGCAGATTTTCCAACACAATCGATGTAAAAAAAGGACAAAAATGGGGCTCGGTGTCGACGAGTGATATAAATATGAAGTGTGACACCTTTGCCATCGCTTCGCCTTACCAGATGACAAACTAACCCTGGAAACCAGCCAACGGACTGGGCTGTATGGCGGGTCTGTCATATTTGGTGCTCCGGTTTTCGGGCTCTGCTGGTCGGACGTACGGAATATTTTCGAAAGGCTTGACGAGGACTTTGTTGATATTTTTTGATCTCGCATGGCGGCTGCGAATCAGATTCCCCTATGTCTACCTCGTCGCCTCTATGATGTTTAATGTGAGATTACAGGTAATCATTCAGCCGCTGTAATCGGTCATCAACCCTCTAAACGGCACAGAGACAGCTGCTGATTGCAAAGGCCCCTCATGTTGGATTCATTACTGCCTTTGCTTTTACCTGAATGAGCGACACGTTGTAAAAGATTTATCCTTAATGGACGGATAAACGATCAATTTTAACTACATTTAAAGCTTAAGGGTTACAGGTACTTAAAACTAAAGCTGCTTAATACAAGGAAAATTCTCCCTTTATCTTGTCTTTAATGCTCACTTTTCTCAATTAAGGAGGTGCCGATTTATTATTACCAGCATTTTATTGGCTTCCATTTTTAGTGCCTTAAACTTTCAATGAAGATCTATTAGCTTATTAATGGCTTTAATGGATTATGTTGATTATTTTTGGGCAACTCTGCCAAATGTGTTAATATTATGCAAACAAAACAACTGCCTTTTGTTAGCGATACATTGAGAAACTGTAAAAAAAAAAAATTATTTGTTCCTTATTTTATTTATTTTAAATTATTTCCAAGATACACACATCTTGGCTGACCAGTAACTGATATATCTGAAGCAGGCAACAGATATCCTGGTCGGGGACTTGAGGTTTCATCTGTCTCCAGATTAAAAATATTGCTTCTAATTTGCTACCCTTTTTGGGTCCTGTTGCGTGACCCAATTTTGGCCAAGCTACAGCTGTCACATTTGACTCAAGAAGATTTATAGAGAGGAGTTCATAACCGACTCAATAACTTAAAGGCATCCACGTCCTGTGGCTGCAAAACAAGCCCAAATCATCATCCCTCCACCACCTTGCTTGACAGCAGGTGTGAGGTGTTTGTGCTAATATCCTGTGGTTGGTTTTTACTTTGGTTTCGTCTGTCCAAACAACATTGTTTCAGAAGTCTTTGGCAAATCTAAGCTGTGCTTTCATGCAGTGGTCAAACTTGCTGATGATCAGTTAATCAAGGGCAGCTGATCGTCAGCTCCTAGCTGCTACTTACACACTTATATCCTGTGGAAGCGATAAGGGTGACCTAGTTTCTCACTGAAGGGGATAAAGTCCTGTGAAAACTTTATTTTTCATATAACTGCAGTTCAAAAGTAGATATCAAAATAATAAATGAAGATGAAAATACTAAGAAGAGATTGGATAAACACACTTTGCATTGTTTGTCCACCAGAGGGCACTCTGCAACTTCACTGTCAGCAACACGGTGTTTGGAGCAAGAACCTGCTGATATGAGTAGAGTCAGGCAGAGCATAAACAAGTATATAAGTAACTACTCAAGACAAATTTTGGAAATGTTAGGGAAGCCTATTTAAAAAAAAATCACCAAATATCTAAGTTGGTCAAAAATCCTATCCTACTTCTCTTTTTTTTATTTATTTAGCACTACCTAACAGAGTTCTCATATCTTTATAGGTTCACATCGAAATCCACTGAGTCTTCAATGGCTGCATTAACACTTAACAATGGATAGTGTGCACTGCCACGTTCCAGCCATCAGAAAACACCGGCTGACCACACACAGCGATGTGAAGAAAGAAGACACTTCAAGACACTTCAGTCCAACACAATAACGTGGCTGTTCGTTTTTGCCGCCAGTTACACGGCCCGGCGCCTTTGCAGGTGAAGGGAAGCGGTGATGTCTGCAGATATGAGACAGGGTGAGCGGCGATAGATGGAGCAGATGGAGCGAGGAAAGAGCCCAGCAGTCACCGATTCAGGAGAAGCTCGTCAGGTGCATGAAGATATTTCCCCCGCCTTTTCTCTCTGATATCGAGGACTGTAGCATGAATGATTGTTGCTGTGAAAGCTTATAGTTTCTCTTTATGTCTTACATGTACAGCTGACCTAAATTAACAGTATTAGTAATCACCCAAATCCTTTTTTATGTTTCTGTAATGGTTAATCCACCAGTATGTGCACGTTCTATAATTAAAATTATATTTTAATGCTAAAACATAATTATTGTTATCCATGAATTTTCAAATTTATGCCCTTCAGTTTTTCTGTTTCATCAAAGAAAAAACATCAAAGCATTTTTATTTAATAGAAGGTGCCAAATTACAGTTATTTACTTGCATTACTAAACAGAATATTCAGTTTGAGTCGTTAAGTCCAGTGTGCGGTTCAAATCTGGGTGTAAAAACATGAATTCGGTTTGAAGACTCAAAATGGTCAAAGATCGAGAACTCACCGAAAAGGACAGAGTCCGCATTAAAGTACTTCACGATGCCGGATGGTCTTTCAGACAAATAGGACAAGACATAAAATGTTCTCACAGTGTGGTCAAGTACGCTTTGGAGTCAGTTGCAGGGACCGGTACTTACAGAATGCGCCAAGGAAGAGGCAGAAAACAAAAGCTGACTGACGCAGATGTCCGGCACCTCAAGATTTTAAGTACCAGTGACAGAAGGAAGACCACTGCTGATCTTCAAGTAGAGCTAAATGCTTCTAGAGCAGAGTCTGAAAAGGTCTCCAGAATGACCATAAGCAGACGACTGAATGAACAGGGCTTAAAGGGGAGAGTCGCTGCTAAGAAGCAGTTATTGAGGCCCACAAACATCCAGAAACGTCTCAGATTACCCAGGGAGCGCAAACACTGGACTGTAGATGTCTGGAATAAGGTACTTTGGACTGATGAGTCTGAGTTTGAAGTCTTTGGTCAGAATAATCACTGAAAATCTGGAGAAGGTTTTGATGCTTGAAGCACTGCACCCACAGTAGAGCACGGTGGAGGTTCCATTATGGTTTGGGGTTCCATTTCTGGAAACGGCGTGGGCAAATTCGTGAAAATTGACAGTATCGTGAACATAAAGATCTACCACAACATCTTGGTGGGTCATGGAATCCCTTCTGGACTGAAACTGATTGGTCGTGAGTTCATATACCAACAACACAGTGACCCCAAACATACTTCATAGCTGTGCAGAGAGTATTTGACCAAGGAGAAGGAATCTGGAGTACTGGAACTGATGGACTGGACAAATCAGAGTCCAGACTTGAATCCTATTGAACAAATTTGGGATTTGGTGGATTTGAAGATAGATTGCATAAAAGTTTCATCCACAGCAAGTCTCTGGGAACAGCTGGAAACTATTTGGAGCTCAGTAACAAAGGAGACTGTGGAAACGTACATAAAAACAATGCCAGTAACAATGCAAGGCCAACGGAGGCCATACAAATTATTACGTTTTTCTGTTTGTTTGGTTATTATTGGTGAATAAGGACTATTTAGTAGTTTCAGTTTGTTATTTGCCTTACAAATAACAATTTTTTTTAGTTTTAAACAATTTCTTAAAAATTTCTAAAAAAAATTGGGTTTTAGGCCATCTAATGAATTTGTCAAGCATCGTACATGTATAGACATTCAGTGTGAGGTATAAAGTAAACATCTCATTTTTATTTGAAGAGGTTCTTTTCCCTGCATGACGCACAATGTTTCGTTTGTCCTCTATGATCTGGACTAATCATTTGTGGCTGGGTTTAACTGGATATACATCAGATATCAGCAGGTTTGTTGTAGGAGAAGTCAGTAAGTGCAGTAATGGTTCTCACTCTCATGCTCAGGTGGTCACCGTTTCTATTGTGTTTCTGCTTACCAGTGGGATCAGCAAATCGATGCTAGTGAAAGGTGTTACATTCAAAATTATTTATTACTGTTTTAAGTTTTTATTTCTGTGAAATGTGTGTGAGTGGGGTTTGAAGTTACAGAGCAAATGCTGAGAATGAATGAACTCTGTGAGAAATAAACGAATTACACCACGACTCTGAGCCATTTCTATGAGTAAAAGGTAACAGTTGTCTCGTTTGGGTTTATTAAACTGTCCTTTAGAAACAGGTCATCTTCTATAGCATGTTCTTGAACCACATAGAAACAGCGACATGTGTGGCAAAACCACTTATTTTCTGTTGCTATGTTTCTGGTTACGTGGACAATTTTAAAACAGAACATGAAAATCTTAAAATACAATGAAGGAAAAAGTGTTTTGATGATCAAAATGAATTTGAAACAATGACAATGAATTGAGTTGAAAATGATGAAGATTGAGTGTCATCGTGGATGTGTAGCCGACAAATCTACAGCAGCCGATGACGCTATCATGTCAACATAGACCAGACAGAACCAGAAAAGTGTAACTGATAAAGTGTCCTTTATTAGTAAACTGATGATCCATCATATATCAAAGGTAAGTAAGAAAGAAAATTGTTTTTTTAATTGTTAGTTTTCAAATGAATAACAGTATCAATAATTAATTCTATAGTACAATTTTTTACACAGTAATAAAGAGAAAATTTGCTGTAAATTCACTGATAGTTTTTGTTTTTAGAATAAATTCCTTTATTTCTTAGAATGTAAGCCCAAGCTTATCACGTGGAACATTTGATCGTCTGTTCACGGCCACTTTAACTGGATGGTCAAAATGTGAATTTTAAAGGAACTGTACAGTTTTTAAAGTTAGACTTCTTTGCACTGAACATAAAGGTTCAGTTGGAGGTGACTGGTTTATAGTTTATACACCATGTATTTACTGGTTCAGCCCACGTAAGAGGAAATAAAGAAGATATCAAATTAATCTGACACCCCTGCTGTAAAGCATCATAAAAAGCTGTGATCAGACAGCTGTTTGCTTTTCATGTGGGCAAGAAAGTAAAGAAGGTTTAAGGCTTAATAACTGTTCTCTTTATAGCATTTTAATCTCACCGTAAATCCATGCAAGAAGTTGAAAGGTTCCTTGAATTTCATACATGAAGCCACCAGCCTGTTTGGATACTTGACACCTGCTTCCTCTGCTGGGTAAGTGTGATGATTGTGTTGTGTTGTGGTGCCCACTGTCCACAGGGGGGAAGCAGCTTACTGAATTCCTTTCCTATCTGTTGGAAACGGCCACTGAGAGCTGTCAATCTCTTTGAAGCTGACACAGGCTAATAAAACTATAAATATAGCTCACGATTATTTAGTCCCACACTGTGATCTTTTATAAAAATCTGTTATTCAGATTTAGTGCACCTGTGAAGGAAATGTTTAGTTTCCCTTGTACGATGTATCCGTTCCCTCGTTCTCTGATCTAAATCAATTTAAAAAAATCCTGTGTGACTAATGTCTGTTTTTGAAGTGGGAGTGGGTCTTTGCATTGGATCAATCTTAGCCACCAGATCCATTTGACACGTCCCTTCAGTGTGCACTTCCTTCAAGTCAGTTTCCAAACTGCTGACACCCTCCTTCAGAGCAAAATGTTCCCAGTAAACTTATCCTAGCCAGTCGCTCTGCAATGCCAGGCTGCAGTGTAAAACCATAAGGGGTTGCCAAGGCAACTGTATTTCTCCATGTGACAGACAAACCATCCCTCCTGCCCCCCTTTTCTTAAAAAAAAAAAAGAGGATTTATTTTTCAGGGATTTGCCAGAGGAAATATTTTAATAGGGTTATCATAGAGAACTGGCAGAGAGAGGGAGAGATCTATAGATGGTGGATAAGTCGGGTTATCTTTACCCTGATTTTACCATTTGTACCCTTAAAAAAGAGGGGGTAGTGGTGTAAGGATTACAGAGTTTTAGCCCTTGGCATGTGCAGCAGCTCGCATGTGTTGTTTGACTGAATGTTAAAGAGTGATAACACTGCAAATGGCAGAGGTTCAATTACAGCTGCAATGCAGTATTTTAATGCACAGCGCACATCTTTACACTTACTCATTAATTTTAAGAATTTATTGGTGTGGAAACTTGAGATTTCTTGACTTGAATTCAGAACTGAGGTTACTTCAACCTTGGTTTAACTATGATTTTGTAAGATTGGAGTCTCTATGTCCAAGTCAAGATCATTTTTTCCATTGTCCTTTTTGCTCAATTAATCAGCAGAATCTATTATTCTGCACAAACACTATTAAACAAAATATCCCGAACCTCCTAAAATCTTCTTCTCCAAGACTTGCCAGACTGTTGTGTTTGACCTCATAACCCACTTTGAGATGCACATTACTGAGCACTATATTGTCTTTAATTGTATGTTTGTTTGTTTCAGTCAGAAGGTGTGTTCATTTCATTCTCACTTTTTTCTTTCTTCATGGAGGAAGGCTTTAATTTTAGGAAATATCCATTATCACTTTATCAGTTACACCGTACTAATACTGCATGTTCTGGAAACCTTCCACACAGATTTCGCTCCATCTTGAAATGCTAGCATCACACAGTTGCTGCAGATTTCTGGGCTTCACATCCATGATGTGAGTCTTCTCTTCCACCACATCCCAAAGATCCTCTACTGGATTGAGATCTGGGTACTGTGGAGGTCATCTGAGTACAGTGACCTCATATTATGTTCAAGAAATAAAGTTTGAGATTAGCTGAGCTTGTAGCTGGTATTAACTATCAGAAAATGGGTACACTGTCACCATATAGGGATAGATCCATGGTTTCATGTTCTTTATGCCAAATTCTGACTCTATGTCTAAAAGTTGCAGCATAAATCAAGACTCACCAGACCGGGCAAGTTTATTCCAATCTTCTGTTGTCCAATTCTAATGATCTTGTGTGAACTGTAGCCTAATTATTCTGTTCTTAGGAGTAGCACCTGGTGTGGTCTTCTGCTGCTGTAGCTGAGATGCTCTTCTGCATACCTTGGTTTTGATGTGTGGTTGCCTTCCTTTCAGCTCAAAGCAGTCTAACTGTTATCTTCTGACCTCAGGCATCAACAACACGTTTTCACTGCTGCTCACTGATATTTTCCCTTTTTCAGACCATTCTCTATAAACTCTAAAAAGGTGATGGAAAATCCCAGTAGATCAGCAGCCCATCTGGCACCAACAACCACACCACATTCAAAGTCACTTAGATCAACTTTCTTTTCCATTCTGATGCCCAGTTTGAGCTTCAGCAGATCATCTCATTCATGTCTACATGCCTAAATGCATTGAGTTGCTGCAGAGTAGATATTTGTGTCAACAAACAGTTCAACTGTACCTAATAAAGTGGTCGGTGAGAGTATTTTGTAATTGTCTTTCCACAAGCTAAATGAGAAGATTGATACTCCTCTTGTGGGTGGGCGGCAGGTAAGAAGCTACTGTCAGCAACTAAAATAACAGCGTAAAAGAAGTGTTTCACAGTTTTGCTGTCAAGCGTATCTTTATTCCTGGTAGAATTTGTTTCAGTACACAGAAGATAGCTGTTCAAAGTCTTTTGCTTGGTGCTGTTGGTCAGTCAGTTACTTGTAAACAGTCTGTCTGGAAGTCACATACTATAAGTCCTAAAAACCCTCCACAATTTTCTGTGCTCAACAAATCTACTTTGTTTTGTCCTTATGAAAATCCCCTGTATAAAGAACCAATCCCAGTGCAACTACCCACACTACATACAGTGGGACAAAAAAGTATTTAGTCAGCCACCGATTGTGCAAGTTCCCCCACTTAAAATGATGACAGAGGTCAGTAATTTGCACCAGAGGTACACTTCAACTGTGAGAGACAGAATGTGAAAAAAAAAATCCATGAATCCACATGGTAGGATTTGTAAAGAATTTATTCGTAAATTAGGGTGGAAAATAAGTATTTGGTCACCTCAAACAAGGAAAATCTCTGGCTCTCACAGACCTGTAACGTCTTCTGTAAAAAGCTTTTCTGTCCCCCACTCGTTACCTGTATGAATGGCACCTGTTTGAACTCATCATCTGTATAAAAGACACCTGTCCACAGCCTCAAACAGTCAGACTCCAAACGCCGCCATGGCCAAGACCAAAGAGCTTTCGAAGGACACCAGGAAAAGTATTGTAGACCTGCACCAGACTGGGAAGAGTGAATCTACAATAGGCAAGCAGCTTGGTGTGAAAAAATCAACTGTGGGAGCAATCATCAGAAAATGGAAGACATACAAGACCGCTGATAATCTCCCTCGATCTGGGGCTCCACGCAAGATCTCATCCCGTGGGGTCAAAATGATCATGAGAACGGTGAGCAAAGATCCCAGAACCACACGGGGGGACCTGGTGAATGACCTGCAGAGAGCTGGGACCAAAGTAACAAAGGTCACCATCAGTAACACACTACAACGGCAGGGAATCAAATCCCGCAGTGCCAGACGTGTTCCGCTGCTGAAGCCAGTGCATGTCCAGGCCCGTCTGAAGTTTGCCAGAGAGCACATGGATGATACAGCAGAGGATTGGGAGAATGTCATGTGGTCAGATGAAACCAAAGTAGAACTTTTTGGTATAAACTCAACTCGTCGTGTTTGGAGGAAGAAGAATACTGAGTTGCATCCCAAGAACACCATACCTACTGTGAAGCATGGGGGTGGAAACATCATGCTATGGGGCTGTTTTTCTGCCAAGGGGACAGGACGACTGATCCGTGTTAAGGACAGAATGAATGGGGCCATGTATCGTGAGATTTTGAGCCAAAACCTCCTTCCATCAGTGAGAACTTTGAAGATGAAACGAGGCTGGGTCTTCCAACATGACAATGATCCAAAACACACCGCCCGGGCAACAAAGGAGTGGCTCCGTAAGAAGCATTTGAAAGTCCTGGAGTGGCCTAGCCAGTCTCCAGACCTCAACCCCATAGAAAATCTGTGGCGGGAGATGAAAGTCCGTGTTGCTCGGCGACAGCCCCAAAACATCACTGCTCTCGAGAAGATCTGCATGGAGGAATGGGCCAAAATACCAGCTACTGTGTGTGCAAACCTGGTAAAGACCTATAGTAAACGTTTGACCTCTGTTATTGCCAACAAAGGTTATGTTACAAAGTATTGAGTTGTATTTTTGTTATTGACCAAATACTTATTTTCCACCCTGATTTACAAATAAATTCTTTACAAATCCTACCATGTGGATTCATGGATTTTATTTTATTTTTTCACATTCTGTCTCTCACAGTTGAAGTGTACCTCTGGTGCAAATTACTGACCTCTGTCATCATTTTAAGTGGGGGAACTTGCACAATCGATGGCTGACTAAATACTTTTTTGCCCCACTGTATTTGAACCTCTAGCTCATAGCTCTGATACACCTCATTTGAAAATCCAAACTGTTTATGTGTCAAACTGTTTATGTGTCAAACTGTTTATGCCGATTGCCAAACTTTGTGTTTTGCAACCAAACAGGAAATGGGACCCAAACTGTAGCAACTAAATGTTAAGTCTCAGCTGCTGACAGACCTGCACTTTCCAAACTGAGTCTACAGCGTGACTCAGTGTCACAATTCTTACTTTGCTTAACATGTGATGGACTTTCCAATAGCTTGGCTGAGAGCTGTGAATATTTTATATGACACGCATTAATGCACACCTCCATGTGTAGTCAAACAATAATCCGCATGATTTTACCTGAGATGCATTAAACACTAAATTGTGATTTATGCTTAGTATTTTGGCACCGGAGAGCATTACTGTGTGAAATATCCTCTTCCTGGTTAATTCTGAGTTTCTTTTACAATTTTAAACGCTGTTGACCAGGGAGGGGAGACATATGCAAAGCGTTAAAAAAGATGAGATCAAGTGCTGAGATGAGCTCCGAGCTGACCTGAAAATTGAATGAAGGGGGGAGGAGAGGTGCAGGGGGAGGAGAGGTACAGGGGGAAGCAGCGGATGATGTTGGGTGGTGCATTTGCTGTAGTCACATCGCAGGACTGAAGCAGGTAATGCAAGCAAACCAGTGTTCAAATGCATGCCTATTTTTGGCAGGTGTGATTGTGACATTTTTCTGCATCAGTTTTTTTTTTCTTTTGCATTAATTTATTGAAATAGGACAGTTTCATGTTGTGCAGAGCCTCAAAAAGCTGTCAATTTATATAATTTCTTTGTTTTGTTTTTATTGTTAGGGAAAAAACAGGTTCATGCAGGAATGTGACAAAAAAAAATGCAGATTTTACCAATGATTTGCATCATTTTGTTTAATAGAAGGACACTGTAATATTTTTGGGGTAAACTGTCAGCTGTATTGGACTCAAAAGCTTATTTTCATAGTGGTATTAAAGGATCACAGTTTAGCTGTGAATCCTTGCTGGGATCGTCATGCTTTTATCTGTGATCCTTTTGTCTTTGATGTTGCACTCTTCAACAGGCTTGTGTGCTGTATCCTGCATCAATAATCTCTTATTTATAATCACTGAAATTGTTTCTTGATTAACAGAAGAGCTGGGCTTTCTTCAGTGTTTTTTGAACGATACACTCATTGCTAAACTCTTAAGTGAAGTAACCTTTGCCACTGGGTATTTAACTGCAACAGGTCTTGCAGGATTTTTGCTTTAGATGTAGGGACTCACTTACAGCTTTATGTTCAAGTTCTCTGAAACACACTGTCGTCTTTGTGAGCCCAAATAAAGACTCTACTCATATGTGTCCTTGGATCCAGAATATCAACTCAACTTTGCCCTTCAATCAGATGGTGGCAGGAAAGAAGTGGCCGAGATGCAGGGCTGGATATTAAACCAAAGAGCATGAAAGGAGGAAATCCTGCTGCCCTCTGCTTCCTGTGACCTCTGTCACACACGCCACATCACACCACGGTCAACCTCGTCACCCTACACAACAGGAAGGACATGCAAACCCCCGTCATATCCCCCAGGTTTAAGTTTGGTCCAGCATTTTGGATATAAACACACAGAGGAAGATGGATCAGGAACTTCCATTCATCAGTAGAATAATAACCTCCCATAAGGACAAAATCCATCAAAATACGGATACGAATAAAATTGTCACTGTCACTCACTGATACTAGATACCAGAACACATAGTACTCCTCAGTAAGTCTGTTAATACATTTATCTATACAGCAAGCTATGCTATTTGTCAGACAATAGCAGTAACAACAAGAATAATGCCACTAATAATGCAAGTTTTAAACTTCATAAGACTAAATCAGATGAAATTCATATGAGGGAATTTTACCTAAATTAGAAATTAGAGCTCAACATTTTTCTTAGGTAGTAAACATGTTTTTTTCTGCTCTAAATTTGAACTTTTAACTACAGACAGAATAGAAAATGGGTATTACTACCGTGACATCCCATATTGCTCTAAAGTCCAATTACAAAGCCTGGAGATGAGCGTTTCACCACTGTGACACATCATTTCTTCACATATTGAAAGCAGGTGTGATAAGTAATGGATGGACTTCACTGTACAACTGTATGACCAGTCAATCACTAATCACTAGCTAATTAGTGTAGATCCTTTTTATCACTTAGAATGACCAAAAAAAAAAAATCTAAAATATACATAATGTTTCTAACCGTGTCCATAAACGCATCAGAAAAGTGTTTTATGAAGGTTAGAACAAGGGAACATTTTCTCATTTAGGACCAGAAATCTTTTTCCAACCACAGGTTGGTTGGACCACAGGCTCCCTGCTGACCAATCAAAAGAATGTAGATCTAAGGCACTGCCATGTTAGGCTCCCCTTTAACACCCCCAAGCTATTGTACTTTCTAAAAGTTTCTAAATGTTTCTCTTGTTTTCTTTATGTGCTTGAAACATGAAAAATGAGTTCAGTGATTTATTGAAACATGTAAGCATATGCGGAAACATGCAGTTCTTCAGGATTCTTTAAGGAGATGTAAATCTCTTCTATATGTTCTGGATTCTCCGTCAAGATGATCCCAAAATGCTCCTGTAATGTTAAGGTTCAAGTACTGGGGAGGCCAATCCATGACTGATAGTTTTCCACTGTGAGTTAAAGGCCGATGGTACTTTTCTGTGTTCATATTTCCAACATTTTTGACAAGGTCCCCAACACCACTGGCTTAAATGCAACATCAAACAAGACCCTCCACTGTGTTTTACAAACGGCAGCGGAGTCTAATCCACCGTCCAGCTGGGGTCTTTTTGTGTGCAGTTTATATCTTCTCCTTGCTTCTGGGTTGGTTCTCCCGGGGTTCCTCCCACTGTCTCAAAACATGCAATGCTAGATGAAGCTAAATTGACCATAGAAATTAGAAAATGGTCATCTGTCTCTCTGTGTCAGCCCTGAGAGAGATGTTAACCTATCCAGGGTGTACCCCACCTCATGTCCTTTTATAGCAGGGACAGGTTCCAGTGCCCCCGTGACCCTGAAATGGATAGGTGGAAGAAAATGGATGGATGGATATTTGATGGCAGGGCTTGTGGTGGTTGCAGAAATATTTGGGTATGGACTAAAGGGTAGCGCAACTCCCATATATCAAAATATTACTCAGATTACTCACAGAAGGGAAGTGAAATCCCTGGAAATGGTGGGTGAAATGATGGATCCAGACATTTCAGGGGGTTGGGTTTGCCGTGTAAAGTGATTCCACTTGATTGCACTGTGAAGGATTGGAGTTTTGGGGAGATGGAGACTGAGCAAGGTTAGGGATGTGAAGGGGGTTGCTTATTTATGTAATTACATACGGCGGGGTCAGGAGTTTTTAAGGGAGGACGTGAATGCCTTCTAGGCATCGCCATGGTGACTGGAGCATATAAAGTGGTCTGACTGCTCAATCAGGTCACGTGAAGTCAGTCAGGAGTACCACAGACGTTTCCCATGATGGTTGGCCTAATCTACCAGACGCGGTCCTCCCTGGGGGCATGCACCCTTTGCAGCACGAGACACAACTCCACACATGGTCACTTCAAGGCATCATGTTTTTTGTTTTCTTTGGGGGGGGGGGGGGGGGATACTTTATGACTTTTATTTTATTATTGAATAAAACAAGTAAATACATTCTGAGTCTGGGTGTTCAGTTGGCTCTTTACTGAAGCTATCTGGGACACACCGCGTTTCCTCTAATGACTCATAAACACATTATCCTGACATTTATGTAGACTAGAGCGTACTGAGGGAGTTTGTGTGCCAGAGAGACAGACTCAAGAATCTAAATGCTTTTAATGCAACTACTCTGACTTTCAATGAGGATGCTCTGCTTGACGGGTCCAGTGATGGCATAAATGGACAGTAAAACTATATTTGTCAAACCATATTCCCTAAGCTATCACCAACATTATGTATATGACCCATTTTCCAGTTGTAGCGCAGAGAATATTCAAATCAGAGCCTTTTTGTGCATGTATGTGTGTGTGTGTGTTTGTTTTGTGCATGCTATTTCACATCAGTCTACCACATATGCAAAAACTTCATAGCAATTGGAGCTGAATAACAAAGACTCTTTCTGGTTTGATTATTGGAGGGGCTTCACCCAGATTCCCCCTTACTAAACATTCCCTATTTCCTGTTTGCTATTTCTCAATCACCACCAGACAAAAATGTTCCAAAAAAAAAAAAAAAAATCCAATCCAAAGAAAGTTTTTCACTTTCTTTTCTACTGCAAAAGCTGAAACTGGCACACATGTCCAGGAGTTAAGCTTTAAAACACATGGTTAGGTCATTAAAACACTTTGTGTCAGAGTGCAGAGAAAACAAACACTGTCTGGATGCATGTGCCCAAAAGTCCTGTCTACCCCACATCTCACTGCACTAAACTGGACTTTGCTGGATTGAAGGCCTTCAGCGGGTTGTGTAATCTGCTGGCCCTGCTGATGAGCAGAAAAGGACTCTTTTTTGAGTTTCTCAATGTCCGCTCAGGACTTTTTAACCATTACTTTGTTGGAAGATGGAAAAGCACCATTAGAGTGAAAAAGAAGAGCAAAGACACAGAGCTGCAGAGTCACAACAATGATGATGTTTTGTATGCATTTGTGGTAATGATTATTAGTCAAACTGAGCCTCATTCCATATGAAACAGGAGGGAATTTGGGCCTTTAACCTCACGGCGACATGAAGCAGCATTAGGAAAATTGACTGTGTTATGGCTGGAAAATGGCACTTTGTTTAGGACAGATCACCGAGACTGAAACATTTGTCTAAAAGAGACACCTATGAATAAACAAATGAATGAATACATTAAAACATCTGTTCGTGCTTGACCACTGGAGCAATGCACACAGGAAGCGGGACCTCCTCCTTCTCTGTGGAGGCAGGAATGCTATAATTGAAACCACGTGTGTCGTAGAAACAGAGTCTGCCAATATATCTCTTTCTGTATTCTTCACCCCCCTGTTTCCTAACCTGATGGCTCTTCTTTCTTATGCTCTCATCCAAAAGTTAAAATGATCTGAACTGCTCAGAGAGAACAAAATGCTGTCTCTAAGTGTTTTGTGAGGCCACAGAGCTCACTGGATAGATAGATGAATCCCAATTTTGGGCACATTGGAAAGGTGGGCATTTCCGGCACACAGCAGCACTCTCCATGAGCTTTTCTATTATTGGTTGACGATTTTCTGTCTGTGTAATGATTGGATCAACACTTTTTACCACCCCTTTTTTGGAATTTTTAAAAAGTAGTTCCTTGGACATGGGCTCCTTTTTTACTCATTTTCATTTCACTGCCATTAGATGATTAAAAAATAGATCATGGAATAGTTTCAATCTTGGTCACAATTTAAAGTAAATGCAATTACATAAAATTAAGAAACTACAATAAAGTATTAAGATTTTTTCCCAATGTGTAAATAGTATTTAAAAATACACTAAATATTTAAATTAAATGTAAATATTTTAAATATTTTGCTTCCAGCGAGACAGATTTTCTTCTGTTCTTGAGCGCTTCCTGAAGATCTTTTAGATGTAATTTTCAGTCCAGGAAGGGAAACAAGGGGAAAAGACTGAGGTATGTCTTATGGATTGATGACTTTTAGGTTCAAATCATTGTCAATGTGTACAGAGGAGGTCAGGGGAGAGGGGGAACCGTGAGTGTAAAACACGGAGACTATCTATTATGGTTTGGGGCAGCATTTCACCTGGAGAGTGTCTAAACAGCCTAAGAGGTTTCAGGCAGTATTGGAAAATAAAGGTGGTCATACCAAACATGAACTTCCAAGCTCATTAGAACTATACAAACTGTTTGTCTGCTTGTATGTGTTTGCCTTGTATACTGTATTTCCATGTATGCTTACATACATGCTACAGCTATTTCCCATTTTCCTCTGTGCAGAATAATATTTACTACAAACCCAGGTTATAATCGTGGAATAAAAGTAACTTAAAACTGTAGTACCAGTAAATTTCCAGCAATAATTTTATGCCTAAAATGAAAACAACAAAAAAGCACCGCGAATTCCCATTTTTTCCAGATGATCCGCATATTTTCCGCATAACTTAATTTTAAAAAAAAAGTGTCTGTATATCTGGTAACCGGTGCGCTCTGTAGTCACGTGAGTACTGCTCGGCGATGAATGCTGACTCGCAGCACAGCCGGGATGCGATTAACACCTTGGATCTTTCCGTCTGCGCTATTATACGAGAACTACTTCCGGTTGTGAGTTCCAAAAATAAAACTCACTCTTCAATTTACCCCGTGTCTCACCTGTGCTCGAGCATGGTTCGTTTATTTTGAAGTCAAAATAACAGTACTTCCGGTGCTTGCATTCGCGAGCCGACCAACTTGACCCAGCCGTGTGAAAGGCTCTCCTGATACTACTGGAGTGAAGGCGTATTTGGAGGGATAGCGATAACACGCTCGGCCGGCGGTGTGGGCTAAAAGACGAGCAGCTGCCGCCGCCGCTGCATCACGGACACACCGCTCAGTGACCGGCGGACTGACGGAGGCCCGGGGGGATTCGGAGAGGCGTGAATGGCAACAACATTTCCTAAAAGAAAACCCTGCCCATGAGACAACCTGTATGCCAAATGCGTCCTAGAAAATAGGACGCGCGTTTGCCGTAAATTAGACGTGGGCTCGCACGGCGGAAGTTTCTGCGATCGATTTTTTGGGGGGAGATCTTCGTTTATTGGCTGCAGTCATGGACGAGGACAACCAAGGTATGATTCATTGAGTCGTTTCATTCCCGTGATTTGTTGCCATTTCCCTAATCAGAAGACATGCGCCTCTGCCTCCTCAGTTTGATGATGATAATAACAACAATAACAATACCAATGCTATAATAATAATACATTTGGACCTATTTGCCCTCAATTTCAGTAATCTAGGACTCTAAACAGAGTTGGTTTGACAGCAAAGACATGCCACAAACAGTATTTTGTGACACTAACAAGAAGTTGGCTTCTAAATGTGCAGAAAGCCCCTCACTAATGTTGCTGCTTTCAAGAGCAGTTTAATGTCTACACTGAGGAGGGTGATGATCTACACTCAAACAGATTATAGGGCTCGAAGCGTAGATGAGAGTCAGCGCATCAGTGTCGGTATGAGATGCTGTGAGTATTGTGTTTTTCCTGTGCCTTTGTCAGCTGTGGGCTGGTGCCACTGTGGCCCAACAGGTCCTGTCATGGTCAGCCATGCATGGCCACCGAGTCGTTTATTGACTTAGACTGTTGCAAGAATTTGTTGGCACGGATGCATCTCTCCAACAGGAGCCTGCTCATCGTTCAGCACACGGGTGGGTTTAGAAACTTTTGAATGGCAGGGCAGACTTTGGCAGGGTTATTTGGGAGTTGGCACAGGGAGTTGAGTAGAAACGCGTTTACAATATTGCAAGCTCTTTTCGTTCTTACTTTATTACTGTGCAATGAAACTATGTAAATAAATACTTGCAAGGTAACTCTAAGTAGCCTGGAGCCATTAACAGAGTCATGTAAAGGCTCCTCCACCCTTCCTGCATATAAGATACACTTAAAGCAACACAAAGCAGCTACACACTGTAGTTTCTATCTTCCTGGTTGTTTAATTTAGGGTTCTGGTAACCTGGGGTTAATCCATGATACCTGTCACCGGCTGACTCAGGCAGAGAAGGCCAATCAGATTCCAGAGGGACCACCCCCTGTTAATCATACACTGTACAAAATAACACTTTAAATTGGCCAAGACCCCTCCAGGTTAAAATGCTCACTCTTGTTGTTTCAGGTCGGTGGTATTCAGTCCCACTGGCTCACCGCTTACGGAACTGCAGGATGTGACTAATGGCTTGCGTACTGCATGCACGAATGCATGCACGCACGCATGCATGGCACCTGGGTATAAAGCAGCCATTGTGCTGGGTTCAGGCAGCCGGGCCTCCAGCGTTGGAAGACGTCAGCATAGCCACACAGACAGACATATGGTGCTGTGACACCAAACAGAGGTAGCTGTCAGCAGCCTCACAAATTTAATGTCTCCTTTTCCCCTTATGGCACTTTTTGCTGTGAAGATGGATAGATGGCTGGACACAGGGAGTAAAAACATCAACAGTTTGCTGCTTATTGTCTGAACAAATGAGTGCCTACACAGCTGTACACACAGGCCCAATGCAAGGCGACAGACTAAAGTAGAGAATGAGCAGCAGCAAGTTAGTCAACGAGGTCCACTGTGCGACTATCGCTCCTCACAATGTGACACACATGCAGAGACTTTGCCAGGCCACAAGTTAAGCAGGAGGGAAGACTGGAAAGTGGCGGGTGTAATGACCGAGAAATGCGCGAGGAGGGAAAGCACGTGTGACCACAAAGAGAGCGAGAAGCAGTCGTAGTAGCGACGATGGTGAGATGTCTGAAAGGGAATGAGAGAGCAAGACAGGAGCAGTGTATGTGTGTTTGTGTGTGAGAAAGAGCGTGTGGACGGGCTGGATGAAGTGCCAGGACAAACTTGGAGAGTGGCCAGAGAAGTGTGGAACGTCGCCAGTGAAAGACGACGAGGGAGAGTGGCGGTGGACTGGATATTCTTTCTGAATCAATTCTCCGGCGTGTCAGTGGAGTTTCTCTCAGCAGAAAGTTCTTCTTTTCTGTCATTATTAACTCACTTAACAGCAGGTGGTCTCAGCCTCTCTGTGATTATCTATTAAACCAGGTCGCCCTCTTGATGGGGACTCACTTTTCATTTTTTTCCCCATCTTTTCTTCCCCTTATGTTGACATATTCTCTTTGCTCTGCTAAAACCTCTTAGCACATGCTTTTAGCCATGCTTGCATCCTTTCCAGATATTTTCTTACTTTTTCTGGGAGCCTATGCACCATGATAGGGTTCTGAGTTTTTGTTTTGAGTGAAATGCTCAGCTATTTAATGCATTGTGGTGAGATTGTGTGCACTTTTTTATTTTTTTACTTTTTATTTTTAAAATTAGAGTATGTGGAGATTCGTCATTGCCCGCTTGGACATGCTGTAAAAGGCTTAGCGAGAACGGGTGTATCGTAATCCAGCTGACACACATGACATTCAGCAGTACAATGCCTACTGCCGCAGTACTCCCCTCAATGGACAATGGGCCAACAAGAGGGCCACAAAGCTCTGCTACAGTGAAGCCTGCCTGACCGCACTGACACACTGTAGCTCGCTGTCAAACATTCCCATTTTGCACGACCGACTTTGTCAGGCTGTCAAATGTACACCTGCATCATCTCCGCTTTCCCTGCTTTCGCTCTGCAGGTTTTTGTTAGTCAATGAGCTGTTTTACTGCGCTTTCAATCAAGTGATGCCCATGTGGTAATAATCAGAGCATTAGAGATAGACTTTGGCTTTGCAGCGTACCTCATGATTTTGGCTGCAGATCCTCTCTATTTACACACTGTGAAACCAGCCATTTAAACTTGGCAAGGGAGTACGTGAGTGTGTGTTGCAGCGTGTGGTCTGTGGGGTTGCGGCACGCTGGCGCTCAACTGAGGCAACAACAGGCGCACACAGCGAGGTGGGTTTTAAGATCGTAGAGCCATTCATCTGGCTGCTGCAGGACGGCGCCCGCAGCTGTGTTCAGGATTTGCGATTTGGATGGTGGGAGTAGTTTCGCAGCTGCTGTCTTCTTCCCTGCAGCCCACACACTGAGAAGTGGCCTTCAAAAAAACACAGGAACAAATTACGGCTTAATTGTGCCCACCTGTTATTAAGCTAAATCTTCCCTGTTTGTATTTTAACCCTTTGGAAGGGGCTCGCCTGGTTCACCTGTGTGATGGGTGGCTATAGAGAAATGGCTCTGGGGAAATTGATAGGTCATGGCTTTTGATGTCAAGTCTGAGGAGGCTCCGGCAGGCAGGCTGGCAGTTAGCGTTTGTACGCTGCCTGTGTGACGGTGGAGAACCTGAGGCCCTCAGGGCCCCTGCAGGATGTCAGGGAGCAGCAGTGGGGTGTGATGAAGAGGCTTGGATCTCTGCAATGTTTGATGGAGTTCTGCAGAAGACACGTGGGGCCCTTGCAGATTGGGTTTTTAGTCTGTTTTCCTCCGCGTACCATCAGCTCCGGCTCATTTAAAATATTCTTAATTTAAAACCCAAAGCTGCAAAGCTACATTTGTACTGTGGTTGAGTCCAGCAGTTAATTGAAGAAAAATCAATAATCGATTCATTCTTATTACTGTAAATTTAACACATACTAAGAATTGGCTGTTAACAATTTCTTAAGTATAAAGACTTTATGCCTTTTTTCAGGTTTTATCTTTGTGCACACAAAGAAAGTATATAGAGTGTAGTATTGATGAGTTCTGTCACCAGTAAGGATTTTCAGATACACCACCTCGGGCTGGCTCTGTGGAGTTGACGCCGCTCTCACCAGGCCCCTCGTTTGTCATGTGCTTTATGACTCAGTCACACTAGAGTAAAAATAGTGTGACAATCTCCAACTAGAAGAAATTGGTGGTTGCTTGGTGATTGTATCATTTAAAAAAGTTGCTGTTGTTGCCCAGAGGCTGAATACGCAACACCTTTAATCTGTGGGTCACTACTTTTGATCACAAGATTATTGCACAGGTCACGTGATGGGAGGCAACCAATCTCCAGACTGGTTGTAATCACTCTCAGACAGATTGGCAAAGGTTTGCAAGTAACTGCTCTCTAACCTATAAAAGCAGACAGATTGCCAATACATTGCAATTTATCTGAGTCAGTCTGTGACGTGCCTGTTTGCAATAGACTTGACTCAGCTCAATGGTTGTATTCTGGTTATGTTTCTATATATACGCAAGTTTGCCCAAAATCTATATAATTTTGCAGTGGCTGTCTTGTATGTCTGCACGCTCAATTCAGGTAGCTCCTTCTAAACCACACAGAGCTTTTTCTAGTTGTGCGAAATATTTCTGCTTTGTGCTTCATGTGAAAAAGGACAACTTTGGTAAATATCCTGACCTGATTCCCCCTGAAATTGCCAGAAGTAGATGTGCAATAACCTGCTTCATTGTGGTGGATTTCTTTTTTTCCTCCCTTAAATGGAGCAAGCTCGCTCTTGTATATATTACGATTCAATTGGCCGTCTGTCACAAAACCAGTGATGCTTTTAAAAAGTTGGTCTTTCGGAGTGAATAAAGCTGCATTGTCAGGCGGTGAAGGCTCAACTAAGAACTGCCACAGCTAACCTCCAAGATGCTTAAAAATAAGACAAATGAGACTCAATCTTCTTTTCTAACTCTTGGCAGTTATGTTTATATCCCAGCTACTTCTTTATATTTGATGTTCTCATGAATTTCTGAAGGCATGAAAGCGCAGTGGCATGTGTACTTTTGTTTTTTGTTTCTTGTGTGTTTTGGTATCATAAGCTCACATTTTCTGATATTGTTTCAGCATTTCTGCTCAGTCTCTTAGACTGTTTTGCTCCCACCAGTGTGACTCACCTCTGTTAAGGATTGTTTCTCTTCCTCTGTTGTGGCTGCCAAGTGCTCTCATTGCTGTCAAACACTATTGGCCGTGCGCAAGCAGTCACACTTGCATTGGCTCAGTAACTTCCTTGAGAAATCAGTGGGGAGATGGACATCTGGGTTCTACACTATGCTGGCCATTACTGTATAGACTGAAGTGTGTATGTTTCATCTTTGAGAGGATGGTGAACACAGAGGTCTCTTGTCAACTTTGGCCTCCCAAAATATCAGATAGCACGTTATGTTTAACCTTGGTGTCCCCTCAGTGGTTTAAGTTGGACTCGGTACACTTTAAGAAAGACTGACATATATGGAAATTGACTTTTTGGATTTAGTCCGTTCCAGTGCCTCAGCTACCGTAACAATAAGCGCTAAGTTTCAAGTGAACGCGAGTCATTTGCGTAAATCCTCTTGGACCGCCGCTCTGCCTTTAAAAACAGGTTTGAGGTTCTTTTATAAGAGGCCGTGACGCTGATGGCAGACTTAATTTTTGTCAGGAGAAGTGGAGGAAAGTATAGCAAAGGGCTTTTTAAAGGAGTATCCAGTTTCCCCTTCATCACCCATGCAGTAGTGTGCAATAAAGCCCTACCGCCAAGCCTAGCCACAGATTGGAATCTGTCTTTGTAGCATTAAAACCATCAAGGGGCTTGTAGTGTGCCCCCCCCCCCCCAAAAAAAAAAAAAAAAACTCTTTGGAAAGAGAAATCACAGCATGCATGCTAGGGGTCCCAGGACTCGGAAGTCATGTGCTGAAGTGAGTTTTAGCCAAAGGATGTCCTGCTCTACTTGGGCCTTTTGGGAGTCTGGGTTCATGGCTCATTGCTGGGGGGGGGGTTCAGGTCTGTAGGAAAGGGAAGAGAAAGCTGACCAAAGTGGACAGGAAAAGGGAGGTTTGGAACAATTATGTAAGCACAGAAAGATTGTTTGACCTGCTGAAGATGCAGGAAAAAGGTGTATCCCCCCGTGACTGCAATTCTTCACAGTCTGCAAACACTGTGTACTTTACTCTTCAGTTACAATCTGCAACTATGATTTGTCAGGCAGACGTACTAATTTTATTTTATTAAAACAGATGCTGCATATTTCTTGGTGAAGGCTTTAACCTGATTACCATCCCCCAACGCTCCCTCTGTCTTTGCACTTAACGACTCTGTTTTACTTCCCTGAACTCACAAGGTCCTCACTAAAGTCCTCTCTGTCCCTTTGTTCCACTGATTCTTACTTTTCTATCCATCTTTTTAACCATCAGGCAGAACTGTATTCTTCATTCTTTTGTACATATATATATATATATATTTTTTTTTTCTACAAGCATCAAAATATAACAAAATATTGATAATGAAACAAATGTTAAAATGTAGTCCTCATTTACATGCATACACCCCGCAACATATAAGACTGTAGTACTTGTTTGAAATCTTGGTTCATTTTAAGCTTCAGGCTTCAGTCACACTGGATTGGAGACCACTCTGTGACCCCCTGGAAACCCAGCCAGTAGAAAAATCCATTGAGTTGTGACTCAGAGCCAGGTCACTTTCTAAACAATATTAGAACTTGTGAGCTGGACTTTGTCCTTGGGGGAAGTGCTCCTTTATGCTGACAGCAGCCAACATTTATATCGAACTGAAGTCTCGGCTTGGTTTGAAGTAGAAAATGCTATAATGTGATATCATACTACGGTTGGACGTGTTACGGAGAGACTTTAGTTTTATGAAAATTCAAAGCATATTGTCGTTTCTCTTGTCCTAATGCTTCTTCCCAGCATAGCTGCTGAACAGACAAAGGAGAACTATGAAAGTCCAGAACACCTTTCTTTTTAGCTCTGTTGTCCACTCTTGAACACCCAGTGTGTGTGCGTGTGTGTCTGCATGCACGTGTCTGTGTGAGTGTGGAACATCTGGCTAGCCCACAGCCTCTTACAGACCTCTTGTCTTTCCCTAAGGGTTTGTGGCACTGCCAGCCCAGCTTTTAGGAAGGGATTTGTAACAGTCACTCAGTGCCTTTACTCACGAGGTCAACGTGTCAGTAAACTGCTACAGCGAAACCCCGGTCTTTGCTTTTTTTTTTTCTTTTCTTTTTTTTTGCAAAATGTGCATGTTTCCACCTCCTACCCCCACTGCCTTTTTTGCTGTAAGATGCTGCTGCATCATGCAAAATTCATTCTTCTTTCATCGTGAGAGAAAACGAGCTGTGACTGCGCTGCTGGTGCGGTGGAGGAGGCTGAGGTTGTTGCAGTCATGTAGTCTTGGCTCTCACGTCCCCCCATCATCAGCCCTGTGCAATTCAGACTAGCAGCAGTGCTCCGTTTGGCTCAGACAGAGGCTAGAAAAAGTGCAGCAGGATGACCGTGTGACACACGGCACACGGACTCTTGAGCAACCTGTCAGTGTGTGTATTGGTGTGTGCATGATGGTGTATTTGTACAGGGAGTCGGTTTGTATATGTTTAGGCAAGGGAGATGGAGACATGCAGCTGTGGCACAGTTTCAAAGAGAGTCTGATAGGGAAGCTGTTGCTGCAGTCAGATACTCAAACTAGGTTAGTGGTGCAAGGCTCAGCCCAGCTGTGTATATCTCATATTTCTACAGAAACGTGTTTAAATGACTGTGAATGTATGCATCTGTGTAGACATTCTCACGCAGAAGTTTAGTGAGTCCTGTAAGTCCTCTCCACGCTTAGACAAATGGAGATCAATCAGGCAGAGATAACATGACATTTAGTGAATTATAGGTCATGGGTTCGAGTCACTTGCTGCCACTTTCCTACTTGAGTGCTGGAAAACTTACAAATGCACATATCTATATAAACAGGATTCAAGAAAGATGGCAACCCTGAATGGAAAAAGTGGTGTTTTCCTCCAAGTCTGTCATGTGAATTGTAGTGTGATGTGTCACCAGGATTTTCTGCACTTCATGCCACGGTTTAAGGTTCTTTTCCTTTGCCCTGACCCTTGAATTGTTAAATTGTTTTCCAAGACAGGATGTCTTTTGTTGCTGTAGTGAGGACTGCGAGTCGCCCTGACAGAGCAGGTCAGGCTGACAGGCTGCAGAATAGTCCGCAAGTGCACTGATAAGCAGGAGCATCTATGTGGACAATGGTAGCTCGACTCGTGGCCGCACTTAAATACACATTCACACGACCCCTACGGATAAAAACTCACACTTCTTGTCCTTGTCCACAATCTTGCATCCACAGCATGTAACTCATGGCACATTAATGGCACAGCAACCACTGCTAATGGTTGGGCACGCTTGATCAACCAGCATACTCACTACTAAAATCCACACACACACCGATAGAGAGTGGCCCTCAGGGTTATCTCAGGGGTTGAGTAATTTACAGTCACTCTCAGGCACAGGTTCATTCACTCTACTTGTTGGCCTTTGCCACATTAAATATCTGTCATCATCAAAGGGAAACTATTGTGCTTTTTCTTAGTTTCTGTCAGTGCATGTACAAGTAATCCCTGTGAGACAGAAGCTGAAGTTCAGACTGCTTTAAATGCTCCATTTCAGGCAGTTTATTTATTTTAGCATCTGTATTATGTCAAAAAGAGCAGAAGCTCTTTCACTACAGGCACATGGCTCTGACTGAAGGCACAGAAGCTCCACCCACCTGGTGTTCAAATAATTTATTTGTTTAGGGCAGCCAATCAAAAGAAAGTCAGCTGAAAGTGTGAGGTGCTGATGAACTGAATATGAAATGAATATAAAATAAATAAGGATTGTTTTGAACTTTAAATTGTGCAAAGCCGCTCTAGTAGAGTTCAACGGGGTGTTTTTTGTCTTAATTATATAATGCAGCCAGAGGAGCATGATGCAAATGCTCTGTGATTAATTTCCTCATCATAAATGGACTCAGCTGATACACAAACTGAAGCAATAATGAGTAATTATTGTTATTTTCCTCGTGGTAAAATCACCAGCTCTCCGACGCTGACACTCCCAGGGGATATGTTGCTGTCATAAATGCCTGCAAGCCATCAGGAGGCAATACATGTGTGTAGCTATGTAGTAAAACATGGGATTTTCAGCACTGATCTGTATAAAAGGAAGTGGGAAACCAATCTGCTGGCTTTCAGTTAGATTAGAACAGCTGATATTCAAATGTGTCCTGTCTCCCCAGTTGCTATTTTCATATCTTCCAAATCATTTTCCTCATGCACTTTCCCTGTATGACCCTCATTAGCCACATCTTATATGTACAGGACACATACAAGGAAGCATGTGTGGCTAATCTTTCATGCACTTACAAAGAAGTTAAACGCAAAAATCAAGTTCCCCGGGCGCACTTCGGTAATGCTGTTTTTTCTGTACATTGATTGCATTACATTAAAGGTAAGTGCATCATCATTTCCACAGGCAAGCTTCATGAGCTCACAATTGGTCTTGTTGATTTGGGCTCCACATGTTACAAATTAATCGACCCTGACAACCAAAAATTGTGTTTATATACAGCACGCAGTTCTAGGCACTTGTCTGGACTCTCATCCATCATGCGCCACCGTTAGAGAGGCGTCCGATTGGGCCCAGTTTGCAGTGGGACAAGCGAGGCCAAACATACCAGCCAGTCCTAAAGAGATATCTTCAGCAAAAAGGCAAAGAGAACATCCTGCAACAGATGATGTGCATCAAACAGAGAACTGATCTCTTCTCGCAGTATTACAAGAAGAGACAGTCGACACCGAGACGCTCTAAATCCACATAAAACTGTGGCGAGCTCTCCAAGATGCTACGCTCAAGATCATTGCCAAGTGTTATGCTGAGACACCTCGGTGTGTCTAAACATTATCATTATATGAAGTACTTCTTGGTGTCAGATCTTCCATTTTTACCATTTTGTGCACCTTCTGCACAGCACAAAAGCATAACATGCTCTGGAAAATATTATAAAAGCAAACATCATCCAGTTATAACAACAATTATGCTTCCAGCAAAAACACATTACAGCAGTACATAGAAAAGAAACAGGGTTTAATTCATTTTACCGCTAATGCAATGCGGAGGCCACATGAGCCAACACGGTCATCCCGAGTGTTTTAATGCGACTTTCATCTGACTCTGTATGGAAAAACAAGCGTGTGCTACTCTGTGGTAATGATGCAAGAATCAGAAGCGTTTTCTTCTAATCAGCGCTCAGCTAGTGGGATTTAAAATGAGAGGTTAAATAAAGGGCTCTTGTTTGCAGAAGCTCAGATTCTGGAAAAACCCTTTTACCCAGAACCTGGGAAGGAGCGATCGTCTGAACCTGAACCACCCACATATTTTGTGTAATAAAGGAGGAAAAAAGCTCAGGTTTTAACTCTGTTATGAACTTCTTTTCCCCCCTCTCCACCTCTTCACATGCCTCTTGTCCTTCCTGCTCTTTTGCAAGAAGAAAAGTGGAAATAAAGTCCAACTCGTCAGCTGGAGTGTCTCTTTGCTCTACTGACTGCCTCTCCCTCTCTGTATCCCTGTATATCGTGTATACTTTTTTCACGAGTTTTAGGCCTGAACCCAATATAAACAGCCTGTACTGCTGCCTCCTCCATTTCTGTCTCTCTGTTGCTGCTCATCTGCTCAAGGCTTGCATATCAGACAGTGTGTGCTGTGTCACACTGCAGTCACTTCCTGGGGTGAGGGGACAGAGGTGCAGCTAAGAGTGTCTAGAGGACTTGCGTGTCGTGACAACCTCAGAGAAGATGGACCTGCATGGTTTACTGTGTTTCTTCTTCTAATCAGGCCTATACCTCTGACTTTTAATGGCTAAAATAGGCTTGCTCAGCCCCGTCTCCTTGGCTAGTTTCATGCCTGTTAAGCTGTCATTATTATTGTAATCTCTTTGATCATTCTTGACATTATGGACCACTGATTTCAGACTGTGGGTAGCAGAAGCAATTAGGATTCAGATTTTTACACCACAGACATCGATCCTGGTGGCTGTCAGTAGCAGATTTGAGTTCCTTTACTGAGGAAGGCCACATGTGGGAGCTTACAAATATCTGACATTAAAGTACAGACAGGAACAAACTAGCAGCGGTGTTGTGACCACAGACCATTGTGGCAGTGGAATTCTGAGCATTACAGCACTGACAGGTGAAACTAATGCACTGGACTAATGTCAACTTTTTGGTGAGCAATTGAAGTGACTATCCGTGCAAACAAAGGACACCTTTGTCTGATGTGATGGGATGTGAAATGTATTAATGGACTACCCACACGACCTCAGCCTCCATTGTCCACGAGTAATAAACTTTCAGCTTCAAAGCGATGGGTGACGAGCAGTTTGCCTTATATTAGGCAGGAGCTGTAAAGTCAACAGCAACGCATGGCCGAACTGAGGGGTCAAATTCTGATAAACAGATCCTCTTCACGTGGTTGGTGATGCTCAGGGAACATTTATTCACCATTTTGAAACCGCCGCTTTTCTAGTGATTGTGCACGGGGAAGTTGGAGCTTTGGTTGAGTAGATTGATTAGTTTGTACATGTGTAAAAATGCTGTCAACTTCCATTTATTTTTCATTATGCAGTCCTCAGCCACCCCAAGTTTACTCTGTAGTTTGCACAATTCTAATGAGCTTGAAGGTGAGTATCTGGTGTGACCACCTTTATTTTTCAACACAGCCTGAACTCTCTGAGACAGCTTTCTTGCGATTTCTTTAAGTAGTCTTCAGGAATAGTTCTTCAGGCTTCTCGAAGGACACTCAAAGCTCTTCTTTGGATGTATTTGTGCCTTTTGTTCCATTCTCTGTCAAGATGATCCCACACTGCTTCAACAATGGTAATGTCTGAGCTCTGGGGAGGTCAATTCATGACTGATATTGTTCAGTGGTCTGGACTAAAAATGAATGACAAAGTAGCCAATGTCCAAAGAAAAGCTTTGAAAGAGCTTCACAAAGCCTGGAGAACTATTGCTCAGGACTACTTTAAAAACATCTGGCTCCTTGAAAGCAAATTCTAGAGAGACTAAATGTACATCTATAGAATAAATATACATTTCAACTTATTTTCTTTGATCACTCTTCTTACGTTTGAAGGCAATACCGCTTAATACTGAGCACAGAAACTGAAGATCTAGAAATATATGAAAGAAATAAGAAATATTGTATAGAGATGGCAACAGTGTGCTGTGTCACATGAGAAGTTGGGTTATAGGTTTTCCCAGTACAGCAGTAGCATTCTGACTTAAACAAGCCCTGCCGTGCCTAGCCCACTACATTTGGTAAAATTAGGCTGACAGTTGGTGGTTCAGGGAGGAGTTCTGGGAATACTCTGTCTTGTTAGGAAAGTTTTACACAGTTTGAGACAATTTTCCATCTCTGCCTCTTAGTTCTGGTTAGCTCTGAGCAGCTTAACCAAACATTTCATAAACAAGGGGTGAAAAAAAAAGAAGTATTTTTTTCATAGCAGAAATGTTTTCTGTCTTTTCTTATTTTTGCAAGCATCTTTCAACCCCTTGGGTGATCCACAAGCCCCAACTTCGGGATCCATTGTTGTAAACAGCAACTTTTTTGAGTTTCTCGTGCTCAGGCTATCCTGTAATTAGCTGTGTAGGCTGGCTGGGAAAGGAGACATTATGTGGAGATTGCTGATGATTAAACGAGGGAGCCGTCATCTCGACACATTTGACTCAACAGAAAAATTCTTCAGGGCTTATTGTAGCCCCCACGCATCCAGGCTTCTTGACTTGGGAGTTGGTGGTGTTTGCGTAACAGTTGATTCCTCCGTCAATAAGGAAAGGTCTTGTCTAGACAGGGTGTGAGATTACAAAGAGCGGAAAAGAAAAAACAAAACTGCAATTGGGTTAATCTCAAACATACCTATGCTATCACTGTCAGCTGGTGATTGGTGAGGCAGCAGGCTGTCAAGATCACTTTCTTCCCTTCAAATTTCTTTGCCCTCTGGTAAAAAGGCAAGTAGGATGTAGTCTGTGTGATAAGAAAAGGTCTCCGTCTTTCTGCTGTTGACAGACTTTCCGCAGACTGACGGTGCGATCGTTTATCAGTTGCAATACTTGCAAAACTTTGTAAACTGTTTCAGTCAAAACGTATATCCAGCAGCAATAATTCAGCACTTCGTGAAAGAATTCATTAACAGTCATGATGAAAGGCCATCTATGCGCTCAGTGACTCGAAATTTACAGAAGGTGAAAACAATACCAGCCTCTGTGACGTGGCAGGCAACCAGGGATCGTATCACAGCAGCCGCTCGAGCAATTTGTCTGAGAATAATTGCATATGATGACCCAAAAATAAACCAATGAGAGAATGCCTTTCGAGTCCAAAGGGAAAAGGAAGCTTCAGAGTGAAATTTGGCAAATGCACTTCATGAATACTTGACTGTGACTAGTGGGTTGTGTGAAGAGACTGTCTTGCTTCAAGGGATTGTGTTATATGGTCTTTGAGGCTTTGAAGAATCAAACAGCCATGTTGTGTTTGATGTAACCTTTGATTTTCCTTTGTAATCTAATTTTCATAAAGGGGAATGCTTTGGTTGTCTCTGAGATGAGCACCAACAACAAGTGACTGCTGTAGATTTGGAAGTCAGTCATCTCTTTGAGGCGAACGAACAGTGCAAAGAGAGATTTTTCTTTTCCTTGATATTGATGGAGTTTCGTGGTGGTTGCATGTACTAACTAAATACAAAATTAAAACATTAAACAGGTTTTCATACTCAAAGAGAAAGTATTATGTCTAAATGTGTCAGGTCCAAGAACCAAATGCAGTTTCCCACATCAGATGTGTTTTTCAGTGCTCAAACTGGGCAGTTTGAGTATTTTTTAACAGGCAGAAGTTGTTTTTATCTTTCACACAAAGATAAAAATTTGCTACGTCTTTTATTTTAGCCAGGTTCATATGTTGATCTGGCGGTTCACATTCCTTGTAGGATGAAGTGCGATCACTTTAGTGACCGCTGAACTTTTGAATCTTGTGGATTCATAGGGTCAGTTTTTTAATTTCTTGTAGGTGCAGGCGTGTGAAAAACCTTTAGCAGCAGTGTGGAAAGTGAAAGCATTGGTGATGGCGTGACGAGCCGCTCCGTCGTGCTTGTCTTGCACCTTTTCTTGCAGTTAGTGGAGAGGGGGCGGCTGGTAAGACTTGGCTTGGTGTGAGAGTGCTTTTTAAAAACACTCCCTCAGAGCTCAGTTGCTGGTGCGCTCTCATGTCCGAGACATCCATTCGTTTTGCCTTTTGGTATGTCTTCACCGTTCATTCTATTGCATTCACTCCACTTATCCTGCACTACTGACCTTGATAACTACACGTATTATGGTTTGTTTAGGTTCTTCTTATATTTCTCTTGATTATGGTGTGTTCACCTCCCTTGTTTGTCATAGACATGCATTTTTATTTTGATAGGCAGAAAACTTTCATCTGATCCATCCATCCATCCACTCTCTACCATTTACCCAGGTTTGAGTTGCAGGAGCAGTCAAAGCCGACATGCGCAGACCTCTGTCTCTCTAACAATTCTTCCAGCTCTTATGAGACAAAACTAAACAAGTGTCTTCTCCCAGCACCTTGCCTAGAATGTGCTGGTCAGATGGCTGAATCACCTCAACTGGCTCCTTTTGATCTGCGCTCCTCATCCTATATCTAATGCAGTGCCCAGAGATTCTTCAGAGGAAGCTAACTTCTTCCACTTGTAAATACAGGCTGTTTTGGTCACAACTTAAAGCTCTTGACCGTAGGTGAGGCTAGGAATGTAGGTCACTTTCAGGCTCAGCTCTGTTTTCACCACAACACATCACTATGGAGTCAGTCCGTGAGTCTTTCATTCGACTGTCCCTCATTTGTGAACAAGATCCCAAGATACTTTAACTCCTCCACTTGGGCAACAACTCATCCCTAACCCTGAGTGGGCACTCTACTATTTTCAGGCTGAGGACCATGATCTTGAGTTTGGAGGTGCTCTTTCTTGTTCCTTTTGTTTTATACTCGTGAAACAAACTCTTCCATGCATGTGGGTCAGTTTGAAGTCTTGTTGGCAGAGTTGGGTCCAAATCAGGCAGAGAAATGATTTCAGACCTGGAGCAATGTCTGGCTGTGTGTCTGAGGTAAAAAAAAAAAAAAAAAAAAAGTATTATTTTACTATTTGTATATCCAGTACTGGTGCATGTTTGAAACTACAAGTGCAATGCAGTGATCTCATTGGTCAGATCTGCTTATTTGCATGCTATAAGATAGAAAAATCGAGCTTGGTGTGAAAAAATAAATGTCACAGATTTTTGAGTGAAATTACACCATGGTTATAAGCAGCTCCATAAAGAATGGGTGAGTCTGAAAAATGTATTTAACGAAATAGTTACAGATTTTACAAGTCCGGTGTGCAAAGGCTCAGTCTCACTTATTCTCACTTAGTTCATTTCCGTCACGTTCATATTAAACTTAAAGTCAGAACCAAGGAAAACTTTTCTCCAGTAGCTGGTTTATTAAGCTTTTACTGCAAACATGAAGTACAAATAATGGAAGCCATTACTGATGAGATCTTTTTTTAAGCGATTCAGATTCAATAAAATGATATTGAACCCCAGCTGCAAAAACGAATGCACTCTGCTGCTGCTGTTAGGGTTTGCTGCCTTATCTCACTCTGCTGCACCATCAGTGCTGCTGATCTAATATGGAGTGCACGGCAGATGTATTTGGAAGCTTTTATTAAGCGAAGATGGGCATTTTGATTTCTCTGTTAGTGCTGATGTGGGAGCTGAGTGTTCTCATGTGGAAAGTGGCTGATGCATCTTAAGAGAAAAGAAGGATGAGTTGAAGATAAAAGACAATGCACAGAATCTGATTTAAAGAATAAGATTAGGCGGTGTATGGAGACCTGGTTGGGCCCGACTGGACAGTTGCAATAAGAGGAATGTGTGCTATTTCCACACCGCTGCTGTCATCTGTCAAGAGGCAGAAACTGTCAAAGAGGCTGTCGGTGCGCGCGCCTGTCTGTATGTGTGTGTGTGTTTCTCTGTGCCTGTGCATGCTTGAGAGCAGTGAGTAGGAGTAACGCCGAGGGGAAGAACAATTACTACACACCTACCAGCCACAATTGCAGCTTACATGAGTGCGGAACAAGCTGCTAAAAACAGTGTAGATGCTCTTATTGCAGTCAGCCACAGTGCTGCCTGTTACAGGGCAGACCACCATAAGGACACGCTCCTCTTCTGAACGCATGTCAATCATCATGAGAACCGAGGAGAAGAAAAGCGAATGTGGTTTGTGTGTTTTATTGTAAACATGAGAATTTTGAATTTGAATATAAACCATTTGGAGGTCATTTTTTTCCTGTGTGTCACCTAATTTTGAAACATCAACTCTCCCTTACATCATTCTCCACAGTCCAGCATGGGCTGTGCTGTCAACTTGTGTTAGTTCTCCTTAAGTAGCCTGTTGTGGGAATGGGTTCTGGCATCCTCATGTTTATGTGGTTGCTATTGTTACATGGAGCCCAACCTAGTGCACTGAACTGCTGTAGACATCCCCTCCATTGTCTCACTGAAAACTTGGTGAAAATCAGGAAATGTTTCACTGTCTCTGTTTGCTGTTGTTCTCTATCATGGTTCTGTTCAAGAGTGTTACTCTCAACTCTCAAGCTCATGAACCTATAACCAGCGAAAAATCAGGATAACCACAGGACTGACCTACCAGCCACTTTCTTTTTCAATAGAGAAGCTCTGTTACAAATTCTGTGTCAAGATAACTGATGTGAAAATAATTTCAAAGAGAGAACATTGGTATAGTTTGTTAATTAATTGGCCCCTGGCCCACTGTCATGTTCACTCAGCGGCCACTTTATTGGATGCATCTTGCTAGTACCAGCTTGGACCCTCTTTTGGTTTCAATAAGCTCCTCATTTCTTCTCCAGTAGCGTCCAGAAGTTTCATACAGTGAACTGAGGCCTTAATTCTTTGTGGCATAGATTCAACAAGGTGCTGGAAACATTCCTCAGAGATTTTGGTATTGACATGATAGGATCACATGATCGATGCAGATTTGTCAGCTGGACATCCATGGAGCTAATCCCCCGCTACACCACATCCCAAAGGTGCTCTGTTGGATTGAGATCTGGTGAATGTGGAGGCCATTTGAGCACAGTGAACTCACACTCATATTCCAGAAACTAGTTATACTTTTAAATATATATTTTTTATATTTTCCAATGAAAGCCACATGATTCAGCTCTAATCTCTTTTGCAGTAGGGTTTCGCGTCAGACAGTAACTGGGGTCCTTCTGTCTGTCGTGTATTATTCAAGGCCCCGGGCAGTTTTCAGCTTCATTAGGTGCATTCGTAAATATATTTTATAGCTCTAATGTGCCCTTTAGCACTGCTGTATACATCCACAAGTATTAATTGTTGTGCTTTTTGAAATTTCTTTTTTTATATAGAATGTGATCACTGAGTTCAATAAAGAATTACATTGAGATTATGTAAGTGTGGATCACGAGTGGACTTGAAAAACAGCCTCAGTTATCTGTGGCATGAATAATTTGCATGTGATCTCTTTTTATGACCACTATGAAAATCTGGAGCAGACAAGACACATTTATATCCGGTCATAAGACTTTGCCACTAATCATAGCTGATTTTCTTTTAACTCACTGACCTAAATACTGCAAGGAAGGAGAGTGATCTGCAAACATGCTTCCTGTTTGGCTTCTTTTTGACCTGGGTTCTTCTTTTCCATTTTATTAAGATATTAAGAAATAAAGCTAAAAGCTAAACAGCTCTAAGGAACACTATCCATGAAGTAAAACTTAATCTTAACAAAGTACACACTGAAATTGGCCATTTTGCCCTGACCCATGCCAGCTGAGCTCATCACAGATGTATTGTTTTGCACATAGGACTTTTTTGACACACTGCAAGGCTGTGGATATCTTTCCATTGTCAATAATTATCTTTTCATGATGATTTGAGCAACCATGTCACAATCATATGATGTGTTATTCTAACAGAGGGATCGTGGTTTTTTCATTGATTGTGTCATTGTTTCTGGTAACTCGGTAAAACCAAGAATTTTCCCTCAATCTTCTGACGGCTGTTTAAGAATAGCATGGAATTAATTTGTCTTACACACTTTGGTCAGTATGGGTCTTATAAAGTGACTGTACCACAAGAGTAGTCGACACTCAACTCATACGGTGTATTTTTATGTTAAAAACACAAAAATAGCAAGTGATTATAGTGCTTATATACTTTAAATTAAATATATCTAATCAGAATCTGATTCTGATTATAAATTTGCCTTTTGTGACATGATTGACTGGGGCTCTTCATGCTCCCTGGGCTCTGTTTTTCAGGCTTTAGAAAATCTAACTCAACATGAGAGACTTTAACCATTCAAAGGTCTTTTCACACCATCTTAGTTGGTAAAAAAATACAACAAAAAGAGCAGGAAGGTCCAAGTAGACAGGACCTTTACCTGTGAAAGTAGGGTCACCCATACGTATATGAATTGCATGACAAAGCGTTAATAAGTCTGTTGGTTAACAGTGAGTAAGTAGTGGTTCCATAGTGTAGTGGAGCAGGGTGTCACAAACTAGTGCGATCCCCCCAGTGCTGGATGAACAGGAGGGAAAAAATCAAACATGGATCCATTCATCGATATTGATGCTCCCTTGGGAAATAAGCAGCTTTACCTGTTAACAGTAAACATATGCATCTTAATATAAAGTGCTAATCATGATAAGTTAAGTATGTCTCTCATACAACCAGTAACAGCACATGGCTTGTGACCTTTTTGCTGACCCATAGAGCCGGTGATGACCCGTCTGGTTACAGGGCTTGAAGACTGGAAAACGATGCGTGTGAGCCCGAGAAGGGGAAGATTCAGACTCGGTGACCTTTCTGTTGGAAATGTTCGGGATCACGTGATGTCTGTGAAAACTTCAGCACAGGGGCAGTTACTCATCCGTACATTCTTGGCTACTAATGCAGGGAAAAAAGGCTAAGCACGCAAGTTTGAACTGTTATGATGATGTATTGATTATAACTGGAGCAGCAGCCCCCTGAGTCATAATATAAAATGGCTGAGTGGTGTTGCTTTGGTAATCTGTGTGGCTGAGCCTAGGGTTGAGCGTGGAGCGTTTGTATATAACCTAATTTGATTTTTTGAAAAAATGGAAATACACACTCACAAACTTCTAGATGTATAGTGCATCTGATGCCCAGGGCCGGCTGCACAGTGATATTTGGCCTTATAATCATATCACATTACTCTGAGTTTTCCACATGCTACAAAACACACACAGCAGGGGGATTGTTAACCAAAACAGATTTGATCTTCTCAGACAATTTGTCCCATTCTCCGGTCTAGTCGAGCTCTTTCAGCCAGAGTAGGAGGGATGGAGGAGTGTTTTGCGCATTTCAGACGTAGGTTGTCCGCGGGGTCTCTTTGCTCCACAATTACCACTTTATGAGGATACTTAACTGCAGCCAAGAATCGAGAACAACAGAGGCAGAGAGTGTGAAGATGTCTGGTGGGCTGCTATCTGTTCACTCTTGTGCCTTTACTTTTCTTTGCCGTTTGCCACTAAACACTCCCGTTTGTGTCTTTGTTTCTCTTAGAAGCAGACTCGTCACAACTTTCTTTGCGCTCCTTTAACCCTCCACAGACCCTTTTCCACGGGTTCAGCATTACACTCAATGAAAAATGTCACACATTTAAGTCAACAAAGCAGTCCTTGTAGTGGCTGTTTTGGGGCTATCACGGGATGGAGTTTGTCATGGATACCAGTTACAATTTTTCTGTGCTCTCCAGTAGGGCTGGGCCATATTATACCGTTCACGGTAATACCGGTATAATGTTAGGCAACGATAGGAAAATGAAATATCGCGATAGAATGGGAGTAAAACGCGCATGCGCAGTGCCTTTGTTTTCATACGCACATGGCCGATTGTTGAGTGAAACAGATGAACCAGAATTGGTTTGTAAAAATGGTGCAACTTCCGTGATGTGGAACTGGTTTGGTGTTTGTCAGTCAGATACACAACAAAGCACATTTTTTTGCAGAACATGCAAGCGGCCGTTGTTATTGTCATATTTGTCGGACTAAGATGCTCTTAAATCTGGGAGTAATCTAGGTCCTAAACTCCGTATACTTCAGGTCAAACAACACTGCAGCATCACTTAGAGTTAAAAACTGTCTAAATTCTTTCATCTTTAATAAAACGATCAGCATTGCTGCTTTACCAGGTGTAACTATGAAGTTTAACTTCCAGGCATCCATGAAAACAAAAGTTATTACATTTAACGGAGTTAGAAGTTAGCAGGAAGCTAGCGGAAGTTAGCTCGCTAGTTTCGCTAGTTACCTAAGCATGATATTGCATGTTCTGACTGAGAGATTTCTGAAAAAAATCAAACGTACAGCTCTGCTATCACTTCCAACATAAATGAAGACAGGAAACTAAACAGCAGTGACGTTTGTAGGGTTACTGAAGTTGGGCTAGCTGGTATATAATGATGTGCTACGTGATCGCTAGCGACACAGCTATGTTAGCATAACATAAACAGTGAAGCTGGAGGACGAACACTAACACTTTTCCACTTATAAAAGTTAACGTGAAGGTTCTTCATGGTTAGAAACAAATGCAATCGCATGGCAGGATGCTGTAAACGGACCAAACTTCAGTCAGGAGAACAACTGAGATAATCCATCCACAATACGAGGTTAGTCATTAATATACTGCAACAACATGGGAATAGAGCAGCTGCCAGAGAATTCAACATTAATGAATCAATGGTACAGAAGTGGAGGAAGCAAGAAGAATGAGTTTAATAAAGTTTGATTTATCTGACTGCTTTGTTTCGCTTAATGTGCCTTATAATCCCGTGCACCTTATGGTCTGAAAAATGCGTACTGCACACTGCAGTTTAATGTTGCAAAGCACCTCTTTTTAACTTCAGTGGATATTATACATGGTTATGCTCAGGATATGTCAGCCCATTTCTACTGGAAATGCCTTTTGGTTAAACTTTCAGCAAGGAATTTGCATTTGCACTGTTACATTTTTATAAAGCTTTAATGTACATAAAAACCAGCTTCTTGTTTAAGTGAAAATAAATGGAAGGTTGTCTTTTTGCGCTAGTAATGTTGTGGAGTTGTATTTTGTCTCGCATCAATTATATCGTCGGTTATATCGTTATCGCAAATTTTCAAATATATATCGTGATAAATATTTTTGGCCATATCGCCCTGCTCTACTCTCCAGGCATGACAAACCTTTAAAGTTGTAGAGTTGTTTTTTTTTTTTTAACAGGGTCAACAATGAACTTTTAGTCTGATTTCACAGAAGTGGCTTGACATTTTTAGGCTTGTTTGCTATCTTGCAAAGACTTGGATAAGAGGGCTGATACAACTTTGTCTGTCTAGGCAATATGAAACCACTTCTATCGTAGGCTAGAAACAAAGGAAACAGTCTAATATTTACTAATTAACATGATGTACTGCTTTTTTTGTTTTTATTTTTTGTTTAATCTGTGTGGAAAACCAAAGTGTAAAAGAAGAAGACTTTTTTAAGTGGTTGCACTTATTTTCTGGAGTCTAGTTGCTGTGCCGTGTCTGGAGTTCAGTAGTTGCTGCAGGAGTAAAGTATTAGATTTAGAGATTTGATCACAGAATCTAGTAATGTGATTAAAGGATCCCAAAAATGAGCAAAGTACAGTATACTCATTTTTATTAGATGGCTGAGTATGTATCAGTCTTTCTGCCAAGTAAGAATACATTAAGACTGAATCAAATATATTTAAACATTTCCGATACATCAATTTTCCTAATCGTTCAGTCACTCCAGAGTTAAAAACAGAACTGCAACCTTCTTATGGCTGTGTTAAATTGGTGATTGCTTGGTGGTTGCATTCACTTTTCTCATATTCATCAACTGTAGCTGAGGCAGCTAGTTGATCGCCCACTGGTTGAGCGTGCAACACCCTAAATCTGTAGGTTCCAACATGTTGGCAATCTGTCTGAGTCAGTCCATAACATCTCTTTTTGAACAAGTCTTTCCAATAGAGGACTTTCCTCAACTGGTTGCCAACTGGTTGCATTCTGGTCATATTCCGATCAACTATGTAATTTTGCAGATAAATCTCCATCGTGCAGTAACTGCATTGCTGTTTTTGGAGGAATTTCTAAATTTTAATTTCAGATCCGCGAGGTTCTGGCTGATTTCTGTGGAAAACAGAACAACTGACAAATTATCACAAATAGATTGAGGTAAAGTTGGCAGTTCCATGCATTCAGTCGCAAACTGATAAAAGTCCTGATGCACCAAAGTCACTTTGAAGACGGCATCTGACTGCGATAGTTGGAGAGCTGGTCCTGGTCTTGAATGCATCAATTTCAAAGGTAAATCACGTGCACAGCACATCATCTCAGTTGGTTTGGTCATGCAGTGGTTTAAAACCTCTGTTTCCTCACATGTAACTACAGCAAAAGTCATCTATCTGAAGATACCATAAAGAAAAAAAGACTGAAAATAGAGTTTCAAGATGGCGCCAGTGTGTGTGGCTCGCCGTCTGGCTCTTCCTCTGTTGTGTTTGCTTATGTTGTTTTTTATTGCTAGAGTCAACTCTCTTTTAATGTACAATCGCCAAAAACTTTTGGACCTCCGACTAGTTGCCAGTGATCTTACCAATACAACTTATAATGGACATAAGGCGTTACCTCCATTCCTGTCTGGGATACCAGCTAACCTCTGTCGGACCCCGGCCCCAGCCTCACGGCGAAAGCGTTTCAGACGCCGGGGCAAACGTAGCGGTCTACTCGTGAAACTTAAGGCGTACTTGGTGCGCTCTTCTCCGGCTCTCTGGAACGAACGTGGATCGGTACCTTGTCATGCCTTTTCTCCGTGCTCTCTGGAGCCCATCGATGCCTGGCTGGTGCCCGTTGTTGGCTCGGATCAGATGTCCCAGCCACGAAAGATTTCCCCTCATCTTCGTCAGCACGGTGCGAACCTACAGAACCTGCGGCCGCTGCGTCGGGTCTCGCTGTCAGCCACGAACACGCTGACCTCCACCAGGTTTGGATTGGTGAACACTAGATCGCTGAGTAATAAAACTTTTATTTTAAGGGATTTATTTACGACCCAAGGACTGGATTTCCTCTGTATAACTGAGACATGGTTGAGGGCCGGTGAGTCCAGCGCTTTTACAGATCTCTTACCTGATGACTGCTGCTTCTTAAACTCTCCTCGAATATCAGGCAGAGGAGGAGGACTAGCGGTTGTTTTTAAGAAGCAGTATAAATGTAAACCACTGCCATTATTAACCTCACCTAGTAGCTTTGAACTGAGCATGTTTGAGCTAGGTCGGTCTCACACAGTGCTCTGTGCTGTGGTTTACAGACCCCCAAAATACAATAAGAACTTCTTAAATGACTTTTCTGATCTGTTGGCTGAAATTATGCCAAAATATGATCATGTCCTTATTATTGGGGACTTCAATATTCATGTGTGCTGCCCTGACAAGCCAATGGCAAAGGACTTTTTAAATCTTATTGACTCTTTTGATCTTGTGCAACCTGTGTCTGTGCCTACACAAAAATATGGGCACACGTTGGATCTTGTTTTAACTCACAATTTACCTGTCTCTAACTTAGAGGTTTGTGATGTTGTATGGTCAGACCATAGGCCTGTCCTGTTTGAGGTTTTCCTTCCTTGTACTAAAGTTAATCTTCCTCCTGTTGCTGCTAGGAGCTGTCGTATTTTTAACCCTTCCTCTGCTGGACAGTTCTCTATTGTTTTTAATCAGAACGGCGGCCTTCCTGATTTCATATGCAATGATACAGAAGAACTGAGTACGTGGTTTTATTCTGTCTGCCAAACTGCTTTAGATTCAGTGGCCCCCTTTAAGCTTAAGCAAGTTAAAGCCAAATCTGAACCCTGGCTGAATGAAGACACCCGGGCTGCCAGAAGAAAGTGCAGGAGAGCTGAACGTAAATGGAAGAAGGATCAACTTCAGGTGTCATACCAAATGTTACAAGATTACTGGAATTCTTACCAGAAAACTGTAAAAGATGCTAAGAGGAAACATTTCGCTACTATTATTCAGGCAAATTGTCGTAAGCCTCATGTCTTATTTAAGACTATTGACATGGTCCTTCATGCTCCACAGTCTTCTGTCGAGTCTTCTCAGGAAATTTGTGAAAACTTCCTACACTTTTTTATTGATAAAGTGCTATCTGTCAAAGCACAGACTTCCCAGTCCGTTCCCGACCCTTCTACCCCTGTCCCTAGTTCTGCTGTCTTTGACAGGTTCGAGCCAGTTTCCATGCTCTGCCTGCAGGAGTTGGTTGCTCACATGAAGCCCTCAGGTTCCCCTTATGATGCTCTCCCTCCTCGATTTTTCAAAGAGGTTTTTCTCACTATAGCATCAGCTGTACAATCCATTGTAAATAGTAGTCTGTCCTCTGGTGTTGTACCTGTCAATCTCAAACATGCAGTGATTCAGCCTCTACTCAAAAAACCTGCTCTTGATCCTGATATTATTGCGAATTACAGACCTATTTCCAAACTGCCTTTTATCTCAAAGATTCTTGAAAAGGTAGTTTACAAGCAATTAATGTCCTTCCTAGAAGAACACAGTATTTTAGAAGTTTTCCAATCTGGTTTTAAAGCTTTACATAGTACTGAATCTGCCCTTTTAAGAGTTTTTAATGATGTGTTTTTGGCAAATGACTCAGGTGACTGTGTTATTATTGTGCTGTTAGATTTAACTGCTGCTTTTGATACAGTGGATCATAATATTTTAATTTCCCGTTTAGAGCAGTTGGTGGGTATGCGGAGTACCGCACTGCAGTGGCTCAGATCCTATTTGGCAGAGCGAACTTTCTCTGTGAAACTAGGGGAGTTTGTATCCTCTACTGCTTCTCTTCAATGTGGGGTTCCACAGGGTTCAGTTTTAGGCCCGCTTCTTTTCTCTCTATATCTCCTACCCCTTGGGTCTATTTTCAGGAAACATGGGATTTCTTTCCACTGCTACGCCGATGACTCCCAGATTTATTTCCCACTTAAAAAGATAAATGGCTTCTCAGTAGACCCGCTGCTCAGATGCCTTGATGAAATAAGGACTTGGATGGCTTTGAACTTTTTACATTTTAATGAACAGAAAACAGAAGTGATGGTTTTTGGTGGCGCTTCTGAGGCCACTATTATAGATCTTGGTTCACTGGCACAGTATGTTAAACCAGTCATCACTAATCTGGGAGTTAAAATAGAGGCAAATCTTAAACTTGAAAGCCAGGTCAGAGCTGTTGTAAGATCTAGCTTTTTTCATTTGAGGGAATTAGCCAAAATAAAGCCTATCTTATCGAAACAGCATTTTCAGACAGTAATCCATGCCTTTGTTACTTCTAGGCTGGATTATTGTAACGCACTTTATTTTGGGGTTAGTGATGCGTCCATTAGGCACCTGCAGGTTGTGCAAAATGCTGCAGCACGTCTTTTAACTGGAACAAAAAAGTTTGAGCACATTACCCCTATTTTAATTTCACTCCACTGGCTACCTGTACATTTTAGGATTGTTTTTAAAATTCTCTTATTTGCTTTTAAATCTCTTAATGGCCTGGCCCCCCCCTACCTCTCGGAGCTACTACAACCATATACACCTGCCCGTTCCCTTAGGTCCGCCAATCAGCAACTCCTTAAGGTACCGAAAACTAAGTATAAACTTAAAGGTGATCGTGCTTTTGCTGTAGCTGCTCCAAAGTTGTGGAATGATCTGCCCTTGCATGTTAGGCAGGCCTCTTCTCTCTCTGAATTTAAAGTCTTCTTAAAACATATTTATTCGCTGAAGCCTTTGGCATTGATTAGAGGGGTTGACTCAATTTGTTTTAACATGTTTCAATTTATTGTATCTATTTATTTTATTGTATCTCATTTTAATTTTCTTTACGTATGCTATTAACATGTACAGCACTTTGTGAAACTCTGGTTTTATGTTAAAGTGCTTTAGAAATAAAGTTGGTATGGTATGGTATATATAATAATAAAAAGATCCCGTACAACCCACACAGCCCCAATCGTCTTCTCCCTCCGATGTTCCCACTTTGCAAATCTTTTACAAAAAATATCTTGTATTGTCTAAATGTAATAGCAGCTGTGTTAATAGCGACAGTTTCCTTGTCATTTGGAACATTTACAGGCTTAATTGACGCTTTGAGAAGTAAAAGAGTGAGAAGAGAGCACCATTATACCATGTGTCAAAGTTTACATCTTAAAATATGGTTTTTCTTCAGTGCAGTCAAGCTAATAAAAGAGCTTCTTTTGATGTCTTGGCACATTACGAGTGCGTCATCATTCAGTCTTGCACTGCTTGGTCGACACAGTTTTTATACTCCATTAACATTTGACCCACTTATGTGTAATAATTGCGTTTATAAATTTCTTATATCTTTTTACTTTTCTTTTTCTTCTTTTTTGAAGCACTGCACCCTGCTTCTTTCTTTTTTCCCCTTCTGCTTTGTCTTGGTAGACAGTGTGAGAAAAATGTCTATCTACACCCATCTGGATCCCTACTCTCTCGACCGACTGCTCATCTGTGATAACATGAGCTCCATGCCCTCCGAACATAATAACCTAATAGTCCATGCTGCTTCTGTCACTTTGTCTTACAGAGCAGGACCGGGGAGAGGGACTGATTCAGACGGTGTGAGAGAGCGATACAGTAGATAGATAAAGACTAGAGGAAATAACTTTCCCTTTTTCCTCTCCGTTATTTACAGTTGTGGAGGGGTGGGTGTGTGTGCCTGGATTGCAAAGCTGCTTAGTGGTATGATTCAGTTTGGGGATTTGAATCTGCTCTCACCCCCACTTCAAGCACTAGAGTGGAGGCGGACAAAGGGTGAGATAGAGGGGGAGTGTGTGCATGTGCGCGAGAGCGAGGAACGGCGTAGGAGACGCTCAATCTGGTACAGCTCCATGTGAAAATGACCTACTTCCTGTCAGCTCGCTCTCAAATGGATTGCTGTTTTCTGATGTGTGGAAGAGTGGGGGAGATTTTTCTCTGTGGGGTCTGAGGGGGGTAAGGGGGTGGAAGAGTTTGGCGTGGAACGGTTAAATGAAGTAAATAAGTAGGTGGCTCTTGGGACCTTAAGGGTAGGATAAAATAAATGTCATGTTAGTGAAATTCTGCATGCATGCATGCATGCATGCATGGCGAGCATAGTGTGTGCTCACCTGTGCATACATTGTCTGTTGGCTCATGCTATAAAACATGTGATGTGCTGCTCTCTCTCTGCTGTGTTAATTACCCCCAAAGACGGCTCGATGAGAGTTGACTATCAAAAAGCCAATATTTGAGGGGGCAGGCCTCGCCAGATGCTCAGTGGTCGTGTGTGTGTCTGTGTGCCATCCCGCATATCCGACACACACACAGAGGGTTGTTTATGGACGTCATCTGCTTTTCAGCAGGAAAGTTTCTGTGGTTTTAATTTGGTTTTAAAGGAAATTCTCATGAGAACCACGAAAGCCTCATATCGTCTAAACCTGCTCTTTGATTTAGATACATCTATACTTTAGTAATTAATGTATAAAATCACAAACTATATAACACACTAACAGGATTCACATGATAATATAGATAAAGAACCTACATTTCATACTTTTTTATATACTTAAGCAGTTTCTAATAATATTTTATTTTAAAACGTAGTGCACAAGTCTCAAGCCACCCCGCATTACTTCGTATTTTGCTTCCAAGGAGCCTGACTTTCTTCTAAATATTAAATAAGTTGTCTTGAGCAACAGTCTTTCTGAAGGTTTTTCAAAACATTTTCTTTGGACATTGGCCACTTGTTCACTCATTTTCAATCCAGTCCTTGTACCTGACAATTTTCAGAGGAATGTTTTTTTGTTTGTCTGTTTTTTGCACTGAATTAAGGCCTGCTGTACCTTAATTCAAGCATGAAAAAGGGGCCTAACTCAAGGGATGAATCAGTGTTGTGTCTACACTTATCACTTAGCAAAGAAACTATTTTAAATTGTACCTTTAGATCTTTAGCTTTTCTTTTTTCTATGAAAAAAATCAAAGGTAACACAGTTTTACAGAACAAATGTAGTTTTTGTTCCAACAAGGTGATTAAAAAGACCAGCTGATAACTTTACATATGTTGGAATGGTGTGCAGTGTGTCCTTAAAAAGTTTGAGGAAACTAGACAAGTGGGAAACAAATGAAGAACTGGCAGAAAAGCTATGTAGAGTAGATGAACAGTACCCAAGATTGATGTCCTTAAGAAACCAGAGCAAATCCACCAAAGACCTGACATAGAACCTGAGAGATGCATCTGGCCCCGTGAGTTCATCCATCTACTGTTCAACGGAGCCTAATCAGCAATGGTCTCAGTGGAAGGGCGGCTGGCAAGAAACCATTCAGAAGGAAAAGAAACAGGGAGGAAAGGCTGAGGTATGCCAAATTACACGAGAACCAGACTAAAAATTACTGGTACATCTGATGGAGTGATGAATCTAAATTTAAAGTTTGTGTTTCAAATGGTCAGCAAAATATTTGGAGGAGCTCAGAAGAGAGATACAAAATAAGTGTCCACAGCCTCCTCAGAGTCCAGACCTCTACATTACCGAAGCAGTGTGGGACCATTTTGAGAGAGAGCAGAGAAAACGTCCAAAGAAGAGCTTTGAAGGTCCTTCAAGAGGCCTGGAGAACTATTCCTGTAGACTACTTAAAGACAGTCCAAGAAAGTTTGCATAAGAGATTTCAGAGCTGTGCGTTGAATCTTCACTCCTCAGTATTGCTATAAAGTAATGACACCACTGATATTTAGATTGGTAGTCTTTAAGAGTCTATAGTATTTCACTATGACATCCTGAGTACAAAAAATGAAAGCTTGATTGCAAGACCAAGTGGTTTTTGTTTTCCCAAAAAGGCTTTTGGAAGCTGAAATGATGGACTGTGGAACGCCTGAAGAAACTGGAAACTTTACCCTGCTCCATTTGTTATGAGAGGTTGGAGAGACAGAAATGAAAGCAAAGCAAGCATGAATGTTGGCAGGGCATTCACTTTATTGAGAGACCTCTGGGACTTTTTGAAATGCATGGAAATCACCTGTTAAAAACTAATCTGACCATGTGACGTTGTGTGAGCTCCAGCAAAGACTTTTCACCAGTTAATAAATCTGTAATCAGGGATCAGAATTGGACCAAATTTAATCTTCATATTTAGGAAGGGAATTTGTGAATAATCCAAGGTTCAACAGCACACCCACCTGCAGGATAACATAAAATATGCAAGAGTAGAAAAGGCCACAAAAAAAAATATCTGTGGAACTTCCCGGCACACTCCTTCCCAGTCTCTTTGCTGCATTTAATCCCTGCTTTCAAAATGAAGTGGCAATTCAGTCAGTTAGTGTATTAATTTGGGTCATGAGTAATGTCTCTGGGATGGATTCATCGAACAGGTATGCGCTGTCAAAGCTTAATCCCCGTGACTCTGTCTGGCTGGTTGGAAGCTGAATTAAATTAATCCACCGTCATAACCCTGCCCCTCTCTATCACTCACATGCTATTTCATTTTCCCTGCACGCTGTGTTTTCCAGTGCCCGAGGACCTGTCTTTAGAGGAAAGAGATGAGCTGTCAAACATACGGCGTAGGAAAAAAGAGCTTCTGGATGATATTGAAGTGAGTAACAGTGGAATCAATGTTATTTGAGTAATCTGATCAAACACTTCTAAATGAATGATTCGGAGCAAGCCTCAAACTAATAAACACGGTTGTTGATGTGCGTTGCATGTCTGAAAAGTCCTCTGGTGCAGTGCAGAACAATGAACCTTATTTCATTTGTTTTCAGATCTTATATTGTTACATTTACTTATATTAGTTTGCTGTTGCCTTTTGTCATGAAATGACATATGTCTTCGTCATATTAAGCAAGCCTTTCACTATTATATATATTTAACTAATAAAATCATAGACTGTGTTTGCAGATCATTCAAGAGCTGCACTGTGTCGTCTCAGGAGCTATAAACTTGACTTTATGAAACAAGCGACTCTGTCCTTCGATTTCAGCGGCTGAAGTTTGAGATTGCAGAGGTAATGACTGAGATCGAGCAGCTAACCTGTGTGGGGGAGAGGTGAGTTTTGATGGTTTTTCTTTTCTTTTTTTTTTTTACATGTTGTGTGATTATTTTCATTATGAATTGTGTGCTTATGATAGCATTTTCTTGGCTCTTAGTTTTGTCTGTAAGCTGTCGTTGAATAGGCAATAAAATCTAAAAGTAAATAATAATAATGCTCATTGGTGTTTTTATAGGACCAAGATAACATGAAGTTTTATCTTTTTTTTTTCTTTACATAAATTCATGTAAAAAGTATTAATTTTAAATTATATCAAATGGACTAAAGAAGTAAAAAGCGAACATTTAAATAGCTGGTACCAGCAGTTCCTCAAATGCTAAATTAAGCTTCAGTCACACAGTCATAGAAAGTGGTCGGTGCCCCCGATTGCTAAGGAAATGTGTATATCCTGAATAGTTGTTGAGTGGTTGCTAGCTGATGCTAGGTGAAATCTGTTGCAAAGAGGGTGGTGCTCCACCAAAAACCTCTTTGTGATTGCTTTGTTTATGAGCAGATTGCCGCGTCCCTCTGTAGTTTACATGGAAATCGCCAACTTGTCTGCAAACACTCAGTTTACTCTCCGAGCGATTGTGAAGCTGTGAAACTGGAAAAACTGAAACATTCACCTTCAAAGTTGTGCCTTAGTTAACCAAGTTAACCAATGTATTTCATCAACCAGTAGCAGAATGCACTCTTTTCCCCAGTGACCAGTGGTCCCTAGATGGTCACTAATTGGTCTCTAGGCCTTAATTAGCAGGATAGCTAATAGTGTTGGAGATTTAAATGAAGTCAAGTCAAAAAGTAGTAGTGTTGCATGTTTGGATGGCTTCAATGAACCGCCAAGAGATCAGCTCATTAGTTTTTGTTTGCTTTGGCTCTGCTACTCTTTTAACAGTTACCTTTGCAGTGAGACTCACACCTTTGTGTGTGTATGTTAACATGTTAATACCCCATTGTTTGAGGAGAAAAGCAGGACAGTCCCTCGACTTAACATTAACCAAACAGTCTGCATTTGATTGGTTGCTGAGGTGGGGCGAGGTCGTGTCAGGCTGTTGTGTGTCTCAGGCGCAGCTGGCAAAGGGGCTCCAGCTATTTTTGGGCATACGTAAGGCTTAGGGAGCGTTCAAAGACACGCAAAGGTGGAGATTTCCCCGAGGAGTGAGAGCAAAAAGGGTTTCCAGCATTAATAGGGACAATGTACGTCCAGTTAGCTAAGATGAATTAAAGAAAAGGGACAAGATACACTCAAGTGAGCAGTAACAGCTGATGCACAATCACATGTTGTGAACGAAATTCAACTCGACACAAAGTGACCTACTAAACACACGCAGCAGCCGGGGAGCAAAATTGGACTCGGCTGTCATGTGAAGGATGTTTTCTGGGTTTTTTATTCTTTTGGTTTTTGTCACAGCAAAACCACACAAAGAAACAAGCAGATTGCCATGGGAAGGAAAAAGTTCAACATGGACCCAAAGAAGGTCAGAGGAGATCCACAGCTCTGGAGTTTAAATTTAAATCATTCATTGAAACTGAGTAAAATACCTATTTGTACTGCGCTTGCTCTCTCTTTAAAAACAGGGAATCCAGTTTCTTTTGGAGAATGATCTTCTCCAGAACACCCCAGAGGACATTGCACAGTTCCTCTACAAAGGAGAAGGGCTCAACAAAACAGTCATCGGGGACTATTTAGGGGAACGGTGAGCTCTCCAGTTTTCTCTCTGTTTTCCTTCCACCTTTCTTTTTCCTCTCCCCACATCCTTGTGAGATGTGCACTGCACGTGCTCAGACATCAGTGATAGAGCCCTGGGAAATTGGTGGTCTGGATTTATGGAGCACAATAGTGCCAGGAGACCGTGCCGCTGAAAGAGGGGGAAAAAAGTGTAGGGGACATGTGGTTCTTATCGAAGGGAAGTCAATGGGGATAGGATGTCAAAACAACAGGGGACATCACGCTGCCTGTCTCAGCCGGCACAGTGGCTCTCTGTCTGAGAGTGGCACTGTGACGTGGCTGCAGGACTTTGCTTTCCACCTTCAGTCACTGAGCATAGGAGTTCATCACTTCTTCTGCTTTTGTTTAAGCTGAACTACTCATCACATGTTTTGTTTTTTTTCTCCCCACCACCCCAGGGATGACTTCAACATTAAGGTCCTCCAGGCGTTTGTGGAGCTTCACGAGTTTGCAGACCTCAACCTCGTTCAAGCCTTGAGGTACTTAACAACTCATATTAGGAAGAAAGAATTAAAGCAGGCGACGGTGAGTGGGTACTACAGTGCAGATTGTAAAGTTTGTGAAGGGCAGGCTTGTTTTCAAGTATAAAAAACCAGCCAAAACAACATACGGGAGTTTGCAGCACGATAAGATGGTGTTTTACAAGTTTTATTGTTGCTTTGGTACTTTTCTTTTGCAAAGTAAACACCAGACGTGCACCGAGTTTTACAGACCAAACTGAAAGAAATCCGCCTTGGCTTCACTTCACATATTTGGTTTTCCCATTGTAAACTGTTGAAATATGACATTATATCACGGCTGTAAAAAATCTTGGCCTGACTGAAATTGTTCCCACACTTGAGCCAACCGACTGTTTGCAGGGAAGGTGGGGGTGGGGGGAGCGGTGTATCTGTCAGAGACCTTTCCCGGGATGCACCAATTGGCATTATAAAAATAATATTAGAACAATTAGGCTAGCTGATAATTTCTTTTTTAGATGGTTTGGTCATGTTGTCGTTTGTGATGTGATTTGCAAATTTGTAAGTTGGTCAGGTTGTTGTTGAATTCGCAAAACACTTTTCATATGGGATTGGATATTGCTGAGATGTTATTGATGTAGTGCTTTTCTCTAAATTGCCAATAAGAATCAAGTTGGAGGAGAGCATAACGACCAACCATGCAAAGCGGTCCACAAGGAGACCGCTGCTCTGCACATCCAAGCAAAAACTGATCCAGGTTTAAGCTCAGATGAGGCCTCTGCTTTGTCACACTTGTTGCACTAGCACTGTGGCCGTGACGAGATCAAGTGGAGGCACAACGATGCTACTTTTGATCTCTTGTTATGTGCGGGCACTGTCACACGTATATTCATTGTTACCTACTTTGGAATTACATATAATTAACTAATTGGCAAATTCTGGGACAAAACGTATTTTACACGTTATATTTTTATGCTGATTTACATTAACATGTGTTGTCACCATTAAATAAATATTTTTTCATGCGACTGATAACAGAGGAGCCGGTGTGCACACCTCTTATATGTCAACAATGTGTCATGCAAACCTGCGCATCAAGTTAGGTGATCAGTGTATCAGATTCCTGCCTAAAGCTGTGTTCAAAGTGCTAAAAAATAGAGTATTTTCCAATGCACAGCTTTAAAAGTTTGCTCTAACTTCTAGTTGTTTGGTTTGTCGGGTGTCCCATGAAAGACAAGAGTGTTCTTTGTGCTGTTTTTTTTTTTTTTGTTTTTTTTTTGCAGAAATATCAAAATCTAATCTAACACTAGAAAAACAAAACTGCCTCTTGGCAAAGACGTCTTCATTTATGCCATAAACACACCCTCCTAATATAAAGAAATGTCTGTGCCGTGTAATACTGTTTTGTAATTCACAGGGAAAAACACAGATACTGTTACAAACATTCACATCAATATTTCATGACACATCATTACATTTTTCCTCTCGCTCTCTGCTGTTGCAGGCAGTTTCTGTGGAGCTTCAGACTTCCCGGCGAAGCCCAGAAGATTGATCGTATGATGGAGGCTTTTGCCTCCAGGTACTGCCAATGCAATCCCGGCGTCTTCCAGTCCACAGGTACCACACACACGTACACACATACACACACGTTTGCACCGCAGCAGATATATGAGTCAGACTCAGCCAGACAGTCCAGGACGGATAACATGCTCTGCCCACCAGACCACCCGGATTCAAATCAATGCCTCTGTCTGTCTGTCGTCTCTCACCGGACAGCTGGACCTGTATAAATCTTTACCTTGTGGCTACATGCGGAGATTTCACGACTGCGTAGGGGTGCAGCTTCAGAATATTTGTTCATTATTTCAGCCTCTCTGTGAACTTGAGTGGACCTGAAGTCCAATTACAGTTTTCCACTGAAGTTGGCAAGTTGCTCATTACCTGTGTGATCAGCATTCGTGTCTCCAGCAGTGATAATGAAATTGATCACCGGTCAATAGCGGTCATTAGCGCCGTCTTGGCTTGTTGCACATAGCCTTCCTGCTCACGTGTTAGTGTTAAGGAGGATGCAGGTGACGGCTCGGGTTGTGAATATTGATGTGGTGCAGTGGTGAAACACCCAGACTTGGTTATTGGTCATCCCTCAAGAGTGGTGCACACTGGGTTATAAATTACATGCAGAGGATGTTGTCTGGGGCTCTTAGTGTGTGGATGGATGAAACCGAGTCGTAAGAGCAGGAACACACTGTGTCAGAAGATGGGCTTTTCTGTTGATTAAATTCTCCATTTTATCAGGTTTTCCTTCAATCTGTGGTGTGAAAATGTGCTACAAGATGTTTCTAATTCCCTTTTATGGCAAATAAGTTGAATGGCCTACTATTTTTATCACATCCACACTAATCTATAACCTCCACACACACATGTGGAGTGTGCATGTGCTGTATTTGGTTGTTTCCCTGTGACACTGTGTGTAATTACCTCCACAGACACATGCTACGTTCTATCTTTTGCCATTATCATGCTGAACACCAGCCTGCATAATCCCAACGTCAGAGACAAGCCCCCAGTGGAGCGCTTCATCTCCATGAACAGAGGAATCAATGAAGGGGGAGATCTCCCAGAGGAGCTACTCAGGGTGAGAGCTTTGACTTGATTACTTCGTCAGGTTTGATGAATTTATCCTATGTGGTATGCATTTGAAACACTATGGAGGTAAAAGCGGAGGGATTAAATTAAATGTTTGGGGTTTTCTCAATGTGGCAGACAAAAAGGAAACTTATAGGTTCTCTTATAGGTCTCCTCTGTGAAAAGCAGAGTCATGCCTCCCTAATTGAGACATTGCAGCTCAGGATAATGATGAACTTTAATAAGAAAAAGACGAAAAACAAGTCGATCGACTCGCATGCGAGAGGCTGTCGTGTCTGCCAAAGTGCTCCTTCAGTACAAAAAGGAACCTTGTTAAAAAATCTTCGAGGTCCCAGAGTCACTGATGTATGAATCTTTGTCTGAAAATTGATTTCTCAGTGTCACGTTTAATGCACCGGTAGTTGAAGGCTTGAATGTTTTTGCACGTGAGTTAGAAGTGTGTGTGTGTGTTTTCATCTAAGCGTAAACGTTTTTCTGCTTTTTCTTTCTCTGTGCAGAATCTATACGACAGCATCAAGAGCGAACCCTTTAAGATCCCCGAGGACGACGGGAACGACCTGACGCACACCTTCTTCAACCCAGACAGAGAAGGCTGGCTGCTTAAATTAGGTTAGTCTGAGTCTCACACGCTCAGGTTCTGGGGGAATGCAAAACATCCGGCTTGACTTTATTTAGGAACTCCTGCTTTCTTTCTTTTTGGTCTGCAACTATAGAATTAGACTCATGAGAACTTAAACTGCGTGGTAACTGTTGCTCGTGCACTCTCCTTTGATCATAAAACATTAACTGAAAGATAGATAAAACCTTGCAAACACACCCATATGATAAAAATAGAACAGCAAACATTCAACTTTTATATACAAGTCGTGTATCTTACAGTTTATACATGGGAGTGTATTCATGATCCATTTCATTGAAGGTCTGGTCGCGTTTGTGAACGGAGCAAACAGTGCATATAAAATATGCATGCATGTCATTCTGTCTGTAAACATGAAAGCTCGAAAAGCTTTGAATGAATTCAGATAAAAGTGTAGGGGTGTAGAGCAGAGTCATCCACCGAGGTCTTCAAGGTCAACTTAACGATTGACAAAAAGCCTTTTAACCTAGAAACTATGATTCTTACGAGCAGTAACTTTGAGTTCTGTCACTCACAAAGCTTCAGATATAATTATAAATGTAACCAACTGTTTGTGATGTATCAGTGAATTCCTCTCTTTCTAAAAGCCAGGCTGTGGTTATTTAAAAGCCACATGATTTGAAATTATGAACTGTGAGTTATATCTCAAACATTAAAAAAAAAGGGCAGTAGCTGATTTTATGTGAACCGCATACACAGGAAATTTTAAATGGGCTTCACAAGGTGTTTTACAAGCAAAGTAAAACTAATTTTAATATATTTAAATACTTTATGGTGTGAGGGACTTTCTAATGAAAACCCCGTCATGTTGTTGTTTATTAAAACTACAAAAAAAGATGTATGACAAATTATAGCCTGCTTAAAAGAAAAATAATAAAACCCACAAGTACAGCTATGCAGATGCAGATTCTCAATTAGCTCTGTATAAACATAGTTTAGAAATGATACGTACATTGTTTATTAGCCTGGACGTGGACTCCTCTTATTGTGTGAGGAAGAAAAAAACATCTCAGTCATTTGAAGTGTGTGTGTGTGTACATATGTATGTTTACATATCTTTGTGGGGACTAAAAATTGGAAGTTTACCATACTTGTGGGGACCAACAGCTGTGTGGGGACAAAATGCCGTCACCACAAGTTTGAAGTCATTTTTGAGATTCAAATTGTGGTTTTAGTGTCAGGGTTACAATTAGGTTATGGTTATGGCTAGGCTAAGGGTTAGGGTTAGGCATTCAATTTTAATGGTGATGGTTAGGGTAAGCAGCTAGGGAAGGCATTAGGTCAATTAGATATCCCCACAAAGCTATGAAAACAAGACTCTCTGTGTGTGTGTGTGTGTGTGTGTGTGTGTGTGTGTGTGTGTGTGTGTGTGTGTGTGTGTGTGTGTGTTGTCTCCAATGAGGTCATGCATTTATAAATCTTGCTTTTACTCTGCTTGAAGTTGGCTCCCCTCTGATCCCATGTGTTTCTGATTTGAACCTCGCTCCATCACTTGCCAGGTACTCCAGCAGTCCTCACATACATAACAGCTTATAATTTACTGTATGGCGGTGATTTATTATTGGACATAATACCTGTTTATTAGCCCACATATTGTTGGTTTAAAGAGCAAAGTCACTGCAGGTGGTTGGTTTTTACTACAGTGTTTACACACATGCACACACACCTGGCTTTGACCTGCACATTCTTTAAACTCTGTGTAACGTCTCTGTAGCCTCATCAAGCTAGTGCGTATGAATGTAAATAGCCCCATTGTGGCTCACAGACCTAACATGATTACATTCTTGCACGGTTCCTCCCTGGAGCAGTTTCCCCCGCAACCAGTTCTCACTGTAATATTTCTAATTTAACTCTCTAAAGATAAACCCTGGAGGATACGGAGGAATAAGGCCTTTTTTTAGCAAATGTCTCTCTGCGCTCAGCGGAAATTTGGCCGTGCTAATTCAATAGCCAGGGTCTATTGAAATGTAAGGAGAAACAGAGCTTTTTATAGCTGTCTGTGACCCATGTAGGCTTCTGTGAGGGGACCATGAAAACAGGAAGGAAATGCTGCAGTAAAAGTCATGCTTAGGAATTAATAACACACATAGTTTTGGATGTAGTTTGCACAAATGAACACGTGAGGTGGCGAACTTGCTCTGGGGTGTCGTGTACGATACGTGCGTGTATTTGCTTGAGTGTTTTCACCTCCAGGGGTGCTTTACGTGCCAAGTTAGGTTCACATCAAGTTTGCTCTCCTCTCCTGAGAGCCAATGAGGTTTTATCCTGTTGCCTTAAAAAATGAATGGGCAACGGCAGTAATAATTTATCAGTTGCTCGAGTCATCAGTTAACTAAGCCTGAAGTTGGGCGAGATTGTGCTGGTAGCCTGCAATCTCACACAAGGCAGCTTGCCTGCATGTCTCAAAAGTCAAAGCCAACAGTTTTCAGTTGTCAGTGATTTACATTTAAGCTTCCTGTGGCACAGCTGTAGCAGCACAGAGCATTTGAAGAGGCACAGCCCGAAATATCTTGCATATGCAGCCAAACAGGGTCTTCTATTTAAAAATGAATATTGGGATAAGGCTGAAACTCTGTATAGTCTGTCGTTACGAGAATCGATTTCTACAAACAGCCCAGGTACAGAAATCTACAACAGCCCTGAGCATACACAAAGTGCACATACAGTGAAATGTCTGTGTTGGGTCTCGCGGGTTCACCAGTTCATGGTAGTCTTAGGTTCTTCAAGGGAACTGGACTTCCTTTTAGGTTCTTGAAGATGTTTCACCTCACATGCAAAAGGCTTCTTCAGTTCTAAAAGATAAAGGGTATCAACTCGTCACTCTGGTCCATCAGCTGGTAACGCTGATAGGGAGTAACGGATATTTAACCTCTGGCAATGGGACATGGACTGGTAGATGACCTGCTCTACCTCTGTCACCATGTGTCTACCAGTCATGACTCACATGACAGTGTAGTGTCAGGACCACCTCCAGTATTTTCGACTCACCTTTAGCTTTTAGAATGAAGAAGCTTATCTTCATTCTGCTGAAACATCTTCAAGAAACTAAAAAGACGTCCGTTTGTCTGTTAGCTCAGGCTGCAGCGTCACAGAAAACTGAATGGAAATCACAGGAAACCCACTAAGTGAATTTTCAAAGGCATGTGAAATATTGTATGTGTTTAATAATGACATTTTGGAAATGATCAGCCACAGGAAATTGAATTACATTTACTAATGAGTTAATGCTTAAAGTCAATAACTGGTTTGGGCCGCTTTGATTTCTTACATTTACAAGAGTAATCTCTCTCTCTTGCTTGCAGGCAAGTAGTCCAACCATATCTACCTATGTTTGCTTTTGTCATTTTAAAGCGCATAAGGAAACACAGCGGATGCTGGTTGGCTTCATTAATGACCATCACTTCCCTGCTCTTTTTCCTGAGGGCAGACAGCCAGTCTGTCACTGCGGCCTTTGTGTCACTTCCTGTCTCCTCTTTTTTTTTCCTGTCAGGGGGCAGAGTGAAAACCTGGAAGAGAAGGTGGTTCATCCTGACGGACAACTGCCTCTACTACTTTGAATACACAACTGTGAGTCTCACACCAACATGTTTTTTTTTTTTTTTTTTATTAATTAAAGGCATCTCTGCCGCTGTGTGTGTATGCTTGTGTCATCGCAGAGCCGAGCATTTCATTTTTATCCTCAGAAGTCTGTATGAAATCCACCCTGAGTCTACAGCCTCCTTGTTAATTATAACAAGCAGTTTATTCCATAGCACCAGAAAAACGACGAGGATTAACAATTCAAGTTTGCGACACTGCTGTTACGGTTATGGATTTCAGCAGGGAGCTCTTCATGTAAACTCTACAAACCAAACATAACTGAATATGTTGCACTGTCTTCACACCGTTTATTGGTAGTTTGATATAAAAAGCGGCCTCTGAGTCAACATTTGGTTTGTGACCACCTGTTCTTACGTCTCAGTTTAAGGGTGTTTTCTCTCCCTTTCAGTCCATTTAAAATGAACAAAAAAGAAAACACAGAGACTCTTTGGAAAAGGTGTCGCCTTCCAAATGGACTTCTGAGTGGTTTGTTTATGGAGAGATCCGACCCAACTAAAAGCTACACACTGCAATTTTGAGCTGAACACTTTCCTGTAGCCAGGTATGCTTTGCATTGTGAGAGATGTGCAGAGTACACAGAGTGTAAGTATACTCTTGGCCCAGTCTTATTTAGCCATTAATGGACTGAAGGTTCCTACATTTCAGTCCACCTGGGAGTTCACGTCTCTGTGTCAAAGGACATCAAACCACAGGAAAAGGCCACAAGTTTACAAACTCATGAACTGATTTGGACCACAGGCTGAAAAGTTTTTTGGTTCGGGAAAGAAAATCAAGTCATCTGGTTGTGTCTAAGAATCTATATTTATTATTGATTCTCACTGAGGAAACAGAGACTTTAGGGGCCTCTAAAAACCCTCCTACTATCCAAATCCTTGGAACTATCTTCCATGAAGGGTGATGCTATTTTCTGAGAATTTATTGGTCAGTTTGTGGCAATTTCACACCTGTTGCTAATCTCCGATTCCAAAGAACAAGAACTGAACCACCTTTGCGGTGCTAAAAACCCAGGGTTAACTCTGAAGTTAACCGGAAGAGACCAAATGCTGCTTCATAGTACAGGTCTCAAAGTAATAGGACCTAGTTCAGCTTTTAAGCTGGCGAGGCGTGATTGCAGATTCCGTGCCGGTGCGTCCACCCCCCTGCAGTGGCACCACAGACCACGTCACAATGTGAAAATTGTGATTTTTTATTTTTTATTTTTTATTTTTTTATTTTTATTTTTTTAATTCAAAATCTGTTTAATTGAACTAAACTTATGGTAAAACAAGAACAGCTATGTAGGTAGTCATAAACAAAGCAAGCAAAAAGGGGAGAAAAGAGAAAATGTTACCACTTCAAAGCTCTTAGATAGCAGTCAAAGAAGGGATTAGTGGTACGCCACCTCGCTGGACCCGCCTACTACACAAGACCGGGAAAAAATACCTCCATCTTTCTTAGGAGCCAGAAGTGACCATATTTGGACAAGAGTGTGGATGACTAATCAGCATATGTACACGATTTTTCAGCCATAGACTGTATGCATGTATGGCACAGATATGCATACAGTTAGCACAGATTAGTTCTGCTAATCAGCGCTAAGTAACATAGAATAAAAGACTTCTTGGACACAATGTTATGTGCATAGCAAGCCACATTTATTTATCAAATAATTTAATTAAAAATAAAAAAGGCACCAGCACCAGAAACACGGTCTAAAGATCCCGCTTAAAAAGAAGCCTATGGAGTCTAGCATATGTCACTAAAAGTGGCCATACCCCCAGCAATGTGTCACACTACAGTTACAATGAAGAGGAAATGCAGTGCTGTACAGAATCAAACCACCAAACTATGAACATGCTTGTTTCTGCTATGAAATGTGTCGTTTAAGCATTTTAAGACCCTGAAGTTGCCCTTCTAGGAACTGAAGTTCTGGCAATTCTGCATTGGGATTCATTTTTTGACTTTGTCCTTGTGCACAACTAATGTAGTTTTAACATGGTTTGTCACCTTTCTGTATTAGTTTCTGCACAAAACGGCAATAAGCTACTAAAGTTACTGGGTCATAGAAAAGAAAGAAAACTCTAGCGTGTAATTATCGCATACTTGTCTTGTGGCCACAGTGGATGAAATGTTGCAGACTGTTTTAATTGTCATATGTGCTCAGGTTGGCATGGGTTACTATTAAATCATTGTCCCTTACTATAAAAATTAGCCAATAGTGCTTGAAGATTTCCACCAGGGCCTTTGTTTCTTTGCTGCCACATCAGCACTGTCCTCTCTTTGCTGTAGTATTATCCTTCAGGACACTATCATTATGTCCCGTCCTCTGGTCAGACTGCAGCATGCACAAGTAGAGGGGAGGGGAGGGGGGGGGGCAACAAGCTACAATCACAGTGGATTTTTCTTTTCTGTGTAAGGCTGTTCCAGTGTTTCTTTCTTATAGAAATCTCATTTTATGCCATTTTTTTTATGATTTTTTTTTTATTTTTGATCTCCCCTTTCTTCCCCTTGCTCCTTTTCTGGTTTCTGTTCTTTCTTTAATACTTGCTTTTTGACTTTGTTCTAAATTGCTCTTTCTATCTATCTCTGTCTAACTCTGGTTGTTTTTTCCCCTCCTCTCATGTTCCTGCTTTTGATCGCTCTCTCCTTTAGGACAAGGAGCCTCGTGGGATCATCCCACTGGAGAATCTCAGCATCAGGGAGGTGGAGGAGCCCAGGAAACCTGTGAGTGTTGCCTGATTAGAGACCTCAGCCTTTCTCCCCTTGGTTACTGTGTTCACTAAATCTTCTTTTTGTTAAAATATTTCTTCGCCAAAGATAATTATCTGGCACCTGTTTTTGATGACCTTTGACCCCTCTCTGTCCCTCCTTCAGAACTGTTTTGAGCTCTACAACCCGAATCACAAGGGCCAGGTGATCAAAGCCTGTAAGACAGAGGCAGATGGGCGTGTAGTGGAGGGAAACCATGTAGTATACAGGATATCAGCACCCACGCCTGAGGAGAAGGAGGAGTGGATTAAATCCATCAAGTAAGATTCCTCGTAATAGTAATGACGGCACAAAGATCCAGTGTTAAACCAGTAATGGTTGTTGTTACGTCAGAATAAACAAATAAAAATTAAAAAAAAATCCGTGAATGTGATTTCCTTGATGTTGGATTCATTTAAGGCAGAAACCAGTTTTAACCTGTTCTTTTTTAATTTCAATTAAATCTAGACAACTTGAATATATGAGGTGCAGTCTTAAAGTCTTACGAGATCAAAAACCTGACTTGATTTCAGTTTAGGTGATCTCATTCAAGGTCATCTTCTTGAGCACCTTGTTATATCTCTCTCGAAGTCCTGTTCTGACCCTTATACTTCTGTGATTTCACCACGTTCAAACTTGCACAAACATCAAACACCAGCTCCGGCTGTTTGCTGTTTTCTGTTGTCTGCTATTTTTCTGCTATTTTCAAAGGCAGAGGTTTTCATTAGAAAGCTCTTTCTCTCTTGAAAGGACATGACAGCATAGTTTGGGTTTGCAAAGTTTCATCTTAAGAAACAACAAGACTTCTGGTACAATGTTCTTCAGACAGAAGCACATTGCTTCGTGCCATATTTGGCAAAAACCAAACGCAGCATATTAGCACAAACGCCTCATACCAGCTCTGCAGCATGGTGGTAGAGGCGTGATGATTTGGGCTTGTCTTGCAGCCACAGGACCTGGCAACCTCACAGTCATTGAGTCCATCATTACATGCTCTGTATACCGAAGTTTTCTGCAGTCACAAGAGAGAGCATCTGTCTGACAGCTTGGTGCAAATTAGGTCATGTAACCAGGCAATAGTCCAAAGCATAGCAGCATTTTTACCTGTTTTTGTAGAACCAAGGTGCTACAATGTGGCAGGACCTTAAGAGAGCTGTGCATTAAATAAAATGTCCACAAACCTCAATGATCTCAAGAAACGTTGCAGAGAAGAGTGGGACAGAGTTCCTCCGCAGTGATGTGAGACGATAGAGTCCTACAGAAAACAACTGCTTCAAATGACGACTGCAAAAACTTTCTTTTTCACGTGACTGTATTTTACTACAGTGTTTAAATTAAACAGTGAAACGAATAACAACATGTTTTATTTCCATCAGATCGTATACATTCACGCTGGCAGTGAGTATACCATCGCTTTGGCAGCTGTGATAACCTTGCTTTTAATGACCTAAATGCTGGATGTTTTGTAATCGCCTGCATAAACGGTGGTGCAATGTCAAAGAGAGTTGGCTCAGCAGAACAGAGTGCTTATATACCATAATGTAGTGCAATCATCCACCTCCCCTCTCTATACTATCAGAGTATTCACAGGAGACATGATGGGGGATTAGACATTGCGTATAACGCACCAGGGTTGAGCCAGCAAACCTATCCAACACAGGCAGCTCCAAACTAGGGGTGACGCACTCACATCTACCAAAGCTAACAAGTCACAGCTTGCACTTCACCAGAGGGGTCCGAGAGGACTCGGGGTTCTGTGGAGATAAAAGGCTTTTTATGGAAATTATGATTTGCCCCTTTTTTTTTAAAGTAGAGATGATTATAGAGGCAAGGCCTTATCTGCTCATCTTGAGTGTCAGGAAGTGAAGTTGGACCAAGTAGGTCAATTAAGGAAGTGAGCTGCTGTTGTATGAATTAGTGTGACACGTTTGAAGTGAAAAGTGTGTGTTGGTGGAGAAGGTTTTTAGCTGTGGCAGCCGCGCTCTGATTTGATTTCTCCACAGTGGAGTTATTGTTTCACAAAATTGGGTTGTAGAACACAACAATGAGGAGTATGAAAGAGGATAGTCATCTTACACACACTCATTCTTTAGCGTGTGGCGTTATAAAGGGAATCAGAGATATCCGCAGTGGGGGGTTGAGCCTCTTCTTGCTTTGTGCTGGTGCTAACAGGATTTAGCAGCCGTGAAACTGAGCTTTTTGGTAGAGCCCAAATGGCTTCCTGACTCACTTGCTGCCTTTGTAGGCTGCCTTTACTCCCCCCCCCCCCCCCAAACTAAGCAGAAGAGTCTATAAGCAGGACTGTTGTTTGCCCTCCTTCAGACCTATAAACCTGCAGCAAGAGAAAGAGAGCGTGTGCGACTGCATGGTTCGCTACGTTCTTGGCCGGGTTCTGGAGGAGGGAATCAGTGCAAGGTTCCAGCAAACCAGACTATCCAAAAAAAAAAAAGACAACAAACAAAAAATAGGAGAGGGGGTCCCTCTTCAGAAACCATGGAAACCTAACTAGGTCACTCCACTAACTTTTTTTTTTTCTTTTTCTGATCTAGTTAAAGCATGCGTTTGTATAAATGTGCCTGCATTTCCATATCAAAGATGTTTGAGACCCTCCTCTCATGTGGCCTTCTTATTTATTTCATCGCTGTCCTCTGATTGGCTTCTCTAGGGCAAGCATTAGCAGAGATCCTTTCTACGACATGCTGGCCACCAGGAAGAGACGCATCGCCAACAAGAAATGAAGAGGGACAATCAGGTGAACCTCCAAACCCCCTCCATCTTTATCTCCTTAAGTTCATGCATTCATAAACCACACACACTACAAAGCTGGACTGAAGAGCACAGAGCTGACTTCAACCCCGAAGGCAGACTTTGGTTTCTTTCCTGGACTCTCCACAAGTTGTATGCACTTGCTGGGGAGACATCACACACTTGCTGGGGAGAAAGCAGCGCTCCAGCCAGTTTGTTTCTCCTCCATCTCATATACACCCCCCTACCTCCCCAGTCATGCTTATAAGATGTTTATAGGTTTCCCTAAAGCCCAACTGCCATGTTTCAGGTGCACATGCATGCATGTGGGTTATTGTAGACCAATATGTTTGTATTTGTGTGTATGCAGCAGTGTGCATGCTATCGGTGCATACCGCATCTACAGTATGGGTGCATAAGTGATGCAAGTGTTCCCTCCATTGTGCTTTATGAAAAAAGTTGTTATTCAGAATCAGTTCAGATGTGTGGTCATTGACACGGTGCGCAAAATGTAAGGGTGACTGCTGGAGAAGGGGGGAGGTGGGATGAGGGGATGGACGGACACGTTTGGGACGTGGTTATGACCGCAGTGCAACCTCACCTGGACCACGTCGTCATCTCACTCTGGTGCTGAATTCTTCTCTCAAGGTGCCACGGCTGAAGAGTAACCTCAGAGGACATCAACAACAACAACAAAAAGATGGCTTAGATTTAGGTTCTTTACAGTCAGCTGGACTGATTTCATTTATCTGTGTGGAGCAGAGAATTTTGTAACGTGCATCCTTTCTTACTTTAGTTGAGTAGCAGTGGCGCTTTTGCTAAAGTTTCAAATTCAACTCTCTTTGTGGGCTTAAAGTTGCAATCCTTAAGATTTCAGCACCTCTGGTTTGACGGTATCCTGTCACACATTTTGAACATCTGCTCCCTTACGAGGGGTCGCCAGAGCAGGTAGCTCCCACACGTTTGCACTTCCTCTGCAGATCGACCCAAGCATCTTCAGCTCGAGAAGTGAATGTTTGAACTACAGCACTGTCTGCTGTTTACAGTGTTTTGACTTTGATTACAACTAGACTTTTTCACACCTTTCCTCACCTTTAATCGAATTATTTTTTAAAAATAGCAAATATACTATTTAAATAATTTACATATGTAATATGGGGTAACCCATTTCCATCAGCCTTAATCTTAGTGAGAAATATATTATGTACCTATGACTGCTTCACAATAAAAGCCCTCTTTTTAAATGCTTTTAACATGAAACAGTAGCAGGATAACATTTGTTGGCAGCTGTCAAACCAGGATCTCATTTCATTGACATCTTAAGGATTAGAACTTTCAGAGCGCTTTCATTTGAGAAAGTCTATCTACTGAGTGGGTTTTATTTTTGGCTGTGCAGAAGCCCAGTTAGGTACCAGTCCAATTAAGCTTCTTTTTTTCCTTTCCCTTATCTATGGCCTATGTGAGTGAAGGTCGGTGTGTTGTCGTGATCCTGTTTGCATTTGGTTCGTACTCCTAAAGATCCTTGCTTGCCTTTGTGTTTCTTCTCTTTGAACATTTCTATATCTAATAACCAGCTATCATTTTTGTATTTATTTTCATTTGTGAAATGGTTTAATACTACCTGTAAATGTTCAGCAGTGTATGCCTAAATTATGTTTGTATATACAATGTATAGCTTTCTGGTCTCTTTGTTGTAGTATGCACAAACTCTGTGTGTAACCATGTTTGAGCCGACTGGCAGTTTGCATCAGCTGAAGTTTGAGGTCTTCTTTGCAAAAGCCTTAAACATAATCATTATAAAATATATGGGGGTGATGAATATTGGATAAATAACTGACAACGCCGTTAAAAAGCCATGACTGAGTGAGAAAGGTGGTTGTATTTATGATGATGATGATGATGATGAAGATTATGGTGAATATGATGATGATTATACTAAAGTAATATCGGTGATGGTGATTATATAATTGATGATGATGATGTCAAAAACACCAGTAGTTTTCTATATAATTGTAAAATACAGTGAAAGCCTTGTGGTCAGGGCATGATATTATCTTCTACTGCCCTGTGTGGGCTTATAGTTACATTAACTTTTATATTCTCTGTAAAAGCTATTGGTCACGTTGTACATTACGTGTATCTACATAAAGTATACATAAAGCAGATTTGTGGTGTGTTCATTATTAATGCCGGTCCTGACCTACTTGTTCGCATAAATAATGAGCTGTTATTAATGAAGCACTCAGGCTGCTTAGAGCACGATGAGCTGTTTTTGTTTTTGTGAATGCGGAGGTCATCCTCCATGATGGGGAGCAGTGATGTATACCTGCATCCTGGCGAACACGTGGTAAATTAACAGGAAGTAGGGAAAGGTGAAGGATGACCTATTGGATTTGTGTGTTAACGTGCACAATAAGTGAAGCAATAACACCCTCTACAGGCTGTTCAGAGAAATATGCACAAAAACCTGAATCTTTAAGTTTACTATTTTTTTTCTGCTGTTCTCTCAAAGAAAAAAAATCATCAACCAAAATGAAAAGTCATACGCTTCAGTGTTTTCTGTGGTAAAACAGATACTGAAATAAATTTTTATGCTTTATTATGTGCAGAGATTTACGTTTTTAGGTACATTTACCTTTAAATAAAACGACAGCTTTCTTGCAGTAGATTCAGTGTTTATGATTATTACAGTGCTCACTGGGTTTCTCTTATTTTGTACACACCATTTATGTCAATGATGTGAATATAAGCGGCTCATTACATAATAAACCTAAGGAAAACATCCCTATTAAATAATAACAGCTTTAGTAGATTCATAAGACAAATAAATAAAATAAGGGAATATTTAGTCAGCACGGTAAGACAAAGCCAGATAAACTTCTGGGATACAGATGTGTTCAGCTCTAGGGAAAGGTTTCACAGGTGGTGGTCACAGATCATTACTCTCTTCTTATCCCTCCTGACTGATTATTTTCCAATTTTGCTTTTTGCTAGTGTTCTTGTCACAACTGGTAGGATTAGACAAAGTTTGAACATGTTGTCCTGTAGGGACGTCCTGTCCTGGATGAAAGCATTGATGAGCTTTAGCTCTATTTGGTCGCCTTGGATACCCAGATACATATCATCCCAGAGGTTCCTGAGGCATTAGTACCTCCTTTATCCAGGAAATGCCTGCACACTCTTGCCACTGAATTTATGAAACGAGTGGACCATCAGTGGCAGATGTGTCTGTTCTGGTGTGCCGCCTGTCAAGCTGCGAGTACAAGTCCCACTGAAGTATAGCAGGCCCCCATGCCACCCTCATGGAGTCTGATTCTGATAGTTTAGTCAGAAAGATGCCCCTCAGTAGCCCAAGGATAATCTTCTAGCAGAGCAGATGCTGGTCCTGCTGCTGGGTTGATGTATTTCTATGGCCCTGTATAGCTCTCCTTATGTAACAGCACATCTCATCATTTAAGTTGATAGCTTTTATTCCTGCATTTTGGAGCTTTCATAATCAAATTTGACCCACCTGTGCACTTCTAGTGCCTGTAACAATGACAACTTTGTATGCGGGTATGTTTTATGGAGGTAAAATTGTGTGTGCAAATTGTGTTAATGTGCAAAACAAACAGTCCAGTTCAAAAGCAGTCTGTATATACTTAATAAATGATTGTGTACCTAATAAATAGGTCACTAAAATAGTATATTAAAGTATTATGGGCCCAGTGCTCAGCTGATTATCATCCATGGGGGAAAAAAAATTCTACACAAAGTGTGCAGCTTGTGACTCCATTCATTGCAGCGTAATGTTATTATGCTAAAAACGACTTAATGGAAATGAGAGCTAATGCTGAAAATGTCCGTGATACTTAAATCACATAAGCAATACTGTGTGTTTGTGGAGCATTAACTGGTTGGGAATTACAGTCCATTTTATACACAGTTCCCTATTTTCACAGTCTCAAAAGTAATCGGACAGTCAAAAATAGTTAATGCTATATTGTTGTTATTGTGCTTTTGTACTATAAGACAGGTTTGGAAAACTGTGGCTATAACTTGTATTTGAGCAGGTAGCATAATGATGGACACACTTGGTTTAACACAGTTTATTAGAAAAGCAGAGCGAGGCATCACAGTTACAGTACTGTGCAGCAGGCTTGAGCTGCCCCTCATTTCTCTATATTTTGTAAGGAAAATGTGAAATAGGTGCAGTGATTTATTGAAAGATGCACCATCACACGTGTATATACAGTCTATAAGGCAAAGACAGATTGTGTACAATTCTAACAAGCCTAAAAGTTAATACTTGGTACAACGACCTTTATTTTCCAACCAGCCTGAAGTCTGTTACGCAAACTTTCTTGTCATTTCTATAAGTAGTCTTCAGGAATAGTTCTCCAGGCTTCTTGCAGGACATTCAAAGCTCTTCTTTGGATGTTGGATGGTTCTTGTTTTGTCCTCCATCACGATGATCCCACACTGCTTCAATAATGTTACTCTAATTTCGTACCTCAGGGAGAAAACCCTGTTTCCCTTCCTTAAGAATGGCTTCTTGACAGTCATCCATCCACTGGGACCAATTTTGATTTCCTATTTCATAGAACATGCCTTTCAGATACTGTTAATGAAATATGCCCCGTTTCCAGCTAACAGTCATTTTGGGAGTCACTTTGTTGGTGCATAACTGCATTCACTATAGAAATGGATAAAGTGTGTGTTTTTATTACAGGCTGTTAGTAATAAAGTGCCCCTAACTCAAGGTCATCCGTTGAGTTAGGTGCCTTTTTTATGCTGGAATGATTGATGGGTCAGAGTTAAGCGACTTAACAAAATTAAATCATCAGGAAACGATCAGGAAATGAACTGACAATGAGTGAAAAAGCAGCCGACGTCCAAAGAAAATGCTGAAAGACGTTCAGAAAATTAGGAGCAAACTATTTTTAAAGAATTCAGGGATGGCTCAAGACTTTTGCACAGTACTGTAAATGACAAAGACTGACTCAGTTAGTCACTGCGTAAGCTTAGGTAGTCAGTGTTTGTATTTGGATTTGAAGTGTGCATAAATAACAAAGGTTACTTCAGGTTTTGTTTTTGCAGATTTGCACACTGATAAAAAAAATGAGCTGAGGAAAGAAAAGGACAAACACTGCCTCCCAGTGGATAAATATGGAATCACAGGGTAAAATGTAAAAAAGGAAAAAGAAAACTGTATGGCAGACATTTATTTTACAGATGCAACGCCCTTTTAACAAAGATCTCTAGCAGCTCCACCAGGAACAACATCATGAATTCATGTAATCTGGACATATTATATATATATATATCTAAAAATATAAACAAAAACCAGTGTATATAAAACAAGTATCTATGATTTCATGTTAGATTCTGGGTCAATGTATGGCTAAATAAAGAGTCAAAGGCATTTCAACATAATGTCTTGAATATGTTGCCTTTAGTTTGATGACAATCCGGTTTTCCTGCTGCCTTTGAAGGTGTCAAATGACAACATTACTGAAAATTAGAACCACATCTGAATGAACTGCCCTTCAACTGCACAACAGCGTTTGTCTGTAGGGTTTTGTGAGATGGAGCCTCACGTGTAGTAGTTGGGTAGGCAGTTTTACTGGCTTGTTTTCGATCAGTTTTAAGGGAAAATAAAGGCAGCCAAGTGTTTTTTGCAGCAAACAGTAACCAATAACATGCTCATAGTTTAACACAAATGTGAGGTAAATGAAACTCTGTAGAAATACAAACTGCAAATGACCGGACACATTTTACATTCTACTCTTTTTTACGTTTGGCTCTGAGTGCAGAGGTATTGCTGATTGTGATCATGAGCAACTTCTGAGCGAAATGTGTGCTTTTGAAACTGCACATCCAATGAAACATCAACCACAGATATTATTGTGCCTTCTGATATTATTGTTATTGCACTGATGTGATCTATACTAGCACATATAGAAGGTCCTAAAACATGGCACACTCATTTAAATCACAAAAGGAAGCAAAGAAACAGCTGTGAGGCACTGGAAAGTAAAAAGCACAGGTACAGTAAAAATACAGTTCAAAGTAATCTATACTTGACCTTCTGAACATGAAAATAAAAAAAAATATTTAAATGTTTTTGAGATCTTTGCAGAAGCAGTGGCACAATGACCATTTTCTTCTAAAATCTGCAGATTTTGCAGTCGTGTCTGCTACAACAACAAACTCCCCAAAATCTTTTCTGACCTGATAAAAAAAAAACGTAAAAACAAACAACAACTTGCTGAAAATAACTGGTTTCCAAATCACTTGACCACGGTCGTAATGGTGCAAACTCACACTTAAATATCAACCTTGTATCTTAAACTCTGGCCTTTTGTCAATGCCTCGGTGACTCTTTTAATAACTGGTAGGTTACTAACCGCCCTTCAGCAGGGCGAAGAGGACACCTGATCATAGTCAGGACATTTGAGGAGAGCAGGGTAGCTGGTACTCATCTGAAGGGAAGCTTCACTCGAGATGTCTGAGGGGCTCCGTCCACGTGACCAGGCCTCCGGGTGGAGGAACTGACCAGAGTGGTCGGAGCAGTTGCTGAGGCGAGGACGGTAGAAGCTGGGATGGCGGGGCTGGTAGAGCTCCTCTGCTGCGTAGCGCTTCATGAACAGGTAGACTGACATGACGCCGGCGCTCTGCAGTGAGGAAGAGTCAGTTTATTCATAAATAACAATATGATCATTATGGCTTATAGCTTAAGACATTCAGTAATTAGCAATCTGAAATTATTAGAAGACAGAGAGAAGTATGTCCATTTATACACTCAGTACTTGGTTGGGACCATGAATTACTGCATCAGTGCATCGTGCCATGGAGGTGGAGGTGTCTGGTGGCTATGCTAAGGTGTTATTGGAGCCCAGGTTTCTTTGATAGCAGCTCTCAGCTTGTCTGTATTCTGGGGTCGGGTATTTCTCATCTTCCTCTTGAAAGATGCTCTGTGGGGTTCAGGTCAGGTGAGCTGGCTGGCCAATCAAGCGCAGTAATAATATGGTCAGAAAATCATTTGGTAGTAGTTTTGGCACTGTGAGCAGGTGGAAAGGGAAATTGGCATCTCCTGAAAGCTTGTCAGGAGATGGAAGCATGAAGCGTGGTAAAACCTCCTGGTAGAAGGCCACATTGACTTCGGACTTCGGACCAGCAGATTACACGACACCCCAAATCATCTCAGACTGCAGAAAGTTCACAGTGGACTTCAAACAGCTTGAATTTTGTGTCGAATCAGTTGACTTTGCATTACCACACTTCGATACAGCGCTGTGCAAACAGCCAGCCTTTTCAGCAGTGACCTTGTTGAGGGTGCTGTTCATAAGATGATATTTACACTGTTTGAACAGAAATTCACTCAAACTGGAAATGAAATGTTCTAATGATTTGTGATTCACCTCTGATGAGCTCATGAGCTATAAACACAAAAAAGAAACTAAACAAACAAAAACAAGAGTGAAACCAAACCTCCAACAAGGCAGCTCACTCTCTGGGCAGCTTTTACTTTGAAGGGAATTCCATTGTATTTTGTACATATTCAGTTTGTTTTCTTTGTTCTTTTTAAACATAGTTTAAGAAGCTGTTATTTTCCCTTCTGAAACCTATTTTAATATACTTGACACAATTTTGAGTAGTGCTTTTTTAATACAAACACAAAAAATGAAAAACCCAACAATTATAAAATTGTTCATGTATTCAAATTGCTGACTTGTTGAATGTATTTAAACATTTGTAACACATTAATGTAATGTACATTACACAACATGTACTCAAAAATGCTAACATGTTGTCATCAGTCTGAAAACCTGTTGTCTCCTCAATAAGCTCTATAAAGCATTTTCATTACTTTGACCTTCAGATCAATTGATTGACATTGAAGGAGAGGTCAGAGGTCAAATGTAACGTGATATTTTAAATCTTTAAATGGCACTTTCTATATGTTGACAACATATTCCACACTTAAGTTAAAAGGCTTTTTGTCAATTTTCGACCAATAAATCAGTCAATCTACATCTCTATGAATTCATTTAAAACTTTGGAGCCATTGTGTTTACAGACAGAATGACACGCAAACACAAAAACATAAGTAATGAATACAGGATAACTGAAAGTTACATTTTTTATCAATTCAGTAGTACATTAGAATAACTAGTATATGAATACTGTAAACATCTGTATTCATGCATGTTAATAATAATAATATCATAATAACTGTTTACCTGAGGTAATCCTGTATTTCCTCAATGTGAACCCTGGAGGGCAGTAAACACTCAATACTATGAGGACAGTCATTTTAAGGAGGAGATTTCAAAATAAAATCCTTCCTATTTACCTTCCTGTTACTACCACACATGCCAACAAGTGCACAGTGGCAATGAGAGCTCAATGTTTTTATGTTATCTAGATTTATTCATATGAACATATAAACATGTTTCTTCTTGAATGTTATTTAGCGTGTGAACTGACGGATGCTGCATCCACAGCCGTGCCAAACAGCAGTAAAAGTCATTTCTTTTTTTATGTTCAGCTTCTCACCTCAGTGAGCAGGAAGGAGAGGGCAGCAAAGGCAAAGGACCAGCCGTACTTATAGGAAAAATAGGCCTCACTGCTCTTCGTCCTGTTCAGCATTTCATCATTTATACTGGAAATGTACAGCACCAGGCCCACCACCAAAGCCAGACCTGAGGACAGAGAAACTGGATGTTAAAAAAGTAAAAGGGAGACACGACAGGAGATGATCCAGAGAAAGGAGGAGTTGCCTTACCTGAGAGGATAAAGAAGATTCCAGAGACAAATGCCAGGATGGTGCGGTGAGGGCGGACGTGGCCGATGTTGTTGAGGACAAAACCGATGAACATGAAGAAGAGGCTGACCAGAGGGAACGGAGTGGCTGAACGGATCATCTCTGAAGAGGAGGATAAAGAGCAGATGAAGGAGCCTGCTGTTTAACCACAAAAACACTAAACAAATGATCGAGCCAAAGAAGCTGAGATATGAAAAAAAATACTAAATACTTATAAATAAGAAAAAAAGCAGAATAAAAGTCTTTTAATGTGGAAATTGGAAAAAATTACATTTAGATTATCTTAATATCACAAAGGGAAATTAGGGCCTGTTTTGATCTATTTTAATTATACAGCAGTTTTTTAATTTGTCGTCTTTGATAGAAAATAGTTTTACATTCAAACTAGAGAACCACAGAAGAAAGAGGATGGAGAACAATGAGTCTTGAAATAAAAAAAACTAGAATAAAATTCCCCCAAATGGAGCGCTGCACTGGAGCTCATTATATCGACTAAATGGAGTGATTTATCCTTCAGTTAAGTTTTGACATTGAGTTTTACTGAAGGACTGTCTGTGAAGAGGCAATAAGTATTCCAGGGAGGAGCAGGCGGCGACGTGAGGGTTCAGATGAGTCAGACGTATGTGATCTCACTGCATTCAGACTTCTGAACATGAGCTTATTGGAAAACAAGTTCTCAGACTGAAAAATGCCCCCAGCCTTTAATATAAACAAGTGCTAGTTGTGATTACTTTTTTTTGCCTAAAGCTGCAGCTGGAGGCGGTGTGTCCTGCTGGTACTTACTGAGCACGTTCACTGTGGACTCTGACGTCAGCTGGACATTCATTGGCATGATGTACTCGATGGTGAAGCAGCGACCTGACTCGTCACCTGCAAAGGAACGAGACAGAAGTGAGGGTGAGACTCATTCGAATTTACCCTCGCAAACATCGGACAAACAGATGTGCAGAACTCTTTGAGGATTAAAAGTCAGTTATTTAAATGACTAGAATTAAAGTGGAGCTTAAAGAAGGTTTAACAATCAGTGAGAACAGAAGCAAAAGGCTGAAACAGCCAGAGAAGAGGTCGGCATGTGGGCAGAGGCATTTTGAGAGACACATGGCAGCCAAAGAGTCCTAAATAGAAATCTGTGGGAGAATTCCTGCCCCATATAACTGACTTAGTGACAATCATATGACACATACTGACACAGGCTCACAACCGTTTTAGATGTGGTGGCAGGGATCTCTACTCATTATTTTTGCTGAATGATGTTTGCTCAGCTGCTCTTGGATGATCAGAAATTTCATAAATGAGCTGTAAATGAACTTATAATGTTGTGTAGTAGAAGTCTACCTCATAAGGGGAAAAAACCCTTTTAAAACATATTTTGGGGCAAAATTGTCAAACTTGTGAAATATTTTTTGTTTGTTTGTTTGTTTGTTTTTGAGCAGATTTGTTTGGTGATTCTGTGCATGCTTTCTTTATGTGAATGTGACCATTTAAATGAAAACAAGCTTTAAAATAATAGCTTGGTCGTGGGACACTTATCCATTGTAACCAAAGGTAGTTTTGAGACAGGAACTAGTTCCTCTAGTCGTTCCTGTGATGACCGAGTGTCTGTATGTGGGAATGTGTTGTTTTGTCTTATTGTGCTACTTATTTTCCACTGTACTCACTTAGACCTTCTCACTGTGGAGTCTTGGGACTCACATAGGGTAATACGGACATTTACAAAATGCTGTGAATACACAAACTACCCAGATGATTCTAGACAAAATATATGGACAAAAGTACTGAGCCATCCCAAATACAGAAGCTGCTCAGCCATGGAAACCCATGCCGTGAAGCTCCCGGTGCACAGCTTTTGTGCTGATGTTAATGCCAGAGGAGACCTGGAATGCTGTAGGTACTGCATCAGCAGAGGTTAGGGTACTTTTACACATTATGTAACCCTGTTCTATAATTTCACATGTCTGTCACGAAGAGTAAAAGCAGTGTTACTAACATAGAGAGGGACCAAAAGAGGACACGAGAAGGTTGGACAGCTACAGCTGATGGTACAAAAGATTATCTGATGTTTTTGAACAACATGGCTATCTTGTTATCTTGTTACAGTGACAGCTGTAACAAGATAACAAGATTCAAACCTTCACTAGCGTCAAGATTGGAGTGACTTTGTCCAAAATTGTCAGTTTTTGCATGTTCTGATTCCCAAAGAGGAGCGACAGTAGCATAACCTGATGAAAATTGATCACAGTGCAGAACACACAGTACACTGCAGCTCTGACCTTGATAGTCACGCATAAGTAGAACATATCCACTACTTCACTGCAGTGATATTCCCTAATGGCCTTTTTTAGCTTGATAATGCTCTAAAATGCTACACAGTCATGACGTTGTGCAGGACAACGTCACACAGACACGAGGACTCATCCTCTGTCTCCTCATTGCTCTTTTTATCACTTTTACTTGTACTCGACACTTACTCACAAGCTCTCTTTTCCAGTCACACACACAGTGATGAAGTAATTGTGAATGTGTGTGAATATGAATGCTGGTGGTTTACATGATGATACATCACTGTGACAGCTTGCTGCTGTCGCCACCTTTACTGTAGAGATGATGAAGATCTTGAATGTGAGAGAGTAAAATCCAGTGGCGTTATCTGTTCTACACTTTTGATTCATCCATGACTAACTGACAAATTTCAGGAGCACAGAGATAGCCGTACCCACATATTTCCTTAATTTTTAAAATCTAGTCACTAACCAGCCAGAAAGCAGACTCTCCAGAGGCCAGAGTGCAACGAGGTCTTGATGTCAGTGCTCTGGTTCAGAGGCATAATGACTCCCTCCTCCAGGTAGAGCCAGTAGTCGGTGCTCACTGCCACTCCCAGCAGCCCCAGGCCACTGATTGCAAAGACACTGCTCAGCAAAGTCAAGGCCTTCCTGCTGCATGCACTCATGGCCACAGCAGGGTGAGCTCCAGCAGCCGGTGTAAAATACAGAATAATCCAAGCAGCAAGCTGGAGGAGAAAAAGGGAGATGGATGTGGCACTTTAAAAGAAGCTGGAAACAGAAACCACCAAAAAAGATGCTTAAAATAAAAATAATTATAATAAAAAAAAAAAAAAAACGTTAAGAAAAGAAACACTAAGAAAAAAACAAACTATAACCTCTAAAAGCTACAACCAAACAAAAGTTTAAAAAAAATCCTGTGACATATAAAATGTGAATTTTTATTTATTTTTAACAAAATTCAAAATGTTATTTACACAATTATGACAAAAAACCCCCTAAAAAGCCTGAACCACAAAATAATTTCCAGAAAATTCTATTTATTGAACCTTCTGACAAATAAAAACAAGTGGTCATTAATTATAATTATTAATTTGCATATATGAGTTTTAATTTGAGTTATATTTTAACTAGCATTTTTTTTCTTTTGTAATCTACTGCTTAAAATATATATATTGTGCAATTTATTTAGGGTTCTGTTTGTGGGTTTTGTTTTTGTTTGTTTGTTTTTTTTATAATGTAGAGGTCTCAAAAACTCTTACAGGGTTAAAGGTTGAGAATACTATTATTAGCATGAACCTAATTAGCTTAGCATAAAGAAACTGGGAAATCAGCTCCTGTGACTGGCTACAAGCAACAAAATCTGCCTTCCACTATTTTGTAATTCATGTATCTGTTTATGAAAATTAGCTTGTTCCAGACTATTTATCTCAACTTCTTGATAAACAGACTGCCGCTCACTGCCTTGTTTGCAGCTAGCTGCATTTAGCTGAAGCTAGTATAAGACTGAAGACTGGGGGAGGACACAGTCTCTCAGTCTGTAACATCAGGACTTTGACGCAGTCTACAATGCCAGCTATGTTTAGCTAACTTTGTGGATTTGTTGAGTTTCCTTTGGTATTATTGTTTTACCGTCTGAGTTTAGCATGTTTTTAACATGGTTTTGTGTTGCTAGCAGCTGTGTTTTAATATTCTTTTCATTGTTCATTGTGCATATTCCTAGTTTTTACTTGTTTTGTTTAACAGCGCTTTGTGATTACTATATGTTTAACACCTGGATGGAAACAAGCTAGTTATTCATCTCCCCCCCCCAATATTTGTGCTAAGCTAAGGTAACTGCACACTTCAGGATGTGCTGGTTGTATTATTTGTTTATCTATGTATTTGTTTATTGTTTTTGCTGTTTATGAGTAAAAATTTCAGGCTAATATCACAAAATCTGGAGTTGAGTTAAGTTGAGTTAGATATCATGAAATTTCAAATTACTCAGAAGTAAACTGAAAGTTTGAGAGAGTCAGTATTGTGGGACTCATAGCTTCAAATTTTGAGTTATTTTATTGGCAGAAACAAGCTTCCTTAAATAAAGAGTACGCGGTTCATGATGGAGTTAATGTTTATATTTCATCAGTCTGGCAGCTTTCCCAGTCTCAATTCATTCCATTAAAGAGCAATGTTCAGATTAATAAAACACCACCATAACTTCTAAAATCTTTGCATATTTATGTAAATACAAACTTCAACAAAGAGGTTTCCATTACAGAAACTGTGATGGTGCTTGAGGTGTGTCGCTGTGTGCCCCTTGACACTTTCAGAGAGAAATCAAAATAGAGAAAGAGTGGAAAAACATTGTAGCATTTTTTTTTCTTTTTACATTTGACTCCAAGTTTCATTATCACAGAAAATACTAATTCAGTCACGAGAATTAACTATCCAACCTCCCACAAAAAGGAAAATGAAGTGTGATTCAATAAAACCTGTTTGAGCCTCCAGGCAGAGGTACATTAAATGTGTCGCAGTCTGCTACTATGAATACAAACGGTCACTTTATCTGAAATCCAAGACGAGCTTCTGACATTTTACGGCCATGAATCCAACAGTGCAAGCCAGCACTGGGATCTGGCCGACTGATAACATAATGAGACATCATCTGAAGAGACAAGGTGATGATTTACATCCCATTTGGGAACCCCATGTGAATAATCTCCGGGTGGTGATAAGGGGGAAGGATCAAGTAGAGGACAGATATTAAAGGGGGCTAAATAGTAGCTAATTCACAGCATATTTATGAAACAGTTTTGCATAAATAGGAATATTTTCCCTCTACAAGCACATTAATCAGCATAAAGACTTCTTTTTGTTGCCCCTCGAGCAACTAGAGTTTAAGCTGCTAAAAAAGCCAGTGTCTGCTCTTTAAGAGATCACATTTTATCAGTAGAAACACCCTCCATATCATCTAAATCATCCCCCAACAAGGTCACCTCATTTACTCTGAAACAGCCAATATTCATATATCACAAGTCAGACTGTTATCCAGTACCATCCAGAGCATTTAATCACGTATTTTATTACTTAGTGACAGCAGCGTGCTGACAGATATTAAAGGATCAATACACAAACCGGGAACACTGCAATTACACGGTCAGGATTGAAAACACAGAGACCACCAGTACACCTGCAATCAGCATTATTTTAAGTAGAAATAGAAATCAAGATATTTGTGCAAAATCTGCTTCACTATAGGTCACATTTTTTAAAAACAAACAAACAAACAAACAAAAAGGTGAGTAAACAATAAGTGGACACTGGAATTCTTCAAATATGCAGTTATATCTTTCTGAAATAGTAATAAAGGAAAAGATTATTGTACAAATATAATGTAATAAAAAACATACTGGGTTTCTACATGACTATTATAATCTGTCATTACTTCACAGGTTAAATTCCTTTAGAGGGATGGAAAAAACACTCCTTTTAGCATTATCGCTCCATAACATGTCAGTGCACAATATTCACACTTCACTTATCAAACATGAAGGAGCTCTTTCATCCACAATCAACACTAAGCGTCCTCAAACGTCTCTTCTTATCCAAGATTGAACTCTGACCATGAAGGTTATAAGCACAGTTTCATTGTTACTCCTATTAAAACCAAACATGTTGTCACAATGAAGTAAACAGCTAAGATATGGGTACATAGTGAGCTAAGGAGTACTGTGTGCATAGACTTGTGTAGGAATATTAGACTCCAACTCAATACTCAAATGAAACAGATCATTGCAGGTAACTGGAATCAAGGATTAAAAATAGTTGACCATTTTAGATTAAAGCTGTTGATTAATTTAAAAAGAGAGAGAGAGACTTTATCACACGCACCTGTTTATGATCCGTCTGGCTCTTCCTGCACTCGGAGCAGAGATTGCGCCCAGAGTTGTGAATTAAAACCTCACTCCTGCAGTTTGCCCGCTGAAGGTCTGACTTACGGAGGAAGATCGGCGTTGCTCCGTCGAGTCGGTCACGAATTCGTTCGGAAAACTGTGTAATCTTTGGGTAGAGAGATAACGCATTGCAGACACAGTCTGTGAGATAAACTGAGACGGACCGCTGGTCCCGCTCTCTGCTGCGTGCTTTCAGAGAGAGAGAGAGCGAGAGGGAGAGGGAGAGAGTTGCATTGTTGATGTTGTGGAGAGAGAGACCTGCTATCAAAGCGAGTCCACTCCACTGCTAATGAGCCAACTGGTCAAAGCTTTGATTAACTCTCTGCGATGAATCAGTGAATTTAAGTCAGTGTGATGTCCTTTACATAAACTCACTCTGTTTCTATCAGGACCAAGGACAGCTCCAATCAGAAAAGGATAGAGTAGTTTATGTTCTGTAATGAAATTCTTTACAGATCCATGTTGTATATTATAAACTAGCATTTTATCCATTTATGGTCACGTCTTAAAGAAAACACACCTCCAATCAGGGATGGAAAAACTACCCTGATTATATTCTCACATTATTCGAACAACTAGTCGTTTGTTCTGCTGTAAAATGGTCTCTGTGATTCATATACACTCTCTGGCCACTTCAATAGCTGCACGGAGGATGTGTACACTGTGGTCATAAACGGACGCATCTGTACTCAGGTAGGCTGCGTGTTTAAAGTTTAAAGTACTCAGTTGGTGACAAAAATTTGGTGCTAAAAAGTATCCGCCACATTATTTCACAAGCAGGCTGAACTATAGATACATGACATGTAATACATTTCATGTTGTTTACTCTAAATTCTGACCCTATAGCTTCGGACTTTGACAAGCAGAAATCCAGACTCATCAAACCAGGCACCATTTTTCCAGTCTTCTATTGTTCAGTTCTGATGAGGCCATGTGAATTATACACCCCGTTTCCTGTTCTTTGCTGACAGGAGTGGCACTTGTTGCTATCTTCAGCTGCTGTACTCCCTCCGCTTCAAGTTTCGACGCGTTGTGCGTTCAGAGATGCTCTCCTGCATACCTTGGTTCTAACAACTGGTTATCTGAGTTACTGTTAGCTTCTTGTCAGCTCAAATCAGACTGTCAGTTCTCCTCTGACCTCTGGCATCAACAGGGATTTTTTTTTTCAGAGCACTGCAACGTCTATAAGTCTAAACGTGCTGCCCTATGATGGGCTGATTAGATATTTACAGTGTCCAGATGAACCCAATAAAAGCGCCAGTGGCACTAGTTGGTTCAGTTTTTTGTTCTGCCTCTTTGTTAGCAGTCTAGTGACCACAGATTTTATGATATCGTTTTTTATGGATCATCTTCAAACTTCACAACAGTATTCGAGGCCTTGGGGAACAGTGTGTACAAAACACACAGCGATGTGAAAACAATGCGGCATAATGTCATTCATGCGCTTGCTACTTTAGGCATTTCAGCGTGAGACAAAAATACTATGAGGCAAAAGTGAGAACCAGGAAATTTACTGCAATAACTTGAGCTGTGAGTCACACTGCCCGAGTGTAGGCCTGTGGTATGCCACCGCTATTAACTCTGGCAAAGGAGAACTTAAACCATAAAATCTAAACCTAAGGTAAGAAAACAAATGAATGATATCCAGTAGGTCAAATTACCCTCCTTCAAAGCAAGAGAAAGCCTGCGTGTGCCGTTGACATGTGACATGATGTAAACGCAGATTAACACGTGACCACTAAGAGCTACGATACAGAGTTAGAAGAAAAAGTCCACAATGAAAAAGAGCGAAGGAATATTTTCATTTTCATACTTTATTTATGCACAGTATCCGTCATACCACAAATAACAGAGGAACGAGAAGAATCAGGTTAACAAAAAGCAAGGGCAGTGAAAGGAAACATACAAACATCCCTGTGGCTCTAACTGTAGCCTGTAGTGGTTCTGTACCCTGACTAGCCCAACTTATGATGATCTCTGTTAAGGGGTTGTTTTTGTTTTTAAATCCCTCTTTCAGTTCAGATTCTCAATGTGAGACATGTAAACACGCAGATTAAACGTAGAGATCTCATTTTGGTCCTGATATATGTGACAGCTGCAGGGCTTAAAAGCTGTGGTAAAAAGTCTTCCTTAATTTGGCAGTTCATTTTGAAGATTCACTGTTTTAATTTGTACATATTGGTAATTAAAACACAAACAAAAAAAACAAAACAAAAAACCCCAAAGAAATACAGAAATAAACAAACTGCTTGACGCACCTGACTGAAATCAAAAAAAGACTGTTTGGCACCGGTAAACAAAAAGCCATTAGAAGCAATTTCCACACATTTGTCTGCTTATATTTCAGCATTTTAGCCAAACAGGTCCGGCTACATGACAGCGAAACTGGGAAGAGACATGAAAGCGCACGATGCTGCTTGGACTGGGATGGTGGGGGTTTGTCTAATTCTGCGCGGTAAGGTGGGAAACTTCATGCTCCACACCAGGCATCTCTGTATTTCATGCAAGGGGTCATTCTCATGCTTAGATCAGGCCTCGCCTCACGCATGCACACACGATATATATAAAGAATGGACGTATTTCGGCCCCGCAGGAAGGGCTCTGAAATCCTCATTAGCATTAACGTGGTTTAGTTACATAAGGAGTCAGCCCTGAGACGACCAAGGCAAGAGGGCATTCAACGGTTCCACGCACAGTAAGTGCTGCATATTCTCTATATGACACTGAGTAGAAAACAATGGATAAGTAGTGGAAATACATATAACAAGGTTTGCTGATACCAAAGCTACCAAAGATTCAGCCAAATGTTATATATCTCTTCTTAGGGCTAATCTAAACATAGAAATGTCCGAACCGTCTACGGTAATAAAAGCACATTCAGTTCGTAGTATAAAATCTGCAAGTAGCTCGTCGCTTCGAAACATATTTACATAAAAGACCCCCCAGAAACGAATAAATAAAACAAAAACACGGTCGACTCACGACAGAGGGGTTAGACGTCGCTCTGAACGTAAAAGCTGTCTTTTAAACAGAACATTAAAACAGGGACAAAGCCCCTTTTTTTGTTTTTCCCAATTAGGACCCTCTCTTTAGAAGAAAACGTACGACAGTTATATAGCAACGCTGTTTATATCGTAATACTAAACTTTACAATGATACCAGACGTGTAATGCATCCTAGAGTCTACTGCTCGTACAGAGTCAGAAAATAAGCATGCAACAGAGATTTGCTTTGTGCATATGGAAAATAGCATCGTTATCATTCAAAACACTGCGACTCTTTAGCCACACTTTTCTGACCCTATAGCCACTGTAGGCAACATCTGTTGCATTGAAAAAACCTAGACAGTTTGTAACTGTAGCACAGTTTGATTCAGCTTCTCCATGTCAGGTTAGGTATACTGTAGTTTTACATGAGCTACAAAACAACAGATACAAACAGCCCCTGTTTAAGGGTTTCGGTTATTTTTTTTCACTGGGAAAAAAAGGCCAGAGGAGGAAGAGTGGAGAAAAAAACACTACAAGGACAGCAATAGAAATGTGTTATTCCACTTCTACTTTGGCACTCATGTAACAGTATACTACCTCTTTTTTTGTTTGTTTCTTTTAGTATATAAATATAATTTACACATGTAGCAGTTCAGAAGTAGATAAAGCCGGGACAGAGCAGAAAAAATAGGTTCCGTATTTGTTGTGCATTGCAGCTCTTTGTGTGGTGACATGGGGGAAGCATGAGAGGTGGGATGAGCTGGAAAACTGATTAAATACCTAAAGAGATAGTAACTGATACTGACACATATTTGTTCACAAGGTAAAGGCTGCGGGTCTGGAAAAAGAGGCAGAGAGTTAGAATAAAAGAACATACTGTGAGATGTTTGGGAAAGCGATTCTCTTTAGATTGTACATATATGGTTTTCACACTTTGCTCCTCTCTCCTCGGTCATTTCTCGATGCGGGTGTTGATAGCTAGTAGACGGAGCACTGCGGAGGATGAATCGAGTCTGTTGACAGCGGGGTGTTTGGTTGAGACCGGAAAGAACCTGTATACAGTGACAGTCATTCTTTTTTTGTGTGGTTTTCCTTCTTTAAAATCTCCGTTCTCTCTCTCCTCATACCACGCTGTGCAGGGATGGATGGAGGAACTGAGGGTTGATGTAGGAAAAGCCGGCGAACTCGCCCTGGTCGATGTTGGCAATGACCAGCTGGTCCGGAGGGGTGAGGACGGGTTGGGTACGCGTGAAAAACTTGTCAAAGTTTTCTGCTCCTTTGCCGCACTGAAAGAGATAAATAAAAAAAAAGGGATGTCAGATGCAGAAAAGGGTCAGTTATCTTTTTGATCACCGGGCAGTAAAAAGCTGGTTAACAGTAACAGGATTGGAGTGGCATGATGAAAGGCGCTTCCTCGCTTTCGTTAGAAAGCTTCACAACAGTCCCAGGGAAGGGGTGCAGGAAAATGTCAAAGCCTGATGTGTAGCCGGGCAGATGCTGTAATTAGATTAGGAGCTAACCCCAAGCACCCACAGTGGAGGTCATTAGCATCGGTTTGTGGCCCCGCTCGGGGCTTTCATGTGTCTAAGCTGCTGAATATATATACGGTTATAGCCGTGTGTTGTGCACAGTCACGACACTTACAGGAAAATGAGATGAATTCACTCTGAATGAATAATCCACAACAAAAACAAACCTGTAGTGCATTTCAGAGCCTGCTGTTCCCAACGCATTTTCCTCAGGAGACATATCAGCATGTGAGGCATTTTCAGCTTCTTCTATAATATTACAGAAGCCAAACCATAAAGGCTCAGATGGAGGCTTTGTTTGGCAGTCCCTTCAGACCAATTAATGACACAGTGTACGAGATCACAACTGTGATACACCGCATAGCCCCCTGAATGGATGGATCTGCTTTTAGCAGTGTTTTCCTCCCCCTTGTGTGAGGAGAGGCAGACACATCCGCTGTGCAACCCGGCATCTATCAGGGCCTTTGTGTGGAAGTGAAGGGGAACTCTGCTCTTGGAGAGCTATTTTTAATCATTGGTGGCAGCGGTTGTGTTGCTTCAAGCGCTGTAGGCAGCGAGGGGATGGAGCACGTGGGGGTCCGCAAACAGAGAATGGAGCGTTTGTGGTGACAGCAGGATGTTTAGGTGTCAGCAGCAGGCAGCGGGGCAGGTGGCTGCAGCTGGGATGCAGCCTTCAGTTCTTCAGAGTGCATATAAACCACAACACCAGCTGGAGGTGAACGAGAATACAAACAAAAGACGAGTGTTTGTTTTTTATGTTTGTGTTCTTTAGAATTGTTTAGGTCCCACTTTGCATGATTTATTTGAATTTATTGTTTTTTTGTGGGGCTTTTTTGCCGAAAGGTGAATAAACCCCCAATAAATAATTTAACGTTGCTGCTTTACGATCATTTGTGATATTATACTAGACCATGTAAACACCAATCAAATCTTTCTGCATCTGGAAATATTCACCTGAAGGAACAGATTTCACGAAATGCAACATAGAAACAAAAAAATACAACAAAAGGTGTTTTTTCCGTTTAGCTCAGCTGGAGCCATGTATTGATAAAAAGAAGCTGAGGCAAAGATGAAATGATAGAACGTGTCACTAAATGCACAAAAAAATATATGTTTTAAAAAAGCACCAAACAAACTAATTCACCTCCAAGTATGTGTTGAATTCATAAAATTCTACTAACACATAAAATCACATAATAAGTAATTATCCGGGAAATTTCCAGAATAAAACAAAAATATATTAACGCATTAGTGCCAAATATTATAGGAAGGATTAAGCAAACTGACAGTGCAGGTTGTATTTCTGGGCTTTTTCACTCATTTTCAGTGATGTCCTTGTACCCGAACATTTTCAGGGGAATATTTTTAATTTTTTAATCCATTTAACTTTGACCTATAAATGATTTAAGTGTTAAAAACGGGCATCTAACTCAATGAACGAAGCAGTGTTTTGTTTACACATTACAGACAATTTGGAAGATAATTCATTTTAAATGTAAATCAGTAGCATCCAGGCTTACTTTTCCAAACTTTTGGTTCAAATCATCGCCAATATGCATGGAGGAGGTCAGGATGGAGTGGCTGCATTTCAGCCAGCGATGTTGGGAATTTTGTCAAAATTGTTCAAATTATTAATTTTTGATGCACTATGCAATGCAAATCTGAGAAGCAGAAGAAGCGTGGGATCATCTTGACAGAGAACAGAACAAAAGGCAGCCAACATTCAAAGAAAAGCTTTGAATGTCTTTCAAGAAGCCTCGAGAACTATTCCTGAAGACTAATGAAAGGAATGACAAGAAAGCTGAGAGTTCAGACTATGTTTAAGAATAAAGGTGGTCAAACCAAATGTTGACTTTCAAGGTCGTTAGAATTACACAAATTCTTTCTTAGCCTTATATACAGGATTTTCATGCATGTTTGTATATTTTATTAGTTGCAACTATTTCCAATTTTCCTAGTAAAATATAAAGAGATGAGGGGTGGCTTAAGACTTTTGCACAGCACAGCTTCAGTGTTGTTCTTTCATGTTGGAAGCACACTCAGCCTCCACTCACCACTTTGGGTTTAAATGGTGGCTGGATCTCTCTGTTGGCCAGGCGCTCCCAGTCGATGCGTCTGAAGAAGGCCTGCTCTCTGATGTCTCTCTCACCCTCCAGGCCACAGCCGAGACGCTTTGAGGGGTGCTTGGTCATCAGCTGGTGACAAACGGAGGAAGAAAAAGAAGAGATGGAGGCAGCTTGAGGGGAAGAAGGTAAAAATAGGACAGCAGGAGGACTGTGAAAGGATCTTAAAAACGTAAATATAGAAATGGCATATTTTAAATCCTTGCTTCCATCGGCAACATTATGCAGAGCCAGACTGACACTCAACCAGCTTATATATAGTTACAAGCAATCACGCCACCTTTTCATCGCTGCTTTTTTTTTTCTGAATCAACAGCCGCTTTTAATTTCAACTGTGAATCATTTGTTGCAAATGAAATGTGAAGAAAATAATAAGAGGGGTCAGGATAGTCTCTCTCGTCAGCGGCTCTGAGACGATGAAAGATATTTATAGTGGCGGGACGCAGCCACAGGATGTAATATCATAATAAATGAAGGCGGGTGTGTTATTAAAAACTCAATCAGACCGCGCTTGAATCTTAATAGAATTGTCTCCGGTTTCTAAATTTGCTGTGAAAACTCATTTCCATGTTGGTAAACAATCATAATAATGACGACCTTGATGCCAACTTGACTGTGATGATGTCAAAGTCCCCAGGTGTGAGAAAAAACCCCAGGTGGTCACTAAATAAAGGGTTAGTGTTGAAAGCCATGGAAATCGGTGATTTGGTGCATTTTTCCACATAAATGTTAGTGTGAAAAATTATTTCCTGCTACAGTGAAGCAGCATATTCTTAAAAAGGATCCTTAAAAATGACTGGTAATATTTATAATGTATTTACATCACTGTGGGCCGTGTTGCTAGGCAATCGAGCACAAGTCGGATTGCTTCTAGTCACCGATTTGAGAAAATGCAAAAAAGGTTAAAAGTAGCTTAAAGTTGCTTGTTTGGTGTAACAGTGTGTGTCTGGTTCGAGAAACAAACCCTGACGATGACAAGTTGTACTGCTGTTACCAAAACTGGTCCAAACTGGGAGTCATTTTCCAGGCGTGGAGGGTGTAATGAAAAACATGGGACACATTTGCTGTTGCAGTGTTCTGTCTCTACAGTTTTTTATTGCACTTTTATCAAAGTGCAATAAAAAACTGACTGGAGATCCCATGAGGAAGAGCATCTAAAGCAATGTTTTTTTTTAGCTACAACATGCTTGTACCATATTGGATCCCCTTTTGCTTTAATTCTTTGTCGCATAGATTCAAAAAGGTGTTGGAAACACTTTCGTGTTGACATGATGGTATCACCCAGTTGCTGCAGATTTGTCGGCTGCACATGCTTGACGAGAATCTACCGTTTCACCACATCCCAAAGATGCTCTACTGGATTGAGATCTGGTGACGGTGGGGGTCATTTCAGTACATTGCATATATTGTCATGTTCAAGATTATTTGAGCTTTGTGACATGGCACCACCACGCTGGTGGAAGCGGTTTTTCAGGTAGTACTCAGGTGTGGCGTTTAAAAGATGCTCAGCTGAAACTAAGGTGGAAGAGTGTACTAGGAAAAATATCCCCCTCACCGCTATATCACCACCAGCAGGCGGAATCACCGATAAAGCAGGATGAATCAAGGCTTTCTTGTTGTTTATATCAAACTCTGAGCCTAATATCAGAATAGTGCAGCAGAAACTGAGACTCAGACCAAGCAACAGTAACAAGCTGTACCCTTCATATTTTTTGTTGACAGGAGTGGAACACGATGTAGTCGTCTGCTACAAGTTTCAACACGTTGCACATTCAGAGATGTTTTTCTGCAGCTTTTGAAGTAGCTTGAGTCTAACGAATGACTATTTCAGTCATTGCTCACAGGATATTTTCTCTTTTTCTCTGTAAATCTACATTTCTAAATGCTCTGAGTTAATGCCATGTTATTGCTGATTAGGTATTCCTGTTAATGAGCAGTTAATGAAGTGGTTAGTGAGTTAAATCTGCAATAACTGTACAATGCTATCACGTCAATATGGACCAAAATCTGTGAGGAATGTTTCCAGGATCTTGATGAATCTATGACATGAAGAAATAAGGCAGCTCAGAAAAGGAGGTCCAATTTCTGTTTTCTAGTTTGATCACTCATGTCTGACATGCCTCTGATGTTCAGTGTTTGGGTTCTCAGCAGCACGTAACACCAACTTAGAGCGGATAAAAATAATAATACTATACACTAACTACGATAACTATAAGTGTCCAGTAAGTATGTCTACAATGGCAGCAAACAAGTAATTACTGTATAGCAGCTGCTCCAGGGTAGAGCAGTGGACTCTCTGAGAGCAACGTTTGAGCTTAAGGGGTTAAAAGCTTTTGTGTCCAACAGATCAGACAGGATTCTTTGTTTCATGATTTGAGCTTTGATAAATATAACATAATATTTTTTCATTAAATCATACCCGACTCTTGCACACGACAGCTACTGAAACCAGCTTTCTGTTATATCCTATATCATTATACCCTGGAGGTTCAGCTACCAGTAGCAGAGCGGTGTCCTGTGAAGTGAGATTAATGACTTACCGAGCTGTGTCGAGCTTAAAGCCAGAGTTTTCTGTGGCTCTACCTGGCTAAACCTTTTTACTGTGGATCTGGTACTAATTGAATCTCAAGCCTTCTGCTCAAGGAGTTCTCTTAACAAATAAACAGATTTAGCAAAGAAGCAGGAGCCTTTTATCTGAAGTCCTTTGGCCTTTTACACAATACTTACTCCTTTGCAGATGGACACAGCTTCTTTAGACATGGACTTGGGGTAGGACACATTGTGCTCCATGATAGACTGGAAGAGCTCGTCCTCGTCTTCTCCATCAAACGGCGGCTGAAGAGAACAGAAGCAGTGTCGGAGAGTTCAGACAAAAGATGATGATGATGATGATGATGATGATAATGAAGATGACGATTTGCAGCTTGTTATGTGGAAGACACTTAGGCGGCAACTCTGGCAGGTGAAGGTGATTCGCTGTGGTGTTAAGTGTGTTATGAGGCGTTGCTATCTCTGTAAGCTGTTGTTGTACTTACGGTTCCTGTGTGGTTCACTCCAGGTTACTCAAAGCAGCGACACGTCTTATGAGCGGTAAACAAACAGCAAATCCTGGTATAACAGTTTATGTGATTGTTTTCAAGCATGAACCACCTAAACTAAGAAAAATGTCTTCCTCCAGACTGTTGCCTGGAAACTGGAAACCTTTTATTCACACCTTAAGTATCTGAGCCAAGGTAACTTGCGATTTCTTTTTCCAAGGACACACACTGGTTATAATAATAAGACGAAATATTGCAGTGCTTTGCTGCAGTCACTTTTAATCTTCAATCAAAACCAAACTATTCACAGAGATATTGTGAGGCTTCTCACTATTCTCTTTCATTTCTGAGCATTGGGAAGATAATTACTTGTCATTCCCCCTGTCTCTCTTTTTCTTCAACAAATTGCTCGTCTTTCATTAATACAGCTGGAGCCACTTCAGCTAGCTGCTGTTTCCGTCATCAGTTAATCTGATTACTATGCTAGCCGATCTTAATTAATTAATTTTCATCTAAAATGTCAGAATATAGAGAAGGAGAAAATGCCCCACAGTTTCCTAGAGATTGAAGGCACATCTCGAAATCTCTTTGTTTAAAGCAGATGGTCAGTGGCATAGTACAGGAGCTCATCGGGCTCATCATGCCTCAAAACTCACAGGTTACTATAATGTGTGGAGTAAAGAAAGAAAGTGATAAGCTTTGTTGCTTTGTGGGAAGAAAAAACTCTGGAAACTCTGGCAGAACCAGGAGGAGGGTCAGCCATGTGTTCCATCCAAAGTGGGATGGATGCTAGCTTTCCTAACAAGACCAGGTTTTCCAGGGGAACAGCCAATAAGACTTCAAGAAATCAGAGATCCAAATGACTGCAGGAAACGCTTTGAATGCAGGCTGTGCTTGAGTGGCAGCTAATATTAAAATGTGAGCTATATCTGATTAACTTGCAACAGGTTTAAGCACAATTTTAAGAATACATTTGTAAGTACAACTGGTGCATGAAAAACAACGCATTACCTGTCCTGCCAGCATCTCGTACAGAAGAACTCCATAGGCCCACCAGTCCACTGATTTCCCATAAGGCTGGTATGCTATAATCTGAAAGTAATGAGAAAAGAAAATATATTCAAAAAGTGGAATAACTGTGAGGGCATGAAGCAACAACATCCCTGCTGTCAAAATCCTTTTCTAACCTGCCTTTATTCTGTCACTGCTGCTCGACTCTGTGCAGAAAAAGGTGACGACTGCAGTGTTGTACTGTATGCAACCAAAGGCAGACACAGTGAACGTATCAGAGAAAAGTGAACAAGCAAATCAACCGCCATTAAACACATTCAGCTATTCCGAGCTTCCATAACAAAAGCGTTTTCTCCTACCATCCAATTTGCCATCCCACAACTGCCTCCCACACACAGACTACACACGCGAAATGATAATCACGGAGACGCAAAAGCAACGCGCTAAAGCACAGCTGCACACAAACGCAGCAATTTATGCAGCTCCCAAAGTTATAATTTGTAGCTTGGCTTTCTTGGGAGATAAACCCACAGCCATGCGAGGTGCAAATGTTTACATCTTTCTCTGGATTCATTAACTTAAGAAAAAAAAATACAGTTTAGAGTTAAAGCCTTGTCAATCTCTGTCAATGTTCCTGCATATTTAATGATTTAGAAAGTTATTAATATGTGGTGTTATTTTAGCAGGTGGAGTAGTAGTCAGGAAGTTTAAAAAAAAGAAAACGACTAAGAGTAAGGGCTTCCCTCACCTCCCACCTGGGAGATGCTCCCCTCTGAATCATTGCAGACAGATTGTATATGTACGTATATATGCGTATGCATGCACATAATACTAAACACATAATCACACATTTCATCACCCTGAGTGACTCATCTCCTCCTTTTACTCTTAACTCTATTTCTGTTCCTTTTATTAGTGATCTGAAGTCTTTCTCTTTCCGAGCATCCACCCACAAATAATATTTTCTTTGAGCATCTGATTTCATGAGCCTCAGAGCAGCTCCGGTGCTCCTTGTCGTGATGAGTGTGAGTGGTTAAAAAAAAGAAAGTGATTAAAAAAAAAGCCCATCACAGATCACTTAAACGACTCACAGGCTTGAGAGATGTCTTGATATCCAAGAAACTTCAAACCATAACGGTGACATGAAGGCACACACCCACATCTTTCTGTTCATTTATTCACACTTTTTAAAAAGCCTGGGCTGACTTTTTAACACATTATTACTCCAATGGTTTCAATCTTTCTCCATAATTCACTATAAGCTCTGTTGGATTCCACAATTCGGTGTTTTTATGCACTCATGAAAGACTTCCAAGGTCTGTTTTTAGAAAAATGAACATTTGAAGTGTTTATATGCACTAAATTTATAAATTGTAAAGTTTTTATGGATTCTTTTTAAACTGTTATATTACTAGTATGGTTAATCTGTGGTGGGCAAAATTAAGTTACATTAAGTTATCAGTGCTAATTTTTTTATTTGTTATCAGAATAGGGAGCTTTTAATTTCATTAATTTGCACATACACAGGTAGAATAATTAAATTCATTCTCCAACCAGCTTGGTCTCACACTGTCCACAGAAACATCGGCTTAAAGCAGCTTGCATGGCTTTATAGGTAATCTGTTTCAAAGCAGGCCTATAGTGCAGTACATGGTAAAAGATATGTTCCCCCTCCACCTAACTACTGTTCTCTTTTTTCAAAGTAGAAATCAAATTTAAAACAGTAAAAATCTCATTTTTCGTTCTACGATTTCAGTCACTGTAATGAAAATGCAAAGTTCAAGTACTGGACAATCAGAAAGACCGACAAAACTCCATTACATTACAGTATTAAACCAATAAGAAAGTCCCCAAAGAACCTGCACAGTAGTAATGTCGTCTTTGTTTTGTTACTCTCATTGTAATCCCTGGGTTTTGTTTTGTTTTGTTGTTGTTTTTTTGTTGCAGACATCTCACCTCCGGTGCGATGTAGTCTGGGGTGCCGCAGAAAGTGCGCGTGGTCATTCCTTCGTACATGTTTTCCTTACACATGCCAAAGTCTGCTATCTTGATGTGGCCCTCGTAGTCCAGCATCACATTGTCGAGCTTCAGATCCCTGCAGCAGAGGCGGCATTTGTGTGAGTGCATTTGCGACTCCTTTAATACTTCTTACATGCGGCTAAGCCAATATTTCTGCACCGTCTCTGAGCAGTTTATCTGCCTGCGGCGTACATCATACACTGAGTAATAAGCAGTAATTTCTAGGTCTGAAATTATTTTCCCATCAGCTTTTTATCTCTATGCTGTCGTTGCTCTTACAATTCAGCCCGCATCTCTGCTTGTGTTTTATGTCTCGATTCTTCATTTTCCTCCCCACCCCCGGCCTTCTGGCGGTTACGTCTGTCACATACTAGACTCTGTATGTCAAGCAGAGCGCTACTCGCATATGAAGAATGAACGTGAGCATTTGGCTGAAGTACTGAAAAGGAGCGGGGTGACCTTGGCCTCCTTCAATCACATTTTTTTTTTTAGAATTGAGTGATCAGTATGGATGTAATACTGTGGCTTAGGGAAAGACTGACGATCAAGGCATAGCTACATGTCCATTTTAATCTCTTTGTTTAGGGGCTCAGGAGATAGTGCGGGTTATCTACTAACAGGATGGTCAATGATTAAATCCTCGGCTCCTTCCTGATTATCACTGGGAAAGACACTGAACCACAGGTTGGGCCCGGTGAGTCAATCGTCTGTACGAATGTGTGTCTGAAGAGGCGATTGAGGCTTGCAGTAAAAAAGTGCTCGAGTGTTAAAATTAAATGCAGTTAGTGATGAAACATCATGACAAGCATCAACACCTGTCACCCACCTGTAGATGATCCCCTTTCGGTGCAAGAAAAACAAACCGACAGCAATCTCTGCGGCATAAAACCTGCAAAATTGAAAAACAGACATAATATACGAGCCATAAAATAGGCTGTATATCTTCCCAAAAGAAAACTGTCTGGGAATATATTAAAGGTTCCCTTTCCCTTTCCCTAAAGAATAATAAATTACAAATCATGGTGACCTGACACTATGAGCAAGCCAGAGTGTGTCACTGAGGGAAAATGCACCAAATAAAAACTTTCAGCTGGGGTTTGTAATGCGTCTTTTCAGCAGACGGTGCTTCGTGTTGTAGATTGTTATTTTTTGTTGCGTTCTTTTTCGCTCTCTTCTGAAAGTAGGCTGTTATATTTCTTGACACCTATTTGACAAGTCTGCTCTGATGGACAGAATGAAAAGAGTTGAAATTACAGAGAAGTGCTTCCTGTGATGGGCGTAGAAAGTATGACTAGCAGCAGTGTGGAGACCACAGATCATGGAGTGTCAATGAAATCCAGCGACAGAAGAGGCAAGCAAAATAACTATTAACCACTTGAAGTGGGGGAGTTAAACTCGTCTCAGCTACGACACGGGTGAAGAATGAAGCATCGCGTTGACTGACGTTTAGTGGAGCTATAAATACCCACGCAACTGAACCAACCGTCAGGTGCAAAGCAGTGTGTAACCAGGTAGACGGGGCTTTAGTCACACTCATATTGTGACAGGAAAGGTGAATGAATGAAAGGTAGTAGTGCTTTTTTCCCCTTGTTGCAGGAATGCACTGATCCAGCGTTTTCAGTTACAATCTGATTCGATATCTGCTGACGCAGAGCCTTCTTCAAGTTTTGGGCGTCAGTACAACAGATCATCTGCCTCCATCTCACCCTAACCCCAGCATCCTCCTCACAGCAACCCTCTGCAAGTCCTCCTTCACTCCATTCATCAGTCTTCTCTGTTGTCTTCCTTATTTCCTCATGCCTGGCAGCTTTATCTTCAACATCCTTCGTCCTGTATATCCACTATCCCTCCTCTGCACATTTGCAAACCTTCTCAGCTTTGCCTCTCTAACCAAATTTCTGTTGCTCTGATCGTTCTGATATACTCATTCCTAATCCTGATCTCCCTTGACGAAAATCTTATTAAGTACCGATCCCAAAATTGAATTAATAAGCCCTAGTCCCCATTGTGAGGAACAGAACGGGAATTATTTTTAAATGTTAAAGGCAGCATTGGGTCCAACTTAAACATGGCCCGAGTTCACAAATTAACTGTTGCAAATAAAAAACAAGTAGGAAGAGAAATTTACTGAACTGCTTTTGTGTTACCAAGACGATGACAGACAAGGCAATCAAAATACATGGAGCCATGCAAATAAAAGCTTATGCAAGAGGATGCACTTTCCCAACGTAGCCACAATAGCTCGTTTTTCAGCCAAAATAAGCTGTTTCTCTTAAGTTCTCTACAAGTGTTACTTGTTTACTTTTCTTACTCAAGAAATAAGCTGCCTGTGTAGGTGATACTGCATGTCCAGGCTTCGTCCTCACTCATCTCCCTCCACGCTACATGACATCATAGAACTGAACTGGATAGATAGGGCCATACATCAGCTTAGAGTCACCAGTACAAATACCAGATTGGTGCATCCTGAATACTCAGACACCACTGGCCCATGAGCTGCACCGAGACTCTCTGTTTTCAGCCTTTTATCTAGCATAATCATATTGTTATATTTAAAATATAACATATCTTAGAATCACCTAAAAATAATGTTATTTCAATATGATTTTCCTCATAATTTGACACTCATCTTGTCAATATGTACCAGGTTAAAAGGAATACTATAGTTCACACATTACTCTACTATAGTACTGGGGCATCATTACTGTAAGTATGTGTACTTTTAAATAACTTGACGTGACTATAAAACATGTAAGCTGCCTGCAGGATATCAACATCAACATCCTTACACAGCCTGTGGCTCCTTAAACTTGCCCATACGCTGGATATGATACATGAGGTCTCCTCCGTTAATGTACTCCATCACAAAGTACAACCGATCCTACACACACACAAAAAAAGAAGAAAAAAAATTAGTTATTGTCCACGATTACATAAAGATAAACACCTCACACTGTGAATCTGTGCAGATATAATATTCAGTGTCTAAAAGTCTACAGCCATATATCTTAGAGTTACAGTATAATTCAGACTGAATACATTCTTCTATTAAAGCCTGCTGTACAGATTATAGATCTATATTATAGGACACAAAGGTTTGATCATTAAATATAATTTTATTTAAGGACTTCTTGAGTCACCCGGTCTACGCACAGAGTTGACGTCATACAGGAGGACTTTGTATTCAAAGGGTGGTCTCAGTTCAGTTTCAATTTTCTCTGCAGGAGCACCGTTCAAATAAATGTAAGTAGGAAAAGCAAATATAGACGTAATGACAGACACACACAATAGGACACACAGATTGAGCACTAAGTAACGGCTCCCTTTGTAAATTAAACGGATATTTTTGGAAGTGTGATTAAAAACTTTGACGTCAGCAGGGGTTGAAGTTTCTACACACCACTGTCTGGAAGCAGGAGTGGAGCTGCGTGAGGAAGGGCGGTTTGTCTCTCAGGGCCAAGACTCTCTTCTCCACCATTGTACATTCGACGTCATCGTCCTGGATCACGACATCTTTCTTCAGGATCTTTATAGCGTACAGCTCCTCCGTCGACTTCATCTCAGCCAGCATCACCTGCAACGGGGGGAGACGCCAAGAGCCAAAGCCACCATAAGACAAAGATAAAAAACAAAATCAAGCAAATGAAAAAGCACAGGAGCATCTATTTTCTCTCACCTTGCCGAAGCTGCCCTTCCCGAGCAGAGCCAGGAAGTTGAAGTCATTGAGTCGGACCCGGTCCATATTCCCTGACGGGAAGCTGAACCGCCGGTGGTCTGATGGCGTGATCACTTTCTTACCGTGTCCCAGCTTTGCTTTCTGCAGAGACAGACGTGTGTTAGGATACAGACTGCATTCACTCACGTGCCAAATAGAGTCAAATTAGAGTTTGAGCGTGGATAAGGTTTGCACATTTTTGTTCTGTGCTTCAGATTTTGTTTTTGCTTGTAAATAACTGTAAGCATGATCCCAGCAAAGTTAAAGAAAAGAACTTAATCACCACCACCTTAATTTGTGACAGTCAAGAGGATGAAGGAAGTATACATGCCACCCGTTGCTGTTGTTTTCCAGTTTATGATAAGATATAAAAATCAGAAAACCATACTGTAACAACTCACAATGTAATACCAACAAAAACATGTCAAAATGTGATAAAAAATATCTTTCGGAATGTTTGAAAATGCAACAAATTCTAATAAATTATGGTCAACGTGACAGTTCTTTACACGAAAGCATGCTGTAACACATTTACACCTCATTTAAGATTATATTTTACAAATGGAGTTTTCGTGATTTGTTACATTTTCAATCTCTCTGGAGATATTTTAAAATGTTTCGCATGCTGACAATCACATTAATGCATGGGAGTTGCTTCTGTAATTGTTAGTTATTACATTGTGATATCGTTACAAAGAACAATGACAGACACATGCATCCATACAAAAAAAAAAGAAAAGAAAAACAGGTTTGCTGCATAATCACAAGAAAATATAAAGTCAAGCTTGTTTAATCCTTCCAGAGCCAACAGTAATCAGCATCTAATTTTTTTCTGGCACGCGTGGCAGTTTCTTTGTTATATTCAAACATCCTCGGTTATTCAGCGAGATCTCACTACTGGTGCATTTTGGGAAACTGTCTGGTGGACAGTCAGCGGGGGTTGCCAGTGTTGTGAGGATCCCTGTTGTTATAATCACTGCTCTGCTGAGCGTCTTTGAACAAAAAAAAGGGGCAATTAGGACCCTGCCAGCTCCCATCACGGGTCCAGCGGTTGTCTGTTTCTGTCAGATGGAGCACACAAAAAACAACAACAAAAAGAAAAACATACAACCAGTGTGAGCCACGAGAGCTGTTTCCAGGACAACCGTTTCTCTACTCTTTACTAAATGTGACGGTATACTTCACTTAATACTTATCACATATTTATTGGACTCGGGTCACGTGGTTTTATGCGTACATCTGGTTAGGTCAGTGAGCAGCTGATTATTCTAAACATTAAGTAGGTATGTCAGTAAACAAGCAGGGCGGGATGAGTGATTTTCATTTTGACCCTGAGTGCCGCCTGATCCACTAATTCACTGCGGTTAATGAATTTCACCTGACAGTCCAAGTGTAATTGAGGTGGAGAGGAGACAACTGTGATGAAAATGAACTGACCAGATATTTGCAGGAGTGCGCAAAAGCGCGGGAGACAGGAAAAATCTAAATAAACAGCAGTCTACAGTCAGCGTGACCACACTCGAGGTTCCCTAGGGTGGTAACTCCACAGCTGAGGTCAGCTCACAGCAGCTCACAGTGCAGGCCAGAGTACAGGCCATATTTAATTTGGAGTTAAAATCTCCCTTTAATTCAATTTTAGGTGTTACAGGCCTAAAAAAAAATGTGGAAACAAAAATATGAGATAAAAAATGATGGTTTTATTTTGAAATTGCACACGAAATTGTTTTATGTTGCTAGGTAGATCTGACATGCCGCATTGCTGCTGCTCTTTTTATTAAATAGTAACACATTTGGATAAGACGGTAAACACTAGGTCGTGCTGTTGATTGCAACTGAAGTTCAGCTTCCACCGCTTGCTCCACTGATACCCTTACCTTGGAAGGACACCTAGTGGTCATTCCTCAAACACAAAACTGCACCTATCTAACATGGACCAGCTGCCGGTATATAGCGTATAAAAGAAACCGGCACGTCTCCAACACAAGCACTCACACAATATCGACACAAAGATGCTGTGGCCACACAAAAGTTAGGCAAACCGTTACAAAGCAGCCACTCACTGGTCTCTTAATAAATCTAGGACTGCCACTGTGTTGAGGGATCTGGCATGTGTGAGTGTTCATCAGTGCCTCATATTTTAACATTTAGACTCTTGACTAAAGAGACACTAATAATAAAACTAATTGGAAAGTCTGCCTTTGGGGTTTGTGCCAGTATCTTTCTCAAAAAGACTTAAGAAAACATCATGGATTGGACTTAAAGGTGTTAATCTTGTCTTACAGAGCCTCTCGGTAAACTTCTCTGTGCTCCATAAGTTTACAACAGAGGGACAGACGACAGACTGCTGTCTGCTGTTTGTGTATTAGAAGATATGAGGGACATAAGCTAAAGAGTGTACACGCGGCATCTTTATAATCATAATGAAACTGTTAAAGACTAAAAACACAAAAAGAATTTAAGTCATTCGCTTTCTTTGTTCTTTTATTTTTCATGTTGCTTAAATGTTTTTGAACCTCCTGCATGAAAGATGAAGATGTTGCAGTCAGTTTGGAGCACTTTCTGTAGTTCAGAGATTTTTTATTCTTCTGAGTCATTCTATATATAGCTAATGTCATGTTTTAGCAATCTGAGTTACACAGATCAAGCAGATACTTACCAACATAGTGCTCTGTCTACTTTGCCTTGTGTCCTGTGTTAAGTTTTACAGAGAAACAGAAAACAACTGGAAACAGCAGGCTTTGCTGATTAAAACCGCCCAGTAGATCACTGGCACCAATCATTCCAGTATTAGAGATACTAGCGAGCTGTCTGCACAAAGCCCGTAAGTAATACAGAAGCATCTGCTGCAGCGCTACCAGACTTCAGAGCAGTTTCTTTCCTCAAGCTTCTGATGCTACCGAATCCATCCTCCCGAGGTCAAGATGAAAAATGCCTTCTGTTTTTAAAATTATTCATTCTTTCTTTTATTTATTGATTTATTTGTCTAGTGGCACGAAGGTTCTACATCTACAATTTTGATGTAAAACCCTGGCAGGAATTCATCTATCGTTTTGAATATATTTGTGCACAAAACAAGGATTGTGGATTTTGTCCTTGACACTGGAATAAAAAAGGGGGGATGCATTAATGGGTGGCGTCAGCGGGTGGAGGAATGTTTACTGCAAGCAGAACCCTTCTTTTTTTCCACTGCTTGTACCTGACTATTGCTTTAACACAGGCTTGAAAAATTGCGAGCCACTCCTCTGCAGCCATTTGCAAGTGCTGCAAATGTCAGACTTTGCTGATGTGACCTTCAATGCGAACACACCAGGAGTTGTGAAAACCTCAAAATGTGTAATTCATTCATCGTAATGTGTGGTTCGTTTTACTTTATGCTTACATGTGATTATGAGCCTGAGACAAGGAGAGAGTATAAGAGTGCTCGAGAGGAGTTAGAGAAAGAAGACAATTTATTACAAAGGGTCTGTAACAGCAAGCAAATTGGGCTGATTCAACTGTGTGCTGTTGAAAGCCATTGTTAGTAAATCAGATTGATTTGTGGAATCCCAGCAGAGATTCACAAACAATCCTAATTCGGTAAGTAAATTAAGTGCGAGGCAAGCTACAAGTGAGAGAAAAAAAATTAGATGAAGCAGGCAGGGGAGCTACCTTCAGATAGTGGATATTTAACTGGCAGTCCTAGAAGAAAGGAGGAAACTCAAAGGTTAGCCGGTGTGTGCGAGCGTGTGGACAGAGACAAGAGAAGACATTATTCTGATCACTTGTAATCCTAAAATCGTAATTGGCCCGGAAAACAGAGAGATTCCTGCTCTGTCACATCTGTCGCATCCCGCCTTAGTTTCCACGGCAACCGCACAGTCGTGCATAGACGCGAGCCTTGGAGGAAAGTCGAGGTCAGCGTCGTACGGCGTGGAGAGAAAAGAAGCGAAAAAATTAAAAACAAAGCAGAGAGAGTCGGCGCTTTGAGGACTTGCTGTGAGTTTACACAGAGTATTAAAACCTCCGCCTGCCCACGCGCAGGGCTGGACTTTAATAAAACGCCTCTCGCTCTCTGCCGTCTCGGTTTTCCTGTTTTTTAAAAAAAAATCTCTTGCAGTTTTGCACCTGTTTTCATTGCACTGTTCAATATAGCAGCCACCTTAATAATATGGACATAAAGAGGTCGTGAGTTTTATTTAAGGCTGCATGCTGTAAGGTGTTAAAACAATGAACAACCTGCAGTCGACAGCGAGGCCACTAGAGAGCCAACTTAAAGCCTGCTTCCACTGACTTGATTAGAAGGACTGTGCTGGGGCTGCTGCATGCTTATTTCACTTGGCTCTAAACATGTCAATGCGAAACATTTTCAAAGCCTTTAGTCGTGTTTTTAAAGGACTATGCATCGTTTCAGTTTTGAATTATAAAAGTGATGTGGAATCAAATATGTTTAAACATCTTAGTGAGCCTGGAAGCGCAACTGAGGGAGAAATCCAGACGAAAAACATGATTTTCAATTTAAAAAATAATCAAATTTTAGACATCAAGGACTCTTTGACACAGTGTATGAGGGCTTCTTGGGAGTTCTCGTTTTACTCAAATGTTAACATAATAAAAAAACTAAAATTGTTTTTTTTTTTTCCAAACATCTTGAACGTTAATGTTTTAAATCTCTGCTGCTGCAAACAGCTTATGGTCAAATCCACTGAGGCCTGGGAAATGTAGCCTCAAAGCTTACCTTTCCAATTCAACAACAAAGCTACCCTCGAGTCAGAGTACAAACCCAGCGGTCCACATGGGATTATGGCACTTCATGTGCACAAACTTACAGTTTAAACCTCTAAGTGAGCTTTTTTCAATACACACAACTGTTGTCATGCATATTTTATAAATTCTCCTACAGATTTTCTTCTAAAGTAAAACTACCTGTGCCTATGCAGCACTTATTGTATTTCTTGCCTTTTATTTGAAGCCGATTTTCATTTACGATTTTCATAGACTTGTTGAATAGCAGCTTCTGCAGCGAGCACCAGCGTGAGAAAGATAAATTATCATCTGCTGCTGTACTTCCCACATAGGGGTCTCTGGGATTTGCATCCTTCGTTGTCCGGTCTGTCTCCCGCTTCTGCGTGGTCTTATTTGTGCTGCTTGCACCTTCTTGTTTCAGCTCGCCAAGCTTTTAATGCACAGTATACACAATTGTAATTTAAAAAACAAGAGCTGATGATCTCCCTCTCAGGCGCACAGGGTGAAAAGCACAAGTAGGAACGGGATGAGGTTACCATGGTGACAAGGACACACATTTTGTTAAAATGAGTGCGTACAAGTACAATAGACACGTATGACAAAGGAAATCTAGTTATGCCTTTATTAGAGTTAGAAATCGCGCAGCTCCTCACCTCAAACTTCTGTCGGAGCTCAAGGTTGACATCATCCACCTCGGGAATGGGAACATTGTAGTACTCTCCCTCTTCCTGGTTCAGCAACTTGTACCTGACAGTAAAGAAAGCAGAGAGATGTTTGTCGAAATGTGCAAAAACTGAGTGCATTTATTATTCAGTTTTCAAAACACATCACAATCTTTATTCGACAGAGTGCCTGTTTTTAGATGAAGCTGTTTGCAGACCTGTTCTGTGAGCAGTAAACACTTAGTCACGTGAAATACACAAGACTTTCACAAGACTTTATGTCGTCCTGTGGAAAACTAAGTACACCCTTACTGCTTAATTAAGTAGGTAAGCAGCAGCCAGGTGGTGCTAATCAAATGCACTTGATTAACTGATTATCAGTAAGTGTGAGGCGCCTCTATAAAAGCAAAATTTTGGGAAGTTTGCTGGTCCGAAACATGCATGTGAGTGTTAACACAATGCTATAATTGTCACGATCCTGGGTCTTTTGACCCTGCGTTTTGAGTTTTAGTTTATGGTTTACGTTTAAGCCCTTCAGGTTTTCTAGTTCATTTTTTATCATGCCATGCCATGTTATAGTTTGTTATTAGATTCCCCTTGTGTCTTCCACCCTTGTTAAGTCTCCCTTGGCCTTTATGTGTTTCATGTCTGTGTCTTACGTCGTCAAGTTCAGGTTGTCATGTCTGCGACTTATGTTTCCTGTTTTACTTTGAAGAGATCTTGTGTTCCTGTGTTCATCGTGTTTAGTTTTACTCTTTCCCTGCGAGTTCATTATGTTCATGTGGGTTGTGCTGTTTTGATCTTTATAGTTATTATTTCCCTAGGTTTCAGTTATGGTTATCATAGGCTTAGTTCTTGTAATATGACTTTCCATGTGTTCCATGTTGTGTCTACTGTGCCTTTCTGTACCATGTTTCAGGTCCCTATGTTCTGTCTCCCCAGTTGCTGTTAAGTTTACATGTTTAGAGTTCAGTCAGTGTGTTTCCTGTTTTACTTTGAAGGTCCGTGTCTCATGTCAGTGTTTCTAGTTTTGCTTCCCTTGTCTCGTCCAGCCCGATTACTCCCAGCTGTGCTCTCCTTCTGTGTCTCATTCCCTCGTTATCCCTCAGTGTATTTAAGCCCTGTGTTTCTCTTTGTCAGTGTCTTAATCTCCCTCATAGTTGTGTGATTCGCCATGTGGTTTCATGTATGAGTTATTTGTAGTTTTCTCAGTTTAGTTTTGTTCTTTGTTTCCTTTCCAAGCCTGCAATAAAGCAGTATTTTGAGTTAACTTTTGTCTCGGTGAGTTTTGTGTTTGGGTCCTTCTCTTCCCTGCACACAGCCGAAACATGACAATAATCTTCCCAGGAGTGGACAGCCGCTGCAAAAATCCATAAAGCACCATTTTAGACTCCACAAGCCTCAGTTACATCATGTTACATATCACAGTTTAGGTTTGGAGTGAACTCCACTGTATACCAAAGTATTCTAGAGGTAAATGTAAGGTAATCTGCCTGACAGCTAAAGCTTGGCCAATGGGAATTTGAGCCCCAGCACAAAAGCAAATCTACAACAGCATGGCTTAAAAAGCAAATAATTAAGTGCTGCAATGACCTAGTCAAAGTCTAGACCTCAACCCGTGTGATGGGACCTTAAGAGTGTAAATGTCCCCAAACCTCAATGAATAGAAGCAACGTTAAGAGTGAAGAGTGGGAAGACGAGCGGGCCAAAATTCCTCCTTATTGATGTAAGAGAATGACAAAAGTCACACAGAAAACAGTTACTACAACTTATTACTGCTAAAGGATGTATTTAGTTCTCACAGGACTGCAGAGTCCTCCTCTACTTCCAGTATAGACATCTTCCAGCCACTTGTCTAACGACCTGTAATAACCAGTAAAAAAAAATAGCAGCGCGCACACATGCATACAGTACGCCTAAAAATGTTTTGGTCCGGTGTCTCGGAAACTACTGCAGGCATTTCCCAGAGCTTATAACTGTGCTCACAGCAGCAGTCAATCAGACTTGGTTTAGGCTAAGTCGCTGCAGGTATGCTAACATGGTTTATGGAAGAGTCATTTTAACAGGTCTGTGAGTGTGTGTTTATCAGACTGAGACAAAGCAGCCAGACAAAGACGGAGAGGCGAGGAAATGAGTCTAGTAGGTGAAGTTTGTCAGCGTGAGTGGACCTGGCTGCAGATGGCATTTCCGTCTGTTTTACGCACACCCTGCGGCCGTTTTGTTGTGGTCAGTGTCATGTCGACTTTACAAGTTGGCAACCTGCGATGACAAATAAGCTCTATATTAAATAAAGCAGATGATCTACAATATGACGTTTAAAACTAGCTTCCATTGCTGTCTGAGTTTTTGTAAATATGACTTTCCAGTGTTACTGGCACTGACAGAATTTAAAGCTCGTGGTTGTTTATATAAACACAAAGAGACACACGTACGAACTGTATTTTGACTCTTATAAAACAGCGCGGACAAAAGCCAACTAAAAGTGTTCACATTGACCATCCTCCTATTCAGCTCTCTGAACGCCCACAATCATGCACAAACAATGAATGCATGAATGATGCCTGAAAATGAGGCTACTGGACAGTAGTCCTTCCATTCATGCAGTCCTCCAACAGTATAACAGCATGGTGCACATACATAACTGCAGAACTTCCCACAATTATCACAATTATAAGTGGCATCCTCTAACCTGGGATATCATTGGAAATTTGAAGTGTCATTGATAAATACAATTTATTCATTAATGTTTGTAATTGTAAATTGGGTCCATGCATAATTAGGAACACAATGAAGGTATGTAGTGTGTGTGTCTGTGTGTGTGTGTGTCACTGGGTTTATTTCCAGACTGTAAATGTATGTGATGTTCACACATGAAACAGTAACTTAACACTAACTCTGTACTCGGTGATACATACGGTACTCAGTACAGCACAGTAATAGAAGATATCATTTATATTACTGATGCTCCATTATGTTTTTTACCACTTATCTTGGCTTTCTACCACAGATTATGATAACAGCAATTGCTATTATGTGAGGGGGAAAGAGAATAAGCTTAATATGAAGGAAGTTGGACTATTATGACTTCTGCCAAATCCTGGCATCATCCTGGATTTTAAAAGTCGCGTAGCACTCCACAAGTTTCATATAATTAGTTCACTATTAGTTTAAAGAGTGAATTACTGAACTGATTGATGTAAATTCTACTTTTTTTACTGACTGATAGAACAACCATCAAATAAAGCTTCTTTAGCCACATTTCTAATTGTTGAAATGCATGAGTGAGTGTACGAGAGTCAGAAACATAACGGACCATCCAACTGTAGGAGCTTTGATGAGCTCAGACACTCCAAACGACATGGACCCCATGAAGTCATTCCGAGTGGTTCGGTCCCAGTCCCACACCTCGATGGACAGACGACGGTCCTTGTCCGATGCTTTCAGCTTACTGAGCACATATACACAAAGCAGGAGGGAAAGTAACACAGTGATGTCATGCTTAATATTCGCCTGATTTAATGAAAGTATGATAAAAATGTCATTTAAACAAACACACACATACAAACTTTGTCACTTACAAGGTGAAGGACTCATTCCAGCACGGGTTGAGAGAGGAACGGATGGTCCTGGTCTTCTGTTTGGTTTCATTCTTTGGATCCGGGATGAGCTTGAGTTTAACATATGGGTCTGATAAACCATTTGGATCCATTGGAATCAGGTTCCTGGCTTCTCCGACTAGAAGAAATACGACACAAAGAAAATATGGTAAGACTTTATGATACAACCCATGACTTAGGCTGTAATTCCCCTGTAATTAAATTGAATTAAATGCATTTTATTTTGAAATTACAAAGTAATTATATTAAAGAAGCACACTAGAATAAGGAGGTAACAAGTCAGGTTTTTACAGGAAACAAAGAAATAATTATGCTATAAGTAAATCTAAGAAGTGTGTTATTTAGGTGCTGTATGATTTCCTGGTAATTCAGTGGAAAAACTAAAAGTTTTCCTCATCTTAGATCATAAGTACGCTCTACTTTTTGGGGAGTGGGACATACTACGGAGTGGCTTACCCCTGTCTGACTTCTGGGTATTTTACAGGAGAGAAGACACATTATACATATAAGTAGTAAGTAATTATATAAAACAGGACAAATTAATAATACAAAGTCAAACAGAACATTAAATCCACTCCGTAATACAGCACACGCCCAGGAAAGTACAGTGTACATATGACGGGGAATATTGTTTAGAAATATTACCTGTAATTATGCAGTATTTAAAATTATTAAAGTATTACTTTAAATTTTCTTACAGCATAATTATTATTTTGTTTCCTGTAAAAAGCTGACTTGTTACTGCCATACTATGCCTTTATTTTTGTAGGGAGTTAGAGCATAATTTCAAAATAAATCCATTAAAATTTCATTTAATTACAGGGGAATTATGCCATTATTCACAGGCCATATTATAAAGAGTTACCAAAAATATAAGCGTAAGAGTATTTGCCACCCACCTCCCAGCTAAACGCAAAGACTGTGACTTCGCACTGACTCAGGGGTTAAAAGGCGCACAGATGGGAGAACGTAGATGAAGTGTTGATGAGAGGGATGGATAGAAAGAAAGAGGGGTGAGTCACTGCAAGTCAGTCTATGGCTGAACAGCCAACAAGAATGATCTGACCTTCACTCAGAAGCAAATTATCTGTTTGTACTCTACTGTATACATGGGATTCTTCTTTAGATAGACAGGCAGATGGCTGATCAAATCAGGCACCACATATGTTTATAACAGGTGCTGCAAGGCAAAGCATACTGTCAAAATTCACTTAAGTATAAGTGTGAAAAAACACCAACAGAAGTGTACTGCTGGTGGGTGTTAGGGCGCACGTACACGTAAATCAAAGAAAGAAAAAAAAAAAAAAAAAAAAGTGTAATGCTCGCCCAAAAGCCACATTTTCTGTTGCAAAATGAGCAAAAGTGAAAGCAAAAGAGGTGAAAACACGTCTTTTACTGTCTCGTAGGAAACATGTGTGAGCGGATATTGTGAAGGACACATGAAAAATGATCACATAAAAACAAGTGATAACAGCAACAGGAGCAGGGGGATGAGGTGGCATGAGCGGGCCACCATCACCATGGCGACAGCATCTGGTGTTAAATGGCCACTCCCTCATATATGATGTAATGTATAACAGGGATCAAACAGAAGCAAGAAAGGAAGGAAGGACAAAGTCTACTTTAAACAACAGGCCACTAAATGTAAATCTGAGATTTTGAAATGACAAAACTCTTAACAGATGGAAAGCAGAAACAGGATCCCACTGATCCTGTAAAATAACGTTTTTCAGCTCCACTCTCCCCACTCTGTATATTTAAATGCAATCAGACACACTGCAGGATAAAGCAGCTCTGGAAAAACAACAAAAGAACAACTTATTCGTTCTAGTTCCACCGGTGGATTTCACATTTGTGGATGTAAAAGCCATACAAACCCAGGCCGTGAAGCGCCCATGAAGCACCGCTTCTGTGCTGATGTTACCGCAAGAGGAGGTTTTGAACCTGGCAGTTACTGAGTCGGCAGAGTGTTGGTGCCTTTTAATGGACTATGTGCCTCAGCACTCAGCAAGCCTGCTGTGTAACTGTGTGTGGCCCGTCACTTTGTGGCTAAGTTCATAAATGCTTCCACTTTGCAATAATACCAGTTAGAACTGATCGTGGAATATCTAGGAGGGAAGAAGAATAGAGATCTCTGATGTTCCGCCTTCAGCCCCTGGCACTCCTTTCTGATCTTGCTGCTCTCTGGGACTGTCACATCCCAGGGACTCCGCCTCTTCAGCCTCCACTATGTCTGCTTGTTGGCCAGCAGCTGCCTCTCTGTCTGGAGGTTGAATTCCCACAGGACCTTAGCCTTAGTGTTGTTCTCAACCACCTCTGGCACTGGACTTGGGGACTTCTAATACATGTGCAGCATAGAGGTTCGTCTACACTATCCCACCCCACCTTGCATCTTAGATCCTGCTACTATGTGCTGGGGCACCTCCAGCCTTTATGGAGCTGGAGCTCGGGGCCTGTTCTTGTGCTGATCAGAGCGTGTGTGTTGTCCTTTAGGCTGACCATTTCTTCATATCAGTCACAGCCTCAACCACTCAGTGGTACATCCCATGGAGGGACTTGGTTATCCATGGCTCACAAGCCAAGAGCTTAGAGTTAACCGTATATATGCTGTATGTATCCATACATATTACATGTATTAATGTACCCTCTTCCAGTTACATCCAAGCTTAAATTGTTCCTTTGATGTTTCATGACTTCCAACCTCTGGCCTCGCCCATTTGGTATGGAACATAACCAGTCAGCCAAAATGAATTCTTCCAAAATAAAGAAGAATAACGTGAGCTAACAAAAACAATGTATAAAAAAACAAAACAAATCATTAAACACAATGGTAAATATAGTACATTCTATCAATGAGTCAGTCAGTCAGTCTGATCAACTTCCTATTGCTTCATGCACTTCCAGCTTAATGCAGTAGAGGGCAGTATAGGTCTCCTGCTTGGAGTTGCAAACATTGACAAAAGCTCTTCTCTTTTTCATTGTTGTGTTGTTCTAACCTCATAGTTAACTCTTTGTCCAGTGCACATTCTCAGCTACAGTACTCACCTTCCCTGTCTTATCGCCTCTCTCTCTCTTTGCGTCTCTCACGCACCCCACACACACACACACACACACACACACACACACACACACACACACACACACACACACAATGAGACAAGTGGCAGAAGGACAATCTCCCACGTTCTCATCTAAATCCTCCCCTCTGCTGGCTGTGGCTGTGCTCACAGGCATCAGTCACTTCCATGGCAACGCTGGCACCAAACAACGCCAAAGAAACTTAGGCAAGCATGTAAACACCCTAACTAGACACAGGCACACAGGCGTGTGTGTGTGCGCGCACGCCATGCGTGGATAAACAGAAACTGCTGTTTAACAGACTCTACATAAGTGTGTGTGTGAGAGAGAGACCTGTGGCGCATGTGCTGTGTATGTAATTTACACACACACACACACACACACACACACACACACACACACACACACACACACACACACACACACACAATGAAACCTCATCATCAGCAGTGATCAAGGACTATCTCTGCTGTCGGTTGTTGCTTAGCTACAACAAGAGCTGCTTGCCTTCTGTGTCCTCCCCTCTACTCACTCCTTATGAGGTAGCTGCTAATATAATTAGGGTGTGTTTGTGTGTGTTTTGTTTTTATGCAGACATATTTTACATTAAGCATCTGCATCAATAAGTAACTTCAGCATTGGAACCTCTCTGCTATTGTCATGCTTTGTGAAAAAGCCAAACATAAGCCTGATACTGAAATCTTCTACAAAGCAAAAAAACTAACCCTTGGCATTGCCTTTGAAGTTTTGCAGTGTTTCTTCTCGAAAATGACTGCTGTCTATTATCCAGTGCCAATCGTTTCTCTAAAAAGTCTTAAATTAATTTATCTGTTGCACTTAAGGCTGTTGGACAAAATCTCTCCAACAGCAAATGCAAAGACACCAGCAAATTGTTTCAAATTTCCTGCGTATTATTTGACGTATAACAACAATAGCACCACCCTAACATTATCTCCTGTATCTGAATGTCAGCTTGATAAAAATGTGCCACAGCTAAAAATGACATATCATTTGGATCCCGGGGTGCGTGCATGCAGGGCTGCTGTGGGCCAACAGTGTAATCTCTCCCAACAAAGCTTTGAAATTCAAATGTGTTGTTGCATAACAATGCCATGTGCAACCGATGAATGCCTGATAATCTTGGGGGGGGGGAGATATGCACGGCCAAATGGGAACTAGATAGATCCCTGCTGTGCAGTGCCTGGGATCTGAAAACAGAGGAACAGAGAAACAAAATGAACTTAAAAGTTCTATTTCTGGCCGTGGTCACTTTTAGGAAGAGCAATTAGGACATTAAGTACAGGCTTTAGGGCCAGTTCCCACTGCACGTCTCACACACACACACAATGAGACTAATACCTTTCCATCTCTCATCACAACTCCAAAGTATCAAACCTGTTCACAGTGAATGCATAATGAGAGAAACCGCACTTTGATGACATTACTTTTACAGTTTGAAAAACAAATCGGTATATGTATCATTTGGTTCTAGTATATATATACTAGAACCAAATGATACATATACACTATACTCGAAGCTTCCTTGACGAATATCAGTTTGTTTGTGCCCACACAGTTTGAACTAGTGACGGTTACAGTTAGGGTTAGAAATGGAGTTATGGGTTATGGAGCAAATTGGTGTTTTGTCTCCATGTTTAGTCTCCAAATTAAATACAATGTCCTTACATCAAACACGCCAAGGTGATGGGTAGGTTGCTGGAAAACCAGCTACAGTGTTGTTAGAGTCAGTGCAGGGACACTGACATCACATGCAAGCTATTCTGCATTTTATCTCACAGACCAGTAGAATTCGCCCTCACGTCAAAAGAGGGTGAAACCTTGATTTTGACTTTTGATGTTGGGTTTAACGAGTTTCAAAGTCTCGCTGCTTCTGGTAGTTTCTAATTTGCCTCCGATTTTAGGTAATGAAGGATGCAGTAATGTCCTTATGAAGAACACGTGGAACAACATAAATGATTGAATCATTCTTTAGGATATTCTGTAATGTAGTTTTAATGAAACATTAGGACATTTGAAAATGTTTACGGGTGTCAATAAGGGAAGTGTCAATAAATCCCACACATAATCAGTGAATGTCCAATCATAGCTTAACAACCAAACTATAAAGTTTGAACACAAATGTTCATGGGTGTATCCATGGTGCTAAACAACAAAATGAATTAGGACACAAATGGAACCTAAAACTCTCAGAAAGCAGCGTCAACCAGACAGTTACTCTGGACATTATTACCTTTGGCTTCCAGTAAAACTGCAAGGAACCTATGAGGAATAAGTAAACCAATTTCTAGGACTGCCTCCTTCATCTGCTCAATATTGTCCAAATTAGGTACACATTGTCCAAGAGTTATGCCAAAAAAAATGGCTAGACTACTATAAATCGTTATTAGCCGTTATTATAAGAATACTTATGGAGAGAAAAAGAGATAACATTTCATCCATATTAGATTCTCTTCATTGGCTTTGTGTTAACACAGCAGGCCTTATCCTGTCTTAAAGACCTCATAGTATCATGTTATTCCAATAGAGTATTTCGCTCTCAGAGTTCAGTCTAAAAAGGGATTTCTTCCTCCCCACCATCACCAAGTGCTTGCTCATCGGTGTCTGTCCGATCACTGGGGTTCATTTTTGGATATTATAGGTTTTATTTACACTGCAGTATCAGAACACTACAAAACCTTTTTCCAGAGTCTTCTATATAAAAAACTATTCCTTTTTTTTTCTATAGAATTGTGCAGAGAGACTGATCAGGTGTTTTAAAGACCCAATGAATCCTAAAATGAGCTTAATGAACTAGCCTGCTACAGACATTTAAATGACTAAACCAGCAGATTTGAATAAAAACTCTGATTTTCCCGACAGCTTTCTGAAATCAAGGACTCCTTATTTTCAAGAGTTTCAAGTCGCCTAAATCTGCCATAGAAACTTTATGATAACTGAAGCCTCCATAAGTAGACTATGAACATTCTGGTAATGATAAACTGAAGCACCATAATCATATTTAATGCTTCCAAACATGAACATTAGTGAGTTATAAGACAGTTTTTGACTTCACACATGGAGAGATCTTTTGCATGTGTATAAATTGTGTTTCAACATAATGTCCTGAATTTTAATAAGCTCTCACACACAAACAGATGGCCTACTAGATTTCTCAAAAATGACAGGCATACATTTGCAGTAACACATTAAACTCTTCATATTAAAATAATTGTATTTTACTTGTGTTATCAAATATTACCAAACATTCAATATCTGTACTGTACATCTGTCAGCATCTGTGGAAAAGTATCTGCCCTGATTTCAGAGATTTTTGCGTATATACTTAAATGTTTCAATTAAACTAATTTTATTATTCAACAAAGATAACCTAAGTGATTACAAAGGGCAGTTTTCAAAATTAGGATTTCATTTATCAACAGAAAAAAGCTATCCAAATCTGCCTAGCCCTGTGTGAAAAACTAATTGACCCTTTATTTTTTTTATTTCACTAGCCACACCCAGGCCTGATTACTGCCAGACCTGTTGAACCAAGAAATTGCTGAAATAGTCCTGTATGATAAGGTAGCAACACATCACACCACCATCACAACAAACTCAAGAACTCAAGAAGGTCATTGAAATGTATCAGTCTGGAAAGGGTTACAAATGTGTTCTTTTGGGACACCGATGAACCACAGTGAGACCCATTATCCACAAATGTGGAACAACTTTGGCTAGCCAAGAGTGGCCGGCCTACCGATATTACACCAAGAAAACATCGACGGCGACATCCAGGAAGTCACAAAAGAACCCAAAACAATATCTAAAGAACTACAGGCCTTGCTTGGCTCAGTTAAGGTCAGAGTTCATGAACAAAAAGAAAGAGACTGGCATCAATGGGAGGGATCCAATGAGAAAACCACTGTTGACCAAAAAGCGCTCAAAGGCTCGTCTCACATTCGCCAAAACGACATCTTGATGATCCCAGAGACTTTTGGGAACATGACGAGACAAAAGTTGAACTTTTGGTAAGGTTTTAGTCCAGTTACAACAGCATTTCATAAAAATAGCATCAAACCAACAGTCAACGTGGTGGTGGTAGTGTGATAGCCTGGGGCTGCTTAGCTGATTGGGGACAACTTGCTTTAATTGATGGAACCAAAAATTTTGCTCTCTGACAGAAAATCCATCAGATGATGTCCTGACGTTCTAGCTCACTTGAGTTATGCAGCAGAACAACAGTCTGAAACACACCGGCAAGTCCACCTCTTAATGGCTTAAAAAAATAAATAAAAAAAATAAGTCCCGTTAAAGGGTGACTGATTGAAGTGCAACCGCATGATCTTAAAAAGGTCGTTCGTGCTAGAGAGACCTGTTAAAGTGTGACTGAATTAAAACAGTTCTGCAAAGAAGAGTGGGCCAAAAGTCCTCCACAGTGATGTGGAAAACTCCCAGCCAGTTATCACACACTAGATTGCAATTGTTCCTGCTGAGGGTGGCACAACCAGTCATTAGGTTGAGGGGGCAATTATTTTTTCACATGGGGCCAGGTAGGTTTGGATAGCTTTCCCCTTAACTTCAGGAAGGAGTGCTACTCAATGTGAAGTCTCACTAATTGTAGCCCTTATCTTTGGCTACAGCCGCACTACAGTGTGTTCATTTATTTAAGACACACCCACAGACAATTCAAAGCCCTGATCAGACACACTTAGATATTTAACTGTTATCCTCATATTTGTCAAAAGCTTCTTTGAAAAAAAAAAGGCCTAATATTAGATATTAAGCCTTAAGTGTACTAAAAGCCTAGTGGCACTATGTGCAGTGTCAGCGCAGGGTAAAATTTATTTGTGTTCAACTACGCTTTAAACCTGAGGCAAAGATGTCAGCAGTAGAAAATCTCACCCTGAGTAAACCGCCGTGCAATCCGCCATCCTCAGATGCTCTGAGTGTGTGTGTGTGCATGTTTGCCTTTTCTTAAAACTCCAGAATAAATGTCTGCTCATGCCCATAGGTTATTTATGTGACTTTCATGAGAAGAAACGGCAATTCGGGAGAGGAGTAAGAGAAGGATGAAGGATGCAATCAGAGGAAAGAAAGAAACAAGCAAGGATGGAGAAAATAAGAGAAAAAAGCCATGAAGAACAAAAGCAGAGGAAAGGACAGAGATTATGGAGGGAAATGAGTAGTCATTCAACTGAAAAAAAGAGGTCCTATGATGATGTCCTATTGAGGAAGAAAATGGATGTGGGGAAAACCTAGACGGGTGAGGCGAGCCCAGGTCTCGAAGGAACAGGTAGGCGAAGACAACACGAAAAGTCAATATTGGAGGAAAGATAGAGGAGAGAAAGAAGGAGACAGAGAGGAGCGGGTAACAGAGAGAGAGCCTCGAGAGCTTTGTCTGTTTTCTTGGCTGGAAAGATTTAATCAAGTTCACATCGTGCGGTGAACCACAAAGGCCCGCCACTTGTCTGAGGGGAGCCAGAGGGGAGCCAGAGAACAAGCTGAGCCTTCGCTGTTCAGACCGCTGTCGTTAGGGAGGAGGGGAAAAAAACGCAACCCAAAACAAAGCAGACACTTTCTCTCCCGCCCCTCCTGTGTTGATCTTTATCTACTTGTTACCAAAGAAAACTCTCAATCATGTTTAAAGCTGCGTGTCAGCATCAGTCTCATTTTCAGCTTTATTTCACTTGATGAAAAACTCTTTATCTATATTTATGGATTTAAAAACTTTCATGGTACAGTAGAAGCGCTCTTTGCACCTGATGATAAAGATCTTCTATTTAGCTGAAATCATCAACATTATTATGTTAACAGCTTTCATTTCCAGCTACAGGAAGCTCCTGTGAACTCACTGTATGTGTCTGCTTGACACCAAGCAGGAGACACATGATGTTAATGACTCTCTGTTGAACAAAGTGGAACCTTTTTACAGCTGAATAGACAAATGGAGACCCATGTGTATCAAAAAGAAGAGCAAATATTGGGCTTGTTGTACTAACCATGGCTATTTCAATAACTAGTCACTTTAGTCTGAATAATGTCCCCCTTCAAGGTTTGATAAGTTTTTGCTTGTTTGCAAGAAAACAGTCAATGTTGTCTACAAAATTAAATAACGGGTTCTCAGAGTGGGTGTCATTAGAAGTTGAATGCACTCACCGGTCAGTTCATCAGGCACACGTGTTTAACCACTCGTTAACATTACTATCTAATCAGCCAATCACGTGGCAGCAAGTCAATGCATGTAAGCATGGAGATGTGGTGGTGGGCCATGGTACCTAAGATAGGCACTCAGTACAATGAAGGTATACAGGAGCACCTCTGAATCCCAAGTCAAATCACAGGGTTGCAGCAGCAGAAGTCCACACTATATTCTGGTGTTCCTGGCAGACTTTGGGTCCCTTTGTACCAACTGAGCATTGCTGAAACGGCACAGTTTACCTAAGTATTACATGAGTATTACATGGTATATCCAATAAAATGGCTAGTGAGTGTATAAGTACAGCTTTTTTGCTTATTTTGCTCGACTTGAATGGCCTTTTAAATATAGGTTTGCAATGTCCGTCCATCCAACCATTTTCTTACGCTTATCCAGGCCCAGGTCGCGGGGGCAGCAGCCAGAGCAGAGAAGCTCAGACCTCCCTCTTCCCGGCCACCTCTTCCAGCTTGTCCAGGGGAACATCAAGGCGTTCCCAGGCCAGCCGAGAGACAGTGTCCTAGGTCTGCCCCGGGGACTCCTCCCAGTGGAACACCTCGCCCAGGAGTCATCCTTATCAGATGCCCGGACCACCTCTACTGGCTCCTTTCGATGTGGAGGAGCAGCAGCTCTGCTCTGAGCCCCTCCCAGATGGCTGTACTCCTCACCCTAAGGGAGAGTCCAGCCATCCTTTGGATAAAGCCACCTACCCACAGCTCGTGAGCATAGCTGAGGGTAGGGACGTAGATCAACCGGTAAATTGAGACCTTCGCTTTTACACTCAGCTCTCTCTTCACCACGACAGACCGCATCGTATTGCTGTGCAATCCCACCATCCTCAGATGCATTGTATTGCTGGAAAATAATCCATAGCTTTAATCTACTGTACAGTAACACCAATGCCAATGAGATTAAATGCACTTTCCCAAAAATAAAACCTTTAAAAAAACAATAAAAAACTAAAGCATGTGAGCTGCAGAAGGTATAGCAGGTCCCAACTTTTTCTGCTTGACTTTTCTGTCTGATTGATTTGAGCACAAACCTAACTGACTGACTAATGAAATAATCACATGTTGCAGCTCTGACAAATACAGGCAGAGCAGCTGTATGATGAAAACAAACACAGAAGTCCAGAGTTTATATTTTATCAAAATATCAAATGCCACAAATGCCAGTAGCAGGTGCTGCAGAGCATACTGTGGTACATTCAGTGAGAAGTAGCACAAACACATTTAAAAAACACTGGAAGGCTGGTGGGTGTTGTGGCGTGTGTAAGCATAAAATCAAGGACAGCAAGGCAGAAGAAAAAGAAGGCTTATCAATTCAGCACGGTAGCAGCCACCTATGCCGCAGTCTCTGCAAACGCGTTCACTTTCAGCAGTGTCCGTCTAGCCAAAAAGACTGAGGTAACCATGTCAACGAGATCCCTGTTGTCATCATCACGGCTAATAGCCTACCTTGTTTGCCCATCGTCACCATCCCACAAGTCAAATTCACAGACAGACGAAAAACAAGAACATAAAAGAGGACATGTAGCTGTCAGCGCGGTGCACCAGATCAAAGCAGTAATACACACAAAAGAGCTGGATGTTGTGTGTAGCACACCAAATAATAAACTGCAAAGTAAAACAACAACAACTGAAAAGCACTGCAAGCAGACCGAACAATCAATGTCAGACTGATGCTGAATATTCCTCATTTTCCCCCCATTTTGAACACTATAAACGAACACACACTTTTTTATGAAAGCAATATATTTCCACGTCAATCACATCTGCCACTCTGCTCCCGCTGTGGCTGCAGGTTATTCCTGTCTGAGCCGCACTGAGTTAGAAACTATTTATTGGCCTCAGCAATCATATTCCCTGACCACCCCTGTCTCGCCCGGCTATTGCATGTGTGTGCGTGCGCATGTATGTGTGTGTGTGTGTGTGTGTGTGTGTGTGTGCTTGAGTGTGACAGTGAGAGAGGTTGTGGAAGTGACCCAGCAGTCATTTCTCTCACTGCCAAAGGGTTTTTAACACCAGAGAGATCTCCACTCCAGGTGCTGCTTATGACTGAAAGGATAATTTGGAGGTGTTGAAAACACACGCACACACACACACGCATGCACACAGGCTATAAAAGCAGCAAAGAGTTGATTTTTATGCTGGCAAAGTAGCACGCTACATTATTTTTAGACATAAGTCACAGTTTTTATTAAGTTACAGGCTGGAAAATTGAAGAGGATTTAGTTCCTCTTGTTTTTATTCATTTCTGTATTTTATGTATATAAGTTTAGATTAGTTATTTATAGTTGGTTTACACAGCTTTGTGTATGTATGTGTACGTATGTGTAATGTGTGTATATAGACACGTGTGTGTGTGTGTGTGTGTGTGTGTGTGTGTGTGTGTGTGTGTGTGTGTGTGTGTGTGTGTGTGATTTACATTGCTGTGCTTGAGAGCCACCATCTACCGGAACCAAATTCCCTGTATGTGTCTGCACATATACTTGGCCAATAAACACGATTCTGATTTTAAGTAAATCCTTCTGTCAAATAGTGTGATTTGGAATCAGGTAACACTTTATATTACAGCTGGGTAATAAAACAATAAAGATAATAATCGCAAAATAACTTTTTCTCGATGGAAATAGCAGACAAGATTTGTGTCCCAGTTCAAGGATTGCATCCTTCAAAGGCGGATTACATCAAAGCGTGGCGTAGAAGGCAAGATTCATTGCGCCCCAGTGGCAGTGGATCATTTTCTTTTTCAAAACTTTTCAAAATTTATTAAAAAATAAAAAATAAAAGATGGGAAACAGCCCAAAGAAAGCAGCTGAGAAATAAACTTTTAAAAGTAAGTAATGGGTTTCATACGACTCAGTTATCTAACAGTACAAATAACAAAATGATGAGGAAACTTAAACCTGTGGAGCATGAATCATCAAATTTTTTGAAACTAAATTTTTAATTGTTTAAATTTGATTTTTAATATGTTTTGCTATATCTGGCTTTTAAAGGTGTTTCAGGGGCTGGAGAGTCACACTGATGATGTAGAAACTTACAGAAACCCATTTATCAAATATAAAACATTCTGCATTACCAATTTACCAATACTGAGTACCAATAACATATCCTAATATGCAGCTTTCACTTTTACCAGGACAAGCCGTTTGTAACATTACGATTTTACCACATTGTAGTTTAAATTTATTGGGATTTTTTAAATTTGTTTCCCCCATTTTCTCCCCCAAAATAGAAAACCTTCAAGGAGGATTTCCAATTTTTTTTCTGGTAAAGGCCTTGGTCTGCGAGTTATCCATCCTGGCTTCTTAAGAGTGAAACATGTAATGCTCCAGAAACATGCTAGAGCATTACCCAAGCCTACTTGTTCCTTCAACTGCTGATGTTGCTGTCAGCTTGGGTTTGCCACATTTATTCAGCTTCTGATGTTTCTCACTGTATCGGGTTGGTTAGCCAGCAGCTTAGTTTTTGTTTTTTACGTCTGGAACTTTTAAGTCCCACAGGATGTTCGCTTTGCTGTCCTTAAATAGTTTGGCGTGTCCCATTGGGACATGGAGACTTCCAACCCAAATTCCACACAGATGTTCTTGTACACTGTCCTGTGTGAATGTGTGTGTGAATGGGTGGATGACTGGATATGTGACTGAGGTCTAATGGGAAAATTATGGTTCAACAGTGGAAGTGCGCAGGGAGTCATGAGCAGCTTCGGACTGCCCACTGTTGTCAAATGGGGGTAGTGTCAAAAAAATGGTACAAAGCGTCACTAGGTAACTGTTGCTTGTGCTATTGTTGATCCATCAGCTAGCCACAAAGACCTGAAGTGAAAACAAGCAATGAAAAGCAGTCACTGCAGCCACTGTCTGTATTTTTCATGCTGTATTTTTTTTTTAATCTTTGATGTCTTGTTTTTCTTGTTTTTCCCATTCCCAGTGAGCTCTGTTACTGCTTCCATTCCTGTTCCGACCAACTTGTCCACTAATTAGCATTTGACCAACACACAGAGCATCATTTATGTCAAGCACCTCTCCATAGGCTCCGTGTGGGCAAATACCTCTGTAAACAGACATAACCGTGGTAGCATAAATTAAGCATGAGGTGCTCCAACTAAACTTCCCAACCCTACAGCAATGGTGTATATCTAATTGAACTTCCCCTACATCTAGAAAAATGCTGTAACTTTTTCATGTGGTAGATTAAAGTTAAAAATTGAATATGAATACATCCAACATAACTCTGAGACTGAGTACTTTTGTGCAATCAAGTGATTTACAGACAATAATTTAAACCAACCTGTGACGTGTAGCCTGTCTACGCTGACCTCTATCTTGAGGAACAGGCGACCCCGGCGCTCAGTGTGGTCCGTCCCACACAGGCTCGGCACATTGACCACACACTGTTTGTGCACGTTCATGTCGCAGGCTTGAAAGAGACAGGAAACAGAGACAAACATACAGAGGGTTGACTTCATCTGGAAAGGACTTTGTGTTTGGCTTTTTTTTTTTTTTGACTTATGCGTGCAGTCATGCAACAATTCATGCTATTGCTAAATGCTAATTTAACACTTGCTGAATTTGAGGTTGAATACTTATATAACAGAAATGTTTAGGGTAAGAGGAGTTACTGTATTTGCATATACTAAAGAAGATGCTGATGTAAAGAACATCTTCTGCCCCTGAAGAAAATATACAAAAAGAATACATTTTCGAGAAGGAGAACCACAACGCAGGAAGATATACAGAATTACTCCAGTTAGCAAAAGATCAAGATTATTTAATAATTGTAAGTTAAACTTTATCCTAAGCTTTGCTGTGCTTACATAGATGCTGGCAAGAAAGTAAGTTGTGTCACTTTCAGACACATACTGACAAAGATAAAGCCCTTAGCTACTCTACTAGTGCAAAGGGGATGCCTGTGAAGCAGTGCAGCTCTTTCAGATAAAACAGTTATACAAGGCTCAAGTTTGGACACGTTTTGTAAGCTCTGTAAGTCAGAATATTTCCACTGAAATATTAATTAGTTTCTCTATGAGTATTGAAGCATGTTGTGTTTAGGCATCACAGTGACAGAGCCCCTCAAAGAGCTGTATGCTGTGCTAACATGACAAAACATTTATTGCAGAGAGTAATCAGAAATGCCTGTTTCAAGTGGTTAAAAGCAGTAATTAAAAGCACCGCTTGCTTTCTCAAATGTGCTGTCTAGTACTTTAACGTCAATAAGTAATCACCACATGGATGTGCTATAATCCCTGTGAGCGGATGAGATCACCATTCAGCGGACTAGCAGTGGGTTGGATGTTGTAGGAAATGTGCTGAATCATGTTACAACATGAGCAAAGGCTGCTGGATTCTAATAATTAAAGATGCTCTTTGTCACGAATCAAAAAGGCAGACGAGAAATGTGTTTTTAATTATTAAATTATCGCCCTGGGATGAGCTAGAGTGCCACCTGACTTTCTTACAGCCTTTCTTCCCCTCTATATACTGCACTTTGTCCTCCTCTCTCTAACCCTCCATCCGTCTCTCCTGCTCTCTTCCCTTCCTTCCTCTTCTTGGCAGGCTTGTCAGGCTGACATGCCGAGAGGAGACAAGGAGAGACGAGAGATGGGGAAGCAGCTCGTAATAGCGATGGCCTCCCCACATCAATTTGTTCTGGTGTGCTCCCATTACCATCTGTGATGAGGCCACCACCAGAGACCCACAGATGGATGGACAGAACAAGAGGAAGGGAGAATGAGGCACGGTGATGGATGAAGAGGCTTTGGGGGGAGGAGGGAACAGGAAATGTACAGTGAAGGATATAAAAGTGGGAGAATCTAAAGAGAAATTTGTTGTTGGAGAAGGAAAAAGAGGTGTGGAAGTAAGTGATCAGGGGAAAATACCAGGGACAGTGGAGGGGAAAGGAAGGAAAGAAGTGGAAGGGAAAGGAGACTTTAAATGAGGGAAATATGGTGCCGGATCGGGGTCATACATGCAAAGAAAAGGAAGAAGACTTGAAGGAGGAGCGTGGGTGGAAAGAATGGGAGCACACAGAAGACTCAGCAGGGCAGGATAGTGAATTGTGCCTGGGCTGCAGATGTGTCTGAGTGTAGTACAGTACCAGCCTATTCCCATCTGTTCTCATTAGGTGCGGCTCTAGGACGTAAACCGGCACAGCGTGTTTGACACGGCCGCGCTCTGCACGCTCACATGCACACATGTGAACAAGGTGATACTCACTGTCACATTTCATCCCTTGGTGGATGAGCCCATACAGCAGCGAGCCACAGTGGTCACAGAAGGTTGGACTGCCGTATGTGTGAATCTTGAACTTGTGCTTGCTTCTGGGGTCCTGGGCAACAAAGACAGAAAACAGTAAGATGATTACAGCGAGTCACACCTCATTTCTTTTTATTTTGACTTTCTTTTTCAAAGCGGTCTTGAGCAATAGTTTTTGAAAGTTTAAAGTTTTACTTTGGACATTGGCTGCTTTTTCACTTATTTTCAGTTCAGTCCTTGACCACGACCATTTTCAGAGTATTTTTGTATTTGTTAATCCATTTAACACTGACCCATGAATCATTCAAACATAAAAAAGAAACAAGAACAAATCCAGCAACGACCTGCCACAGGACCTGAGGGGTGAGTCCACAGCCATCTGTAAAACACAGTGTAGGCTTTGTAATGGTTTGATCCCAAACACACTGCCAATGCAGTAAAAAGCATACATGGATAGAAAAACACATCAGTCATATCAGTCGTGGATTGGTCTCTCCAGATGCTGGATCTCAACATTACTGATGCACTGTGGGATCATCTTAACAGAGAAAAGAACAAAAGGCAGCCGACCCCCAAGAAGAGCTTTGAATGGCCTTAAGGAAGCCTGGAAAACTATTCCTGAAGACAACTTAAGGAAATGACAAGAACGCTGACTAGAAAGTCAGGCTGTGTTAAAGAATAAAGGTGGTCGTATCAAATATCGACTTTCAAGCTTGTTAGAATTGTATAAAATCTTCTTTTGCTTTTATGCGTTTCACTGTATGCTTGTTTCAATAAATCTCTGCACATAGTTCCCCATTTTCCTACCCAATTAAAAAGAAATCAGTGGTAGCTCAAGACTTTGCCACAGTACTGTATGTAACTGATGCTAGGATAGATACAATGTTAACCAGCTTCCTCAACAGTATTGAATACATTGTACATGCCAATTTTTAAGCTTGGAGTTTCTGATCAACTATGACAGCGGCGCTCAGCCTCCAGGCCACGTACCGGTCCGTGAGTCGTTTGGTACCGGGCCGCGAAAGTTGAGGCTTGGGTGTGAAATGTACGGTTTTCAGGGTTTTTATCGCTAACTCTGTTTCCCAGGGTCTTTTCCTGTGTTGTAGTTGTGTGTCTTATTTTGAAAGAAATATTTACACGTTACCATAGCGACCAGAGAGCATTAAGGGGCAGAAAGGAGGCTGTTACTCTCAATGTTGTTAGCGCATTTCAGGAGGACGCTGCTAATAAAGTTACACAATTACACAGTGAATTCGCATTTATTATTATATTTACAAAATACCACAGATTTTGACTTGGTTGTATCATTTTATTTTGTTGTATTTGTCTGCGACACCTTAAAGGCCGGTCTGTGAAAATATTGTCAGACATTAAACCGGTCCGTGGCACAAAAAAAAGTTGGGACCGCTGAACTATGACACAAGAATCTTAGAAAAACATGGATTGCAGCTTAAGAATTTCTTTGCAACATGTTAAATCAACATTTCTTCCAATGTGTTCACCAGGTTAGCTAATTTCCACAGTCACCACAAAATAAACATAGCTATAATTAAAGGCCTGCAAATGAGGGTGGATAAACCCCCACCAGCATTGCCTCCATCATTCTGAAATGTGTCAGAGTGGCTGGATGTGTAATCATCCAGGCCACTGACTGAGTAAGTGGGCCCGCATCATTGAAAAATGCCCTTTTCTCCACAAACACGCTAAATCAGATAAACAAGAAAATGACAGAAGAAGAGCGCGAGAGAGATGACAGCAGAGGGAGGGCGGAGGAAAGCCTGTGTGTGAAAGAGGAGGGAGCCGTTAGGGTGTGATTGGCAGGGGAATGACTCAGTGGCGTGAGGGTTCCAGAAAAGTCTAATTAACATGTTCTTCTTTTAGTAAGCATGCCTATTTTTACCCCTTTCCTCCAGCCTTTCTTCGAGGCTTTTCTTGTGAGGAAAAAAAAAGACGTAAAAAAAGATGGCGTTTTGGTCAGGCCCTTGTGTCCCGACTGTCTTTTCTCTCGGGTATTCTGCAGACCATTTTTACCTACTTATTGTTGCATGAACACTTCTTCCTCTCCATTATTCAATTGTTGGAACAGTGAATTTACCCTAAAAGAGACTTGCTGAGAGAACTGCAGACACCAGGGACCCAAACAGCAACTGAAGAGAGCTCACATCTCTCTGCTCTCTGTTCCCGTGCCTTTCTTTGTCTTTATCCAGCTTTTTCCTCACTCCTTTCCCCAGCAATCTGTGGACAGGGAGCCCAGGAAGTTTCTTGCTTTTTCTGAAGCTTTTATAGGTTTTCTCTCTTTAACGCTATGTCACTGTCTCTTTGCTTTTGCTCCCACTCTTCTCAGGAGCTAAGGCTGTAATAAAATTGTATTTTTTTTCTCATGTACTTGCAGCCCGAGTCTTTAACTCAGGATTGCAGGAAGAGGCAGGGCGTGAAAACATAATGTGTTTAGTAACCTTGGATTCCGAACAATGTACTAGTGAAGGCGCACAGATAAGTGCAGATGCACATCATAACCAAAATCTAATACTTGCACAGGCTCAAACTAATTTCTCTCTCCCTCTCTTTCTGGCTCTCTTTTGAACTGCCTGGCGATCTCTAATAAGCAAGATGATGATATAAGACATCATAACACCATCAGTATCTCAAAATCACCACATACTTGCCCCAAAACCTCTCTTAAAGTTAGAATAGAATAAATTAAGCGTACGTAGCATAACCCACCTGGACTTCCTGCTCAAAACCAATACCAATACCAACATTAGCAGTATCCACAGCACCACCAGATCCCAAAATGTTGATTCTGTTCATCTGGAAGTAGTGTTTTCAGTAGGAAAAATGTTGCATCACTCATCCAAGTGACTTCTTCAGTCTCAGCTGACTGCAGGTTTCCCCAATCTGTTTATAAGATTGGGGAAAATGCTGAAAACGCTACGTCGCTACATCGCTACGTCCAGATGAACAGAATCAACTTTTGGGGATTTACTTACCTGGATGATTGAGCATGCATCAAGAAGCACCACCAAATGTTCATTACAGAAGATGGAAGTGCAGATAAAACCTTCTTTTGGCGAAAGTGACTAATTTGTATTATTTTTTTCAACTAGTATAAACCAATGCAAATCAGGCGATTGCACATTACACACTGTTTGAGACGATCATGAATCATAGAACATGGCTAACACCATTAGCAGGATCTCTCTTGTACAGATGTTTCAGATCTCCAAAAAAGAAGGAAAAAGAACAACAAGTTGTTTCTTTCTTTGTTGTGATTAGGTTTCAAAAACACTAATATGCATAATATTTAAATGTACAAACACTTGAAGAGGCAGCACACTTGGCAGCTTTTGATTGTGGCCCACGCTGCCACATTTAAAAAATAAAAAAAATCCACAGTTTGGTTGAGTGAACACACAGTTATGGATGTTTTTCATTTTTTCCACCAGAGTCAGAGGGCCCATGTTGCTTGATGTGAGTATGAGGCACAAAGCCTTAATATCTCAGGGAAACCTTTGCCGTTAGCACTGCATGGCTTTTTCGACTGGCCCGTTCAGCCTTGGGATCCCTATTCACCAGCTGGACCATTGTTTCCACATCACCTTTGAATCAAGCTGCTTTTTTCCGTCTCTCATGGTCTGTCAACTCAGAGGCTGCTAAACAAATCACATGTAGTGGTAAAAGTCACCAGCAGCACACTGTGGTGGCTCTGATCTCATCTGTGTTAGTCTATAACACTATTTTTAAAGTTAAACTGTTTCTCTGGCTTCAACCGGACCGTTTTTCTTTGTTTGCTCTCCCAAAATCTCTATTAGTGTCATTTTATATCCAGTATAAATTCTGAAAATTAAATATTGCCTAAATATTACCTGATGACACCGGCGCGTTCTAATCTTTTCCATCTGGTGATGCAGATAATGAATTAAAACAATCCTGAGCTGTTTCTTTACACAGAGGTTTTTGGCCCTCTGGGCCTTTTAAAAGTGTCAAGTCATTCATCGCTGGGTGCTGAGAGAAACACTGAAAGATATTCGTACTTGCTTTGTTCGCTTAGAAGCAAACATGCACATCAACATCGACTGGAGCTTTCAATAGCGGCGTTCTACAGGTGACTTGTTTGTCTGCTACTCAGTTTTCATTGTTGTTGAAGCCGCTATGAAAAACATGATTCACAGTTCATCAAGAGACAGTCAAAAACGTAAGGAGGTTAGTCACAGAGCCCAGGCACTGGAAAATAAAATTCACAAAACCACGCTTGCATAATGCACAAAATAAAAACATCTGAAAGTATCAAACCTATTTGACAGGTCATCCTTTTAGCCTCAAACACCCTCTCAGTTATTTGAATACAGGACTGTGCTGAGGAAAGGTGTTATCAGATGAACCGCATTAATACTAACAAACAGAGCTGTGGACTTAAAAATGGGAGGTTTGGCTGTGGTGAGTCAAGATGCTTCTGCTGCTGCTGAGTTTCTCAGAGCGTAACAGGTAACAGTAACAATAACTAACAATAATCTATCTATCTATCTATCCACACACGTAAGGTGGAACAGTGGTTGCCTCACAGCAGGAGGATTTGGGTTGAGAATCCACCGGGTGGCTGAGGCCTCTCTGTGTGAAGTCTACACGTTCTCCCCGTGCTTGTGTGGGTTCTCTCCGGGTACTCCAGCTTTCTCCCACAGTCCAAATGCATGTTAGGCTGATTGGTGATTTCAAACTGCCTTGGGATAGACTGGCAACCTGTCCAGGGTGTACCCCACCCCTTGCGTTTGGACATCTGGACTCGCAACCCCGTGACCTTGAACTGGATAAGTGGTTAAGAGGATGGATGGATGGCAAAAAACACTTTTCCAGTTCGGGATGTTTTGGGTAATCATATCCTATACTTTATTCTGCAGAACTGCTCAGATTCGATTGTTTACAACACTGTCGGCACTGTCTGCAGCACATGTGGCAGCAGAGGATGACAGTAGTGTCTCTTCAGTATAAGCTGCTAACCAATTTATGAAATACAGTGCTGGAAAGTTATTAAACAATGACCTCATCATTTACCCTGTCCAAAATAACTCTAGTTGTATGTATAAACATGCATACATGTGTGACTGTAACTAATTTTGTGGAACATAAAGCAATCCATCCATCTTCTTCTCTTTATGCAATTTGGGGGTCACTGAGGGGCTGTAGCACACCCCAGTGGTCACGGGGTGAGAGGCTGGTTGCCAGACTGTTGCAGTGCTAATACAGACAAATGTAGGAAGCGAGGAAGGAACTCGCTTTTCGACTGCTGTTTGCTTGCAGACATTCTAGACTATGGTTGCCTGGGTAACCCTCTAATGTATTTACTGCCATTAAACATGTCAATCAACAGTATCCCGCGCTCTGCCTGGAAGTTGAGAAAAGTTAGTCTCACCCATCTTGATCCACGTTGCCAGGTCACTCACTTTCTGCACTTCCACATAGGAAGGCCCCCAGGCAGGAAGGCCCCCAAGAAGTCTAGGATCTTCTTACTATAAAGCAACAGTGCTAAACACAGCAGCACTGTGCTGCCCAATCCTCAGCTGTCAAAAAACATGGCAAGGCTAAAAAAGGGTGGTGCTGCCAGATGGAACAAAAGAAAGTCAGTCCGATGCAGCTCAGTCCCAGATGGCTGCAGCGTGTAGTCAGCCATGAATCTCTGCCAGGAATCGTATGACTTTCATGTTGCCTAATCTGACACAGTGATATCAACAGGCAACCTTTTTTAAGTGTTTATATAATTTAAAGTTAAAAGTACTTCCATGGGAAATTTGTCAGGAGAATTGGGACCAACAGCAAAAGGTTCTTTAAGGTTCACCTGGCCCAGGTTAACAGAGAGACACTTTGTGGAGGTTAAGGAAGTTCACCAGACAGGAGGTGTGACCTCAGCCTACTCCATTATCCTGTCAGGTCTGATCTCAGCGCTCCGCTGCAGTCGCAGGTCTCTTACTGGGAAAAGTAGCACGAACCTCCTCGAAGCAAAACTTCGGAACTGAATGTCAGATCTTCGCTTTAACACGAACAGATTGGAGAACTGAAATGGTTTAATGATTTAAGTCAGCAAAGCTCCATCAGGAATTGTTTTTCTGTTCATCGTTTTACTTTTTATTTATTTATTTTCTTTATTTGTATTTATGCGCTCCACAATCACACACTAGATAACAGCAAAACGGTCCCCAGACATCACTGGGGGGAATTAAATTCCTCAAAAACACCAACAGAGAAAAACAATGAAACTACAATTAAATTAAAAGACCAGAATCATACTGTGTTTATGCAAGAATGTGCATGCTCGTGTGAGTGCCTGTGTGCATGTTGGAAAAAGGCACCTGGGGTAACAAAGTGAACAACTGTACAGTTGCTATGGTGATAACGGGCTGGAGAAAATGCAGTGATAGATTGAAAGCAGGCAGAAAAAAAAACTAAGAGAAAGAGAGAAGGAGGTTTAATAAAATTAAGCATGTGCTGTGCAACTATGAAGAGAGTCTGGTTAGAAGTAAAGGAACAAGAAGAAGAAAAGAAAGAGTGCCAATCCCATAGCCAGATACACGTGATGAAATGCTCCCTTTTCTTCCAAGCTCAAGGTCAGGTGAAAGAAAGGACTGCGCACGGTTGTTTTTAGCTGAGAGAATCATCAGTTATTCTCTGCCGGTAGAGTGGAACCCAAAACAACCAGTGTTGTCAGGCTCGCCCAAACACTGCCCAGAGCTTCGGCTGAACAGGCGCTAGTCTGACCCGCGATGGTGAAGGGCACACACTGCTTATTGCACTCTGTGACTGCATTAAAATGAGTGTGCCTCAGTGTTTGTGTGCGCATCTGTCTGTTAGAGTGTGTATGATGGTACGAGCACCAGAAAAACAAAAAGGAGAGAAACCAGCGCAAAAGAAGAATGAATAGAAATAGAAATAATAGAAGGAAAAAAAAGATAGAGGTCTACCAATGTGGAGACAAAGAGAGACACATGGACAAAAAAGGAGAACGATGGCAGAGAGAAAGTTGAGCGGCGTTTGTGTGCGAGTGTGTTTGTGGGTGGGCGGGTTTGTTGCATCAAAGTAATACCAAATCTCCAGGCCAAGAGTTGAGACTTTCCACATTCAAGCCACCGTGGGCTTTAGTGAACTGGCTGGCGTACACAATGCCCAGACAACTATTTACACAGAGGGACGATCCACAGTGACAGTCAAAGTGAATCAAAGGCACAAGAAAACATTTTAAGCTGGGATTAAAAGGTATGGAAGCCCAGAGAGGCAAGGGGTGAAAAACCTTTGCAGGAATTATCTTTTATAATGTATTTAGTGTAATTTATTTTGTCTCCGTTATATGTGTTCACTATTTGTTTGTGTTTCTAGTATTTCCTGTGGTTCCCCTGTCTCTGACTGCATGTCTCAGTGTTACTTTAAAGATTAGTTTTCTCTTGTGTCTTGTTTTGATTTCACTTGCTGCTTTTGTTCCTTTGCCTCTGCTGTGATTGTCTGCCAGAGGCGATTTATACTTCTGTGTTAAAGCCACATGCACAAACCCCTCTGAAACCCTGCACTGTAACCTCACGGCCGCCTCCCTGGAAATGTAACCACTCGTCACATCAGTGCAGCCCACCGTTGTGCCTGGCCTGTTTAGGACAGTCAATTTGTCCATTTCCTGCCACTTTTTTCTTTTCTGTGTTAAATCTGCACACTAGGTATGTTGTAATTGTAAACCCCTCTGAAACCTCACATCATAATCCGACTTGGACCTCCAAGGAATTGCAAACATGGCGTCAATATAACGACAAAAAGCGAGGACCCAAAGGGGGGGAGAAATAAATCCCAACATTTTACTTGTTTCTATCACGTCTGGCACCACTTACCAAACACCAGGACACAACCACAAGGTAATTAACACATAGTGCACCAGCACAAGCATGAACGTCAGCCATTCATGTGATGAATAGTAATGACAATGATGTGGGAAGCTTGCATAGCTCATGTGGCCGACGTCACGCTGGAAGATTCATCGCAAAAGTCTAAATCAAACATGAGTTTCACTGGAGGTCTCAGGCCCACAGATCAAGAAAACAGCTGGCAACTGGTCGCTAGAAGGGGGGGAAAAAAAGCATGTTTCAGCTGCAGAGAAGGTGCTGCATCAAGAACCCCCTTGGTACCTTTGGTTGCTTGCAGGTTGCTAGCGACTTTCTCAGGGAAAACTCGCCAACTACTCAACGAGTAAATGTAAACAGACACCATTCGCATTCAAAGTAAAAGCTGAGCCTTTTGAAATCTAAGTTACCACTTAACGTGTATACCCCTACTTGCCAAACGGTGGGGATAAACACCCTTCTCTTTAGTGGTTGCCATGGAGTCGCAGACCAGTCTTTAGGCTTGTGTGACTGAATTGCGTTCACCTGTCTCTTGTTCCCACTCCAGGGTTATAATCCTGTCTTTCCTCTCGTCTTTGTCAGAGCATCATTGTTGAGTTTCCCCTCTTCCTGTTCCCCGTGCTCCTACACATACTCTAGAGTCATCAGAACTCTCCAGAATCATACCACATATTAAAACAAATGGAATAAAGATTTGGACTGAGAAATATATGCTTCATCATGGGTTCTTTTAGGATTTCTAGTCATCGTGAGTAAAATAAATTACAGTTCTAGTACTGCCATGTCAAATACGATCACCAAACCGTAACTTGTCTACCAGTTCACACTGACTTTATCCCTCTTTCTCATTCACCCATGCATAAAACACGCACACACTTAGCTATACAGATACAAACCCTGACAGCCACCCGAGTCCTGGGGTGGGGTTTTGCTTCAAGCAATCAATCGTATCACAGGGACTAATCTGTCATCACTGATAAAAACAATAATGAAGCCGTGACTCAGTATGAAAGAAAAAGAAGACAGAGGACAGAGGGCGGCAGAGCTGACACGAGCTATATCAACAGCAGAAAAACTACTTGAGACGAGCAGAATAAGACTTAGAGAGAAGGAGGTCAGGCGATAAAAGGGGGGAAAAAAACCCAAAACTTGTCAAAGGTCATTGAAAACTAGAAAGCGCTGCTGATTTAAAAACAGCATAATGAGTTGCTCTTTATCATGTCGCCGCTTTTATTATCTCCCAGCTAACGTTTCATCCATCAAAGAAGACTCACAGTGACAACTGTGCATGCATTTGCTGTCTCCGGGTTCATCTGTATCTTCAAATCATGCTTGTAAAGGTACCTCTATCCATCACTGATTTAATTAGAGCTATCCCATCTCTCTCTCTCTCCACCTGCAGCTCCTGAGTGTTTACTGGACCATTGTTATCAGACTATCCCTCTGTAAGCCGCATTATGTTAAAGACCGATTTACAGCCAGGCAATCCAAAGTGGAAATTTTTAAACAGATACTGGAGGATATTTGTATTTAAAAAATGTTAGCCCCGAGGTTGCTTCATGGAGACTTTATTTTGCAGTATTTTGCCATTTCCGAGCTCCCTGATGTTATATGAAGTGATGGAGTGTAAGGGTGTTTTCACCCCATGGCCTGCCTGTTCCAGCGGCAGCATAATACACGTCTCGTCAATGCGTCGTTTGTTGTGTGCCTCCTCTGATTACATGCCTTTCTGGTCTTTTTAGAGATTCAAACATCAAAAAGCATTAGTATATCATGGTTCTCGCATACATGAAAGGATGCACTGCTGCATGCGTTCACGCAGGCACACAGACACACACCGGGAGTGTGCGAACAAGCTCATTAGTGAGGAATGGTACAGAGAGCAATGAGAGCAACTTTCCAGTGATTCTTTAATATGAATTGTGCAGTTGGATATCTAGCTGAAGCCATGAGAAGACTTATTAGTCTTGAGCGTCTCATATGGCTTATGGTGCACACCAGTGAAATTACCAGAACAGTCATAGAAACATAATCCGTTAAAAAAAGATGTTTCAAAAGTGAAATTACAAATTCTGAAGAAAACTGTTGGTTTGTATTAGGTTATTTATACATCAGGTTTTCTTCTTTATTACTATTTCGGTATCATTTTCTTGTTGTAGATGATTGATGTGGTGAGAAGAGTTTAAAATAACAGCCTGATTAACAGACCATCAACCTGGCAATTACCAGTCTTCCCCCATACTTCCGGGTCTACTTTTATAGCATTATTATACACCCAGCCTCCAGTTAATTACATGCACCTATCCAAGGTGCATGTAATAATCTGAAAGAGCAGCGCTGCAATAAAATGCTTTTATAAAAAGCTTTATAAAAAGCTATAATGTAGAAGTTAAGCACCTCTAAAACAAATTTAAACTTCAGGTTGCTGTTCCTGATTAAGGAACTCTTAATCTGTTTTCAAAAAAGCAAAATAAAAAGGAGAAGAGAAGAAAAAGCAGATTACAGAGATTATATTGTGTGGAAGTGTCGTCATTTCTGTAGTTATCCACGGTGATCACATAGTTAACCACACCCTGATGACTACAATCCTACAGTGCTTCAGTAACTGTAGGATTGTAACATTATTTGGAAAAGTCTCAACAGGAGCTTGAGCTTTATTGTGAAAGTGTTACGTGAAAAACAAACAAGCGGACGGCAGAGCCACGCGATGGTTTTACCATCATTGTTGCTAACGACAGCACGTAAAAACAGGCGCTTGTCTGTCCGCACTGTTGTTATATTAAATATAAGAGAAAGAGAGAACTTTAAGAAATTAATATAGCCACTACAGTGACCATCAAAAGCTGAAAATATATTGCTGTAAACTGTTTATTTTACGAAACAAACAATAGCGTAATAGGAAACGATAGACGTTTTTATATCGTCATCTGATATATATATCGTTATATCGAACAGCCCTATGCTGAGATATGTAAAAGTTTTTGCTAATAGTTCTTTATCCTGTTGGTCCAAAAAAATTATATTTTATACCTGTGTTGTCTTTGTCATTATCTGCACATTTATGCAGCCAATGTCCAAAGAAACCATTTTTTTTAAAAGTGCTCCTTGGATACAAAGGACCTTTGCAAAACCTTTGCATAGTACTGTAAATAGGAGGATTAAAGGATCAAAAACAGCTTAGACTGGACTGTCCCACCTCAAGTTGGTAGAACAAGGCAGCCACTCATCTTGGAAACTAAATACAGCCACTGTTCACAAGTGATCCTTGCAAATGTCTGCTCCCTATATATCTTCACTTGTTTTACCAAGGCATAATGCATCACAGATGATGCCTCAGAAATATTCACAGGAAATTTATCACGAACGACAGAGCCATCACACGCTCGTTACACTCATAATCGTAGAACTATTGATCGTGTCCTCAATCCACGCTTCACATTACTGCCTGGTTGGAGATGAACAAACTGCCTCATTGACTCTGTTGTATATAGTATAAGGCTGTATGTGAGGCCAGGGCACTGATGATATTTATGAATATGAGCAAGTTTAAAATGACAACAAAGCACGGCTCAAGTTTGTCAGTTTCAAATAAAAACTTCATTGCAAATGAAAGCATTCTGTTTTTAAACACATATAAGACCAAATTTTACTTAAGAACTAAATGTGTAGACACACACACAGATAAAACACACAGAGTAAAATGAGTACAGAGTAAAATCAAACCGAGCAGACACAGGTGTTCGGCCCTTAATCCTTTCCCGTTGCTATCTAATTAGCAGATCTAGTGTTGAGATCCATTCAAACTGCACCTCTGAGCCGCGCACACGCTTTCATCACAACCCAACTTTCATCATCAAACAGAGCGTTTAATTAGATTGACTAGGATATGAGGCCTGCTTTTATATGCGCGTGGGTTGCCCTTTCTGTGGCATGAACTGTAGCTACAGTCCTTTGTTGCTTCAATTCGCACAAAGGCCAAAGCGGGGTCTTTAACCTGTGAGAGTATCATCACTTCCTGTTTGCGCCTCCATATGACTAGGGGTCTCTGCGGCAGCAGTTATCAGGCTCCATTAGGAGACACTGGTGGCGATAGCTCCATCTCGGCTCATTGGTAATTGAGCTAAATGGCTGTGAGAGAGGATGAGTTGTTCAGAGGATAGTTGACTTTGTCGAGAGGTAGTGGAGAATCCCACTTAGTGTAACAGAAATCCACTGTGCCTATATCTGGCCTGCACTTATGCCTACATGCAATATGTAAACACAGACAACTACTGCTTCAGCACATCGAGGACTGTGGTGAGGACAGGTTGACTGATGCAGTCCAGTAGGAGTCTCTGATGATGTTTGCAGACTATATGTTAGATTGCTGTGTTGTGGGTTTTAGAGAAGACAGTATTAACCAAAAGACAGGAGGCCAAACTGGAGGTGGCAGAGTTTAAGATTTTCATTGGGAGTGATCAGGTACATCGGGGGGACAGCTCAGGTTGAGTCAATCTGGAGACAGACTTAGAGATGTAAGGTTGAAATGATTCGGACATGTGCAGAAGAGGGATAGCGGATATATTAGACAAAGGGCGTTGAAGATGGAGCTGCCAGGCAGGAGGAAAAGAGGAAGACCTCAGAGAAGATTCAGGATTGGTGTGACAGAGGAGGATGGAAGATACAGGAAGACATGGAGGCAGATGATCTGTTGTGGTGACCCCTAATAGGAACAGCTAAAAGAAGAAGAACAAAGGCGGAGATATGTCCAATATCTTCTGAGTTCACATTGTTATTCTATTATTGAACATTAGGGAACCAATTCCATCCCTGGAATGAGCCCTCTGAAGGGCACATTATCTCCAACGTCACTTTTTTTTCTCGATAGCTGTTGCAGCATCTCCCTCTGTATAATTTGGGAATCCCATGTCTTCGACCTGAACGTCACCAGTCGCACCACCTGCACAAGGTTACAAAAATTGAGAAGTGTGCGACCAGCCGAAACACCACCAAAGCGTGGCCCCCATCAGTGAATGTGGAGTCACATAAGCAGTGGGTATAGTTGTAAAAAGAAAAAGAAAAAAAGAAAAGCTGAGCACATGAAATAAACTGCTCCCATACCTAAAGAAGCAAACGGTTCTTTCTGTGAAATTTTCATGAACACTTCCAGTTATTTAAAATAACATAAGAGAGGAGTCTCTAAATAAAAGGTGCACCAGCAACAATGCCAAGAATCAGAGTCGCTCTGCCTTTTGTCTTTAAACAGATAGTACCATGTCCAATCAGTAAACACAACAGTGCTGTGCTGGGACAAAAAAGAAAAGACCTTTAGAGTGCAGGTAGAGCTAAAAATAATCCAGTAATAAGCAGACAATTCAAAAATAAAGGAGTTTTGGGAAGAGGTTGGAGCAATCATAAAGGAGATTTTGTCAATTAAACTTGTGATGGATCCCAAACTTTTCCTACTGGGATTATATCCTGTAGGGTGTAACATAGATCATTTTGAAAAAATCTTCATAAATATGGGAATACTACAAGCAAAGAGAGTGATAGCTCTAACGTGGAGGAGTCTTGGCAAACCAAGTATTTCACATTGGTTCAAAGAATTGTCTTTATGTTTACCATTAGAGAAAATTACATATACTCTAAAAGATAAACAAGAAATTTTCCAGAAAATTTGGGGGCGCTACATCCAGTATATTGGGAATAAAGATCTATCTGGTTTACTGTGTGAGACAGGGACAGCCTAGCTATTCCCTGTACAGGACCACAACCATATGCTGCAATCTGAAAATTATTCTTTAAAATCTGTCAGAGGTCTCATGGACTCAAGTGCTTTCATTGAATGTACCTTGTGTTTCGTTTATTGTGTAAATTTGTTTGTGTATGTACTTTATATATGTATATATGTAAAACTTTAATAAACATAATGTTAAAAAAAAAAAAAAGCAGACAATTAGTTACTGGCTCAGAATATCTATCAAACTGTCTCTCACTGTTTGCTGCCAGCACTTCCCTCTTAGATCATTTTAATTTAATAATAATTGATTTAATGATGAGTCTTCTTCTTTTTCTGTCTGTTATCTGTTGTTGCTGTTACCCGTTTCTCATTCGTCACAGCAGACTCAACTGTGTAATATACTGAGTCAAACAGCGCCCCTCTACAGATGTGTGGTGAAAGATTGTATTACATTCCCAAAAAGATAAGCAGGGAGCTGAGTTTGCTTCGCTTGGAAAATAAAAAATAAAAACAATCAGACCAATTAAGTCATACCACTGCGTCAGCTGCATTTTTACTGGCTGACTTGCTTCTGCTGAGGGTTCCTGCTCACTCAGCAAGTACGGACTTTATCAACGTTAAAGAATAAAATAAACGTGTCAGAAGAAGACTTGTGGACAGGATGGACTTTTCAGCTTTAGTGTGGATTTGTTCAACACAGTTATCACAAACAAACGCCACCCTCTTCAAATAGGGTGAGGGACAAGCACACCCCTTTTACTCTGTGTCTGGACACAGAAAACATACACAGATGAATATTTTTTATGTAAAATTATTTATGAGTGATTACAAATGTAAAAACAATCTTGTTTTATTATCATAACAAGTGAAAAACCCCAGAGCATCCCTGATGAACAAATTATGACTCTGATAATATAGTTGAACAACGTTTCTCCCATCTCTTTACTTTTTTAATTTTTATTTAGTGGCATACTAACATATCGACTGATATATTGGCCCTGCAGATGTACAATGTCAGGCTCTGGCTGACTGAATTGCTCATGTATCCATGCTTGCAGTTTTGCATATAGAGTCTTGGCTGGATTTAGCTGCATGTGTTAGTCTACTGAAGCAGTACTTTTAATACGGCTGTATACACACAGAAAACTAGCATAGTGGGCGGCAGCTGTAGGTTACCTGAACAGATTGTGACTATTTACAGCCTTGGCAAGTTTATTATTGTTGTTAGCCTGTTCTGTTGGGCACTGAACATTTGTTATAGATTTAAATGATAAGGAAGCCTGAACAGGATTTTTGTATATCAGGGAAATAAAACAGAGTTACTAAGTCCTTTCTTTTAATACATTATCACAGAGAGGATGTGTTATGCATGCCAGTGAACTTGGATAACAAGGCATGTGCCAGTCTTGAATCTGTATGGTGCCGTTTTGTGTAAAATGCAATCCAATAGATGGGGGTTAGTGTTTCAAAATACCCACACAACCAGACTGGTTTAAATTGGCTTACCAAGTCTCAGAAAAGGCCAGCTGTTACAATAAAGTCATAAAAGTTTAAGAAAAGGGGAAAGTTACAAAACTTTTCAGGTCATCTATCACCTGGCTTCCCACAATGTTTTATAGCAGCCCCCACTTTTACCCTAGTTCCCCTGGTGTGTTTATTAAAGCTTTCACTTGCAGGAGAACAGGACAACTGGCTGTTAACATACCTGCCCGTTAATCACTGCAACATCGCCACTGAATCCAAGCAGGACGGGCCCCAGGTGGCCATCTCACACGGAAACTATATTTAACCATCGCACAATATAAACAACAGAAAAGAAGAAGCTGCACTTTCACAACTAAGGAGAGTGTACACATGTTCATGTGTGAACACACACACACACACACACACACTCTTTCTAAACACAAAGTACTATTTTCTGTAGGAGGCACAATAAAAATACAGGTATCCAATCCTATTTGTCACTCAAATGAACGACTGAAAATGGCTATAACCGATATTTTTATAATAACTAAGCATAAAATGTAATAGAGAAAACAATGTGACAGTGTGAAAGGGGTCGCTCATAGTGATGAACCTGCAGAAAATGATGAATCTGTATCTCATCTTTGCTTTACAGAGATTTATACACAGATTCATCTCTTTGTTTCTTTGCCCTGATGCAAAGTCACCGTTGTGGTTTACTGGCAGTGTGTTGGTTTCTCATCTCCAGGCAAAGCTCTAAAAACACCGTGCACCACAAACGCTGAGCAGACACAGTCAACATCTAGCTGGGTACTAGTTTCTAATACCTGCCTACATGATGAGCACAAGGGCAGCCCGCATGTAACAGTGAATATATAAGTATAAGAATATAAGACTGCAGATTACAAGTCACTTTAGAATTGACTGACACGAAAGCATATTGAAGCCCAGAGAACTGTACTTTAGTACAATGCACACAAAAAAAACAGATATTTTGTTTTGTTTGAACAGTTTTTGAAAATTTAATATTTACCTAAAATGCCTTTGCATTAACGGCACTTGGTCTTCAGCAGAGAACTGGAATGCAGTTTAATAAATTAAAAGAAAAAGTTATTATCTTCCCTGTAATTGAATAAAACCTGGGTCACCACAGTGATTATATTTCATGAAAAATGCTTAAGATACACATACAAATCCATTACAGACTGTTGTATATATATGGGATTTAAAGTAAAGAAAAAATCTGCTTTACATTTTCTAAAGCGAAGAGAATTCTGATCTAGTTTGTCGTGTGTTTGACATGTAAATGTGTAAACAGATGCTCTGTTTGTCCTTCCTTATGCTGGCTGTGTGTGTGTACTAAACCCTGTGACATTCAGGCTGTGTGTGTGTGTGTGTGTGTGTGTGTGTGTGTGTGTGTGTGTGTGTGTGTGTGTTTGCGATCATCTTGCATGCACTAACATGTGTGAGTGAGGATTATGTCAGATGCCCTGTAGCTGGCAGAGAGACCACTTCTGCCCCTGATGTTTCTGTCCAGCGTCCAAAAAGCTGATGATTAGCGCCGCGCCACTTGATTGTCTATGTGCGTACCATTTACTCTCTGCAATTACATAAGCAACACAGCTGTTCTCTGCATCTTTGTCTTTCCTCAGTACAACTGCTGAATGTGCAGCTCTCCTCCCAACCACACTGCTGCCATATCCAGCTTACAAATGACCGGCTAACTGAAAGCTTTCAGGTCATCTAAGAGTTATGCATCATAAGGATGAAGCCAAAAGATCAACAGCTGTCAGTGGGGTTTTAATCCACGAGGTGTTAGAGATACGGGAACATCCTCAGCTGGCTTATGCATACGTGATTAGATGTAGGGGCATATCACTGGTGATATGAAATGAACCCTTGACCTATGCCTTTGCACTCTACTAGAGATAGATCTGCAGTTATAGATGTTATATATGTTCTGATCCTTAGATATGTTTTGTTATTTGAGAATAGCATATTTTATTTATAGCCCACTCTTTTTCAGTGAACCAGAGATAATTGGGCAACTGACTCAAAATGTCACATCAGCCTTAGACTCCCCTCGAACATCCCATTCTAGGTCAGCCTGACCTTTTGCCACTTCTAGAATGACTCTCTTTCTGTCTTTGTTCTTTCCTATAACAATAAATGACCCTGCCTTCCCCTTGTCTGTATATGTTTGGGTTCACCAGTTCTGCACAGCCCAGAAGCGTATTTCATAGGTAGGTAATGGTTGTTTGTTTGTTACATCTTCATCAGTTAAGCAGGCAAAAGGTCTAAAGTTGAATATATGTATGGGTATTTGCATTTTTAAGGCGTCTGCTTACGACGAACCTGGTGTGCGCGTTTCGAAAGGCAGAACTTTTAGTTTTAAGGCAAACATTCTCCATTTCCAGCTTGTGTTGCCTCTTTTACGGTTTCACAGCTGAACGAGTCGCTGCCAAGTGTTTGCAGACAACTCTGTCTTCCATGCAAACTACTGGTAACCGCGGCAACCTGCTAATAGCCAAAGCAATCACAAGGAGGTTTTCAGTGCAACAACATATCACTCTTGGCAACCAATTTCATTCTCGCTAAAGCTAGCAACCACTTTCCAACCTTTGTCTAGCAGCTAGTTGTTACCAGGGGGGCACTGACCAGTCTCTTGCACTGAATTAATGAGGCAAATAATTTCACAACAGTTACCAGTGACTGCCTCCAACAGTTGCTAGATGATTGCAGAGTGGTCTCTAGGCCTAAAGCAAATCCATTACATACAGAACATGCTTGTGAAGCCATTTACAGAAGATAACAGTGGCAGATGATCACAGAATTCTTTCCATTATACAATAAAAAATACTGGGAATTATCAGTGTTACTTCTCAGCCTCCCAGTAGACTCACGTACGGTATCAATTTGAAAATCCTACAGTATGTCACCTTGTTTTTGAGTTATCGCATTCACAAGGTTTTCAGAAAACTTGACCTCTGACCTTGACCCTGAAAACTAAAGGGTAAAAAAGTTCCAAAAACCTTAACAACATCCAACCAAGTGAAAAACACAGGAGGTAAGTACTGTACTAAGTCCACCAAAATGTTACCACAACATAATTTTTCATAGGATCTAAAACCATTAAGACCAGGTTACAGCTAAAGTATACAAACATTTTAGATACTTGATCATAATTTTTGGTCTCAGTGAGGGATATTTCACTCTGCCTAATTTAGCTAATAATTTATGTTTATTAGATGTTTGTTAAATGTTTAATCTCTGTTTGGTGTAGATTTATTTTTTTACTGTGTAGATTCTATCAGTACAACAATACCTTTCCTTTTAGCAATCATTATCCATCACTACTGATTTCTACAGATCTTTTTTCATACATCTTACAGCAAACTACATCTGTATCTGTTTTCACACATGAACTCCTAACAATTTTGGAAGAGTGAGGCCAGGAAATTGTGTTCATTTTTTCTTTCTCACACATAGCACAGAGCAGATGATAGACCCGGTCTCACTCTCTGGAAGATTGGTTTGGGATGAGGTGATGTAGAGTGTGCGAACGCTGGGTAGCTTTTATCAGAGCTGTTCTCACATCAGCTGTGAGAATAGTGGATGATCACTAAGGAGCTATCAGGTTAAAAAGATAATAAATACATCAGCAGTTTTGAACTCGGGAAAAAGAATGCTGATGTGAAAATGTCACATTGAACTTTAGAAATCTGTGACTCTACAACTGACACACACAGTTAATCAAGAAAATAATTATTGAACTAATCAATATTTTTGAATGCCACTGTCAATTTTTTTCCTTTTAACAATATGGACTTGGAGTCTTGGTTCAGTAGCTAACCCTCCAATCTATTGCATGAGGTGTGATCGCCTTAATATTTCAAAGATAAATAATTATTGGCATTCTTAGATGACACACACATGACACATTATCAACCCACTCATGACACAAATATCCAATTGCGCAGCTCTTGTGTGAGCGCATGAATATTTCAGACATCGATGTTAATACTCTACGGCTGAGCTCATCGATTATTTGTCAAGGTGGGGAAAGCGGCAGCGCCTGCTCAGACTTGATTGTGATTCAGATATTTGGAGACTATTAGAGGCTATTCTTGTCAAGCTGGGTGTCTTAGACAGGGCTGACTAATGATCCAATGGTCTCAGCCACAGCAGGAGGGATCAGTGACAGCTTAATGAGGCCACAGGGCTTCTGTGCTTACAGTGACAGAGGGAAAAGGAGGAATGTGGTGTGATGGGAGGTGTGGAGGGGGCAAAGGAAGGTAAAAGTAGTAGTGAGTAGAGACGAGATGTTTTGTAAAACCAGATAAGAAAAACAAGTTCAAGGCAAAACAGAAAAAAGTCTGGAAGAAGATAAATGAGAAAGTAGTTAGTATGCAATTTGAAAGAATGCACGGTGTAAGGTGTCCCACTGACGTCCTCCCACTCCTGAAAAGCCTGGGATTCACTCTTATGGAGGATCCCCAACAGCTCGGTGCATTTAAAGTGACAACTCAAGCGGGTGGTTTTTGTCTCCTGTGTATCCTCCTCCTCATCTTCCTGTGTTGGTGTTGGATGAGTCACCCACAGTAATAGTTAGGGAGGGTTGTGTTGCTCCTCTCGTCACTGCTCGAGATGGGGCCACCGTGGGGTGTAGGGCCTGCATCAGCATGTTTGCACCGACTGGCAGAGGAAGTTGGCAACCAAGAAAATAACAGGTTAGGTTGAAAGCAAGGGAAAACAACAGTGCGAGCAGGTGAACACCAAGCTGAAATGTTATGAGCAGTCACACATGAAGCGAATAACATGCTATGACTGGGTGCAAGAGAAACTGGCCAGTGTGCAACTGTGACGAGAGACAAATAGCAATGGCCACCTAATTTTGTCTCCATGTCAGGTGCTCATGGTTAGCAGACGTAAGCACATACTGAAACAAGTCTGTAGCCTAGGAGGAGGGACCTAACGATGAGGCGCAACGCTGCAGCAGCAGCACTGCTTAAAGTATCAGCTGCTGCTGTCCTGGTGAGATATAAAAGTCGTGCATAGTCCATGCCCAAAAACCCTAAATCAAGGGTGTCACTCTCATTTGACATCATACAGCCGACTTTGATTTTAAGTGGGCCGGACCTGTGAAACTACATGACAAATGTGTAAAATTACAGAAAAATATCTGGTAGTTTGTTGCCCATACTGTCCTGTAATTTTAAAATAAAGTTTTAGTTAATTTAGAAAACAAATCTCTTTTTTTCCCCTTCTGCTGTGGATTCACTGTAAAAAAAAAAAAAGAAGAAGAAAAAAAAAAAAAGGAACATTTCTGTGATTTCCAAAGCTGACCAGTGGGCCCAAGTGGAGTCTTTGCCAGGCCGATTCTGGCCCCCAGGCCATATGTTTGACAACTCCGTCCTAGATTTGGAAGGACTCCAAAATGTAATCATTTTTTAAGTCGTGCCAAGCCCCACCTTTGGTAGAAGTTTCATGCTAATATGTCCATAACTTTTTGAGTAAACCTGCTAAAAACCATCAAACAGGCAGACAAACTGAACCAATCATGAAATCTCCAGGGCACGGTGGAGTGAAATTAACTTGCACCATTAAAGCAGCATTAGCCACCTTCCTTAAAGTTATTTGTGTTTGCCCATGACCCACACATCTGTAAAGCAGGGGTTAGTTAAATGAAAATATAGTGACCGAAATTAAATTTAAAATGAATCTCAAGAGAAATAAGGTATAAAAAAAAATCACCATAAGAGGCTGACCGAAATCACTATCATCATCTACTGCCACAACCGCACCCTGACGAGAACTAATTTTATTCACATCTTTGGCCATTTATTTGGCCATGACACCTTTGTTCTAAAAAGAGATCCAGAAGACAGAGAACTACAAAGAAAGGGAGATGTGACCAGTTTCATCTTCTTGAAGTATTTCCCATCTGCTCACACATCCTTTCCCCAGCAGAAGGCCTAATCTTCAGTAGAGGAAAAGCAAATCTCACTTATTTCTTTTTGTAAAATGGTGCAACTCAGTAGCTATGCAAATGCCAGATGTGTCACTGTGCTCTACCTGAGACTATAAAGTAGGGCGGCAATTGTGTCTGTTCTCTGGGGAGACAGTCTTGAGTCATATAACTCCCCCAAAGCCCAAATATCCCCTGGCGAAATACTGAAGGTATACACACACACACACACACACACACACACACACACACACACACACACACTTAAAGAGCTAAAGCACAAAAAGCAGCACATGGACAAACACACATATCTGCACACACATACGCACTCATATAACCTTTAAATGCCTAAATGTTCCTATGAGGTGCAGCCACAGACAACGAAACTTCTTTTTTTTTTTTTAAATACAGCATTAGGTAATCTTCTTCAAGTGAACCCAGAAGTGAGGTGAGGAGGAGAGGAGGGAAGCTAAGAGAGAAGGAAAGACCTATAAGGTGACATCCCTAGTGGAGCAGCACAAATCATGATGGCTTTGTTTGAGAGACCTCAGCATGACATCTCACCCCTGCTGCTTCAGGAGAAAAATCGATGGCCCTGTTTTAGCTGGAGATTTAGATCTTAGATAGCCACTTTGCTAAGCCTAATACACTTACTGGTCCAAGACTTCTTACCGTTGTGAAAACCGTGATTTTTATCTCTTAGCAGCAAAGGCAAAGTATAAAATATCTTACATTACCAATCTTTCCTACCAAGCTAACAAAGCCTTCAGAAACTGATGCAAAAATACGGTTTAAGTTTCTGAGCTGATAAATAATTATGTGGTAAGATTTTAAAGATAAGAAGAAAAGAGGACCTTAAGTTGGTATAGTTTTTACATAAAAGTGCCAATATAGACTTGTTATGGTCAAAAGTGCCAAGGAAGGGGAGTATGTGGAAGCTGACATAATTTTATTGTACAGCGCGAGGGGGACACATTCTGGTGTATTAGAAGTCACAGGAAACACACAATACACACAGGAACGATGGCATTATCAGCAGTGGAGAGCACATTATTAAGGCGGGGAAAAAAAAACAATGTCCTCATTAGATGACAGGAGCATTGGTGCTGGCTTAAGTGAGACATTTCCCAGGAGACAGTGATTCATTCCCCATTTTGGATCTCTGTTTCACTTTGTTTTCGATCGCTCATTAGTTTCACTTCCACACCTTTTTTTTTTTTTTACTCTGATTTCCACTTGCTGCTTGGTTAGGTTTAGAAGCCCTGCACACTAAAAACAATCCTCAAGGCTTTTAAGTGCAATGCCAAGGGGTGTTGAGTGATAAGCACCTAGGCAATGGTGAGACCTATCTCTTTGAAACCAGTGGCTCTGTAAAAAACAACAGCATTTTAGCTCTGAAAATAAGAACAAATGGTTAGAAAGACCTGTTAGAGACATCATGCACTGGTTTGGTTAAATAATTAGACATAAGCAGTGGAAATAGTGAATGTAAACAAACTGCTTTGGAGCCCAAAATAGTATTTCTGTTTATAGCTGAACGCATGGAAGTTTTAGTCAAGTATATTTGCTTTAAGATAATTTTAAATGTCTCAGCATGTATTGCGGGCATGCTGTGAAGGGTCCGTCAAGGTGAATGATGCATTAATAAGCGAAGGCCTTATTACAGTAAACAAGTCAACAGGTTGTGAGTCATTTTCATGAAAGCGAAGCTGGTACGTGACACCTCTTAGCCGATTTTAAAGATCATCATCCACGGGGGAAAAGAACATGTATTTTTGGACTAAAATGCAGCAATAAACCTACAACACCCCCCGCCGCCCCCTTCCCCATCTCTCCTGTGGTCCCTCCCTGGTGGTGACATTAAACACTGAGCTGCCTCCGCCTCCATTCTACGGAATAGGTCAGCTCCCTGGCTGCCGTCTGCCTGCAAACACACACCTTTTACCAGCCGGTCTGCAATTACACACACACACACACACACACACACACACACACACACACACACACACACACACACACACACACACACACACACACACACACACACACACACACGCAGAAGGAGGTATGAGTAGATGCAGAGGCTCATACGCTAATGAATGCAAGTACACACACACACACCTCATATACTGTGGGTGTATAAATTATTCATAGAACTTTGAATTTATTCATCTAATAAATTCAATTGCCTGACTTCATTATCTTGAAGTGCTAAATAATACTATATTTATGCTTTCAACTTAGTCAAGTTCTTATTAACAATAAAGGGGGCATTTCAGTGTTTGTTGTTGATCTTATTTATCTCAGCAGCTGAATAAACAATATTAAGTCTAATAAGTTTCCCATATCCCACTGACATTATTTTAGGATACATTAAGGCAGAATCAAGTTTGAATGACATTTAGTTACTGCATTTTTTAGTTACAGCAACATCAGTGTGTTGTTAATGTGCCATTCGATGTGGGATAAGAGTTGCTTATGTTTTGGGGGAAGTGTCACAAGCTGACATGTACAGTCTGTGCTTGACTGACAAAGGCAGTTTGAAAAGTAAATAAGCAGTAGACTGCGTGTTATTAACAGTGATTTCAAAGCTCCACAACAATATCTGTAGAGCATGCAGGTACATGCACTTTTGCATTCTTGCTAACCATATATTTAGCTTTGTAGCCTGCAAAGTGACATTAGTGCAGGACAGCACATTGGAGTATGTTCCCAAGTTAAATAGGCTCATCAGGGAAGCTAATATGGCTTATTGTTGAGTCTCCTGGGCATCAGTGTTGTTGTTTGATTACGCTGCCTACGCTTTATAGCATTAACATTCATCTGGCTGTTTTCATATACATCAATGGATATTCAATTGTATTTCACTGGGATAATGCAATAAAATCGGAGGATATACAATATTCTCTTTGTTTATTTATGACTCCCTCAAGAGCTAATAATGGTATCGACTTTTGGTAATGGAGCACCAGGATAATGGGATGATCAGATTAAGGAAAAAGACCACTGAACCCTAATAGCCAAGGAGAGACTGCTACGCTAAGGTGTGTTATGCAATGACATGCTAACTAGACAAGTTGTTGTGTAGCTTAAAGAGCTAAAGGAGGCAAGTGTGGTGAAAGCAGCAATGGCTGAAACCATTCAGGAGTGCTAATGGAGTTATATGTTTAGTTTATGATTCAATACTGATGAGCGATTTAGTTTTTTTGTACCTTAGGTATCATAGACAAGTTTATCCTTACATGCTGAATAAGAAGACGGACACTCAAAAGCACAGGAGATGGCAACAAGTTGCTGCCTTAGTGGCTTCACTCAAGATCACTGATAGACAGTAAGAGTCAGGAATGGAAGTGCTTTGTGTTATTATCCTGAAATTAACTATTTGTTTGAGACAGCAGGCCAAACCAATTTAGGGTCACTCTGTAATATCCCAGCTATCACTGGAGAACTCATATGCATTTTTCTGGATTATGGGAGGAAGCAGGAGTACCGGAGAAAACCCACACAGACACGGGGAGAACATGCGAACACCGCACAGGCCGGCCAGTGGAGTCAAACCCAGGACCTTGGTGTGAGGCGACACTGCTGCCTCTGCACATTTCCATTGGCTAAAATGTTTCCTCTGAAGCGCTCTTAATAGATTTTTACTTGCAATTAATTTTGTCATTTGTGAGTCATCACTGCTCGAGGCAAATCGAGCCATTTGGAGGATATAAAAAAACAAATCTGCAGTGCAACATTTATGAGTTATGACCAAGCGTAACCCAGATGCTCTACTAAAATCTTACTGTGGCAGTGAGCTAATAAAAACCCACAGCTTTTGGGTCATCTGACACCCGATAACTAAGAAATAAACAATATGAGCAATACCAGGGTGATGGCAGCTTCATTGAATGAAATTAATGAATTAGAGCAGGTATAATGCAGTCCTGAAAGATGCTGAAAGGCTCCACCGGGGAACTCTGTGAATACTTCTCAGTGGGTTCATGATGAAGAGTAACACCTTTCACTTTACGTGCACCCCATTTTCTCCAGTTATTAATATAAACGCACAGATCAAAGCAAGTTTTTAAGTTCCTCTCATATTTCCTGTCTTGTGCTGGATAGGCAGAAATGTTTGCTGCTGCTGACCAAATGCTTTTCACATGCAGGAGACGCTGAAGGCAGAGCGAGATTAAGACAGCACACACCTGCACCGAGTGTTTGTGTGTGCGTGAGTGTTGACTTTATGACAGCAAAGCAAGTCTTATGTCCCTGGTCAGTGTTTGCGGTCGCATTCATGATGACTGAACGGCAATAAAAGCAAATTGCAGGAGCTGCAGGAAGAAGTGATGAACCTGAAGAAAACGTGATGAATGAGGTCAAAGGAAAGGGAGACGAGAAAGATGCATGAAGGTTGGGATTCAGATCTTTACAGAATTACAGACGTCTGATGGTTAAGTAAGCACGTATGCATTCATCATGAGAAAACTGAACCTGAATCCAGACTCAATGTTCTAGTTTATTAATGTCAGGCAACAAAATGAGTCTTGATATCAGTGTGGAATTTGTTGGATGCCAACAGAGCCATGACAGCGACATCTGAATAAGAAATGAACATATGATAATACTAAATCTCTCCGCAATCCAGGTTGTTGTGCACATTAATCATCAATGGCGAAACTCAATTTGATCTTTATGAAATTACGCTCAGCGGTGAAGTGTTCATGCACTGTCATTAAGTTATTAAATCAGGTTAGGCTCAGTAGTTAGCTTCCTCGTCTCGAAGACTTCCCAACAGGCCACTCCAAGTCTTTCACCTGCTGAGACTGCAGGCTTTATGACTATTCATCTTCTACCCTTCACCTCAGTGGGGAGCAGGATCTGGCACAATCTTTAGTCTGTCTGCACTAAATGAGCTCCCGTTCATTCGGCAATTACATCCACTGATGAGTGCTTGTGTGTTTGGAATAATTAAAGACTGAGTAAGTGTCTTAGAGCAAAAGAAAAAGAACGATTTTGCTGTTATCTGAGGAGACTGCTGGATTGCACACCTCAAAAGTTTTTATCCAGGTTGGTGAACTCGGGCAATGGAGGTTCCCTGATGCAATCAGCATAATGGAAAATAAATAACCCATTTAAAAAGGTCAGAGTTTCTATTAGCCACTTTGAAGTCCTCTACAAAAGTGGCATCTGAAAACCCCCCAAAATGGACCAACCTCTCAAGGAAGAGAAAGTCCAACTTAACAGAGATCAAACCAGGTTAGTGTGAAGAGTACAAAGGGGCACAATGACACAGAGTCTCGACCCAAGAGATGCAAGCATGTCGGGGAGGCTAAACTCCTCGACAGTCTACCTTTCTGAGCGACTCGTCTCTTCAGTAACATTGCAGCCACAAGCACTGGCTCAGACTGACATAACTGGGGCAGGTATCTGTGTGGGTGTGTTACTGTGTGTGTACTTGACTGAGACAAAAAAAACAATCTAAAACTTGCATAAATAATTTAAAAGCAATGCAACCAAGTGGTCATGGCAACTAATAAACAGTACAGACAGTAATGATTTACTGATTTAAAACAGTAACCTTTTACACAGTTTCCTCGCCCGCTCATGACCGCAGCTGAGGTGCCACACATGCATCTGTCTTTTATTGATTGAATGTTATGGTCTATATATAAATAGATACAGTCCACATTATCTAATGAAATGTGGCAGCTTTACCATGTTTGTGGTAATAACTGTGAAAATGGAAAATATATATATCAAAAGGACTGCCTTAAATCTTCATGACATAAATTCAACAAGGTGCTGGAAGCAATCCTCAGAGATTCTGGTCCATATTGATCACACAGTCGCTGCAGATTTGTTAGCTGTACATCCATAAAGAGAATCTTTTGTTCCATGACACCCCAGAGGTGCTTTATTAGATTGACAAATGGTGACTGCAAAGGCCATTTCAGTACGCTGAACTCATTGTGATGTTCAAGGAACGTGTCTGAAATGATTTGAGCTTTCTTTATAGTTTTATTTCAAGTTGCTTACTTCAAGGAAGACCCTACGAAAGCCACTACACTGTGATTGTAACAAGTGGTTATTTGAGATATTGTTGCCTTCGTATCTGCTTGAAGCAGTCTGGCCATTCTCCTCTGACCTCTGAGATCAAAATCCCAGCAGATCAGCACTTCCTGAAATACTCAGACCAGCAAGTGTGGCACCAACAACCATGCCATGTTCAAAGTCACCTGAAATCACCTTTGCTTTCTACATTCTGAAGCTACGTTTGAACTTCAGGAGGTAACCTTGATCATGTCCACATACCTTGGACAGCTGCCATGTGAGTGGCTGATTAGATGTTTCTAGCAGAAATATGCCAATTAAAGTCACATATCATCATAAACTGTACTGACATAACATCATACAGTCTTTACAGTAACTGCCAGTATGTTTATATATGAGGGAATGCTAAGGCCAGTCATGGACCATGTGGGGTCTCCATGAGGCCCATTTGCAGGCACGCTAATTATACTACCGTCTGCCTGTATCTCCATTGTGCCCTGATTACTGCTCCTCCTCTTGCTCATCACAGCCTGGTAAGGATTGTCCTTTTGACACAAACAGCATATTATAAACCACATTCTCCTCCTTTTGTCTCCCCCATTACACCCTTCCTTTCCCCTCCATCTTCCCACAAGCAGAAAGCCCTCCAGCTTACAGGCGCCTTGCTCCATTTCGCCTTTCGTTTAGAGAAACAACAACACTGTAGACATTCCCTTTCTAGCCTATGTTTCCCATCGTTGCTCGACTTCCATAGTTCCTTTTTCCCACCCTTCATTTCTTGTGAGCATCTCACATTAGCTACCTCTCTAACTTTTCAGGCTACTTTTAAAAGCCCAAGGCCCCCGGTACGGCAACCCACTAATCTGGATGTGAATATTTCTCTTTTTTCAAAAGCAGCTGCACTCTGGGCAAACACGTTTCTCCGCTTTCGATTTCCTCTTATTAAAAGGAGAAAATTAATTCTCATCCATGACCTAGCCACATTAATTAAAATTCCAAGAGGAAGCCGCACATATGGGCCATGCATTGCATGTTAATAAGGAAGATGAATCCTTCCATTTGTGCTGATATAATATCTGTGTTAATCTTCAAGATGATCACGCTTTAATTACCCTCCATAACAAATGCGTTGGTCACACAAAGCTGGAAGAACTGTTCAGGGGAAATGTATCGTCATTAGCTCATTGACTCTTTAATCTAAACAATATTTGAAACCAAGCGTCCTGTAAATAACGTACCAGCTGTGTGGGATGAAACAAGTCTGAGGATTTAATCTCTGTGTCCACTGATATTATGTAGCTTTTAGTTACGCCTATAATTTTTCAGAGTTTTAGAACTTTATTAGCAGTAACACAGCTGTTATTCTGAAACTCTGTAGTAAATCTTTGCCATCTTCATAATTACTTCGCACTAATTTCCACCTCCCGTGCTTGCTTTCCTCTTCAGGTCTTGGGGGTTTATTTAGGAAGGAGGCTTCTGTCATTTTCCGCCTGTAAGCAGATTTTAATGAGCTAATAACTGTTAATAAGTAGAAGGAAGTGCCACTTATCATACATGCTCCGGAGTATGAACAAGTATACAGCAGAAGTGAAAACACAAACGCAGCGGTGTTGCATAATCACATTATTAAATATGTTGTCTTTCGAAAGAAGACAGTTGGTGTTGCTTTATTCAGCTGTTAGAGCCACATTTGCTGTTTTATCTAGCTAAACATAACAGAAAATAGACAAATTAACTGAGATTTTTTAGTGGCAATAATAGTTCTGGTCCAGCAGCTCTGGAGCCACATCACTTTTTCTTATCTCCACTGGATACCTGTTAGTTTAACAAAAACATGTGACGACGCCTGACTGTTAGTCTCAACCTTATCCTCTGCATGTGTTCCAGATTTCTAGCAAGCATGGCAGGGCTCAGCAAGTAGTGCCAGCTATAAACACCTGAGCTCCGCATTCTATAAATGACTATAAATGTATGGTTGGCTTCTTTCTGCCTCACGCTTAACTACCTGTTTGTCACCATGCCATGTAACAGCTTGGTTTCTCTTTAGTTTCTTTGCACTTGCAACACCAATAAACACTTCTACACCCATGCACGTCCTACACCCCAATCTTACTGATTTGCACACCTTAAAAATTGCTTTGTTAAACTGCTGAACAGTGTGTCCACCTTTTTTGTAGGGGTGTTACGAGCCAGGTTGTGCAACCAGATCCCGGATGAGCCCCCAATTTGTCACAACCTTGCTTATTAGCAAATCAAGAAAATCAGGGGTTAAGGGTGTAACTGCAACTGCAAAGACAGCATAAAAAACTGAAGAGAACACAAGTTGATGACGTGTACACATAACTAGCTATGGACTACAACTAACAAAAAATAAACTTTACTTATGAAGAAAAAAATCTCTCTTCCTAAGATTGTTAGGAAGATTTTTTCACTTTTACCATTTGGGCTTGATCTGCTGAATTTTACTTTAAAAATGTTTTTAAAAAGAGTAGTTTAACTATTTTTAAAGATATTACGTTATTACCATATTGTTTTTACTGGTAACAAGTAAAATGGCCTCAGAATTCTTTTGAAATCACAATTGTTTTACTCAGCTGGCAATTAAACAAAAAACAAAACAAAACCAACCCCCCCCCCATACTACTATAATTAATAACACAAAAGCATTTCATTATTGTGGGGCAGTCGTGGCTCAGGAGTTGGCGGTTTTGTCTTGTAATCTGAAGGTTGCCGGTCGTTGTGTCCTTGGGCAAGACACTTCACCCATTGCCTATGGTGGTGGCCAGAGGGCCCGGTGGCGCCAGTGTCCGGCAGCCTCGCCTCTGTCAGTGCGCCCCAGGTGCAATGTAGCTTGCCATCACCAGTGTGTGAATGTGTGTGTGCATGGGTGGATGACTGAATGTGTAAAGCGCTTTGGGGTCCATAGGGACTAAGTAAAGCGCTATACAAATACAGGCCATTTACCATTTACTATGTAATATCAAAATAGGGAATATCATAAACAACCATTGGAAGAGTAGTAGTAGTAGAATAATAGTAAAACATTTTAACTATTTCTGTCTAATTTATACAAATTCATTTCCCTCTTTTTTGTGCCATCATACTTTTTGAAAGTTTTTTGCCATTGAAACTAAGATGCAGTGTGTAAGAGGTGCTGACTTATTGGCTTACTAGCTCAGGTCTTCTAAATTTCCCTATACTTACTGCTGTGCAGGGACAACACTGCTATAACAGAAGCAGGCAATCGCAGGAGTCAGCCGGTGGCTGCGCTACAGTACAGACGCCCCACTGAGGGTGTTTGGGTAAGCTGGCCATTTTTTAGTGCACACGAGCTGGATGATAATAAGGGCAAAGAGACCGGAGGCGAGGAGAAGCAGACTGTGTGCTTCACTGTGTGAGTGCTTTCCCTCTCTATCCAGAACAGGCTGGGGAGAGTCACGTAAAAACCGTGCTTGGCACACTCCAACATTTACATACGCTGCATTTAGGCAATGTGTGATGTATTATTTCACACACCATATCAACAGCACAAAAAACAAAAAAACTTCTAAAGCCAAGTGTGTCTATGCACTCACACTCAAGCACAGTGTAAACATGGCAGGGATATCAATAAAATGCATTTACTGCAGATGAGATTTACACATTTCCTGTGCAATTAGGTGAGCAAGGCTGGCTGTTTAAAAGCCATAAATAGCATCTTAGTGACGCTGTTATCATGCCCATCATGCACTTTCTGTATACAGATGAAGGTCTTGGAAGTACCATAACACTCCTATTCTGTATAAAACTGAATCCTGCCTAAGGACAGCATGTGGATAACCTCAGGTGTCCTCACCAAGCTCTAAATAAATGCATTAACTACCATGTGGGCTTATGAAAGCAGGCATGATACTGATAACTCCAGATTGCAATTTGATATCTCTAATTAAATCAGCAGCTAATGTAATTGCTCAAATTTTCCAGCTGTTCAGACATCTGAGATTATTGAGCTTTTTGATTCTGATAGTTAAACTACGTGGTTTCATGCACACCATGTCATTAACATAGCATTCAGGCCTGTGCATAAGTCTTGAGCCATCTCTCTCTCTTTTTTTTTTTCTTTGAAAGAGCCAGATGTTATTATATTTTTTTTAAGTGGTCTGCAGAATAGTTCTAAAGCCTTCCTGAAGGTCTTTCTAAGTTTTTGTTGGACTTTGGCTGCTTTTTCACTGATTTTCAGTCCAGTTTTTATGTCTAACCATTGTCATGGCATGTCCTTTTATTCATTAGGTGACTTAACACTGGCCTATGAATAATTCAAGCATAAAAAAGGGACCAAACTCTAGTGCTGTGTCTACACACAGAGAGATTAGCAAGTAACAAATTTTAAATGTCATCTTTAGACACATTTTTAAGCAATATGAAAAATGCCCAAAACAAACAAACAAACAAAAGCCAAGAAATTTTTTGGTTCAACATGGATGGATGAAGTCAGAGAGGTACAACAGTAAGCGTTTACAGCCATCTGTAAAACATGGTGGAGGATTTGGGGGCTGCATTTAAACCAGTGGTGTTGAGGCCTTCTCAAAATTAATGGGCTTATGAATGCAGAAAAGCCCAGTGAGATTTTGACACATCATGCGATACCATCTGGAAAGGAACAGCTTAATTTTTTTAGCACGACATCCCAAACACACTATAAACACAACTGTTCCTAAAGACTACCTGAATTGACATGAAAGCAGCTTTAGCAAGTTCAGGCTGTGATGAAGAACAACGGTGATCATACCCAATATTGACTTTCAAGCTTTTTTGAATTGTACAAACTCTGTTATGCACGATTTAATAGATTTCTGTAAAAGACAAAGTTATAACACTGATGACCACATCGACACACCTGTTGAACATATTTGTTATTCCCATGCTTATTCCCATGAGGGTCTCTACAAATAAAAGGAATATTTTTGACTAAAATCTTCTAAATTTGTATGCATGTGCTAATATGTTCATCAATAATAACATACCTAACATTCTTAATAGCATAAATTTAATTTGTATCGTTTGACACAGAACAATAAAACTGCTGAAAACCCAAAAACAAATCAACAAATCTGGTTTAATCATAATAATAAAACAGAAAGTAGAAAAATGTTTTTCCACATGGTTTCTCTTTGAGAGCAATCTGTGTGGAATTACCAGAGGCTGTCTCAGTGCGGGACATCTGTTCAGCCTAAAGTAAGGTTGCTTACTACTCAACACGCAGATTGTGATTTTTGACTGAGAGCAGCCTCGTGTCCCTCAGTGTCATGGCCTTGCATAATCACGATGTCAGTAATATAAGAGGCGATCTGTTCCGTTGAGTTAATGACACACAGCAGAGATTCATTTTTTGACCTTCTTCTCTTACATCCTGCACAGAGTATATGTCAAGTTAATTCATCATCTTTTTCCCGCTCTTGGGCTGAACTCTGCAGCACGTGTTGACGCACCGAGTGAGGCTCGGCTCTCTAAGCTGTAATCTGCTCTCTGTGCATTTCAGCATTAACATGTAGAGGGATTTGATATTGTGTAAGCCACGTTCTGTTGCGAGCGTGTTAGGCTAGCTTACACAGCTGTTGCTGCAGATCAAAGCTGAGTTGATGGGAAGGTAATGGCTCGAAGCTGGGAGACTAATGGGGCGACACACTGCTAAAATGTAGGCTACTGTATTCTACGGCAGACGAGCCTAATGCTATAGCAAAGCACTTTGGCATGTATGTGATGTATAGCAGCTAGAAAGAAATCTGAAAACATCAGGAGTTTGAAAGTGAATTAAAGGACAATTTTAAATTTAAGTAAGTAACAGTAAAAGGGAATAAAGGGAACACAGATATCGAGAGTAACTGGGCTACTACACTAACTGTATGAGGACAGAGACTGCAACTTTTCAGGGTAAAAAAAACAACAAAAAAAAACAAGCAGTCAGCTGTCACAGCTGCCAACAGCATTGGGAGGAGATGGAAGGAACAGGGGATTTGCCATTTTTCAGCTCACCAACTGTCAATGTGTCAAAGTGATGCAGAAACATGCAGAAACTCGACTCTTTTCATCTAAGTCGTGATGCCCTGGCTCTTTTCCTCCATACAGGTAGGCAGTAAGAAGATGACAGTCTACAGGTAGTCTCCTCCAGCCAATTAAAAAAAAAAAAAAAAGCCCGCCACATTGGGGCTTTTTTCCAGCACAAATATATGCAACATTAACAACATAAGCATCTCTGGGGGGATTCAGCATGCAGTGAGTGATTTTGCACTTACAGTCATGTCATCAACATCAGTGTTGAAGTGTATGTATAGAACCCCCCGTATTTACCCGTTGCACTACCAAAAACTGTTACGCTACTTGGCACATTGCTTTTGCAGAACTCCAAAAACACTGACTTAGATGTGCTGTTTTGTAATCAGTTCACAAGAAAGGGTTAAACCTCACACACACGCACCTGTGTCACAAACACCAGGACAGTTGGTGTTATTTTTGTGACCAAAAGGTCACACCTAATGCGATGAAAACCAAGCCAGAACGAAATGTTGGTCATTTCTTGGTCATGTTTACTGTGCTGTGTTCCCTCTCACCTTGTGTGGTCCGTGTCACCGCTGTACTCTCTCTGAGGTTTCGAGTTTCTTGTGTTATTGTATTTTTGCATGTTCAAGTTTAAGAGTATAGCAATAAAAGTGGCCTTTTTGAGTTTACGTTCTCCCTCTGGAGTCCTGCATACGGTTCCATCCTCCACCTGCCACACAGCCGAAACATGACCAGATGAATAATGGATCGAGGGGAAAACTGAACTCTTAAAAAGAATCAAATGAAACAGATTAGAAACTCACAGTTATGATTCCAGTTTAAATTTCACCTCATCCCTCTTCTTTCTTTTCAACACATTAAATGAACTTAAAGTAATGGATGCTTCACTTGCAGAGTCTCAACAAAAACTGAAAACGATGAACTCCTCAGTTAGTATTTACTACATGCTTCTTGTGCTGAATTGCCTACAGGTGCTTGTGATATTACATCCACCTCTTGTGGCATAAGGCAGAGAAAGTCAAGTGTACTTTCAGTGCCACACAGTCATGTGTGCAGGTTGATTAATTAGCTCAAGTCTCCCGCACACACATAAGTATTCTGACTGACACACAGCCCTCTCAATGTCTTGTTTTAGCTCATCCACAAAGCACTTTTCTTTCTTGAGAACTACCGAGCTTGTGGTGATCTCACTAGCAAATTCATACTTACAATTATTTTTCTCTCTCTCAGCTTTCTTCGACACCATCCTCATTTTCACCAGAGCCAGTTGCTAATAGCTCTCCCTTACAGTGTAGATTTCAGCAGAGTCAGAATGTCAACAAGCCCGAGCACTGATGGCTGCTGTCATGGGGAGCAGAGGGTACAAGTTGGCCTTACTGGTTTACATAGATACTTTCTGAGTGTGGGAATTGTAAAAGTCTCATGAATGCATCACAGTGGCAACATACTTTAGGCCAAAAAGCTGTGCACGTACACTATACAGAACTGGTGGAGATGAATGAGATTAATGAATTAATTTGCTTTACCCCACTGTTTAATGTTCTCCCCAGTCAGCCTTCTGTAGTTCTGGTGGCTGGCTAAGATTCATCCAGTGTCACAACCAGTTTACCAGTCCATGCACATTCGCATCACAGCCAGAGTCTGCAAGCTTCAAGCATGGCAGGGTCTTTATTTGCAAATGCTGCCATACACGTGCCTGTTTGCAGTCCTCCCATAAAAACCAACAGCACGTAGCTCAAAGTAAATGACATCGTGCATAGGAGGAATGCTGATTGGTTGAAAAGTGGTCTAGAGAATTAAAAGGATGACAGTGGAGTTAAAAAAATGGGAGAAATGTGAAAAAGAAACTTTTAAAAAATGACCAGCAGCTGCAGAAGCAAGAGACTTGTTGTTTGTGACACTGCCCCCTGGTGACAATAAACCACTACAACATGTAGACAACACACTACGAAGCTGTCTGCAGGTAAAAACCGACGCAAACAGACACAAACGCATTGCATTCCTGCAAATCTGTCTTTAGCATTCGCTTGAGGCAGGAAAGAGAAAGAAATTTAACTCTCACATGACATCAAAGCTAGTAAAAAATAAAACCACATCACAGTAGAGACATTAATGGCTCTTACACATCCTAATGTGATACTGAGTTGGAATATAGCCGCCAACTACACCACCAAAAATTTTCACCATTCACGGTGTTACCAGCTGTAGCACTGCAGTAAGTCCAGTCCGTGATCCGTCAATAAATCATCGCATTTCATCAAGCTGGACAACATCCAGCTGGTCGGGATAATGATGTCAGATTTTTCCCAGAAGATTAGGAAACGGCATGGGAGAAGAGTGTTTTGGGCAGTTTTGATCCAGCTGTTTGTGCAGACATTACCTCAAGTTTATTTACAGAGCTGGGAGATGGACCTTATTACAGATGAAACAAACAGTCAACTGGAACAAAACCAGCATTTTAGATAACGGAATAAGTGTGGGAGATTTTCAGAAAAAAAAGGCTTCTAATTGTTAGTCAGCAAAACAAACTTCAAAAATTTTTATATTTTACAGCTTCAATGTTTTTTTTAAAAAAGAGGTAAAGTTATGTAACCAATCAGTTGTGAAAAATATAATGTTACATGCTGCCACTGAGTCTCTGGGAAGGATAATACAACTCACCAAGAGAAAAAGATGATGGTTGCACTGACGGGGTGATGATAAGATGGATATGTCATATATACTAAGATTAAAAAGGCTTTGATTGTGCACAGTTAAAGTGAAGCACAGCTTGAGAAAAAAAAAAGATGGCAGAGCTGACTCTTAAAATAAATATCAGAAGGCTGGTTGGAGAGAAACAGAATAATCTCCTCAGACACAGCAACCACATCTGTCAATGAAATCAAGTGAAATCACAAAAAAGACTTGATCTGGTCAAAGATCTGGGCCGATTGTGAAAATGTAATCTGGTTGTGAAATACATATTGTTTCTCCGTGAATGAGTCACCTTCATTCACAGGTTTCAGAGTGATCCTTGACTGATAATACAGAACTATTTACCGCCTACGCCTCAGTGTGCTGAATGAGAAACAGAAAGAGGAAAGAGAGAGAGGGCGCCTTTCACTCACATGCTAATCTGAACATCTCTCTGTCTTCTCCATGTCAATCTGCGAGTGGATCAAAGCATCTGCTGGACAGATGACGCCATTCGCACGCCGAGGCTGGTGCAAGGGTCACTCTCAACCCACAGTGCAAAAGGGACTTAGGGTGTATGTGTGTGTGTGTGTGTGTGTGTGAGTAAGAGAGAAAGTGACAGTGAGTGTGTGTGTGTGTGTTTCCAAGCCTGAAGCCAGACTCAGAGAGCCTTGACACCACACATGCTGAATCAGAAGCTGAGGTGCAGAGATGGGGGAGTGTGTGGAGTGATGGTGAGAGGGAGGGATTAACAGGTGCTAGTGAGTCATTGTCACTATTAAACGCAGATACTTCTTAATGCATTAGTGCATGATGGTAAAATCATATATACTCATTAGGGAGAAGGTTTTTCCTGCGCTTGCTGAAGCCACCGACCAACTGGCCGCTTGGTCCTTTAGTTTATTACTATTATGCGTGGAAATTGTTCTGATTTAGGAAAGTGTCAAAAACTGATGGAATTAAATAAAATGAAGTGCTCTGCAGGTTTTTAAAGCTCTGTCGGTGAGTAAGTCCTGTATCATCACTGAAATTCAAAGAGGTTCATACCCTATTCACCGTTTGCCAAAGCTAGCCGGTGGATAATGTGGCAAAACTCACAATGAGCACTTCAAGCTAGCAATGTAGGTGTACATGTTAGCAAGAGCGAGAGAAAGGGAGGGAGAGATAACAGAAGCACAGAAAGATAGAGAGGAATAGTTAGGCATGAAGACAGAGCAGAGTCGAGGAGATACATGGATGAATAACAAGGAAACAGCCCAGGAGTGCTAGAGAAAATGAGCAATGGGCCTCAGAAGGTGGGAGAAATGAGTAATGACTGTTAAAGTAGTTAAATCGAGATGAAGAGAAGCCAACAGAGAGTAACCGCATTAATAAAAAGTTGAACACCAGGCATTAAAGATGTGCTCTTTCTCTCTTGATTGCCTGGGATGTAACCGCTTTCACCAAACTGTACTGGGTTTATGTTTTCTTAAACCACTTTAATGGCGTTTGATGTTATTTAATGAAGAAAACACGGAAATTTTTGAGAGGAGGTGCTGATCACAGAGTATTGTCGCAGGAGTTAATCAAGCATTTGAGACAATGCAGTCATTAAAAACAAAGCTTTTGATTACAGTTTGTGAGAGAATATTAGCGTGAGAGTGCTCCTAGTCTTCTAATCGGCTTTGCGAGGGAGCATTCATTAGCAGTTCTTTCAGTCTGGTGAAGCTGAAATGTGAGAACACCAGAGCCCAATTGGAGTATTATGTTTGCCCACTTAAAGAAGATGAAGAGCTGGAGATGAAGAGCTGGTTTGACAGGATGGGGAGTTTACAGTGTTTTTCTTGCAGCGGGCGGTGTGGCCGTGCTTGACCAAGGACAGATCGCATCATGGCCGGCGGAAAGGGGAGGCTGAGGTTCAACTGTTACAGCAGGGTCGCACGTGCGCCCCTGACAAGGATGCTGTACCCCGAGGGACCTTTGTTCCAACACCACCCTGAACCAGACAGCGTCACATGCAGTTTGAGGAATAAAAGAATATAAACACAGGCCATTTACCATAAAAGATGACCAATGAGGGATAATGTTATCACACCTGATGTGTAGATGCAAAAAACAAACAAAAAGTGCCTCACATGTTTTATACTACAAATAGATGAATGACTCAATATAGTCACTATTGTAAAATCAATACAGTGATCTTACAATACAAGAAATCTCTCTGTCTGTCTGTTCGTCCGTGAACTCCTCCCAAACCGTCAGGAGCTGAGCATCCAAATTTGGCAGGTACATCTCAGGCACCTGAAGGTTCTTATCTACATTGCGACACATCATGTTGCCTAGCAACGGCATAAAATGAGCTGCTTTTAGCATTTACGTACATATAACATCTTGCAAAAACATCGGATGATTTTTGTTTCATACAGTACCATCTAATTTATATCCACAAAAGCTGAATTATGCCTGCCATATTAGGATGTCACAACGTTGCCTGGCAACCACCGAGTAATAGGCCAAAATGACCTGGGTTTGGCCTTTATGCATCTATAATATCTTTATTTCAAGACAAAAAAATCTCATTTATATCCATAAAAGTTCAATTATATGTGTCCCTAGCAACTACCTAGCAACAAGCTAAAATGACCCATTTCCAGCAAACTAGCAACATCCACCACCTCTGTTTTTGATACTTTTCTCAATATGGTCAAGTTTATCAGCCAAAAGCATGCACAGGCACAAACTTGACAATTTTGTCACATTGGCATGTACTAGTACGATATTTTTGACATAATGTCTAAAAGTGAATGCAGTCTTTAAAGATTTTAAAACACATGAGAGAGGTTTTATTATCTTTTTATATCTGACAGCTTCATCATCACATCCAATAAATCTATCAAATCCTACATTAAATACATCCTAACAGCTACGCTACAGACAGGTAAATGTTGATCATTTAAACAACTCTGAGACAGAACCACATTGTATATACTAATTTACCTACATTAGGCCTACAGCATTTTTTCCTTATTGATGTTCGCTTTGGTTGTAAATGGAGTGAGAAACGATTGAATCAGGGTTAGATTTAATATTGCTTTTAATTTGTTCATTTTTTGTAGTTTTTCTGTGGGATTATATAACTAACAAAAATAGTGCGGTAAAGGTTATATCACCCATCGCTATTTCAGCAGATGTTTTGTGAACACATCATTATAGAAGGAAATGTTAATTTATGCTGGGCTAAGTTACTCATCATGTATTTTCATGCTTTACTCTTGTGGACTCTCTTCATTACACTTTCTGTGGAGACTCTAAATATAGTGGATAAATCCTGTAATTAATTCCTACTTCAGTGTTTACACACAGAATCACACTGAGCTGTGACACGTCATAGAACTTACTACATATACTATATATATTATTTGACTGGGAGTGCAGATAGATGCACTCAGGTGTATGCACAGAAAAACCTGGAGTCATGCAAAGCATTCACTTACATCTGTATCGGGACCCTTGTCGGCTCCGGGACACGAGAAGGTGACAAACTCATGGCACCGTTTGTGGACCACGAAACAGCAAACTGAGAGAAAAGAAGAAAGAGCAGAGAGTTTTACAGGAACAACTTATGGCACAATATTGTGAGCTGTTTTGTCTTACAAGTTTATGAAGGCCATTCAACCATAAAATCTGCTTCTTTAAAAAAAAACATTTGCATTCACAAAAAAGTACCGTCAATCCAAGTTTCAGACAAACAGTTACGAGATAGAAGGAGACACAAAGAGGAATGTACTTGTCCATTGTCACAAACAAATGCAAGCAGACAAACAGACTGAAATGCATGTGTACACCCACACTCACACCCACTCAAAAAATGTTTCTGCAGCTCTCGGCTCTTTACAAGCTGTTGGGGTTGATACCAATTGTATCATTGTCTCCCACTGAAATGGGATCCGCCTATACCAAAGTGTCACTCAGCGTGACACGGCTGACATGACATCTGACGCTGCTATCAAGTCAGCGATAGTGGCATTTACATTTGGACTCTGCCGCTGATCTGGAGGGGGGGGGGGGGGGAGCAAAAATGTGGACATCTGTGACAGCTGGCGCGCGAGCTGACTCCCTCTCCGTCTCTCACTCTCTGTACCCAACAGTATTTTTCTCTTGCATTGTTTGAAATTCTTCATTCTTTCTTCTTTATCCATTCTCACACAATCTGTCTGCTTCGCTCATTGTCAAGCTGCCTGCTTGCTCATGTGCACTACTGCGCTCTCCCACTATCATATATGTGTGGTTTTGTCTGTAATTCTGCCAGCAAAGCCACACAGTTGCCAGACAATCTGACAAGCATTGGTTAAACAAGAGAAATTAGTTTGCTGCCGTCCAAGAAACAGCAGGGGTTTTGACTGAAAGGCAGTTGTATCATTCTGCTGGGCTAATTAGATACTTTTCAAATAGATAGTTAGATACTCATTTAGAGATCATTAGCATAACTGTGAGCGTCTTCAACATAACGCTTTAGCGTAGCCCTAATCCTAAACTAATAATCAACTGCGATTTCTTTTTGTGTTCTTGCCTGTGGTTAGTGCCGAGCTGGTGGCAATGTACAGTATGAATTCATCTCTTTGAGTAATAAACACAAAATGAAGCAGAGAGGGAGGGGATGGCACACAAAGCTCAGCAAGAATAGTAGCCCACAGTGATTTATCCCTGCTCTGAAGCTGTCATCTGTGCCATTTGTCATTTTCATAATGTACAGTACACAACAGCCAAACCAGGCACTCAGTACAGGTGTAAATGCAAACAGTGGGGATTTATGAAATCAGGTCCATCCATGCTTGCAATATTGCTATATGAATCTTTGGTCTGTCATCGCACACATAAAATGCTATGACTGAGATGGGATTCACTGATGTAGTTAACTGGGTTAAAAACTGTTGTGAAAAAGAATTTCCAAAACTATATTAAGGGTGCACTTGATTATCACACAATAAACACAAAGTCAGTTAAACTTCAGGGATATCATTATGTCCAGTTAGGAAGCAGAAACCTTTGTGAATCAGTTTCACCTTCTTTCGTATAAATTAAAAGTTACATTAGGCAGAGTGGAGAACCTCCAAAAAGTAAAGGTTTAATAGGTGGTTTTCACAGACCATTGCTCTCTTTCTGTTAGTCCTGACTGATTTTTCTGTAGCTTTGCCTTTTGCTAGTAGCCTAGTCACTCCTGCTAGCATTAGACGCTACCATCAGCCCTTTTAGGTTGCAGAGGTAGTTCAGCTTCTTCAGGATACATGCTATCACCACGCTGTCATCTTATTACTATAATGTACTTGGAATTCTGTACACCACTAAATAAAAACATAATAATCACATAAGTATGATATGCTGCTAAATATGTCTATTAATGACAGTATCCAATGCTAGCATGCTAAATACATACTAAATCCTTAGAATTGCCAAAGAAACAACTTTAGGCCAATGGGGAGGCACCAAAAACTGCACTTCCTCAAATGTACACTCAAGACCGACTCCAAAAGCAACTCAATCCCCATAGACTCCTATACCGAAAAGCCAATTTTACAGCAAAAATGAATGCTTATGCAACATACTCATTTCAATAATTCTGAGAGGTAAAGCCATACATTTCAATGGGCATGACAGATGTTTGTGATTGGAGAATTTAGTCACTAGTGATTAGCTTGACATGACCTCACTAAGCCGATTCACTGAACTGGACTTTTAAACTTTATTCATCGTGTTAAGACCTAAGAATCGTAGGTGTTCTATTAAACATTCTAGAGGTCTACATGCAATAGTTTTTAGGAGTTACATTTTTACATTTTTGCATTTTGTTTGTATGTTACAAGTACTTACAGTAGTAACAGGTATCTGTGTCTGTGTGATGAACCCATACAGTTTATCAGTGTCCCTCACTTGCCAAGTTACAGTGCTAGTCTTTAGCCATCCTGCATTTGTTTATATCATAAAAAAAACAAGTCAAGGTATGAACCAGTGTTAAGTCTACATACAGCAGATAACGTAGCAAAGAACCAGTTTTAAATTGATGCTTTAGTCAGTGTGTTATTAGCAGCCTGTTGGAAAGCCACATAATTTGTTTTTGGTGATTCCCAAAGAGCTATTAGTCAAAAATTTGGCATATCTCGGCAAGGTGTGCAGTGTGTCCTTAAAAGATTTGAGGTAACTGGATGACAAAAGAAGAGAAAAGAAGAAGGCTAAAAAAAACACTACAGATGAACGGTGTCTGAAATCATATTCTTAAGAAATAGGGAAAAGATGTATCTGGGCCTTCAGTTCAGGGCTCGCAAAATCGCTAGCCCGACGTCCCGGAGCTAGCGATATCTCCGGTCGGGCGACCAAAACCGACTTGATCCATCTACTGTTCACCAAAGACGTAGCTATTTTGATCGAGTCTTTAAGAATATGTAAAAATGAATTTGCTAGATCTGTATCAATGTGTCAGATATTATTTCACGTCTTATTCTGAATTTTAGATGACTGTTTAGCTGGAGGAGATTCATTTCCAAAAATGGCCTACATGTTTCCTTGATGTGGCAGGGCTCACACAACAGATAGCATGATCATTTAAATGCAAATTTGCCAACCCAACCACCTTAAATCTTTTTTACTTTTAACTTCTAAAAGGTGAGATCAAGGTCCCTTTTTTCTTCAAAGCAACTGAAAAACACCAGTGTTGAATTCACATTAGACTTCTTGAAAGAGCGTTTCAACATTTTATTATTTCATTTTTCTCCTATCGGTGCATGCTGATTATATTAGTAATTGTTTTGGTGCTGACCTCAGGACATTCATACCCACTTCATATCCACCTCCAACTTGCCCAAAAGTCAAACTTTCAGTCCTCCCATCCCACATCCTGCCCACTCAGCCGTCATTCAAATTAAGAAAACATTTGCTTAGATGCAAAGGAAAAGCACAAAGCACATAAAATCTGCTGCGTGTATTTTCATCTTCTCTAACACAGAGTTTTACTCAGCAGGATTAATTCTGAGTGCAATCATCAGGTTTTTCTTTTTCTCCCTGCAGCCTACTAACAATATGTGAATCACGCGTGTAATGACGTCTGTAGTTCTCTCTCTCTCTGCCCGTCCATCAGCACTCCTCACACCCTCGGCTACACACCCACATGCCCATTACTGCCTCTGTTTAGTGCTGATCCCTGACCGTTTGAATGTCTGCTGGTAAGCTGAGCTGACCGACTTGACACTGATCCCAGTTCAGAGGTGAAGGAGGGCACCTAAGCTGAATATAGTGGAAGGGATAAATCTAGCTTTGGACCTTGTGCGCCTGAGTCCAGGAGAGTGTGCACGTGTCAGGAAAGCTTAACCACACTTACACAAGTCAGAGACTGTGCTTCTCTGCAACTATAATCCTTGGCATTGACTTTCATGTGCATGCACACAGAATGATACACACATAAATCTAAAAGCCGTCTTACAAAAGTAGAAGCCAACACTGCATGCTGCCGCGGCTGAAACACTGAAGCTCTCTGGGAGCTTATGGGAAGTTACATGCACTCAGTAATTTCCATCTATACAGTGCTGTGCAAAAGTCTTGAGTCAACCCTTACTTCATTGAATTTTCTTCCAAGGAGCCAGGCTTTATTATAAATTTTAAGTGGTCCTGAGAAATTGTTCTCCAGCTTTTCAGAAGGTCTTTTAAAGCTTTTCTTTAGACATTAGCTGCTTTTTCCACCCATTTTGCTTCCAGTTCTTGTATCTGACCATTTTATAAAGAACTGTTTTGGTTTGGTTTTTTTGTCAAGCCACATAATACCCAACTAAAACAAGAACTCTAAAGCAAAAAGGAAAAACACCTAACTCAAGTAATAAACCACTATTGCATAAACTTAGCATATCTCATAAATTGTTTTAGTGGATGGTTAGCTGTCAAAAAGCCAGTGTTAAGGAAGGTAAACAGAGGGAAAAAGCTGAAGTGTGCCAAATTACACAAGAACTGGTCTCAAAATCAGTGGCAACAGGTTTTCTGGAGTGATGAAATCCAGAGTGGAGTGAAACAATGAGTTTACACCCACCTGTAAAACATGGTGAAGGTTCTGTCAAAACTGATGGAATTATTAAATATAAGCACATTCTGATCTACCATGTAATACTATCTGAAACGCTTCTGATTGGCTTTATTTCTCAGCAGGAAAATGATCCCGAACACCCTGCCAATGCAGTAAAAGCACACATGGCTAGAAAAAGCACATAATGGATCACTTTTAGTCATGGACAGGCCTCCCCAGAGCCCAGACGTTAACATTATTGAAGCTTTGTTAAAGAGATGACCAAATACTGACTTTCAAGCTCATTAGAATTGTTAAACTGTTTGTTTTGAATTTCTTTGCCTTATATTCTTCCATTTATGTTTATACATCACTGGACCCATTTCACATTTCCCTAAGAAAATATAAAGAAATGATGGGTAGCTCAAAACTTTTGCACAGTATCTTATGAACTGAAGTAACAGAAAATAATTTTCTCTATTTCTCCTGTGTTAAAGGAGTTTTGTTATAAAGTGCTGGAGGAGAACTAAAACGCACTAGAATTAATCTTTCTGGTGACTCAGAGGGATGTGACTGACGAACTCAGTAGTGAGAAGAGCAGTTGTCTCCAAATGGTTTCATTCTCGCGGGGAGAGCTATGTAAAGCAGCGGGAGCAGAGGTGACAGTAACATACTGTATCGTCAGGGATATTATGATTAATTACTATGGGCTTTGTTTTACCAGCCTAATTACATAAGCACAGAGATAAGGGGCTTTGGCATTATAAAGCAGCTTACACAACATAAAAGCGTTCTCGCAAGCGTGCGTGTGTGCAGAAGGTGGAAAGCACATGTTTATATGCATCATCCCAGTGCCTGTCTCTATAGGTGGCATGGTTTCACACATACCATTACATCCTTACCCCTTCTCCTCTGATCCTTTCAAGTGTGTATTTAGCTCTGGCTAATCTGGGAAAATTGATAATCTACCGAGCCACCGTTAATAGAATTATGATGTGCTCCTGCCCAGAAGAAAAGCTTGCAGTGGAGATATGGGAGAGAAAGCGCGCAGGACACGGGCAGCACAGAACCAACTCAATACCCTCCAGACACATTCAATCAATCCACGTCCCCTAGAGTGCATCTGAACACAAAGAGAAAAGAAGCTTTGATCTGAGATCCGCAGGAGGAAAAGGAGGAAGTGTGTGACACGATGGATGAACAGGCAGAGAAGGTGGAAACAAATCCACAGGGGTTCCCGTGACTGTAGAGATGGATGCTTCCAGTTAGAAATGCTGCTCAAACAACAGCTCATCGTTTTCGCTATGAAATGTTATCGAGGTGATGCTGGGTGACAGCTTCTTCACCTAGCCCTGTCTGGGAATTGCTCGCAGCCTCTCATAATGCAGTATCTTTTAAATAAACACAAAGACAGGTTTCGTCCCAAGCAGGCACGTGACTGTGTAAAATGCTCCTTTTTGTCCCCTCCACCCTGATCTCGACTGTGCTCGTTCTGCAGCAGATCTTCTGTCATTTGATGCAAGACAAATGTCAGAGAAAAGGAGCGGAGAGGAAAAGAGAGGTTTCTTGTCCTCTCTTAGTTATTTTTAGGGTTGGTTCTGGCCAGGGCTGGAACAGCGTGTACTGAACTGTGACGTGGTGAAAATGTGAGGAAAGACATTTCCCCTGCACTTCTCTTTCACCTGCCTGGTGGACGCTGTAAGTGGCACGCGCTGATACAGACATCCAGCCGCATCAACGTATCTGAGGCCGGCATGTGTGTGAGAAACTGAGAATGATGAATGAAAAGCTATTGCTGCCACAAGCTTGCGCAAGTACTCAATGACAGATATGGAAAAAGCTGAAATATAACCATGTACAAACGAGCCAACACAATGCATCCGGCAGACAGACGAACTTCTAGCCTGTGTCAAGTTCTCGTCAAATTTTGATGCACTTCAAAGGTCAGGGAGAAACTATATCCATGAGTCACTTTACCATCCTGATTACTTGCACTAACCCTTGGCTTTTACACTTCAACATGCATGAGTTCATTTGGATTTAAAGAGGCTTGTTAGAGGTTTTGAGCAGTCTGGCTCTACCACTTGACTGAGCAACCTTTTGGAAAATATAGAAATCTCCAATATTCTGCTCAGCATCAGATCGTGCGAAAATATGACCAGATGAAATCACATTTCCGGACAGAATCCATAGATGCATAAACAAAGTTGGACATCTGTTCTAGAGGTTTTGACCGTTAAAGGGTCCCAATTTTTTGCTTGTTTGCAATTGCTTTAGTCTCTAGGAGATTTGCATGGTTTCTGCAAGACATGTTGACTAACCATCAAATTGTGAAACTTGGAAAAAGTGTTAAAGTTGTGCCTTATTACTACAACCAACACATTTTAAAAGGTGGAACTTTTATACATTCTCAAATTTTCAAGTTTCACAACCACTCAATGGTTATTTTGAAGACCAGTTGGTACTCCGAGCCCAGCCGTAGCAGTCAGAGGTAGCCACAGAGTCGCAGACTGGTCTCTAGGACTATGTGACTGAGGCCTCATACTGTATACAGTTGGGGAAATAATTGATCTCCTGCTGAATTTGTAAGTAAGGAAAACATCACCTAGTACTTTGTGGAAGAAACCTTGATGGCAAGAACAGCGGGAAGATTTTTCTTGTAGTTGGTCACCAGGTTTGAACTCATCTCGTGAAGGATTTTGGTCCCCTACTCTTTCCAGAAACTTTCCAAATCCTTTCAGTTTCTTGATTGCTAAGTTTGCTCAACTCGAAGCTTGAGTGAGCAAACTTAGAAACTCGCCAGGGGATCAAATAGTTGTTTATATAATTATGAGGTGAGCTGATAAAAGTCATTTGAGATTTTAAAAACAGGAAAGTCATCAGTTGCCCATTTGATAAAAATGTGCCCCAAGTAATAGACTTGATCAGAGTTATAACTGTGAGAACACTGTTGCCGACTAAATTGTGTCAGTATATACATCTCTGTTTTTGACACTGCCACTAAGAAATGAAGTACATGTGCAATATACCGGCAAGCAGCATCTACATGGAGAGGGGGGAAATGAACGGTGCTGAAGCTACAACAAAGGCCTGGAAATTTGATTCCGGGCATACATTCAATTATGCATAGTATGGGCACATAAAAGGCAGAGATGCAACAATAAGGGCGCAAACAGAGAGTTTACATGAGCGTGTAACCTTGAAAGCAACAATAGAGCTATTCACAAAGACCACTGAAGGAAAAAGAAAACAGAAGATGAGAGCGGAATGGAGAAATAATAGAGCTGGAATTAGAAGATAGTGAAAGATAAGATTTGATGAGGACAGAAAACAGCATTATAATCTTTCTCCTGTCATAAATTTGCAAAAAACTTCCCCAGAAGTCTGTTTGTGCCTACCAATTATTACTGTCACCACAACATCCTGCTATTTGAATATGCATGCATGCAAATGCAATTGTTTATAAATGTGCACATAAGACATTTCTGCTTGTTAGTGGGAAGTTGCAGAAAACAGGAAAGAAAAACCTTAGCCGAGGTTCAGCACAGTAGTGGTGCGATAGTATCCTTGAACATGGATTAAGGACACTGGATTGGTTGGAGAAATTCAGATGGAGTTCAAGGTGATGCTGGCCTTGTCAGATTGCATCTTAGTACTCGGTGGCCTCTCCTAGTTTCCATCCACACTGCACTGCAGGATGACAGTTGATGGCATTTATCATCTTGGCCCCCTGCCTTCTGGGATCTGTCTTTAGGTATGCATGTCTGGATGGGTAATAGAGTAGACACACAGAGCAGTGATGGTGTCCCCAGGTACGAGCTTCTTTTCATGTTTTGCATGTTGTGGTTTGTGTTTCACACATTCCCCTCTTTTAAAATAAACCTACTAAACAGCCAGACCAGACGTGTCGAGGAAATTCCATCTGTTATAATACACTTCCGTGTGTTTCCCCATATATCTCCTTAGTGGTTCACGCCAGGAGCAATATTACAGCTTCTGGGATTGCAGTTGGTTCATTAGTGTACAGTGTAGACTGATCTCAATAAATCTGCACATGAATATGCAGAATCTATAGGCAAGCCATGAGACCTTTGGTACCAGAAGCTTCCTTGTTTGCATTCACAGCCAGCTTGTTATTTGATATGTATTGATTAATAACATTTGAATGAGCTTTAGCTGCATGCAGATAAACATAAAGCACAGGTGGAACTAGATTTGTTGAAATTCAAGCGTGAAACCATTGTTTATTGTCAGATGTTAATTTAGTTTTTCTAGTTTTAAGATTTTTTTTCTCTCACATTAGCATTCAGAAACTCTGACTAGGGTATGGAAGGGTTGTCACCAGAACCAACAACAATATATAAACAATAACCAACAATAGTCAAAATTTGAGACGATAACACAAGGCAAAAAATGGTTTTTAGTGGTGGAAACAAGCTTCCATTCTAATAGATACAGGATACAGGAATTCATTGCCAGAGTGTTTGCTGGCCTCACCAGAAGTTTACACAAGTAGTTTACACAAAGACTCTGTTTGGATCAGCTGGTTTGCTGTGTTTGTGGCATGCAGAGTGCCCTCTGGTGGACAAACTATGCCACTTCAACAAGATGTTTGAAGGGTGTTTCACCTGTTTCTTCTTTATCCATGTATTTTTTTCATTATAATTTATTTGCTGTTATAAATGCCACACATCGGCAAAAAAATCCTAGATTGTATGTCAGTATGCTAATATTGCCATTTAGTTGCTAGCATGGATGCAGACTTCTTATTTTCCAAAATTTTAGCTTTATTTACACCCTCATAATATATTTTGGTAGAATATTCTGCATTGTTAGACAATCACATAAGATTGTGCATTATTAGGAATGATAAATAGACCACACTCAGTCAAATATGCACTCTTTGCAGCAGTAGTAGTGTTTGTATAAAGGATGGCCACAGGGGGAAGGGATCAATTATTTTAAACTAAAGGTGGGAGTGTTTGGCTGCTAGACATCTCTGAGTCACTCAGGGGAAATGGTGATACTGCCTCATGAATTTAATATGACTCTGAAAACAAATGCACTCATGTGCACACATAGACTCACGAGTACACGGGTTAACGCACACATATAGGTACGCAGATGCATTTTTACATTCTTTCGGTTGTACACATTTTGAATGTGCACAGTAATGAAGCATATATCAGGGACGTCTTAACACACTCATCCTTAAACTCGCTTGATCTCAGTCACACAGGACACACACACAGCACATACGTGTAACAGAGTCATAAATAACATTGTTATAATTACACAAAATGTGTTCTAAACCCCCAAACTTCTCCTTTTATACCTGACTTTTAGGACCTCCAAGCCTGTAGTTGTGTTCATTATCAGTTAGAGCCCCTCCTCATTCTTTTCTTCTTCTTTGGTGCAATACTATAAATACAGTGTACCCCTTTTGCCTCTCCCCTTTTTCTACAATTCCCCTGTGGGAGAGGTGGGTGTCATTTCTTTCCAGCACCTTAAAGCACACATAATTCATATTTAACCACCCTGATGTTTATGATTGCGATTTTAATTCAGTTATTGTCATTATTGAGCCTGTTTTTGTAAGATGTTATAAGTGTGTAGTATGTGTGTGTCATAAATGTGTTTTAGGCGCCATAAATGATAGCATGAATATGTATTCCTTGCTAGCTTGGGAGCTGTGGTGGGTTGAGCTAATCCTCTTCCCCACTGTCTGTATTTGGTCGTAGGAGCTGGAGTGGGCAAATTATTTACTTGGAGGTCTTTCTTTCTTTTACCTTTTTTATCAGGTATGTCAGATTTCATGTTGTTTTTGTTTTATCTTATGTCAAATATGTTACGTGTAAATGCATATTTTATGTTTAATGTAAAAATAAATGCCAGCCCTTTTTCTACAATTCCCCTGTGGGAGAGGAGCTGGAGTGGGCAAATTATTTACTTGGAGGTCTTTCTTTCTTTTACCTTTTTTATCAGACACAACGCAGAATCACACCGGTAACACTTGGTGCCGTGACCCGTCACATCGCCAATCCGCGATCCACCCCTCCTCCTTCTGCTGCCGCTGTTTTCCCGCCTCCTCTCTGCAGCTGTGTGCCTGAATCCTGTGCCCTGCGCTTTGACTCACAGGTTTTTATATTGCGTGTGTGATCGATGCCCCGTAATTTGGCTTGCAGGCATCTCTGTTACGTGTGAACTTAAAGGGCAAATACGTAGGTGATCATTTCTGTCACTGTTTCATATTGTTGCCTCAAATTATACAGGCACGGATTGTAATTTTTTTTCTCTATTGATATTGGCTTTTACAGCCTGTTTTAATTGAGAGGAGAAAACAACATTTTATTTTCTATGGTGTTTTGATTCTTTGATGTTTTTTTTTTCTTCTCCCCACATTTCATTGTTTTGTGAAGTTTTGCATAATTGTGTGTGGGGGTTAGGCTCGTTTTTTTTTGCTGTTGAACAGTGATATCTCACTTGGGCCAACATGTTAAGTGAGGAAACTGTGGATAGCGCTTTGCCTGATCTGTTCTCTGCGGGGAGTAATATGACCTTTGGTTTGGGGAGGGGTCATCAGATTGCTCCAAAGTTTTTTGGGAGGGGTAGGCCAGTAGTCCCGGGTATTGGTGCCCACACTGTAGACCAGCCAGTGATGCACTCACCATTAATGCCAGCAGCTAGCTCCACACCAGCTGCTTGCGAACGCCAAACACACACCCAGGCTGTCACTAGTGACATGTTGAGCAGCTTGATCACTGACTTAGCAAAGCAAATTGGGGAAAATATCACATCCTCTCTTAACTCTATGCACCAGCCAGCCCCCACCCAGCCACAGTCTCCCCAGAATGTGCCCTCGAGCTGCAATGACCAGTCCCAGCTGAAGGTTGTTGTTCAGTCAGACACCAAAGCTCCACCATACTTCAAGGGTGACAACACAGATCTATTTCCCATCGGTGAATGGGAGGACATGATGAGATGTTATCTGCACAGAATCAGCTGTGACACAGATGAAGAAATGTTTGCCATATTAATGTCTAGACTAACTGGCAAAGCCAGAGATGTGGTCAAGGTGTCACTTCGTTGCCGCCCTGAGTTGAATCGGAATGATCCTATTACTGCTGTGTTTGACATACTGAGGTCTAACTTCAGCGACTTGACATATTCCAGCCTGCCCATGAAAGATTTCTACAGTACTGTGCCACGTCCAGGTGAGAACGCCATGGATTACTGGATCCGGTTGAACAAGTCTATTGATGCTGCTGATGAGTGTCTCCGCAGGCGCGGCAAGATGGTAGAGGACCCCAGTAGTGAGGTTGTTTCGATGTTCATTAATCACTGTCCTGACCACAGTCTTACGTTGTCTTTTCAACTGAAGGCCCCTGAGGAGTGGACTGCAGCTGAGGTTCAGAGCCGTCTGGACAACTATGTGAGGAAAATGAGACAGTCTAGTGTTTTGTCTCATAATACAGCAAGTCTGTCCATCCCGCATCAGAGCCCTGTCGCTGTTAACAGCCAGCCCCACTCCAGCGGTGCTCAAGCAGTCCCAGTAACACGTGAGCCAGCCTCGTATCCTATGCCCTCTGTTCCCTCTGCAGCCACATGTCAGCCTCTCTCTTCTGATGGCATGGTAAGTGTGCAGCAGCCCTCTGCTTGTCCTCCTTTGACTCTACATGTCATGCCCCCATCTTTGCCAGTTTCTGGCCCTCCTCCAGCTGAGCCAGGTGTTCAACAGATGGTAGCACTGTTTGACAAGGTTCTGTCCATGTGCACTGCATCACTAGCCACTGGTCCTAGGTGCCCACAACCCACAGGTCATTCCCATGGGCACCACAATGCTCATCGTGCTTCGTGCAGAGTGTGTGGCTCACATGAACACACAACCCATGTGCATTGTAGGCTGTACAAGCTATGCCACAGCTGCTTTGACCCTGGACACATGAGGCGTGAATGCCCACAGTTGCACCAGAAACCAAGCGTTTCAGTCCCTCCTCCCACCGATGCGGCTTTAAACTAGCCAGCCCATGTAACGAGAGGGGTAGCATGGGCAGTGTTGATGAAACCCTCAGAAATGCAACAGACCCAGAAGCCATATATGTTAACTGCTGTAGTAGCCTCTCTGATGAGAAGACTGTTATTATGGGTTCACAAAGAGTTGGCAGGGCTAGTGAGTTGTTTTACACTCCAGTGTCGGTCAGTGGCCGGTGTTCCCTGACAAGCATGCTTGATTCAGGAAGTATGTCATGCACACTAAGTGAAGAGGCTGATAGCAAGCTAAGAGCCGCTGGTGTTGCTCTGATTCCGCAGCATATCCCTGAAAATGTGGTACTGGTTGGTTGCGGTGGCCTTCTCACACAACCGAAATGCATCTATGATTTAGACATTGAAGTATATGGGACTAGGTTTCTTGTACCAACATTTGTGGTTCCTGGGCAAAAAGATGAGCTCATCGTGGGGAGCAATGTGATCCGGCCCATCATTCAGAAGATGAAGGCTGATACAAAGTACTGGGAGCTTATTAACTCCAATTACACTGGCACTGATTGTGAAGACTTCCTGCAGTTGCTGAGCTGTATCTCACGGTGGTCTGCTCCTGTGTTGCCAGATAAAGTAGGTACAGTCAGGTTGCGGAAGAGTGTCACTCTCCTGCCACAAAAAGAATATGTAGTTTGGGGAAAGCTGCCACCTTCTGCCCTCGTGTCTCCAGGAAGTACTGTCGTTGTGGAACCCACGTCAGCCCGTTCCACTCCAAAGAACATAATGGTGGGGCGCATTATAACACCCATGTGGGGAGATCGTTGGGTCCCTATGAAAGTCCTTAACCCAACAGAGAGCCCTGTGACACTTCGTCGCAATGCTAAGATTGCGGATGTCTTTCCTTGTATTGCTGTGGAGGACCTGCCCATCACTCAAGGTCTCTGCGAGACTCTGACTGACCAGCATACCAGTTTTCCCCCCTCATCAGACTCTGTGCCTGACTCTGCACAGCTACTCAAAGATGCTGGGTTGGCTGACATTGATGTTGAGGGCTGTGAAGTGTCAGATGGGTGGAAGAGGAAATTGGTGGAGCTTGTGTTGACTTACCAAGATGTGTTCTCTAGAGACAAACTGGACTGTGGTGAGGTGAAAGACTTTGTCCATCGTATCCACCTCACTGACGACCGCCCTTTCAGGCTTCCCTATCGCAGAGTACCCCCGGCTCACTATCACAAGTTGCGAGAGGTGCTGTCAGACATGGAGATGAAAGGCATCATCAGTAAGTCCACCAGCGAATACGCCTCGCCACTGGTAATGGTTTGGAAGAAGTCAGGTGACTTGAGGATATGCACTGACTTCCGCTGGCTCAATGCCAAAACCATTAAGGATGCTCACCCACTGCCCCATCAGGCTGACTGTCTTGCTGCCCTTGGTGGGAATGCTTTCTTCAGCACCATGGACCTCACATCTGGGTTCTACAACGTTCCCCTCCATGAGTCTGACAGACGGTACACTGCTTTCACTACACCTCTTGGCCTGTATGAGTACAACAGACTTCCCCAGGGTCTATGCAACAGCCCAGCATCTTTCATGCGGATGATGCTCAGCATCTTTGGTGATTTGAACTTTTCCAGCCTCCTGTGTTATCTTGATGACCTGCTGGTGTTTGCGCCTTCAGAAGAGGAGGCCCTAAGACGTCTTGAGATTGTTTTCTCTCGCCTGAGGACCAGCAATCTGAAGCTGGCGCAGAAAAAATGTCACTTTCTCAGACGCTCTGTGAGGTTTTTGGGTCATGTCGTGGATGCTGGTGGTGTCTCGGTTGATCAGGATAAAGTGAGGGTTATCGCCAATTTTCAGAAGACTGACCTTATGGATGGTGACGGTTGCACCCCTTCTCAGAGGAAAGTGAGATCCTTCCTTGGCATGGTGATGTTTTACCAGCATTTTATTCCAGGGTGCTCTCGTATTGCGAAGCCACTCTTTGCTCTAACTGCCGGTCAGAAGAGGACTAAAGGCTGCCATGGGAGTCGGAAACCTGGAACTTTTCGCAAGCTCACCCCTCAAGATTGGACTCCTGCTTGTGAGAAAGCATTTGAGGGACTCAAAGGTGCACTCCTCAGCTGTGCGGTGCTGGCACATCCTGATTTTGAGAGGCCATTCATCCTTTCAACTGACGCTTCCATGGATGGGCTGGGTGCTGTCTTATCCCAGGTGCCAGCTGGTGAGGAGAGAGCAAGACCTATAGCCTTTGCTAGTAAGTCTCTCAGCCGCAGTCAGGCCAAATACCCAGCACACCGGCTCGAATTTTTGGCTCTGAAGTGGGCTGTGTGCGATAAGTTCAGCCACTGGCTCAAGGGTCATCGGTTCACTGTCTGGACTGATAACAATCCTCTCACATACATTCTGACTAAGCCAAAGCTGGATGCCTGTGAACAGCGTTGGGTCTCTAAGCTTGCACCATACTGCTTTGAGATCAAATATGTTCCTGGAAAGCTGAACATTGTGGCAGACACCCTGAGCAGGGAACCGTTTGTGAGGCCGTTGGCCCAGCGGCTCCTGTCGGAGCCCTACTTTGAGCTGCTAGAGCAAGTCAGTGGTGTGAAAGATGCCAGTGTCCAAGATGCCTTCCGTTTGACCTGTCAACCTCAATCGATACGCAGTGCTCCACCCTCTGCTGTGCTTGATGTGTCTCTGTCAACTGATGACGTGTCTTCTCTCATGTCTTCGCTCTGTGAGTGGGAGTCTGCTTCTCGCCAGCGTGCAACATCCCTCGCTGGTCACCTAACCTCCATCAGTCCACCTGACTGTGATGTTACTCATGCGCTGTCCCGTGCTGATCTCCTGTCTCATCAAACAGGGGATCCTGTGATCTCCAGAGTAGCCCGCTATGTTGAGCGTAAGCGCAGACCCTCCAGACGTGAGCGCTGTCATGAGAACCAACATACGTTGCGGCTCCTGAAACAATGGGATAAGCTCACATTCCTCAATGGTGTCCTCTACAGAGTCGTGAGGGACCCACTGACCAAACACAAGAGATTCCAGTTTGTGGTACCTGACTCCCTAAAACAAGTGGTGCTGTCTGGCATACACGACAATGCTGGTCATCAAGGTCAACCTCGCACACTCTCCTTGGCTCGTCAGCGTTTTTTCTGGTATGATATGGAGAAGGATGTGCGCGGTCATGTGAGAAATTGCCGCAGGTGTGTTCTCAGCAAGACCCCAGAGCCAGCAGCTAGGGCCCCGTTGGAAAGCATTAAGACCTGTGCTCCACTGGAACTTGTGTGCATTGACTTCTGGTCAGCTGAGGACAGCAACAACAAGTCTGTGGATGTCCTTGTGATTACTGACCACTTCACAAAATTAGCACATGCATTCCAATGCCAGGATCAGACAGCTAAGAGAGTCGCTAAAAAGCTCTGGGATGGATTCTTCTGTGTGTATGGCTTCCCTCAGCGCATTCACTCTGACCAGGGAGCTAGTTTTGAGAGTGAGCTGCTTGCAGAGCTTCTGGTTTTGGGTGGCGTTGCCAAATCCCACACTTCACCATACCACCCCATGGGTAATGGTACCACAGAGAGATTTAATCGCACCCTTGGAAACATGTTACGGTCCCTCCCCCCCAGATGTAAGCAGAAATGGCCGCAGATGATACGGTCCATGACGTTTGTGTATAACTGTACGGCACACGAGACCACCGGCTTTGCGCCATTCTACCTGATGTTTGGGAGGGTGCCAAGGTTGCCAGTTGACCTCATGTTTCGGGATGTCCTTCATGATGACACCATTTGTGACTATGATACCTATGTCAAGTCACTGATGGATGACCTGCGCTCTGCCATGCTCCGAGCCCAGGAACACAGCACAATGGAGCAGAGACACCAGTCCGACCAGTACAACAGAAAAGTGAAGGGTCTGCCTCTTTCACTAGGGGACCAGGTGTTGTTGGCAAACAAGGGAGTCAGAGGAAAAAGGAAGCTCTCTGACAAATGGGAACCTGTTGTGTACACGGTAGTTGACTTGGATCCTGCTCTTCACATCTGCCGTATCAGAGACAAAGAAGGTCATGAGCGTGTGGTGCATCGCAACCTGCTCCTTCAAGTTAACTTTTTGCCCTTGGACACAACACTGAATGACGATGCTGCACATCCTGCTGTGAGCGTTGTCAGTGGCCCCGCTGAGTCTGACCTGGATGGGTCTGTGACATCTTTTGGGGGCACAGGAGCTGTACCTCCTGCCACCTGGACTGTGGATTCCGTCTCCAGCATTGGCGAGTGTGATGACCGCACACTATCATGGATCCATCAGCAATCTGCCGCTGACCCGGTCGAAGATGGCGTTCATGGGACCCCTCCCATAATGGGTGTTTCTGATCTTGGTGGGCTGGCTGGTGATGGAGCCTCCCCAGGCTCCCCTGCTGCTTTCCCGTCCCACACTTTTCATTCTCTTGAACCCAAAAATGTGGACGTGGATCAAGGACTTACCACACGTTTTGGTAGAATCATTAAACCAGTTCGTCGCTTGATTGAATCAATGGCTCAACTTGAAACACTCCTTGGTGTTGAACCTGTTCAAGCAGCGGTTATTGATGTGTGAATTTGCTTATTTCTGTATGTTTTTCATTGCTATTGTTTTTGGAAAAGAATAATACAGGCACAGAGTTCATTGTATTTTGTCAGTCTGTGCAGTCTGATAGTGACGCCCATAGATATTATGGCCTGTTTTGTGTGGTGTAAATGGCACCTCATTTTGTCTATAGAAAGTCCTGGGATCTTGCTAGGCGCCGAGCAGGTCTCAGGTCTCTTATCCTCCTTGGAGGAAGCTATGTTGCTGATCTAATTCATTGTATATGCGATGTGAATTTGTTTGAGGCCACTGTATCTGTTATTGTGGGTTTATTTTATTTTTTTGGTGTACCCTTTAGGATTTTGTGTAATTCTTGGGGGGTGAATGTAACAGAGTCATAAATAACATTGTTATAATTACACAAAATGTGTTCTAAACCCCCAAACTTCTCCTTTTATACCTGACTTTTAGGACCTCCAAGCCTGTAGTTGTGTTCATTATCAGTTAGAGCCCCTCCTCATTCTTTTCTTCTTCTTTGGTGCAATACTATAAATACAGTGTACCCCTTTTGCCTCTCCCCTTTTTCTACAATTCCCCTGTGGGAGAGGTGGGTGTCATTTCTTTCCAGCACCTTAAAGCACACATAATTCATATTTAACCACCCTGATGTTTATGATTGCGATTTTAATTCAGTTATTGTCATTATTGAGCCTGTTTTTGTAAGATGTTATAAGTGTGTAGTATGTGTGTGTCATAAATGTGTTTTAGGCGCCATAAATGATAGCATGAATATGTATTCCTTGCTAGCTTGGGAGCTGTGGTGGGTTGAGCTAATCCTCTTCCCCACTGTCTGTATTTGGTCGTAGGAGCTGGAGTGGGCAAATTATTTACTTGGAGGTCTTTCTTTCTTTTACCTTTTTTATCAGGTATGTCAGATTTCATGTTGTTTTTGTTTTATCTTATGTCAAATATGTTACGTGTAAATGCATATTTTATGTTTAATGTAAAAATAAATGCCAGCCCTTTTTCTACAATTCCCCTGTGGGAGAGGAGCTGGAGTGGGCAAATTATTTACTTGGAGGTCTTTCTTTCTTTTACCTTTTTTATCAGACACAACGCAGAATCACACCGGTTACATACGCGCACATCGGGCACCACTTTGTCTCGTTCTCTTGTCTTCTCAATTACTCACAAAGACACATGCTTGGACATATATTTAAACCCAACCCCATTTCAGCGAGCGATGTACTGTCTGCAGGGGTCTGCCTTAGAGCACCCTCTGTCTGCATATGGATCAGATATCACAGCAATAGTAATGTCATGAGCTTGGTTAGCTGTTAGAACTCACAGTAGAATGACTGTTAATAAGAGGTGCGAGCGTCTACAGTTAAGAAAGAAAGAATCTTTCTTTCTGAATATTGCATTCATGCTATGACGCAGTCAGTTGCCAGAGGACTTCTGCGTGCTCAACCTACACACAGAAGACGCGACGAGGCAAAAGCTAAAGGTCATGGCCAAGTCCAAGCCTGGTGCCGGGGGAGACTCTGATACCAAACATCAACATGAGAACATCTTCTGCTCCTACGGCACTGCACGTCCTAGACTAATTTGTTGAAGACAAATTAGTCTAGGACATTTCAGGACATTTCAGCTTCAGCTGCTTCTCCTCAGTTCTCACTCAATTTGTTGTTTTTTTATCTCTAGTAGAAAAAAGTGAGAAGTGCCCAAATGAAACTTTCCATAGAAAACACCTCGATTAGCTCTGTGCTAGAAATAAACACCACTTAGGATGTAAACACATTTACTCACTGAATATGATTATATAACAGTTGCTACTACTGACCATAGGTTATCTGACGCTACAGGCAGGAAGGCTGCTGCAGGGCTGTAATGCCAGCTGTTACATCTGATAAAACGTGGCAGCTTAGCAGGTTGGTTCGCCTGCTGCACAGATGTGCCAGCACTGATTTCCGTTCATGACCTTCACCTGGCTCAGATTCTCGCATGCTTCACATAAATGTAGTGAGCAGGGTTGCTTTAAAATTTCTTGTACAAGACGAGTGAAATGCATTTATGATGATATTAAGTGTTCCTCAACAGCGCTGAAGTACCAGCATGTAATCTGGCCTTTCTTTGATAAATGTACCTGCTGGGACTGGTTTGAGCTGGGGGGAGGAAGACAGAACAAAAGGCATGTTGTGGGTGAGAGTCAGGTATAAATGTTTCTATCAGGGAATATTGAGAAGTTTAACTCCTTTAAATGTTTTATTTTGATAGGATAATAGACAGGAAAACAGGGAATGATATGTCCAGGGCAGACTCAAAGCCAGGCTCGTGCAACCCCCTGGCAAATGGGTCACCTGCTCTAAACTGAACTATAGCAGCTCCCTTGTAGTTTTATTCTTAACTTCAAAAATCATGATTCCTGGAGGAGCAAAATAGGAATTTATTTACACTCTGCTCTAAATACAGGCCCTGCTCTCCTCAAGATTTGCTCCAAGTAGCTGTTTTTAGAAAGCACATCAAAGATCTCCCCGTTGATCAGAAACCGCGGCATCAGATCAGTGACAACGATGACTGTGTTGCAGGTACAAACACGATGACTGACTTACAAAAAAATAAAAAACACCTTTTGCGGGTAGCGGATTGGAACGAGAAGTCAGCTTTAATAACAAGTATACCTGACGGTGCTTTGGTTAAGAAGTGTGAATCATAGCAAATATGCTGTACACATGAATCATGATTTCTCTGCTGGTGCTGGGAGACTGGAGTCAGGTGAAGAGATGCTGCCTAAATTAGGATCAATCATCCTGGCCTTTTGCAAATATGAAACACTGGGTATTTTTTGTGAATAACAAGTGTTTTTTTTTTTTTACAGTAAATTAGTTTGTTTATTCTCACAGGTATACATATACACAACTATGAGTTTCAAGTTAATGTGTCACTTTTGACTCTTATGCAACACCAGGGTGATAAAAGGCATTAAGGTGTTAATACACATGATAAAAGCTTAATCAAATGCACTTAATTAAGCGTGGGTGTGTATAATAGTGTTGTGAGTCAGTAGTTAGACGCCTCCTATCTGATCGGCTGATGAGCTGATTCTGGGTCAGCTCAGGTGAGTTTTCTCCACAGCAGGTGACAGGACAGGCTCTCGCTGTGAGGTCTGCCTTCTGCTACAACATATGCAAATGCGCATGCATTTATACATGCAGATATGCATGGAGGGGAATGCCAAAAATACCTTTTTTTTTTTTTTTTTTGGGCCACTCCACCTCTCTGGGAACTCCGAGGCCCTCCCAAGGCCTATCTCCCCTCACCACACTCCCTGCCGGTAACTGATGCCCTCAGGGGTCGGTGCGTGGGTGGTTCTTGGTTGGTGGGTCTTGGTGTCTGGGGCTGGGCGCTCAGGTATGTACCAGCTCACTCCCGGTGACTACTTGGCGGGGCCTAGTGCCTGTTGCTCGGTCAGGCCTCTTCCGGGGCAAAGGGGGCCCTCGGGCCTCCGGCCTCTGGGCCTGCGGCTCGGTTCACTCTGGCACAGCTGGCTGCCGGCAGAGCCGGCGGGCACGTCACTGCAGCCCCCTCTGGCTTCTGCTCCATGGCTACTGGGTGACCCCTCATCTGGGGCTCTCCTCAGCCCTTCAAAGGAGGGTGGCACGGATGCCCCACCGGTGGTCCTCCTTGGGCTCTCGCACTCTGGGGCCTCTGGATGTCTGGAGCCTGGATCTCCTCCATGCCTGCTTCATGCCCTGGGGGACAGGGCTATGGCTCTCTACACCCTCTAGCAGACCATTACATGGGGAAACCTTTTGAATACAAGCGCGCTGATCCACACAGGTGTGCACACGGGTGTTCACTATTCATAGACATAAACTACACCTTTATTGGCTGCTATTTCCAAGCACATTGTGCGCTGTCGGTCCTGCTTGCTACACAACAACATTCAATATTTAGTATTTCCTGCTGTTTACACTTAGCTAGATTAACGTGATGCTGTTGTGTTTAGTATGTTGCTCTGTTTTTTTTGCTTGTTTTCTCTTCTTTTTCTCTCAACAGGTGATCCAGGAGTTTTTTTTCTCTACTTTCTCTTTTTAAGTGCCCTTTCTCACTGTCCCTCTCCCCTTCTGTTTTTCTTTTCCTTCATCTTTCTTTCTCCCTTTCCTATCCCTCAGTCATGTCTAGGGTTGCCAACTCCCTGAAAAATAAATAAGGGACACCTCGTGGCCAGGGCCGGGCAACCCAGTTGTCTTCACCCTTCCCAGCAAGGCTGGACTGGGACAAAAAATCGGCCCGGGCATTTTGACTAGAGACCGGCCCACCAGGATAAAGATTGAAATGTGACGTCATTCAGGGATAAAACCGCAAAGGATTCTGGGAACTTGTGGCAAGAGGTACTAGCGCACGCAGGCTTTCAATTGAACTCAGTTACACAGCGATAAAAAGAAACCCAAAAAATGGCAAGAAGCTGTTGTATTATTAACTGCAATAGCCGGTCGCATGACAGCCACGGGAAGCCGATGGGTAAAGAGATCGTTTTTTTTTTTATCGGATTACGTCGTTGAAGTGAAAATTTTTAAGCCATGTTTCCGAAGTAAGAGCCGACGGATGGTCTGGATATACCAAATATAACATCTCAGAACACTCCAGCTCACATGTTAGTCTGCTCCAAGCATTCCCACAAAGGTCAGAGTTTTGTAGTAGTTAATGCGTCATTTTTCTTAACATAATTGGTGATATAGGTTACAAGCAAGTCTGGCGCTGAACAGAAATTGTCGCGCTATGCTCCTTTGTTTATTGTGCATAAATAGTGAATTGTCCTGACACAATATTGCGTTTCGCTTCTGTTATAACCATGGTACACTGACAAAACCATATACTTTTATTCACAAGATAAAACAGTTGTTTTGTATCACTAATTGTCCATTGCGATTACAACATACAATATTATTGTCACTGCTACATTTCTGTAATGCTACTGTAACCGGTTTCTGCTTCATCCCGCTGCAACAGTTCGGCCCAGACTCCTCGACTCTGCGTTGTGTAGTGTTTTTAAAAAGACAAGGAGTCTCTGATCGATCGTTGCCACGGTGTATTATCAGTGCACAGGCTCGCCACACACCACTCCGCACAGCACACTACGGCAGAACATCTCATTAGCATTCCGCTTTAGCATGCAGTTTCACACATTAATAAACAAATGAAAAGTACATAAAACTGGTGTTGGACATGTGTCCACTAAGCACTTATTACACTCGGTGCTCGTCAGCTAATCAAACATGTTTTATGTGTCTGTACTACTTAGCTATATTGTGTGCGGAACAATACAACTCACCTCTCGTATGGCTACGGCAGACTGGCAGCGATTACTGCAGCCAGCCACACCGAGAGGGGGGGCGCTGTTTCCCCATTACACTGATATTTGTGGCAAGTGGAATAATACCACATAAACACTGTTACACTACCAGAAATTATTTCCACTACTAATTAATTACCGTTGAGCTCAAAGGTCCTATTAATAAACTGTTAATGAATGTGTATTTATGAAGACGATTTGTGAGACTGGTAAACTTATGATATGTACAATAGTCTTTCGTTCTACACGGTGCGTTTCAAGGTCCTGTCCGTCGGTAAACTGTACCTGGGCTTGTTGCAGTGACCTGAAGTTACTAAACTTCATGAGTGTATGCACTCACTCCAAGAAGCGTATAATTATAAATCTGAGCGTGGTGAAAGTTGGGCAGCACGCTGACGTCTTTTGTCCACTCTTTCACTCCTTTGATTTTTTCCTCGTATCTTTTCTTTGTCTTTTCGTCGAGTCTGTCTTTGTACGGACCGGCATTGTTCTCCTTTTGTTTTGTACATTCCTTTTTTGTGCGGCAAAGAAAAAAAAGAAGGTATTGGAACCGGAGAATGAACGTTTTGCGGTGCTGCAAATGTTTGCATTTGATGCGGTACTTGGATTGTTTTGCCACGAGTTCCCGGCATGCAATGCGCGAAAATCACGTGATTGCTAAACAAGGGGGAGGGTGCATCCAGCCTCCTCGGCTGTAATTGGTCCAGCCCAGAGTCGATCATGACCAATTGGCCAATCCAACACCTTTCATTATATATACCCTTCCTAAAAAAAAAAAAAAAAAAAAAAAAATCCATCGGCCCATAAAAACAAAAAATCGCCAGCGGCCCACCGGGCAAATGCCCGGTATGCCCGATGGCCAGTCCAGCTATGCTTCCCAGTGTGGTAGCTCTTTTTTTGTGTGTGAAATTATTTTTTTAACCATTTGACTTGAAGTTGATTTAAGCAGATGCATATTCTTTGTGATATGAACACATGGGAAACAAATGATCATTTAGCCATTTATTTTTAGCTCAAAATGACAACATTAACACAGTAAAACAGGTCTCCTTCTTAAACAGAAGCCTGTCATGCTTAACTTTTGAGAATATAAGTAAATCTTTCTTTAAAAGAACTCTGTCCTGCTTAACTTAAAATTATATAAATTAATAGAAAACAATAGAAAGAAAAATATTCTTGTAACTGTGCACATATAGTGCATTTAGTACAATTGGCTTCAGTTGAGGTATTATTTCAGCTTTTCTAATGCTAATCAGCTGCTCCTGTTTGTAAACCCGCTTGTTCCCATGATTACGCATCATAACTCATCATCATTATTCATCTATGTTGTCCGAAAGTCTCCTTATATTTCAATCGCATCGCTATAAGTGCAGTGTTAATTTCTGCCGATAAGTTCCACTTTGTTCTTACTGTTTGCTGCGGTGATGACGTCACATGCTTTTACGACGCTCCTGCCGTATCACGAGTCCGAGGAGCACTAGCCATGTTTTTTCTCCATGAGTGTGGGGGAATAGCGATCTCCAGCCGTGTGCGTTCCTGTGCAAATGTGAGTCAAAATCCCTCCAGTTCTACGAGTCTATTTCCACTTATAGCACGGGTTGTACTTTGACATTGATTACAGGGGGTTTATGCTAGGAGATTTATCGAGAGAGTGGTAGAGGCATGTGACTTACCACCGTAGCATTTGTTGCGGGTTGGATCTGTGTACCGCGGTTGTGTTATTTAGCCACAAGAGGGCACTGAAGACCATGTAATTGCTGACCTTTCCTAATTTGGGGGCATTAGGTCTTTTCTGTTGTCTGAGATATATAGATATTCTTGTTTCCTGCCTGTTTAAATGGGATTGTGGGACTTTCTTATGTCAGAGCATTCAGCTGATTATTTGGGTTACAGATCATTATATTGGCATGATGTTGGGAAGTGACGAGTGTTATATTTATATGTGAAAATTGTTTCTCCTTGTTTCTTGTTATTCAGAACCACACGTCTGTCCACCCCTCCCACATTCGTTAAGTATGCCTACTGCTGTACTGTTGAGCTGCTATTAACTTCCATTAAAGTATATCCGGACATCACTCTCTGTGCCCCACTCTCTGACCGGAGTTTAAGTCCTGAGGGAGCTATCATCCCAGCATCCCAGAGATAACTCTCTAACAAGTGGTCCTTCGAGCCGGAGAGATAGCTACTCTGAGGACGACATGGAGTTTAAGCACCAGGATATCCCTGACATATCCGTGCGACGGAAAACTCAGCGAGAGAGACATCTCCCGGCTTACTTTGATGATTATGAAGTTGAATATCAACCCAAATCAAGTACATCCACCGATAAACCAACAGCAGGTGCAGAGGCAGGGATGGCTATAGATCAGCGCTCTGCCAGGCAGCGCTCGACCGCTTCACGATCACATGCCTCAGGTTCTCAATGCAGTAAACCTAGATCCCAGGCTAGTGGTCACTCACCTTCGGGAGGCTCTATCATCGCAGGGCTAACTGATTTGCAGACAGCGATGTTGGAAGAGAAGATGAAGGGCATGGAGCTAGCAGAATTGCAGCGGCAGATGATGGAAGAGAGTCTAGCTGAGGAACAGTGTTTAACATTGGATGCTCAGGCCCGGGAAGCCCTCAGTAAGAAGGAAGAACTATACATGCAGCAAGAAAGGCAAAGACGTCAATTAGACGAAGAGGCACGTACTGCTCACAACACCAGAGAATCTATTACCAGACGTCTATCAATGCAGCGTCGACTCAAAGAGAAGGAGATGGAGCTAAAGAGAGCTTCCCTCATTGCTGCTTTTCTTCGTGATCAAGAAGATGGGCTGCCAGCACCTAGACCTTTAAATAACTGTGAGTATGACTCGGGCCTGCAGGCTTGCAGCAGTGGTGCAAACTCCCAAGTGAATCTGTCAGAGCACCCAGCACATAACGGACAGCAACGTAATATGACCAGCTATGCGAATGCTTTCCCACCTTCCATCTTGCCAGTGGATGCATCAGTACCAGATTCGCAGCCCTTACATCCCACCAGCTCCTCGTCTGTCCTGGAGCCAGTATCTGAACCTCTCCATGAGTGTCCAACGCAACATATCAGTCCTGCTATGGACACTCCCTCAGCTGGTCATCAGTATGGTCAGCAGCCAGGCGGAAATCACCCCTCTATTACCTACTCGACTCAGACTCTCCGACCTGCAGCAGAGGACAGCTCTAATATTCCTAACCGACAATCACAGCCTCCTGGAAAGGTGAAACACCAGGGATGGCTTCCTCCAGTGCCATACTCAACACCCAGTCAGTTTCTACCGCTTCCTGATTTACCGTCCCGCCTGCGGGATAAAGTCGGACCAGCTGGCTGTGGGCCCACGGCGCCGTCTTTACAGTCCGAGATACAGTTGCCACCTACTGCCAGCAATGGCAACAACTTGATGGAACTGCTAATTGCCAGCTCGTATGGGATCCCCAAGCCAGCACTACCTTCTTTCGCCAGTGGTAAGGAAAGTGATTTCGCGCTTCTTAAGATGGCTCTGGACAGTCTGCTTGGTAGCCATACTCATCTCACAGAGCAGTTCAAATATCAAATCCTTCTGGAGCAGTTAAAACTACCAAGTGCTCACAAACTAGCACAAGCATATATGCATGATCCCCTGCCATATACTACAGCACTCCAGGCTCTCCAAGACAAATATGGTCAACCTCGTCAGCTCGTACAGAGTGAGCTTGGATCTATCCTGAACTCTCCCCAAATCCGGGTGGGGGACCCTGAAGCCTTCGACAACTTTGCTCTGGATGTGCAAGCTTTAGTAGGTATGCTTCGATCACTGGACGGTGAAAACGGCTACGAACTGCGATGTGGCTCTCATGTCGATAAGTTACTGAGTAAGCTCCCAGCAAGCTACAGAGATGGGTTTGTTGAGTACAGCCTCAGTCGTGGGATACTGAGAACTGGAACTGACAAGACATATACCCTGCCAGATTTTTCGGCCTGGCTCCAAGTGAAGTCGCAGGCCAAGCGCATATCTATTAGGGCAGCCGACATGTTTCAGGACCAGACCAAACAAGGTCAGAAAGGCAGGAAAAGCCAAAGATATCCTTCCACGGTGTATTACAACACAGACAACAGGAAGGGGGATGGAGCTCATCTGGAACCAGGTCATCGGACACCTCCCAGTAAAGGGAAGATTAAGCCGAAACCTTACTGTCCATACTGTGACACCCGTGAGCACTACCTTAATCTTTGCCCCAAATTTAAGACACTGTCCACCACCCAAATTGCAGAGTGGATCAAAGATAAAGGTTGTTGGCGTTGTGGACGGAATCATGCACCTGATGTGTGCACCCTGAAGGCACCCTGTAAAGTGTGCAAACAGCAACATCTTACAGTGCTGCATGAGGTTTGCCAACAGGAGCCTAGGAAAGTCCTGATGGTTGGCACTGCCCCAGATACGTCCACCATCTACACTGATCACCCAAACCGTCCGCATAAGGTCCTGCTAAAGGTTGTGAAGGTGTATCTGTACAATGCTGGGTATTCATTGGAGACCTTTGCTGTACTAGATGACGGTTCTGAACGATCCATCATCCTACCACCAGCCGTGCAGCACCTCAATCTAGGGAAGGAAGCCGAGACACTTCCATTAAGAACTGTTCGTCAGGATGTGATTCACCTGCAAGGGGCCTCGGTCTCCTTTGAGATTTCCCCTGCCCATGATCCTAAGGTGAGATACCACATCCATCATGCCTTCACTGCTGACAAACTGGGCCTCTCCGAGCACAGTTATCCGGTTAAGGCACTCATGCAAAAATATGCACACCTGCAGGGACTCCCACTTTCCCCTGTCGACAGGGTGCAGCCTTTAGTCCTTATTGGCTCAGACTTCCCTCATCTGCTTGTCCCAACGAAGCCTGTACGGTCTGGCCCTCCTGGGGGTCCATTGGCGGTCTGTACCCGCCTTGGGTGGGCTCTGCAGGGTCCAGCTAACTTAACCCAGTTCGCTGTGGAAGAGCAACAGTGTCTCTTTACTGGGTCCCCAAACAATGATCTCCTTCAACATGTAGAACGATTGTGGAAGACAGATGTACTCCCATACACAAATGTGAAGACCGCGACACGTTCTAAGGAAGATCAGAAAGCACTTGAAGCTCTTGAGCAGCGCACAACCAGAGTGCAGGTGGAGGGAGTGACAAGATATGCAACGCCCCTCCTCCGTCGCAAAGACAGTCCTCGCCTCTGGGCACCCAGACTGGCCTTGCTACCACAGCTACGGAGTACTGAACGTCGGATAGCGAGAGACCCAGGGCAGGCTGAAACCTATTGTCAGGAAGTGCATAAACTGGAAGTGGTAGGCTATGTTGAGAAACTATCCCCCGAGAAGGTGGATTGTTCGGGCGAGTCATGGTATCTACCCCACCATGTAGTTCACCACAACAACAAGGCTAGACTTGTATTCAACTGCTCATACCAGTACAACGGGCTCAGCCTCAACAGCCAGTTGCTTCCAGGTCCAATTCTGGGACCTTCACTGCTTGGGGTCCTCCTCCGCTTCAGGGAGCATACTGTGGCCATAAGTGGTGACATCAAGGCAATGTTCCACCAAATTCGGTTGCTGCCTGAGGACAAACCTCTGCTCCGCTTCCTATGAAGGTCTATGAGGAAGGATGAGGAGCCAAGTGTGTACGAGTGGCAGGTTCTGCCTTTTGGTACAACGTGCAGTCCTTGTTGTGCCACCTATGCCCTCCAAAGACATGTCAGGGACAACAGCCAGGGTAATGAAGATATCTTGGACACGGTGGAGAGGGCCTTCTACGTCGATAACTGTTTGCATAGTCTCCAATCTGCAGAGGAGGCTAAGACACTCATAGATCGGATGCGAGAGTTACTCGCCAAAGGGGGATTCGAGATTAGGCAATGGGCCAGTAATGTTCCATCGGTGGTGGAACACCTACCAATGGAAGCCAAAGCAGCCAGCACAGAGCTTTGGCTCTCCCAGCACAGCCAAGACCCAGAAGAACCAGCTCTGGGCCTTCGTTGGAACTGTCTCACTGACCGCCTTGGATACAGGCATCGACCTGTGGAGTACTCTCTGCCCACACTGAGGAATGTTTACCGGGTGATGGCATCACAATATGATCCTCTGGGCTTCCTCATACCCTTCTCAACTCGAGCAAAGGTTCTAATTCAGGATCTTTGGAAGGCAGGAGTTGGATGGGATGAACAAATCCATCCTACGGCCTTACTAGACAGATGGACACAGTGGGAGAAGGAACTAGTGAACTTGCCACAGGTGGAACTACCAAGATGCTATGTCTCACCAAGAGCCGACGTCGGGAGACCGGATAGAGGGGCTCACATATTTTGTGATGCCTCCGAAAGAGCCTATGGAGCAGTAGCCTATCTGCGAACACAGGACTCCCAAGGCGGCGTCCACGTGGCATTCATGATGGCGAGGTCAAGAGTAAGCCCCCGGAAACAGATTTCTATGCCACGTTTGGAGTTATGTGCAGCTCTTGCCGGAGCCCAACTGGCTAGAGTACTGGAGACCGAGCTGGCATTTCAACCCAGTGACATTACCCTATGGAGCGACTCAACAACCGTTTTGACCTGGATCCAATCTGATTCATGCCGCTATAAGGTCTTTGTTGGTACCAGGATTGCCGAAATACAAGATCTTACTGAGGTGTCAAGTTGGAGGTATGTCAACACCAAGGACAATCCGGCTGATGACCTCACGCGAGGGAAAAGCCTTCTCGAGCTGGGTCAACCAAACCGTTGGACTCAGGGCCCACCTTTCCTTTTAACGAACCCTGATACCTGGCCAACTCTCCATGAAGGTGAAGGTCAAGAAGACGATGGGGAGCTGAGAGGAACAGCATTCTGTGGAACCACCACCACATGCAGTCCACAGCAAATGGTGCCAATTTCCAATTTTGGCAAATGGAGTGAAGCGGTTAAGGCTACCCATCGGATCCTTCATGGGGCGGCTGCTGATCACGAAAACCATGTCATGACTGCTACAGATGTATCAGCTGCTGAGCTGCATCTCCTGAAACAAGCTCAAAATGATAGCTTCCCCGAGGAATTACAGACCCTGGTTGCTGGTAAGGCAATTCTTAAGCAGAGTCGCCTGCTAACACTTGCTCCAGAGTATGATCCGGCTATTGGACTGATAAGAGTTGGGGGAAGACTCAGAAGAGCAGAAGGTCTGGACTTGGATGCCATGCACCCCATAGTCCTTGATCCGCAGCATCCGGTGACTAAACTACTGATCAGGCAATACGATGAGCAGCTGTTGCACCCTGGGCCAGAACGAGTGTTCGGGGAGATGAGGAGGAAATATTGGATTCTCCGAGGAAGGGAGGCAATCAAGCGGCACCAGCACAGCTGTGGTGAGTGTCGAAGGTGGCGAGCCAGTCCTGATATTCCTCGGATGGCAGATCTACCCCCCGCGAGGCTGCGCCTATACAAACCACCCTTTTGGTCCACTGGGGTCGACTGCTTTGGCCCTTACAACATCAAAGTGGGACGGCGCACTGAAAAGCGCTGGGGTATCATATTCAAATGCACGACTACGAGCTGTGTGCATCTTGACCTGTTGGACAGCATAGATACCGATGCCTTTCTCATGGCTCTGCGTCGGTTTATTGCACGCCGGGGCAAGCCATATGAGATCCTATCTGACTGTGGTACCAACTTCAGGGGAGGAGAGACCGAACTGCGGTCTAGTTTCTCAGCTCTTGAAGCCCCCATTAAAGAGCAGCTGGCGGAGCAGAGGATTGAGTTCCGGTTCAATCCACCAGGTTCCCCCCATTTTGGAGGTACTTGGGAACGGGAGATAAGGTCTGTGAAGACAGCTCTTCAAGTGGTGTTGGGAGCCATACGGTGACAGAGGCAGTTTTGCAAACTGTGCTGATCGAAGTGGAAGGGATCATTAATGCAAAGCCTCTTGGGTATGTCTCTTCGGATGTAGCGGATCCGGATCCAGTCACACCCAACTTATTGCTAATGGGGCGACGAGATGCATCACTCCCCCAGGTGATTTATGCTTCGAGTGAGATGCTGGGAAGACGGCGATGGCGCCATAGTCAGATTCTGGCGGACCATTTTTGGTCCAACTTCCTGCGTCACCATCTGCCGGATCTTCAGAGGAGACAAAGATGGCAGGGGGAAACTGACAACTTGACCATGGGACAAGTGGTTATGGTGGTTGACTCACAACTACCGCGAGCGCAGTGGCCCATCGGAAAGGTGGTCAAGGCCTGTCCAGGGCCAGACGGTCGGGTGAGAGCGGCTGAGGTGACAATCAAGGGACAGACATATCTTCGACCAGTTGCCAGATTAGTCAGACTCTCAGCCTGGGAGGATGATGAGGCCTGTAAACCCAATGATGCTTAGACTTTCGGTTGAAGAGCAAATTTATCACTTAAATTTGGGGGCGGCTGTGTCCGAAAGTCTCCTTATATTTCAATCGCATCGCTATAAGTGCAGTGTTAATTTCTGCCGATAAGTTCCACTTTGTTCTTACTGTTTGCTGCGGTGATGACGTCACATGCTTTTACGACGCTCCTGCCGTATCACGAGTCCGAGGAGCACTAGCCATGTTTTTTCTCCATGAGTGTGGGGGAATAGCGATCTCCAGCCGTGTGCGTTCCTGTGCAAATGTGAGTCAAAATCCCTCCAGTTCTACGAGTCTATTTCCACTTATAGCACGGGTTGTACTTTGACATTGATTACAGGGGGTTTATGCTAGGAGATTTATCGAGAGAGTGGTAGAGGCATGTGACTTACCACCGTAGCATTTGTTGCGGGTTGGATCTGTGTACCGCGGTTGTGTTATTTAGCCACAAGAGGGCACTGAAGACCATGTAATTGCTGACCTTTCCTAATTTGGGGGCATTAGGTCTTTTCTGTTGTCTGAGATATATAGATATTCTTGTTTCCTGCCTGTTTAAATGGGATTGTGGGACTTTCTTATGTCAGAGCATTCAGCTGATTATTTGGGTTACAGATCATTATATTGGCATGATGTTGGGAAGTGACGAGTGTTATATTTATATGTGAAAATTGTTTCTCCTTGTTTCTTGTTATTCAGAACCACACGTCTGTCCACCCCTCCCACATTCGTTAAGTATGCCTACTGCTGTACTGTTGAGCTGCTATTAACTTCCATTAAAGTATATCCGGACATCACTCTCTGTGCCCCACTCTCTGACCGGAGTTTAAGTCCTGAGGGAGCTATCATCCCAGCATCCCAGAGATAACTCTCTAACATATGTATTACTTTTATGTATTAGTCATCTATTTGTTGTAATCATCTATCCTTACAGATGTTTATTACACAAAATAAGTTATATTATCACACTTCTGGCCACATAGCGCTGATATTCACTGCACATGCCCATATTAACTTTTTCCAGCCAGGTGTTTTCCTTTTCCCATTCCTCCCTGTGCTTTTGCAGCCTATTTTTCTTTCTCTGAGCGAACAAACATTGCTGCTCTAATGCTGGGCTCACACTGTGCGATTTTTGGCCCATTTTGAGACGATTTCTGAGTCGTGCGACGGATTTGGTGATCAGACCGATTTTGGCCTTCATCGTGCGTCGTGTAGTATACGTGGGGTAACGAGAAGCGATTAACACCTCACGACCAGCTCCCGATCATCAATCGCTCGTGAGGGTGTCACCGCAGCCGCTCACACTGCGCACGCGCAAACACGTAAACGTCGGTGAAAAAGACGGAGCAGCACAGCTGTGCAGCGTGTGATCTGGACACAAGCCATGGAGGCACAACTTGTAGAACTTTAGAAAGCTCATCCGAGCCTTTTCAATGTGGCATCACAAAATTATCACGACCACAACAACCGTGAAAACAGTTGGATTTACACTGCTGCTTAATCACAGCTGCCTGATCAGTGTTTTTCATTAGCAATTTAGCAAAGTTGATGGTGGTGGTGTGTGTGTCTGTGTGAGTGAAAGACAGAGAGAGCGAGCGACAGATTGTCTGTTATAACCTTCATTTTATGGAGGCACAGTGTGAGCTCTCAGGTCGCATCAGAGCATCGGGCGGTATAGTGTGAGACCTGCATCGTGACCTACCAACTTCTAACCCCTGCGAGTCAATCGTGCAGTTTGAAAATCGCACAGTGTTTGCCCAGCTTTAGGTGTACTGTCATCCGAGACTTGCACCGCAGTGTCGGCGTTTGTTTCCCTGTTGGCCATGCTTGTTGTTGTGGTCATCTGTTGTCTTCCGGTATTTTCTCTGTAAGCGACCTTTCCTCGACCAATGAGATAATCTGAATTGTCATACTTGAATTGTCATAAGTGTGCTGTCAGCTCATTGGTCACAAAGCAGGAGAGGGGCTGGGAATTATGTTTTCAAACAAAGCGTTAATTCCATTAACATTTATAGACTACTTTTGATTCTCACTATATTACGGGACAAAGTGCGTCCCTTATTAGCTCAATACGGGACGTGTACTTTTGTTTCGAAATACGGGACGATTCCGTATTTTAAGGGACGGTTGGCAACCCTAGTCATGTCTGTCCCGTCTGTAACAACTGAAAATAAAATAAAATAAGTAATATCAACAAAGGTCGATCAAATGGACCAATACGGCAAGGCCGTGATGATCCATTTGGCAAAGTAAATCCATTGGGTATCCTTGTTGGTCTTCAGACAACAATTCTGACGGCTAAAGAACCAAAAGGGACAGGCAAAAAAAAAGAAGAAGAAAAAAAAAAAGACAGCCTCTTCAAAGATGCAGACCTAAACAGATTTTAGACAGACACACACACACGCACACACTGACACAACCCGACACTCACACTCTGTCCCTCTCTTAAGCTCTTCTGGGTGTTTCTCTAGCACAAAAACTGCAGAGCCCCAGAGAAACACAGTCATGCCGTATTGAGGTCAAGAGGTTTGAGCCAGTAAAACCTGGCCGTTGTAAGAAGAGGAGAAGCAGTCAGTAAACTGTAGTGTTGCTTCAGCCCCTTTATTGCTGATTAATGGCACTCGGCTGAGAAAGGGAGCATGACTCTTCTCATCTGCGCCTGGCTAATTGGCCTAGTTAATCCACACGCCCCGCATCCAAGGCTGTGCGGAGCGATTAGTCAGCCTGTCGAGTGCATGGCTCATACCATTTGGAACTGAATAAGGGAGAGAAAAAACGAAAGGCAGCAGCTGTGGCGAAATGGCATTCTGTGCTTTCTGCAAGATGGTTTCAATTAGCACCTGCTACCTCCCACGCCACCCCGTGCTTTCTTATTATTTTTTCTGTTATCTTTAATTTTTTCTCCCCATTCAGTTTCAACAATTACTTTTCCAGCACCGCCACTGTGAAAACAAACCTATATAATCTAGTCAAAAAACTCATAGAACATCTTGTACTTCGTATATTTGTGTAGATTTCACCCCGTGTTTTTAATAACGGGTATCTACACTGAACAGCTATGATGATCTAAAACATATTAGGTAAAGTCTATGTAGCATTTCCTAATGACTGGTGAGCCCAGTTGTAAAATGTAAACAATATGCGCTCTTGCAAGACATGTCCTTGAACTTTGTTGCAACAAACCTTTAACTTCCCCAGCACGAACACTCCAAAGCAACTGTTCAGGGAAGCTTAGCCCTACTTGAAAAATTATTGCCAGAATTGCCAATATAGCGAGGTAACAAGTCTGTCTGTCCGTCTGTCCATCCAATTATCACTTATCCGAGTTGCAGCAGTCTAAGCAGACATGCCCAGACATCTCTCTCCCCAGCTACCTCCTCCAGTTCACCTATGAGGAAACCAAGGCATTCTAGAGCCAGACGAGAGACCATAATCTATCCACCGTGTCACTGGTTCTGCCCTGAGATCTCCTCCTGCTATACATGCCTGAAGTGTCTCACCTAAGGTGCGTCAAGAGGAGGCACCCTAGTTGGATGCCCGATCAACCACAATTGCCTCCATTTGATTTAGAGGAGCAGCAGCTTTACTCTGAAAAGTATCAACAAAGAAGACAATGGCTCACACTCAGGGTTCAAAATCCAAGAACTTCCTGCTTTCCCCACACATTAACACTGCTAAAAGTTTCTAAATATCTCGAGCTTAAAAGGAAAGGGCTTTAACCAATGCAGTCCTCCATTGCAATTTTATGATTGCTAGATGAGTTTTTTGGTTGGCTCTATAAAAAAAATTAATCCACCCATCAGCATATACATGCAAAAGATTTTGCTTACATGATACACCTAATATAGCTCTCTCCTATATCTTATCTATTAAGATTAAGTAGCCAAACAAAAGTCACCACCTGGATTTAACTAAGCAAACGAGTGCCTCGGAGGATGAAGTGATACATTCATCATATCTAGTGTCTACTTTAAAAGCCAGTGGGGGCAGTGTTGTAATCAGGGGATACTTCAGTTGGTCAGGTGCATGTTCAGTAATGTTATGTGCCCAGGTAAAATTAGTCTGCAAACGACCAGAATATATTAAACGGCCAAGTTTTGCCATCAACATTTTCTATTTCCCTAGTGGCAAAGGCATATTCTGAGACGATCATGCCGGGATCCACTAGGCTCAAACTGTGGAAGAGCAGGTCAAGAAGCATTAGACATCATTTTCATGGATGAACAGACCAAAACATCCAGACTTAAACCCGTTTGAGAATCTTTGGGATGTGCTGGAATCCATCTTTGCCATTATCAACGCAAAAGAAAAAGAAAGAAAGAATGAATGAAACGCCAGATGGAAATGAAAAGTTGTGACACTGCATAGGCATATCAACATAATGCCATGGCCATCATCAAATCTAAGGGTGGGCAAAAAATATTACAGTGTGACTTTTTTCCTTTTGTTTATAATAAATGATGGGCAGGACTTCTTATATTATTCCTCGTATACACATAATTATACACGTTCTGTACTGCTCTACATTATGCAATATAATTTTGGAAGTTGTGCACTTATATTCTGAGATGTGAGTAGGTGTTTAGGTAAAAGCTTGTGAATAACATTGAAAGTATTTAGCACTAAAGTTGAGGATCTAAAGCTATTTTAAAGCCACCAGATTGTGCCAGAATGTGGTCCTAGCACAGAGACATGAGCGGTATGTTTTCATCTTTTCAGATCAAAGAAAACTAAAATATTTCTGGGCCAGAATGCAAATTCCAGGTCTAGTTGGAGCTGCGAAAAGTATGTTCTTATTTTTCAGCCTCTTTTGGGACAGGAAAGTTGGAAAAAGATATGCAGTGCACGGTTTGATAGACTCGAACCTGGGTCTCCGCATTAGACTTACACTGTATGGATTTTGGGGTTTTTATTTAATGGGACTAGAGCAGTCAGAACTGAACCTGTAGAAACAGAGTAGATTTTAGGATATGTTTGCTCAATTATGGCCTTTCATACCTGTAAATAAAGAAGGTCCTGGTTTGGTACCTTTGCAAAAAAAAAAAAAAGCACACCCATTCCATATTCTTATTTATTATTTTCAAAATTCAGCTATTTCAGAAGTGTAAATGGTTCATTGGGAACAAATCTTTTTGCTAAAACAAAGCATATATTGAAACCAAAAGTGTAACAATAAAATACTCTGAAGTGGTTTTGAGCCTTGCATCCTTCTCTTCATTTCAACTGCTCTCCACAGTTGGGTAATTCAGCCCATTGAATACGCGGGCCTGTATGTGGTTAACCTCACTTTCAGATACAATTACGCCCACCTCTCTCGCTCGCCTCTCTGTCACCGTGTTTCTTACTGGCCCTCTCTAGCTACAGGTGAAGAGCTGCTCTTACAGATCGAGGCCTAATTTTTCTCTCAACAGCTTCCATTGCCACATCGTTCCAGCGGGATCTGCTCTTTCCATCCAGCCGGCCAGAATCAAAGAGCTGTTGACACAGTCTGAACTGACTTGTCAAGGCCACCGTGTCTGCATGACATTCAGTTTGCATTACAGAGCCTGTGAGTGTGTCGCAGTGCTGATGCACTTTTGTGTTATCTGCTAGATGGAAAGAGACCGGGCATTAGGACACTGTAGCCCTTCAGTATACAGATGTGAGTGTATAGTATGGGAGTAAGTGTCAGTGGTCCTGACGTGTGTGTTTGCCACATGAGATGTGGTTGATATATAGCTTAGTATTACTTCTATGTAGACAGACACTTTGCTATTTTTTTTGTACCTGCAATAGCAACTGCAGAGTGTGAATACTTACACGAAATACATGTCTGCAACTGAGCAAGACCACATGTTCATTTCAGGCAGATATGCAGAAAAATCCACACAAGTACAAAACTCACATATGCATTTTCTGCTCTCGTGTGGTTTTGCTTAGTTGCAGACATATTTTTTGTTTGAATAGTCAAAGATTGCAGTTAGTAAGGTTAGTAGACAAAAGCTCTAACAATCATCATTTCTTCATCTAGCGTTTCCTTAATCACAAGGGGCCACTAGAGCAATTGGAGTCCTGTTTCCTCTTAGTCTGTGTGTTAAGCAAATGTTTTAACCACTACACTAGAAAGTCACTACAACATAGACTTATTTTAAAATGAATTCATTACATTTAATCATTGTTTGTAGTTATAATCATTAGCTGATAGGTCTATTCAATAGCAGGCTGGTAGTCTAGTCAGTGGTGAGAACAATGAAATTATATCAAATTTACTTAAAGGCTGTTTAAATCTGACTGAGGAGGAAATTTCCTACATTTTCAATGTACACCTGATGCAAATTTATCTTGCAATTAATCATTTGTTTGCATTTTGTTTGTTTTGTTTATCATTATTACTGTTGCTACAATCATTGTTGCTGTTGTATTGCTATTATGGGTATCACTGTTGTTTTTACTGTTGCTGCTACTGCTGTTGTTACTGTCCAGTTAAATCTTATTTATATAGCAACAAATGACGGTGCCTCAGGACCCTACAATAATATAGAGAAGACAGAAAAAACCCAACTATCAGATGAGCTCCTATGAGCAAGCTCTTTGGTGACTGGAAAAGTTGTGTAACGCTGATTGCTTCTATCATGCAAGCCCATAGTCAGCATCATCTAAACTGAAGTTAATGTTCCCTTTCAGGCGGCATGACAATGACACATAAGCACGCTTTCTTCAGCATCAACATTTTCTCTCTGGCTTAAACACTGAACCAGAAGAGAGATTGATTGGTTGGTCTCTTAAACATTCTGCCAATTTAACATTTGTTATTAAACCCCTTTAATTAAAAATAAACATGATATTTGTGACCAGAAAAGGGGTGATACTTTAGGGAATGAGGACAGCTCGGGATCCATGGTGGTAGCAAACAGCAGGCTCAGCACTCTGGAGGCATTTCACCCTGGTGACACCAAATTTTTCTTTATAGTTTTATGATGCAGTTTAGTACAATATAGTATGATGACACAACAGGAAAAAAATATTAAGATTATTATCACCATTTGAGACCTCAACAAAATTCTGGATCGCTACATGTCTAACAAATACTGAACCTATGTGTGGCTTTTTAAAAATCACCATTTTTTTTAATACAAAACACATAAAACAAGATTTATTGGTCATATTTCTGTTTTCATAAAGTCAATATTCCAACAATGGTGCCTTATAAATACAAGAACAGTTGGTAAGAATCAATGCAACCCCCTCAAACCCACACACATCCGTCTTACACTTTAGGGCAGCAAAAATAACACTTCATTGCTTTCATTTATTTAGTTAAGACTCTATGTCTTGCTGATCACTTCATGACTGCATCTCAGTCTAGTCAAATGCTATTCTGGCTTTCTTTCATTACCTTTTTTTATTCAAAGCTAAAAATATATAAAGCCTCTGGATACATAGGTTACTTTTACATATAAACAGAAAGGACTAAGTAACAGAATCCCTTGCAATTTTATCAACTCCAGAGTAGACCCCAAATCAAAGGATCAAAGGGGGAAAAAAAATCTTCCATTCGCCGACAGGAATGCCAGTAAAAACATGATTGCAAAGCACTCATTCTCCCCTGTGGTGCATGTTGCTATATTTGCCATGAGTGGACCAGAGAGGCTGGGAAAGACGAGGAGTCAACCTCAATTAGAAGTTGGAGTTGTTGGGATCTTTCTCCTGCCTTTGTCCTCCTCTCATCTCCCACAAGAGACTATGGGGTGAGAGTACTCAAGATGAACTATATCTATGTAAGATTAAATATTTGTGTGAGTGCATGTGTTATTTTTGTTTTTATGTCCAGAAGAGTTGTTTTTCCCAGTACTTCTTACTTTTAAGGTGAACGGTGTAAAAAGAGTCATTGTGGGGATATATCTGTGGTTGTGAAAAGAGTTCCGGTCCTATAGAAAAGTTTATGGGAAAACGCTCCTGGGACTTGGAACAAAACACCAAGTCGATTTTCTAAATTCTCAGGTATAGAAAGGAGAATGCTCCAGAGTTTGTTCAATTGCTAATCACAAGTCAATACCCAATGAGCACGCAGTTTTCACAGTCAGATCCACTGCCTTAGTTCTTTTTCCTGGTTGTCAAAACACTAAGAAACCCTCAAATTCACTGCCTGTACTAAATGAAATTGCAAAAGCTATCATAACAAATTGGAAAATAATGCTCGGTGGAACATTTTGTGGTTACTGATTCAGCAGCAGTCAGTTCGATAAAGTATCTGAAATGCATAGCTTTCATGTACATCATGTATCATAGCAACCAAAGCATTTCAGCAGATAAAACACTAATAATTCAAGCACTCTTGCCTTGGAGTTTTCAGCCAGCCAAGAAAGCTTTGCTGTCCAGTTCAATTTATTAGGGATAACAAGTAACAAGTTTCCAAATTAATTCTATTGACACCTTAAATGAACTGAATTTTTGGTTTATGAAGGAAAAATAAACTCGACTCCTCAGATACACTGGTCTCTATTTACCTAACCAACCTTTACATAGTATTCACTAAAGTCTAAGGAGCTTGGAAAGAAAAGCGTCAGGACTTCTTTGAGTTGCTTGAAGACGTTTCACCTCTCACCCGAGAAGCTTCTTCAGTTCTAAGGTCAAATGGTGGAGAGTCCCAGATTTAAACCCAGTGGGAGTTTCCCCCCAAAGAGGGACAAAGGACCCCCTGATGATCCTCTACCTAATCACATGAGCCAAGGTCTGAAAGCGGGTGTGGGTCACAATCAGCCAGGGTTTCGGGTGAGCTCATTGTGAAACCTAACCACACCCTATCATGTGATTTCCTGAGGTCAGATGGCCCAGGGTGTGAGTGGGCGTTAAGGCGTCTGGGGAGGGAACTCAAAACTGGATTATAGATGGCAGACAGCTGGTGTCGTAAACCACCGCCTCTGTTCAAAGATGGTCGCTCACAGTGGACATAAATGGCTTCTTTCACTCCTCTTTCAAACCATCTGTCCTCTCTGTCCAAAATGTGAACGTTGGCATCCTCGAAAGAGTGACCTTTGTCCTTTAGATGCAGATGGACTGCTGAGTCTTGTCCCGTGGAGGTGGCTCTTCTATGTTGTTCCATGCGCTTGTGAAGTGGCTGTTTGGTCTCTCCGATGTAGAGGTCTGGGCATTCCTCGCTGCACTGTACAGCATACACCACATTGTTAAGTTTGTGTTTAGGAGTTTTGTCTTTCGGGTGAACCAGTTTCTGTCTGAGTGTGTTGCTGGGTCTGAAGTACACTGGGATGTCGTGCTTGGAGAAAACTCTCCTGAGTTTCTCCGATACACCGGCTACATAGGGGATGACAATGTTGTTGTGTCTGTCTTTCTTATCCTCCCTCGCTGGTGTCTGATCTTCTTTTCTGTGCATCTTTGCTGACTTTATAAACGTATTCACTTAAGAATGCTTAAATGAGGCACAGCTCCACATGGCTTAACATTAGCATGGCTTGGCACATCGCTAGTTTTACAGTTATATATGTACATTACATAGTTTTTCAAATTATATTTTTCAACTATATTTTAAGCAACATAGGCATCTTAGATTAAAAAGTAGCAAAAGACAGCTGCTTGTTTAGGTCACTGAATAATAACAGTCAACCTATATGCTGTGAAGCTAATGCACAGGCCCGGGTTTGAATACGCCCAGAAGCCATTACGTTTCATCTTCTCCTGGTCTTTCTCCTAGTTTTCCTAGCTTTTCTCCATTGTTATATTGCAACAAAGACCGAAAAGCCTAAATAAAAGTGGCTAAAAAGATATCCAGCTCAACTCTGTATTTTAAAAATGCTAACTAGCTTAGCCACAGGAAATAACAGATTCTTCTATTTGGCATAGGAGCAGCATGGAAATAGTACACAAGCTGTTGACATTTACAGTTAGGTCCACAAATATTTGGACAATGGCACAATTTTTGTACATTCCCCTCTGTACAACACCACACTGTATTTTGAATAAGAGAATCAAGATGTGATTTAAGTGCAGGCTTTGAATATTAACTGAAGTGGTTTAAGAAAAGTATTTCAGGTTACATGTCATGCATTGTCCCCCGTTTTAAGAGACTCAAAATTAATTGGATGAACAAACATTTTTTTAAAATACAAGGATTATTTTTAATACTTGAATAAAAATTCTTTGCAGTCAATTACTCCCAGAAGTACAGAACTCATCAACATTACCAAATGCTGTGTTTCCACCCTTGAGATGCTCTCATCAAGAGTGAAAGTCTTGGGTTTCACTCAAGAGTTTCACAAGAGAGAATGCCAAGAGTCCCAAAAGTTATTATCCATATGGATGCAGTTTCGCAGTATTTGGCTGAATCTAATCAGAGAATATAGCCATGTACAGTTCAGAATTCATCTTGTTACTTCTATCAACAGTCGCATCAAACATAAACACTACTGGCAAGCCATACATAACATTGCCTCCACAATGTCTGGCAGATGCTTCAGATTCTCTCTACACACTTTTCTCTTCCCATCATTCTGGTACAGGCTAGTCTTGGTTTAAATCTTTCCAAATATTTATTTTTCAGAACTGTTCAGGCTCCAAAGTGTGCACCTTGCTGTTATTTGTCTTAACCATTGAAAGAATGAAATAAGCAGCTGGCCATGAAATTGCTTGTCCAATTAATTCTGTGAATGGGGCCTGTGTATCATATCTACTATCATATGTACAACATTTACTCACTTGTAATTATTAAACCCTTGCTCTTTCTCCCACAGTGTTTCTGTTCTGCTGGAGTTTTTCCTTTCCACGCCAACAGTAAATCTAACACTAAGGTTATGTGATTCTTGGAGATTCTTTCTAATGTTATAGGGTCTTTACCTTACCATATAAAAGGGCTGTCATCGTGAACTAGCCAAAATCCACCGTGCTGGTGTACAGATGGTTGATAGACATGAATGTACATTGCAAATGCTGATTTTCAAAAACATGAAAGTGGCGAATTTGCACAGTGGACTTGATTCATACTTTACATAGATACTACGAACCAGCTTCAACAAAACAACGTTGGTGAAGTCTGGAGAGGCCTCAGAACCATCTCGGGCCACAAACAGCAGAACTCTCTGCCTGGGAGGGATGTGAGGTGGGCAAATGAACTGAATCATTTCTTCAACAGATTTGACTCAGCCATGAGGCAGTCTGCAACATCGGCTGCAGACTCACCCACCCCCACTGCTGCTGTTCCACCTCAGACACTTCACACCTCCTCTATTCACCCTGCTCACTCCCCCCCACCCCCAACAACAGCATCCAATACACACTCAACACAAGGCTCCAGCCTGTCTCTCTCAACCACCCAGGTTAGGAGGGAACTGAGGAGGATTAATGGCAAGAAGGCAGCGGGTCCAGATGGCATCAGCTCGAGGGTCGTCAGGTCCTGCGCGGACCAACTGTGTGGGGTGATGGAGCACCTCTTCAACCTGAGCCTGAGGTTGGGAAGAGTCCCACAGCTCTGGAAAACCTCCTGTGTTGTACCAGTGCCAAAGACTTCACGCCCCAAGGACCTCAACAGCTACAGGCCGGTGGCTCTGACATCCCACCTGATGAAGACCCTGGAGCGGTTGGTCCTGGCTCAGCTTCGGCGCCTAATAAGCTCATCACTGGACCCACTTCAGTTTGCCTACCAGCCCGGCATTGGAGCGGATGATGCCGTCATTCACCTCCTACATCGTTCCCTCGCTCACCTGGAGACCGCTGGAAGCACTGTGAGAATCATGTTCTTTGATTTCTCCAGTGCCTTCAACACCATTCTTCCCTCGGTTCTAAAGGACAAGCTGGTGAACTCTGGAGTGGACCATCACCTCACTACCTGGATCCTGGACTACCTCACCGACCGACCACAGTATGTGAGGACTCAGGGCTGTGTGTCGGACAGGGTCGTCTGCAGTACGGGGGCCCCACAGGGAACGGTTCTGGCTCCGTTCCTCTTCACCATCTACACTGCAGACTTCTCCCACAATTCCACCCAGTGCTTCCTGCAGAAGTTCTCTGATGACTCTGCAATAGTCGGCCTCATCACTGATGGGGACGACAAGGAGTACAGAGGACTGACCCAAGACTTTGTGGACTGGTGCCAGCTGAACTACCTCCAGATCAACGCCAGTAAAACCAAGGAACTGGTGGTAGACTTCCGCAGGCACAAGCATTCTCCACTGCAACCACTGAACATCCAAGGTATGGACATTGAGGCTGTGGACAGCTACAGGTACCTTGGTGTTCATCTGAACAATAGACTGGACTGGACTCATAACTCAGACGCCCTCTACAGGAAAGGGCAGAGCAGGCTGTACCTGCTGCGGAGACTCAGGTCGTTTGGAGTGGAGGGCCCACTCCTGAAGAAATTCTATGACTCTGTTGTGGCTTCTGCTATCTTTTATGGCGTGGTCTGCTGGGGCGGCAGCATCTCTGCTGGGGACAGGAAGAGACTGAACAGGGTGATCCGAAGGGCCAGCTCTGTTCTAGGATGCCCTCTGGACCCAGTGGAGGTGGTGAGTGACAGGAGAACGGCGGCTAAGCTGTCATCCCTGATGGACAACATCTCCCACCCCATGCAGCAGACTGTGACAGCACTGAGCAGCTCCTTCAGTGGGAGACTGCGGCACCCACGGTGTGGGACGGAGAGATTTCGCAGGTCTTTCCTCCCCACTGCTGTCAGACTCCATAATAAAGACTTTAACTGATCAAGCACACACATCCATACATATGCAATAACACTAAGTGCAATAATCCTTTCTGTCATCGTTGTATTTTTACTCAGTTGTATATAGTATTTGTATTTGTATTCTATTTTTATCTTATTGTATATTTATTTTATTTTATTCTACTGTATATAGTATTTTATTTTATTCTATTCTGTACAGTTGTGTACTGTATTTATTCTTATTGTATTCTAATTTTTGCCTCATAACTTTTGCACTGTCCACTTCCTGCTGTGACAAAACAAATTTCCCACGTGTGGGACTAATAAAGGTTATCTTATCTTATCTTATCTTAATAACTATATTGTAGGAGAAGAAACAAAAACAAATTGGGCCAGATTTAAGAGTAGTCCGAGCTCTGAGACAGACTGATAATTTATGAATATGCTTACTGGTTCAAATGGACAACACAGCTGAACAGGAATCAACAACACATTTTGTTTGTGTGTGTTTGTTCAAACACAGTAGAGCCTCCGTACCATTTTCAGCCGTGCCTTCTGCCTTTTATAGGCAGGACTAAACTCGTTAATATTTCCATACACACACACACACACACACACACACACACACACACACACACACACACACACTATCTGCTCACTGTTTACTGTAGCCTCATGTAAAGGTACAATTTGCTCACTTGAATTTGCTTCCAGCAGGAAATCTGTTTCTGGTGGTAAATATGTGGACAGATGGACAGTCAGGTAAAAAGGGGAGAGGTGTGAGGATGACTAAGATCGGCGCTGCAGTCTCTTCCTGGGTGACCCTCAAACTGTGCAAACACGCAAACACATACACACCAACACACTCACGCACACACACATACATGCACACACAGCAGGCGCAGGAAGAAGGAACACACGCTTCAGAAAACTGGCACACAATCTCTAACCCTCTGCCTCTCTCTCCCTGCTGCCCTGTCTTCCTGCATCTTTGTCCTTGCACAGAAATAGCATAAATATTATTCTGAAGCTGGGAAAATCCCATGTGTCCATCTGACTGACACACACACACACACACACACACACACACGTCTTTTAGGTCTATTTCATCAGCATCTTTCTCATCTCTCCTGCTTAGCTTTATGCACAGAAACTTTAAAAGGATCAGATACAGTAAATAACAATAAAAGACAGCTGGTAGAGCATTAATGTAAAAATATGCTGCTAATTTGACTTATCCGTCGATTAAAATGGGCCACACTATTGCACGCATCTCATCTGCAGATTTTTTTCTTATTATTGTGTTTTAATTTTTTCTGTTCTTGGCTGATAAAATTACATAAACATCTTACTCCAGACTGGTGGAAATGACTAAAACTTTCCCGCTGTTCCCAAAGGAAAAGATTCAGGAAAATAATGGGCTGATTAACCAGCACTATGATTAACTGACAGCTGTCACAATAAAAGTCAAATACATCAGTGTTACATCAGTTATGGAGAAAATACAGTAAAAAGAGTGTTTGTCTTCTCAGTATTGAAGAATAGCGGTGATGATGTTACATTCAAATCGTATCTTTTCTCGGTGCTCATACCTTCGGTGGCACACAAGCATGCAGGGTGTAAGACTCTGACCCACTGAGCTCCAAAACCTCCTGAGTGCAGTGCACATTGTACTCACCTTATGTGGGTCAAGACTGAAATCTCTGACTTAAAACCATTCCAGAAATAGCCGTGGGAGTAATCACCACAGAATTCATTAAGCACAGCTGGAGTGGTGAGACACGTAAAGATGAACGCTTCTGCTTTGAAATCCCCCGGGGAAAGTCTTTCTGTCCAGGACAGACTGCTGAGCGTTGCACAATCCACACAAATACACAGTGGCCTTATTGATCCATTAGACGGATTGTAACAAGTGACACTAAACATATAACACACTGTCATGGCAATTGATGGTTTAGGGAGATAAGCCCTATACACAGTAATAGGGTTAAATGTCTTCTGTTCTGCACTGATAGTGTCCTGTTATATAAATCGTTGCGGCAGCATCTATTATGAATGAAGGAAGGTTTAACGCGCTGCCATCTTCCACCTTATAAGAACACTGCTGAGATAAAAGAACGGGCTTTTACCGATAGGCGCTCGCCCCGTGTCCATCTGTACATGGGTCAAACAACTAAAAATGAATGCAAAGACAGACTGAGCTGTTACACATGAGCATAACCCAGTCATTGGGGGGGGGGGGGGGGGGGGGGGGGGGGGCGGGGGAGTTACACACTGGCACAATACTGCGAAAGAAAAAGTCATTTTGTAACAGATGCTCAGCCAGTGTGGTAGAACGTTATCAGCATGTTTGTGGCAACACCGAGCCAGCCGTTTATTGGATCTTGTCAGATGTCTCTTCTGCCTCTCCTCTCCGTGCCATTTCTGGAAGCCACAAAGATTAAAATCACAGTGCTGCTATTGCTCCTGCCACTCTCAGTTGCCGTTTACAGACACACAGAAGACAACCAGCACTTCTCACTTCTTCGCTTCACCATCTCACCTCTGTCCTCCAGCCTGTGACCTGGAAAGTGACCTCAGAAGGATGTGTCCATTCCTAAAATGCATCTCAAGGAGACACAAAGCTTGCAGGAAGAGCTTCCCTTCATAGATAATCCTAACTATGGCTGCTGGAGCTGTTATGAACACTGCTTCATTTATCTTACAGAGGCTATAATACAATAGCCGTAGAGAACATAACAGACCCAGGTGGTGCACACAAGAAAATTACTTGTTATTGTCAAATGTATGTTGCCTCAGATGTTTGCGATTCCTTCTTGCCTCCTCAACTTGCATCCCAAATGGGAAGGACTAGATTGTAAGAAGATGAGGAAAAGAATAGGGGGATGGAAGTAAAAACAAGGAAGAGGAAAAGAGGGAAACATAATCATGCATATCCTCTGTCTTCGGTGTCTTCATTATTTCTTCCTCCGAGGCCTCTCCCAATGCTCTTTTGCCTTTGTTTGTTAAAACACAGTGTCATCTTATTACACTGCATTGTGTCTCAGCAAAAACACACAAGCAGCTCCCTGACAATTAACTACCCACTCTCAGCTGAGTAATGCTGCCGAGCCTCCAAAGAGACCCCTTTTTAATGTCACCAGATGACACTGTGTTATGCAAGCAAAACACTGTGACTTGATCTGCTCAGACAGTCTGATAACGGGGAAATATTGCAGTTGCGGTGGTCAATACTGCACGGAGTCTGCCAGCGTACTGAAAATGAAAATGACATCCTTCCTTTTGTTGTGCTTCAGGGTGCGGCCAGCGAGCGCTGCTGGTCTGGCATTTCCTCGCCTCATTAAGGTCTTGATTTAGACTGTCTGATGAGCTCGCAACGATCCAGCCGCACAGACTCACGGAGGCACTGTCGAAGCTACTGAGACCCCTTTTTATTAGTTAAATGGAAGCTGAAGAGGTGATTTCAATGTTGACTCATCATTTAAGGATCACTTGGAAGAAGTTTTGTGTTACTGGACTTTAAACGGGGAAGGGCCTGCCTAGGGTAAACTACGTAACAGAGATTTGGCACATCACAGGCAGTGCGAGGGCCAAACACTGTTACCATGGTAACCTTGGCACACCATATCTGGCACGAGTTTACAGTAGCGAGTGAACATGAGGGAAAAGATATGGAAAATGTATCTTGTAAATCAAAACTGTTTTACAAGATATGACACAGGGCAGGTTACCAGATGTCTCTCACACCCGCACTCATTTATTGAATAAACACAAATCTGGCAAAGCAATATTGTACGTGTGTGTGCACATAAGTGCATGTGTGTATAAAAACAAGAAAACATTAAAGAGAGAATCTCAATGATCCCCTATGGGAAAGCATTTGGCAAGAGTAGGGACAAAGAACTCCCTTACTCTACTACTTTTGCATTGTTATACACTAGCTGCCACTTCAACTTGTTCAACTGCTCAATAACATGAATATCCAATCAGCCAATCACATTGCACAAATTGCACAAATTCCACACAAGTATAGTTGTTGACAGGCTGGTCTAAGTATTTCATAAACTCAAAAAAAAATGCAACCACATAGGAAGGCAATAACTACTCATTACAACCAAGGTATGCACAAGATCATCTCTGAATGCACAAGAAATTGAACTTTGAAGCAGATGGGCTACAACAGCAGAAGACTACACTAGGTATCACTTCTGTCAGTTAAGAGTGGGATCCATCCTGGGGTTCAAGCTGCTGCTGATGGTGTAACAGTGTAGGGGTTATTTTCTTGGCACACTCTGGGCCTTTTAGTACCAACTAAGCATCATTTAAACACTACAACCTACCCGAGTATTGTTACAGATCATATCCATCCTTTTATGATCACACCGTGCCCATCTTTTAGCAGTCATAAAGCTCAAATCATCTCAAGCTGGTTTCTCAAACTGTCCTTTTGGGATGTGTTGGAACAGGAGATTCTCAGTATGTACAGCAGACGAATCTGTAGCATCTGTGTGATGCCATCATGTCAAATCTCTGGAATGTTTTCAGCACCTTGTTGAATCTGTGCCACGAAGAATTAAGGTAAATGGGGTCCAACAGATATTAGCAAGGTATACCTAGTGAGTACCTAATGGCTGATGAACATACTTTAATTTCATTTTGCGTTCAAAGTTTGCATTAATAGAATTTTCATCAAATTCAATCAATGTCTATTTGACTGTGGCTGCTTCAAATCAAAAAAACATCATCACCGCCTTGTAGGAGGAGAATCACAGTCAAGTTGAAACTTAAAACACTTTCCCGTCATCATCTATTCCTTCTCACTCCCAATCCTCTCTCCTCCTCATCCTCTTCTCTCTATGTTGCAGAGTTTTAATGAGAGCTCTTTGTCTAGAACGCACACTTTGGCAATCCTCTTAACAGTGAAACAGAAGAAAGTCTCACAACCCTCTGTATTTAGGGGTGCTAACTGGCGCACAGATTAAAAAAGCCTTCTGGGCATGGCTGTTAAGGCCCTACAATTCAATTTGACAAGCTACCAATTCCCCCCAGAACAGTAACAACCAATATATTTGACAGTGTGAGACTTTAATGACCTTTGAAACCCATAAATAGCACTGCGAAATCTGCTGAAATTGAAAACACTACCTGCTCTAAGATAATATGATTCATACTATTTGACTATGTGACATTTTGCTGTAAGGCAAATTTGCTATAAAATTTGCTATAAATACCACAGATGCCTTTTTTATGAAAAGCTCTGCCATGTCATTGCTTTAATCATTTGCATATACAGTACAAGACTGAGGGGTGGGGGGTTAATCATCGAGCGCAGATGCAATCAGATAACATAAAACGCACATCGACACTGCCCAGAGGAGCCGTTACCATGATAACAAAATGGAAATGGCCCACTTTGTTGCTACAGTGGTTGAGCGAGAAGGTGGGAGAAAGGAAAGGGAGACAGACAGACAGCGGGAAAATGAAGGAGGGCGGTGGCAACAGAGAGACCCGGTATTCAATAGTGGGGGGGAGACTGGGCATTTTTGACTGTGAAGCAGAGACAGAATTACACATAATTATCCAGGCCAGCTAAGCTTCCACTCTTGGTGTAATTAATGCCATTGAGCTGAAAGAGGGTTTTTTTTAAATCGCTGATATATTAAAAGAATGTTTCCGTGATTTCTCCACATTCAACTATTCTAATTAGCCCCAAGCAGATACTCTCTTTTCTTCAAGTTTGATAACTGTGAAGCGATGGCTTAAATCAAGTTTGAAGTGAAACTGAAAGGCCTGCTGTGGGATTTTGATGTCAATCAAGGAACTGCTTGAGAAATTTCGGTTGCCAAATAGTTTCGTCAGACATTTGAAGTGAAACTTGGATGCTCTCCCTGATTTAGCGTTTCACTTTGTTATTCATCTGGGAGCAAAAAGGAAAAAAAAGTGTTGGCTGTAAAAAAAAAAAAAAAAAAATTATTTTCAAATAGCTCAAGGTATAATATACAACAGAATGACTTCTTTCTCTTTTTTATTTTGCATTTCTTTTTTTTCCAACTTAACTTTTTAGAATTCATGAGAGCTCATAATGGAGACTCCTCACCATCTTGTAATTCTAAATACTTAAATAAGGACCCAAACTTTCAGTTTTATTTCATGCAAATGTGACAGAGTAAATACAACACCCACAGGGATGTTTCCAAAAAGAAAATATATATATCAGAGTGAAGCAACAAAGCTTGGGTGTTGTTTGTAGAGCAACCAAAACATGATTTAATGAATTAACATATTTAGGCCATCTTCACACGCCAAGCACAGTGGGGCAGGAGGCCCCTTCAGATCTCAACAGCTTAAGAGGAGCAGCGCTGCGTCTCAGCCTGCTGTTGTGTAAGATGTTTATTGTTTTGGGGCTCCCCATCAGGAGCCGCGCAGGTCTCTCCGTCATGTTCCAACGCCCCCACGCTTCTGCTCCTTGATTGGTTAATGAGGTCCACAGCTCCGTTCAGAGCTGAGGAACTGATTGGCTCTACACCTACACCATCACGGCGGTCTCTTTGGAGGCATATCGGCCCTCGTATTGCTAACTGACACATACGTGTCGCCCACAGGGGTAGCAAATGTACCAACTGAGCAGTGGAGGAACCCACATCCAGTGCGCTCATCTGACAAAGTGAAAACGATATCATCCCTTGATGAGAAGTAAAACAGTCGCCGGGTCGGGACTGAGAGTGGGCAAACTGGATGCAGTTGGTATGCAAATGTATTCCAATCACAACAAAAGCCACACTGGTTGCTATTATGGAGACACCACCATGAAAGTAAAGCGCTACAGACAACATGGAGATTAGACAAAGCAACATGCACGCCTTTCTAAGGAAAGCAGTGGATATAAATGGGAGGAATGTTGCTTTTGGAGATCAATGCATAAAATCAATTCTTTATGCACAGACGGAAAGCTGCTTTCAGCTGCTCCCTTATTCACAAGGGGTCACCTCAGAAGCTAGCTCTGCATTGCATCCTGACGCAACCCCAAAGTGATTTCTGTTTTAAAGTGGAGATCTTTCCTTGTCAGGTGAATGTGTAAATCGCTACACCGGCTTTATGCACAGACAATGACTTCAAAGTTATCTAGCTGTGGGTCAGGCGTAAGTCACTTTTTAAGGCAAACTCACACATTTTTCTCTTGTATGAAGCTCGAATTTTGTCTTTTGCTATCTTTGCTTTCTAGTTAAATGCAGGTTTACCAAACATAAGGTGATATAGTTCCCCTCATAGCCAAACAGTTTACAGGAAGAGTGCCAACAACACTTGGTTCAAATTTTTAGCATCTTTCTATCATTTAGGAAAAAAAGACAAGCACAAAAAGAACAGGATGTGTGGAAAGATTTCAAAGAACACGTGACTCGTCTCTTTTGTTTACTCTAACTTTAACATTAAATACAAAGTTATATGTTTTTTTACACATCATTATTGTTGACTGTTTTTGGTCATCTTTCAAACAAAGAAGGCATGTAGGTGGATGGTTGCAGAGCCTGATTGGTTTACCAGCATGCCAATACAATCAGCTGATATTAGCCATTTGATATTAGCTGTTGGTAGTGGCATTCATAAAGACTAATGAATGAATGAAAAGTGAAAAAAAATAAAGAAGATATTGGAGAAATCTCACCCCAACTATGACACGAGTGTTGATCTTGCATTGATTGTCCACCAGGGGGCGCTCTGGTGGACAATCAATGCAAGATCATTGATCAGATTTTTTAAAATACATAACATTACTTAATAGGTACTTGATAAATATGCGTTAAATGAAGCTTATTATATTAATTATGTTAAAATATGTCATTCAAATGAATCTAAAATTTACATAAAACTCATGTAAACATGTTGCCTAAGGGATTGCTAAAGTAGTAGTACTGGTATCTGGGAGGTATCTGACTGATATTTGTCACATTTCTAACAGTATGATTGTGCTAAATGTTAATTTGCCATTTCTTGATCTAACAACAAAGACAAAGTAGCTGTGCACAATTTCCTACAACTCCGTGGATGCAAATTGTCAAAACAATTTAAAATGAAAGGATATATAATTTCCACTCACAACACCTGCTGCAATATCAGCTAGAACAGGTAGTATGTTGTTAATTAATAACAACTTCTGCACTTGAGACAGCGCTACTTGGATGTAACTTGGCCGCAGGCTACAGTCAGTCACCGCGCAGACATATTGTGCACCCCTGTTTTCGCTCTGCTCCCTTTCATCTGCTCTGAGTAGTCACACTGTTTGCTCTATCGTTGCCAAAGCTCAACAGCAAGAAGCCAAAATGTGTAAAGGGCCTCTTTGACTTAACCATCACCCTCACACTTCCACCCATACAATTACACATCTTCCTGTGTTTATTTAGTGTTGCACTTATGCCTTCACCTTTGCCTCCTTTTTAGCGTCCTTCCACCCTTTCTACACTGTTACCGCTTCTTTCTCTTTTTCTTCTTCTTCCAACTGCCTGTCCAGACATGGTGCTCTCCTTCCAAACATGGCTCCTCAACTCTCCAGATGGCACAGTCATTTCCACGACTTCAAAGGATGAGGAGTAGGTGGGGGGGGGGGGGGGGGGGGGGCAAGAAGGGATAGCAGAGCCTGCGCCACGGTGGCAAGTGATCCAACAAGCTGATGCACACTCGCTCACAGAGAGGACCGCTTTCAATGAGACGATCTCGTGTTGGAAAGTTCAGGGAACAGAAGAAACTGTTTAACACCGAGACATCGGGGCTGTGTCCAAGTCACATTTTGATGCTGATGTCTTCATGATTAATACATTTTTTTCAATCCAAGCAAACGCACAAACATTCGTCACGTCATTTCCAACGCCCGTCCGCTTGTATGTTATGCACTAATGCAGCAAAACAGCCTCTTATGTATTTCTGCATTATCTATCAACAAGTGCACTCACATTACTGAATATGTTAAATGGACCAGATCATACTTTAAACAAGACAGCTGGTTTTCACTCTGCAGCTTTATCTGATTAATTCCCTTGATGCATAAATGCAATTTTTACCATCTGGGGTAAAGAACGTGTGTGACCTGTGACTAAAGCATAATCTCAGCTGTGTGTTTGCCGTAGGCACAAACAGTGTTTTCTATATATAAGTAGCAGCAGAGAACATTGTATAAGGGTAAATAAGGAAGAACAGTACAAAGAAACTAATAATAGACACGCTTTATATATTATATATATATACTTTAACTCAAAATCTGAGAACACGCATAGGCGCAGCATACTGTCCCAAAAAAGTAATTGAGATTGCATTTGGTTTTATCTTTAGCATTACTTGTGGATACAATATTTACCGGAGTATACTCAGATACATACGCTCACTGGCCACGTTATTAGACACCTAGTGACTGTTCAACTGCTTGTTTAAGCAAATATTTAATCAGCCCGTCACATGCCAGTAACTCAGTGTAAGTCGAGAGGACCTGCTGAAGTTCAAACTGATCATCCGAATGGAAAAGCAAGGTGATTTAAGTGAACACAATTTGAGTGAAAGGTGACTGAGGTGAAATTGGCATGGCCTGAGTATTTCAGAAACTGCTGATGTGCAGGGATTTCCCCATAAAACCATCTCTAGCGTTTTACAGAGAATGATGGAAAAAGAAAGAATATGAATATGAGTGAGTGGAAGTTCTCTGGGTGAAAATTCATTGTTCGTGTCAGAGGTCAGAAGAGAATGGCTAGACTGCTTCAAGCTGATAGGAAGGCAACGGTAACTCAAATAATCACTCGTTACAACCAAAGAATGCAGAAGAGCAACGCACAACACATCACACCTTGAAGCAGATTTGGGCTACAGCAACAGAAGACCACACTGAGCGTCACTCCTGTCAGCTGAGGACAGGAAACTAAGGCTACAAGTCACATGGGCACAAAATTGGACAATATGGAAGGTTAGAAAAACGCTGCCTGGTTTGATGAGTCTTAATTTCTGCTGTAACATTCAGATGGTAGGGTCAGATTTGGTGCAAGTAACATGTAAGCATGGATTCATCCTTACTTCAGATTGGTGGTGGTTTAATAGGGTGGGGGTATTTTCTCGGCATGCTCTGAGCCCCTTAGTGCCAATTGAGTATCGTTTAAACACCACATCCTAATGAGTTTTACTGCAGATCATATCCTTCCTTTTATGACCACAGTGTGCCCATTTTCTGATGGTTGCTTCCAGCAAGCAATATGTCACACAGCAACTCATCAAGTTATCTCAAACTGATTAACTGAACATGACAGTGAGTTCACTGTACACCAATGGCTTCCACAGCCACCAGATCTCAATTCAGTAGAGCACCAACAGCGTGTGATGCTGTCTTATCAATATGGACCAAAATCTCTGAGGAATGTTTCAGGCACCTTAAATCTAAGCCACATGAAAACTACGAAGCTGTCAAGGTCAAACCAACTCACTAATAGCAAGGTGTAACTAATGAAGTGGCCAGTTCATGTATATTACATTCTGCCAAAATCATTTTTTTTCCCCCCAACACAATAAATTTATGAAAAAAATAGAATGGGAATACGTAAACACAAATGGGCACAACAGGAGAGGGAGAGAAGGTACGGGGTAGTGACGTCTAGGTTGAGTGTATAATGGTGTTGGTGTGCCGAATTTAACTCGGCGCGCCCATCTGACAGGATGTATCACTGCTGATGTTTCTCCATCACAGCATTTTCCACGTACACTAACCACTGCCCTGTACAGCGCATCGTAAAGAGCGCTTTGTAAATAACAAGGTGTTTTAGGTGAGTCACATCCTGAGTGTTCCTATGGTGGCCTTAAATAAAGTAGGTTACAGTGAACGTGCGTGTTCAGGAAAACACAAGTAGATACGAGGTTGCTCAGCAAAAAAGGTATCACTTATAATCTTTTTATGAGTGATTCATTCTGCATTAATGAAATGAAAAAAAAAAATGCATTGCGCGATAACCTCAAACAACATTACCTTTGTTATGCTTAGCAATAAACAGTCACCACACTGGGAGCTGCAGGGGTTTAGTCCCACACCTACACAGATCACTTCAGTAATAAAAACATTTATTTTGCCATAACCATACTTTGACAGGATTTGCCACTGTGTGGTAAGGATGGGTAATCACAGGAGAATTATTAAGAAAAAAAATGTTATCTGGAAGCTCTAGGCAGCCGTTAATCTGCCTGCGCCTACGAAATCATAAACTATCAGCCACGCTGGGAAAAGGATAAAGATGAAGGATTCCAGGAGTTCTGCTACATCACCTTTCCATTAACTCTCAGAGGCTGAGTGCTATGTCAGTAACACACGTCACCTTTAGCCAGCATAGATACGAGCATCACAATGACTGCCAGTGTTGTAGGAGCACAAGTATGTGACTTTACATGCCTGCCTCAGAGAAACAGCTCCACAGAGATTCCCTTCTGGAGCTCTGTGCATGAGTCTGCACTACCAAAGGGAGAAAAAAAGAACTCGTGCCTCGATTTAAAGCTTAAAGGAATCAATATTTGAACAAAAATGTATCTCAACTGTCCATTTTCCTGTTCCACGTAATAACCATCATATTTTTAGTTTTCAAAAAGCAAAGCTTGTCTCGCTTGGACACTTTCAAAAACACAGTCTTTCTGCATCCGAGAACGTGTTTCTGTCAGCCTCCTCCAAGATGCATTCACTCCTCACTGACAATTAGCACTGCAAGCAGACAGCTCAGCCCGTGCACGCCATGTATATATATGAATGTTCATGCACATAACATTCCCATCTACTATAGCCTCTTAAAATGGAATGGGACGTCTGAGTTAGTGATTAGAAAATGTAAAGGTCAGGCGTGGCTGTGCAGATGTAGGACAAGGAGCACGCAGATCTTCTTGCATGACTCTGCAAAATGACTCAGTAAGTTTGGTGCAAAAATATCAACACATGCATGAGATGAAAACTATGTTAAAGTTGGTACACTTAACCATTCATCGCAGCTCATTTTATTATCACGCCAGTTTAACTGAATAGACATGAAATGTTCTATCATTGATCACTGCAGACGTTTTTTCCCCCCCACTCTTTCATCCTTATGTTATTTACATCCAAGAGTACTGGAAGTGATTCTGTGGTGCAGTGATTAAGATCCATGGTTTGAGGCAGGGCAGAGACACAAAACCCAGCCTCAGGGGTCACAAGCTAGTGTGCTCCCAGTGCCGGGCCCAAGTCTGGATAAATGGGAGGGTTTTTGCCAGGAAGGGCATCTGGTGTAAAATCTACACCAAAATAACATCTGCTACAGTAAATCCCTTGGGAAATAAGGTCCTTAAACACCGAGGTACTGATTGAGCCATGACAACACTTTAGTACTATAGTTGGATGACTGCACTAAGCAGAGATTGCCACTCTGCTTAGTGCACAGCAGCCTGGGCACTTCTTACATCAGAGTGTGCTGATGTCTCCACTGGTCGACTCCTGGTATTATTTTCTTTATTGTTAAGCAACCCAATTGGTGACTTAAGTTTTCTTTGACCCCTGTAATAACTATTAAACTTTGCTCCTACTGTAATATCTTTGTCTCCCTCCTTCATCGCCCTGTTGCCATAGTGTTGGATATCTAAGAGAGAAATCTAAAACTGGCAAAGACGGCGGGCCACGGGGGTGTTGATTTCAGGGAATATATTGCAACCTGACTCAAGAGACACAAAGTTCTCGGTCAGTGAAAAAGAAAAAAAGAAAGAAAGACGTTCAGTGTTTTCCAAATAATCAGAATAGTTCTGTCTACACTGGAAACATGTTTACAAGGGTGACGTTTGACACCCACACAGAGGGTGGTGCTGTTCAGCTGCCACACCTGTTAACAACCTGACCACTAATTGCCACGTGAGCAGCAGCTGAAAGTGGTCTTTGTTAATGAAGAACTGGAGTGCCGGTATAGAAAAGTAGCACAGAGGGATGTATTGTACAGGACAGAGGTTGCACTCAGGTCCTAGATCTAATCTGCTTGCCTTTAAGCCATACTGTCTGAGGAGTACAGGTTACTGCTTCTCAGCTAACAGTCATGGCTCTTGGACTCATTTTCTGGTATGTTTTGTTGATGTTAGCACAATTTATTCCAGTTACCTCTAAATGAGACTTTAATCTGATGGCATCGTCTGGCTATCTTACAGGGTTTCTGTATTTCTTTACCATTTGATAGTAATGGTGGTTCACCAACTATAAAAGGCAGTTGCTTTTCTCAATTTTGACATTAAGCCTAAACTCTGCAATTTCTATATAAACTTTCTCTCACTTTACAGGCTATGGGCATAGATATGGATATATGTATCCAAATAAAGCAGAGCCACGTGACCTAGTGGATGATGGAGATGATGACATTTTGACCTCGGATCAGGGTAACCAGCAGGCTGCAGACAACCAGCAAGCTGGATTTGTGTACAAAAGCTATAACAAACGTTCGACTAAACAGCAGCAGACTCAACAAAAACAAGCGAACCCACAAATCGCACCAAAGATAGAGGGACTTGTTAATGGTGAGACAAGACAATGGGGGCTAGTAAACCTTAATGAGCCACTCCTATTCCCTTGAAAGTCCAGCTCTGAGGTAGCTAACCCAGCAAAGCCCAAATTAGCTGCTGTAATGCCTCGCTCTGCGTCATTTGTTTATGCAAGCACTATGCCCCTCTCGACAAGCACTGGTCAAACTGCATACTATGAGCCTGCTTCATCCTCAACCTTTCAGGCTGTGGCACCTCGCAGCTATGAGTCCTGGCAGCCTGAACCAGTGAGCAATGGTAATGGGGTGGCTGATTCAGGTTTTGATTACCCAGGCCAGGACGTCGGCACAGTCTCCAGTGGATATAGCTATCGTTCAAGAAAGAAACCCAGTCTTGTGTTTGAGGAAGTATTTCGGTATCCCTCTGAAAACTCCCAGCCTCAAAGTACTGGTCCTGGCACTAATGATTATGGCCGATTACATGAGCAGGGGGTCTGCAACTGGGCAAACCTTCACATCAGTGAAGCCATCCTCTCCGAGTAACGTACGAGCCCAGCCTTTCTCTCAGTCTTGGAGGGGGGTTCTTGCTTTTTCGAAGTTCTTTGGAGGCAGGAAGCTTAAATTTAATAAGATGCTCCCCCGGCCACAAAATGCAGTGTTCAGCCCCCTGTGGGTCCAGGTTCCCTCAAGGGTCAAGGTTTACCAGAGTGTCATGGCTCCGTCAAGAGGTTATCAACCGATCTTTCATAACCCACATCCTTCAAGATATATTGTCCGGTCCAGAAGCAGCTACCAGAGAGGAAGGTATGTCCAAAGCAAAACCAGATACACTCCGGATTATCCTCCCAATGGCATGGAAGGTGTCGAACGGCCTGCACAGAGCTAATCAGCCGAACTGTTTGGCATGGGAGTACACTCAAAGATATGCTCATGCTTATTTCAAACAAAACTTGGAAAATGCTGACCATTGAAATGGTTGTCCAGGATATTAAAACTAAATGTTTAATGTTTGAAATACTCTAACAGTTCAAAGTTTCTGATCTGCAAATACTAACTTCTGCTTTCTTGCTTGCAGATGTGCTCTTTGACAAAAATAAACCTTTTTATGTTTAAAGTGTTTACTTTCCAGGCTGTTTTTATATTAAAATATATATATATATATATATTTCTCTTCATACTACTATACCTCAAACGATCACTATTGCGCAACTGCTAATGCTGAAAGTGGCTGTATTGCGCTTAACTTGTCTCTTCAGGCAAATTGTGACTGTCAGTTAAGGGGTGTGTGCCTATATACTGAGTCTATGGCTCCACCAAAAAATGCATCAGTGCAGACATGCAGGTGGTTTACCTTGGCATTGAAATCCTTGTTTCCCAAAGCCCCTGCAACAAAAAGACGGGGAAAGCTAAGCAAGTGACATTCATTCAATTCGATGAAAGCTTGACTACAAAATGCCACAGGTACATTTAAACTTGAACACTGCAAATGGCAGTGACCGAGGATATTACGCTGTGTGTGTGCATGAGTGACACTTACCAAATGAAGTCTGTACAGTGACTGCAGAACGTCGGCTGCTTGAAAAATCTCGCAGTAAACTTGTGATTTTTCACTTCATGCACGTTTTTCTGCCGCAAAGCACCTTTGCGGGCGAATCTGTTCCCAACCCCAGCTGAATCATTATAATGTAAAAGATGGTCAGCCATGAAGGGGGAGGAGGAAAAACCCCAAATTAAAAACAAAAACTACACAATCAAGTTTGTGTTGTCCCGACCGATTTCTTTTGAGTGATTATCCCTGTCTCTTCACAGCTCTGGACAAGTGCTGGAGCTTTGCCTGCTGTAGACGGACCGCACGCCTTCCCTCTGCCTGGACCACAGCTGAGCGCTTCTTTTTCATTCGGAGTGACGTCGGAGAAGCCCGCCTTCACGTACCGTGGGAATATTTCACTCCAAGTTCAGCGCACGATTAATCAGAGGCGATTCTTGCATAATATATGCAAAGAAATTAAAGAAGCAAAAGGTGTATTTTTTATGTGTTGGAAGACAATTTTATTTTCTAGCAAAGTAAAAACATATGCTCACTAATGGTACATCAGAATGGGTCAACTATATTTAATTATCCCTAAAAGAATGCGCAAAGTGCACTCTCTATGGATTCGATTTTCTGTAAGCACCCAACTATTTCCTTATTTGCTGTACTTGTTAAAAACGACTCTATACCATCAGCTGGGATTCTGAAAAGTTTCACCAGTGCTAAATAAAAACAAAAGAAAAGAAAAAAAGCTAGGAAATGGCTTTACTATTCTGCTCCTTTTTACACTGGAGTAAGAAAAACATACGAGGATCACTTGAAGGAAACGTCCATCACTTACTGAATGCAAATAAAACTGCGGGCGTTTAGCGCCATCGTGTGGACTTGAGCTAGATCTGATACATCCGTGGCTACAGTGCAGAAAGATTTGACTGCATTTGATACCACTCGGCCTGATATATATATATAAAAAAAAAAAAAAAACACCCAGCACGCCCCTGCGGGCGGTTTATCCTTCAAGCTCGGGTCCTCTACCAGAGGCCTGGGAGCTTGAGGGTCCTGCGCAGTATCTTAGCTGTTCCCAGGACTGCGCTCTTCTGGACAGAGATCTCCGATGTTGTTCCCGGGATCTGCTGGAGCCACTCGCCTATCTTGGGAGTCACCGCACCTAGTGCTCCGATTACCACGGGGACCACTGTTACCTTCACCCTCCACATCCTCTCGAGCTCTTCTCTGAGCCCTTGGTATTTCTCCAGCTTCTCGTGTTCCTTCTTCCTGATATTGCTGTCATTCGGAACCGCTACATCGATCACTACGGCCGTCTTCTTCTGTTTGTCTACCACCACTATGTCCGGTTGGTTAGCCACCACCATTTTGTCCGTCTGTATCTGGAAGTCCCACAGGATCTTAGCTCGGTCATTCTCCACCACCCTTGGGGGCATCTCCCATTTTGACCTCGGGACTTCCAGGTTATACTCCGCACAGATGTTCCTGTACACTATGCCGGCCACTTGGTTATGGCGTTCCATGTATGCCTTGCCTGCTAGCATCTATATATATATATATATATATATATATATATATATATATATATATATATATATATATATATTCATTCATTCATGCCACAGGCAAAAATCTCCTTTAAGAATAGACTTTATAGACGTATCTTAAAACAAGCTGGAAAATAAAGGTGTGAGCAAACCAGAGACCACGAGCTGCATATAAATGATTGAATAAACTTATTAAGCTGTAAAATGCCAGGGACAAATATGTACACATACTTATGTACGTTTACGGACGCAAAGGAGACGTGTTTCTATGGCAACATGGAGACGCTGCATGTCTGCGGAAAACGGATGTTGCGTAGCTGGAGGACGCTAAAGTTTTGAACCGTTTTGAGCGGCGGAATCAGTGCTCAGGGGACGCCGCTTTTTGGTTAAGTTTTTACATGTTCACTAACAGTGTGCCCTGTTTTAGCGCGTTCTCGTTCTGCTCGTGAAAGCCAAACGAAACCGTAAGAGAGGAAAGGACGAGCGTTACGTTTGCTCGCTTTAGCTCGGCTAACGGTATTTGCAACATGTTTGCTAATGCACTGCTCGAGTCCCAGTCAAGTAGCTAATAATTAGAGTTTCGGTTTTTTAAATATGCTGGTTATTTTAGTTAATGTTAGCATGCTGCCATGTGTCGTAAGGTTTCCGCTTTGGATCACTGTTTAACTAATGTTAATATATGTAGTGTTTGTCAACAAAGCAGCACAGCGTACTCGTTGTTAGTGTCTTTTTTCACTTGCATACTTCTTATAGATCACCATGAGCAAATATGAGCTGTCATCGGAGAGACTGGACACTGAGTTTGACCATTTTCTGCTGGACATGAAGCCATATGTCCTCAAACACCCAAGCAAGACAGGTGAGCCGTTATTGCCTATGCATTACGCTTCAAACCGGGTTTAAATGGTAAATGGATTGGTACTTGAATAGTCATTCTTTTGAATTTAATTCTGCTCAAAGTGCTTACAACTACAAGTCTCAGTCACCCAATAACACACACGGTCATACAGGGCTTTTATCTATGTCTAAATGCTTTAAAGCATCCATACGAGTGTGAATGTGTGTGAATGCTTTAAGCATTTAGACATAGGTAAAAGCTAGGGTTGAGTTTTTCTTCCAAGGAGTCTTCGACCTGTGGAATGACAGAGTTACCATCAGCTCGCCAGACAATCTGCTTATAATATCTGAGCCACAGTCACCCCAAGTACAAACAGCCCTAGACTAACAACCCGTAACCCGCTTTTGTTGTTGTGAATTTGCACCGAATGACAGCTGTGAATGGCTATAGCCTCCACACTACCCTCTATCTGATATGTTAGTCATGTCATTCAGTTTTCAATTCCATTTTATTTATGCATCACTAATTAATATCAGCAGTCACCTCAAGGTGCTTACATGGTAATATAAAAGACTTACAATATAAAAAAGAAACCCCAACAATCAGCCGTCCCCTGTGAGCAAGCACTTGGTAGTGGGAAGGAAAACCTCCCTTTTAAAAGAACGATGCCTCCAGCTACAACTAGTTGGGGGTTGAAGGGAAAGACGAGAGACAGGACAAAAGGCAAGCAATGAGAGAGAGCCAAAGTTGAATAATTACTAATGATTAAATATAATAGTGATGTATAAACGCTATTGCAAAAAAAAAAAGTTATTACATCATGGTTAGTGATCCTTTCTCTCTTTGTCTTCTCAGAGCGTCAGCGCTGTGCCCAATGGATAAAGAAGCTGTGCGACCCAGCCACATGTGGTTCAGGTCTGATTGGTCGCAAGAACCGCAACATGTATGCCCGTTTGCTCCTTCAGATGCTCAAAAGAGGGGTCCTGGATGGGCCTTTCACCAGCAAACCAGAGCCAGGAAGCCTTAAAACACTTCCTACATACATGGTAAGAGTTACTGCTTCAACAAGTCGTATATTTTCCTGTGCTGACAACTGGTTTTAACCACTTCAGAAAGTTTGAAAACTGTCACCCATTCATTTCAACGAGTGAGTGTGTCCAAACCTTTGACTGGTACTTTATATGCACTATTGCAGTGGATTGTTTAAACAGAGAGTTTATAACTAGCCAACCGAACCTTCATCTTCTGAACCTTGTACTTAATTTTAATTTCTAGTCCATCTACTTTGATGAGCCACTGAGCAGCCTGAGTGTGGAGCACGGTGTTAGAAGCCTGCCCGACTGGGTGACGGGGGAGCTGAGTGGCTGTTCTGATGACAGTTTAACAATGGATCTGTTTAAGGACAAACCCAGTTCTACACCTGTTAAAGATCATCACAGGTATTGTCAATGAAGATGACCTACAAGGTCTAATTGTGTTGGAGTATATGTATAACAGGGGTAGGCAACCTTTTTGGTGACGAGTGCCATCTAAAATTTCCTCAGAAGTCAATGTGCCATATTAGCAATTAGCAATAAATTTAATAACGCTCTATATTAACAGTTACTGCGCTGAGCGGAGAGCTCCTGAAGCATTTGAAGTGTCGGAATGTGGAAATTTCAACATCGCTTGAAAAAAACTGCCAGCTATCAACGTCCCTCTCACCACTAGGCTAAGTGATTTTTAGCCAATTACAAGTTGAATCTGGTAGTTGGGGTTGTTAGCTAAGATACCATCATTAAGACGCGGCACAACTAATGTGTCTATGCGAGCTAATTTGCGATGTGCACCGCTGGCCCGGCCATTTATTTTTTAATGCACCCTCTCAGATTAATTCACTGCATGTCGTGCCCAGGGCTGGACTGGGACAAAAACATCAGCCCGGGCATTTTGACTAAAGACCGGCCCACCAGGTATTATAGGAAAAGCCATAAAGCCTTTGAATAAAAACAAATGCTGTTGTGACAGTGATTTACACTGTCTTGTTGACATATGTATAATTTCTATACGTTGTACATCAGATAACAAACTTTGGTTGTAAGTTCAGATAATTATTTAATAAAAGCTAGACATTTTAAATGAGAATAAGAAAGAAAAGTATTTCTTTGTGCCCCCCTTTCCCTGTTAATGCGCTACGTGGCCCCCCTGGCAAAACTTTGCTAGACCCGCCCCTGCACAGTTACCAGCTGTCAGCTACATAAAAAAGGATCCTGGTGTTATTTGTCTCTCAGAAACGGTTCATAACTTCCCTTCAACTCATTCATGCCACCTAAAAGGTAAACCTGTTTCTCCATCACCTGTTCAGCCCTGATGATTCAGTAAGGACATCTCCTGGTTTTATCTTCATGTTTCCCTCTGACCACATATCCAAACCGATATCATGACCAGCAGCTTTTACAGCTGTGTTTGCAGCAAACATCAGCCGATACTAGAAATTAGTATTAAATACATTCTAACAACAGCTGATCAAGCTTAAACGTGCTGTTGTTGTTTAGTGCGGCATCTGCTGGTTTCCTCTTTCTGGCGCAAAGTGGGCGATAAACAAAGGAGAAACGGGACTTGCGTCAGAAATACCGATCAGCTGATCATTGATCAGTTTCAAGATTGAATGAGAGAAGAAGAGGCAGCTGACACCGTAAAAAAGCAGAATAAATCCAGCTTTGTGTCTTTTCCATTCTAGCTGAAGTACGGGACAAACTGTGTTCCTTTTCAGCTCAATACAAAACGCGTGATATTTTCTCTGAATACGGGACGATTCCATTTTTACAGCACGGTTGGCAACTCTACTAACTAACCTTATGTACGCCTTACGAGTTATTGTAACTGATTGTAAAAACTCAGCACAACGAAAATAAACTCCACCTAAACTTGGTTTATATCTGACCCAGATAGACTGCAGGTCATAACTTCTTACCTGAAGTTCAGTTCACCTGACACTCGGACCGGTGGCCGCCTCGGGTCTCTCCTCCTCCTCCTGCCTCACCTTTCCCTCATCCACCTGGCCTCTTGTGGCAGCTCCGCCATAGCCACCACCAAACAACTGAGTTATTTTTACACATCTGCCAGCATCTGGCCAATCCACCATCTTTTATTGTTTATACCGTTACAAAAAAAAAAAAAAATCATCGGTGGCCAGTCCAGCTATGGTCGTGCCATCAGTTAACCCTTCGCGTGCCAACTGTGGCGCGCGTGCCCAGGGTTGCTGACCCCTGATGTATAATGTATAATTGGAGTATATGTATGTTTTAAGGATTCCTTAAAACATTTTTTAAAGTTATTTTTTATGCATTTTCATGGTTTACTTTCTTTCAGTTGGGACACCTTCACTTTTTTTGTTTGTTTTTTTGTTTTAAGCTTTTTGGTGGCATGGCTGTGGGGCTTTCTGGGCCCAGGAAGGCATCTGTCTCCCTGCATGGAAATCTTGTAGTGAGGAGAGCCGCAGCAAGACTGACATCACAGAACAGAACAGGCATCAATGGGAACAGATACAACACTGCCTGAGAATGAAAGGTGGAGCAGGGATGGTAGTAGGTTGCAAAATGGCTTGCACAGCAATTGTGGGTGTTGCCTGGCTTAAGTACCTTAACATTTTCCCCTTAAACGCCTGCTAGGGGTAACTGTTGTTTCTCTTTTCTGAACTGAGCGGTTTCTGTCATATTTCAGGCTTGCTTCCAAAATAAAAGGCCTGTGTGTGCATCAGGAGTTAGTGATTATGATCTCTGCCTATATTATCATGCATGGGCATCCCATTATAGTTCTTATTGGGTATTGGGTTTTTTTTTTAAAGACTGATGTTGATCAGTTTTATATGGTCTATTTCTTAAGTGGGTTCTTGGTTCTAGTCTAGTCTTGGCTTCGGTTGTGGTAAATTGTGACCTCCCCTACATCAGCTAGGCTTATTTATTCCTTTTTTTTGTTCAGTGTATAATTTGCAGTACGACACAATGAAGAGCTGTCAGTCTGCTTTGTAGGTTTCTCTAAATACAATACAGATTTTTAAAACCCCTCAGTTTTGATCTGCTTCCTGTCTGGAGTGATACATGATCAGGCTAGTATGAATGGAAATTAATTCAGTGATCTGACTGACCAGCATATAGAAAGTGCATACAAACAGATAGGGCTAGCGTTTGAAGCTGAACGTATTTTCTGATGTATTTCACAGGTTTATCAGTGAATAATTTGCAGCTTCACTGCAGTGTCTCCTAACACAGATAACAGCGTCTAAGTGGTTAAGGATTTTTTTTTCTCTATAGCAAGAAGCTGCTATGTAAATTACCAAGTGTATATTGAGACAATATAAATATTGTCTCACTGAAAGAAAGTTGCTGTGAGACAGATCTTAAGTGTTTTTGACAGTGCTTTTGATGCATTAAAGAACTGTTTGCATTAAGCTGGCAAGCTGCTTCCTCATTTGATAAATGAGCAGAATCTGATTCAGTGGGAAACAAACAAAAAGACAAACTCATTTGCATATAAAATATAATATCTTTTATCTCTTGAAAAGTTCAGTTGCTTATTAAAAAGGCAGCGAGACATCCTGGCAATCATGTCCTTTGTTTTCTATGAAATGAGAGTTCAAACAATAATTGGTATGTATAGTAGGATGATGGCATGTTACTGCATGATTGGTAAGCTCTTCCTCCTGTTTCTCCTTTTGAATTTAATTCTCTATAAAAAAGAAAGTGGGAAAACAAAAACCCAAACATTTTTTTTGTCAGATATATAAGGTGCTAATGGGTATTTATTGAAGCATTCTGTTTTAAAGTTCTTCTACCAGACTTAAAATACTGAACTTTGCTGTGAAACTGGATACACGCAGCTTTTGTGAATGATTGCCCATCGTATTTGCTCAGCAGCGCTGTCTGAAAAAGCCAAAGACATTGCCAAGTTGTTGCATCAGTCCGCGTGAGCTGTCCGTTCTGACTTTTCAAAGAGAAATACTTCAAAACAGCATGAGAGGATGAACCTCTCGTATTCTCTATCCATCTTTCTGTTCCTCCCCTCTTTACACTTTACCAATTGTTGAACTTGAGGTGTAACCCCCACAGAGCAGATAAAGAGAAGAATAAAGCTTGGTAGCTCATTAGTATGTTCTCCGTTTTCTTTAATTGTTTGGCTTTCATTTCTTTTTGAACATCAGTCAAATGCCTAAAAAAAATATTGACTTTTAAAATTGGCCTGTGTTTTAAAGACGCTTGTGCTGCTCAGGTATACATCTATGTGTATAACACGCCTCGCTAAAACATTAAGCATCCTAGCATGCTTTTAGATATTTCATCTGACTCAAGGCAGTTCAGAAGCTCAACAAAGTGACGTTAGTAATGGCTCATTGATTTTTCACTGCAATTAACAAGGAAAGGCAAATCACCGCCCAGTGGCTTCATAAACTCATTAGCATAATAAAAAGAGAGCACTGTAAGTGCATTAAAGAGAGCTTAATATACACCAGGGCACTGTGTAAGAAGAAGCACAGGCCCGCCGCTGCCATATTTAATTCAAAGTTTTTCTGTCGGCTGTGGAGTCATTATGATTAGGCAGCGTGGTAGTTAGCTCTGTCACCTCACAGCGAGACGGGTGTGAACGTTTTGAACAAAGAGGCCTGGTGGGGCCTTGCTGTGTGGCACAAGCATGTTCTCCTTTTGTCTTTGTGGGTTTCTTCCCACAGTTACAAAAGATCTTGATTTGGTTAACTACCAACTCTCTGCATCAGCCCTGGTGTCTTTTCCAAACTGTCTCTGCTCCTGGGCTTTATTTTATATGACTTGCTCATATTGTTTAAATGAGTCTTATCCATGTATGGCCATAGGCCTGTATCTGTTTCCTTAGTAGGTGCTCGAACTTGAATTACAGATGATGTAAAAGAAAACGTGTGGCTACCTTCAGTTAGTTACAGCTTTAGAGGGTGTGGATAGAGGGGATTTTTGTGGCAAGCAGACTGCTGAGTACCATGGTGTCTGATTAGGATAAGACCATGAAAGACCTTCAGATCACAGACTAATGTCCTGATGGAGAAAATTAGCCAGACCAAGAGTCCTTTTATGTGTCTCTCTCATTTAGATAAGATTAAATAGAAGGAACTCATCTGAGTCCCTCCCTGTGATGTGGCAGCATTTGATCTGTTTCACGCACCATTAGTCAGGTGATAGGCAGGGCTACGTTTAGCTTCTGAAGCTGGCCGGTTCGGGTTTCAATGTCTAAATGTAAAATTGTGCTGGTTTTTTTCGGAGGTTTTGAGATCACACACAAGTGGATGTGGCATGTTGTGTATATGTGTGTGTTTAGCTGATAATATTTTGTAGCATTAGTCAGAAATATTGAATTCCAAGCATGCTTTCCTCTTAAGCTGTGGTATTTCTAATTCCTTATTTAGCCACCAGATAGAGCTACCGCTTCGTATATAGCAGCAGTCCAGGTACAGCAATGCTGTGGGACATAAAAGCAGCCAATCTGCATTGGTCAGCAGATCATATAAAACATAATCTGTGTTTCATATAATGTCTTATGTTTAAAGATGTTTCATTGCTAAATTGAAAGGATGGATAATAAATCCTCTGCATTTTCTGAAGTCAGTTGTTGATGTTGATTGAAAAGCCTCACATCTCGTGCTCACAGGCCCCCACTCTCCTTTTGTCGTCCCCCCCCCTCTCCCCCCTCCAGGTGGTGTAGGGTTATGGTGGAGAATAGGTGGGGGCAGAGGGATGTTAGTGTCCCAAGGTCAGACTGCTTTAGTGAGGGTGCCCGAAGCCTGAGACCCGGACCCACTGGCTCTGCACCTGGAGGTCAGACTGGTGTATGGATGTCAGGTTTCTTTAATCAGCCAAGCTGCAGCTTCTGAAGGTCTACATGGTTTTCTCATTTTCTTGTGTGTGCGCGTGTGTGTGTGTAGCTCTGGCCTGACTTGCCACTGCTTTGATCTCTGGGCCTCAGACTCCAGACACATCTGATTCAATTATCCTCATCCACCTGTTGACTTAGAGGCCCAAAATTGCAAAGCTTGGCCCCCTTATCCATGTTCTGTGTGTGTGTGTGTGTGTGTGTGTGTGTGTGTGTGTGTGTGTGTGTGTGGACACATGCTTAGAGATGGAAACTCTTTCTTTTGAAGTGTCTTCACATAATTATTCACAGACTAATGAAACAATATTGGAATTTATTGTGAGTGATGTAAAGCATTCATTTCAGTTCATTCTTGACATCCACTGACTAGTTTCTCAGAAGTGATATTAGACTGCGCCATGTTTTTGTGAAATCAACTCTGCATCTACAGAAGCTGTAACATATGAAATAGACTCGAGCGCTACCGGACTTCTTCCAGCTATTAAACACTCCAAAATGAACTATTTTGTAAATGCTACATATAAAGAAATGGGACAATCATTTCTACATCTAATCAGTATGTTGTAACATCACCAGTGTCAATTACAAGTGTGTTATTAGATCAGAATCCTATTTACGCCACTCTCTTTGGTACAACAACTTAATAACATGATAAATACATTGCAGTGAAGAAGTATTGAGCAGACAAGGAGGAAGATTTCCTCGTCATTTATTAAAGTGGTCTTGGTCTATAGTTCTCCAGGTCTTTTGAAGATTTTTTCAAAGGATTTTTTTAGGACATTGATTGTCCAGTCAAATGTATCTGACCATTTGCAAAGGAATGTTCTTGTTTGTTATGCCACTTAACACTAACCTATAAATCATTCAAGCATAAAAAGGCAACAAACTAATGGTATGCATGAGTGTTGTCTAAACATGAATGGACTAATTTTAAATTGTATTTTTAGCCTCTTTGTTGCTAATAGCCTTTTGTTCCAGTATCTTTAGTTGAATCTAGAGCTGGGCGATATGAGATTTTTTCATATCACGATATGTTTTTTTCATTTCAGGCGATAACGATATCTATCACGATATAAGCCAAATAACTATATTTGTAAGATTTAAATGTGCCGTTGCTCACAAGTAAAATGTGAAATAATCAGCAGCTTGTTTTTATTTAAATATTTATTTCCCATAATAAGTTCAACAGGGTAGATGTACTTAAGGAACATGAGACTTTTTCAGATAAATAAAGGCAAATATTGCAAACTACACAAAAGGCAGCCGCTAAAGCGTTTAAGTTTCAAAATAGAACAAACGAAACAGACTAAATTGTCAATTCCACTTAGAAACAAAATATTAATTCTAAAAATAAATCTTAGTTTGTTTTACAGAAGAACAGACAAAACTGACTAACTTTTGTCAATATCAAATAAACTGAGAACTAAAAGGAAATTCTCAATCTCTCCTTGTTGTATAGCTTAGCTTTTCAAACAGTTTTAACAGTTACTTTAGTCTGACAAAAGCCGAATGACGAATTAGCGCTTCCAATCAGAGACTGAGGCTACGTCCACACGTACACGGGTATTTTTGAAAACGGAGATTTTCCTTTTTCGTTTTAAAAAATAATCCCGTCCACACATAAAGGCAGAAATGAAGGAAAACGCTGCTATGAACATGCCAAAGCAGCAGGTGGCGCTAGATTCCTAACCGTGCAGAAATATTGGCCAATCAGAAGTCTAGAAGCCTCGGTGGGAAAAAGTAAACAAAGCTGGGGCATAGGATAGCTCAGTAGGTAAAGTGGTCGCCCCATGATCGGAAGGTCGGCGGTTCGAATCCACTTAACGGCTACCCTGAGGTACCCCTGAGCAAGGTACCGTCCCTACACACTGCTCCCCGGGCGCCTGCTTAGTGGGCTGCCCACTGCTTCACTGAGTGAATGGGTCAAATGCAGAGAAAAACAAGTAATTTCCCCATGGGGATCAATAAAGTATCCATTATTAAAAAAAAAAAAAAAAAGAAGCAGAACCGAGTCGTATGTGTGGAGGGACAGTAACTGTGTGTATGTGTAAGCATTTAAACACTGCAGAGAGTAGAATTAACAGTAACAGTATTGTAGAAATTCATTTCACCGAAACAATAACGTGGCGCACAGTGTGACGCATGCACCAGTTTATTGTATTTCCAGACTTGCTTTCGGCACAATTTACAGTGCACGCTACTCTGTTTTTTGTCAGACTTGAAATAGCCGAAATACCTTCACACTACGGAACTTCTATGGCTCTTCCGTTCGACAATCTCTCCGGCATTGGAACCATCATCTGTTTTCTCTTCGGTCACGCTCGGTTGATTTTTCTAGTCGGCACACTCATTTCCTCCATTACGCGCTGGCTGCTTCCCAAACAAACACACGTGCGGCTTGGCACTTGTGCTGTAACAAGTCACGCCACGTGACGCTGCGGCTGTGATTGGTTCGGCTCTGCGCTACTTAATTTGGATTGGCTGACCTTTTTTTTTTTTTTTTTTTTTTAAGCGGACAAGAGCGGCAAGGTCTATCGCGATAGCTTAATTTCTCTATCGAGTAAAAGTTATATCGCGATACATATCGTTATCGTTCTATCGCCCAGCTCTAGTTGAATCTACAAAAATGCCATTGATAGACGAGTTCAGTAGGCATGAAATAGTATTTTTACACCAACAAGGTAATTCCCAAAGAAATATTAGCCAAAAATGTCGCATAAATCAGCGAACTATATCTAGATACTACACAAAGAGTTGATTGACAAGTCCATTATAATAAATGATAGGCAAAGCCACCAAAGATAAATTATAGGATAAGTTCTAATTGTCTAAACTTGTTGCAAAAGTTATGTAAGCGATTCTGTTAGTGATACAGTTGCACTAATTATCAGTTCAATGAGTTTAGGTTCATTTAATGATCTGTTATTGAGACCAAGGTCTCTTTTATGGGATGCATCATAATAAGATGATCACACATTTACCCAGATGACCTTAATTACTCACATTATGACAGGATATGGTAATGTTTTCACAACTTGGCTCGTGACTATAAGGACTCACCGAATGACTGTCAAGACATGCTCCAAGGTGGCAACCCCACTAGGGGTTAGACACCCAAGTTTATCTTTCAGAACTTAAGAAGCCTTTTTGGTTTTGTGAACCTAAAAAGCAGTCCATTTCCCTTCATGTGTCTTAGAGAGATTAGAGATAAAAACTTTATTAATCCCTCAGGTGGGTTCCTCTGGGAAATTCGGTTTCCAAATAGCACAGCACCGACAGAAGTTACAGACTGTGAGCAGAATACAATATATACACATATATAAATACAGAGACATATATAAATAAAGAGTATACAAAATGGATAAATAACATAAATAGGAATAAGAATACAAGGGAATTGCACATTTCAATTATTGAAGTCTATTGCACCGTTGAATATTAGCAAAAAGTATTGCACAGTGAAAAGGCACTACAGCTTAGTTGTCCCCCCTCCTTTGTCCCCCTGTTTCCCTTCCCTCTCCCCTCCAGAGAGGAGTTAAACAGTTTGATGGCGTGTGGGACAAAGGAGTTTGTTGGTTCTTGTCTTTGGGAGAAGCAACCTGTCACTGAACAGACTCCTCTGGTTGTTTATGGCCATGTGCAGAGGATGCCCAGCATTGTCCATAATGTCCAGCAATTTTTTTTAGTGTCCTTTTCTCTGCCACTGTCACCAGAGTGTCCAGCTTCATGCCGACCACAGAGCCAGCCTTCCTGATCAGTTTTTCCAGCCTGGATGAGTCCTTCTTTGCTGTGCTGCTCCCCCAGCACACCACAGCATAGAAAAGTACTCCAGCAACCACCGACTGATAAAACATCCTCAGGAGCTTCCTGCAGATGTTAAAAGACCTCAGCCTCCTGAGGAAGTACAGTCGGCTTTGGGCTTTTTTATACAGGTGCTCTGTGTTGCATGACCAGTCCAGTTTGTTGTCCACCCACAGCCCGAGGTACTTGTTGACTAGGGCTGTTCGATATAACGATATATATCGGATGACGTAAAAACGTCTATCGTTTCATTTTATGCTATCATTTATTTCGCAAAATAAACTGTTTACGGCAATATTTTTTCATCCTTTTGATGGTCACTGTAGTGGCTATATTAATTTCTTCTTTCTCTCTTTCTCTTATATTTAATATAACCACACTACTGACGGACAAGCGCCTGTTTTTATGCGTTGTCGTTAGCAACAACAATGGTAACACCATCGCGTGTCCGCTTGTTTATGTTCCCCATAAACCTTTCACAATAAAGCTCAAGATCCTGTTGAGACTTTTCAAAATAAACTGAATCACGTGAAAGAGCAGATTATTTACGGATGAGAAGCAAAAAAGAGCCGCCAGGTGCTAAAAAAATAGACCTTAGACTCAAACGTTAGAACAGGCTTTTCCCCGCAGCACGCTGTGTAATAAATACTCACAAAGAAAACGGCGGCCATTACAACTTATGTCTAAAAATCTATAGTTTCATGCATCGGTTAAAACACTGGACTCCAGGTACACGACGCCCAGCTGGAAACACTTCCTGCAAGTCGAGCTGCCCGAGATTCACATAATTTACAGAAAATGTTACATTTTTGTGATTTATATCGTTATCGGGACGATAGAATTCTTATATCGGGATATGAGATTTTGGTCATATCGCACAGCCCTATTGTTGACCACCTCCACCTCCTCTCCCTCTATCTGAACCGGCAGGTCCAGACTATAACAATACACAACCGAGAGCATTAGTTATTGGCAATACATGCCACTTTGATAGTGAACCAGGCATCTTTGTATTTTTTTAAATTTATTTCGATAGTTGAATACTAATTGTTTACTGACATGACATTTAAATGACATGAGAAATGAGGTTTAGAATACCAGGAATGCTAAAAAAAAAACAGCAGTGATAGGATGCCCAGAGGCTCCACATTGAGAGTGTGAAACAGTGCCCTCTACAATGAAATGGGATGTCTTTATAAGATGATAGCTGCTTTTCTTTTTTCTTTTATTCTTCACTGTTGTCCTACATCTCCCTGCTTTCTCTAACATCTTCATTTAATTAGCATCAGTGGGCTTTAAGTGCCTTGTGTGCGCCAGTGCTTAATGAGATTGTTAGCTCAGTTATGCAGATGTGTGTGCGTGCGTGTGGGAGAGAGGCAATAGTGAGAATGAGGAGTATGTATGTGTGTGCGTACTTGTTTGCATGTGTGTCAGTGGATATAAGCTTTTTTCCACATCAGGCTGCTTGTTTAAACCATGACGGATGCAATGTGAGGCATCAATTGAGATATGCGATTATAAAGCGATTGTACATGTCATAGACTGGTGCCCGTGGGCTGTGCGTGGAAACAGACTGATGTGTAGCAGAGACATTTATTGTTCAGATGGGATGAAGTGCAGGCCACAAACCATGCAGCCAGTGCCAGATGTTGATCTGTGCAAATGGCAAGGCAAGCTGCCTATGCAAGCACATTCATATGCAAAGAGCGATTTGAGCAGACTCCAGAGATATGCACACACATATTGTAGGTTAACCTTTTACATTTGTGTTTGTCTCTCAATTTTTTCTTCCAGGAGAAGGCCATATGAGGATAGGGCAGCATCACGACCCGTGTCTTCCAGTCCACTGAGACAATCACCCAGACAAGCTACAAGAATGGTTAGTTCATCGCTATTCTTCAGAATTTCTAATCGCACCTCTGGACTTCCCCGGCATGTTTGTGTTACGATTCAGCAATTAGATTTATAGGTCCCTGCGAGGTAGCGTTGATGAGACATGAAATATTAACAGCAACCAGGCTGCTGTTGCCAACACAAACAGCAGACCCAACGTTTTGCTTTCTTCTTTAATGTTGACCAATTTGGGAATTCCTAAACTCATTTCCCCATGAAGTCGGAGGAAAATCCCTGTGCCCGCAAGTTTCTGTTTCGCAAAAATGACGATAATGTCTTCACAGCTGACACACATAATGTGTGCAGCTTAAAACAGCTTTACAACTTCTTCTTTATGATTGTAATATTGTTTTTTTAAAAAGGTGTTCCTTCACCTCTTTATCAGGTTGCAGTTTGTGGTGCTGTCCGCTGTTATTGCATTTGTTATGATCCATGATTGTGAACCATTATTTACATGTTAGAATCCTCCCACTGGGGTATATCCGTGTGCTTTTTTTTTTCTCTCCTCCCTCCAAGGTGTGTGAAAACTAGGGGATGCAAAACACATTGCACTGAGAGACATTGTCAATATTGTGTCCTGTTTATTGATAGTCTTGAGCTACCCTTCATCTCCTTATAAAGTGGGAAATAGGTGCAGTGATTTATTGATGTAGAAAGAATACATGGAATTATATAAGGATATAAACCAAAACACTGCTTGTAAAGGAGGTTTAAAGCCAATACTTGATATGACCACCTTTATTCTTCAACACACCCTGAACTCTCTTAGGAAAGCTTTCTTATAATTTCCTTAAGTAGTGTTCAGGAATAGTTCTCCAGGTTTCTTGAAGGACATTCAAAGCTCCTATTTGGATGTTTGCTCTGTTTTCTGTCAAAATCATCCCACACGGTCTGAGCTCTGGTGGAGGCGAATCCATGACTGATAGTGACCTATATATGCTTTCACACACTGACAGTTGTTTGGAACCATTGTCGTACTGAGAAATTAAGCCAATGTCAGTCAGCCTCACAGCAAGAAGGTCCTGAGTTGGATTCCACCAACTGGCTGGGTCTTTTATGTATGGAGTTTGCATTTTCTGCCTATGTTTACGTGGTTTAGTGAGGTTAGGGTCATTCTAAATTGCCCATAGATGTGAATGTGGGTGGGATGGTTGTTTGTTTCTATTTGTTAGCCCTGTGACAGACAGGTGACCTATCCGGGGTGTACCCTGCCCAGGTAGCTGGGATAGGCTCCAGCCTCCCCGCGACCCTGAAAAGGATGAGCAGAAGACAACGGATGGATGGACTGCACACCATGCTGAGATATGCCACATTTTCAGCTAATAGTGTGGGAATCTGCGGGAATCATCTTGTTTGTGCAAAAATACTATTTTATACTTATGTTATCTTTCTATTTTTCATATATTCTAATAAAGAAATAGGAAAAAAATTGTGGTGTTTACATCAGACTGTCAATAAAGAGGCCAAAGTTACAGTTTAAAAATCGGTTCTTTTCATGTCTTCATGTGCAGACATAACACTGGTTCTTCTATTAAGTTAGCTACTTTTTTGGTTAATGATTCATAGGCCAGTTAAGTGGCTTAACAAATAAAAACACTGCTGTGAAAATGGTCAGGTATAACTGGAATGAAAATTAATGAAAAAGAAGCCAATGTCCAAAGAAGAACTTTGAAAGGCCTTTAAAAAGCCTGGAGAACTATTGCTCAAGACCACTAACAAAAATGACATGAAAGTCTGACCTCTAGGTATCAAAATATTAAAAAAATAAGTGGTGCCTCAAGATGTTTGCACAGTACTGTATTTAAAAGTAATGCTTTGAATTTATGGTGCAATTCTGAGAATGTAGCACGCTGTTTTGAACAGCCGGTGGCCTGCATACCCAGCATTCCTAGATATCGAAATGTTTGTTTGAGGGCGAGGCTCTGGAACCTTAATGCCTTTTTAATCAGAAAGGGCATTTAATCCCAAGCTATTCCATTCTGCGATTTCTTTGCATCGGTGCAGTTCTGCTGAGGTACACCCAAGGTCCACACTCCACGAGATCTTAATCAAATTCAACAACATATCTCCTTTCCCTATCACTCTCTCAACTTTATTAGATATTTCCCCCATTTCAACCTTGCTGCCCAACCTCGACTAGAGTAAACTGATCTTGTATCAACAAAAGCCCCTGCAAGCATTCAACTTATCCTGCATAAAATAAATCCGGCGCCCCGTCGTAAAACAAAAGGCTGGAGAAAAACAAGAATGACAGGCAGCCGAGCTGCACATATGCCCCTCTTGCGGAATTTACTGTGTGACGGAAATGATGTGGAACTGCCAAACATCTGGAGCGCTGTATGTGAGAGGGAGGAGAGCGAGGGAGCAAAGGGTGGAGAAATGGAGATAACAAGGGAGTAGAGGGTTGTTAGTTAAACACATGTGGGTGCACTGTGTATCTGTAAGCTTTTAAAGAGCCCTTTTGTTGTTGCCAAGAGAGAAATTACATTGTGTCAGCAGGCAGTGATAACCTCCATCACCGCCTGTTCCTCTGGCCAAACTGCCAATCAGAGCGCTGTCAGAAAACATATCAACCATCTTAACTTCCATTTTATTCCTGCTGTTGATACCCTTCTTTTTTATCCCACCCTTCTCCCCCCCCTCCTCAGGTGGATGGGGAGCCAAACCATATATCTCCCGATGACAGTGACCTGGAGGCTCGTCTCAACAGCTGGAACCTGGGGGTGAGTCCAGGGGCATGCCATGAGCTTCTTTGTTACATGCAGCTGTCAAACGTGCTGTTGCTCGCCACAGTGACAGCAGTGAGTCTGAGCACCTAAGTACATCCGCATCAGTAGTGCAGTGACGCAGAGTTAACAGCACCGTTCGAACAAAGGGTTGAGAGGCCTTTCACCTGTGTTCTCTTGAAAACACTTCCTTTAGGCAGTTTGGCGCTATTGTAGGATGTCAGGGTAGGACGGGGAGCGAGAGAAAGGTTGTGTAAACTGAGAAATTGAAGATGTGTGAATCATTCTTATCTTCTCTATCTGAGTGCATCAGGCCTGGGCTTGATATGCCCCCTGCCCTCATATGTTGCTATCTCCTCACCTGCATGACCCTTCGACTGTCTTTTTTTTCTTCTTCTTCTTCTGTTTTTTTGTTTTGTTTTCTTTAACATGCTTGTTACCTTTGACTTTCTCCTTTCTCCACTAATATTTTGGCAAAATCTCCCCTTTCTGTTTTCCGACTTTTTGCACGTTTCTCCAATCCATTGTCCTCTCCGTCTGTCTGTGACTACCTCCCCTTTATTCTCCCTCTCTCTTTCGGTACAGGGGTAATCTGAGGCATCCATCAGCCGACGTGAAGCCGCGCACCGCGCTGCTCTGCTTTCCTCTGTGTTGAAACGCTGATAAGAGGCATTGCTTGGCAACCCTCCCCCTAGCCTGCATCTTTCAAATCAACAGATGTTCCTTCACACACAAATACACACAGGCCTGCTCAAGTTTATAGAAGTTTTTATAGATGCGCTGCCTCAAAGTGCCCGACGCCTATGAAATTTCTGCACAGCTGAGCATCATTTTATCTGGAACATCTTTAGCATCTCTTTAGATGTTCTGAAGCAGTCCATATCGATTTGTTGTTCATTTCACCCTGATGTAATAAAGTGAGTGCAGTCAGCATTGGTAACGTGGTAACCGGACAGTGTATAACAAATTGCTTCAGACTTGGAAAGCTCGACACAAAACCTGAGTCAGCTGGACCTCCATCTGTTTTTAACTTTCATGTGGTTTGTGTGTTAGAGCAGCTAGTTTTATGTAAAATGGGAGTTTTGCTACCTTAGAGATGGGTGCAATATGCACAGGACTACCTGTAGGCAGAAGTTTTTTAAACTTGTGTCACATGTAATACAGTTGTTCAGTTGTTGCTCCTACCATTGGCTGTCTGTGGTTAAAAGGGCTGTGCCGACGACTTGCTCAACACCAGTCCAAAACTAGGAAGCTATCAATCATGGCCTCTCTTTTGGCTGGAGAGCCATCCCTTGCGATTTGGAGTGTTGTTCCTCTTGTGCGTCCATCCATCCATCCACGTCAGGATTCAATGACACAGGACGCCGTGCCAGCTGCGAGGCTGGACAAACATATGCTTAGAGGAGTGTGTGTGTGTGGGCAGGCATGCAGGGCAAGAGTATGTGCACAGGCATACATGTGCACGGAGTCTAAGTTTAGCATTGCACCATGCCAGCATTACACCACAGCATTTAGTCTGCATGTCTTCCTCGCCCTGTGGGCCGTGCTCAATCAAATGTGATGACTGGCTGTCTGTAGATATAAAAAGAAAATCCCATTCTTGTTTTCAGTCTGGGCACTAGTTTAGAAGACTATCGATTGATTCATCACTTGGCGAATGTGAATTTGTTTTCTGGCCTTCACCAGACTTAAGTAGCAATTCATCACACATCATTGCACCCACCACCGCAGCGCTGGCTATTTTTTTAATTTATTTTTTTTATAGCGCTGGTTATGTCGAGCGGTCTAACTCGGATGTTTCCTTTTGTTGAGGACTTGCAGTGAAATGTATGACCTGTTTTTACCTGCGTGTAGACTTAGCAGGGAGCCACAGTTACTCACCCTAAAGCAAAGATTTTGTCTTTATCCTCATACTGTAACTCTAAACGTTTGAGGCCCAAACTCTGAGGTTTTTTCAGGTCCTGTTTTTTCCCATTCATTCTGGATTAGCTTTGCGTGGGCCGTGCCACCTTACGGCATTAAATCCCCCCCACCCCCACCCCCCCACCCTTTTTTTTTTTACATCGAATGAGTCCCACACTTCCCTCCTCTTCCTTCTCTTCCTCCTTGTTCTCCTCCTTCATTGCTATGTTGAAGAGATTAGCAACAGAACTGTTTACTGGGCGTCATTGCTGTCATCTCTAGAGTCGGCTCTGCTGCTTTGAAAAGCCGTGATCTTGCTGCTAGTTGGCAGCCCCTACAGACAGCCCCAGTGCATCAGAGCGAAACGCTGTATGATAGTGCGAGTTCACAAGAAAGTAATGGGGTCATAAACAAATGTCAAATAGTGCAAGCAAAAACAGCAGGCTGTCAAGCAGCAGATATTTTTGCAGTTTGTGTCACAGTTAGTGAGGTGTATTGATGTAACACCGCAGAGAGACATGGACCGTGACCCGCTTACTTTCAGGTGGTTTAGTGGCTCGCTCTTTTTCAGTCTACTGTGTTTCATATTGTAATCAAAGAATACGCTGTGTCAGTGTTTTGGCAGGGATGTGTACACATTTGTCTCAGCGTGACAGTAAACGGACCAGGGATAGCTTAGAGATTAGCGGTCCTGAGTGTTGACAAAAGGGACAGCTGAAAGAGGCCAAGAGCGGAAACAGAGCTCGCCACACACACAAAGCCTTGAAGTGTCCCGACGCATTCTGCCTTTCTAAACAGACACAAGTTGACGGAAGAGGCTTCAGCCATAGCACTGGGCTTTTGATGTGCTCCCCACATTGTTTATGGCAGACTTAGGGTGGAGGTAGTGGTAAGGCTTTGTTAAGAGAGGAAGGAGCCAAAGAGAGGTCTAAAATTTTTCTGTTTACTCTTTCAGATTGAGAAGCCAAGGTATTTGCGAGAGGAGCCCGTTCCCTTGTCACCAGTAAGTTGTCAGGGGGTCTCTTGTACTTTATTTATTGTTACGTGAAGAAAATTGTCTTTGATTTCCTGAGTCTTCTCATTCCCACATCTCTCTTTACTATATCTCCTTAGATTTTCAAGTCAAGCTTTGGGGGGAAGAGTAACTTGGCCAGTGATCAGGGTGCACAACTGTTACAGAGCAAAGAGGTATGAACCAGAATGAGAGACATTTGCCACTAACTGAGAATATACATACTTTATGCAGTCACTGGCCACTTGGTTTGGTCCATCAGTTCAATCAGTTTAGGGATGGAAACATGGTCAAGATGACCTGCTAATGTTCAAACCGAGCATCAGAATGGGAAAGAAAGGTAATTTCAGTGAATGCGTCATGGTTGTTAGTGGCAGATGGGCTGGTGTGAGTATTTCAGAAACTGCTGATCTACTGGGATTTTTCCCAAACAACGGTCTCTAGGGTTTAAGAGACAGTAAATCAAATAACCACTCGTTACAACCAGGGAAGGAGACATTCAAAGGGACGGGACAGAATCTGCTGTAAACAGCATGTAAGCATGACTCCATCCTGCCTTGTATCGACAATTCAGGCTGGTGGTGTTGTATTGATAAGGGGGATATTTTCTTGGCACACTTTGAGCTCCTTAGTACCAAGTTAGTATTGTTAAACACTACAGCCTACCTGATTATTATTGCTACCCATGTCCATCCTTTTATGACCACAGTGTGCCCCTCTTCTGTCATATCCTAAAGCTCAAATCATTTCAAATTTGGTTTCTTGAACATAACAGTGAGTTCACTGTACTCAAATGACCTCCACAATAACCAGATCTCTATCCAACACAGCACCTTTGGGATGTGGTGGAACGGGAAATTCACATCATGGATGTGCAGCCAACAAATCTGTCATGACAATAAGGACCAAAATCTCTGAGGAATGTTTCCAGCAGATATTTTAATTCTAAGCCATTAAGCCAAGCTGGTACTTGCAACGTGCACCTAATGAAGTGGCCAGTGAGTGTACATATACATTAAGTAGCCACAACAATGGCGAATGGTGAATGGCCTGTATTTGTATAGCGCTTTTCTAGTCCCTAAGGACCCCAAAGCGCTTTACACGTTCAGTCATCCACCCATTCACACACACATTCACTCACTGGTGATGGCAAGCTACATTGTAGCCACAGCCACCCTGGGGCGCACTGACTTGTAAAACTAATGGCTGACAGCTTTCATATAATGTATGTTATTATTGTTGAACTTTTCAGCAAACTATTTCACCAGCTAGTGAGCGAGTTAACATGAAGCCACCGCTTGACACAGACATTGCTTACAGCATAGAATTTAACACAGTCAGAGACACTCTGCTGGACAAGCTCTCTTGTTGCTTTATGGCATTAAACGCCCCCACAGCCACGTGCGCGCGCACACACACACACACACACACACACACACACACACACACACACACACACACACACACATACTGTTTGTACTGTTGAAATAGCCAAGGCCTCTTAAAAAGACAAATATAATGCAAGTTCCCAGTGATGACACTTTTTTCCCTTATGTGGATTTAAGCTGAAAATCCTATTCTGAAAACATGCTTTGAAGTCCCGTGTGCTCCTCCCAAACTTCCCCGAACCCCCACACATTCCTCCCACCATCCACCTTTTAATGCACTGTTAAATATAAAACTGAGCATGACTTGTCTGTAATAGCTATGGCTTTTCATACCTGCAGCCAGTCAGTAAGCACTGGCTGGAAAAACATACAGGACATTTTGGACAAGAATGGTCTGGTTTGTTGGTCTCTCATGACAAGGATCTGTTTGTGATCGGTGGATGTAAATCTTCTTTTACCAGTCAGGCAATGTTTCTGTGCACTGACTGAATGAGGCAACTCCATTATGAAAACATTAAAGCCACGTCCTATGCTGTTTGATCCCACCTCAGACTAGCTCACTGGCTCCATACAGCCGTGTGTGGTGGGAATATAAATTTACCTCAGCAGAACATATTTAATGCAGTGAGTTACCGTTTTATTAGATACACCTGTGTGATCTAGTGCAGTGCGACATAATTGTCCGTCAATAAATTGTGTAGTGTAATGTTTATGACATTCAGTGTTTTTGATGTTTGTGAAAGTGGTATTTGAGCATATGCTTAGTGTTTTTGGTGCGCACAGTATATTACGAGTCTGACACTGGTGTGAGCTGTGAGATTTAGTTCATATGTGAACGGCCTTGAATATGAGCATGGATTTTTAGGAAGAAAGCCATGGCAAACGGCGCCAGCCGTTTACCGAGGTCACATGCTAGCAATGTGGGAAATACTAAAAGTCCAGGAAATCCATTGCACTTAGTCTCAACTTGTATTGAGACTATGGTTTTCTAAGAAAAGTGCATCTAGATTGTTAAATATAAGCGTATGTGATTTAGACTTACTACATTACGGGTGGACAACAAATGCATTTGGTACCAACAATTTGTAATTTGTTGCACTCATACGTGTCCTTCTCTGGATACTTTGATATTTGTAGAGGAATTTCTGTTTTAGATCTGTGGGGTTCTGGCTGGAATCTGATTGTAAACAAAGTGCAAAGTTTTGTGTATGTAGACAATAAAAGATTTGCAATTTTCACCAATGTAGCACAGTTAACTGCCACATTATCACAGTTACACGTGTCATTTCCAACTTGGCCCCATCGGGTCGCAAACTGATAGCAGACTGAATCTGTCTTATTGCTGTTGTATCGCTGTCTTGATGCACCAAAGTAACTCAGAAGACAGCAGCTGTAACTGTGAGTTGTTAGCGGACCCGGTCCGAGTCCATTTCATCCGTTTCAAAGGCGCACAGTCGCAGTCGTTTATGATCGTGTTGCAAAATCTAGCCACTATTTGGCCTAGTGTGACCGTAGCATAAAGTACCACATAGGTGAATTTCAAAGTCAGTCAGTTACCCGATGATGGGAGTGCTGTTTGTACTATTTATTTAAAAAATGGAACATACCATGAGCAGTTCCTTATTCAGGCACAGTATTAAGCTGCAGCTTGTGTTTTGGACCAGTCTGTGGCCACTGTAGTGAGGTATTTAAAATGCTGAAAAAAACACAGACTTACAGCAAAAGGTAAGAGTCAAACATGAGCTGTTACATTGAATCTACAGACTGCGAGGTTTGTACGGGTAAAGCACCTTCTTCGTAGTCAACCCATGTTGCCCTTTGACTTTGCCGGCATGCAGAAACTTTTCTCGTAATCTTGTCCGGCTCTGCTATTCCGTGGCTGTCTGGGTTAGGTCTGGGAAATCACAGTGACATCACTTCCCCGTAATCCCTAAAGCATAGTTGGAAATTTACCCAGGTTTAAAGTGTTATACACGCCACATGCCATTAAGCTGGTGGCAGCTTAACGAACATCTCAGCTTTCACACCAAGCTCATCCTCCTGCTAATCTACTGACTGCATTACTAAAAATGCAGACTGTTTTTTTTTTCCCTTGTGGAACAATGAGTGGCAGCTGAGAAACTTCCCTGCAAGCTGCCATTGCTTTAAGTAACTTAGCTTATACATATGTGCACACTTACAGGGGAAAATGTGGAAAATGTCCTGCTAAAGTCCTGCTAATCCTACAGCGCGCTCTAGCAGTGCTTAGCATTAAGAGGGCTGGGCCTTTATTTGGAAATTCAATTAAATGTCGACTGATGAGTCAGGTTACGCTATACATAGGCCTAAGTCTTGTAATTATGGAACATACTGACAGACTGACTAAAATACCCAGACTTTCTTCTGCAGTTTGTGCGTTCATGCTGTCTACAAACTACCCCCCCACCCCCCCACCCCCCCCCCCCCTTGGTACCTGACCTGAGGGATTGGCAGTGTGTTAGTGTCAAGCAGTACCATTCTAATGGTCACAGTTCCCTGAATGAAGATCAGTACGCTTCGGATTCTGATGCCATAATGATGCAGTCTCTCTATTCTAAGACCCTTAGGATGGAGCTTGAGCTCACAGCCTGTGACTTAGAGGGCCGTAGCCTGCCTTATCTGATCTCTTTTCAAAGCTAAAAAAAAAAAAGAGTAACCTATTGAGTCTTAGTATTTTTTAAAGGGACTAGTTCAGTATGGCGCTTCAGGCTGGAAGATATAAAGGATCTGCAGTGTTCCAAGATGATGAAGTTACTGCTCAGCTTTTGAGTTTGCGTATTTGATGTTTTCATGTTAGAAATTTTTAAGTAGTGTGTTTACTTACTCTGTATTCAGAGCTGCGGTTTATTTATTTATTTATTTCCTCACATGTCAGAGTCGAATTTTAGCCAAAGTTTTTATCCGGCCTGTACAATCTGGACAGACTACAGTAAATTAACTTCTTGTCAGACTGTGGAAATGGCATCTAGCTGCTCCTGAGCAGATAGTGCAGCGCTGTATACCGACTATCCTAGAGCATCTGTGTTTACTGAGGATGAAAGACGCACCGGGACATTGTACATCTCAAGTGCGATGAAGGAAATGCACAAATGCAACCTTGCTTTGTGGAGCCTAAACAGTTAGCAGCCGATTTGTGAACACGTCCCCCCCGAGGGAAAAGGCCCTGACCCCGCGATGGTTTCGAGAGCAGAAAAAGCAACCTCCTTCCCTTTCTCGTACCCATCCTCGCTTTCGTTCCTCCGTCTCTCTCTCTCTTTCTCTAGCCTCTCATCCTTTCAAGAGCGAAGTGTCAAAAAACATGGCATCTTACAGCACTCGCTACAACTCTGAAGAAGAGAAAAGGGAAAAAGCTGTACCACCCAGTTGGGCTGATTGAAGCTGTCTCAAAAGCCTTAGGTGTACGACATCCCTCCTCCTCCTTCCTTCACCGACGCCTTTTATAAACAAGTTTCAGACACCCCTGATCTAGTTTGGCAAACTTTCTCCAAAGAGCATTTGAACAGAGGATGAGAAAGTGACACCCCCACACGTTCTTTTTTTGGGGAGTAGAGGGGACGGGGGGAGGGCAGAATCAGGTCTCTACTAACTCCTTTGCTTTTCAATCACTGCTACCTCTCTCCCCATCTCTCCCTCTGTCTTTTCTTACCCCCTCCTTTTCTTTTGCCTTTTCCTTTCTTCTCTGACACGTCTCCTGTGGTCCCCTCAATTGCACAAGAAATGGCACAGTAAATCAAGGAAAAAAGAAGCAGAATACTTAACAGAGCTTTGTCAAGGATACAGTGTCTAAGTGTAGCTGAAATACAATAATGAGGAGAATCGTCTAGAAGGCAATTCAAGTATTTTAATTGGAATTTTATTTTTAACACGGCTCACAATGTAAAGTGAATTGCCGACATGTATTTATAATTTTTTATATGTTTAGTATGTTGTTGGTGTTTTTATTGTATTGTATGTGTACACTTAAACACCTGTGTAGTTAAATCATGTCTGTACTCAGACATCACAGTTACTTCCCTTTGATTCTCTCTAAGAGAGAAGGTCTAATGTGGTTTGAGTGTGCCAAGTAATGTTGTGGGAATTTTCTGCTTAATAGTTTTTGATGACTAGAACAAACATGATCTAGCCCTGGGACGTTATAACTGCTGACACAGCCACACTTTCAAAGGAGGAACACTGTCACCCTGCTTTAGGGTTGATTAAGACACCAGAACAGACAGTGACTAAACATGAGTAGGGACATCAAAGGAAATGGTCAGTCATCCTTGTGTCAAAGACTTTCTTTGTGCCTCCGTGTGTTGTTGGCACTTAACGGCAATCTAACTAGGAAAATGTGAGAAATACTTTTTCCAAAGGTGGAATAAAAATAGCATTATTATTCCATGACATGTGACAGATTGACATCAGCCTTTGCAAGGTCACCCTGTCTCCAGAAAGAGAGACAAATCTGTATGGTTGTTGCACCAGGAAGGTTGTAAAATCTGCCAAATCAAACATGCAAAGTTACCTGCTGTAGCGACCCCTTGTAAATAAGGGAGTAGCCAAAAGTAGCTAATTATAGAAAATTCTGGTTTGTTTGAGTAATGAATTCATTACTTATCCAGCCAGTTTATGTTTACACATGTTTAATTTTAACGCTCACACAAAGAGGTTTGATATGTTTTATTGGTTTTGTGGGTTTATTCTTATTGGCAGTCTCCAAGCTGGTACTGGTGAAGGCCTGGGAACAGAAATCTTTATTCGCAGAAAACATTACTTTAGCATTAAACTGATGTGTATTCTAATGGGTAGGAGGACCCGTTTACATGGGTCAGGCATAACATTATGACATATGGCAGGTGACTTATTATCTCTTAATCATGGCACATGCTAGTGAGATGTATTAGGGAGGAAGTGAGCATTTTGTCCGCAAAGTTGATGCTGAAATTGGGAAAAATAGGCAAGTGTAAAGATTTGAGCAAGTTGGAAACAGCCAAATTAAATGGCTGAATAAACTGGGTCAGAGCATCTCCAAAACTGCAGCTTATATTTGGTGTTCCTGGTCTGCAGTGGTCAGTATCTATTAAAAGTGGTCCAACAGTGGTGAACCAGCGACGGGGTCATGGGCAGCCAAGGCTCACTGAAGCATGTGATGAACGAGGGCTTTCCTGCGCAGTGCAGTCGAACAGACGAGCTATTATAGCTCAAATTGCTGAAAAGGTTAATGCTGGTTATGATGGAAATGTGTTAGTTTGTTGTGTGTGGGGCTGCATAGCTGCTAACCCCACAGTATCCAAATTGGACAGAGCAACGGAAGAAGGTGGCCTGGTCTGATCAATGACATTTCCTTTTATATCACATGGATGGACCAGGTGTGTCACTTACCTGGGTAATGTTCTGATATCCATGTGAATGGGAGGTGTTGGTGGATGTAAGGTAAATTTTAATAGATTGTTAACACAGGCCCAATCCACATCCTTATAAAGTCTTCAGCAAATGAATTCAAAGCTTTTTGAGCTATACTGTTTACAGACAGAATGACACGCACACGAACGCTACCAAAAACATAACCTCCATCTCTGAGGTAATTATTAGTGAGTGTTTTCATAAAAGCGATGATCACTGTTACTAGTGGCAGCTAAATAGTGGTAGGATACAGTGTGTTTTGGACCACAGATGCACAGGTCAAAAGCTGTAAGTACAAATTCCTTAATACTGTAAGGCTTAGAGTATTATCTGCTCATACTTTCACATCTTATTGGTAAGACTAGGCTATGGATCAAAAAGTGTCCTCTTCTTCTTTTTTTCTGTTTTCTTTTCTTAGCTTTGAAAGTGTGTAAAAAGCACATTTATATCTTTATAAAGCTGAGACAGCTTTATAAATCAATAAATTCTTAGCTTAAGTTTAAGCCACTAAATATTTAGAAACCACGTTTTGTCAAAAAGCTGTCATTTTGTAGCTTTGTCTCTCTCCTTCAGATGTAGTTGTGTGATGATTAATGGCTCTTTGAAGATGAAAAACACAGATTTTTTTTCTTTTTCTTCTTTTTTGTTTGAGTCAATTACAGAAAGTGACGAATCATTAGGGTTTTGTTTTACAGTGTGTGAACGTCCTCTAGCTCCAGGAGATTTGTTCCAACATGCTCGTGACAACGTTGAACTTTTGATCCTTTGAAAACAGTGTTTGAATGAAAGCAGCCTTTCCCTACATGATTAACTTAACTACACACAAACAGGTTTTTACTTTGTTTATTGTAAACAAACGTGTACACAGAGTAGAGCAGGGTGATATGACCTAAAATATTTATCACGATATACATTTGAAAATTGGCGATAACGATATAACTGACGATATAATTGACACTAGACAAAATACTTCACAACTCCACAACTTTATTAGTGCAAAAAACCCCATCAATGTATTTTCACTTAAACAAGCAGCTGTTTTTTATGTGCATTAAAGTTATATAAAAACGTAACAGTGCAAATTCCTTGCTGACAGTTTAACCAAAAGGCATTTCCAGTGGAAATTGGCCGACATATCCTCAGCATAACCATGTATAATATCCACAAAACTTAAAAAGAGGTTATACACACACAATACGGTAATATTATGTTGAAGCACAGTTCGTATCACTCCGCGAGGCTCCTGCCTACGATAGCCGTAATGCTCCGACAATCCATCAAGCAGTGCGGGTTCGTAGCTTAGCAAAGTCGTACTAAAACATTTGACAGATTTTCGAGCGCCGTGTACATAAAATCCTTTTGAGGTCAGTAAACACAACCAGAATTCATACATAAGGCACACGGGATTATAAAGGACGCTGTCGATTTTCCGAAAAATCAAAGAATTGATTTTAAGTGTGCCGTATTTTCCAAACAACACGGTAATAACGACGGCCCGCTAGCATGCGCTACCAAAAATAGTGCTTTGTTGTGTATCTGACGGACGAAAGCCAAACCAGTTCCACACCACTGAAGTTGCAGCATTTTTACAAACCAGTTCTGGTTCATCCGTTTCATTTAACGATCCACTTTCGTTCTTCTCATTCCGCGTCGCTGCCATGTGCGTATGTAAACATAGGCACTGCGCATGCACGTTTTACCCATATTCTATGGCGATATTTCATTTTCCTATCGTTGCCCAAAATTACACCGGTATTACCGTGAACTGTATGATAGCCCAGCCCTAACACAGAAATAAGCAGCGCAAACAGTTGGGCACATTTGAAGCTCTCTGTGTGTGGAAAAATCTTATTTTTTTTTAAAGGTTTAATGTGGTTTTATTTGATCATCAGCTGCACTTGTTTGGGAGATGCTGTAACTGTATCATCCGGATTTATGTTACCTTTGACAGACAGGCTCTGTTATTCCGTGTCGTGTCTGTAAAACAGTTGGGACACAGATTTTAGTGGTTAAAATATCTTGCTCATAATATTTGGTGGTAGGATGACAAAAGTTAAATCACGGTTTTAAACGTGTTTTAAATGTTACATATGGCATTTGGTTCTCTTTGTTCTCAGACCAAGATGAAGATCAAAGTGTTGGAGGCCAAGCATCAGGAGGAAAAACTGAAGATGCAGCAGAGACACGATGCAGAGGTTGAGAAAGTAAGAACAAAAGCTTTTGCATATTTCACAGTCCTTGCTTAGTGTGTACTCAATTAATTATTGTAATCAATTATTGTAACTTTCCAGCTGTTTGGATATTTTTAATTATGGCAGTTATTGACCTGTGTTTAGCTAGCTCTTATAGGGAAGTGACAAACATGCCTTCCCTGGACACTTTATTAGGTACACCTACTGTAGCTAAATGGTAAATAAATGGTAAATGGCCTGCATTTGTATAGCGCTTTTCTAGTCCATAGGACCCCAAAGTGCTTTACACTACATTCAGTCATTCACCCATTCACACACACATTCACACACTGGCAATGGCAAGCTACATTGTAGCCACAGCTGCCCTGGGGCGCACTGACAGAGTATTGTTGCTGGTCTTGGGTTGGACACCCTTGCTTTCATAACTGCCGTAATGCTTTGTGGCTTAGATTCAACAAGGTGCTGGAAACATTCCTGAGAGATTTTGATTCATATTGACACTGACAGACTATTTGAGTACAATTAAGTCTTTGTCCTGTACAGCAAACCAGTTTGAGAACTGAGCTTTGTGACATGGAACATTATCCTGCTGGAAGCAGCATTCAGAAGATTGGTTACGCCATGGTCATAAAGGGATGGACATGGTCAGCAACAATACTCATCTAGGCTGTGGGGTTTAATGGTCAGTTGTCACCACCACCACCAATCTGAATTGTTCATACAATGTCTGATGGATTCATGCTTTCGTGTTCTCCATGTCCAAACTCTGATCCCACCACCTAAATGTTGCAGAAGAAACTGAGATTCCTCAGACCAGGCAACATTTTTCCAATCTTCTGTGGTCCAATTTTGGTGAGCCTGTGTAAACAGTAGCCTCGTGGTGTCATGTAACGGTGTGTGGCAGGCAGGAAAATAGGACCCAAACGCAAACTCACGGGAAAACAGAACTGAACTCAAAATGCAGCTTTATTGCTGACAGGTGACAAACGATAACAGTGATACAAAAGCAATGCAAAACTAAACTGGGAAGAGCTAATGGTAACACATACCAGAAGACACGGGGAGACTCACACACAGCATGAGGGACGATGCGACGCTGACTCAGAGAAACACAGGGCTTAAATACACAGAGGGATAACGAGGGAATGAGACACAGAAGGAGAGCACAGCTGGGAGTAATCAGGCTGGACGAGACAAGCAAAGCAGGACACATTCGCATAAGACATGGACCATCAAAGTAAAACAGGAAGTATCATATCATGACCATTCTCGCAAATCATAGAGATTGTTTAATGGGTCAATCCCAGCAAATCATTGGCTTCTGAAAAACTCAGACCAGCCAATTTGGAACCGATAATCATTTAGTCCTTTAGTGAACATGGCTAAATCTCCTTTTTGATTGTATTTGTTATGGTCACGTCTTTAGATAACTTTTAATCATATAAAGTTGGTGCTAATATAATGCTCTCTACATGAGTGAAAATAGTTCGTGCAGTTCTTTTCTCGACAGGCCCGCTCACTTCGGTGCTCAGGAGAGCTGTTTAACCTACGCCCGTCACTGATCTTGATTCTCATTTGGTGGCTAATGAAAAGTAAAGGAATGAGTCTGTCCTCTTCTTAGCGCTCCATCCTGCATGTAATCACCTCTTCAAAGCTTTTTGTCAGCTGGTTAAAATAGCAATAAAGCTGGTTTATTTCACATTATAGTCGGTGCCCGTCAGTTAGGCTGCAGATCAAGCACCTGGGATCTGTCACATACTCACTATGACTTTCCTTTGCTGCCACACAAGCTTCTAATAAAACAGAAAAAAACACTCTACTTTTCTTCCTACTTTAAAATGCCCACTGCATCTTAGTGTTTGACAAGAGACAGGATGACAGCCAGCTCTTTTTTGCCCCCCCCCCCCTCCCCCTCTCACTTTAATTACATACAGATTGCAACTTATGTCCAATTTAATTTCCACTGAATGTTACCCAATATTCCCCATAATAGCTTCAAAGGGGAGTTATTCAGGGGTGGACTTTGATGAGCCGGATGGAAAGTGGACAAGCTAGGTTTAGTTTTAATTAGTCTACTTATAAATAATGTATCGGCTGCTGAAAGGCTACGAGTCGTTGTCCCATTGCTTTAAATCCAAAGCATGGTGAGAGTAGTTCCAAAATATTTGATAAAATCAAGTGCAGAAGAACATCTTATGTTATTAACATGCAAATCTCTGTTTACTGTACAATATGTTATAAATGGCACTGAGATTAAATTACATATGTTACAGATTCTGTTGGTTCTTTCTTCTGCAGTTTAATTTTGTCCTCTTCCAGTGATGGTATTGGTCAAAGTCAGAGCCAGCCAGGCTGGATCCCCCATAGGATGTATTTTCAATCCTAAAATGGACATCCTAAAAGCTGCCATTTCCCACTGTCTGGTGCACTCTCTCTGGAACTGACACTGTGTCATCGGCTTGTTCAGTGGAAATGACAACAACGCCTCTAGGGTAGTAAAATGGAGAAAAAAAAATGGGTATCCCTAAATGCTCTGTGAACTTTGCTCCAGTCACCCTATCCTCCTTTCATCTCTCTCCCATCACACTCTCACTCACAGAGACGATGGTAGACTGGACTAATAAGTGCACTTAAATTGAACAAAATGCTAAAGTCTCATGGGCTTTGGGAATTAATGGAAAAATAACCACTGGTCCATTTCAGCCAGAGCATCATCTGTTGTTGAAATAACGCTATTTATTCCCTTTTGTTAATGGCATTACTCCCAAACCTAAAAATACAGCCAAAAAAATCCATTAAGCTTATAGACAGGTTCAGAATGATATTTCAAGTAGATTTGATAAAATGAGACTTGGATTGTTGAGTTTGGATTCATTTTGTCTGTAAAGTAAACCAGTCTGCTTGGCACCATCTGCATAGCAGATAGATTCACCAGTTGCAGAATGCACTTACATATATATGCATATTATGCAACAGAGTAATTGAGAAACTCTCCATGGCCTAATTTAACTAATTACTTACAGATGGCAGCAGGAAGCAGATGCAGTTACCTCATTGCGCCTTAGCACAGGTGTTTCATTCAGCTGCCATTTCTCACACTTTGCACGTAGTCTCCTAAGTAATGGATGTGCTTATTAAAGATGAAATGAATGAAGTCATACAGTGAAATGCCATACAGCGTGTTTCATGTTGCTACAGATAACAGCCTTTAATTTAGGCATGCATGAGATAAACACATGATTCATAGCAGACAAACAATTTCTTTTTCTGTCTTTTTTAAAAACGAAATTAATAATAAATTTACATTAGCATCCATAAACAGAAGACTTAAGCGTCACCACCGTTAAGCTAGTATGGCGTTAAATTCTCTCATTTTTTGTATCTTCATATCAGGGTTGCAGTGTGGCTGAAGCTTATCCCAGCTGTCATTGGGCAAGAGGCAGCGTACTCTCTGGACAGGGTGCCAGTCTCATGTACAGATAATCATTCTTTTTTCATATTCACCCCAACTGTCAATTTATAATCACCAATTAACCTTTTATGTAGTCATGGGGAAAATTTTTTTTTTATAGGGCTCTATACAAACATGTGGGAAAATGAGCTTGAAACAATGGTTTTCTGTCTGACTTTATTAGTCTCGCATATTGTTGCGAGTGTATTCTGACACACTCTACTTTACATCGTTACTTCAGTTCATCGAGGTTTGCAGGCCTTCATTTATGCACACCTGTCTTAAGGTCCCACCACAGTCTAATCTTTGATTGGGTCATTGCAACACCTCAAGTCTTTTCTTTTTCAAACATTTTGTTGTAGATTTGCTTCCGTGCTTAGGATCACTGTTGTCTCAGAACCGAGTTTCAGCCAAGCTTTAGCTGTCGGACAGATAGCGTCACATTTGCCTCGAGGATTCTTTGGTTCATGGTGGCTGCACTATGTGCCCTGATCCTATGGCTGAAAAACAAGCCCAATCATCACCCTTCTACCGTGCTTTGCAGTTGGTATGAAGTGTTTGTGCTGATATGCTGGTTGGCCAAACGTAGGTATCGCAGTATTGACCAGTATTGTGTGGTCTGACCTTCCTGGGAAGATTATGGCATTGTTTTAACACACATCTGAATGCTCCAGATCAGCAAACTGCTAAAACTTTGATGAAGGTGATCACACTTGCTAGTGGTCAGTCAATCAAATGTATTTGAGTGGCAGCACCTGGCTGTCTCTGGGAAGATGCCAGAGTACCTGGAGAGGACCTATGCAGGCACAGGAAGAACATGCAAACTCCACAGTCCAGCGGATTCAAACACATGTTTACCTTGAAGAATATATTCATATATAAATATTAGGGGTGCAACGATACTCGTATCGTTATTGAACCGTTCGATACAGTGCTTTCGGTTCGGTAGGCATATGTATCGAACAATACAAAATTTGTAATTTATTTTATCAACTTTCCTTCTGACGATGCTGTCTGTGTTGAGCGCTCAGTGAATCTGCGTTGGACTACTCCGCCTAGGCTGCACTGTCGAGCGCAGATCCACTAAGCGCTCAACACAGACAGCATCGTCAGAAGGAAGAGCGCAGGGCAAGCCAGCGAGACAGAAGTTAAGCTCTCCTTGCAACATGGCAAATTGAACCTCCCCCACCCTCATTCAGATCTGGCGTTTGGAATTATTTTGGTTTTCATGTGAGGCATGACCCTGAAGGTAAGCGAGTCATGGACTAAAGTAAAACAGTATGTTGGATGTGCCACGCAATGCTCAATTACATGGGTGGGAACTAGTGTGTTAGCGCAGTTAGCTCGTTAACGTGTTGGTCGTCTAGCCTCAGGCACGGGCGATCAGGGGTAGCTCGTTAACGGAGATTTGCCGTGTTGTGGCGTTAACGTCATTTCAACGAGATTAACGCTGACAGCACTAGTGGGAACACAACGAATATGACTGCACGTTTACGCCGACATCATCTTAGTGCAAAGACAAGTGGAAGCAAACAAAAACAACAAGCATGCATGCTACAAACTTTACCCGAGTCATTTAGACAGCCGTTAGCACATGATTCTCCTTATGGGGACCTGATATGTTTAATATTGTGGCGAGCTTAGACAAGGTGGAGACGGAGGTGTCGTTTGGTCTTGCTTCCCGTGAGCTAGCCAGGGAGCACAGCCGTTTATTGACATCTGCAGAAGAACACTGCCGCTAGCTAACTGCTCAGCGCGGCAACCGCACAGCAACAACAACAACACACAGGGCGCCTTCTGACCCCGGAAAGACACACCGTCGCAGCGAGAGGGCGTCACCCGTCACTATGGCAACATAAACAAAACATAACTGTACAAACAGAACCCCGAACAGCCCTGACCCACTACATAGTATTTATTTAGTATTTAGTATTTATTTATTTATTGTCATTGTCAAGAACAATGAAATTGCGTTTGGGGCTTCCATACAACCCAAAAAAAAGAAGAAAATAATAAATACCCCTTAAAACCCAAGTGTACATATTTAACCCAGTGTGACTCCAATGCAATAAGACAATCCTTAGCAATAATGTTCGTAGAAATTCAGACAAAGACCTGAGAAACATGACAAAATACAACAATGCAACCCATTCAATATTATTGTACTGTGAGATATGATATCAGATATGATAGTTATCTATTTAAGAAAGAGGGGGGGGGGGGCAGGAGGGGGAAGAGAATAAAGATATGATGCACCAATGCAGACCAGTTCATTGCTATTAAGAAGTTGGATATGGTTATTGTCCGTGAGAGGGGGGCAGAGAGTTCAGGAGCCTCACAGCCTGTGGATACAGGCTGTTGGCCAGTCTGGATGTTCTGGCCTGTATAGACCTGTACCTTCTCCCTGAGGTCAGCAGATGGAAAAGGTGGCGCGCAGGGTGATGTTGGTCCCGCAGGATACTGTGCACCCTCCTCAGACAGCGAGTGGGGAAGATATTACTGATCTCTGGCAGACTTGTTCCAATAATTCTGCCAGCTTCTTTCACCACCCGCTGGAGTGCTTGCTGATCGGCCTTGGTGCAGCTGGGGAACCACACTAGAAATCCATACGTCAGAACGCTGCTGATGGCACAGTTGTAGAAGTTCAACATCAGAGATCTGGGAATGTGTGTACATAGTCCCTACCTAAGGGGTCAGTCGTCCCCGACGACCCCATTACCCCACACAAAGTCCTGCAAATGTCCAGGCGCCTTCTTTTGCTGCACCGGCCGGTCACGACCGGCGGGGGAAAAGTCACTCGGGTCAGAACATGGGGTGCCACCATCATCCCACTTCTGACACCAATGTGGCGAGCTCAGACAAGGAGGAGACGGAGGTGTCGTTTGGTCTTGCTTCCCGTGAGCTAGCCAGGGAGCACAGCCGTTTATTGACATCTGCAGAAGAACACTGCCGCTAGCTAACTGCTCAGCGCGGCAACCGCACAGCAACAACAACAACAACACACAGGGCGCCCTCTGACCCCGGAAGGACACACCGTCGCAGCGAGAGGGCGTCACCCGTCACTATGGCAACATGAACAAAACATAACTGTACAAACAGAACCCCGAACAGCCCTGACCCGCTACAATATGCTGCTGAGAATATAGCCCAGAAGAAGCGTATAGTATAGCTTTTATTTTGGAAAGAGCCCTTTCTCTGTAATAAACTCTCTTTTCCAAACATGAGTGATTCCTCAATCAGATACAGGGCTCGCAAAATCGCTAGCCCGACATCCCGGGGCTAGCGATTTTTCCAGTCGGGCTACCAAAATCGATCTCTGCCCTGCCCGTTGGGCTATTGTAGGAAGGAAAAATATATGTCAATGCTTTTGCATTCTTTCGGAAATGTAGCTGGGTAATTATGTCATTGGCATCGATGAGCCACTGTCAATATGTGACATATTGAAATCGCGTTTGAATTTGCGCTTGTTTTTTGCTTTCACTTTGCAATCGCGCGAACTGTGTATAGAGAGCGACAGCACTGATTGGTGAGTGATGATAATTTGCGCACCAATTCCTCTGACATCGTCTTATCAATCGTTAGCTTACTATGCAAACATGACAAGTGAAATCTCCCGCAGCAAGCTTAAACATATGAGAGGTTGATCGCGCAGAGAATCGCTGAGCGTTATGTGTGTGTGTGTGTGTGTGTGTGTGTGTGTGTGTGTGTGTGTGTGTGTGTGTGTGTGTGTGTGTGTGTGTAAAAGCAGCAGGATATACATTTTAGTTCTGCTGAGCCAAATAAGACAGGTCAGGGTGAAGAAGTGACAGCCAAAGAAAAGCTTACCACAAAACGGAAAAGTTATGACAAATCAGACTATAAGGCAAAAAGAAAGTGCAGCTTTATGGTTTCATGGACAAAATAATTTCTGTGGCTGCAATATGACGAGCTAAATAACCAGGGCTGCACATAAGTGGTCCGCAGGTGCGCATTCGCTGTCAAAATAAAATAAAAAAACGCGCACAAGATAAGAAGTTGCAACGCGTGTTTGCATACATAAGATTTTCTGGAGGAGGACAGACATTTGTTTAGAACTCTTAAAGATGTCGAAGAAGCTCCTTTAAGCAATTACTTTGGTGTTCCTCCACCTCCAAAGAAATGTCAGAAGGAGTCCGAACCACAAAAGAAGCGCGTATTCTCGGAAAAGTGGTTGCAGGTGGTGAGCTGGCTTCAAACAAATGATGAACGCACAGAGATGTGGTGCGGAATGTGCCGTGAAAATCCCACTCTAGCGGACAAAAACAGTGCTTTTTATATGGACGCAAACGCGCGTTGCAACTTCTTGTCTTGTGCGCGTCTTTTATTTTGACAGCGAATGCGGACCACTTATGTGCACCCGTGTAAATAACATAATGTTCTGCCGGGTGTGTTGTTGGTTTTCTCTCGATTTCTGAGTCGACAAGCGCCTTTGTTACTGGGACCAGTCATTTTAAGAAAGGCCCCCATTAGAACCCATGAGAAATGCAAGAAATGCATTATTGCTCAGTCTGCAATATCTTTCCCAGAACAAACACCAATTGCAAATAACATACTAAAAATAAACCTGAAAAATCTGTTTAGAACAGCGTACTATGTTGCAAAGAGTGAACTACCACTGGCAAAATTTAGCAGTCTTTGCAAACTTCAAAAAGCAAATGGCCTAGATCTTGGTTCCACTTGCCTCTTACCTGTGACTTCAGCGGAAATTTCAAATTCAGGATCTGACACAGACTGATTCAAGTCTTACACAGTTCTTACAAGTTCATAGAAATTTCTGTTCAATTAGAACCAAGTATTTGAGTTGATGATTGTAATTTTTATACAATGTTGTAATTTGTTTTTCAACAATTTTTTGATTAATGTTTTGTTTCCTTTACAATATTATACTTTAATGTATAATATTGTAAAGGAAACAAAACATCAATCAAAAAATTGCTCTCTTTTTTATTTGGGCTACTTAAATTTATTTTGGGCTACTAAAAACTGAAGAGTCCCTGCCCGAAGGGCTACCAGGGATTTTGAAATTTTGAGAGCCCTGAGATATATTTATTTTTTAAATTACTTTTGTTTCAGCAACATTAAATTTAAAAACTGTACTTTTGAGTTAAAATATATTTATAATTTTAATAAATGACAAATTAAAAAGGCATGAACATTTTTTTGTATCGAAAAAATATCGAACCGTGACACCAAAGTATCAAACCGAACCGAACCGTGAATTTTGTGTATCGCTGCACCCCTAATAAATATACATAATTTTTTTCCCTAAACCTTTTGATGTATTAATGTTCATATTCATGTTTACTTCCTATGTGACCCCTACCTACAAGAGTAGTAATAGTAGTAGTAGAGTCTGAATACTTAGCTGCATGTTCTGTTATGTGTGTGTGTGTGTGTGTGGGGGGGGGGGGGGGGGGGGGGGTATACATGAGCTCACAAAGCAAGAAACTCTGCACAAAAAAAACAACACTTCTTTAATGTTGCTGGTTGTCAAAAACTCCAGGGTCTCTGCGCTGTCTTTCAGTGTGGGCGGTTGCATTTTCCTTTTTTATATCTGGGTCACATAGTGCTTACTTAAATTTAGCCTTTGTGAACTTTGCATGCGAAAACTTTAATAGCTTTAGCTTTGCTATGACAGATGCCATTTTCTTGGCAGTAAGAGAAAAACAGCCGAATACACTTTCAGTGTCTCCCTCTCCATCTGTAGATTCTGGACCGAAAAAATGGTGAGATTGAGGAGATGAAGAGCCTTCACCGGACCAAGCAGAAAGAATCAGAGGAGACGATCCGTAAGCTGGAGAAGAAAGGTGAGAGGTCACATGATTGCAGGGTTAACATGAAGGATGTTTGTACTTGTGTCTCTGCCACTCGGAGTAAAAAGCCTAAAAAGATGCAATTCCACAAAGGATTGCACTGGTGTAGAGTGACACTCTCCAGCTGTGCTGCTCAATCTAAAATTCAGTCACCTTATGTGTCTTTTTATACTTGATATCCTTCTTTTTGGTCTTGTTCCTTTCTTTTCTCACGTGTCTGCTTTAAGAGTGTCCGATGATAAAACTGCGTCGCACAGAAGAAATAGTAGCCATTCAAATAGAAACAAAATCTTTACTGTCATTGATTTCCTGACAGCACATCAGTCGGGCACAAGTGTGCGTGCATGTCTGTTCATGTGTCCATCTGTTCATACCCTGAGGCAGGGCCTGACTGCTCTTTTGTGTGTTTTGTGTCTGCGCTTACCCGCAGTTCAAAGCGTGCTGCGAGAATCCCAGGTCATCTGCGAGAGCAAAGAGAAGCAGATTGCAGAGCTGAAGAAGATGTCGGATCAGAGCGCCGACTCTTTAAAAAACGAGTGGGAGAAGAAGGTATGAGGATAAGTTGAAGGGCTTAGAAATTCTACAGGCCAACGCCGTGTAAGCAGCCCTGAGCCAGAGGAAGACTGTTTGTTAGCATGAGACAAGCAGACTTTGCTTTAAGCAGCCAGGCTGTACATCATTCCTTCATGTGGTGCTTAAGTTAGTGTGGGTTTTTTCACTGCTGAAAAATTAATGCTCTGTGCCCTAGGTAAATTGTCTTTTCACTCCTACAGCTCCAGCTAGCTCAGCTGTGGGGGCTCAATAAGATGCTAATGAAATTTACACTCATCTCTTCAGGGTCGCTCAGCATGTGCTAAATGATGTTATAGAAACATTTTTTTTTCTCTCAGATCACATAAAAAAATGTGTAGCATATGAATTATGTTTAACCCTGTTCAAAAAGAGATACTGCACATCTAAAGAAGCAGACGGTACTAACTCCACTTTTTGGAAGTATGCACTCACTGTCACTGTATTAGGTACACCTGTTCAACTTCATGAACATGGTCCATCATAGACATGGTCAAGACGGCCTGCTGAGTTCAAACTGAGCATCAGAATGGGGAGTAAAGGTGATTTAAGTGACTTTAAACAGCATGGTTGTTGGTGGCAGACGGTGCCAGGGCTGATCTGAGTATTTCAGAAACTGTTGATCTACATTTCCCACGCAACGATTTCTAGTGTTTACAGAGAATACATGAGGCCAGAGCTCAAAGGAAAATGGCCATACTTGTATTATTAATATTTCTAGCTGCTGGTAGTTAGAGCTGTTCGATATAATGATATATATCGGATGACGATATAAAAACGTCTGTTGTTTCATTTTACGCTATCGTTTGTTTCGTGGTGTCGCAAAATAAACTGTTTACGGCAATATTTTTTCATAGTTTTGATGGTCACTGTAGTGGCTATATTAATTTCTTAAAGTTCTCTCTTTCTCTTATATTTAATATAACCACACTACGGACGGACAAGCGCCTGTTTTTATGCGTTGTCGTTAGTAACAACAACGGTAACACCATCGCGTGTCCGCTTGTTTATGTTCCACATAAACCTTTCACAATAAAGTTCAAGATCCTGTTGAGACTTTTCAAAATGAACTGAATCACATGAAAGAGCAGATTATTTACGGATGAGAAGCAAAAAAGAGCCGCCAGGTGCTAATAAATAAACCTTAGACTCAAACGTTAGAACAGGCTTTTCCCCGCAGCACGCCGTGTAATAAATACTCACAAAGAAAACGGCGGCCGTTACAACTTGCATTATGTCTAAAAATGTATAGTATCATGCATCGGTTAAAACACTCGACTCCAGGTACACGACGCGCAGCTCGAAACACTTCCCGCAAGTCGAGCTGCTCGAGATTCACAGAATTTACAGAAAATGTTACATTTTTGTGATTTATATCGTTATTGGGACGATAGAATTCTTATATCGGGATATGAGATTTTGGTCATATCGCACAGCCCTACCGGTAGTGGTGTAACTGGACAATGACAGTGGGATTCCCATTACAGATAAATCTTCAACAACTGTGTGATGCTATCATGTCAGCATGGACCAAAATCTGAGTAGTGTTTTCAGCACTTCATTGAATCTATGCCATTAAGAATCAAAGCAGTTCTAAAGGCAAAGGTGGGGCCAACTCATTATTAGCAAGGTATACCTAATAAAGTGGCTGTTGAGTGTATGTATGTAACATTACAAGGTGTGACGTAAATGTCATTTTGTAACTGTTACCCAGAAGCCCAAAAGTTTCAGTCACTATATACTTTATAAACAAAGAAAGCATGGCATGAAGGTCTGGTGGAAGTCTGAAGCTAAAAGCCCATTTGACTGTGAGATATGAGATTTCTTCATCAGTCCACAAGTCCTTCAACAAGTCCTTCATCGAGTGTTTTTAATATAATGAATTGGTTAGACAGATTGGTATCTGTCCAGGTTGTACCCTGCCTCTCGCCCATAGACAGCTGGGATACGCTCCAGGCCTGCCGCGACCCTTAAAAGGATAAATGGCAGAGAATGGATGGAATTGATTTAAAAAAAGAGTATTATGGGGTCTCTGATTGCTGAAAAGTGTTTTTATACTTTTAAAAATTAAAAGAGAAACGATTGATCAGTCATCAATGACTGGAATCGCGGCGAGGAACATCTGTGACTGACATGTAGATGTTTCATGCCCTTGCAGCTGCATGCTGCCGTGACAGAGATGGAGCAGGAGAAGTTTGAATTGCAGAAGAAACACACACAGAATATCCAGGAACTGCTGGAGGACACCAACATCCGACTGGCTAAGATGGAGTCTGACTATAATGCACAGTCACAAGCAACTGTGAGTACAGAAACAGGCATGTGTGAGTCTGGATGTGTGTGTATGTGTCAGCTTTACTGCATTAATACAGCAGCAAAGATTAATCTTACTAATATTGTTAGCTGTTTTTTTTTTCTGGCTTTCTGTTAATCTGTGTACTATGTGCACAAACAGTATGTTGATGAAACACGTGGGTGTTACTCACCCATAGTTGCTGTGTTACTCTTATTAAACTGTATGCAATGACACCCAGTTCAATACTACACATGCTTGGATGTCTGATCACAGCAGCTCATCAGTCAAGTGTGCGACACTGCCTCGTATCTTCTTTCTACTTTTATAGTTAAGCAACCATTTCATGTTTTATTCCTGAAATGCATGTGTCACATTTTATAACACTGTTGACATGAGATGCGTAAGATGCTACAGTAGCTCAGATTGATATAGACGACTTCATCATCATTTTATTTATTTATTTAAGTCATCTTTTTACAAGTTAAATGAAAGGAAAAACAACACCATCTGCCTCTGGCTGTAGATTTGAGGTGTTGAGGATCAATTGCTCTGCACACTTTCAGACAAAAAATAATTTTCTGGAGCAGCTTCTTTGAAATGTTGTGTTAGCACTCAGTCTGTTGGTGTTTTTTGTTGCAGCTGCTGTGTGTTGTGTCTGCTGAGACCAATGATGTGATTTTCTGACATTGAATTATTAATCTCCACACCCTGATTTATGTTGGACCTTGTGTTGCTGCACATACCAAAGTAGCAGATGTGCTGGAAGACTCCCACTTAACCAGTGGTCCCGTGGATTTACAGATGCAGTGTTGTGCAAAGGTTTTGAGCCACAAATATGTATTGTAACGTGCAAACATAAATGAATATACGGTATATAGGACAAAAACAGAGCTTGTACAATTCTAACAAGACTGAAAGACAATATTTGGGATGAGCACCTGTGTTCTTCACCACAGCCTGAACTATCTAAAGCAGCTTTCCTGTCATTTCTTTAAGTTGTCTTCAGGAATAGTTCTCCAGGCTTCTTGAAGGACAGTCAAAGCTCTTTTTCGCATGTTGGCTGCCTTTTTTGTTCTCTGTCAAGATGATTGCACACTGCTTCAATAATGTTGAGGTCCAGGCTCTGGAGAAAGCTCAGTGTTTTTCAATTTAGATATCCCTTTACTGCATTGGCAGTGTATTTGGTGTCACTGTCATAACAAAAAAAAGGAAGTTGTTGCCAATCATATAATATTGTATGATGGATCAAAATCTGACTGTACTTTTCTTGATTCATATTTACATCAGATTTGACAAGATCCCCAACACTAGGGCTGAAATACAGAATCTACACCATGTTTTACATATGGCTGTGAAAACCTCTCTCCTGACCTTGTCCATACATACTTATAACTGATTTTTATTTATTTTTTATTTTTATTTTTATGGCTTCATCACTCCACAAGACCTGTTACTACTGATTTTCAGACACTTTTCTGGAATTTGGCAAATCTCAGCCATTTCTGTCTGTCTCCCTTCCTTCAGAATAGCTTTTTGTCAGCCACCCTTTCACAGAGACCACTTCTGATGAAGGTTCAGTTAACAGTAGATAGATAAGATGAAGGGTCAGATACATCTCTCAGGTCCTTTGTCAGGTCTTGGCTGACATGACTTTCAGATACCGTTCACCTGCTTTGGACAGTTTTTAAGGCCTGACACTTCTTTTGTCCACTGCTTGTCCAGTTTCCTCTTTTTTTCCCACTAACTAAAGAAATGGAAACAAATGGTGTGACTGGCAGCAAGTAAATAAAGGACCTAAAGATACTGTTGTTCTTTTGCTAAGTTGTCAGTTATGTGTAGACGCGACACTGGATCATCCATTGAGTTAGGTGCTTTTTTTTTTAATACTTTAATGATTTGTAGGTCAGTGTTAAGTGACTTTAAGAACCAGAAAAAAAACATTCCTCCAAAAATGGGTCAGGAATGGCGACTGCACTGAAAATAAGCATCAGATGCCAAAGAAATACTTTAAAAGGCCAGTGTGATGGGCTGAGTTGGGTAGGAGGAGTCCTAGGAATTATTAGAAAAATAGGGTTTCCATTTATTTAACCCTAAAAATTATATTTACAAAAGTAATAAATGTTGAGCTCATAAAAGAGGTCAAAGAAACAAAAATTAACTCAGGCAAAGAACTGCAAACTTAACAAACCAAACAACTGCCCAAACAAACATAACTGACCTAAACAGGAAATGACACACAAGGGTATATATGATGGCTGATCACATCACTATGACACACGAGGGGTAACTAAACAAAACACAATCATAAACCACAAAAACCATGCAGTACAGGCTAGTTTGTTAATAAACTAAATACCAAAGAAGAACATCAAAACCACTGAACCCTAAACTCAAATATCTAATCAAATATAAAAACTTTCCAAACCAATCAATAAACTTATTGGAAACTAAAGTGTGTTATTGTGTTCAAATGAAGAAATGAAAATACACAAAAGTTACCGACTTTAGAGTGTGGCCATGGGTTTGGGCATGCAAGCAGGCTTCTTGGAAGCAAAATGCGAAGAAAGGAGGAGTGGCTCAAGACTTGCACAGTAGTGTAAAACTCACATGATGAGCATATAAAACACAACATATTTAGTATTTTATTCTGGGTTAACTTAGTCACATTTTTGTGTCCATCAGTTACACAGTGAGTGTTTGTGTAAATCGACTTTAACTACCTGACTTGTCGTGTTTTCCCTTACTTTTTTTATTATTTATTTTTGTATGCACATGTTTGTTCCATCTGTCTGTGATCACGACTTATACTTAAGATAGTGTGAGCAGCTTTCAGAGATTCATCCTAAAGAGCAGCAGGGGATGCAAGTGTTCAAACGCTTAGTGTAGGCAGATTATTTTCTATGCTCAGCACCACCTTTCACTGGAACAAACAGGATTCTCTGCGACTAGATTTACTTCTGCTAAAAAGTCTTTCCTCAGTTAGTTCTAAATGTATACATCTGTCGCATGGCTAATCAGGGGGGAAAAAAGGGACCCACAACACTCAGTGGCTGAAATGAAAGGAGACATTCTCTAACCTCTGGCCAAGAATGACTCTCATATCTTGTGCCTGTCATCTTTAAAAAGGTCTTTGATCCAAGTATGTATTAAATCTTACCCATTGCCATGATTGTGCTTGAAGATGTGCGTGCACACATGCGTACACACCTCCCAAAGCTGCACTTTCTTTGAAGTCTTATGAAAGGACTTTGGTTTAAGTGGGACTATGCACATTTCATTAGCTGGGACCATCAACACCAGAGGCCAGTTGAATGCACGTGTTTCATAAATACAGTTTCTATCAGTATCAGTGTTCATGTGTTGCCATACACACACGCTGCCTCTGGCCTTAGTCTGTCAACAGGGCCACATTTAAGAGGCTGCAAATACTGAATGGTTCATGGTTGATTTACCCCCCCCCCCCCCCCATTTAAAAAAAAAAAAAAAAAAATTAAGGCCAGACAAGGTCCAAGAAATTGGGGGGAAAGGCCCCTTGTCACTGTAACAGCTGCTGTCCTCCTGTAGTGTTGGGCTATTCACAAACACACGCTGAGGATATGTGTTGAAGGTAGTCTTTATCTCAGGTGAGTTGGTACAGCACCTTTTTGTCAGCGATTGCTGTCTCTGTGCTTGATCCTTTAGAGCTGGAGTTGCCTCATTTTGCCCCATGTTGACTTTCTTGAGTCTTTCAATATCCAGATGAATCTTCCTTTCAGTCCATACTCCTCATTAAATAGAAGTGAGCTCCAGTAATGCTGAACATGTGCTTTTGTGCAGCAAATCACATTGTAGTTGTTTGTGGTCAGTGCTACTCCTCTACTAAATACACTGCTCGAAGAAATCAGAGTAACACTTTTTGATCTGATGCAGGATCACCATGCACTAGTTGTGCATTTGGCTGTTGTGGGTGTCACTGCTGGTAAATGGACTGATTCTTATATAGCACTTTTCTACTCAACTGTAGTGCTCACAGCACTTTATACAACATGCATCAGTCACACATTTATACAAGCACTTTTTCCTATGCTTTTCCTACCTGTGCTTTCTATCGAACAATCAAAGACAATGGTCCAAATTGAGTCCACGATGCCAGTGAACGCTCTTGGTGAACCCCAAGAGCATATCTCGGATACTTTGGCATGCAGACTGTAGCAGCCAGAGATCGAACCACCAACCTTCCAGTTAGTAGATGACCTGCTCTACCTCCTGAGCACCAGCCACCAATACTAGAGGTAGACAATGCTTGGACCATACGGAGGTTACAGTGGTAGTCCAACATCTTTCAATCTTCTGTACCTAGGCCTGTGCTTGTTACGGCACACATGTGCCATTGCCAGGAAGTTCTATGTCTCCCCGGCATGGAGGCAATTCCAGGAGAAAGACAGTTACTCTAGGGTAGCTGGACAGGGTCATAGAAGTTCCTTAATCTATCAGGAGGACCGGTATCTGCTACCTTTGTACAAAGACGAACAGGGTGAACACTGCCACACCAAACAATCAGAAGCAGGCTTCATGAAATTGGCCTGAGAGCCAGAGATCCTTTTATGGGCCCTAGGCTGACTGCCTGGCACCAGTTAACCTAACATTAATGTGTTTGGAAACCACTGCACCACTGTGCCGAAGAGATGTAGATCCTAAGTTTATATCCAGGACACAATATGAAAAGTTTGCTCACATCACACGCAACACAAGCAATCCAGGACAACCTCAAGTCGATGATTCATTCCCTTCAAATACAGCAGACTGGATGCAGCTTAATAACAAATGAAATAAAGACTGTTCATCTGCCCACCGCTGCCTTGTGGAGTTTCTCTCCAACAGAAGTATCACAAAAAGATACTTCGGATGTTGTTTTTGGCTCTTATCTCTGCGCAGGGCAGAACAGGTAGAAGTGACTGAGTAGGTGTTTGAAAATAAAGACAAGCTGCTATCTGCACCAGCCAAGCTTTTAACAGTAGTCCGTGCACGTCCAAACCAAGTAAAGATAGAGATGCATTTGTAGCAGTGCCACATTGTCTCCACTGCTGATATTCCACTGATTGAATGGGCTTTTCCTATATATAGGATATAATTAGTAACACTGTTTTAGACAAATACAGAATAACTGGTTTCTGAAGATGGCACTAAACCTTTTAAAAAAACATTTGCTGGACACTTATTCCTCAAGCTTACTATTTCCCCCTTACTCTATCCTCTTCCTTTAATAGTGTTTGCTTATTCTATATATGTATTATAGTGATGTTTTTATGAGGACTTTTGTAAGTCTAACCAAATTCTATTATTAGAATTTGAAGCACAATATGCGTGGCCTCAGGAGACGAGCGATGATACAGGCTGCCTTCCAGTTGCTGGCTGTAGTTCAGATACAAATATTGTGAAAGGTCGTCCATCACTTTTTATGACTTTTTTTGTCACAGCTTACATGTTTTGTTTTGTTTTCCCCCCCTCTTCAAAGGCTTAATCATTTCAAAATCTTCGAAGAGGAGCGTAGCTCATAATCTAGTTTAGTCTGCACTTCACACAAAGTCATTCTCCTTCTAAAACACCTAATTAGGGGACATATTTTGGCCCCACTGAGGGTCCAGGTGTGCCGAGTCAGGCTTCAGTATGGAGACGTGTCTTCTCATCTCCTGCCAGAAAGCTAAGTGTCAGCATGCGTCCCAGCACAACACAGACTCCTTGTTCCTTTTCTTAACGGCCTACACTGCTAACACAAAGACAAAGGTCTCTCTCAGCAGCCTTGCCGGGCGCAGCTCGCATACTCTTTTCAAACGCACCATTCCCCGCCATTCCCGTCACTCCACCTTCAGTCATCGCAATCTTCTGTCATCATCTAGATCAACTAGCACGCTCCGTCTTTAATCAGCGCCCCGTCATCGCCTTTATCGGCCCGCCTACACTGCATTCCACGCTGTCATGTGTACATACACACACACGAAGACACATATGTGCATGTTGATGGACAGTAGGCAGGGAAGGGAAGTTCTTTTTAATCAAAACAGTGTAGGAAGAAGCTGTCTGTTTAGGCTGGACTTTGATCATTGTCTTCTGAAAGTCTGAATCTTGATCAAGTTTTTGACAGTGGAAAAGAGACTGAAATACCTCAACGCTGTCATTGTGTATGCTGGAGTCATTTGATCTGATGCAGGATCACCATGTTCAGATATTTAAATCGATGAAGTTATAGGCTTTTTATGATGCCCTATGTTGATGTACCAGCACTTTACTGCCACCAGCGTTAAATGTCAGTAATTTAAGAGATGTGGCTAGACTTTGAAATTGCCAGTAATATCAGGCAATTTTCACACACTGACCCATCTAACAACTGATTATTGTCTGTTACTGGAATTGTAGAAAGAAAATGCGGCCTGTGCAGTTTGCTATTATGGAAGCATTCATTAACTTTTACATTTTCAGCTGGTATCACTATGAGTTTATTCTTATGTCTCAATTTGGGTAATAAGTTTAAACAGTAGCCAGAATGTAACAGAGGAACAACAGCTGACTAGAAACATGTGCATCTGAGTTGTTTTTTTTGTTTGTTTTTAACTTGAGTCTTCGTATGCTTACATGACAGTAAAGTTTATCTCGTCTTTTCTCTTACAAAGGGGTCTTCTAAAAGTTTGCCATGTGGAGCAGGGAAGGATTTTCAGCTACAAATTTTATTAGCATGTAATAGTATTACACATTTTTGGAGTAATTATCATTTATTGTCAATGAGTGAAGTGAGAGGATCATTCAGCTGCACCGTTAGCCACATGTTAGCTTCGATACGTTCATATCAGTGACCTGATTTCTGTGGAGCATGCGATCCTCTGACTTATGCTCATTTTCCCGTGCTGACGCCCTTGGCGGTTCAAGCTGTTTGATTTCGTAACAACTTGTGTGTCCAGGAGCAAACGATGAGAGAGCTCGAGCTCCGGGTGAAACAGCAGTCAGCAGAAGGGGAGAAGGGCAACACGCTGCGTCAGAAAGTGACACAGGAGAAGGCTGAGCTGGAGATCCACATTGCATCTATCAGCACTGAACTCCAGGAGGCCAACAGACGGTATGAACCTGTTTGGCGTGTGGTATAGGGGTGGATTGAAAGATAAAGAGGAGAAGAGTAGCTAGTGCTAATATTGAAAGCTTTTCAACACTAACCAGCTTTTCATGACTAGGTTTTACTGCCATGTGCTTTTTAATTTAAATGTCTTCTTCACATCTTAAGAAAGCTTTATGTAATCTATTGCTAGTGTGCAGCGGATGGACAGTAAAAATGGTGTATGAATAGAAACGGATCTGTATGTGTGAAACTCTTTCGTGAAGTCTGAGTCAAGCTGTTAGCTTTTCACAGGATTATGATCCTGCAGAAGGAGAAGGAGGAGCTGAGCGAGCAGCATGAGCAGGCCACGCAGAAGCTCCAAGTCAAGTACGAGACCGACTTGAGCCACTTGCACCATGAGCATGCTCTCTCCGCTGCTAAGGTTCACATTACCACAACACACTCACACGTATCTCCCTCGGCCTGCTAAATTTTGCTGCTGACTGATTAATAACACACAACTTTTAGCAAATCTCTCCACTCTCTATTGCAGGCGTCTGAGGTGATGGCAGATTTAGAGAAAACTGTGGCTCAGATCAAACAGCAGCTCGAGGACAGTGAACATCGAAGACACCAACAAGTCAGGGTATGATATGATTCGGGTGGCGACGCTCATTTTAAACCTCTGTTTCGTCACTGCAACAATACGAGCTTTAAAAGTGCTTGTCATTAGCAGCTCTCGCTGACCTATTGATTCGACTCTGCTTCCTTTCAGGATCAAGAGATGAAGTTTCAGCAGGAAAAAGATGAACTGCTGATCAGCTGTGAGAAAAAGGTAGTGTGTTCCTGTTCCATAAGGAAAAATCCATCTGCCAAGCTCAGTAACCTCCTGTCATTATATCAAAACCACCCCTGAACAAAGTGATTAGTGGAGATCAAAGCTTGGAGCCGCATGTTCCTCATGGTTCTCTGCTCTTGTAAAATCCTAAAAGCCTCAGTTAACAGGTAGATGTTAGGCTGGCGCAAAGGAAGGCAGGATGGTAAGTTGGTAATTTAGATCAAGAATTATTAAGTTGTAAAAATAAGAAACAAGTTAGAAGCAAATTGAAATAAACATTTTTTTTGGGGGGGGGGGGTGTCTGTCTGAAGTATGCACTGTCTCTGTACCCAGGCCTGTGCTTGATTACCCCCTCTCCTTTGAGAGACCCCTTTTAAAGCCATAGAGCAGCCATAAAGCATAAAGTACAAAGGCTATTGTTAATGATCTGAGCTGGACCAGACTAGGCCAGGCCAGACTTCATAGGTAAAGATCAGGTTTAAGCTCCACACTGCAGCTGGGTCATCTTCAAAGTGCCACATCTTGGTGGCAGGCTGGCATACACATCTGGCTGCCTGTGAGTGATACACCTGCAAAAACTTAGCAGGCATGTGTGTTCTTTATTTGGGGTCAAGGAGGATTTAAATTAAGCTTCCCTCAGTGGATTGCTTTTGATGTGTGTGTGTGTGTGTGTGTGTGTGTGTGTGTGTGTGTGTGTGTGTGTGTGTGTGTGTGTGTGTGTGTGTGTGTGTGTGTGTGTGTGTGTATTTCTTTCTTTGCCCTCGTAATCCACCTGTATTTTTTTTCCCCTACCTTTTCCTCTTCTTTGTTTGCTTCACGAGGTGACGGGGGAATGAAAGACAGACAAGTCCGTTGTTCATTTTCCTTTTTGTTTACTCTGGAAAGATTCCTCGCTCCGCTCCCGAGGAGTGCTAAAGGATACACAAGAAGGAGACTGTGGTATGGTATCTGGACATGAGAAGGTCCCATATGGCTGCCATAGATTCAGATTGAGAGGCCCTCTAAGGCAGGCGGGATGGGCTCAGCTACTTTTGATGGGGTGATAGAAGAGATGAGACCAGATGCACAAGGTCACAGGCAGAAGAGTTTCCTTGAGTGATGTTTGATGGTGTCTGCTTTTGCACTCACTCGCACCTCTCTCTCTGTTCCTCCTATACTCTCATCCTCGCTCCCTCTTCCTCTCTCTCTCCCTCTCTATCTGTCTAAGGTTTTGGCACTTCAAACTGAGGCAGAGAAGGAAAAGGCAGAGGCTAAAAGGAAGATAGCCAAACTGGAAGAAGCACTCAGGTATGATGGGAAAAGGCTAAACAGAGAGTTGTGTTGAATTAAAGACGTTTCATGGGTAATTACATCCTGGGTCTATGCTTTAGACTCCATTGATAATTATTTAGTCTGTTTAAGATACTTCATCAGCATTTCAGCATCAGATGTCTTTCCAAAATCCAACAGAATGAGGAGTAAAAGGACGATCAGGCAGATTTTCAGGCACAAACACAATACAGAACCAACCCAGTCATATTCTGACGTTGTCACATTGCCGTTGTGGCAGGTACATGGAGAGTCACGGTGCATTATCACTATCTATACTGAAACCGGCAGCAAAGTTTCCAACATGTCTAATGTTAGCAAGCATGATTTTTTTTTTTTTTTAAGAGTCATTAATATCACAGATTTGGGCCTCGATTTTGTGGCTTCAGACTTTATTAAAAGGAGTTGTTTATGTCTACTGACTTTGAGTCTTTGATCATAAAAACAGCGTGTATGAATTCTGTTTTAAGGCGGAGTTTGGCTTTAACAAGTCAACCCTTGCGCGCTCTCTTTGATCTCTTCTCATAACTGAAACTAGTACTGAGTTGAGAGCCTTGAAAGTCTCAGAGCTTCACATGTGACTGGTGTTTGCGATGACTTGATGAAAACTGGCAAATCTAATCCTATTGTATAAACCGAGTAGTCTCTATAGTAATGAAAGCTGATAAACAAAACTGTCGACTTTGACACAATCATACGGCTGATATTTAATGGACGAGAAACAGCCTGGGTATTGGTTAATATTAAAAAGTGTTATGGGGTGATGCACATTGAGTCAAGAAAATTAAAAAACATGAACGCTACACTGATCAATATTTGATATCAACAATTGATAAAATGGCAAAGTAATGACGTGCGGTGAATCCACCAACAGTTCTTGTTTAATTCACTTTTCCTCAGCCTCCACTCAGCTTACTACCATCATTCAGCAATTTGTTTCAATTCAGTCTCATGATTCTCATCAGTCCTGTTTCCAGATGCAGCATACAGCTGTTTTGAATAAACTAAAAAGCCATATATTTCCCACAGGAGTAAGTGAGGGTGGCCTGTAACACAGTATTTAACAATAAATATGCTCTTTTTAAGTCAGTGAGATACCCATCATTGCTCAATTGTGAAATCTGTTAAAGTAACCATATTCTGTCATTTATATACATGATTGCTTCACTCAGACATACTCATACGATTACTGAACATTGTCAGTGTCACTCTAGTGAAGGGTAAATACACTTTTGGATTGTTTAGTTCTCTCCATCTTTGTCGCCAGAAGGAAGACCTATGCGTATGTGCGCCTTCAACCCTTTCTGCCATCCAGACTGGTCCTCAGTCACTAATATCTCTTTAGAAATGTTCAAAAAATTAGTGCAGACACAAAATAGGCATTGGATTAAGTGCTTCCTCTGGATTAAAAGTGGTTAAGAAAGAAAAGTAAAAAGTAAAACTCACTGTGGCTCAAGTTTAAAAAAAAAAAGAAAAAAGAAGTATGTATGGAGTATGAAAGGCGATCAGTATTAAAAAGATGTCCAAGATGAGCCATATTCTCCAGCATCTGTGGAAAAGTGTCAAACATTTTGACTAAGTGACGACATCCAGCAAGGATGAGGATTCAATGAAGGATAAGATGAGAAGTATTAATAACATTAATAATGCTATGTTGTTGGTATGTTTGGTCTAAGGCACATATACAAAGATTGTGGAGCCCCGTGGTCCACAACAATCAAGTTTTCAGTGAGCTGCACAAAGAAGCTCAAAGACATATGGAGTCTTAAGCATGTGCATTTCATTAATGTGTCTGCAACACATTCAGACAACTGCTGTGACAACTTTTAAGGACACGCAATCGAATGGTGGCGAAGGATGTCTGAAGGGGAGGAATGTCAGTGTTTCTTTGGGCCTGTCTGATTGTTAAATACACAACGCTTTGCAAACACATTGACTATGTTTTCAGCATGATATACTGCTGCAGCTCCTGCTTCGAGGCAGTTGTGTTGAGCGTTGAAAGTGCAGATTTAACTGTTTCCAATAATGATTGCTCACGTACATTGCGTGGTTCAAGAAGTTATTGTAGTGCACAAATGCAGGGCAATGAAACAGCTTTACCTAAATGGAATGTAGCCACACCTAAATAGTGTTGTTAATTAAACTTGTAGCTACAATGTTTCAGAATGCCTACTATAGAGGAAAATATTATTAAAGGAATGGATAAAAAATAACATGTAATCTACTCTAAATGCCACATCCAACACTAACTCCTTTAGCTTCAACACTCTCTTCTATCCAGAGCTGCATATGTTGAAATGCTCGACTTCAGCAGACTGCAGACAATCAGCAAACCAACCAGCGAGCCAGTCAGTACATTCCACTGGGTAATTAATCCCATACAGGGCCATATTACTTGGCCACAAGCAGATTATAGTTTCTGTGGCAAGACTAGATCATGTTCTGCACAATTAAACAGAGCGCCGGCTCGGCCTATTCAGCAACTGTAGCTCCAGTTCCAGCTATACATGGCCCAAGCTCGTCACAGTGCCATCACTCACCCCGAGTGGGTTTTAGCTGTTTGTTGTAGCATAATAGAAACCCAAAGGTCTTCCAGGGTTCTTCTTCTATGGTCAAAGTGGTCTTAGACAAACACTAACAATAACACTGTGGCTGTTTGAGGAAAAGATTGTATGGTTGTTACTCCTCTTCCTTTCTTTCAGTCACCATGATGCAACAAAAAAACACATTTTTGTAGCATTTAGTAAATATCGGTGTAAATATCATAAGGGAACACTGATGGTTGTGTTTTCTTATTGTTTGCTTGTCATTGTCAGCCCAGCTACAGAGAACGTCCTTAAACACAGCAGACGGATCCGTTTGTGCATAAATTATCCTTGTTGTTAGTATCAGTAACGAGCCAGTCATTCCCTCGTTTAAACACTGAAAACGGCAAGTGGCCCGTTGGGCTCTTAGCTAATTAAATACTCAGGCTGCATACACACGCACACACTTTCTCGAACACACTGAGCAGCCTGATGTCTGCTACCTGCCTGCTGCCGTGGCAACACTGACGGCCTTTAAAGGCGATCCAGCAGAACTTCAAAGTCAAAGCAAGACCGCACGCAGGTGTGTGTGTGTGTGTGTGTGTGTGTGTGTGTGTGTGTGTGTGTGTGTGTGTGTGTGTGTGTGTGTGTGTGTGTGTGTGTGTGTGAAGATTGGAGGATGAATGATAAAATTAAACAAATAGAACTGCTCAAGAAACCTCCTCCTTCAGATACTCTGCGATACATGCATCTGTATAATGCATGCACAATGATCCATGCAGACTATGTGAACATAGATTTATTATTAACAGTCTTTGCCTATATAAAAAAAAATATTTAAAAAATCCACAAATTTATATTTTTTTCTTAATAAGTTGATGCGACTGCTGGTTGTGCATTTTTAATGGATCTGATTATTCATATGTAGCATAAGTAAGTGATACCCATTCAAAGTCTAAGAAGAATATGATCTTCTTGTCCTGTCATGCAAATAAGCATTGCTGTGTCAGTTTGAGTTCCTGGTCTGTGTTACTATGGCAACAACAACAGAAAGCACTACAAAGCTGCGCTGGGAACAAGTTTCTCTCCTTTTTTTTCATCCCAACGTGCCTCAGATCATTACAGGGCATTAGCATGGAGATGGAGAGATACACCACAGATAGTGGTGGTTGTGGATGGGGTAGTAAAGAGAGGAGGGAGCTCATCTGGGGAACAGCTTGCCTGCTTTGCAGCAACGACCTCCAAATCACAATTTGGGGAAAATAGAAAACCACTCAAATTTTTAGAGTAGAGAAAAAGAAAAAGGTTGTAGATTATGGCGTTTCTTTTCTCTCTGAGACGCAGGCATCGTTTTATTTTTCATGCCGCCCTTCCTAGAACTTGTATCCCAGCTGCGTTAAACAAAACCACATCTTTACTAAGGCGTGGTGCAAACTTTGGTTTTGTCTCTCTGATTATTTACACTTTGGAGTGGCTGAAGTAGCACTTGACTGTGAGCGGCTATCCAGTTTCACACGCGGCATCATTAATATGATGTTTCAGTCTTTGATTTATTTAACAATCCATCTCTAGTTTAAAGTTTGTCGCTTCCCTACTAATGTTGATTTTTTTTTTCTTCTTTTTCGGGGGGGGGGAAACGTCGCCTTTTTTCACTGTTTATTCTCTAATCAGCTCTTGGCAACGTGTGTTTCCTTCTGGCTGCGTGTCATTGTTCACCTTGTGCATACCCATATGCATGCATGAGATAGGGTCCCTCATGCATGTCCTTCTACTCTTAAAGATAAAGAATTCATCCAATGCCTTCTTTCATGCTAGTGTGTGTGTGCGCACACTTTTTCTACAACTGGGTGTGTCTTTGAAGTGGTCTTATCTTTCTCAGCATTCCTCTCCCATGACAGGAGGGATGGAGGGAAATAGGGATGGGGTCCTGAGAGGGACCAGAGGTAGCCAAGCAGGGGCCATCCAGCAGCACGGTTAATGTTCAGGTGCAGGAGGAGCAGGTGGAGGTATGGATCCTGAATATTGAGAAGCTTCAGTGGGGCTCAATATTGACTCCCATGATAACTACTTTGAAAGGGGGAGTTGGGAATGGGTTAAGAATCAGTTCAATACCACAGATTTGACAAAATGAATATTCTGTCCTTTAAATAGATTTTGATAGATTTTTTTAAATGAATACTTATTTGTATGTTTATTATTCAAGCTTGTAATGATCAGATAGCACTGCAAGGATATAACTGAGTCAGTCTAACCAGTATTTCCTCCTATTTCTGAATACTGAATTAGTAAAGTAGATAATGAATAAAAATGAGCAGTAATTCTGGTTATTTGTTATTCAGCTGTTATTTGTCATATTTAATCACCCCATCACTTAATGGTCTTACATTTTAATATCCTGCTTTAATGATTTTTAATTGGTTTTCTCTGCTTTCACGGTCGTCACTCGAAACCAAGCTTGGCATTTCTACGCGAAGCTGGTTTTCTTCCAAATCTGCGCTGAGAGTCTGAATTTAGACCAGCAGGCTCGCTTAGAGCTGATGGTTCAGACTGCACGGATTGTCTTCAGGGCTTTCATTGTTTCACTCAACTTCATCTTCCACTGCATTATGTTTGGGATATGTAAATACAGTAGTCTCACTTTAGGGACTTGTGCCTAGTTGATTTAGCATGTTTCCATTGTAGTCTGCATAATTTGTAAAGCCAAATAGCATTTTAAGCCAACAGCAGAGACAGGAAAACCAACTTAGAACAACATTTTCCTAGATTTATCTCAAACTTTTATTAAAAAATTGCTCCATTTAGTTTTTTATTGCTGTAGTTTGAATCGGATGTATAGAGAGCACAAATAACAGCCTTCCCTCGGCGTGTCTGCGCTACACTAAAGCGACAAGTTGTTTGGAGGGAACAACTTTTTCTTTAACGCCTTGGAACTGAGCGAGCTCCAGAGCTGGTTTGAACAATGACAAACATATATTGTTCTTTGTCTTTTTGCTCCGTCCCACCCACCATGTTTATCCACCTACATACTGCTACTGCCAGTGTGTGTTGCACCAGATTCATTATTCTCTCTCCTTATTGGTGTTTAGGTGTTTTTGAGGTACGACTCACTAACTAGTGTGAGGTAAAGTCGTTTTTCTTCTTCTTCTCCGGGGATTATGCGAGAGCATAAACTTCACAGCAAAGTTTGAAATGTCATCATGTCAGATGTCATATCCTTCTAGTTCTCGAGCAAAGCACTCCAAAGCGATTCCCTTTGCAACTTCTCCGAGATGTGGAAATCAGCTACTTAGTTATTGCATTGTCGAGTATTTCTGTGACTGATCTGGTCTAAGATATATCAGAAAATACTGAAATATATTCAAAATGTAGCATCTCCACTGGCCAATTGATGTGTCTTATTTTTGCTCCACAAATTCATATTCAGCTTGACTGAGAAAAACTGGAAAGCGGTTGCCTTTGAGCAACCGCTTGTTGTTCTTTTGATTATTCAACTTAGTTGTTGCATCTTTGATTCATCGTTTTGCCACAAAATCTTTGGGGTTTGGCAAACTGCTAGAAGGTTGGGGCTTAAATTAAAAAAATAAAGGTCAACAGTCATGTCTTTAAAGATGCTACCGAGGCAGCTGTTCCCTGCAGGCACGCGGACGACTACATGTGTAGATGCCACTGTAGGCGGAGGGCTGTGCTCTTTACGTTTGTGGCTGTTTTTTTGTTTAATTTATTAAAGTGAAATGCTGCTCATAAACAAGGCCAGAACTGTAGGTTGGCTTTAAAGCCATCCAGCTCGACGATGCTCTGTTTTCTATTCCCTCTTTTCTACCCTTTCTGCCTTTAATATTTTCTTGCCCTTGTGCTATCTCTCTTTTGTGTTCACTTATTTGTGGTCTGTCTCTTATTCTGTGTCTGTTTCTGTCTTCTTCTTTTTTTTGCCACTCTCTCTCCCTTTCTCTTTCTCTGGGGATGCAGATGAAAACCAAGCCTGTTTTATTTTTTCTTCAGAGGGCGCTGAATATTTCAGTTTTGCATTTTCTCTCTTTTTATGTGCTCTCGCTTTTTTTCTCCGAGCCCCTTTGATGTGTCTGTGGATTCGTTATCATTCCGTTTGGATGAGCTCACAGACGCAGATGTGGAGGCACTCACATGCACTTGGCTCTCTCTCTCACACACACACACAAACACACACTCACACTGACTCTCTGGCTTTTTATGCTAGAGACCAGCGGCATCCATATGTAAGCGTGCATTCTGGTCTGTTTGTCAGTCTTTTCCATGTGCTGCTCCACCCACATCACAGCCCATACAATTCTTAAATGCTCTTGCTTACATGAAAAGAATATTTGCATAAGCAATTAAGAGTTTCGTCTTTGTGCACAGACGTCAGCGGGTGCTTTTGTGTCAACTGCATGCGTGAGCCTATATACAGTAACTTCATTGTGTATCCGCCATGTGCTCGCGCACTCACACAGGCGGCACGTGGCACCGTGTGGTCAGAGGAGTCCGGAATATGCCGGCATCCCCGCACCCCTCCTGTCTGCCAGGCGGCTGGATGGCGGAAGCTCCTTCACCCTCTCTAGTACACAAACACTCTTCTCTCTTTGCCGCCCTCTCTTCCTCCCCTTTAAACAGCTGTTTAAGGATTGAGGGATAAGAGGACTTCCTCTTTAGCGAAGGCACATCTTTAATTTGAGCCTCCTCTCCTTCCACTTTTCTGACCAGAGATCCATTTAAAGCCAACAGGCCGCCCTGGCGCTGGCACCCCTCTCCTTCCCTTTCCCTCTCCATTTCTCTCTGCCAGGCCTCCTTGACTCCTTTTTCGCTGTCCTCTCATCTCACCCTCGTTGCTCTGTTATTGATGGTGACACGCTGTCTACCGCTGTAGTGACCACACACGTTCACACGTGCACACACACACACACACACACACACACACACACACACAGTTATGCTCCCGAGATTCCCCGAAGAGGCCAAGCGTTCACCTGCTCTCCTCAGCTTAAGAGCATAATATGTTTCAATCTGTCACATACTTGAAGTTAGCTACAGTCACTTTTTTTTCTTCCTGTGTATTCTCTGAGGTATAGGCCCAGCAGCCAGCTCCAACTTACTCATAGTGCACTCCTTGAGTAGAGTTGTCAGTCACGCAGAGAGTTTGGGATTGTGGCTCATGAACAAAGGCCTCTGTACACGCACGTGAGCGCGCACGCACGCGCAGGCTCAGTTGTCTCTCAAGCGAGACACACACCCAATTCTTTTCTCCCTCTCTCTCTCTCTACGCTCTCCTCTTGGAAGTTTTAAAAAAAACTTGCTATTTCTGTGACATCCATTTTTCCATCTTCCTCTCTCTTTTCCTCTTTTTTTTCTCTTTTTTCCATCTCAGTCTCCCCACATATCCTTTGTGTCTGTCTGAGTCCGGAAGGCAGTCGTGCAACAAGACTGATTAATAATTACAGAGTACACAAAATTGGGAAAGAGGCAAAAAAAAAAAAAACACTTTGTCGTTTGATGTCCAACATGAGAGAAACCAAAATTACAAAGAGACAGAACTCTATAAAGAGGAGAGAAAGCTTGCACATTCCTTTCTCAATCCTCTGCTTTTGTTCTCTGCTGTTTTGTTTTATTAATTTTTTTTATTTTATTGCCTCCTCTGTTTTTGCTGGGGGGGTTTTATTGCCTCAGTTTCAGTTCTGTCTTTATAAACACCTAAAGTTGTTTCTTTGATTACAGGAAGAGATTAACCACTTTACAAAGCTGCAAACCACTATATGCCTTTCTTTAGATGTACTTCCAATTTTTCATTTAATTTATTTTTTAAGTTGTGCATGGATGCTCATAATCATGCTGCTTTTGACAGCCTTCCTGCTTTGTGAAGTACAGATAAATGCACGGAGCATAGTGCCTCCCCCTACCACCACCACCCGATGTGTGCCTGTTGTAATTTAGTAATAAAATAAGATAAGATAAGATAACCTTTATTAGTCCCACAACACGTGGGAAATTTGTTTTGTCACAGCAGGAAGTGGACAGTGCAAAAGTTATGAGGCAAAAATTAGAATACAATAAGAATAAATACAGTACACAACTGTACAGAATAGAATAAAATAAAATACTATATACAGTAGAATAAAATAAAATAAATATACAATAAGATAAAAATAGAATACAAATACTATATACAACTGAGTAAAAATACAACGATGACAGAAAGGATTATTGCACTTAGTATTATTGCATATGTATGGATGTGTGTGCTTGATCAGTTAAAGTCTTTGTTGTGGAGTCTGACAGCAGTGGGGAGGAAAGACCTGCGAAATCTCTCCGTCCCACACCGTGGGTGCCGCAGTCTCCCACTGAAGGAGCTGCTCAGTGCTGTCACAGTCTGCTGCATGGGGTGGGAGATGTTGTCCATCAGGGATGACAGCTTAGCCGCCGTTCTCCTGTCACTCACCACCTCCACTGGGTCCAGAGGGCATCCTAGAACAGAGCTGGCCCTTCGGATCACCCTGTTCAGTCTCTTCCTGTCCCCAGCAGAGATGCTGCCGCCCCAGCAGACCACACCATAAAAGATAGCAGAAGCCACAACAGAGTCATAGAAGGTCTTCAGGAGTGGGCCCTCCACTCCAAACGACCTGAGTCTCCGCAGCAGGTACAGCCTGCTCTGCCCTTTCCTGTAGAGGGCGTCTGAGTTATGAGTCCAGTCCAGTCTATTGTTCAGATGAACACCAAGGTACCTGTAGCTGTCCACAGCCTCAATGTCCATACCTTGGATGTTCAGTGGTTGCAGTGGAGAATGCTTGTGCCTGCGGAAGTCTACCACCAGTTCCTTGGTTTTACTGGCGTTGATCTGGAGGTAGTTCAGCTGGCACCAGTCCACAAAGTCTTGGGTCAGACCTCTGTACTCCTTGTCGTCCCCATCAGTGATGAGGCCGACTATTGCAGAGTCATCAGAGAACTTCTGCAGGAAGCACTGGGTGGAATTGTGGGAGAAGTCTGCAGTGTAGATGGTGAAGAGGAACGGAGCCAGAACCGTTCCCTGTGGGGCCCCCGTACTGCAGACGACCCTGTCCGACACACAGCCCTGAGTCCTCACATACTGTGGTCGGTCGGTGAGGTAGTCCAGGATCCAGGTAGTGAGGTGATGGTCCACTCCAGAGTTCACCAGCTTGTCCTTTAGAACCGAGGGAAGAATGGTGTTGAAGGCACTGGAGAAATCAAAGAACATGATTCTCACAGTGCTTCCAGCGGTCTCCAGGTGAGCGAGGGAACGATGTAGGAGGTGAATGACGGCATCATCCGCTCCAATGCCGGGCTGGTAGGCAAACTGAAGTGGGTCCAGTGATGAGCTTATTAGGCGCCGAAGCTGAGCCAGGACCAACCGCTCCAGGGTCTTCATCAGGTGGGATGTCAGAGCCACCGGCCTGTAGCTGTTGAGGTCCTTGGGGCGTGAAGTCTTTGGCACTGGTACAACACAGGAGGTTTTCCAGAGCTGTGGGACTCTTCCCAACCTCAGGCTCAGGTTGAAGAGGTGCTCCATCACCCCACACAGTTGGTCCGCGCAGGACCTGACGACCCTCGAGCTGATGCCATCTGGACCCGCTGCCTTCTTGCCATTAATCCTCCTCAGTTCCCTCCTAACCTGGGTGGTTGAGAGAGACAGGCTGGAGCCTTGTGTTGAGTGTGTATTGGATGCTGTTGTTGGGGGTGGGGGGGAGTGAGCAGGGTGAATAGAGGAGGTGTAATAGTTGTACTTCTAATTGGTTTAAAGTCCCACTGGCCAGAATTTCATTCTCGCTGCTGCTTGTCTGTCCAGAGGGAATAATTATCCATACCCTCTTAGAGTAGCAATTTACAAGGGAGCAGAAAAACACAGCCACACATTCACTTATACTCAAAGCACTGCATAAGGCACACTGTAAAGAGGAAAAAGTGCACAGTCAGTCGTACTGTCCCCCCTGATATCGTGCTCTTTGTGCTTGAATCAGATGAAGCATCTTGAAGGGTTGAAATAGTAGCTGCAGTCCATGTACCCGTTGTTGTAGTTGCACATTTAGTGTTACTTTTTGTGAAAATTAAATCAATTCACGCAATTCTGTTTTTAGCAAAGTCCCATTTATGCACTGTACATGGATAACAGATGCTGTCGTTAAATTATTAGTGTGAATGCTTGAAAAGCATTCACAGTATTGTTGTTGTAATCTTTATTATTATATTTTATTATTATTAGTGTGAATGCTTGAAAAGCATTCACAGTATTGTTCTTCTAATCTTTATTATTAGTGTGAATGCTTGAAAAGCATTCACAGTATTGTTCTTCTAATCTTTATTATTATTTTTTCCTATTCCGTACGTTTTTCGCCGACTATCTCCTTCAAAACCGTTCAACTTAGAAAAACCATTCAAACACCATTAGATTCCTCTTCTTTTGGAATGGTGTGCTTCTATTTTTCTCATTTTTAACATTTATATTTTTAATTTTATTCAACTTTATTCAACAAAAATTTCCCATGTATTTCAATGGGGAGACCCTTCAAATTCTCATTCAATTTACTCATTTTTAAACTCTTACTACTTCCACATACATTGACATAGAGCCACCATTCAAACTTTAAAACGAAGACAAGACATTCAACTATTCAACTTGTATTTATCTTTTCAATATCTATTATACTTTTTCTTCAGTTCCAGTTTAAGTTTCATGATGTTTTTTCACCCGTTTCAGAGTTTATAATGGGTGTGTATGGGACGGAATGTTGGGGCTAGAGTGAGGCAGCTCAACTGCTAGAGTGAGAGGAGCAAAAAAATTAATCTTAAAATCTTTTTTAAAACTGCTGCTGTGTCCGCAGCGTTTGCTCTACAGGTATGATTTTACCCTCAAAACGTAGCCATCGCTGTCCTCTTTCATCCAATGTGTTTACTATTGTCCTAGGTGTTATGGTTCTTTCGTAAATGTCACCAATGCACAGCCTCCTCCCTCCAACTCTTCCATAGACTCTAATGTTAAACTTTCTCAGAAGGTTCGTTTGAAAATCAGAAGAGCATGGTGTCTTTCCACTGTCACCACGTCCATATAATAAACTCCACAGGCATGAAAACTGAGAATTCAGTAGACTAGACATTGCTGTCACTCACGGTGAAAGAATTTTGTCAATACGACCTATACTTTTCATTTGGGAGCGATTTGTTTCGCCCTGAATTTTCTGTTCATTTTAAGCAGCAAAAGTGAGGCGCATGTCTGTGTACGTGTGTATGGAGCCATTGGGTGCGGTCACTATAGCAACCAGGCTCACACCTGCCTGCTTAACGAGCTCTGCCTGCCACTGTACCAAGATTCATCTTAAACACTTCTCTTTCAACTGCTGCTGTGTCCACAGTGTTACAGCCATCATTTTACCCTCAAATTGTCGCCATTATTGTTCTCTTTCCAACACCGTGTCTTTCAAAGCTCAGGCATTTAAACTTTTTAAACTGTGTGGATCAAAGTGGAGGGATCACATTTGAGTCATTCAGTGATTCAAAGAATATGACCTTTTAATATTCATTCAGATGTTTTCTGACTCTAAATGTTCTTTTCTCATTTCTTAGGGTTTTCTAATTTACATTTAAAACATTTTCAGTTTTTTTCCAACTCCTTCTTCTGTGTAACCTTCAGCTTTTAGCAGTTCAGCACCTTTGTTTTCAGGTTAAATTCGTTTTTTTTTTTGTTTTTTTTTTAATCTCATTCAATATTTTTAACTCAAAATTCAGCAATTAATTCATTTCAGTGCATACATTCAGATTCAAGCATTCACACTGCAGTTTCTTCAGAAAATGCACTTTCTAGTTATTAGTGTGAATGCTTGAAAAGCATTCACAGTATTGTTATTCGAATCTTTATTATTATTCTATTTTATTATTATCTATTCCGTACGTTTTTTGAAAGCCTACTCCTTCAAAACCGTTCAACTTAGAAAAACCATTCAAACACCGTTAGATTCCTATTCTTTTGGACAACACTGCTTCTATTTTTCTCATTTTTAACATTTATATTTTTAATTTTATTCAACTTTATTCAACAAAAATTTCCCATGTATTTCAATGGGGAGACCCTTCAAATTCTCATTCAACTTCCTCCTCTTTAAACTGTATCTACTTCAACATACATTGACATAGAGCCACCATTCAAACTTTAAAACGAAGACAAGACATTCAACTATTCAACTTGTATTTATTTTTTCAATATCTATTATACTTTTTCTTCAGTTCCAGTTTAAGTTTCATGATGTTTTTTCACCCGTTTCAGAGTTTATAATGGGTGTGTATGGGACGGAATGTTGGGGCTAGAGTGAGGCAGCTCAACTGCTAGAGTGAGAGGAGCAAAAAAATTAATCTTAAAATCTTTTTTAAAACTGCTGCTGTATCCACAGCGTTTGCTCTACAGGTATGATTTTACCCTCAAAACGTAGCCATCGCTGTCCTCTTTCATCCAATGTGTTTACTATTGTACTAGGTGTTATGGTTCTTTCATAAATGTCACCAATGCACAGCCTCCTCCCTCCAACTCTTCCATAGACTCTAATGTTAAAATGGCTCAGAAGGTTCGTTTGAAAATCAGAAGAGCATGGTGTCTTTCCACTGTCACCACGTCCATATAATAAACTCCACAGGCATGAAAACTGAGAATTAGGTAGACTGGACATTGCTGCCGCTCACGGTGAAAGAATTTCGTCAATACGACCTATACTTTTCATTTGGGAGCGATTTGTTTCGGCCTGACTTTTCTGTTCATTTTAAGCAGCAAAAGTGAGGCGCATGTCTGTGTACGTGTGTATGGAGCCATTGGGTGCGGTCACTATAGCAACCAGGCTCACACCTGCCTGCTTAACGAGCTCTGCCTGCCACTGTACCAAGATTCATCTTAAACACTTCTCTTTCAACTGCTGCTGTGTCCAGAGTGTTACAGCCATCATTTTACCCTCAAAACGTCGCCATTATTGTTCTCTTTCCAACACCGTATCTTTCAAAGCTCAGAGATGTAAACTTTTTAAACTGTGTGGGTCCAAGTGGAGGGATCACATTTTAGTCATTCAGTGATTCAAAGAATATGACCTTTTAATATTCTTTCAGATGTTTTCTGACTCTAAATGTTCTTTTCTCATTTCTTAGGTTTTTCTAATTTACAATTAAAACATTTTCAGCTTTTTTCCAACTTCTTCTTCTGTGTAACCTTCAGCTTTTAGCAGTTCAGCACTGTTGTTTTCAGGTTAAATTCAGGTTGTTTTTTTTTTTTATCTCATTCAAAATTTTTAACTCAAAATTCAGCAATTAATTCATTTCAGTCCATACATTCAGATTCAAGCATTCACACTGCAGTTTCTTCAGAAAATGCACTTTCTAGTTAGTGTGAATGCTTGAAAAGCATTCACAGTATTGTTATTCGAATCTTTATTAGTGTGAATGCTTGAAAAGCATTCACAGTATTGTTCTTCTAATCTTTATTATTATTATTATTATTATTATTATATTTTATTCTGTATTCCGTACGTTTTTTGTAATCCTATAACTTCAAAACCGTTCAACTTAGAAAAACCATTCAAACACCGTTAGATTCCTATTCTTTTGAACAACACTGCTTCTATTTTTCATATTTTTAACATTTATATTTTTAATTTTATTCAACTTTATTCAACAAAAATTTATAATGTATTTCAATGGGGAGACCCTTCAAATCCTCATTCAACTTACTCATTTTTAAACTCTTACTACTTCCACATACATTGACATAGAGCCACCATTCAAACTTTAAAACGAAGACAAGACATTCAACTATTCAACTTGTATTTATCTTTTCAATATCTATTATACTTTTTCTTCAGTTCCAGTTTAAGTTTCATGATGTTTTTTCACCCGTTTCAGAGTTTATAATGGGTGTGTATGGGACGGAATGTTGGGGCTAGAGTGAGACAGCTCAACTGCTAGAGTGAGAGGAGCAAAAAAATTAATCTTAAAATCTTTTTTAAAACTGCTGCTGTGTCCACAGCGTTTGCTCTACAGGTATGATTTTACCCTCAAAACGTAGCCATGGCTGTCCTCTTTCATCCAATGTGTTTACTATTGTACTAGGTGTTATGGTTCTTTCATAAATGTCACCAATGCACAGCCTCCTCCCTCCAACTCTTCCATAGACTCTAATGTTAAAATGGCTCAGAAGGTTCGTTTGAAAATCAGAAGAGCATGGTGTCTTTCCACTGTCACCACGTCCATATAATAAACTCCACAGGCATGAAAACTGAGAATTAGGTAGACTAGACATGGCTGTCGCTCACGGTGAAAGAATTTTGTCAATACGACTTTTACTTTTCATTTGGGAAGAATTTGTTTGGGCCTGACTTTTCTGTTCATTTTAAGCAGCAAAAGTGAGGCGCATGTCTGTGTACGTGTGTATGGAGCCATTGGGTGCGGTCACTATAGCAACCAGGCTCACACCTGCCTGCTTAACGAGCTCTGCCTGCCACTGTACCAAGATTCATCTTAAGCACTTCTCTTTCAACTGCTGCTGTGTCCACAGTGTTACAGCCATCATTTTACCCTCAAATTGTCGCCATTATTGTTCTCTTTCCAACACCGTGTCTTTCAAAGCTCAGGCATTTAAACTTTTTAAACTGTGTGGATCCAAGTGGAGGGATCACATTTGAGTCATTCAGTGATTCAAAGAATATGACCTTTTAATATTCATTCAGATGTTTTCTGACTCTAAATGTTCTTTTCTCATTTCTTAGGGTTTTCTAATTTACAATTAAAACATTTTCAGTTTTTTTCCAACTTCTTCTTCTGTGTAACGTTCAGCTTTTAGCAGTTCAGCACTTTTGTTTTCAGGTTAAATTCGTTTTTTTTTTTTTTATCTCATTCAATATTTTTAACTCAAAATTCAGCAATTAATTCATTTCAGTCCATACATTCAGATTCAAGCATTCACACTGCAGTTTCTTCAGAAAATGCACTTTCTAGTTATTAGTGTGAATGCTTGAAAAGCATTCACAGTATTGTTATTCGAATCTTTATTATTATTATTATTATTATATTTTATCTATTCCGTACGTTTTTTGTAATCCTACTCCTTCAAAACCGTTCAACTTAGAAAAACCATTCAAACACCGTTAGATTCCTATTCTTTTGGACAACACTGCTTCTATTTTTCATATTTTTAACATTTATATTTTTAATTTTATTCAACTTTATTCAACAAAAATTTCCCAAAATTTCCCATGTATTTCAATGGGGAGACCCTTCAAATTCTCATTCAACTTATTCATTTTTAAACTCTTACTACTTCCACATACATTGACATAGAGCCACCATTCAAACTTTAAAACGAAGACAAGACATTCAACTATTCAACTTGTATTTATCTTTTCAATATCTATTATACTTTTTCTTCAGTTCCAGTTTAAGTTTCATGATGTTTTTTCACCCGTTTCAGAGTTTATAATGGGTGTGTATGGGACGGAATGTTGGGGCTAGAGTGAGAGAGCTCAACTGCTAGAGTGAGAGGAGCAAAAAAATTAATCTTAAAATATTTTTTAAAACTGCTGCTGTGTCCACAGCGTTTGCTCTACAGCCACCATTTTACCCTCAAAACGTAGCCATCGCTGTCCTCTTTCATCCAATGTGTTTACTATTGTCCTAGGTGTTATGGTTCTTTCATAAATGTCACCAATGCACAGCCTCCTCCCTCCAACTCTTCCATAGACTCTAATGTTAAAATGGCTCAGAAGGTTCGTTTGAAAATCAGAAGAGCATGGTGTCTTTCCACTGTCACCACGTCCATATAATAAACTTCACAGGCATGAAAACTGAGAATTCAGTAGACTAGACATTGCTGTTGCTCACGGTGAAAGAATTTCGTCAATACGACTTGTACTTTTCATATGGGAACGATTTGTTTCGGCCTGACTTTTCTGTTCATTTTAAGCAGCAAAAGTGAGGTGCATGTCTGTGTCGTGTGTATGGAGCCATTGGGTGCGGTCACTATAGCAACCAGGCTCACACCTGCCTGCTTAACGAGCTCTCTCTCTCACTCTGCCAAGATTCATCTGAAACACTTCTCTTTCAACTGCTGCTGTCTCCACAGTGTTACAGCCATCATTTTACCCTCAAAACGTCGCCATCGTTGTTCTCTTTCCAACATCTTGTCTTTCAAAGCTCAGAGATGTAAACTTTTTAAACTGTGTGGATCCAAGTGGAGGGATCACATTTGAGTCATTCAGTGATTCAAAGAATATGACCTTTTAATATTCTTTCAGATGTTTTCTGACTCTAAATGTTCTTTTCTCATTTCTTAGGTTTTTCTAATTTACAATTAAAACATTTTCAGCTTTTTTCCAACTTCTTCTTCTGTGTAACCTTCAGCTTTTAGCAGTTCAGCACCTTTGTTTTCAGGTTAAATTCGTTTTTTTTTTGTTGTTTTTTTTAAATCTCATTCAATATTTTTAACTCAAAATTCAGCAATTAATTCATTTCAGTGCATACATTCAGATTCAAGCATTCACACTGCAGTTTCTTCAGAAAATGCACTTTCTAGTTATATTTTATTATTTTTCCGTACGTTTTTTGAAAGCCTACTCCTTCAAAACCGTTCAACTTAGAAAAACCATTCAAACACCGTTAGATTCCTATTCTTTTGGACAACACTGCTTCTATTTTTCATATTTTTAACATTTATATTTTTAATTTTATTCAACTTTATTCAACAAAAATTTATAATGTATTTCAATGGGGAGACCCTTCAAATCCTCATTCAACTTACTCATTTTTAAACTCTTACTACTTCCACATACATTGACATAAAGCCACCATTCAAACTTTAAAACGAAGACAAGACATTCAACTATTCAACTTGTATTTATCTTTTCAATATCTATTATACTTTTTCTTCAGTTCCAGTTTAAGTTTCATGATGTTTTTTCACCCGTTTCAGAGTTTATAATGGGTGTGTATGGGACGGAATGTTGGGGCTAGAGTGAGGCAGCTCAACTGCTAGAGTGAGAGGAGCAAAAAAATTAATCTTAAAATCTTTTTTAAAACTGCTGCTGTGTCCGCAGCGTTTGCTCTACAGGTATGATTTTACCCTCAAAACGTAGCCATGGCTGTCCTCTTTCATCCAATGTGTTTACTATTGTCCTAGGTGTTATGGTTCTTTCATAAATGTCACCAATGCACAGCCTCCTCCCTCCAACTCTTCCATAGACTCTAATGTTAAAATGGCTCAGAAGGTTCGTTTGAAAATCAGAAGAGCATGGTGTCTTTACACTGTCACCACGTCCATATAATAAGCTCCACAGGCATGAAAACTGAGAATTAGGTAGACTAGACATGGCTGTCGCTCACGGTGAAAGAATTTTGTCAGTACGACATGTACTTTTCATTTGGGAACGATTTGTTTCGGCCTGACTTTTCTGTTCATTTTAAGCAGCAAAAGTGAGGCGCATGTCTGTGTCGTGTGTATGGAGCCATTGGGTGCGGTCACTATAGCAACCAGGCTCACACCTGCCTGCTTAACGAGCTCTCTCTCACTCTGCCAAAATTCATCTTAAACACTTCTCTTTCAACTGCTGCTGTGTCCACAGTGTTAAAGCCATCATTTTACCCTCAAAACGTCGCCATCGTTGTTCTTTTTCCAACATCTTGTCTTTCAAAGCTCAGACATTTAAACTTTTTAAACTGTGTGGATCCAAGTGGAGGGATCACATTTTAGTCATTCAGTGATTCAAAGAATATGACCTTTTAATATTCTTTCAGATGTTTTCTGACTCTAAATGTTCTTTTCTCATTTCTTAGGTTTTTCTAATTTACAATTAAAACATTTTCAGCTTTTTTCCAACTTCTTCTTCTGTGTAACCTTCAGCTTTTAGCAGTTCAGCACTTTTGTTTTCAGGTTAAATTCGGGTTTTTTTTTTAATCTCATTCAAAATTTTTAACTTAAATTCAGTAATTATTTCATTTCAATGCATACATTCAGATTCAAGCATTCACACTGCAGTTTCTTCAGAAAATGCACTTTCTAGTTATATTTTATTTTTCCGTACGTTTTTTGAAAGCCTACTCCTTCAAAACCGTTCAACTTAGAAAAACCATTCAAACACCGTTAGATTCCTATTCTTTTGGACAACATTGCTTCTATTTTTCTCATTTTTAACATTTATATTTTTAATTTTATTCAACTTTTTTCAACAAAAATTTATAATGTATTTCAATGGGGAGACCCTTCAAATTCTCATTCAACTTCCTCCTCTTTAAACTCTTACTACTTCCACATACATTGACATAGAGCCACCATTCAAACTTTAAAACGAAGACAAGACATTCAACTATTCAACTTGTATTTATCTTTCCAATATCTATTATACTTTTTCTTCAGTTCCAGTTTAAGTTTCATGATGTTTTTTCAGCCGTTTCAGAGTTTATAATGGGTGTGTATGGGACGGAATGTTGGGGCTAGAGTGAGACAGCTCAACTGCTAGAGTGAGAGGAGCAAAAAAATTAATCTTAAAATCTTTTTTAAAACTGCTGCTGTGTCCGCAGCGTTTGCTCTACAGCCATCATTTTACCCTCAAAACGTAGCCATGGCTGTCCTCTTTCATCCAATGTGTTTACTATTGTCCTAGGTGTTACGGTTCTTTCGTAAATGTCACCAATGCACAGCCTCCTCCTTCCAACTCTTCCATAGACTCTAATGTTAAAATGGCTCAGAAGGTTCGTTTGAAAATCAGAAGAGCATGGTGTCTTTCCACTGTCACCACGTCCATATAATAAGCTCCACAGGCATGAAAACTGAGAATTAGGTAGACTAGACATTGCTGTCGCTCACGGTGAAAGAATTTTGTCAATACGACTTTTACTTTTCATTTGGGAACGATTTGTTTCGGCCTGACTTTTCTGTTCATTTTAAGCAGCAAAAGTGAGGCGCATGTCTGTGTACGTGTGTATGGAGCCCTTGGGTGCGGTCACTATAGCAACCAGGCTCACACCTGCCTGCTTAACGAGCTCTGCCTGCCACTGTACCAAGATTCATCTTAAACACTTCTCTTTCAACTGCTGCTGTGTCCACAGTGTTAAAGCCATCATTTTACCCTCAAAACGTCGCCATCGTTGTTCTTTTTCCAACATCTTGTCTTTCAAAGCTCAGAGATGTAAACTTTTTAAACTGTGTGGGTCCAAGTGGAGGGATCACATTTTAGTCATTCAGTGATTCAAAGAATATGACGTTTTAAAGATGTTTTCTGACTCTAAATGTTCTTTTCTCATTTCTTAGGTTTTTCTAATTTACAATTAAAACATTTTCAGCTTTTTTCCAACTTCTTCTTCTGTGTAACCTTCAGCTTTTAGCAGTTCAGCACCTTTGTTTTCAGGTTAAATTCGTTTTTTTTTTTTGTTGTTTTTTTTTAATCTCATTCAATATTTTTAACTCAAAATTCAGCAATTAATTCATTTCAGTGCATACATTCAGATTCAAGCATTCACACTGCAGTTTCTTCAGAAAATGCACTTTCTAGTTATTCTATTTTATTATTATCTATTCCGTACGTTTTTTGAAAGCCTACTCCTTCAAAACCGTTCAACTTAGAAAAACCATTCAAACACCGTTAGATTCCTATTCTTTTGGACAACACTGCTTCTATTTTTCTCATTTTTAACATTTATATTTTTAATTTTATTCAACTTTATTCAACAAAAATTTCCCATGTATTTCAATGGGGAGACCCTTCAAATTCTCATTCAATTTACTCATTTTTAAACTCTTACTACTTCCACATACATTGACATAGAGCCACCATTCAAACTTTAAAACGAAGACAAGACATTCAACTATTCAACTTGTATTTATCTTTTCAATATCTATTGTACTTTTTCTTCAGTTCCAGTTTAAGTTTCATGATGTTTTTTCACCCGTTTCAGAGTTTATAATGGGTGTGTATGGGACGGAATGTTGGGGCTAGAGTGAGGCAGCTCAACTGCTAGAGTGAGAGGAGCAAAAAAATTAATCTTAAAATATTTTTTAAAACTGCTGCTGTGTCCGCAGCGTTTGCTCTACAGGTATGATTTTACCCTCAAAACGTAGCCATGGCTGTCCTCTTTCATCCAATGTGTTTACTATTGTCCTAGGTGTTATGGTTCTTTCGTAAATGTCACCAATGCACAGCCTCCTCCCTCCAACTCTTCCATAGACTCTAATGTTAAAATGGCTGAGAAGGTTCGTTTGAAAATCAGAAGAGCATGGTGTCTTTCCACTGTCACCACGTCCATATAATAAACTCCACAGACATGAAAACTGAGAATTAGGTAGACTAGAAGCTGCTGTCGCTCACGGTGAAAGAATTTTGTCAATACGACTTTTACTTTTCATTTGGGAACGATTTGTTTCGGCCTGACTTTTCTGTTCATTTTAAGCAGCAAAAGTGAGGCGCATGTCTGTGTACGTGTGTATGGAGCCATTGGGTGCGGTCACTATAGCAACCAGGCTCACACCTGCCTGCTTAACGAGCTCTGCCTGCCACTGTGCCAAGATTCATCTTAAACACTTCTCTTTCAACTGCTGCTGTGTCCACAGTGTTACAAGCCATCATTTTACGCTCAAAATGTCGCCATCGTTGTTCTCTTTCTAACACTGTGTCTTTAAAAGCTCAGACATTTAAAATTTTTAAATGGTGTGGATCCAAGCGAAGGGATCACATTTTAGTCATTCAGTGATTCAAAGAATATGAACTTTTAATATTCATTCAGATGTTTTCTGACTCTAAATGTTCTTTTCTCATTTCTTAGCGTTTTCTAATTTACATTTAAAACATTTTCAGCTTTTTTCCAACTTCTTCTTCTGTGTAACGTCCAGCTTTTAGCATTTCAGCACCTTTGTTTTCAGGTTAAATTCTTTTTTTTTTTGTTTTGTTTTTTTATCTCATTCAATATTTTTAACTCAAAATTCAGCAATTAATTCATTTCAGTGCATACATTCAGATTCAAGCATTCACACTGCAGTTTCTTCAGAAAATGCACTTTCTAGTTATTAGTGTGAATGCTTGAAAAGCATTCACAGTATTGTTCTTCTAATCTTTATTAGTGTGAATGCTTGAAAAGCATTCACAGTATTGTTATTCTAATCTTTATTATTAGTGTGAATGCTTGAAAAGCATTCACAGTATTGTTCTTCTAATCTTTATTATTATTAGTGTGAATGCTTGAAAAGCATTCACAGTATTGTTCTTCTAATCTTTATTATTATTATATTTTATTCTGTATTCCGTACGTTTTTTGTAATCCTACTCCTTCAAAACCGTTCAACTTAGAAAAACCATTCAAACACCGTTAGATTCCTATTCTTTTGGACAACACTGCTTCTATTTTTCTCATTTTTAACATTTATATTTTTAATTTTATTCAACTTTATTCAACAAAAATTTATAATGTATTTCAATGGGGAGAACCTTCAAATCCTCATTCAACTTACTCATTTTTAAACTCTTACTACTTCCACATACATTGACATAGAGCCACCATTCAAACTTTAAAACGAAGACAAGACATTCAACTATTCAACTTGTATTTATCTTTTCAATATCTATTATACTTTTTCTTCAGTTCCAGTTTAAGTTTCATGATGTTTTTTCACCCGTTTCAAAGTTTATAATGGGTGTGTATGGGACGGAATGTTGGGGCTAGAGTGAGGCAGCTCAACTGCTAGAGTGAGAGGAGCAAAAAAATTTATCTTAAAATCTTTTTTAAAACTGCTGCTGTGTCCGCAGCGTTTGCTCTACAGGTATGATTTTACCCTCAAAACGTAGCCATTGCTGTCCTCTTTCATCCAATGTGTTTACTATTGTACTAGGTGTTATGGTTCTTTCATAAATGTCACCAATGCACAGCCTCCTCCCTCCAACTCTTCCATAGACTCTAATGTTAAAATGGCTCAGAAGGTTCGTTTGAAAATCAGAAGAGCATGGTGTCTTTCCACTGTCACCACGCCCATATAATAAACTCCACAGGCATGAAAACTGAGAATTTGGTAGACTAGACATTGCTGCCGCTCACGGTGAAAGAATTTTGTCAATACAACTTTTACTTTTCATTTGGGAGCGATTTGTTTTGGCCTGACTTTTCTGTTCATTTTAAGCAGCAAAAGTGAGGTGCATGTCTCTGTACGTGTGTATGGAGCCCTTGGGTGCAGTCACTATAGCAACCAGGCTCACACCTGCCTGCTTAACGAGCTCTGTCTCTCACTCTGCCAAGATTAAATCAAAAATGTGTGTTACATCTAAGCAGTTGTAGTAAGATTAACTTTTTCAATAGGTACAATAAGACAGGTTTGACAGGCTTTTGCCACAGATTAACAGTATGTCAGTAGTTAATATAGGCTAACTGAATAGAGCCCTGAATTATTGCCCTGTTAAATTCAAGTTGATTGTGTATTGGTGGACTTGTCTTCTCCACACAGGTTTTTCATACCTCGGCAGTTTTAGTCAGTTGATGACTTTAAAATAATCTTTTCTGACTGGATAATTAAAGCTCACAGCATCTACCTGTCTGTAGTGTATTTTCCCACATTTTAAATAATCGAATCTCATTTAATGTCTCTGTTTTTAGTCTGTATAGTTTATCTCCCCACGAATACGCTCAAAGTAGTCTTAAAATAAAATCCATAAAACAGTTCAAGATGACATACTTTTTATTTGCTAATTTAATGCCAGTTGCCCTCTTTCCTGAGTATAAGCGAATGAGTGACATAAAGAGAAAAAGTACCAATTTGTATGCTGGTGAGTCTTGTGTATTTTTTTTCTCTGTCTCTCTATGACAGAGAAATATATATGCTCATTATTGATGTTCAAACTGATGCTCAAATTTCCAAGCTCCACCTGAACGCCTCATCAGTCTTTAACTAATCACTGCACCAACTGCCGTCATTCCGCTTTGCTCTCTGCTGTGGTAAGTACAATACACTCAGTACTGCACTGTTTTAATTTTATGATGGTAAAAATACATGTTTGACATTTAAACTCACATATCAAGTCTTTTTAAAGTTCAACAGAGTTCAAAGAATAAAGAAAGCAAAAAAAGAATAACCTTTGCTACCATTTATATAGGTTTATGACTTTTGCTGTTAGCAGCAGTGCTAACGCTAGCTTCAATGCTAATGCTAGCTATAGTGCTAACACTAGCCTTAGCAGTTGTTAACTGACAAAAAGAATATTCTTGTGATATTCCTGTGATATTTATTGGCGGTCAGTGAGACAAAAGTAACAAATGAGATTTATTATTGCCATTGTGCCTCAGTTTTAACAGTAAGAGTACTTCATGACTTTTGCTGTTAGTAGCAGTGCTAATGCTAGCTTCGATGCTAATGCTAGCATCAATGCTAACGCTAGCTATAGTGCCAACACTAGCCTTAGCAGTTTTTAACTGACAAAAAGAATATTCCTGTGATATTCCTGTGACATTTATTGGCGGTCAGTGAGACAAAAGTAACAAATGAGCTTTATTATTGCCATTGTGCCTCAGTTTTAACAGTAAGAGTGCTAGTTCTACCAGCAGTGCTAACGCTAGCAGGAATGCTAGCGTTAGCAGCGATGCTAAGGCTAGTAACAGTCTAACAGTAGCCTTATATAAGTACTTAAATAAATACTTCAGTTAATTAGTTTGAATTATAAAATGGCTGCTGTATCAGCTGGTGTGCTATATTACTCTATAATTACCCTGCTGACTATAAGTTCAGTGTATCATGTCGTGTGGGCTTTGTTTTTTTGTTAGTCTGATAACACTGTACAGACAACTAACATGTTATTTCTTGTCTTACACTTTCAGGAACTTGACTCACATCTGTGCTTTGCCTGGTAGGTGTGCACATACTGTTAGAGAAGTACACCAAATTTTTAAAAAAAGAGTCTGACTAATATAAGCTTTAAAGTGATGGGTTCAAACTTTGTGCTAGACCTTTTAAACACATTTTTATAATAAATACACATAAGTTCAGCTTAACAATTGGGCTAAAATATTTTTTTCGTACATTTTTGCACATTACATGTGATTAGTTAACAATTCACTCAATCATATTTGTATTTAAAAATATTATTGCTGAATTTAATTAAATATTTATTCTTTTAAAAAGTGCCAAATTGTGCAACTTTTTGCACATGGCAGCCGACAACAGTTTAGCTTGAATATTTGTTTTGCCCTTTTTCAGTAGTCACAGTTAGTTCATACAATTACCATGTGATATAATTTTATTAAAATTATTTTTTTTTCTTGTTTTTTGTTCACAGTGTGCAGAAGAAGAACAAGGACCAGATCTCCAGTCTTCTATCTCACATCCCAACCCCCCAACCCCTCTATCTTCTGTCCTACTCCACCTGTTGTCTCTGCCTTCTTTCCATCTGTATTTCACCCTGTGGTTTGTGAGAAATTTTGCCAAACCAAGAATCTTATTGCGGTTTGATTTAAAGCCGTGTCTCTCCTGCTCTGTCTGTTCTCTCTGCTAAATTTTCTCTCTACCTGTTTTTCACTCTTTGGCTTGCTGCTGAAAAATGCACAAGCCAATAAAACAATAAAGAGTGCATATTTTGCCTCAACCTGAGAACAAACTGAACAAACAAAGAAAACTCTGCGGTTTGATTTAAAGCCGTGTCTCTCCTGCTCTGTCTGTTCTCTCTGCTAAATTTTCTCTCTACCTGTTTTTCACTCTTGGCTTGCTGCTGAAAAATGCCAAGCCATTAAAGCAATAAAGAGTGCATATATTGCCTCTACCTGAGAACAAACTGAACAAATAAAGAAAACTCTAATTCACGGTTTGATTGTGATTTCCCAGCCGTGTTTCTCCTACTCTGTCTGTTCTCTCTTCTAAATTTTCTCTCTACCTGTTTTTCACTTTGCGCTTGCTGCTAAGTTGTGCCAAGCCAATAAAGAGAGTGCATATTATTCTCTCGACTGACAAACTGTCAAACAAACAAAGACATCTGTTTCTGAGAAATAAAAACTGAAATATAAAGACAAAGAAAACATCTCCTGCTCTGTGCCACTCTTATTTTATAAACATATTTTCTAAAGACTAAGAGAAACACTTGTGTAAAAATGCCAAGGAAGCAGAAAAAGTCACAAGCTGCAAAACAACGCTGGAAGAAGTTCCATGAGTTTCATGAAGTACCAACATGTGAACAAGCTGAGTGTGATTTTCCTCAGAGCTCTGCAGAAGACTTTGTGTCTGCAAAGACCAATGCTGATGGTGTCAAACAGGCAGGTCAACATGTTCCTGCACATGTACAACAGGTATCCTATGCAGATGCTGTAAAGATTGGATTGCAGCATGAATTTAATGATCATCAGGTAAACCATAGAGACCAACCTGAGGTGTCAAGTGCCCCACAGGTGGGTTATGCTGATATTGTAAAAAGAGGCCGTCACAGTGATGTGGCAGGACCATCTCATGCAGAAAGAGTGAACTTTGAAAACCAGCCCTCTGTTACACATATCTGTGCATCTCGCAGCCAGGCTCATCCTAAATATGGAGACTCCAGAAACAAGCAGTGCACATGTAACTCACTCACATTTCTTGCATTCCTTCATGAGAATGAAAACCTGACTACAGCTGGCCTTAATCTGGTCTTGGATAAAGGTGATGTGATGTACAAAGAGGCCAAGAAAAGATTTCCTAAAAATATTCATTTGGCAACCGATGAGCTGCCAGACAAAGTTGATGCTCGTAGGTCTATATATCATGTTGACATGACACAGCCTTCCCGGTATGGGACATTTGAAGAACCTCCAGAGGAGGCAGTAGATACCTTTCTGAGCTTAGAAGCAGGACTGAGCTGCCTGTTGTCAGATGTGCAGTATGCCTTACTGATTATGAGTGGATTGTGTATCGCAGTGTTCAGATCCACATCAGGCAAATATGGTTTCTTTGATCCACACTCCAGAACACCCAGTGGTCTTCCTCTACCACTATGGTCATGTAATCGTGGTACAGCAGTGATGCTGAAATTCACACTCCTGAGTGACATGATTAAGAGGCTCCAAGATTCTTATGAAATGATGGAGATATCACCCTCTTGTAACTATGAACTGAAGCCTGTGCAGTTTTACAGTGTGCGCACAGTCAATCTGAGTGATACTATCACAGACACAGTCTGCAGACCAACAGCCGCCACTGCTGTGGCACCTACTCACTCTGATACAACTGTTGATGAAGCAAACCCCTCTACTCCAAGGAGAAACACAACCACTGATCTTACTGAGATCTCTCCAATGTCTGTTTGTACACCACTGGTGAAACAACAAGAAGTCTACATTACTGAGTTCACATCATATGAAGCTCATGAGAATGAATTTACTAATATACCAACTGAAGAACTATGCAGTGAATTAAGTTTCCTTCCATCAAGGGATGCTTTTTTATGTCAATCAAATGCTGCAATAACAAATGTTGCTTCCTGTGATCTTTCTGATATAGTTTTACAAAAACTGAAAAAAGTTAATAAAGAACAAAGGCACAAAATGAAAAGAAGATTAATGGCATCAGAGAAACCCAGAAATCAGAGAAAAGAAAACCAAAAAAGGAAAGAACGACAAAAGTATGCTTCAAACAAAGAGTACAAAGAAAAGAAAAAGTCTTGCACAAGCGAGGCATATAAAAACAATCCTCAAGTCAGACAGAAAAAACAACAGTATATGAAAAGACGTTATTGTGAGAATGATGAATTGAGACAGAAAAAACAGAGATATATTAGAAGACGTTACTGTGAAAATGATGAATTCAGAAAGAAACAAAAACAATATGTTAAAAAACGTTTTTCTGAGAATGCTACAGTTAGAAAGAAACAACAACAATATATTAAAAGACGCTACTGTGAGAACGATGAATTCAGAAAGAAACAACAACAATATATTAAAAGACGCTACTGTGACAATGCTGAATTTAGACAAAAACAAAAAAACTATATCACTAAAAGGTATCAAGAAAACCCTGAATTCAGAGAGAGACAGAGATCTCGAGTGACTCAGCGTTATGCACGTGATAACGCATTCAGAGTAAGACACAGACAACTAATGAAACAACTAATGCGAGACAGGTATCAAAGTAATCTTGCATTCAGGATTATGCACAACATGAGATGTGCAATGAAAATAAAAAGGAAATACAGATGGGTGAACAGACAAACCCAAGAGAGTGACAACAGTGTGATCAACGAGGCCATATCTGTGTTCAAATCACAAATCAAAGCTGGACCATCATACCCATGTACTGTATGCTTCAAGGCTTCATTTCCAAACCAAGTGCGACCCTGCACAAGGTCAAAGTATGTCAAAAACCCACATGTGGTTGCAACATGTTTGACTGGAAGATTTGTTCATGTTTGTGATGAAAACTGCAGAAATGAGCAGTGCAATGTTCCCGATGAGAGAAAGAGAGAGTGGATTTGTCACACCTGCCACGATCATCTTAAAAATGGATCCATGCCAGCGCTTGCTGTTGCCAATAAACTGGATCTTGCTGATACTCCACCTGAACTGTCTGATCTCAACATACTGGAGAGACATCTCATAGCCAAGTGTATACCATTTGCCAAGATCATTCCTCTTCCCAAAGGCAGACAAAGAGCAATTAGAGGAAATGTGGTCTGTGTCCCATCAGAGGTACAGGAAACTGTTGAAGCATTGCCTCGATTAAGAATTAATTCTCAGGTCATGAGAATAAAACTGAAGAGACGCTTGTCTTACAAAGGTCATCAGCTGTTTCAGACTGTAAGCTGGTCTAAACTTGTGCAAGCACTGCATAAACTCAAGCAGATTCATCCACAGTATAAGGATGTGAGCATCAGAGATGATGCTGAGCTGTGTGATCCAACACTTCCTGATGAAGATGATGATGATGATGAAAACATGAATGAGGACGATTATGATGAGGCTGATTTAATGGAAATTGACAGCTGTGAGAAAAATGCACTGAGTGAAGCACAAAATATAAATGAACAGGACATTGACATGTTACCCTGTGATGGTGAACAATTGCATGAACAGATGAGAGATGATTCAGAGCAAGCAGATGGACTGACTAATGGTGGTTTTGCACTCGAGTCCTGTTTGCAGCCCCCTGATGTGGCTGAGGAGATATTATGTTTCAGTGAAGGAATCTACTCTGTTGCTCCTGCAGAGAGAAACAATCCAATAAGTTTTTTCAAAACACCTAAACTGGAGGCCATGGCCTTCCCTGTGCAGTTTCCTACAGGCCAAAACACACTTGATGAAAGAAGGCTGATCAAAGTATCCCCCAGTGGGTATTTCAAATCAAGACTTTTCTGCATTGATGATCGTTTTGCCAAAGACACAAACTATTTATTCTTTGCACAGTTTGTGACTGAAATACACTTGGCTACATCCAGCATGACAGTACAGTTAAGGAAGGCAAAGCCTCTGACCAGAGATGGTAGAAAAATAACCTCAGGCATGTTACAAGATAAACATGAGGTGGAGAAACTGGTGCGAAATAAAGATGCAGTGAGATTCATGCAGCCTCTGAGAGGAACCCCAGCCTATTGGGAGAAAACAACAAGAGATCTTTTTGCCATGATCAGACAGTTGGGAACTCCCACGTTCTTTTGCACATTTTCAGCTGCTGAAATGCGCTGGCCTGAAGTGATCGAGGCAATAACAAGGCAGCAAGGTGAACAAGTGAATTTTGAAGGACTCGACTGGTCAGCAAAGTGTGACATCCTGAGAAGCAATCCTGTCACAACAATGCGCATGTTTGACAAGAGAGTTGAAGCATTATTCAGAGATTTACTCTTATCTCCCGCAGAGCCACTTGGCAAAGTCATTGACTACTTTTACAGAGTTGAGTTTCAGCACAGAGGAAGCCCACACATACACTGCCTCCTGTGGGTAGAAGGTGCTCCTGTGTTTGAGGAGGATGATGAGCAAACTGTTCTTGATTTTATAAACAAATACATCACAGCTCAGCTGCCTGATCCACATAAACAACCTGAACTGTACAAAAAAGTAACAGAAGTGCAAAAACACAGTAAGAACCACACAAAGACGTGCTTTAGGAGTTTAAGCTCCGGGTGCCGTTTTGGTTTTCCCAAACCACCCTGCAATGAGACAATGATCACAAGACCCAGTGAGGATGATGCACTGGAAGTAGAAACGGCAAAGAACAAGCTCAGACCACTGAACCAGCTGCTGAATGAACCTGAAACTGCTTCCATGAGTTTAGAGCAGCTCTTGGAAAGATGCAAGTTGACACATGCAGAATATGAGAGATACCTGAATAAAATGAACATGAGGAGTACGATCATACTAAAGCGTGATCCAAAAGACTCTTGGATAAACGGCTATAATCCACATCTGCTTGAAGCCTGGAACAGTAATATCGACATAAGCTTTGTTTTAGATGCTTTTGGTGCTGCAAATTATTTAATGAAATATATATCAAAAAAAGAGGGCGGGCTATCTGAGTACCTGAAAACTGTCATTGAGAACTCCCATAAGGACAGTGTAAATGAGTGCGATGAAATGAGAGCCGTCATGCAGGCATATTCAAAGAAGCGAGAGATCAGTGCACAGGAGTGTGTTGCTCGTGCATGTGGTCTTCACATGAAGCAATGCTCACGTGCTGTAATATTCATTCCAACTGATGATAATCCTGTGAAAATGAGTCGTCCCCTGTCAGTTCTGGACAACACAACACCTGAGTCTTCCAATGTTTGGATGACATCTTTGAATGACAAATACAAAGCCAGACCTGAAACACCAGAGTATGAGGAGATGTGCATGGCAGACTTTGCTGCTACTTGCAGGATTGTCTATGGCCAACAGAAAAAAGGTAAAGATGTTTTGCCCCTTCTCAATGAGATGGGGTTTGTGCAAAGGCGCAAAAACAATAAGCCTGCTATCATCAGATTTCACCGCTGCTCACAAGAAAAACATCCAGAGCAATATTACGGAAGACTGCTTAAACTGTACCTTCCTCATCGTTCAGACCACGAACTGAAAACACCATCGTTGCCAACCTATCAGGCTTTCTATGGTGCTGGCTGTGTACAGCTACCAGGTACTGACCATCTTGAGTACGTGCAACACATTGTCAAAAGAAACAGAGAAAAATATGAGAAAAACAGTGAGGAGATCGAGAGCGCTGTTGAGGAATATGAGCAGAACAGAGGTGTGACTGACGAATGGTGTAATCTGGCACCTGAATCAGATCTCGTAAGGTTGCCACTTGTCGAACAAGAAAGAGAGCGAGACAATGAAAATGAACAGGAAGATGTGCCCGACTACAGCCGTCAGGCTGATGCTTCAACAGAAGTCAGAGCCATCAGGGAACCCCCTGCTATTGATCCCACATTGTTACGTCAGATGTTTCAGAATCTGAACAAGAAGCAAGCCTGCATATTTTATGCAGTTAGAGACTGGTGCATTAAAAGAGTCTGTGCTCTAAATCCAGAGCAGTTTTTCTTTTATATTAATGGTGGTGCTGGAACAGGAAAATCACATCTTATCAAATGCATCTACTCAGAAGCATCTAAGATACTGAGCAAAGTGCCCAGATATGCAGACGACGTTGACATATCAAAACCCACTGTCCTGTTAACTGCTTTCACTGGGACTGCAGCTTTTAACATTTCTGGAACAACACTGCATTCTCTTCTCAAGCTGCCTAGAAGCTTAAAACCTCCCATTCAGGGACTTGGCAATCAGCTGGATGAAGTCAGATCAGAACTTTTGAATGCTGAAATAATCGTCATTGACGAAGTGTCTATGGTGTCAAGACATCTGTTTGCATATGTAGATGCAAGACTCAAACAGATCAAAGGGACTCGGAGACCCTTTGGAGGCATGTCAGTCATTGCTGTCGGAGACTTCTATCAGCTACCCCCAGTGCGACAGTCTAAACCTCTCTGTGTGCACGACCCGTCTGAGATCGACCTGTGGCGGGAGCATTTTCAGATGATCACTCTGACTGAGATTATGCGTCAGAAAGATGATGTTGTCTTTGCAGAGATGCTGAACAGAATTCGTGTGAAAGGAAAGTTGGATGAGCTTTGCGAAGCAGATAGAGATTTGTTGTTACAGGCCATAACTGAACCAGCCCATTGTCCAACTGATGCGTTGCACATTTTTGCAACTAATAAAGAAGTGGATGCACACAACTCTGCAACACTGGCTCTGCTCCACACTCATATCATTGACATCCATGCAGATGATTATAGAAAAGATCCTAGAACTGGCAGAATGGCACTTCAAGACAGACCATTGAAAGGAGGTAAAAACGAGTTACCAGACACACTGAAAGTTGCAGAAGGAGCTCGTGTCATGCTCACCAGAAACATTGACATACAAAATGGTTTGGTTAATGGAGCTTTTGGAATACTACTTAGAGTAGTTCACTCTGAAAACGACCAACACATCATCAAGCTTGGACTTAAAATGGATAATGAGACATCTGGAAAGAATAACCGCACACCAGCAGACGACATGGTGTACATTGAGAGAGCAGAGGAGAATCTGAAGCAGAAAGGAGTGGTACGAAGACAGTTCCCAGTGAAGCTGGCCTTTGCATGTACAATACATAAGGTACAGGGTATGACAACTACATCAGCTGTTGTCTCTCTTAAGAGCATTTTTGAGCCCGGCATGGCCTACGTAGCTGTCAGTAGAGTGACGTCTCTCAGTGGACTGTATCTTCTTGATATGGAGGAGAAAAAAATATTCACCAACCCAGAAATCACTGCAGCGCTTGAGAACATGAGACAAGCCAACCTTGATGACATGATGCCTCTTCTACACGTGAGGCAAACACTGAGCAGGTCAGAGGTTTTCACCATTGTTCATCATAATACAGAGGGACTGCCAGCTCACATTAATGACATCAAAAGTCACCATGAATTGTGTCTAGCAGATGTTTTGTGCCTAACAGAAACACACCTGCGGGGCTCTTTTGTTGCAGAGAGTCTCCACTTGGAAAATTACAATTTGTTCAAACGCAACAGACACCTGTCCTACACAAACTTTCCCCAGATGGCAAACAGAAGTGGTGGTGGAGTTGCTGTTTATGTGAAAAGTGACATTCAAGTGCATGAAAAACAGTACATCCATAATGTAACTGACCTTGAATTTCTGGCTTTAAAGGTTGAAGCACCAGTCAGTGCTCTGATTGCAGTTGTATACAGACCTCCAGACTACACTCTGAGGCCATTCCTGAAAAACCTGGTAAGCCTATTAGACTCATTGGAGATCATGGACTGTCATCCCATCATAGTTTGTGGTGATTTTAATGAGAATGTTTTATCCAGTGCAAACAAACCAATCCTGGAGCTGTTTGAGTCTAGGGGATACGCACAGGTCATCACTGCCCCTACCACAGAGAAGAACACACTGCTTGACCTAATTTTCATTTCTCAGTCAGATCGATGTCTCCATTCTGGAGTCATGAAGACCTACCATAGTTACCATGACCCAGTATACTGTGTATTGTCCTGTGATGATTCATGATCTAGATCTTTGAATACAGTAAGTAATATCTATATTTTTGAATGACTTAAGAAAGTAGAGCGATGCTTGAACTCCAGAAAGAAGTCCAGACGCTTTTCTTTGCAAGCTCCTTTGACTACGATGACCTGGATGACTGAGAACCTTCACAGACATAAAGTAGAGCGATATTTAAAAGTTGACGCCCTGCATTGCAGTATAATGTTTGAATTGTTTACATAAAATACAATTACATGAATTAAGTAATGATATCAGTAAAAGATGACAATTTTATTTATTACAGAAAATCTAAAATTCACTAACAGTAACCTATAAATGTCAGAAAAATAAAATATAGCAGTTTAAAATGAATAGTGTAGGCATATCCTCTCTGCAGCCAGGCTTCAACATCCTGCCAGGCTGCCCCAGTCTCACTGTGGCTGGGAGGGAGGGAGGGTGGACCAGAGGATTGCCTACACAACACATAAATGTTCAACAGCTTCTTCATTGTTTCTGAGAGAACAATAATGACTAAAGGTTGCTTTTTAAAAAAACAAACAAACAAACAAACAAACCTAATTACAGCAATAATGACAGTTAAGCCACTTTATGTGTGCCTCTATTTTGAAATACTATTTACAAAAATGTTATTATTTTGGTTTGTTATAAACTTTAAACTTTTTCAAAAGTATACGATTATATTTTTGGACCAATTTTACTATGAAACATAAATTTTTATGAGCTTTTATCATGTTTCTGGCCAGTGCAATCATCAGGGTGGGTCTGGGTTGATAACTGCACATTTCTGGCCAGAAATGTTTCAGCAGTGTTACATATGTAGTGCATATGTTACACTTGCTTTCTGTTACCAGCTGATACCCTACATTTGTATAGACATTTGATGGTGTGAGGTTGGGGAGTTGAGTGGGAGGGGGGGGGGAGGGTACGGTGGGAGTTGAGGGGGGGGGATTTCCTTTCCTGTTAGGTTTCCTTTTTTTTTCTTTTTTTTTTTTTTAAGCAAGACACAGTCCTCCTGTGTCTTCTCCAAGCTTCACATGTAAAATCCAACAATGTGAAGCACATAGCAGCCAGAAACTGTAATGCCACAGATCAGAGAAACTTCATCATCACCATCTTCATCGCCATACGATCAGAGCGTGAGACTTCACATCTGGAGCACAGGAGAGATTCTGTGATAAGTCCTCCTTCTAGCTTGTCCCACAAGCAGTCGGTGAGATTTACTCACAACAAAAAGGGTTAATGACATAATTTCCATGAAAACATGTATTCATTCTTTGTAAAGTGTTTAAATTGTGTTTTCACTTGACCTTAGGAGTGTTAGAGTGTATTGTAATGTCTGTACTCAGGTGTTTCCCTCTGTGATCCATCCCCTTCAGAGCTGAGACACTCAGGACTGAACAGACTGCACAGTTTCTGTGACTGAGCCTCCAAAACACCTTCTTTGAAACCACTCATGATAGAAGGGCTTCATATTTGCAGCAGCACTACTACAGGTATTCAGTGTATTACAGGATGTGTTTGTTTCTTAGGACCAGCTCTGAGTGCACACTACCTAACATATACACCTTTCTGTTCATTACAAACCAACTACTCTGGATCATACGGCCAGTTGGCAGGAATGTTGCTGCAGGAAAACATCCCTGGAGATCACCATCATTGTCAGACTGACTGTGCCTCCTCTGTGCAGTGTCAAGATCCTCCCTAAATGAGTGTGTAAGTTAACATTTTCATTATTTTATTCCCTTTGACAAGACAAGTATCACTGATATTTACATTTACAACTACATATGTTGCTATTTTCTGCTCTTCTTTTAAAGTCCTCAGCTATCCTGCTTCTGTGCTGCTTGCCACACATCAAACACTGGCCGGATGACAGGGAGGATCCACTCTGAAGTCACTGGACATGATGAGGATCATATGGGACTTTATAGTTTCACAGAAACATTGTGCTCTGTGATTACAGGTTTTAAATGGACATAATGACGGCCTCTCTCTGATCAACAGGCTAAAGGATTGTTTTCATTGTTAGTGCTCTGTACAATGTATGCTTATTTAATATTTCATCACAGAGCAAACCTTTATTTATTTAACATATTTTTATTTTGTTTTAATGTTGAATTAACTGTGGGGATTTTTTTAAGTGGGCACTCGGGATGTCATATGACCAGAAATGTGGTAACTGGAATTCAACGTTATGGAAGAAAAAATCTGCTAAGAACAAAACACACACAAAACCCCCCAAGAAAATTCAAATTCATTCCATGTAATCCAATCTAAAACATTTTAAACTGCTGAACAGCAACACAAACAGTGTTAAAAAACAGTGTTAACAGAATGATTATGATGAGTTTGTACCAAAGTTTCAGGTCACATGGCACACCTAGTGTGTAGTGTGGAGTATCAGCTGGTAAGTATAGGTTTTTCATATTTGTGTCCTTAGAGTTCAGATAGATAAAGCCTCGTGTATAATAATTAGTCATAACCACAACTCAAAGTCAGGGACTAACTAAATTTGGGACTTTGTGTCTGAGCCCAGGTTAAAACAATGTGTAAAAAAGCATTTAGTGGCATGGCTGAACAATGCTGTAAACTATTGATCCTTATTTATCCATGTTCACAAAAAGGACTAATGTGCTTATTTGATTATTTGCATGTGTTAAACTGTGTCACCACCTTACGCTTTCATTTGAGTTTACTCAAAATTCTCTATACAGTTCTCTTTTACCACTGTGTGGACTCTGTTTACATTAAAACATAAAGAAGAATGAGTAATAAAAAGATGTGTAGACAGATTAAGTAGACCGATAGAAACAGCTGTTCAGCTATGTTCTAAGAAACCAACACAATTTAAAGGTTCAGAATTGTGGTTTTAAAAGTTGAATTTTCATGTATTTCATTAGTTATTTAATTTAGTTATTTTTATTTATTCTACTAGTCCTTTTCAGAAAGAAGCTGTAAAATATGACTTAAGATTTTTATGTTATTTTCTATGACATACAAAACAAATTGATGTATGTAATACTATTAAACATGATATACACATGTGTACATGTCTGAAAAACATTATGCTGTATATTAAAGTTTGTATTTTCTCCAGAATTTTTGTTCATCTTTTAAGTTCATTTCAGTTAGAAGAATTTGAACGTTTAATATTCATTCAGAGGTTTTCTGACTCTAAATTTTCTTTTGTCATTACTCATCATTTTATTATTTACATTTTAAACATGTTTAGCTTTTTTCCAACTTCTTCTGTGTGAACATCAGCTTTCAAAAGTTCTGCACTTTTGTTTTCAGGTTAAAAATTCTGTATTTTCCAGCTCGTTCAGAATTTTTATTTTTAACTTAAATTCAGTAATTAATTCATTTCAGTGCATACATTCAGATTCAAGCATTCACACTGCAGTTTCTTCAGAAAATGCACTTTCTAGTTATTATTATTATTATTATATTTTATTCTGTATTCCGTACGTTTTTTGTAATCCTATAACTTCAAAACCGTTCAACTTAGAAAAACCATTCAAACACCGTTAGATTCCTATTCTTTTGAACAACACTGCTTCTATTTTTCATATTTTTAACATTTATATTTTTAATTTTATTCAACTTTATTCAACAAAAATTTATAATGTATTTCAATGGGGAGACCCTTCAAATCCTCATTCAACTTACTCATTTTTAAACTCTTACTACTTCCACATACATTGACATAGAGCCACCATTCAAACTTTAAAACGAAGACAAGACATTCAACTATTCAACTTGTATTTATCTTTTCAATATCTATTATACTTTTTCTTCAGTTCCAGTTTAAGTTTCATGATGTTTTTTCACCCGTTTCAGAGTTTATAATGGGTGTGTATGGGACGGAATGTTGGGGCTAGAGTGAGACAGCTCAACTGCTAGAGTGAGAGGAGCAAAAAAATTAATCTTAAAATCTTTTTTAAAACTGCTGCTGTGTCCACAGCGTTTGCTCTACAGGTATGATTTTACCCTCAAAACGTAGCCATGGCTGTCCTCTTTCATCCAATGTGTTTACTATTGTACTAGGTGTTATGGTTCTTTCATAAATGTCACCAATGCACAGCCTCCTCCCTCCAACTCTTCCATAGACTCTAATGTTAAAATGGCTCAGAAGGTTCGTTTGAAAATCAGAAGAGCATGGTGTCTTTCCACTGTCACCACGTCCATATAATAAACTCCACAGGCATGAAAACTGAGAATTAGGTAGACTAGACATGGCTGTCGCTCACGGTGAAAGAATTTTGTCAATACGACTTTTACTTTTCATTTGGGAAGAATTTGTTTGGGCCTGACTTTTCTGTTCATTTTAAGCAGCAAAAGTGAGGCGCATGTCTGTGTACGTGTGTATGGAGCCATTGGGTGCGGTCACTATAGCAACCAGGCTCACACCTGCCTGCTTAACGAGCTCTGCCTGCCACTGTACCAAGATTCATCTTAAGCACTTCTCTTTCAACTGCTGCTGTGTCCACAGTGTTACAGCCATCATTTTACCCTCAAATTGTCGCCATTATTGTTCTCTTTCCAACACCGTGTCTTTCAAAGCTCAGGCATTTAAACTTTTTAAACTGTGTGGATCCAAGTGGAGGGATCACATTTGAGTCATTCAGTGATTCAAAGAATATGACCTTTTAATATTCATTCAGATGTTTTCTGACTCTAAATGTTCTTTTCTCATTTCTTAGGGTTTTCTAATTTACAATTAAAACATTTTCAGTTTTTTTCCAACTTCTTCTTCTGTGTAACGTTCAGCTTTTAGCAGTTCAGCACTTTTGTTTTCAGGTTAAATTCGTTTTTTTTTTTTTTATCTCATTCAATATTTTTAACTCAAAATTCAGCAATTAATTCATTTCAGTCCATACATTCAGATTCAAGCATTCACACTGCAGTTTCTTCAGAAAATGCACTTTCTAGTTATTATTAGTGTGAATGCTTGAAAAGCATTCACAGTATTGTTCTTCTAATCTTTATTATTATTATATTTTATTCTGTATTCCGTACGTTTTTTGTAATCCTACTCCTTCAAAACCGTTCAACTTAGAAAAACCATTCAAACACCGTTAGATTCCTATTCTTTTGGACAACACTGCTTCTATTTTTCATATTTTTAACATTTATATTTTTAATTTTATTCAACTTTATTCAACAAAAATTTATAATGTATTTCAATGGGGAGACCCTTCAAATCCTCATTCAACTTACTCATTTTTAAACTCTTACTACTTCCACATACATTGACATAGAGCCACCATTCAAACTTTAAAACGAAGACAAGACATTCAACTATTCAACTTGTATTTATCTTTTCAATATCTATTATACTTTTTCTTCAGTTCCAGTTTAAGTTTCATGATGTTTTTTCAGCCGTTTCAGAGTTTATAATGGGTGTGTATGGGACGGAATGTTGGGGCTAGAGTGAGGCAGCTCAACTGCTAGAGTGAGAGGAGCAAAAAAATTAATCTTAAAATCTTTTTTAAAACTGCTGCTGTGTCCGCAGCGTTTGCTCTACAGGTATGATTTTACCCTCAAAACGTAGCCATGGCTGTCCTCTTTCATCCAATGTGTTTACTATTGTCCTAGGTGTTATGGTTCTTTCATAAATGTCACCAATGCACAGCCTCCTCCCTCCAACTCTTCCATAGACTCTAATGTTAAAATGGCTCAGAAGGTTCGTTTGAAAATCAGAAGAGCATGGTGTCTTTCCACTGTCACCACGTCCATATAATAAGCTCCACAGGCATGAAAACTGAGAATTAGGTAGACTAGACATGGCTGTCGCTCACGGTGAAAGAATTTTGTCAATACGACTTTTACTTTTCATTTGGGAACGATTTGTTTCGGCCTGACTTTTCTGTTCATTTTAAGCAGCAAAAGTGAGGTGCATGTCTGTGTGCGTGTGTATGGAGCCATTGGGTGCGGTCACTATAGCAACCAGGCTCACACCTGCCTGCTTAACGAGCTCTCTCTGCCACTCTGCCAAGATTCATCTTAAACACTTCTCTTTCAACTGCTGCTGTGTCCACAGTGTTAAAGCCATCATTTTACCCTCAAAACGTCGCCATCGTTGTTCTCTTTCCAACATCTTGTCTTTCAAAGCTCAGACATTTAAACTTTTTAAACTGTGTGGATCCAAGTGGAGGGATCACATTTTAGTCATTCAGTGATTCAAAGAATATGACCTTTTAATATTCTTTCAGATGTTTTCTGACTCTAAATGTTCTTTTCTCATTTCTTAGGTTTTTCTAATTTGCAATTAAAACATTTTCAGCTTTTTTCCAACTTCTTCTTCTGTGTAACCTTCAGCTTTTAGCAGTTCAGCACTTTTGTTTTCAGGTTAAATTCGGGGTTTTTTTTTAAATCTCATTCAAAATTTTTAACTTAAATTCAGTAATTATTTCATTTCAATGCATACATTCAGATTCAAGCATTCACACTGCAGTTTCTTCAGAAAATGCACTTTCTAGTTATTATATTTTATTTTTCCGTACGTTTTTTGTAAGCCTACTCCTTCAAAACCGTTCAACTTAGAAAAACCATTCAAACACCGTTAGATTCCTATTCTTTTGGACAACACTGCTTCTATTTTTCATATTTTTAACATTTATATTTTTAATTTTATTCAACTTTATTCAACAAAAATTTATAATGTATTTCAATGGGGAGACCCTTCAAATCCTCATTCAACTTACTCATTTTTAAACTCTTACTACTTCCACATACATTGACATAGAGCCACCATTCAAACTTTAAAACGAAGACAAGACATTCAACTATTCAACTTGTATTTATCTTTTCAATATCTATTATACTTTTTCTTCAGTTCCAGTTTAAGTTTCATGATGTCTTTTCACCCGTTTCAGAGTTTATAATGGGTGTGTATGGGACGGAATGTTCGGGCTAGAGTGAGAGAGCTCAACTGCTAGAGTGAGAGGAGCAAAAAAATTAATCTTAAAATCTTTTTTAAAACTGCTGCTGTGTCCGCAGCGTTTGCTCTACAGGTATGATTTTACCCTCAAAACGTAGCCATGGCTGTCCTCTTTCATCCAATGTGTTTACTATTGTACTAGGTGTTATGGTTCTTTCATAAATGTCACCAATGCACAGCCTCCTCCCTCCAACTCTTCCATAGACTCTAATGTTAAAATGGCTCAGAAGGTTCGTTTGAAAATCAGAAGAGCATGGTGTCTTTCCACTGTCACCACGTCCATATAATAAGCTCCACAGGCATGAAAACTGAGAATTAGGTAGACTAGACATTGCTGTCGCTCACGGTGAAAGAATTTTGTCAATACGACTTTTACTTTTCATTTGGGAGCGATTTGTTTCGGCCTGACTTTTCTGTTCATTTTAAGCAGCAAAAGTGAGGCGCATGTCTGTGTACGTGTGTATGGAGCCATTGGGTGCGGTCACTATAGCAACCAGGCTCACACCTGCCTGCTTAACGAGCTCTGCCTGCCACTGTGCCAAGATTCATCTTAAGCACTTCTCTTTCAACTGCTGCTGTGTCCACAGTGTTACAGCCATCATTTTACCCTCAAATTGTCGCCATTATTGTTCTCTTTCCAACACCGTGTCTTTCAAAGCTCAGGCATTTAAACTTTTTAAACTGTGTGGATCAAAGTGGAGGGATCACATTTGAGTCATTCAGTGATTCAAAGAACATGACCTTTTAATATTCATTCAGATGTTTTCTGACTCTAAATGTTCTTTTCTCATTTCTTAGGGTTTTCTAATTTACATTTAAAACATTTTCAGTTTTTTTCCAACTTCTTCTTCTGTGTAACGTTCAGCTTTTAGCAGTTCAGCACCTTTGTTTTCAGGTTAAATTCGGGTTTTTTTTTTATCTCATTCAATATTTTTAACTCAAAATTCAGTAATTAATTCATTTCAGTGCATACATTCAGATTCAAGCATTCACACTGCAGTTTCTTCAGAAAATGCACTTTCTAGTTATTATTATTGTGTGGATGCTTTAAGCATCCACACTATTGAGTTCCTGTTTCTCTTTATTCTTTATACTTTATTCTAGTTGCTTCCGTACACTTTTCGCCGTTAAACTACTTCCACAATTTTCAGCCGATTTTCACCGTTCAAATTTTAAACTATTCAGCTATTTTTGCTAATTCCTGCTACGATTTTTGCTATTTTTAACTATTATACTTTTTAAAATATTAAGCTTTTTTCCTTTAATTTGTCCCATTGAAATGAATGGGAAACTTCAGCAATTCTGCTAAAATTTGCTTGTTTTTGAAACTTAACTACTTCCTCATATTTTCACCTAGAACAACCATTCCAACTTTAAAATGTTCACAAATTATTGGGCTATTCAGGTATGATTCAGCTTTTTCAAATCTTTTACTGTTTTACTTTTATGCCTCTTAAAGTTTTGAGTTGCAAAATTGTGATTTTTCACAAAATACATGTGTTGTTATGGTTGCTATGCTCTTGGCTTCCAGTGTGCCACTGAAGGTTTTGCAATTTTCACTTCATGTCCGAACAACTTCCTGCTACTTGCTCAATTTTCACTCAACTTCCACAAATTATACATCAAAACGTAGGTATTTTTGCTGGCTTTCAGAAAATGTCACCATCATTGTTGTGGGATTTATAGAATTTTTGCAAATCTCCTCAGACTAACACAAGGTCAGAAAACTCTCCATATAAAGTGAATGGAGAGCTTGTTCAAAATCACCGCTGGATTTCTGTAATGAGAGGCATATTCGAATCGTCATATCTCCTTAACGAAGCAAAGTTAAGACATGAGGCTTGTCCCCGAATATCTTCAGACACCCCTGACGCTCACAATTCAAGAATTTCTTTCTCACCTATTACCGTTCTGAAATGAGTTGGACTTGTTTGAGGGTAGGAAATTCGTCCTTCGCTCAGATTTCTTCAGATTTCAAACTGTGGAAATGAACCACTTTTTTCTCTCGTCATAACTTTTTGTTGGATTTCCACAGAGACCTGAAAATTTCCATGATTGTTCACCAAAGCCTGCTGTCTCTTACGGTGAAAGAATGATATCGATACTCCAAATAGATTTCGAGTTAGAAAGCGTTGTTTGAGGGCAAGTCAAGGCAGTTTTTGCTTCGCTCTACTCAGTTATGGTGCATTACAAGTCAAATATCTTTAATAATTCATATTTTAATGATAAATTGTAAACACTGGAAGATTCCCCCATCTCTTCTGAACAAAACGGTGTAAGAATGACCGCTCTAGCCCCTACGGTTTGGAAATTATGGTCATTTGTTTGAGGGGAGTCCTCACTATGAGAAATAGGCTGCAATAATCCTGTGCCTCTCTGTGCTGCGTGTGTAAAAAGAGGCACATGTTTTGGCGGGAAAAAGTACACAGGCTCTCTGATTGGTGGATTCAAATTCAGCAGCTCCCAGGCTGACCTAGAAACTTACTTCTCTCTCCCTGTGCATTTTTTTGCTGATTTTTTCATTTAACAAGTATATTTGAGGGACCCTCAGCATGTTCAGCATTTTTTCAGCTGTCCATTTTGCTTTTCCAATTTTTCTGTTTAACTTATTACTATTGTGCTAAATAATACTATTTCTGCTATTTTATAAGATTTGTGCCTAATATAGTATTTCTGCTAAATTACAATATTTCTGCTTTTTATACTATTTGTGCTAAAACATAGTATTTCTACTAAATGTAGTATTTATGCTTAATCATACTATTTCTGCTTTTTATAGGATTTTTGCTCAAACATAGTATTTCTACTAAATGTAGTGTTTATGCTTAATCATCCTATTTCTGCTTTTTATAGGATTTGTGCTTAATATAGTATTTCTGCTAAATTATAGTATTTCTGCTTTTTATAGTATTTGTGCTAAAACATAGTATTTCTACTAAATGTAGTATTTATGCTTAATCATAGTATTTCTATATATTTCTGCCAGGTCCCCAGGCAGCCAATCCTCTGTGAGGACTGAGAAATTCAAATTTTCAAATCAGGGCCTGCACGGCTTCCCAGCCAATCATATATGTGTCCTGAGGCATTCAAATTTGCATATTGGGGCCTTCATGGCTTCTAAGCCAGCCAATCATATCTGAGGGCTGAGGAATTCAAATCCACAAATCAGGGCCTGCACGGCTTCCCAGCCAGCCAATCATATATGTGGTCTCAGGCATTCATATTTGCATATTGGGGAATTCGTGGCTTCTAAGTCAACAAGTCATCCATGTCATATATCTCTAAAAATTCACATTTTAATGATAAATTGTTAACACTGGAAGATTCCCCCATCTCTTCTGAACAAAACAGTGTAAGAATGACCGCTCTAGCCCCTACGGTTAGGAAATTATGGTCATTTGTTTGAGGGGAGTCCTCACTATGAGAAATAGGCTGCAATAATCCTGTGCCTCTCTGTGCTGCGTGTGTAAAAAGAGGCACATGTTTTGGCGGGAAAAAGTACACAGGCTCTCTGATTGGTGGATTCAAATTCAGCAGCTCCCAGGCTGACCTAGAAACTTACTTCTCTCTCCCTGTGCATTTTTTTGCTGATTTTTTCATTTAACAAGTATATTTGAGGGACCCTCAGCATGTTCAGCATTTTTTCAGCTGTCCATTTTGCTTTTCCAATTTTTCTGTTTAACTTATTACTATTGTGCTAAATAATACTATTTCTGCTATTTTATAAGATTTGTGCCTAATATAGTATTTCTGCTAAATTACAATATTTCTGCTTTTTATACTATTTGTGCTAAAACATAGTATTTCTACTAAATGTAGTATTTATGCTTAATCATACTATTTCTGCTTTTTATAGGATTTTTGCTCAAACATAGTATTTCTACTAAATGTAGTGTTTATGCTTAATCATCCTATTTCTGCTTTTTATAGGATTTGTGCTTAATATAGTATTTCTGCTAAATTATAGTATTTCTGCTTTTTATAGTATTTGTGCTAAAACATAGTATTTCTACTAAATGTAGTATTTATGCTTAATCATAGTATTTCTATATATTTCTGCCAGGTCCCCAGGCAGCCAATCCTCTGTGAGGACTGAGAAATTCAAATTTTCAAATCAGGGCCTGCACGGCTTCCCAGCCAATCATATATGTGTCCTGAGGCATTCAAATTTGCATATTGGGGCCTTCATGGCTTCTAAGCCAGCCAATCATATCTGAGGGCTGAGGAATTCAAATCCACAAATCAGGGCCTGCACGGCTTCCCAGCCAGCCAATCATATATGTGGTCTCAGGCATTCATATTTGCATATTGGGGAATTCGTGGCTTCTAAGTCAACAAGTCATCCATGTCATATATCTCTAAAAATTCACATTTTAATGATAAATTGTTAACACTGGAAGATTCCCCCATCTCTTCTGAACAAAACAGTGTAAGAATGACCGCTCTAGCCCCTACGGTTAGGAAATTATGGTCATTTGTTTGAGGGGAGTCCTCACTATGAGAAATAGGCTGCAATAATCCTGTGCCTCTCTGTGCTGCTGCGTGTGTAAAAAGATGCACCTGTTTTGGCGGGAAAACGTAAACAGCCACTCTGATTGGTGGATTTAAATTCGGCAGCTCTCTCCCTCTGTGTGTGTGTGTGTGTGTGTGTGTGTGTGTGTGTTTAGTGGGAGAGAGAGGACCCTGCCCTTATTTGGCAGCATGTCATTGTAGGATTTAAATTGAATATAGTTAGACTGGTTGACTGGATTAGAGCCTGTGTTTGTGTGTCCCTCTGTGCATTTGTGTTTCAATAAGTTATTACTATTCTGCTAAATCATAGTATTTCTGGTACTTTTCGGTACTTGTGCTAAATACAGTATTTCTGCTAAATCATACTATTTCTGCTTTTCATAGGATTTATGCCTAATATAGTATTTCTGCTAAATTATAGTATTTCTGCTTTTTATAGGATTTGTGCCTAACATAGTATTTCTGCTAAATTATAGTATTTCTGCTTTTTATAGGATTTGTGCTTAACATAGTATTTCTGCTAAATTATAGTATTTCTGCTTTTTATACTATTTGTTCTAAATTATAGTATTTCTGCTTTTTATAGGATTTGTGCTTAATATAGTATTTCTGCTAAATTATAGTTTTTCTTCTTTTTATAATATTTGTGCTAAAACATAGTATTTCTACTAAATGTAGTATTTATGCTTAATAATAGTATTTCTATATATTTCTGCCAGGTCCCCAGGCAGCCAATCCTCTGTGAGGACTGAGACATTCAAATTTTCAAATCAGGGCCTGCACAGTTTCCCAGCCAATCAAATAAGTGTCCTGAGGCATTCAAATTTGCATATTGGGGCCTTCGTGGCTTCTAAGCCAGCCAATCATATCTGAGGGCTGAGGAATTCAAATCCACAAATCAGGGCCTGCACGGCTTCCCAGCCAGCCAATCACATATGTGGTCTCAGGCATTCAAATTTGCATATTGGGGAATTCGTGGCTTCTAAGTCAACAAGTCATCCATGTCATATATCTCTAAAAATTCATATTTTAATGATAAATTGTCAACACTTGAAGATTCCCCCATCTCTTCTGAACAAAACGGTGTAAGAATGACCGTTCTAGCTCCTACGGTTAGGAAATTATGGTCATTTGTTTGAGGGGAGTCGTCATTATGAGAAATAGACTGCAATGATCCTGTGTCTCTCTGTGCTGCGTGTGTAAAAAGGATGCACCTGTTTTGGAGGGAAAGAGTGCACAGGCTCTCTGATTGGTGGATTCAAATTCAGCAGCTCCCAGGCTGACCTAGAAACTCACTTTTCTCTCCCTGTGTGTGTGTGTGTGTGTGTGTGACAGAGAGAGAGAGAGAGAGAGAGAGAGAGAGAAAGGCTTTTAATGGGATGATCTCATTCTAAGATTCAAATTCAATATATTTAGACTGGTTGACTGAATTGGATCTTGTGTGTGTGTCTCTCTGTGCATGTGTGTTTTCTTATGTGTACATATTTGTGATTGTGTGGCTGTTATAGATTTTTTTGCTGATTTTTTTCATTTAACAAGTATAGTTGAGGGACCTTCAGCATGTTCAGCATTTTTTCAGCTGTCCATTTTTGCTTTTCCAATTTTTCTGTTTAAGTTATTACTATTGTGCTAAATCATACTATTTCTGCTATTTTATAAGATTTGTGCCAAATACCGTATTTCTGCCAAATATAGTATTTCTGATTAATTATAGTTTTTTCTACCAAATCATAGTACAGTATTTCTGCTTTTTATAGGGTTTGTGCTTAATATAGTATTTCTGCTAAATTATAGTATTTCTGCTTTTTATAGTATTTGTGCTAAATTATAGTATTTCTGCCAAATTATAATATTTGTGCTAAAACATAGTCTTAATTTAAAATTACAATATTCATAGTTCATCACAGTGTCTCTGGTAAATCACAATATTTCTGCTCTGTTGTACTATTTTTCTAAATCATAGTGTTTCTGTAATGTTTAAGTATTTTTGGCTAAATATATTCTTTCTGTTATCTTATACTATTTCTCCTAAATTCTTGTATTTTTGAGAAGTTATCATGTTTCTGGTAAGTTACAATATTTCTGCTAAATTCTGCTATGCTATTGTATCTCTGCCAAGTATTATGTTTCCTCTAAGATATTGCAGTTCTGCTAAGTTATTCCATTTGAGCAAACTTCTTTTGCTTCTGCAAAGTTTTTACAATTTCTGCAACTTTTCAGCTTTTTCAGCTACTTTTTGCATACAGCTTCAGCTTTAAAGCATCCACACTGCATTTTCGCAGGAAATGCAAATTTTTCTAGTTATATTTTATTCTGTATTCCGTACGTTTTTTGTAATCCTACTCCTTCAAAACCGTTCAACTTAGAAAAACCATTCAAACACCGTTAGATTCCTATTCTTTTGGACAACACTGCTTCTATTTTTCATATTTTTAACATTTATATTTTTAATTTTATTCAACTTTATTCAACAAAAATTTATAATGTATTTCAATGGGGAGACCCTTCAAATCCTCATTCAACTTATTCATTTTTAAACTCTTACTACTTCCACATACATTGACATAGAGCCACCATTCAAACTTTAAAACGAAGACAAGACATTCAACTATTCAACTTGTATTTATCTTTTCAATATCTATTATACTTTTTCTTCAGTTCCAGTTTAAGTTTCATGATGTTTTTTCACCCGTTTCAGAGTTTATAATGGGTGTGTATGGGACGGAATGTTGGGGCTAGAGTGAGGCAGCTCAACTGCTAGAGTGAGAGGAGCAAAAAAATTAATCTTAAAATCTTTTTTAAAACTGCTGCTGTGTCCACAGCGTTTGCTCTACAGGTATGATTTTACCCTCAAAACGTAGCCATGGCTGTCCTCTTTCATCCAATGTGTTTACTATTGTACTAGGTGTTATGGTTCTTTCATAAATGTCACCAATGCACAGCCTCCTCCCTCCAACTCTTCCATAGACTCTAATGTTAAAACGGCTCAGAAGGTTGGTTTGAAAATCAGAAGAGCATGGTGTTTTTACACTGTCACCACGTCCATATAATAAACTCCACAGGCATGAAAACTGAGAATTAGGTAGACTAGACATTGCTGCCGCTCACGGTGAAAGAATTTCGTCAATACGACCTATACTTTTCATTTGGGAGCGATTTGTTTCGGCCTGACTTTTCTGTTCATTTTAAGCAGCAAAAGTGAGGCGCATGTCTGTGTACGTGTGTATGGAGCCATTGGGTGCGGTCACTATAGCAACCAGGCTCACACCTGCCTGCTTAACGAGCTCTGCCTGCCACTGTACCAAGATTCATCTTAAACACTTCTCTTTCAACTGCTGCTGTGTCCACAGTGTTAAAGCCATCATTTTACCCTCAAATTGTCGCCATTATTGTTCTCTTTCCAACACCGTATCTTTCAAAGCTCAGGCATTTAAACTTTTTAAACTGTGTGGATCAAAGTGGAGGGATCACATTTGAGTCATTCAGTGATTCAAAGAATATGACCTTTTAATATTCATTCAGATGTTTTCTGACTCTAAATGTTCTTTTCTCATTTCTTAGGGTTTTCTAATTTACATTTAAAACATTTTCAGTTTTTTTCCAACTCCTTCTTCTGTGTAACCTTCAGCTTTTAGCAGTTCAGCACCTTTGTTTTCAGGTTAAATTTGTTTTTTTTTTGTTTTTTTTTAATCTCATTCAATATTTTTAACTCAAAATTCAGCAATTAATTCATTTCAGTGCATACATTCAGATTCAAGCATTCACACTGCAGTTTCTTCAGAAAATGCACTTTCTAGTATTTTATTATTTTTCCGTACGTTTTTTGAAAGCCTACTCCTTCAAAACCGTTCAACTTAGAAAAACCATTCAAACACCGTTAGATTCCTATTATTTTGGACAACATTGCTTCTATTTTTCTCATTTTTAACATTTATATTTTTAATTTTATTCAACTTTATTCAACAAAAATTTCCCATGTATTTCAATGGGGAGACCCTTCAAATTCTCATTCAACTTACTCATTTTTAAACTCTTACTACTTCAACATACGTTCACATAGAGCCACCATTCAAACTTTAAAACGAAGACAAGACATTCAACTATTCAACTTGTATTTATCTTTTCAATATCTATTATACTTTTTCTTCAGTTCCAGTTTAAGTTTCATGATGTTTTTTCACCCGTTTCAGAGTTTATAATGGGTGTGTATGGGACGGAATGTTGGGGCTAGAGTGAGGCAGCTCAACTGCTAGAGTGAGAGGAGCAAAAAAATTAATCTTAAAATCTTTTTTAAAACTGCTGCTGTGTCCACAGCGTTTACTGTACAGGTATGATTTTACCCTCAAAACGTAGCCATGGCTGTCCTCTTTCATCCAATGTGTTTACTATTGTACTAGGTGTTATGGTTCTTTCATAAATGTCACCAATGCACAGCCTCCTCCCTCCAACTCTTCCATAGACTCTAATGTTAAAATGGCTCAGAAGGTTCGTTTGAAAATCAGAAGAGCATGGTGTCTTTCCACTGTCACCACGTCCATATAATAAACTCCACAGGCATGAAAACTGAGAATTCAGTAGACTAGAAGCTGCTGTCGCTCACGGTGAAAGAATTTTGTCAATACGACTTTTACTTTTCATTTGGGAACGATTTGTTTCGGCCTGACTTTTCTGTTCATTTTAAGCAGCAAAAGTGAGGCGCATGTCTGTGTACGTGTGTATGGAGCCATTGGGTGCGGTCACTATAGCAACCAGGCTCACACCTGCCTGCTTAACGAGCTCTGCCTGCCACTGTACCAAGATTCATCTTAAGCACTTCTCTTTCAACTGCTGCTGTGTCCACAGTGTTACAGCCATCATTTTACCCTCAAAACGTCGCCATCGTTGTTCTCTTTCCAACATCTTGTCTTTCAAAGCTCAGAGATGTAAACTTTTTAAACTGTGTGGATCCAAGTGGAGGGATCACATTTTAGTCATTCAGTGATTCAAAGAATATGACCTTTTAATATTCTTTCAGATGTTTTCTGACTCTAAATGTTCTTTTCTCATTTCTTAGGTTTTTCTAATTTACAATTAAAACATTTTCAGCTTTTTTCCAACTTCTTCTTCTGTGTAACCTTCAGCTTTTAGCAGTTCAGCACTGTTGTTTTCAGGTTAAATTCGTTTTTTTTTTTGTTTTTTTTTTAATCTCATTCAATATTTTTAACTCAAAATTCAGCAATTAATTCATTTCAGTGCATACATTCAGATTCAAGCATTCACACTGCAGTTTCTTCAGAAAATGCACTTTCTAGTTATTATCTATTCCGTACGTTTTTTGAAAGCCTACTCCTTCAAAACCGTTCAACTTAGAAAAACCATTCAAACACCATTAGATTCCTATTCTTTTGGACAACATTGCTTCTATTTTTTCTCATTTTTAACATTTATATTTTTAATTTTATTCAACTTTTTTCAACAAAAATTTATAATGTATTTCAATGGGGACACCCTTCAAATTCTCATTCAACTTCCTCCTCTTTAAACTGTATCTACTTCCACATACATTGACATAGAGCCACCATTCAAACTTTAAAACGAAGACAAGACATTCAACTATTCAACTTGTATTTATCTTTTCAATATCTATTATACTTTTTCTTCAGTTCCAGTTTAAGTTTCATGATGTTTTTTCACCCGTTTCAGAGTTTATAATGGGTGTGTATGGGACGGAATGTTGGGGCTAGAGTGAGGCAGCTCAACTGCTAGAGTGAGAGGAGCAAAAAAATTAATCTTAAAATCTTTTTTAAAACTGCTGCTGTGTCCACAGCGTTTGCTCTACAGGTATGATTTTACCCTCAAAACGTAGCCATGGCTGTCCTCTTTCATCCAATGTGTTTACTATTGTACTAGGTGTTATGGTTCTTTCATAAATGTCACCAATGCACAGCCTCCTCCCTCCAACTCTTCCATAGACTCTAATGTTAAAACGGCTCAGAAGGTTGGTTTGAAAATCAGAAGAGCATGGTGTTTTTACACTGTCACCACGTCCATATAATAAACTCCACAGGCATGAAAACTGAGAATTAGGTAGAGTGGACATTGCTGCCGCTCACGGTGAAAGAATTTCGTCAATACGACCTATACTTTTCATTTGGGAGCGATTTGTTTCGGCCTGACTTTTCTGTTCATTTTAAGCAGCAAAAGTGAGGCGCATGTCTGTGTACGTGTGTATGGAGCCATTGGGTGCAGTCACTATAGCAACCAGGCTCACACCTGCCTGCTTAACGAGCTCTGCCTGCCACTGTCCCAAGATTCATCTTAAGCACTTCTCTTTCAACTGCTGCTGTGTCCACAGTGTTACAGCCATCATTTTACCCTCAAATTGTCGCCATTATTGTTCTCTTTCCAACATCTTGTCTTTCAAAGCTCAGGCATTTAAACTTTTTAAACTGTGTGGATCAAAGTGGAGGGATCACATTTGAGTCATTCAGTGATTCAAAGAATATGACCTTTTAATATTCTTTCAGATGTTTTCTGACTCTAAATGTTCTTTTCTCATTTCTTAGGTTTTTCTAATTTACAATTAAAACATTTTCAGCTTTTTTCCAACTTCTTCTTCTGTGTAACCTTCAGCTTTTAGCAGTTCAGCACTTTTGTTTTCAGGTTAAATTCGGGTTTTTTTTTTTATCTCATTCAATATTTTTAACTTAAATTCAGTAATTATTTCATTTCAATGCATACATTCAGATTCAAGCATTCACACTGCAGTTTCTTCAGAAAATGCACTTTCTAGTTATGATCTGTTTTTTGGTGTTTTTAAACCTGGGTGTGCAATTCTTAAGTTGTTTATTCAGACTATATTCGTGCACGCCACACATGTGAGGAGCACGTGTGGCGTCATTAAAATACGAACGTTATACGAGTGTAAGGGGATAATATTTTCCAGGTTTGTGGGGGTTTTTTTTGGTTGGATTTTGTCAACATGGTTTCATCAAGAAGTGTCATGCAAGAGATGAGTGAATCTGCCAAATTCCAACACTTCGAAATCTACTGTGGGTATCATGTGACAAACACTTGGAGGTGGCAGAACAGATGTGCGTGCTTTTGCGCATTATTTTTCACAGTCAAGTCTGAGTCGAAGTCATTGGTGACAACAGAGTTTTGTCATCACAATATTGAGTATAGAATCATATAATAATAGCAAACGTGTGTCAACTAGTCTGTTGTATATTTATTTTTAATTCTTTAGTAATTTTTTAGTTTTTAATATTTTTCATATAGCTGTGTATTTTCTTATGTCTGCCTTTATTTCAGTTTTTTTTTTTTAAATCGGTTAATAAACCAAAAAATATGCAAAGAGGTGCAAATTTAGAGCAAGAAGTTTAGCCTGGCTCCAAAAATATTTCGGTTCATTTGCATCTCCAGGTTTGAATGTCAGCAGCAACTTTGTCTGGTGTCAGTTTCGTGATTGACTGACAGCCTGTTCGTGGTGTCACGTGTCTCCTGCCCAGCTCCACCCTCCCGCATAAGCAGGTGTAGTGGATGGATGGACAGAAATTTAAAAGCTGTTTACAAAAATAACACCTTCACACACTTCCCTGGCTTCTAGCGCTGTCATTTTTTTCTACTCTGTATCCCTCCGCCCAGACACACTCCCTTCCCCACCTACCTTCTGTGCGTTAAGCTTGACAGCTACATTGTATATGATGTTGCGGCTGGGCCTGTTGGCTGGGCTCTGACAGTTCTCAGTATGAGGCCATCCCTCTCAGTGTGCCTGTCAGTCCCTCTCCTCTTGGAAGACTGTGACCTGACATTTACCGGCAGTAGCATCGGCACGCCTGCCTGGGAGATACAGCCACGCATTCCGATGAGCGAGGCTATACCGCATGCACAAAGTGACTTATTTTAATTTAAAACAGGGTGAACGATAATGAAGGATCATGGAAAGTCTTCACACATCGTTCAACATGGGAAAGAAACTTGTTGTTTGTTGAATATTTCACTCTTTGATGTCGAGAGAAAGCACCACATTAAAGCTCAGTCTATCGTGTTTGATACATGAGTGTTGCTGAGTTTTTAAAACTTCTATATTATCAGTGAACCTAAATAAACTTCACAATACATTTATAATCATTAAATTGCAAAAATTGTCAGCTGTAGCAAATTAAAACTCATATATGCAAATTAATATGTCATTATTTAATCGTTTGTTAATTTGTCCTCAGGTTCCATAAATACTCTATTTTCAAACAATTAGAATTTTGCAAAATAATATGGCAATTATTTCACAGTTCAGGTTTTAAAGGGTCAACCAAACCTGATAGAGTGTATGCAAAAAGAACAGTGATGATTTTCTGCTTCTAAGGTCTATCTTCGTTCTCTGTCTTTTACTATGAAACTACTGTTTTGAGAAGTTCTACAAAAATAAAAGTTTACTTTCTTTCTTAACTATTTCTGGATTTCTTGTCTGCAATTGTGTTTCTATGGCTATGTAGTGTGTGTTCATTTGTGTGTGTTTGGTTTGAAGGGAGAAGGAGAGCCAGCTGGACAGAGCCAGGGAGAGCCAAAGACAGCACATCCAGCAGGCAGATATGGCGCTGGAGCAGTTCAAGAAACAGGTGGAGCTCAGCTCTGAGAAGGCCTACGCTGACATGAAACTGCAGGTCCGATAACGCACATCAGCGCGCGCCGTAATCACAATGCATGCGAGCGAACACGGGCTGGCATCCACGCACACCTGTTTTCTGTTACACGAATGCATCCATATTCATGCGAGGACTGCACATTCCTCTTGTGCAATGTTTGTGTTTCCTGTTGTGTGCCAGAACAGATTAGTGTTTACACATGCACACACACTTTAACTGTAACCCTGTGTCAGGTTTGCTGTACCGCAAGCGGAGTGAGCTGCCTGCTTGGCAATAACCAGAACAATGGGCACACACACACATGCTCTTTATATTTTTTCAGCCTAACCACAGAGAACATATTCTGCAAGGCATCATTTTTCCAGCACCTTTGCTCTTACACTGAAAAATCTATATGCAAGAGCCAAGAACATTATCACCCTCAGGCCCTTTTTTGAGCCATCCAGTCATTCCAGATGAATGTAATTATTTGTAATCCCGCTCATTAAGCAGGTGTATTCACTTCACCGCTATCGCACAGTGAACTCTCTTCTTGTCAGTGGGCGTGACGTAGGCTGGTCAGGTTCCAGAGGAGAGCAGGTCGCCGCATTAAGCAAGCAGACTAATTAGTACGTCGGGCCTGCCTCGCGATCAGCGCTGCCTCGCTGCGTGGGCTGCTGCTTATTGGGAGAGACTTCCGATCGATACACACTCGGCTCGAAAACTTCTGATGCTGTTTTACTAGTCAGTTTAGCTATAGGCGCTTTTGTCAAGCATTTACTGCGTGTGTGCAGTATTGACCAGGCTGCACCGAGTGTGGTCCTAAATGTTTTAAAGGGCCCAATGCTGGAGAGATTATTAAGTTTTAGTTGCTGGTTATTTTTATTTATGTATTTTAAATGGCTAATCATTATTATGTCTGAGTGGGAGTTTTGGATATTCGTGGGCAAACAAACTAAACGTTATTTCCCAAGCCTGAATTTAAAATACCCTCTTGTATTTCAAAAAGCGAAGAAGAAGAAGAAGAAAGAAAGTGTGCTGCTTGCATCTGATGCATCTGAGCAGAAAAAAGGAAGAAGATCCCATTCAAGTAATAAAGCATATTCAGGTGTTGTCGAAGCTGGGACTTTCTTGAAGTTTTTGCGTTATTGCGAGTAGACTCTTTTGGATCGGTGCCACAACACTGAATATTTTTAAATATTTGCACAGGAAGACAGAACTTTTGTTTGCCTTCTTTCTTTCTTGTTCTTGCTACTTGAATTCAAGGCCACATGTGTGGCGAGCGATGCCTTGGAAAATGTCTATATCGGTGAGCCACTTCATCCTGCTACTCTTTTCTGATGTTCTCATCCTTCCATCCTGTTGCTCATTCTTTCTTTTCCCGTTGAGCCCCCCCTTGGCATCCTGATCTCCAATCTGACTTTATCCTCAGCCCACATCAAAGCCATGGGAGAGGGGAGCAGTCTCTCCTGCATCTCTGTCATCCTCACCCCCCCTCTTTCCTCTTCTTTTCCTCCCCACCCCACTTGTTCATCGCTGCATCACGTTCTCCGGCTAAGGCTTTAATGTTGCAGAAAGAACTTCAAAAGATGTTTTTACTCTCCTCCCCCCCCCCCCCCCCTTCCTTCCTTCCTTCCATCACCCATCCATCCTCTCGTCATCTTCTCTCTCTTTCTCTGTCTGCAGATAGAGTTGTATCTAATGGATTATCTGTATCACCCCCTTCCTCTCTCTGTCTGTCTCTCGTTTTAAAATCAGCATCTCACTTTTAGAGCTCACTTTAAAGGAAAGAGTCTGCCCTATTTTGATTTAAAAAAAAAAAAAAGAAGAAGAAGAAGCACCACGCAGAATCAAATCTCTGTTGCGCACATAGTTCAAAGGAGGCTTCGGCATTTTAAATGGATTAATCAAAACACATTTTGCATTTCCTGAGCGTTACACACAGCGTAGCCCAAATACAGAGGCGTTTGAGTAAATTGCATTTCCAATTGTTGCTGATTACCGTCACCTGAACAGGAAAATCGGAAAAAGGTAGAGTGTGGGGAAGTAGAGTATAGGGTAAATACTGCGGAATCCCTTTTTCCACGAAAACACAAAGACAAAGGCTTATAAATTTTTATGTGAACTGCTTGCGTAACAGTGCAAATTATTTAGATTTCAGTTTGAGTAGATTTATATATCAGCATGCTGCGTCATTCCAGCATCATCACAGGAATTCGTTGTGTTCTTTCTCAGTGGCACTTCATTAATCTCCAATTAAAAGACAAATATTCCCGGAGCCTCACTTTCCTGCAGATCCCAGGTGTTATTCTGGTAGTTTGGTGTATGAGATTTACTGTACTTGCGATTCTGCAGAGATATTTCTAAATATACATATATGTATATGACCAGCCTTATGCTTGTGTACTAATTAATGAACTTATGTGCTGGATTCTTCTGATGCCTTTAGATGGAGAAGGTAGAGGAGGACCTGAAGCGCTCCAGGTCCCTCAGGGAGAAGCAGGCCAAAGAGTTCTCGCAGCAACTCGACGACCTCAGACAGAAGTTCGAGCAGCAGGTCTGTGAGTTTCTAACTCACTGTGCAATTGTTCTTGACTTCTGTGCTCATCTCCGTCATCGCCATCATCGTGTTATCTTCACTCTATTATCAGCGAGCACTCGGTCTATTGGAGACAGCTAACGGGCGACTGACATCCATTTGGAGCAGTCTTGTTATTCCTCCCCATCTGTTCCGTCTGATTAATTTCTCATGATAAGGGGCATGTTTTAGATTAAGCTTAGATTCCGGCTCAATAAATATCTTAAACGTGGCCAATTGAAAAGTAACGCAATCTGCATAGAAGATGTGTAGCTCGCTTATCACCCCATCTCACTCACTCTTCTTCAATTAAGAGTCGAGAAACCATTTTCACAACCCATTTGAAATCTGGCTCGCTGATAGAGACGCAGCAGATTCAATTAAACCGCAGGAGCCGATATTAGTGTTGGCGGCTGATCTTACTGTAGGAGGCAGAGAGCGTCACTTTTATTTCTGTTACTGTAACAAATGTAAACAGTATTTATATACCAAATAAAAAATAAACTATCTAAATTACTCCATACGAGACTTTATGACCATGTGACACCACGCTTGTTTTGGGCGTGGATATTACTAACGGCTGTGACATCTCTTTTTTCCTCATCTATATCCACAACATGATTGCTTTCCAGGCACCAAATAGCACTCAACCTTTGTGTTAATAAGCATGCTTACACTCATTTCCAGGCCAGATGGAGTTTACGTTGCGTGTAATTTGCTGTAGATCGCTGTAAATGGGGGGGATATGAGGCCAGTCTTATATCTAAGGAATGGAGAAACTGTGCTTCATTATCGATTTGCTCCATGGCTGAACAGTTGGGTTTGTAATTAGAATGGCATTTATAAAATAAAATGTTAAAAAATAGCATATTTTAAAACCACTTAAATATAAAGACTACAGTGTGTTGAAATATTTTTCAAAACATCCCCGGAAACTGAAGAAAGGGCCGGGACATAAAGCGCTTCACTGGCTGCTGCAACGATAAATCGTCATATAAATAGACACTGCTGGTTAAACCATTAAACAGATTGCATTTGCATCTAAAAGACACTGTCATCCCCATGTAACCATCCAGTAAATGCAAAGATTTATCAGTGTTTTGAATGCCAGCTACAGCGTATTGTTCTGAGAAGTCATAACTAACGGGTAAACGATCAAAGGTTTGCAGGAAATATTGAAGTGACGATTATCAGCCACTGCCACGCTGAGTGGGGGTGCAGTTGACAGTTGAAGACAGCCACATAGGGTTAGCGGCACATCAGAAAGGCTTTTGTCTTAAAGATAAAACATACATGAAAACAATGGACCTGTCTCTGTTATGATTTTGATATGAGAGCTGAGATTTGCTACAAAGAGTTTGGAGGGGGGGTGTTTTTACACCTAGGCATGTTATTATTCATGAGCTACTCTGTGACCAGCCGCTTAATGTTAGACATGCGTTATATATTGTTTTGAAGCAACTCCACATTCTTGACTTGTTTCCTTTCTCTCGTGTCTGTGTGAGAGTACATTGTGTTTTCACTCTAGAAAAGCTGGTGTCACAAGATTTCTGGGGTCAAGGTAGTTCATTCAGATGTTCACAAAAGAACACTCCCTCCAGTGCAGCTTCGGGGGGGGATCTGTGTGCGAAGGAGTTGTTTTCCACTTGACCCCCAAGGCAATCAGACATCGTGGTTTCTGACAGAGCTCTTCCTCTTACAGTCTGGGAGACGTATCAAGATTAAACGGCTCATCGCGACCTTGAGAGTTTAAATACACAACCGGCCTCTTTCTTCAGATGTTAGGTTGGAACAATAAATACTAAAGCAGGCTGGTTTATTGTACAAGTCGACCGGTGATATTGGTGTCAGTGAATATGTTGAGATCTATGGGAGAATGTGTAGCTGCAAGAATTTGGTAAAAGTATATCATACAGGAGGGAAAAAAACACTTATCAAAGTTTATTTGGGAGCAAAAATGTTTTTTCTAGCCAGTGATAAAATAATAATAAAAGTATTGCATTAGCTGTTCAGGAATTTCGGTCTTTTATGTAATAAACAGTTCTCCATTTCACAAACTAGGATAATTTTTAATACAAAAATTGTTTTTAAAACTGAAATGAAATGAAAATCCTTTGCGGTCAGTGATTGCCTAAAGTCTTAAACCCATGAACATCACTAACCTCCCTTGTGATCCCCTGATAGGCCTTTACTGCAGCTGTTATTAGATGCTGCTTGTGTGTGGGTCTCTCTACATTCAGTTTCATTTTCAACAACAGAAAAATAGCTCTTTTGGGTTGAGATCAGGTAAATGACTTGGCCATTGAAGAACAGGACCTCTGTGGTTGCTTTTGCAGTATACTTTGGTTCATCATCCATGTCATCTTGCTACTTCTATCAGCAGACATATGACCAATAAACACTAGTGACGTAGTTACACTGCCATACATGAATATGCATGGTTATACTTGGTCATACATGCCTGCTAGTTCTAGCTCGGCCATACATGCCCATGCTACGACACTTCCTCCACCATCTTTGATAGATGATGTGTATGTTTTAGATCATGAGCTTTTTCTCTTCTTCTACATTTGTTTCTCGTACCTTCATTCTGGTACATGTTGATCTTGCCCAAATTGTATCCATTTTTTTTTTCCCAGAACTATCCGGAGTCTTACATTTTTTTTCTTGCTAACTCTAATCTAGCCGTCTTGTTCTTGAGTGTAATGAGTGGGTTGCACCTTTTTGTAAGTTCTTGGCTGTAGACTTTGGCAATAATACACATAGCTTTTCAAGTCTGTTCCTGATATGGGTTGACATTGTGAAAGGTTTTTCTTCACCAAAGAGAGAATTCTACAATCATCCACTTTAATTGTCTTCTATGGTCTTTTAATTCTTTTGGTGATGCTGAGCTGGGCAGCGCATTCCTTATTTCTACCTGATTGCTGATTTGGCCACTTCTGCAGTTTTTGCGATCTCTCTGGAGCTTTTCTGGGGGCTTTCAGCCTAACCCTAACCATGACCTTTGTCATTCAGAATCAGTGAACAGCTACCGAATCCAAGTTCAATTCCACCTGCTTGATTTGTCGTATAATAACAAAGGAAAACATATAAAAATGGCTGTGAATGCGATAATTTTGTTGAACTCTTTGATTTAAGTGAAAGTCTGCACTTGAGTCACATCTTAAATGGTCAATTTAAAATCCTCTGTGTGCAGAGGCAAAATTACATGTAGATGTACAAGACGATACGTATATTGAACACATATATCAGCAATAAATAGAGTGGCCAGTTGCAGTACAAACCTGTAGTGAGATTGAAGGTGTCTTTTTTTTTCTGTTCCTCAGTCTCTCTCCACCCGCCTTCATGCACCCCATTCTCCCCTGCTGAGACCAGACAGGCCTTCTGTTCTACTCTGCTTTCCTCCCTCCTCTCCCCTCCGCCTTTCCAAACATTTTCAGATTTCCCTCCCCAGGGTTGAAAGAAGCCTATTACCTCACTGTCCTGCTTGAAGGCATGCAGCTCACACACATACACAACCATGTCAGTCCAGGCTGACGGGAGTCGTGCTGTGCAGTAACACCCGACTCACTCTGTATCTACGGCACCCAGCTGTGCCATACCCGTTTCAGTCTTCCCTCATAAGCACCATGCCGGTCCCTTTAAGAACCACAGCATCCAGCATCCTCTAGTCCACAGTGGCGCTACGTGATGTCACAGCCAGGCTCCTTGCTATGTCTGCTCTCTGTCATCTCCTCTCCGTGCTTTTCTAAAAAGATTTTTCCACCATCTTGCCCAATTCTTTATCCTAATTTCTCCCGAGATCCCCTCTTTCCTCCAAACCTCCCCCCATGGGCCGAGAGTCTGAGCAGAAAGGAACAGTAAGTCAGGACGTCCTCCGCCACTTTCTCTTACCTGCTGGGGAGTTCTTGAAGCAGCTGCGCGCTGCTCAATCCCTCAGCTCTAAAATGTACAGCTGTATGATTCTGACTCTTCGTGTGGGACAATGCATTCTAGCTGTGGATCTGATTTGCATGTGTTATTTTGTTAAATGGGAAAGGAGGTGAAGGCGGTGCAAGTTGTCACTAGAATTTTCTGTAGACATCATCATCGGCAGCATGTGAAACATGTTGCGCTTGTTTCGTGTGGTGTTTGCCTGCCTGCTGTCCTGATCTGTTCTGAAAAATGGCATGTGTGTGAGGTTATCCTGAGGGTGTGTGTAATTGTTTACTTCTGCCATGCCATCAACTAAGCCTCAGAGATAAAATCCATTTTTATTCAGTGATCCTTTGATTGCTATTTGCTGAGGTTGAAGTTGAAGTTCTCCCAAAAGTAGAGGAATACATTCTTGGCTGTCTAAATCAAGTTTCTATTGTGGCCTTCGTCTCAGTGCCAGGGATGGAATCCAGCTTCCTGTAGATAGCCCCTCATTCATCACCTGCTCTGAATAGCAGGCAACGTTGGAAGATATAACCATGGATAGAGCAGGCAGCGGGCACAGAGGCCGTTGATCTCCGCTTCTCTGGCAGGCCAGGTAGGGTGCCGTCATGCACAATGTGCGGGGGATTAGCTTCAAAGCAGGGAGGCAAATGGGCCCCAAGCCCCTGCTGTCCTTTCAGGGCTCCGACTGGGCCTGCACGGTGGGATGGTGTGGGGGTCACTTGTCTCCCCGCCATGGGGGAGTGGGAACGGAACGGAGCCTGGGAAAGGCTTGGGGGCTTGGGGCTGGGAGCTTCACTGGCAAGGCTCACCTCTCAGCAGGTGACTCCGCTTACAGCCAAGATGGAATACAGACTTGGTTCAGCTGACAGGATGATTAAGCCCTGAAAAATTGGGGCTTTGCGTCCCATTAGAAGTGTTTTATTTTGCTCTGCTGTATTATGTGTAGGTGATTGCAGCTCTGCTGAGACTAAAGGCTTTGCTGTGGTGTTTTTAACTGCTAACCACGCCTTCTTATTGAATGGTTGGTGCAGGTTCTTACTACACGCTGACTGCATTAGCAGTATAAACCTCAGTTACATTCTGGTGGCATAGATATTTACATTTTGAGAAAATGGAATTGATTTTCATTAATATGCGCATTTTCTGTCAGTTAAATTCATTCATAGATTATAATACAGTACCAAGAATATTTTAGCACCTTCTCCTTTCACCTCTCTTTCCATTTTTTTTTCTAATTTGGGTTTATAGTAATCATCATAGTCATTGCCTAAGCCGATTTTCACATGCTGTCAGGCGCATAGCATGGGGCATTGGGTAGTTGCTGCAGCCAGATGGCTAACCCCTACCAGCTTGCTTGCATAGCCCAAACTCGCAGCTCTTTTATATGCCGATCCCAGAATAAGGCGAGGGGGACAGATTTGAAGAAAGAGGAGTGGGACGTGGAGGGCCAGTCTGTACAATTGGCAGGAGAGGCGGGAGGGCGGGGGGAGCGAGCCAGATGTAAACACATCACATCATGTCGTCCTCTGACGACGTGAGGAAGCGGCAAAACTTTTCTCGCTTTTTTTCCCCCCTCCCCGCACTTTCCTACCAATTTCGCCAAATTTGGCTTGGCACACGCACGGGGGTTCTTGGGTGCAGGAAGAGGGTTTGACGGAATAGGACGAAGAAAGGATGGATGGATCGGTGGATGGACAAGTTGTCATGACGACAGGGTTGCTCTGAGTGTGTGTTGGCTGATGAAGTCTCTCTTTGCCTGCTTGTCCAATCAGATGGCTGAGCAGCGTATGCAGCACGAGCAGGAGAGGACGCGGCTACAGCAGCAGCACAGCGCGGAAAAGGACAGCCTGGTCCAGGAGCACCAGCGGGAGGTGAGCAGCCTGGAGAGGCAGGCCAGGGCCGCCCTACAACAGCACCAGCAGCACACCCAGGAGTGGAGGAAGCGCGATGCCCAGGTAGGGGGTCTCCACTGATCCACGCACTCGCACGCACACACACACGCGCTGACCCGCCGGTCTCCCGTGGACAACCATTTTGTATTTTGCTCATTGACGTTTTCCTGGGGTTTCAAAAGCACAGCAGGTTGAGATACTTTTTTATTTGAAGCAAGACATATATTGACGTGCGGCGCGAATAATTTTAGAAACCGTATGTTCAGCGCAAGAACACAGAAGATCGTACATGCTGCCGTTTGAATTAAAATCTGTTTTGAAGCAATGTTGCGCGCGACAAAAAAGTTTTTTTAGAAATGGAATGAACAAAACGCAGAATGGCACCGTCCCAACTTCAAACGATTTCCCCGTTGTATTTTAACTCACTTTTTATCGCAGCAGGCTTTGTGTAAAGTGTAAAGACCAAAAATCCAAAAGACCCACAGGTATCTATGTAAAGGGGAAGAAATCAACGCTGTTGAGTGCCTAGCTTTTATTCCACAACCATGGTTTGAATTTGTGTTTTAGATAATTGTGGACGCCCTGTAAAGCGCTTTTTAGTCCCACCAAAGTGAATTTTTCTGCCTGCCATTCTCCTTTCACCACAGGTAGCTATCACCCTCCGGAAAACAGCGATTATTCTCTTATTGCAGCATGGTCAGCCACAATGAGTGTATGACATTTTGGGTCTATATTAACGGATATCCCTGACAACTGAGAGACTATGTGGTCACCATTTAACCAAAGCAGCAGGGTTTCATCTCAGACCCCATCACGCACTGTCTTCGCCTCTCTCCAGCCTGGGCAAGACTGGAGCTCTGTGGGGAGCCATTCGACAAACCAGCCCCCAGCTGGGGTTTGTATTTGACTCTTCAAGCTTCTTGATGAAATGAACATTGGCATGTAGAGAATTTTGTATATTGGCAGTTAGCTGACGATGGGAGCCCAGAGAGACTTTTGTTACGTTTGTGGACCGAATTTCCTCACACCGACTCTGGTCACTCATCGCGAATGGCGAGGAAATCAAACCTAGACAATTTTCTGGTTAGTTTTTGTCCTCACAAGACAACAATAACTTTAAATGCAATAAGAATGAAATAGTTTATACCTAGTAAAAGCTAATATGCAGCAGTGTTATGCTTTAAGGAGTAATATACACCTGAGCCTCCCCAATTAGACAAATTTGATCAGTTTATCCTGTGTCTACGGTTTGAGTTTTAACATTAAAACTAGATGCAGTGCTCCCACTTAGTTTGAAAATGAATCCATATTTAGGATACGCTCGGATTTGTTTACTATAACTTTTATTTTCTCGACCCTGTATATCTTTTAGCCATATCAGTATACTTCTACAGTAGCCAAGTTATTGCAATATAAACCATCTTCAAGGCTGGAAGCTGTGTCAAAAGACTAACCAAAAAAAACCTGAGATGTTTCTTTTAGATGCCGTCACCACAGGACACTTCCACTGATAGCATGTCGCCCTGCTCGTGTCAACATGACGTGCAGTTTGACAAATCTCAGCTAATGTCAGTCACACAATCTCAGCAAAAAAGCAAAAAGCAAACTTCCCCAGTCCTCATTTCATATTCTCAGTTCCTGTTTGCTCCTGCAGCATTTTCAGCAGACATCAGTCGCCTGCCTAATGTCAGATGTTAAAGCGTCAGAAATCAGGATTTTTCACTCAGGCCTCGGAAAGATGGATAACTGATGGTTTGTGAGGGGGGGGTGAGCTGGTTTGACTTCCTGTGTGAGAGCAGATGCACAGATGTGCTGTTTGCTGTTAAAAAAGAGCCACAAGCTGGCAGACTGTCAGCCCATATGTATTAAAAATATGCCTATTATATACATACTTATTATTAAACACAACTGCAGTGCTGTAGCTGTGTTTTTCCACTTAGAGCTCTGCCACACTGATATCACGTGGCTGTTTACATGCGTCTCTTTTAAAAAAAACAATGTGTGAAAGTTGTGATATAAGAATTTAATTTTAAAAAACTTTTTATTTTTGTTGCATGCAGACAGTATGGAGCAATTCCTTGCAGGACGTGTTACACCTCATTCTTTTTTTGTGTTGCCGAGCTCCCCCTCAGACAACAGTGGACCATAATATCATCAAGCGACAGTCACAACATCATCATATCATAACAGATAGCTCAAAGGCTTGCTGTGGCAATAGGTCTCAAGCCCCTGTTTTTTTCTGCCTAGCTCTTCTCACTTTCTCTTAGTCTTCCTTGAATCAGTGGAAGGACAGTTGCAGCTAAAAAAAAGTTGGCAAGGACAGAGAACAGCTAATGTCTGTCACACACACTCTCAGGGTGAGTAATGCCCACTCATCCCCTTGATGTGGTGGGACACTAATAAATAGCATTCCTGTCTCTTGGCTTGTGTTTGAGAAGCAGAGCCAGTGAGTCGACTCACACAGGGACACACTGTCCTCATCCCACCAGAGTTTATCATCCAGGAAACTCTGGATTCTTCCACTATGTAGTCGCAAGTCAGCGGCGTTATCGGGGCTACGTTTGCGTAAAGGACGATCATATGCAAGGAGTTATCATTGTTTACACGTTTACATATCAGTCTTTTATAATCACGGGATTTCTAAAGAGAAAATATTGTAAAAGAGAGGGGAAAAAGTAACATGGTTCAATGTTCTCATTACAGAATGAACTAGAGATTTTGAGCTGGTTGAACCATTAAATTGATGAAATGTCTTGCTGGTGAAACATGTTTGCCCATAGCGTGTTTTGTTAGCTGATTAATGCCCCCCAAAGGACGAAGCAGCACAAATAATGATGGCATGGACTTTCTCGCTTCCATTCTGGAGACTCTAGCAGTGTGTGTGTGTTTATATACTTACTAAAACTTACTATTTTGTACCTCTAAACAGTAAAATATCCATAATAAAAGAAAACAAACAAGTATTGGATTTTACCGCAGAACATTTCAGTATGTTGTTGTGTGTGCTATTGTGTGCTATCACATTTGCGATAATTTATTTTTTTATTCATTTCTGTTTATTTTGATTCTTTTTTTTTTCCTGCGAAGCTTTTCAATTGTTAAACATTAGTAAGAGTTTGACTTCAAAAACTAGGGCCAGCATTATAAATTAATTGGAAGTTTGTGTTTGTATGTGTGTTTCTTTTTTTTCTTCTCTGCAAACATCAGGATTGTTTGTTCTATGCAAAACCCCATCGTTCATATTTTTTCCACCTGCCCCTCAAAACTCATTTTATGGGTATTATTTTCCCGAATAATTGTGTTTTTTTTATAAAGGAACGTACCACCATCTGGACTTCAAACAGCATGGGGGAGAGAGCGCGAGTCTTGCGGGGTCTTTCTTCTGGGCCGTAATGGACTAAATAATGATGCTGTCAATTTTTCAAAGCGCTTCATGATTAAAATGAGTCAAATGAACAGGGTGATGACAGGCTGAGTCAAAGGTAAAAAAATCAAGAGAACAAGAAAGTGCAGTTAGAAGTGTGTGTGTGTGTGTGTGTGTGTGTGTGTGTGTGTGTGTGTGTGTGTGTGTGTGTGTGTGTGTGTGTGTGTGTGGAAGGGGGGTGGGGGGCTCATTTGTTGTTTCAATCCTTCCATGTTGTCATTTAGGAAATGATTGGTCCCCGGGTGTTGTCAGGTAAATCTTTGTTACACGCTGATTTCAGTGGCACGTGAATATCCTCCTGAGTTGAGGTGTCATTGTGTTTGTGTTTTTCTCAACAGATTTCATCACGTTTTCTCACGGGGGAGTATTTATGTTAGAACTCAGCTGATTTTTGTTTTTCACTGGGGAGCTATTGATCATGCCTCAAGTCATCAGCGAATGCTGATGTTCTGTGATGTGTGGAGTGTTACAACATGCTCCCCTTTCAAACCCCAAAGCCATTTATTATGTGCATACATCACATGTTGGATTCCAGCCACACACGTTATCTGCCTGACAACAGCGAATCATTCATTACACAATTCAGCTACACATTTTAATTGCCTATAAGAGTCAAATGTCACACGTCAGTGCATGCGTGTGTCCTACTTGACTTTATACTTTGCAGAGTTATTCTGTTGTTTATAATATTTGTAGGTTAGTTTTTTGGGGGGATTTGCATACAACACTTTTTAGAGTTACGCAAGTCGAAAGATTATGAGCGCTCACTGATGAAACAAACAGCTTCAGTTATCCTGTTCAACTACAAAATTCTGAGATACTAAATTAGATGTTAAGTGAACAGTCGGCGCTTCTAACCCAAACCGCCTTGAAGGACGCCATATATTTATGTTCATACCCCGACATGATGCCAGAGTCCAGAATTCTGAGCGATGAACCAAAAGCGTTGTTATAGTCGTGATATATTGTCGAGATCGCTGCATGCATCTTTGGCAAAACTTGTTACCGTCACGCTGAAAGTGAAATTTTCAAAACTTCGTTGAGCTCTGTTTCAGTAAAAATCTCTCGCACTCTGTTTGTGTTTATATGTAAATAATATGCATTATACATCACATTATGCAACCCTGTCACCTTTATTACCAAAGAATTGCCTTTGAAATTCTGTCAGAAAGCTGTGGATACAGAAATTCATCATAAAAAAGAAACTGTTAACTTAATATTGCATGAATAGAATAAGATAGGATATTGCCAGCTGTATGCGCAGAGATAAATATTTTTGCCTGCAGTCAGAATGTTAAACTATAGACCTCACTTGTAGGATGCGAGTCGAGATGCGGTGCCTCTAAACGGGGTAGTGCTCACATTGTTGACGAGGGCATTAATTAGAAATGCCTCCAGCGTGGTTCTTGTGCTATTCTCGACCTTGCAAGTGGATACTTTCTGAATTCTCAGAGTTCGGAAATCATGAAAACAACTTCCTGCGTTGTTATCACAGCTCACGAGTTCAATCTGCAGGAACATAAAGGTGAATCTGCTAAGAATAATTATAGCTCTGTTACATTTAGGTGTAAATGTAATACATAAAGCTAGTATGTACCAGTATGTACCGGCTGTTATTAGTTACAGCTGTATCTGAAAAGGGTTTTGTCATGGTCCCTTGATAATGGGCAAACAGATTTCTCTCCTCCATCATTTTCTTAGCTCTAATGCTAATTGTGCTACAACAGTATACAGTAACTATAGAGTAGAACTGGTCTAGACCGACTATGTGATTCTGTGATAGCACCATCTGTATCTTTCTGCATTATGTTCTTTAATTTCATATTTTGGTCCATCTAACACACTCTGGCACTGTACCTTTGAGTCCCTATCGTCCTGTGATACCGGCCGACTTAAATGAGGGTCGGGCTCTGGTTACAGTTACAGTCTCATTTCATATTTAACATCTGACATTAAAGTCTCTAAAAGAGCCTAATTGGCATACCAGCGGAGTAATTATGCTAATCTGTTGAGACTCAATTAATGTTAGATATACTGAACTGATTGCACGTTTTTCCTCATTATTTTGTTTTCTGTTTTGTGAAATCGTGATAAAGCATATTCACAGATACCCATCGTTTATTATGCATTTCTTCATTTCATTTTGTTTTCTTCACAGAAGAATCACTGCTCATCCTAGCTGTGCGGGGTTGTCACTGTGCAGTTTAGTGGAGAGTAGGAGAAAAAGCAGTTAGTTGTGGTCTCGTAGAGGATTTTAGAGAATCTTAATACAATCTTTATAAGTGTTGATAAAGTCTTAAGACTGATCCTCACTTGACTGTGATATTTTCCCTTGATTGAACTCTTATTCAGTCCTTAACCACTCTCCCTGAGGTTGTTTTGCCAGTGTTTTGTCATCCTAGCTGACACGGTTTGACCCAGTATTTCATCTGACACTCTTCTATTGTTACCAAGAGCTGCTCCTTCACAGAGCTCCCCATCAGCCTGCTAACACGTGCCCTCTTGAAGCGACTGTGTTCGCTCCCCCCAATGAAAACATGCACTTTTGGCCTCTTAAGTTCCTGAAGTGTCATTGCCAATGTCTCTGTTCTGGTAGATTATGTTCTAACTTATTAAAAGATTTTTTTTTGGAGGACACATTCCCCACATTTGTTAAAGAGAGAATTATACATTAAAGACTCTTGAGGGCTCAGATCTCATAGCTGCTTGCACTTGAAGAAGGCACTAGAGGAGCAGTGAGACTGGTAATATTGAGAGACAGAAGAGTGGGACGCAGAGGAGTGCATGCGTTTGTTTGTTTTACCTCACATTCTCTCTCTCTCTGAATGCGCTGCATGGCAACCTATGTGTGTGACAGTGTGCCATGTGTGGCTGCTTCTCTGTGTAGGCATGTGTGTGTCTGTATGTGTGCAAATGGATCTGTGTGTGTGTGTGTGCTCGTGCCAATGTAGAAGCGAGTGAAACACAGCCACAACATCTGCCTGTTTTTGTGACACTGCTTTGAAGTCTCCCCAGTGCCCGCTAAAAAAGACTTCAGACGCTTTCTGTCTGATTGCCTTAACGTGGCGTTGTCCTGGGATGCCCAGGCTTTTGAGGAGCGGGAGGGGGCAGGAGCCTGATCGCACAGTGCAAACCACAGTAAGAGGAGTAAAAAGAAAAAAGCCAAGGAGAGTAATGAGGATGTGCAATAGCTGGGGAATACATGCAATACAGGTAGGGAAGTGTGAAACACTGCAATTCATCTTAGATCCACCTACACTTAACTACAATGCGCTTTACTCATTGCTTGTAATTTGTGTAAAATGATTACAATATGCCTGCGAGGTGTTTTATTTTTTTCTGTCCATTGCTGTTTACAGTATTGAATGTATGTGAATACAGCTAACTCAAGTACCTGTAAGGATATAAGGCGCATTTCAATGTAAAGTCCCCCACCCGTATTTCTTGCAGATAGTCTCCATCATCCCAAATATGTGATGTAGGTTTGACAAAACAGTAGACTTATCTTCTCCTTTTGACATCTCCCAAACTCTTGAGATGCAGCTTCACAGCATGTCAGACCAGTCTATTTCTGGTGTTTCATGGGCCGTGGAGGGTTGTACTTATTAGCATTCTTACTATGTAATGTTGACTCTCACTGGCAGTGCTATTAAAACGTTCTTCGGAGCAAAGTCAAGGCTGAGAGAGGTCGAGAGAGGGGTAAGGGCTTCATCGCATGGCGGATGGCTCCGTGCGCCTGGTTCTGCTGAAGGTTTCTTCTTATTAAAAGGGAGTTTTTCCTTCCCCCTTTTGCCAAATCCTTGCTCACAGGATTCCATCGGATTGTTGGGGTTGGAGTTTTCTCTCCATTAATGCAAAGTCAATATAAAGTGCCTTGATGCAGCTGTTGTTGTGAAATAAAATTGAATTGAATTTGACACTGAAGGAGAAAAACACTGACTGGAACAGAATGGAGCACAAAGGGGAACTCACTAAAAACTGCCTCACCAAGACGCACACGCTCTGTTGGAAGATATAAATGACATCAAGCAAAAGTATCAACAGTACAGCCGGTGTTACAAAAGAAACAAACAATAAAACTCAAACACAATTCATTCCCAAAACCAAAAGCAGTCATGAACCCACAAAAATTCTAAACCCTGGGTCTAAGATCCAGGACCATGACAACACAGATGGTAAAAAACCCTCAATATGCAATTCTCAGTAAACAGAAATACAAGAAACCTGTACTTAAAATGTGGACTTTTTATTTTTTTGTGATGTACTTAGTGTTACAATGGTGGGACACTCATATTGAACATGGCCAAAGCTTCAAATAATGACCTCAGCAAATCTGAAAGTAATCACCTTTGCAAAATGCAGTGTGAGCCTGAGCAGAAGGCCTTCTACACATAGAGGGGAAAAATTACTGGACATTAATTTTAATTTACTTAATTCAGCAGGTTTCTTTTTATCTCTGTCCAGACAATTGCAGATTTGGAGGCCCAGTTGTCAGAGCTACGTGAGGACCTCAAGAAGGCCCATGCCCAGCATAAGCAGCAGCTGGCCGAGATGGCGTTGCTCCAGGAGGAGGAAAAGCAAAGAGCAACCCTGGACAAACAGGCATCCCTGGACCGGCTCGAGAGAAACCACCAGCAGGAGAAGGATGCTGCACATGAGAAGGTGAGAAAGTATAAGATATGGGTTTTTAACTCTGTTTTGACTGGGTGAATGAATACTGGAATGCCTGGAGTAGTAAAGGTTAAGGAGGTGTGGGGAATCTGCATGTTTTCCAAAAGTCAAAGAAGAAAACAACCTCGAATAATTTAAACAGTGAATTTGAGAAAAAGAGGATGAACTGAAGAGGTTGTATACCTGTATAAAAGAGAGGGGGTTTCATAGAAGCCTTGTGCTTAAAAACAGTACCTGAAGTCAAGAAAGATGGGATGCAGAAGCTTTGTTTTGGAGGCTGAGTGTTAAAAACAGTAATTCTCATTTTCACATCAGCTGTTAGATCTACTGAACCTGATTTGTTGCTCTAGCAAAGTTTCTGGTGTAACAACGAAGTCTTTAAAATCTTTGGTAGGCACCTCATCTCCTGCTATTAGGAGATTTTATCCAACAACCCTGGGTATTTAGTCTGAACATTGCACGAAGTTGCCCTTTCATAATGGGGGACATTCACTCCAAGCACGTTCTCATTGCTGCAGAGCAGTTTGGTTGAGGTGAGAGTACTGCATGGGCAAAACGCGCAGGAGGCGGGACACGCGGCGTCCACTTGCTTTCTGTGAATTCTCGATCTGTTGTCACAGGCTCACTCGGACATCAGACTTCGAACTAGAAAGCTGGCATGTTAAAAACTGCTCAGTGTCCAGTCCTGACTGCTTACATTTGGTCAGGTAATGTCTAGAACGTTTGTGGCTGCAGCGAGTCTGGGAAACTGTTTTAAATGTCGGAGCATTTGGCTAAGAATACAAATGGGCCAATGTTATCTGACCCTAAGGACAGATTTCCCTGAACTGCTCAATCAAATCAACCGAATATGCCTAAACAAAAAGTTGGGCAATAAGTGCTGTCAAAATCAAAACTATTTGTACTTTTGGGTCTTTGGGGTAACCCACTTATCATCATGGAATATACTGTTTTGAAATGTGCAAGGTCAGTTGTAGAGAGAAAACCGCAGCATTTCAATAGAGCCATTGTTCAGCATTGCTTTTTACTATTCCTAACGCACCAGGAAGTACTTCAATGAAATCTTCCATCGACTATCCATCTTCTTTTCTTGCTTTTGTGCTTTTTTACTTTCTCTCTGTCATATTCGTTCGTTCGCCGCCTTAGAAGCTGGACCCACGGTTGCGAAATCGCTCATAATCTTGTGCTTGCCTAGCAGGAAGCTGACCTAAGGTGGTGTTGATCATAAACTAATCCTTACTGCAGGGCCCATCAAAGAGAGCATTTTTCATTAAACACCATCCCACACCAGCTGTGCAGCATTAGGCCCGGAATGCAGGGACCTCCGAAGCACCCAGGCGGCCATTTTGGCTCCATATGGCGAACAGAATCAGTAATTCTGAAGCGAGAAAGACCCGAGAAAGAGAGTGTGCTTACGACAGCGTAATCTTTATTTGAAGAACTCACGCTATTTACTATCAGTCCCTTTTGGATATGCGAAGGCTGTTTTTCAGCTAAAAGTTGTTTTATCTTTTAGGCCCCGCTTTAATTCCTCTGTGTGTCTTTGGTCTTTTATGTACGCAAGAAAAAAAATGACCCACAGTTGCTGGGCAGTCTGGAGTGGATTCAAAGCTGCGTTGAACTCAGACAGATAACACTATCAGCAATGCGCTAGTTTCACTTTCATGAAGAGATTAATGATTTCTCCATCCTTTTTGTCAGCTCAACGTTGATTCTTCAAAAAAAGATTCACCAAAGGTTGAACATCTTACTTTCCTTTTTTTTTTGTACTTTCTTATCTGTCTCCAAGTTTGACTTTGCAGTGGGCAGGGAAAACTTTTACTATTTCTTACACCCTGTTTCTTTTTTTCCCACATGCAATTGAAGTCAGCCAGACCTCAGATCCATACTGACTCATTCGCCCTGTTTTGTAAGCTGAAAATTTCTCATTCTTTTGATGCAGACAGAAATGCTGTCCTCTGCAGTCCACCATGCTCTTGGAAGCAGAGGCTGAGCAGGCCAGCTTTCCCTCTTTTTTATATATATATATTTATATATTTTTTTAACCCATCTCCCAGATTCTGAAAAAAGAAAAAAAAGAGGCAAGAGAAATCCATTAAATCCATGAATGGATTCTCATCAAAGACACTTGCGTTTAAGGGAGAGACAGAAAGGGAGAGCGATGGATACAGGGGGGGATGTGGGGGAGCGGTGTTTTGGTGGAGGTTCTGGGAGTAGACGGGCAAAGCTTCTGGAATGAAATGATGAGAAGCAGTAAATCAGAGGAGATAAGATCAGACGTTGAGATAGTTCAATGCATTTGATCACCAAAAAGGAAAGGAGAGAAGGAAAAGTGATGGAAGCAGGCTCAGGAAAAGGTGTGTGGAGGTGTGTTAGACTGGATGCTATTGAAGCTTATCTTTGCTAGTGTGTGTGTGTGTGTGTACACACATACATGCACATGTGTGAACACACACAGCCCCAGACCTCTCAATCTCTATTCTGCACTGAGGGGTCTGTGAAGCCGCTTCTGTGCCTGATAAAGACGCCTCATCTCTGGGCTACAGTGAGCATGAATCCTGCCTCTTACGCACACCACCTCCTTATTTGACTTTTTTTATTCTACCCTACACCTCCACCCTCCATTTCTCTGTCTCTCCCTCTCTCTCTCAGTCTTCACCGATATCTTTAACCCTTCCTTCAAGCTCTAGCAAGACTTATAATGTTTGTGCTTTCTGTAAATAGTTAGTTTTAACCAGAAGCCTTCGCTAAGCAGCTTGGAGGCACAGTTTCTTACCACATGCATATGAACAGGTTCTTGTCAAACACCAGCTATATTTGCACTCAGTGCTTAGTAGAAGTTGAACTCACCCCACACCCCACAATAAGATATTATCAGAATACTACACTGCATTACAATGTAGTCGTGATCACGGTAATATGCCTAATTAATCCCCCCACCTGGTGCTTAATAGGGATATGAAGTTTGACATTTGTCTAGTGGAGAAAAGGTCTTTATGTTGGACGTCTTCACCCCACACAACTGTATATATCCATGTATAGCCACACCTTGCTTGCTAATACAGCCAAGAGTTCTGAGACAATGAAAGACAAAAGATCAGGAGGCTTCAGGTTTGATAGGAATTTAATGAAATTTGGAAATTAAAATTTATATTCACCTTTAGTCTGGAGAGTAAAGCACCTTGAACTGCAAGAAGAGGTTAGATGTGTGAATTTTGTCTAATATGGTTGTGTGGACCTGACTATATCTGCATGAGTGTGTACCGGTAGAAAAGAGAGGGCGCATAAATACAGAGACATGTTGAGTTTCCTTGTTGCATCTGTATGACATACACCAGCTTCTTTCTCATATTATTTTAATTGTTGGTATAACCAACACGTGTACATTAAAAATGAAGGAGAAAAAAAGCTTTCCATGGGTAAGTAGTAGAAAAGGACTGTGTGTGCATGCACAGGGTAGTGTCCATGTGCATGCACACTTGCACCCCACATCAAAGGAACGGGGCATTTCATCAAAAACTAACCGAGTGTGACAAAATTACCTGAAGGCAAAGTCAGCCAATGAGAAAGCAGCTTTTTGGCATGCAGTAGCCAACCACTGCTTCCTGTCACTGCACTAGTTTCCCCCTGGCTGTGCCCCATGTGATGTCCATGACATGAAAGGCACTACAGAGCTCAGTCATCCTCTGACACAGGCGCACACAGGCTGAGCATCAGACAGCTACACCATGGAGGCCTGTGCCTTCCAATTGGTCTCTTTAGTTTCACAGGTGTTTTTGTTTGCTTCAAGGACGTTTTTCACTTTAACCTGAGAGGTTTTCCTCTGAAAGCTACCTAGCTTCAGAAGGTGAATGAGACTGTATCCCCTAACTGGAACTGGGGCTTTGTTTTGTGTTTTCGCTCACTGGCGCGATGCTGCAAATGTATAAGCCTTTTATAGTGATGAAAATAAGAAAGTGCACCCTATTTCAATTCCAAGGTTTTACATACCAGGACTTCTCTTTTTTTTAATAATCTGGTCCTTAGCAGGTCCCAAACTAATTTAAATACCTCAGGTGAACAGCAACACATATTTTATTGCAATGTTTTTTTTATTCAACAAAAGCTAAGTGAAAATGCAGAAGCAGAAAAAACTAATCAGATCCTTTTAGTCAGCAGCTTGTAGAACCACAGTTAGCAGCAATAACTGAAGTGATCATTTTCTGTATGACTTTATTAATCTCAATTTTTTTGGAGGAATTTTCATTCACTCTTCTTTATTGTCTTGCTTTCAGTTCATTGAGGTATGTGGGCATTCAGTTATGCACAGCTCTCCTAAATGCCACAGCACTTCAATCATGCTGAGGCTGCATGATCCACTCTGGGCCAAACTGATGGCCGCGCGTCTCTTTCTAGAATACTTTGGCATACAGATCAATTCATGGTCCCGTGCCTGCAAAATAAGCCCAAGTCATCACCCCTCCAGTGCTGTGCTCGACAATAGGTACGAGCTGTTTGCTCTCATATGCTGTGTTTTGATATCCCCAGACATAGTGCTGTCCATCATGGTCAAACATCTCTACTTTATTCTCATTTGTCCAAAGGACATTGTTCCAGAAATCTGGTTGTTTGTTCAGATCTGGTTTTACAAACCTGTGCTGTGTTGAGATGTTCTTTTTTGAGAGAAGAGGCTTCTCTTTGTAACCCCCCTATCCAACACCCTGAACAGGTCACTAGTGTGTTGTAGACGGAGACAGAAAGCCATTTGCACTTACATTTGCAGCTATGGGCAATGTAGAGTCACCAGTTAACCTAACCCAACTAACTCCATGTCTTTGGACTGTGGGAGGAATCTAGAGTACCTGGAGGGAACCCATGCAGACATGAGGAAAACATACAAACTCCACACAGAAAGGACTCAGCCAGATGGTGGATTCAAACCAGGACCTTTTTGTTGTGGTGTTAACCACTGCACCACCATGCTACCCTAGTTCAATTCATCCCTTTTCTATTCCCCAGGTTTCTCAATGGTGCAGTATAATCTGTACACCACTGTTTCAGGCTGAATGATAATAACCCCTCTGCTGTTAAATTGCTAAAACTGTATGGATTTTCAGGTCAGGGCAAAATTTGATCGCAGAGGATTTAAAAGATATTTCATGCTCATTTTTTTAACATTAAACAATAAGCGTGGAACATCTTTTAACCTGCTAAGAGATGATCTGGTATTTTAGAACTTAAACTTAAAGAACCAGCTAAAGATTATACTGCCAGGTAACACTGGCAGCCGCCAGTATTTATCTATTTATTTATTTTGCATTGTTAACTGCAAACAGCTAGGAATTGAGAATATCTTTCATACAAAGCAGGGATATATAATCCGACTTCTTCAACCTTCAGTCTGATACAGATACCTTTCTGCTGATACCAAGCTCGCATCTGATATTCAGTGTATAATAAGTATAATAAGGTGTATTCTCCTGTCTGAGAAGGTGACTGGGAATCATTGTTTTACACGTAAGGCAACATCAGGCTCATCCTTGAACATTGATCTCCTAATTTCGTAACATAAATTGTCCAAAAACATCAAAGAATATTAATTTACTGAACTTTTTTTGTGAACTAAAGTGAATACAATAATAAATGTAAAAGTGTAATGGCGCTATTTATCAGGTGCTGTGAATTTATTTGCATTAGAGTCGTTTCCTCTCAAAGCAGTAGTGACTGTGTTTTTTACCCCTCGGACATAAAAGGCTGATGGGGTATTATTGTCACTCTGCTGGGCAAACAGGCAGGCCAATGACATGGACACCCAAATTTGAGAATGAGATAACTTGAGGAGTTTGAAATTAATAACATAAGTGCATCTACTAAAAATATTGGACTAGTTTTCAGGTTTTCTGAAAATCTTGTGAATGCGATAACTTAACAGCAAGGCGATGTAGGATTTTAAAATTGATACCAAAGGTGTGTCTGCTGTGAGGCTGATTTTTAGCACTGGCCGCTGCCGGTATTTTTCAGTCATGACAACTGATTTGACCACGATTTGCTGTTAGGTGTTACAGTTTTGCACACATATAATGAAAAGCTGGTGGTATAGCAGAGCTACTTGTTGACCTCTATGTTAGCTCACCTGCTAGCTCCTGCTATTATTTGGTGATATAAAGATAGAATAACACAGAACTGAACTAAATAGTTCGACACATTATTGATATCTGATCCCTGATTTTCCAAATCTTTCCCTTTAGAAATCATTTTAGCTAGAATGATTTTCATATACTTTCAAGTCTTAAGAGAGCGTATACAGATCTACACTCACATTTCATTTTAATTTGTAGAAAATTGCTGCAATCCCTTTAAAATGAGGTTTTTCTTTTGTTTTCAGTATTACATCTGGAGAACAGGGTTTCTGCAGGCCTTGGGTGCTTCAGCTTGGCTACAAACTTTGAAAACCTTTTTAAAAATTTGTTTGCACCAAGGAATTCATGTGTATATAAGTTTTGTTTGTTGTGCTGTGCACTACGCTGACTGTGCAGACTTTTATGTGGCCGTGCGCGCATCTGCTTTCACACAACTTTCCATGTGTGGACGCATGCACCCCTGACCGAATGTGGTTTGACTGTTTGGATCCTGATGTGCCTTCACTGTGTTGCATTCCCATCCATATTTAGAGCCGTGCACTTGTGATCAGACCACCCAAGATGCTTTTAGTACAAAACAAGCACACGGCTGATTTTCCTAATTTTCAGAGAATTTACAACTCCAATTGGCAGACTGTTTTTTTGGCTTTCTTTATTTAAAATGTTTGTGTAAATCTTTACGTGCCCGTTTTCTGCGTGCCTGTAGGAAATTAGCAGCTTACTGCATAAAACGTGAGAAAAGAAATCTGCTCAAACAGAATAGCAGTTGAGGTAAAAGATTTATAATTTTTGCAAGCGTGAAGCATATCTTAACGTGACAGTGAGCCACAGAAATATTCCACCGGTGGTGTTTTAGAGGACTGCATTTGTTATCATCATTATTATGAGTGTTTATCAGCCATAAACTGGTCCATAAATGTCTCATTTCTTTGGAGAACACAGTCTTTTGGTGCTAAAACTATAGACAAGTCTCAGCTTCCACGTCGCGACTCAGAAAGATGTGATAGCTGTTTAATTTTTTGTTTGTTTGGTTGGTTTTTAATACATTCGTTCATATTTTATCCACGTGAAGCCATTCATTCTTTCTAGCTCTGATCCTGACCTCCAGAGAGCTTACTGTTCTCTCTCTCAGCCGGAAGATGGTGGTACAAGGTTGTTGTCATTGTATTTGTCATAGCTACGTCTCGTTCTTCTCTCTTGCCTCCTGTCGTTGCTGACTTATTAGGTTGGTCCTCTGCCATTTGGAGATATACCAAATCATATTATTCAGTCGGTCATGGATTAGGCGAGGAGGAGAAAAACAGTGGCTGGGGGATGATCAAACAGGGCCCACATTCACCTCACACTGACAGACTAACCGGGAGACAAAGAGATTGGAGGGGCAAGGCAAGGGGTCTGATTTTATGGGGAGGGGTGGAGGGTAAAGTTTAAGATGTTTTGTGCAGATTATTGGCTAAATTTGGATTTGCCTTCCATTGGTATATGTTGGCATCACAGCTCCGTGCGCGCATGCCCGGATCTCTGCGAGCTCCTCGTTTCCTCAGTGCACCATCGGGCCCGGCGGCGGAGAGGGAGGGAGAGAGCGAGCGAGTGAGTCACCCAGCAGATGAAAGAGTCAAAGTAAAAGCTCTGCCATCCCAAAAAAAAAAACATCACACAGCTCCCTCGCTCACTTTTTGAAGTCATCCAAGAGGAGGGAGGGAAGCGACACACTTTTTTCCAATCGCATTAAAACATGGCGTCAGGCAGCTCCCATCTTGTTGCACGCTATAGATTACACTTTGGTTTGAAGTGGAGTTTTAAGTGGGACACCACTATGTTGTTGTTTTTTAGTTGTGTGTGTGTGTAGCGAAGGGGAAAATCTCTCAGTTCAACTGAAAATCATGCTGCACCTTAACATCAGTAACATCAATCCAAAATACACTGAAGACATAAATAGAGATGTACCTACACAGAGAAGTCTAAACCGAATTTCATTGCGACTCTGCGAGATTTCAGTGAATAACTGAGACGATTCTGCGTGTTCTTGTGTTAAGTCACAGCTTGACTGTCAACTCAAGTTAAGACCAATGCCTGTGAACAGTTAACGCACAAATCTGGGCACAGAAAGCATGACTGAGACACTTTCAGCATCTGATTCAGCATTCGAAGCGTTTAAATCCTCAAACTTCTTTTTTTTTTATCCCAGCCTTAAGATGTAGGTTAGATTTTAATCCCTTTCACACTGATGGCAAAAGGATATAATTGGTTTTCTGTTATAAAGATCCAGCTGGTGGAGTGTGTAATCACTGAACATTTGGGATGTTGCGTGTGTCTGCGTATTTGATGTATGTTTATCTGCCTGTGCGTGCCCGTGATGCATTATTTCTGTGCTGTGTATGAAGCGGCACTGACAGTTAGCAGCAGGGATGAAGAGAATCACTACTGACAGGCAGTGATGGCAAACTGTGAAATGGAAATAAAGCCTCTTGTCATTACAGCAGCAACTCTCTCTCGCACACGCAGATACACAGGCGAGCGCAGCAAGACAGCAATGATTACAGACAAACGAGCAAATAACATCTCCCAGCTCTCCCTCACTAGCAGATTGAACTCAAATTGTTATGAGAGTCATGCGCGGTGAACAGAGAATCGTTTTGAATGCTTACAAATACTGCTGCCACTAAAACTGAAGGCTTTGTGGAGCAATGGAGAAAAGCTTCTCTTTGAAATCGCTTTCTTTCCTTCAACAAACGAACCCCCACAAATCTGCTCCCCAGCGTGTCGTACACAACTTGTTGTATGCAGGGTTAAACCACCAACAGCCATTAAGAGAACATGTTGTAACTCACTGTAACGTCCCGGCTTTTTACCTAACCACTTTTCGGATTGGAGTCCGCACTGTGTCCTTTCGATGTGTCTTGTGATATCATCCTTGCGTAAGCAAGTATTGACTTTAGTTTTGTGCCTTTTGTCAGAGTTCAGCTTTAGGACGATGCTGAAAACCATAATTGCTCTTTAGCAATGTGAGATGATTGGAAACACATCGCAGAAAAATGCCATATGGAAGCAATATCCTGTCCAAGATGGAAGAGATTTTGGAAATAAAACCTTGTTTTCGGAGAAGTTGGGATTGCTGTTTTAAATGTAAATAAAAACAAATGCAATGATTTGCAAGATATTTAAACCCCATTTTTAATTAAGTGGTGAAACTAAGGAATGTTCTAGTTCTGTGAAATATATGCTCAGTTAGAACTTGTTGACAGCAATTCTTTGCAAAAACAAAGTTGGAAAAGTCACATCGTGCTTAAAAACAAAGTGGGAAATGTCTCGCAGTGGATCAAGTTAGTCAGTAACATGACTGAGTGCTAAAAGAACATCCCAGAGTGGCTGAGTCTTTTAGAAGTAAAGATAGGGAGTGGTTTACCCCTCTCTGTGAAAGACTGTTTGGGCAACATATTGCAAAGAATTTGGGAATTTCATCATCTATGGTGCATTGTGTAATTAAAAGATTGAGGGAATCTGGAGAAATCTCTGTACACAAGGGACAAGGCTGAAAACCAATATTGGCTGTCTGTGACCATCTGGTCCTCAGGCGGTACTGCAAAACAAAAAAGAAATAAATCATTGCATGGACTCAGGAACTCATATAAAAATAACTGAACATAGTTTGTCTTTGCTGCCATAAGTACAATGTGGCACGAATGCAAAAGAAAACAAGCATGCATAGTAGCAAAGCAGAAAACTTTCCTGAGGTCTGAAGAATCAAAAATTGGAAAACTTTCTTTCTAGTGAGATGGAGCTCCTTGCTTGTTGTCAGTGCTAAGAGTTTAGACGTTGGCAATGCATAATGATTAGCATTAGATGGATATTTGGGAAAGGCATCAGGGTTATAATATGTAGTGTGCACAGAGGTGCAGTGGTTAGGGCTGTTGCCTCACAGCAAGAAGGTCGCAGAGAGCGAGATTGCTTGTCTTCCTTGTACCTGTTTAGAGTCTCTCCAGGTACCCCAGTTTCCTCCCACAGTCCAATTACACGCAGGTTAGGTTGATTCTAAATTACTTGACTGTGAATGAGCATGATTGTCTGGCTGTGTTGGCCCCACGATAGACTGTGACCTATCCAATTTGTACCCCGCCTCTTACCCCTGACAACTAGGATAGGCTCCAGTTCATGGAATATATTCCAATAATATGCTTTTTCCTTTTTTGGGGGGAGAAGCTACGCAGTCATCCACAGTAGCTTTTTTTCAGTGTGGACATTGTTTATTTCAGTAAAACAATACCAAACTGCATTCTGCACAAAAACAAAGCTTCAAAGAAAAAAAAGGAAAGTACAGGTGTTAAATTGGCTTCGGTACAGTCTAGGTAAAAGGTACTTGTGGGAATGGGATACCATTTTGCTTTTGATTTCCTTAGTTCAAGCACTTTGAGATTTTTGTTATAAGGAGAGGTGATGAAACACATCCCAACTTCTTTTTGAAATGCTTTGCATGTATGAAATTCGTTATTCGTTAATTTAGTAAAGTTTGAACATTTGATGTGTTTTCTACTGCTGAAAACTGTGACACAAACATTACCATGCAGTGACTACATTGATTACACTAAGAAATGTTTACCTTAGCTGCTTCCTCCTTTAGCAAGAATACAGCCGTCTGTTGTGAACAAAGGGATTGCACACCTTGAGCAAATCTCATTTCCAGCAACAGATCAAACTCTGGATGTGTGTTTGGCCTTCATGCATCCTGTTTGTCTGCTGTGTCTGTTTGAATAAGTGTGACTTGTGTGCGTATCATTAAGTGTGTGAGAGAAAGTCCCCCCCCCCCTCGCTTTCTTTGTGCCACTCATGTCCCCATCCTTTTTAAGTGTGCCCATGTATCCATGTGTGCCCGTGTCTATGTGTGTGTTTGGCCTGCTTCCCATTGCAGATTATTAATTAAGTCCTGGTAAGCGGTGCATGCCTTACCTTCAGATCTACTTCCACTTTCTTTAGCACACACTGGTATCTGCGCACGCACACACACACACAAAGACGAACACACTTCAAAGCAGCTGCACTCCACACCGCTAGGATTAAGAGGCGATTGAAGAGCCTGATACAGCCTCAAAGTGCCTTCAGCGCAAAAATGCCTTTGGCAGGGCGCAGGTACTCTCTTTGAAAGTTCTTACACACTCACACAGACACACACATATGGATGGGCTTTTAATTTAGCACTGTTTTCCCTTTGTATTTGTCACAGTCCAAATGGGGTATTTTTCACTGCGTGTACTATCCATATTTTCTTCTACTTCTGTCCATTTTTATGTGTGTTTAGATGGTAGAGGTTTATAATGGTTGAAGTTTTTTTTAAATACTTTTTTATAATACTTCCTGCTGAAATCCCCCGAGTGACTTCAGGTAAAAGGAATAAGTTAGTAGCAAGCTCTTTGTGATTTTATAAAAAATCTGAGCCTGTTTGTGTGTCAGTATGACCACATGCTAAAGGTACAGTCAGTAATTTGAGGTCATTTAATGGAAAATAAGGATATATAGTGTGTAATTAGATCTTCCAACAAATTGATTCATTCTCAAACTTATAATTAATGTATTAAAAATAAATGGGAGTTGGTTGGCATTGGTTTGTGAAGGCTGCCATGTTCCCTTACTATATTTGAATACAGTGACCAGGTAGGACAGCTCCCTTCCAACTGATCGCATTTTATGTAGAGACACCTGCATTTTCAGGCTGAAGTTATAAAGGATCATATCTATGTTTTCTCATCGGGGGAGGGGTCATCTTCACCAAAACCACGAAGGAAAGAGACAGCACCACTGGCATCTGTGTAAAATGTCATACTCTTCCTTTGCATCTCAAGCCTTATCTCATAATATAAAGTCAGGGCAAAAATGTCCATAAACATGCTTATTTATTCCCAGTGTTGTCACAACTCCTTGTTGTCAGCAGATTAGACATGTGACACTCCGTCTCCGCTTGACAAGAAATAGCTAAACCACAACAGCTGGTTACAAGCTAACATCATACCAGCTAATGTTAGACTTGAGTGTCCTAAAAATCTCACTTGTCTTTCTTATCCATCTATTTATTCTTTTCCACTTGTCCTTATCAGGGTCGCCGGGGGGCTGGAGCCTATCCTAGTTGTCATAGGGTGAAAGGTGGGATATATCCTGGACAGGTAGCCAGTCTGTCACAGGTCTAACAATGACAGACAGACAACCATTCACACTCACATTCACACCTATTGACAATTTAAAATCACCTGTTACCTTCACCCCACTCTCCCATATCTTTGACCTGTTGGATGAAACCCAAGTACCTGGAGAGAACCTACACAAACAGGGAAAACCTGCTGAGGACCTTCTTGCTGAGGCAATAGTGCTAACCAGTTTCAGTTTTTTCCTTCTGATAAACAGTTTAATTAGATTCATATGAGAGTTTATTCGCCAAGTGTCTGAGTCCACTTCAAAGAAAGTTTCACTAAAGGCAGTTAGCAGCAGCTAACAGAGGCTAATAGCAGCGCTTACCAGTAGTTCAGGATATCTTCAACAACTCACCTCAGTGTGACTGTCGTGGGTCAGAAGTGAGTTTCACGGACTCATCAAATTATATTACAGTCCTTTGACAAAGATTCCCGGCTTCCTCCTGAGTAAATAAAGGTGGACACTACTCATCCAGCATTGACAGCTGAGGTAAACAGTGGACTGAATCTGGATCGCCTCCAAGCAGTAATAGAAACATTCCAGCCAGCTGGGGCCATTATGGGGTGCAGTTTAAATTTAATGTTTTTGATCTCTTGGCTGTTGAAAACATGTTCGAGGGGCAAGAAAACACAACTCAGTTTACTGCACTTTGCAGTCTACTGACGTCAACTTGAATCTTGGTCTAGCTGTGAAAATTTTACACACTGTAAATTTAAACCCATGTACATGTGAACCTACAGTCTCACATTGTGCAGTATAAACATCACCTAAATTAACTGTAGAGACGATTATGTGTAAATGGAGAAATAGATACATTTAAGACTCTTCTTTCATCTTTTTTTTTAAATTTTTCTAAATATAGAACACGAACAATACACAAATATTCGTTATTATAACAGAGTCACTCACAATATGGAGCAGAGCTGAGACAGAAAATGTAAAAAAAGAACTCCATTTGTTTCCCTTTCGCACAGACAGTTCATTCTCTCGTCTTTCCTACGCCCTCCTTTGTCCTCCGCGCTCTCATCAGCTGCTTTAGGGCCCCTGGGGACAAGCGGGCCGCCACTCAAAGAGTCCTGGCGCAGGAAGACAGGGCTTGTATCCTTGGTGATGGCTCTGTGTTTCCGTGGTGACAGGTGTGTCCGTTCAGAGCGGACGGCCGTGTTTGTCAGGAAGTGTTTGGAAGGGGTGCGGAGTCCAAACGCAGCTCAGGTGTTGATGGCTGTGAGTGGGAGTGTTCAGCGGAGCAGTGTTTGTTCATGAGTTGTCTGTCTGTCAGTGGCTGTCAGGAGAGTCAAGTAAGTGTTTGTGTGCGCAAAAGAGAGAGAATCATGTTTACTACAGTTTAGAATAACTTTCTGAATCCATCTCTGCATGGCTGATGGTTTACAGTTGTGTGTTTTTCAGGAATTTAGAAGAAGAAATATATTAAACTGTGGCCCCTTTTTTAGTGGCATAGCAACTGAAGCGTCTAAATAATATATAGCATATAAATGCTGATTTCTGTAGTTTTACAGCAGAATGTGAGACTTAAGTTTAATCCTCGTCCACTGAAAAGCTTTGCCTGGCCTTCACATAATGACCTCTGTCCCCCATTAATTCAACCCTTAGTGTTTCCTTAGTACTTGTATGGACCACATCCACGTCCATACAGGCCGCTACTGATGTCCCTGTAGAATTCCAGCACTTCACACCTAATTATCTCACTCCACAGTTCAGCCTCTTATTCAAACTCTGGCAGCACAACACAGCTAGCTGAAAGGAGAAAGATCTCGCATTAGAAACACACAGCCTTTGCTTCCAGCTGGCTAGCTTCCCATAGAGAAACAACGGAAAACAAAAGAGACGAGCAACGCTCACTAAACTTCCAGCAACAATCGCCATTCACTTCTATTCTGTCTCCGCCCTGTTTAGTTTCCCAGCTTCTCTCAAATGTCTCCCTCGCTTTTTTTTTCTTACCCTATAGCTAATTGGCAGCAACATTTTAATTCCCCCACCCCTCACCGTAGCCCCTCGTCTTGTTAAGTGATGAATTGTTGGCAGGGGATCAAAGGGGAGTGGTGCCCACTGTGCACTGTGCCCATCGCTACCTGCTGGCACACATGAGCGCTGGGAGTGGCGCGGAGCCAAGGGGCCGCAGGCGTGCTCAACAGGGACACACTGCCAAGAGGCAGAGGTCAGCACAAAAGTGTGTGTGTGTGTGAGAGGATGGTTAGGTTGGGAGGGTAATGTGTCTCTGTGCACTTCCTAACGGAAGATTGAATTTCACTACCCTGTCTCTCTTTGTGTCCCTCAACCTGCCCGTCTGCATATCTCTTTCTCACACTCTCCTCTCCCTTCTTCTCCTTGCAGACCAACAGCAGGCTGAAGCAGATTGAGAGGGAGTACAGTCAGAAGCTTGCCAAATCTGCCCAGGTAATCAGTTTTCACTTCTGCCCTTTCATTTCATATTCTTGTTTTTCTACTCGACTATGTGATGGAACAGACAAAATGTACTGATGGGGGAAAGGTGGTGACACACACACACACACACACACACACTGCAAGCTGCCATGGCCTTTTCTCTTAAGCACATGTGCACGGGCGCAAATGTACGAGAGAGTGCACGCAGAACATTCGTGTCAGTGCCAGAGCACGAAAGTTCATATTAGAGTGAAATTTGTAAAGCTTTGCTGTCTGACTTTTATCAGCCCCTCTTTCATCCCTGTGTCCAAAGTCAGAGCATTTTTATCAGGCTTCAAATTTACACACAATTCTTCTCCTTATCTTTGCTAGCCTTAGATTAGAATTAATATTTGCTCTCTGAAAGCTGCACCAATCAAACACCGACACATGAGTTGAAAGGGCTGGAATGAGTGCAACCACTACACTTACATTCATGTGGTGATCAGACACGAATCCAGGAAGCTTTTGCCAAACATTAATATATCAATTGTGTCTTTTAAGTTTGTTCAGCTGCCCCCCAGTGGCCACAATTCCCCGGGTATAAAATATCTTGGCACTCTCTTAAGAGATTTTTCCTCCCACAGGACAATCACCAGGATTTAGAAAAGGGGGAGAAAAAAGAAAAAGAGTTGCAAAAACACAAGCAGTCCAGCTCTTTGTGTGATGCTGCCGCGGCCCCCAAGTGTACTACGGCTCTCTCATGGGAGCTACACAGCCCGAGCAAACTGTTAAGCCGGCGAAACATCTTGAAAACATATCGGTGAAAGTCCTTTTCATATACCATACCTGTCTGTCCATCACCTGGCTACACTTCAAATCCAGGAAATGTGTTTAACATTACTTCTTGTGTCCTTAGGCCACATGAAATCGAGTTAATTCTTCTGTCCAAACAGATATAACTTCCTCGGACACACGTTGCCATTCAGCACGACGTCTCAGAAAGTTCTGGCAGCTTTCACCTCACCAGTTCAAAGATCCAAAAACACCCTAAGTAGTGTTTACATTACAAAAAGAAAAGTGGTTTCTTCTTGATTATGTAGCAGGCTAAAATATTACAATCATTTGGCCGTAATTGCACCTCGTTACCCAAAGAGGAGATTCAAAAAGGCTGGGGGGGGGAGGGTGACGAGGGGGAGGAGAAGGTTGTTGTTTTTCTTTCTTTCTTTCTTCTCCTCTTTAAATCTCCCCCATTTCGGGTTGGTTGGCAGAGGCTCCGAGTTGAAAGCGGGGTTGACAAGCAGATGTTGTGAGGAAAAACGGTAGCTTATTAGGTTACACAATGCTCAACTTCAAAAGGAGTTGGGTGCTGTGCGAAAGTTTAGCCTCTGCCCGCTTTGGAGGGTGCAGGGCCGCCGCAGACGAGCAACAAGTGATTAATCCTCTGGTTTGGGGACACAGAGCTGGCATAAGTTTAACAAACAACACTCGCTGACATTAGAAGATGGTCCCAGAGCGCAGAACTCAACACCGCTGTTGATGCGAGCGGTTACATAAAGGTTATGCTAAAGGAGTGGGTTCTGTGCAAACATGTTAATATGCGTGAGTATTTCTGAGCATTTGTTGTGGGCTTGGGCGACTTTGTTTTAAAAGGTAAAGGTGGAACCAAGAAGGCTTTTTTTCCCCCTCCCCCCCACCACCCCTTGGAGCAACTCAGTCAAATGTAAACAAGAGGTCTTTGAACCTCAAAGGCTAACCCCAGTTGTTAACCCCTCAGTGTCTGACAGGGAGCATCGCTCTAGAGCTCAGCTGCATAGCTAATAGCCCAATTAAAAACATACCATGCCATGCATTATCCTAGGGGGCCTGATATGTATGTTTCTTTGCATTCACACACACAAACATACGCACAGAAGTGCAGATCCTATTCTTCTGTATATTATCTCCCTGCTTTTGTCTCTGTGCTCTGGTTCTTTCAATCAGGCACGCACACACACACATACATACACAGCTCTCCTAATTAGTGTCTCCTACCCAGTCCCTGTGTGTTAAGCGCCTAGCTGCGAGTGGTCCTCCTGGGTGACCTGTGAACTAAACAGGGCCCACTTAATGGTCAGGTTACAGTGGGTGGTAGTCTTGGTGCTGATAGATCATTACTTTATCCCTGACCGCAAGTAGGTGGGAGGTGGAGGGAATGTTCTCTGGGCGGCACGGTTCAGGACAGGTTGAAATTAATATGTAAAATTATTTCATTTATTTAAACACAATGTTGGGGGTTTGTTTGTTTCTTTCTTTCTTTCTTTCTTTCTTTCTTTTACTGTGCTTTTCTGTGACCTTTTAGGAATTTACTGACCAGCTGCAGGGTTTATTCCTTTGGAGACATTTTCACATCAAAACAAAATCGAAATGTGTCAGCACTGTTTAAACTTTGGGTTCTTTTCTGTATTGATTGTTAGTAGAGCTTTTGCTCTCTTTCACAACTCTCAGCATATTCATTTCCAGTAATGCAGGAGACAACTGGTTTCTAGGAAAAAGAAAAAAAGCTCTGAAGTTTCTTTGTGAACTTGCTGGCCAATTAATATCTAGCTGGCAAATACGGTCATGCGAAAAGAAAAGCTTTTCACACAACTCTCTGCAGCCCCTTTTTCATTCCAGTTTGAAAAGTCAGAACATTTTATCAGGCTTCAAATTTGCACACAATTATTCTCCTTATCTTTTCTAGCCTTGGATAATAATTAATATTTGCTCTCGAAGCTGCACCAGTCAAATGTCAGCCGGTAAGTTGAAAGACTTACATTCATCAGGTTTGTTCAGCTGCCTCACCACCTTTACCAGCAATAACTTTAACAGCACGGCTTTTTCGGCCTCTCACATCTTTGTGGAAGAATTTTTACCCACTCCTCTTGACCGTGTTGCTTCATTTCATTGAGGTTTGTAGGCATTCATTTATGCACAGCTCTCTTAAGGTCCCGTCACATTTCAAGTATATGAATCAGGTAGAAGTTCGGACTCTCACATTTGACTCAAGTGTATTCAAGGTGCCCAGGTCCTGTGACTGCCAAACAAGCCCAAATCATCACCCCTTCACATGTGTTTGACAGTTAGTATGAGGTGTTTATGCTGATATGTCTTTTGGCCAAAAGTAGCACTATACATTATCTCCACTTTGGTGGACATTTTTACATAAGTTTAGTTGTTTGTTCATCTTTTCAAGCCTAAGCTGGAGGGTTGGGAGGTTGCGCAGACTGAAGACACAAATTCATGCAAATATTATGTGCATTGAAAATATTTTTTGCACTCACCTATTCTTAATGCAGCTGTTCACACACACAGATCTCGTGATTTCACTTGATTAAATTGCAGAATTTATTTCGTTGGACCAAGCTTGATTTTTCTGAATAAACAGTTCTGACCAATCAGACCAATGCGTTTGGCAACAAGTGCACTCGTAGCTCAAAACACAGTACTGAATATACAAATAGAAAAATAATAGTATTTAACCTCAGACAGACAGCTAGACACTGCTCCGGCCCAGAATCTCTGTGTCTTCCTTTTCTTGTTTAGAAACATCCGGACCAGCTCATCATCTTTTCATGCTGACTTTATTTTTTCACACTGCGTTCCCCCCCCCCTAAAAAAAATGCTTTTGGTTTGTTTATACATTGGAAAAATTCTAAATTTCGTGATTTTTTTTTTTTCTTTTCCAAAAACATACTTGGTGCCTAAAAGCTGTAACTTAACAACAAGTATGTCATATTTGGTATAGTTTTTTGGGAGGTTCTGAGACTTTTACATCATCAGTGTGATGAATAAATAACACCATGCATTTTTAAGCAACTTTTTAAGAAAATGTCGCAAAATTAAAAGTCAGATATGAAATTTAAGAATTTTGTGGCAATTGTTTCATATTTCAGGCTTTATGGGGCTAACACAGCTACACTTTGTTGGAGAACGCCTGCAGTTATGGCAGAAATGTTACCAAACAAAGAGGCAATAAGTGAAATGTTCTATCGTTTACACTGTTTTTTTGCTGGCGGGGTCAAATCACTGGAATCATTATCAAAGGAAACGGGCAACTCAAATTAAGCATCAGCCACCAAGTTTTCGCACTTACAAGTGTTTGTGTTCTTTTCATCATTACAGAGCAGCCTTTCTCCTCTGGTAGCCTGTTTACCCACCTGTTTGTAAACAGGTGGGTAAACAGACTCGTTTCTGTCCTCCTTTCTTTTTTTCCATACTTCAGGTTCATGGGGAGGCAAGCCTTCCTTTAGCCCTAAACAGAGATGCTAGCAGGCTGGGAAAATAGGCAAGTCTCACCAGACCAATTATAGACTTAAAAAGGCCTGGCTGCCTATCAGAGAGTGAAAAAGGTGCTATGGTGTGTGCGTGTGCGTGTGCGTGCGTGCGTGTGTGTGTGTGTGTGTGTGTGTGTGTGTGTGTGTGTGTATAAATATATATATACAGGAGTAACAAGACAGACAGCTGAGTTTACTAGTTTGGAGTGCCGCCACTGCCCCGGGGCTGAAGACCAGCAAATGCAGGGAATCCATATTGCAAAATAATTATTATGACCAGAAATGATGTTCACATAATGATGTGTCATTTTTTGCTTTCATGTGGCTGTCCCACTGACTAAATAAGCCTAATCTCCCTAGCACCCCTCCACCCCCCTTCGCCCTTGCCGTCTCTTTCTGTCTGTGGTCGACCCGCGCCGCTTTAGCTCCCATACTCCCACACAATGTGCAGATTCCAGCGGGGCTAGTCCTCCAGGGTTTGAACATGGTCAACAATTATCTGTCTAGCCCAAAGCAGCAGCAATACCCTCCTTCCTCCTCCTCACCTCTTTCTCTTTCTCCCTTCCCTCTCTCTTTCTCTCTCTTTTTTTCTTACTCTCTCATCTTTCCTCTGCCTTTCTCTGACAGTGGCTTAAATAGAATGTTAATTTTGACTGGAGGTTTTCAAAGCCAAGACACTTCCTTTTCATCTTGGTGTGCACCGCAAGTTCACCAACACAAAGTCACTCCGCTCTTCAAAAAGGAAGTTGTTTTTTCCTTCCTGTCTATTTCTTTTTAACTCCCTCTTCTTTCTCACTCTTGCGCTTTCTCTCTCTCTTCTTTGTGTCTTCTGTCTCGTCTCAAAAAACAAAAAAGAAGACACGAGACTCTGGGAAAAGCGGTCTTTCAAGGTGATTGTTACTGCCTTCCCAAGCCATGGCAAATGCAAAATGCATTTTCCATCTGATACTAGTCTTTTTTTGCAAGCCCAGTGAAATGAAACGAATCAGAACAGCATTTTGTTAAGCGAACGTATTTTGCATTTTGCTTCTGGCAACAGGCTTTTCTCTCTTTGATCGCTTTACTATGCCGCTTGTTTCAAACATAAGCATAGAAATACATAGAACTTCCAAGTTAACTTTGCACTAGGAAAAAAAATGGTTCCCAAGTGCAAGCAAGCCAAGTTATGATCTTATTTAGTCACTGCCACTTCTCTTAAGTTTCTGTCAGTCCTGCACACACTTGAGGATCAGTCAAAAACCTGACTTTTCTTGCCCACAGCTAATTGCGGAGCTACAGACGTCTGTATGTGATTCAAAGGAGGAGGCGATACGTCTGCAGACAGCAATGGAGAAGCAACTAAAAGAGGCCAGTGCTCGCTGGGAAGAGGAAAGAAAGACAGTAACCCACCGTGCCGATCAGACCCACAAGGTCAGTGTTGGAAACCACACACTTTAATAATTACATCACTCAGCACTGAGCAACAGGTATTTCTTCACATTCTATGATCCAAGTATGCAAGGTGGCACATGCCCCTTCTCTACAGGTCTCATTATAAGCAGCTTTAATCATTTGTGTCCATTTATTAGGTGTGTGGTCCAGCAGTACTCTGTATTATTAAAGCTTTCAGTGGTATACTGCAGTGTTCCGACTCTGTCTTGTGACAGTTGTTAGGGTTGGAAGTTTAAATTTGAACACACCAGATATGATGAGTCCCCGTATTGTTGTATAGAGACGAAAGAGCTTGAGAAACACTGCTTTCATGTTACTTAATCGAATGAGCGTTATAATTTTAAAAAATGAGAGAGTAGGAAGTGGTTTGCATGAGAATTACCACCTCAATAATCAATGCCAAGGTTCTCAAATAGAAACGAGTGGATTGCCCACTTTGAGTTGGGAATGAGTTGAGTTCAAGTGTCTTATAGACTTGCTTAAGATTAGACAGTGGAACAGGAAATTGACAAGCAGATTGGTGCAACATCTGCAGTGATACAGACACTTTTACTGTCTGTGGAAAAGAGAAAGCTGAGGTAAAGCCAATCGATTTAAAATTCCTCCCCTCACCTGTGGCTAAGGGTATGAAGCTCTGGCAAAGGACTGAAAGAATACGGTTTTAGATACAGACAGCAGAAATCATCCTTCTCTAAAGGGTGTCTAGGCCAAGACTTAGAGATATGGTAAGGATCTCAGTCACCCAGAGGTGCTCAGGGTAGTGCCAATTTTTGTCTGCACTGATAGGAGCCAGTTGTGGTGGTTTGGACATGTGACTCAGATGCCTCCTGAACGCCTTAGATGAGGTGCTTTGGACATGCTCAACTGGGAGGAGATCCCAGTCCTGACCCAGGGCACACTGGAGAGATTCTGTCTCTTAGCCAGGTTGGGAACAGTAATAATAATAATGGATTGCATTTATATAGCGCTTTTCGGGGCCCTCAAAGCGCTGTACAATTCCACTATTCATTCACTCTCACATTCACACACTGGTGGAGGCAAGCTACAGTTGTAGCCACAGCTGCCCTGGGGCAGACTGACAGAAGCGAGGCAAGTAAGCAGTAGAAAAAATGGAAGGAATTTTATAAAATACATATTTCCTAAAATTTCTAAACTATAATTAGTTCACTAACAGACCTGAATTTATAGTCAATATTATTGTTTTCAGTTACATTTTTAGCTGCTATAACACATATTACACTTTTGTCACAAGTCCTAGAGACAGGTTGTCAGCCTCTGGTTGCTAAGGAAAAATGTGTGTTCCTCAGTTAGTTGGTGGGTAGTTTCTGGAAGTTTGGGCCTCACTGTTCACAGTTTCACTACAGCTTCGACAAGCAGTTTGCAAGTGTTTGCAAACAAGTTGGTGTCTTCAACACAATCAATAGGCAACCAGGCAAGGACGTTCTTGTATATTTCTTTGAGACCTGTTTCACTTAGTAACAGCAAGCGACCGCTCACCAACCAATCTGGGAATGTTTTCTCAGGACGGATGCTTGGCAGGAGAAGCGTTTTGAGTAACCAAACCCTCACAAAAACCTGAACTTACTTTTTATGTCAGTAAATGTAAATACACTATTAACTATGATGGAGGTTACCACTAACAAAAAATACAGGAGCTTCTGTCCAAAGTGCCAGCCACTTTAATAGTTCATTCTGATTCAGTAAAAGGACTAGATGTTACAATCCCTGATAATGCATTATTAAGAGAGGATGATAAAGTCCCAGCAGTCACACAGTTCCTCTTCTCAGTGGTCTTTGCAGTGTTTGGTATATCTAAAGTATCTTTACACCAGCAGAACTGGGGGTATGTCAGTAAACGTCGTGCTCTAAAAAAGCCTCGTCTGGATTTCACTTTTATAGAGTAGACACGGGACGCTTTTCTTTAGTTAAAGCGCACTGCCTGTTTGTATGCATGTGCTCTGTCATTTTTATGGCTCGCTGCAAACTCCATAGTGACTTTAAGTGGCTCGTGTGCTCTGTGTCTGGCTGAATCTTATAAATCTCTCTGTTTCACCCAACGTCTTAAGTCATAGCCCCTCTTTATCATTCCTGACAATCCCTTTTACTGTTAAACTTTACACTTTGGCACATTTCTTTTAACATTTTACTCTCTTTTTTTTCTCTTTTGCTTCTGTAAAAAATGTAATGTTTTATATTAATAAAAAAAAAGAGAGATGTGTTAATCCTTTTCCCTGATCCATGTGGATTTCTTTTAAGGAATCGGCTTCTTGTATTCCTCTTCTTCCCAGAAGCTGAATGGAGTGCAGTTGAAGTAGCAGTTGACTGGGTGTGGCTCACTTTAAAAAGACTTGTTGTGTCTGGGATCAGGACATATTTCCAAACACAACCTTGTCTGTTTGTGGCTGGAGCTGTCTCATATAGTAAAGAGGCAGGTCCGTGAGCCTCTCTTCAGAGCTCTTCTCCTTCCAGGCCCTGGAATCCCAGGCCCTCCTCGCTCAGACGTGCACAAAAGCAACCTGTTTTCTATGAAATTACTAGTCCGGCCCCCACACTCAATTATTGTGTTGTCATTTTTATCCATATGTGATTAACGGTAAAGGCTCGTTGTAGTCCTTTGAGTCCAGATACATCAGCAAAGCCCTGTTTAGTTGCTGTCTGGACTGATATATCTTTACTTCCCTTACACTCATTCTTATGATACAATGATACAATAAAACTTCAGGAAGTTTTTTTTTTTAATGCAACAGCATTAAGAAGTACAGTAGAAACTGACCTAACAACTCAACATTCACTGACACTCGACATTTATTCAAATGAATTTGATACCGTCTTGAGTCTTGCTTACTTACTTTTAAAAGTACCTTTTTTTAAATAAAACTATTTAAATTTTACAAACAGGTGACACCTGAATGAGCGACTTCTTACTGCTGGATTATTTATTAAATTACTAGTGCTGTCAGCATTAATCTTGTCAAAATGACGTTAACACCATAACCGCATTAATGTGGCAAATCTCCGTTAGCGAGGGACTGGACGGCGCTAACGCTTTAACAAGCTTACCGCGCTAACACATTGACGCCATGCAGCCCCGTTTGGACGAATTCCAATTATACTTTACAAAATATCAGGGCTTTATGTATTAAAATGTCTAATTGGTAACATCAGTTATTGAAATATAATTGCAGGTGTTATTCATAACTTTATACAATCTCAGCCGTGTACTAGATTAGTTAGGACTTAATGATAAAACAGCAAAGAGACCTGTGGAAGTGCCTAATATCAGCAGTAATGATAATAATATTAAAATGTCATCCAGTGTATTAAGTGCTGACTCCAAAGAACATCACTGGCATCGCCATACAACTCCAAATTAGCAAGCGTTACACGAGTTTACGTCCCTGGAATTTGTAGCTGCAACATTTGAATGAAAAAGAAACTTTCAAATCACATTCAGGGAAAGTTCATCATTCACTGTGCTGGGTGACAGTGTCTGTGAATCATGCTTTCGACCCTACAACAAGTTCAGCACCACTACCAATGTTTCATGTCATCATGGGGCAAGTGTAAGGACATATGGCGAGAACTGGCAGGAAAAGAGACGTGCAGGAAAATGTTTTAGCTGTTGAGGCCTGTGTGAAATTGGTAAAGTGCTGACATTCAAAAAGTGACTTTCAGCTCCTCTCCTGCCACAAGGGGTCACCACAACAGGTAGCTCCACATGCTTGCTTTGGTAGACTATTGCGCCAGATGCGCTTCTTTGCAACCCCAAAGGGGATTGATAAAGAGCTGGCATTAGCAAAACAAAAAATATGACGTCAGTAGAGGTCTGCTGCTAGCATATTATCAGCTACCGTACAGTTAACTCTGTTCATTAAAGCCTTATAGTATACTCTTGCACACAGGCACAGGGACACCCGAGTAGTACTTCCCGTTATGCTTCCTCTGAAGGGCACATGGACAGTTACTGTATTGTAACTGAGTCTCTGTGGGCGAGTCCTCTCCATCACAAAGAGTTTTTATCAACATGGACTCTTCTGCTCATCGTCTAATGATGAAATTTCAATCATTCAGACCCTAGCAGACTTGCGGATGCAGACGCATATCAAAACCTTAAGTATTCAGTGAGTCTCAGTAAGACAGCACCACTCCTATAAGTCAAACAGACTAAGATCTGGCTTGCATCATAAAGACATTCACTTCTGGCAGAGATAAATCAGGAAGCATTGCAAAAATTGATGGCTGGTTGGTCTGCTGTGGAAATCATTTCAGTCTTAAAAGGTGTTTGATTTAAAAAAAAAATATTTGCGACATTGGATACATTTCCACATTGTTCGCTCAGTGTCTAAATTAAACATCAGAACTGTAGAAGAATTCTTATGTGATTCAATTACTGGCCAAACGCTCACATACATGGTGACATGTTGATTAAGGAATTGGTTACTGTCTGTGTCGCACTGTAGCATGCAACACTTGTAGATCACATCGTGCTTTTGTTGTAATCTAAGTGCAACATGACACAGTAACACGCACGTGCCGACTTCCCCGTTGTGTGCGGTTTTACAAGACACGGGCCTTAGCATCTCTGTTTGGAGGAGACGGCAGCTTTCTGTTTCCATTATCTGTGTGCTCATTATTATGATCCCCGTGTATTAACCACCTGCTAACGAGGCTCTAATTAATGGTTGAATTGCTTATTAAAGGCCAGACGTGAGGGGGAGAAGTGAACGGGGGAGAGGAAAGTAAGATTAGACAAACATCAAATAAACTGAGAGAAAGTAAAGACGTAAAACAAAGATTTGTTGTGATCTTGAAAGAGAAGGTTGAGATCCCATACAGTGAAGGAGAAGAAAGGGAAACGACGGAGGACGTGTGAGGATTGAGACGAAAGGAGGAAAGAGCAGGGGAGAAAAAAAAGAAAGAGATGGTGGAGAGCTGTCAGTGGGCCATCGGAGGGAGTGTGTCGCCTGCTGACATTGTTTCCACGCTGCTCACTTCAAAGGGCTCGGATTATGAAGAGAGCGAGGGGCTTCAGACAATGGGAGGGGAAGAAAATAACATCAAAGTTAGCCGTGCATTTGAATTGGGATAATCCCAAAACAGTTGTTCTGAATGCATGCTGCACCAGATCAGATGTCCCTTTTTCTTTTTTCTTTTCCTCGCCAGCCCCATTCTGCCGTTTCTAGCCTGAATTTAGCTCCCTCTGTGGCTCTACTGTACTTGGACTTCTTAAATGTGGGTGTTAACTGCAGAGACCTTTGTATCTCATAAACCCTTTTTTTAGAACAGCGGCAGTACAGTTAAGTATGCTCATTATCTTCCTTTTTTCGTACACATGACGTTTAGGTGGAGTAGTGTATCCGTGCGGTGTGTGCGTGGGAGCGTGCTATGTGTGTGCGTACGTACATAGGGCGAGCTTTAGTGTCTGTCTGCTTGCCATGTTGTTGCAGACGGGGCGCTTAGCTTTGCTTTCCCAGGCACATTTTTGCTCGAGTCGCAAATAGGTTAAATGTTGAAGTGTGTGTTGCAAACAGTTGCAGACGGTGCCCTGGTCCAGGATAATGAGCAGACTCAGCCTCTAAATCTGCTGAACTGAACCTACTTTTAGCTTGTTGTTTTATTTAATATTTTCTTTTTTGGCTCAAACTCAATTTTTGCAAAATATGCAAATCAAATGAGCAGAATAAACAGAAGCGCATTCATTAGAAAGCTCGAGTGTCATAAATGGTACCTTCACCTTTCTCCCTAATGTCATTTTTTATGAGTAATATCCCATATACAGTGTTGTCATATTAAAATGTGGTAAATAACTCTAGACTGAAATTTAAGGAGGGAGTTTGGCACCGTGAAGCCCCATGTGGAAGCCTTCTGCTCGGTATATTGGCCTTTGAACACCGTACACCCATACAGTGGCATCCTACTAATCGCGATGTCGGGCCACCATAAAACATGCCAGATTTTATAGGTCTTTTTTTAACGCTAATCTGCAAAATTAATTATTAAGACTTATATGGAGACTATTTATTTATATATCAATTAATTCATGAGACTTCTTTTGCAACCATTGGAGTCGCCCGCTTATGGCCAAAAGGAGAAATACAGATTTATGTTGTTGACTTCACTTTTCAGGCCAGAAGCCATCTATTATATACAGTCTATGGTGGTGACTCACCATTCCTAATCCAGTTAATTTTAGAGTGCCAATTATCTCATAACAGTTGGCAAGTCTCTTTGAGTGCACTGGAACCTGGCTGGTGTCAAAGGACTGTGCAAGGTGAAAGCTATACAATGCTCTCTGTTTGTTTTCACGCGTCCTGATGCATAGGGTTAGAGGTAAATGTGTTTAATAGTGAGGTTATCTGGATTATTTGACCACATGATGTGTGTCTATGTGGCCGTGTTTGCAGGTAGTGTCTTTTCTTTTCTTTTCTTTTTGGTCTGTGTGTTCATGTGTGTGTCAGACCGTATTTATGAGTGTGCATGTACACTTGCCTGAAATGTGCAGCTGCCAAATCTGACAGAACTGAAGCCCACATTAGCTTGCCAAGAAAAAAGGTACAAAGACACACACACACACATTCACACACATACACACGGCTTGTCTCTACCCTCTCTCAGAGCCTATCTTCCCAACTCTGTATCTTTCGAACTCTTTCTGTCTCAAACTCTGACTACACACACACACATACACAAGCACACATGCTCACCTCGCCCTGCCAAAAGGGAGAGGTGGCTGGTGAATAAACAATGGCACTCCGCCCATAGTGTCACCCGCCTGGGCTTTGATCAGCACCGCTGTTCCTGCTCCCCACAGCAGTGCTTCCTGTCTTTCTGCCTGCCGAATGTTGCCACGCACGTCCCCCGAAACGCACGCACGCACACACACACACACACACACCTCTGTAACTTAGTGTTCGTGGACCTACATACACTCTCTTTCTCCCATTTTCTTCTCACTAAGTCTTTATCTGTGTCTTTCCCTCCCTCAAACTCTCCCACAAACACAGCTTTGAGTTAGTGCCCTTGTCTCTACAGTACATCTTCCAATAGTATTGCATTCTCTAACATACACCCACATATATTCAGTGTTTTCAGACACACACACACACACACTGAAGACAGGGATACACACCTTTGATCCAGGCTCCTCCAGCAGTAGCTTCTAGTGCGAGTCAAAGAGAAGGTCCTGTTGTAGTGTCCTCTGGGTGAAGTGACAGGAGACACATTACATAATGCAACAGTGACCATTGTCTCACAGTGTTTGAGGATGAGAGTGAATATGTGAGGTGCACTGTTCTTTGTGCATTAGACAGTGTGTTTCTTGGTTAAATTTGCAGTAGATGTAGTCCATGTGATCTAGACGCTGTTTTTTTTTGTGCATGCATAATAATGAGGGATCCTGTGCATGCACACACGCACACACAGCCATACAAACATGCACACATTAAGGAGGCTAGTTGTAGCAACTGCAGTTTGTCTGTAGTTCTGTAGTTATATATGCATTAGTTTCTGAGGGGGTTGAAAGGATGACTTTGCCTGTGGGAAGGAATGGCAGCAGTGGATCAAGAACAGGTGTGCTGGATACTCTCTGTAGCAGAGGCAAAGAGCTGCTTCAGTAGTTGTGTGTGTGTACGCGAGTGTCCATTTGTCTCCCGTGTTTCTGTGTCCGTCCACGTCCTTCAACACATCCGAGTTCTTTGTGTCAACCTTGAACTGCACATTTGTTTGTTAACCATCTGAACCATCATTTTCCTCTCTTTCTTCTTCTTCTCTTTCCTCTGTGTGTGTATGTGTGTGGGCATGAATACAGTTTTCATTTGTGTTGTGTGTTTGGTATCTGAAATGGTTGATGTTACTTGCTGAAAATAAAATAAACTGCTCTTTACTTTTAGCTAGGTTTAGGTTTATTGGTCCAGTTAGCCAAAATATATGTAACTGTTTATGCTAACAACAGATTAAGTTAACTCAGAAAATGTTATGTGATTTGTGGAATTATCTGAACTTGTGGTTTAAAGATGTGAGACTCATACCCCTCTTTGGTATGACACAGCAATGAGGGAGGGTCTGTAGTTATCCATTATCAGCCCTCAACTTGGTCCATGACGTTCCTCTCAGCCACCGTTGGACCCTAGTCAGATACTGGCTAGCTTTGGTAGGGATGTTTACATGTCTTTTGACCAACTGGCAATACAGAGACGAGAGAATGGTGAGCACAGAGCGCCACTTCCTGTTCTCTTGCTTCAAAGTCGGTGTTTTTGTTTTTACGTGGGTTTTTTGGTTAGATGCTTGAAATAAGATCTGTGGTTAACGTGTTTTAGACATTTTCCAGTTTCGTTCTACAACATAAAAAAACCTCAGTCAATAATCCGCCTGTAAATGTTGAAGAAGCACCAGCAAGTAGCTAAATGAGACTAGAGAAGAGACTGAAAGGCTGTAGTGATGATGACACTGTGACACTGAGAGAGCTAAAAGAGGCATTCAGTAACCTTTCTGTTTCGGTGGCTTTTTGTTTTGAGTCACTTTTATTTAAATCTGTGGTTTCCTCCAACGACTTTCTCACTTCCTGGGTGTGTTTGTTAGCATCACTAATAAAAGTATATTTCTTAATATAGGAGCAAACACACTGGGGCACTTCTTGTACTCGTGCCCCACCGATGGCTGTTGTTCTCTTAAATCTTAACTCCGTGCTGTCAAGTAAGCCCACATTCCAACTTCCAGCTAATTCCGGTTTGTCCTTTATGTCAGCATCAGCATTAGCCAGAAAGTTATAGTCTTGGATCTGTATACACACTGTATTTATAGCACGTGTGAAAGCGAAGGTTGCTCTCCCTCTTTTTTTCTTTCCCACTCTTTTCTGTATGCATTTGTGTGCGTGCGTGCGTGCTTGCTCCACACGTGTGCATTGTGTCGGCTGATTGATGAGTTTTCCGGCCATGGGGCCGATTCCCAGCAGCGTTTGATCCACATATCAGAGGAGGTGGAAGTAGAAGAAAGATAACATTCCAGGATGCTATAAAAGAACGTGGGAAGTAGAGTAGCTCATAGAGAGCATATTTGCAGACAACAAATGGAAATTACTCACCAAACCACAAACCTTATGCAATGTACAAAGAAACCAAGAGCTCTTTTGCGCTTTGGCTTGGGCTCCTCAGTTTGAAGGATACCATAGAACTTGGCTGAGGTCACAGATTGCATAATATCACTTAATAAGAGCTACAAGAGTTAGCGATATAGTTCAGAAAACCACTAAAATTGTCAGTACGTTCAATGCAAGATATTTTTTGGCATTCACAGAATGGTGATTTACTATTTTAATAGCCACATCATTATTTATTGTTGTAACCACTTATTTTTATTTTAATATAAATTACAGTGCTGTACAGTGGTTAGCCATCAGCAGGACACCAGATTGATTCTGTGCAGTGAAACGATATTAAATAGATGTGTATCGCATAATCTTGATTTTTTTAAATCCTGGTAAGAATCTGAGGATTTACTCCTAAATCAAAAGAGCACCTATGTTTCATAAGATGTTGTCAAGAGTTTTTAGAATGCACTTCATATGCGTCCTTTTCGATAAGCAGAACAAATGCACGAATGCCCACACACAAACGCACACACACAGCAGGCATATGGTGTATGTTTTATAGTCGTTTCCTATTCTCTTTCTAGCGCAGCTCACAGCAGCTGAAAGAGACGGGAAGACCGAGAACAGCGCGTTCCCCCCAGTGGGCACAGCTCGGTTGCAACATGTCTTCATTAGCGTGGCAATTGTCTTACTATTTTCATCAGTACCAGAAAAGACGGGCAAGATAACCGTTTGATTTACTGCTCAGGAGTTTCTCCACAACTGCTGCCATCACGCTATCTTCCCACTTTACTTCTAAATCAACTCTGGGAAGAAGACCTGAAAAGCATTAAAGCACTGAAAGCAAATCAATTCACACCAACATCGGTGTTATCTTTCAGTGGGGCTGTCCTGGTCGACTTGCTAAACCACTTTTCTTTTTCTTTTTTTCATTCCTACACACAGACAAGACAGACCAACAGCAAAGCAAAAGTTTCTCTTCTCTTAACACCTCAGGAGGGAGACCTCTCTCCTCCTCCTACAGCTTCTCTCTTACACTCACTTTTTTACCTTTCCCACAATCCTTTGATAAAAGTGCAGATAAAAGAAAGTCTGTGCTCATCTCTCTGGCCATCCATCTCTCCTTGAGGTTAGCACCTCCTTTATTATTTACTATTAGATCAGTAGCCATGCACACACACACCGCCTTGTTCTACTAAAGCTGTGTGTGTGTGTGTGTGTGTGTGTGTGTGTGTGTGTGTGTGTGTGTGTGTGTGTGTGTGTGTGTGTGTGTGTGTGTGTGTGGGCGCAATCCACAAACTGTCTCTGCTTATGTATGTCTGTGTGCTTTGTGCGCCTTGTGTATGTATCTGCTCCTACCCTTGTGTGTGTGTGTGTGTGTGTGTGTGTGTGTGTGTGTGTGTGTGTGTGTGTGTGTCCTTGGCTGGAGGCGGTGCAGTGTGAGGTTTTTGCTGCTGTCTGAAGTCGTCCAGCCTCAGTGTCATTAGAGGATCTCTTTAATCCAGACTTTGGGAGAAACTTCTGACAGCACGCTGCAAATAGAAGGCCCCGCCGCACATGAAGAGCAGCTCAGCTCCTAACAAAACACCAAGTTTAAAGAGGCCCCTGGCCTTTTTTCCTCCTCCCACTATTCCCTCCCTTCTTTCTTCTTTGCTTTTCTTTTTTTTTCTCCTTGCCCTCTGTTGCTTTTACTTCACCCTGGGGAAACATGCTCGCCTTATCTGCGCAGGAGGACCACCCAGGAAAGATGACTAAGGCATCGTTGTGCCTGTGTGACGCCGCGTGTATGTTTGTGTGCGTACGACGCAGTAACTGCGCACTCATTTGACTGCAGAGTGTAGCGCTCACATTTTTAGAACTTTTGCTGTTAATATTAATGCATGCCTATACCTGTATGGATTGCTCTGAGCGGTGTGTTTGTTGGTGCTTGTGTGCGCGTGTGCCTCGCTAATCCTTTGAGCCAAAGTTTGGAATGAAAGGCAGAGGCACTTTGCTGATGGAGAGGTGAGAGAGACCTCTAAGCCCCCAACCGATGTACCGTGCGCCAGAAGTAGAACCGCTGCCCCTATCTCTTCACTCCGGCCACGTGTTTTTTTTTCTTCTCCTTCACGTCCCTCCTCCTCTTCGGTATCTTGCTGTTTCTCATTTTTCACCTTTCTGAACTTTCTCTTCTCTTGCACTCTTCTGGATGCGGTCACATTTCTCTTGCTGTCTTCTCAAGCTTTTCCTTTGCAATTTGCTTTTCTCACTTTCTTTTTTACACCTTTCACTTTCAGGCTTCCTTCGTTCATACCCAACATCTCTTCCTAAGGAAATCAGACCCCCCTCCTCCTCCCTTACACCCCCACCCCCTCTTCCTGCCCTGTTTTCAATGATCCCAGTCAGTCTGCATGACTGATACAGACCATATCACCCTCAGCATCTGGAGACATTTTTGCTGAATATTATACACATGGTCATTCATGTACTAAAGAAAAGAACTGTGTGTGTATGTTGACTACTTGTGTGTATCTGCAGTACATGTTATATGTACAGTACAGAGTTACAACAGTGGAAGTTAGACTGAGAAAATGAAGAATCAATAATGAAGCACCAGTTGGAGGTTTTGTGTCTGAACAAGTGCCCTCATTGATTAAAGTCAAGGTCAGACAGACCATGCACATCAGCTTCAGCACAGTATCTGTTGCTAATTCGCTTAATATGACCATTGTGTCTGACGGCAATAATGACTGAGTATCTGCAGCTCTTTCTGACTCACAAAGCTGTACTGTTCATCAGCAGAAACATCCCATATGATTCTATTAATGAAGGAACCAGGGTTGAACTTTTGCACTTAGATTTGCTTTGAGTACATCAAACGTAGAACCCACAAGAAAGAGAAAAACACGTCACCAGTGGGGTCAGCCTCACTTCCCAGAAGATGAGGTCGAGAAATTTTGTGTCACATTGCGGGGAATCACTAGTGAGACAGGAAGAGATGGGTGGGGTGTGATCTGTTAAGGACGCTTATCTATATTGTCTGCAACGGTGCTGTTTTAAGAATAGTTGTAGGTGACATTAGGGTCACAGTGGGTAGGTTTTACAAGATGATAGCAGACGTTTGCAGCTTAATCATAGACTGTATATAAGAGATAGATGCAGCCAACTTGATGTTTGCCACTAGTTTTTGGTCTCTGTTGTTTGAAGCCTTCGTGTTTGCATTTTGACGACAGCTATGCTACTTTCTTTGCAGCCAGAAGTGATTATATTTTAAAAGAAACGGTGCTGCTGTTACCGAGCCTGGTTAGTAAGACACAGTTAGGTCCATATATATTTGGTAAGAGACAACTTTTTACCTCAATAAATTTTTAATTAAACAACTCTGATGCAGTGCAGACTTTCAGCTTTAATTCAGTGGGCTGAACAAAAAGATTGCATAAAAATCTGAGGGACTAAAGCGTTTTTTTAACATCGCTTCATTTCAGGGGCTCAAAAGTAATTGGACAGATTAAATACAGGAAAATAAAATGTTCATTTCTAATACTTGGTTACTACTCTATCCAAAGAACGTTTTTCCAGAACTGTGCTGGCTTTTTTAGATGTTGGGGTTTTGTTTTTTTTAGCCAAGTTCAATCTAGCCTTTCTATTCTTGGCACTTATGAGTGGCTTGCACCCTGCAGTGAACCCTCTGTATTTACCTTCATGCAGTCTTCTCTTTATAGTAGACTTGGATATTGATACGCCTACCTCCTGAGTTGTGTTGTTCACTTGGTGGGCTGTTGTGAAGGGGTTTCTCATGACCATAAAAATTATTCTCAATATCACTTCTTGGGATTGTTTATTAGCATCACTAATAAAAGTGTATTTCTTAATATTGGGGCAAACAGACTGGGGCATCCACCACTGTTGTCTTCTGTGGACCTCCAGGTGTTTTTGCGATGCTGAGTTCACCAATGCTTTCTTTCTTCCTCAGGATGTACCAAACTGTAGATCTTTCCACTTCTGATATTGTAGTAATTTCTCAGACGGGTTTTATCTGTTTTCACAGCTTTAGGATGGCTTGTTTCACCTGCATGGAGAGCTCCGTTGACCACATGTTGTCTGTTCACATCAAAATCTTCCAAATGCAAGCACCACACCTGAAATCAACTCCAGGCCCTTTAGCTGCTTAATTAATAATGACATAACAAAGGAATTGGCCACACCTGCCCATGAAAATAGCCTTTGAGTCAAATGTCCAATTACCTTTCCCTTTAAAAAGAGAGTGACACATGTTAAAGAGCTGGAACTCCTAAACCATTCATCCAATTTGAAAGATGGGAGTCTACTTATTATATAACTATATTCGGAATATGTTTCAGTAAATGGGTATAAAAAAACAAAACTTGTGTCAGTGTCCAGATATGTACTTCAGACAGAAGTACCTTGTGAACACTTTGTGTTACTGTGGGACACCGGATATGCCTGTAAATCTCGTCGTCTCTCTTTTCTAAAACTGTTAGAAGTTTGTCTCCAGCACAAACAGAAACGAAGGTACAGTCACTAAAAGAGCACTTGTTAAATGGGCCCCCTGTTGGGATGATGGTTAAAAAAAGAAATAACGGGGTGGGGGGTGGTAGAGTTACTACGAGTTTACAACATTATAAAATGAAGGTATGTAGGATATAAACCTTGTTTTTAAAAAGAAACACATTTTATTTGTCATATCACGGAAGAGAAGTGCTTTACCCACAATCCAAAGTTGAAATGGTCACTGTTACCATGGGAAAGTATTTTTTAAGATTTTTTTTCTACACTCTCCCAAATGTTTAATTCGTCTCAAGAGACCATCACCACAATAAGCTGTGCATCTCTCTCTGCCCCTCTCCTCCAAACCCACTCCCACCCAAAAATAAATACTAGTCCTTGCATGCCTTCTCTACACTACCACTACAGCTACTTAAAGCTCTTGTAATTCATGTCAACTCCACTGAAAATGCTTTTCTTAGTGTCACTGAGACTTTGATTCGTCAGTAAACAAAATGAAATGATGAAATCAAAGGCAAAGGCTTTCACAGAATGGAGATGTAGGCTACAGTGGGGTTGTGACTAGTTAAGAAATACCCTGATTAATAGGATAAGCACGCTGGAAATGGGCCGCCTTTCATGTTGAAGAGCTGAAACTGACCTCGACGTGCTCTAGAGTCATGTTGGCCGATTAATGTGTGCTGAGAGGGGGAAAAAAATCCAACTACCAGAAGCCTAAATGAAGCCTAAATCACCTGCGTCAGTGCAGTTGAGGTTAGTTCACACTGTGTTTTAAATTAGTGAAAGAAAATGGTCATATATGAGATAAAATTGCCAAGAGGATCAGACACTGTGAAATCGGAGTGTATTCAGTATAAAAATCTAACTAACAAATCCAAGTCTGTGTTTCTTTTTTTTTTTTTACTTCGTGGTGTAGTTTCCAGAGAAGCTCTACCTAAAAGTTCACCCCGGCCCTAAAGCCTTGCAGTCTGCGCGTGATTTATGTCAGTGGACTGAATCGTAGATCAGGCGGTCATGCCTATCACCTGGACTACGTTTCCCTCGGCTCGGAGAATCAACAAGTCAACACCTGGCCTGCTCACTCAACTCCAGTGGGGGGAGACACTGTGGATATTGATGTTAGCCAGTGCTACACTCACACTTCTTGGAGGTGTGTGTGCATGCAAGTGTAAATGCACGCCCGTGCTTTCATCTTAAGATATTTGTGTGTGTGTGTGTGTGTGTGTGTGTGTGTGTGTGTGTGTGTGTGTGTGTGTGCACACGCACACTTGCACGTGTGTACATATCAGTCCCTGCTTTCCATGCAGGCTAATCAAAGATGAAGTGTCCACATGTGCACTCGGAACATCTGGTTCTGGGTCGTACGCAGGAACTGTGCTTTGCTATCACTTACGGGCAGAAAGGGGGGAAAACTGCTTTGTGCGTTTCTTTTTCTTTCTTTTTTTTTATTCTTCTTTCTTGCCTGAGTCTTAGAAAGCAAAATAGATTGAATTCTTTATTGGTACCTTGTGGGGAAATTTGATCGGCACAGGTACTGGAATACATGCGAGAGGGCTCGTTATCCACTAAATGATACAGTGTATGTTTCTTAGTACTGCCAAGGAAAGGAATAAGAACTGCAGCTTTATAAAAGACTAGAAAGTTTGTTTGTTTCCATACTGGGGAAGTCTTTCTTTATGCCCTTGTCTAAAAATAAGTTTAGGGTTAATGAGGGCAGCTTCATAGTAATTACTGAGATTGCTTTGTTAATAGCCTTTTACCTCCCAAAAAGTAATCACAAGCTGTATCTCTCTTCATTGTCCTTCTGTCTATGTTTGTGTACTCTATATTCCTATTAGTTTTCTCCATCTACTTGTTTTTTTTAGCTCTGGTCTTGAGTCTGGTGTAGCCTCTTATTGAGATAAAGCGTGCATCTGTTTGCAATCTCAAATGTAACTGCAGATTAATGTCTATCAATTTGTGCCACGTAACACTTAACGCCACACCGAATTCGAAATGTTTTTCTCTTTGCGTCAGTCAGCTGACTGACTGTCTCTCCCTTCCCTCAGGCTCTGCAGGAAAAGGTGGAAAGTCTACAGAGACAGCTGCACTTGGCAGAGAAGAATCTGCTAAGCAAAGAGCTGGAGACTGAAGAGAAGGTGACAAGTTTCTCTTTTTCTCTCCATATCTCACCATCTCTTTCAAATGCTTCTGAGAAATGTACGAATGAGGCAAGACCGCCTTACCCAAACTGATTCTCTCGCCAACAGTATTGCTACATCCCTCTCGCTGCCCAGCATTACCTTTTTTAACCCTTTTTCATCAGAATTCCTTTTGGTTCGTGCAAGCACACAAGGCCTCATCTTTGGCCCCTCGTCGTCTTATGTCACCAGTCCCTCCCTCCCAATTTACCAACCTTACTTGATCCTCCAGGGGGCCACAAAAGGCAAACAAAATAGATTTCCCCCCTTCCTTTCCTGCCCTCCCCTCATCACTCTGCCATCTCTCGTTCTCCTGTTCACAACCAGAGATATGCCCCCTCGCACATTTCCCAAATTCCTTGAGATCTGGCTTCAAGAGCCAGCGCCTAGGGCCAGGAATGCCACCGCTGCCTGCGTTCAAAAGGGAAGCCTCTGTGTGCACACATGCCGACAAACACACACCCACAGCTCTCTAGAGCGCCCTGTAATCAGGCTCTGTTTTGACCTTGACACACACAGAGAAGAAAGCACTAATGACTACACTCACACAGGAGGTTGTTCTTTTGTACTGTGGTATGTACACCAAAGGCATTCGCTCTCCTGCGTCCCCCTCTGATCCACCCACTGACCCTTGTACACACTTCACACACCCATTGCGCACCTCAGTGTCCAGCCTTCGCAAATTTTCAGGAAGAGTCCAGAGGTTTTTAGGAGCCATTGATCACTGTGCCAGTCCCAGAAGCAGGGTCATATGGTTTCCTATGACTTAGGAGCCGCTGAATCAGGAATCTACCTGCTCCCATGTCAGGTGAGGGGTTGGGTTGAAATTTCTGAGTGTTTTCAGCATTAATAAGTATCTCTGTATATCATAAAGTATACTTAAAGTGAGTGTATGATTCCTCATTTGTTTTAGGGGTCCTCAGTCCACACCCTCACTGCGTGAAGTGTGCATCTTGTAGCTCTGAGGCTGCCCTCTCTTTACACCAACTTTCTTCTGACTGGCTGAGGCTGCTGTGCTTGAGATGACCATATTAATTACATCCACTGTTGCTGACATCACACAGATGCAGACTTGAAAAAACCTGTCTGAAACCAAGTGTTTATAAAACAGTCTGAATTTAGTCCATTGTAACAGTTGTATGACAGAAATTAATGGAACACAAACTAGTTCCCCTTAAAGGGTACAGCTGTTGTATTGCAACTTCCACAGTGTTCTCCTCTTTTGCAAAGCTTCATCACAGTTTTATTAGTCTTGCTAAATTTTTGATTGCGGTGCCACTAAGATACATGAATTATGATGCTGATTCCAAAAATGTTGCCTTCTGAAGCAAAAACAGCAACACTGCGATTGAAGCAAAGAACGGGTAAACACGACTAAAAATCTGTTTAGCATTTGGTTCCAATTTTAGGTGCTTGACAGTTCTTTTTTTCACAGCCACTAACACATTTCGCTAATCCAGCACAGATTGTTTTGCTGTAGCAAAGTTGGCAGCGCAGAGATCAACAGGAAGTGAGCCATCGTAGAAATAAAGGAATGTGTGCATGTGCCAGAAGAGCTAAGAGCATTGCAGGGCAGCTGAGATCGGATCTGGAATGATGGGGTTTGAAGGTTTTTAATAAGGTACAGCAGCTAATGTTTCAGCACAGAGTATGACTTCATCAGAGGGAGAAGAGGAGGCTTTTGGCAATGTGGATGTTCAGAGTGCCTGCACCCAGCTAATAAGTGTCTCTCATAGCATGAACAGGTTTTACGTGTGTCTAGCCAATACCTTATTCCGAAAGAATGTATTATTATACATCCTGAGTTTGTGAGACATGTCTATCCACTGCTCTTTTTATGCTTGAATAATCACTCATGAAAGTTGTACGTTTCTTTTATCTTATCCACCAAAGTTTTGCTGCTTTTAGCGAAACCTGAGGGTAATTTTTTCCTCACTTTTCTGATATTGTACCCGTTCATACCTCAGCAATGTCCTGCTCCTGAATTGTTACACGTCACAACTGCTGATGTGAAGCAGACTTTGGTGTTGTTTCGGCTTGTTGTGACCCCTCTATCACAACAAGGCACAAGAGTGTGTTTCCGGTTCAGTCTCTGCAGACAGTGGCGTGATGTACCTCAATAGTTAGAATAACTTTCAAGACCGTAGTGTTTTTTTGTTTGGTTGTTTTTTTAAGGCATAGGCAGCCTGTATTCCAAGGCTGAAGAGGAAAGATGCCCACAAGCAGAGGAAAAAGTGCACCTGGAAGACAGTAACTTGGGAAAACTGCCACATTAGCTCCTCTCGCAACTCGTTGATCAAATGCCAATTTTTGCTGATTTATTTCGCCAAAGAACTTCTGTTGACACCCTCTACAAACAAAAATCAGAGTTTTACAGAAAACAAAGTGCTGTGCTGAAGGAAAGACGTACAGATGGTTAACTGAAAATCAGTTGCTGTACACCATTCTTTACTTGACATATTTTACCTAAAACCAACAAAAGCAGGTGCAGGTTTTGCACCTGCACATGTTACTGTATATGAATGTTGGTCCTAAGTGAGGCTAAGCAGGCTGAGAACCCTGAAAATAAGCTGACTGTGGTTCGTTGTCATTTGTTTACTGCAGCTCTAATTACATAGATGCTCAGCTAATGTAATGAAACTGACATTATATCTTGTAATAACATTAGCTAGCTACTTGTCAACCATCCTAGCATTTCAGTCTGCGCGCTGTTTTAATAAAAGGATTTATTTTTAAGTATAAAAGGTCATTATTTCATGATTGCTCACCTTACTCAATTCAGTTGAATTCTGCTGATACTGGTACCAACTACTAAATTTCTAGTGTCTTGACCTCCCTATTTAGGACTCGAGCTAACTCATCTGGAGATCTAATGGCCCAGGAGTCATTCCTCCTGCGCCATCTTTGAAGTCCACTGCCTGGTGCGCGTGCATTGTTGGTGCATTGTAATAAAAATTCTCCGTGGACTTGCAGGCATGCAGACATTGACCCAGACCCTCAAAATGACAAAATGTACACTACCAAGCAAACTTATGGATAAATATGGTAAATGTGGGGCGATTGTGGCTCAAGAGTTGGGAGTTCGCCTTGTAATTGGAAGGTTGCCGGTTCGAGCCCCGGCTTGGACAGTCTCGGTCGTTGTGTCCTTGGGCAAGACACTTCACCCGTTGCCTACTGGTGGTGGTCAGAGGGCCCGGTGGCGCCAGTGTCCGGCAGCCTCGCCTCTGTCAGTGCGCCCCAGGGTGGCTGTGGCTACATGTAGCTTGCCATCACCAGTGTGTGAACGTGTGCGTGAATGGGTGGATGACTGGATATGTAAAGCGCTTTGGGGTCCTTAGGGACTAGTAAAGCGCTATATAAATACAGGCCATTTACCATAAATATGACCAAGAATGTAGGTTACAGTTAGTTATGTGGAAGTATAAGTGGTTATGAGGCCATGTTGGCATTTGTAAGTCATGTGAACAATGTCTTTTTTTCCATTGTCAGCGTCCGGCAACTTTATAGTATCTTGTCGAAAATGTTTGTAGGTGCGTATTAGCATCGTTTCTTAGCGCAGCTTGTCACAATTATACCTTCGTGGAAGCGACTGGCTACATGATATATTGACTCCTGCCTCATATAATGCTCTTGGTCAAGAAAACGACATAGTTTGCATGCAACTATCAGGATTAATGTACATTATACATGTGTTAGAGATGCTGTGGACAGAGTCTGCGCATTGTTTTTTATTTGCCATTAAACCTAAAGGTATCCAGTCTCCACACACCAATAATATTGCCCTGGTTTATCTGCCAAGATGTGTCTTTGTAATCCGATCCCTCTCATGCTAAAACAGCTTTTCTGCCCAGACTTCACACAGATGTTGCTTGCCTTACACTAGCAGGGCCCTCGCAGGCTCCCCCACTCTAAAATGGCAGATCATCAGCTCGCTGTGTGGTTCAATTCTCCTTGAAGACAGGAGCAGAATATTGAAGACTACAGCTCTTTGTATAAATACATAATGATACAGTGGGCATGGCGAACTGTAGTTTTAGAGATGTATCCTTGTGCAACACGGGAGCTCGGTGTAATAAAAAATAAATCATGTCTCTAGTTGTTTTCAGTATTGATGCAGACATAAAAATGCAGAGGAGCTGAACTTAAGTTCTGTAGGCTGAGCCTTTTTCCTGTGTGCTGTTTTTGTTGAGGCACATTACATCAGCAGCCACCAATCCATCCCATAGTTCTAACAACCTCACTAAGATCTGTAGCCAGTTCTAATCTCCTTCTGCCTTTCCTTTTTTTTTTCCTTCTATTTTTTCTCCCTCATTTCTGTGAAGCGGTTTCCTTTTTTCCCTCTCGCAGCAAAGCGTTTCTGAATTCAAATCGCTCCTTGGTGAACTCACTGAGTGCCAACTCAGTGGATGTGGAGGCGCAAACTTTGTGAGTGGCGTCATTTTTGATGTACACCCTTGTTCCTGACAAGGTTTTTGTCACTCCGGAACAAGGGTGTATATCAAAAATGTCTTTCCAGCAGCTACCCCCACTCCTCTTCCCTCTTCCACCTCCAACCCCCCAACCTGTCCCACGCAAGCCTGTGCACACACACATACACCCCAACTTCATTAGCATACATCAAGACTCCCCAACAATGTGACAAACTTCATTTGAACGTTGAAAGTGTTGAGGGCTTGTTCCTTTCTGCTGGCAGCTGTCAAAAACCATGCCATGTGACGGTACCAAACGCAAGGGAAAGTCAAAACCACAATCTAAAGACTATATATAGATGAAATGTTGTCATTTTAAGATGACTGGGAGGGGAAAACGACTGCCGCTCCTCACAGTCTTCAAAACTAGAGAATCACGCTTCATCAAGAACAAACAAAATCATCTCTCAAAGAGCTTCTGAGATGAAACCAGATTTCTCTTTAGAAAGTCAGCGTCCCTTTTCATTGCTCAGGGAAAATAGTGGCGCACTTTTTTTCTCTCTGTGATTCCCTTCCTCCCTTTTCTTTCCTATTCACTTGCATCTACAGTCCGTCAGTGACCAAAGAACCTCATGGAAGGTTTGATCAGCAGTATTGTTCAAAGGCATCAAACATCTGTCCTAATAAGTGAGGAGCCTTTTTTCTCAGATGCCATCACGTCTCCTTCCACCTGTCAGAAAAATAAACATGCCTTTGCTGCAAAAATCATGTTGAAAGAAAAGTAAAATGTGTTTGCGTGAAGAAAAGGAGAGATGCAAGCAGAGGGACCTCGGATAGGGCAGGAAAATGCAAAGTCGAAGAAACGGCGTCTCTTAGGAAACGAGTCAGACATCTGCGGAGAGTTAGATGCTTCTGTCTTGAATTTTAACTCCATTGTGAGACATGGTGGAGTCAGAAATTTGAATTGATATTATACCTATTCTTGTCTGCTTTATGCTGTAACTGCTGTCTGTTAGATGTGTTGTTATGAACAAAAAAAAAAAAAAAAAAGAGTCCTGCTTCCACCCACACATGTTGCATAGTAAACTGTGGCTAAGCTTTAGATCAGGGAAGGCAAATGTTGTGGTCTGCTACACTGTAGAAAGAGCAGAAATACACCCTCAGGTTAAAGGAGCCCTATATATATGCTTTTCCCTATGTACTCCTATGTACTCTCTTACAGTGGTGGATGCTTAAATTAAACATGGCCAAAGTTTGAAATAATGAGGTATGCACAAGCGAGCCAAAAGCTCAGGCTTCAGGCTGCTCTAAATTGTACACAAGTTTCTACTCTTGGATCTCTGTAATGTTAGTATAGACATCAGGCGCACAGCAGCCCTGCCTCTCCCACCACCACCACTGCCATCACCTGCTATTCAAACGTTCTCTTTACGAGGGGCAGCCAATCAGAAATTTGATTTAAAGCTATGCAATTAACTTGCAATCTTATTGCCTATGAAATGGCAGCTTTGAAGATGGAGACCAGGTCTGCAATTATTCTCAGTCAGCTGCTGTCTTCAGAGCGACTTTAGTGCATCAAGACTGCAATAAAATCGAGTCCGTTAGATGGAGTCGCTCTGCTACCAGTTTGCAATCAAATGAGATCAAGTTGGCAATTACTTGTAATCTGTTTGTATAAGACAAACTTGTCATCTACAGGAATTTAGCGTCCATCCAGAATCTCTTGGATCTGAAACATAAATTCAACAATTCCTCCACAGATAGTGACATAGTTACGATTTAACTGCAGCACAACATGAGCACTTGGCAAACTTTGATTTTTATATAAGATCCAATACAATCAGCTGCCAGCCAGCTATGGTGAGTCTGTTATTGCAAAGAAAAGCGTCATAGACAATGGGCACTCATCGGTGCAGCATGTTAGCAATCTGCTTGTGTTTATAAATTAGATGGCAGTTATTTGCAAAGCCTTCACCAACCTGTCTAAGAGCGATTGTAGTGAGTCTGAGTCACATCACTATTGTTTGGAGGTCGGTTACCTCCTACCAGGCAACCTGTCCAATCGCTTTGCAATGAAAAAGTTGGTTGTGCAACACCCTCAACCTCTGGGGGACCAGTTAGTCGCCGCAACTACTTGCAGCCAAAAAAAAGATCAATGCAATCAGCAGGAAAACACCACTTTTCCTAATCACATGCAGGCTGCTTTTCTATTTTTAATCTTGTGTGACTGAGCTATAAAACATCTTGTTTCAGAGGATGAACTGAAGGGCTGCACAAAGGGCTCGGTGAAAGATAAACGTATTATTTTGAACTGTGACTCATCCAAAGCTGCTCTAGGACAATCCAAGAATGACAAATATGCAGCTGGAAATTTGTATAACAGGTATAATTCATCTGGATTTGAGGTGTATTTTTGTGTTTGTGTGTTCATGGAATATGTATGTGCTGTGCTGTTCCCATCATATTATTTTATGATGGGAACAGCAACAGAAAATTCAAGTAATATTTTCTCTTGCAGCCACTCTTTCAGCGCCATAACCATGAAGTCGTTGGTGCGAATGTAAGCTGTATGACCTTACCGTGTCATATAATACATGAACTTTTCTAGTTTGTCGCCCTTACGACCGTATGTACATCATCCAGCCGCCGTGAATGCGTTATTGCTGCCTTGCCGAATGTATGGGACAGAAAACGAAGACAGCATTGCCGCAACGGAGCTTGTAATTTAGGCAAAGCGGATTTCTCGTTGCTGCGGTGACGGCACCATACATGAATCAAGAATGCAACACTGAGGAACTTGGCTTTTGAAGAATCTAAGACTTATATTCAGAGTGGTTGGTAAGGGATGTGTTTATTCAACCATTGTTTATTGCTTCGGTCTGAGGTAGTGAAGTGTGTTTTGTCTTGGCTTGCCGTTTTGTTATGACTACAGGAGCTGCTATAGATAGAGACAGACATTTTGAAAATCTGCACTCCTCTTCGCTTGAGCCCTTTTTTTAAAAAAAAAATCCTGAACATTCAAATTAAAGCTTCCAAGTTTTGTTTTGTTGGGTTTTTTAGCCCTTGTTTTTTAAAGGCCTCTCTTTCAAATTATCCTTGACTTCATTTTCACACAGCGCGGACAAAAAAAAAAAAAGACATATTTTTGTAAACTGATGGATTCTCAGCCTGACGTTATTGGTCCAACACTTTCAAATGAATAGGGCAGACGGAGCCTGAAAAATTGGCAAAGTTGTGGCAGACTAATCTACAGCACACTGTGCCGAGACAAAGTGAGCTGCTTCATGTTGGGATCATTTATACTGAGGGTTGCTTTGAAGTGCTTCCCAATCCCTTTCATTGTGCCCAGGAAGATTAATTAGCCAAAGCCAGAACAATCAGTTAAATCCACAACAGGAAGATTATTTTAGGGAAACCAATCTTTTTTTTTTTTTCCCCCTCCCCATCCACCCACCGCCCCCACCACCTCATTCACGCTCTCTTCACTTGAAAGACTGATGAGAGGTGGGGATTGTGGGCATATTCTTAACGCTAGTGGACTTTGGCTCTGTAAAACACATTATGGTCATTTAAAATGCTCAGACTCTCTCCCCTGGTTACACCTTGAAATATGTTGGGGAGGAAGGGGGACAACTGTTGCTTTTCACGGGTCGAATTAATCCCCCGAGCTCTGTTAAACTATTCATCAAGCTCTGAATTAATTGATTCGGCGACTCTTCAAAAAATGCTGTAAATGTTTTTACAATACTGTTAAAGTGTGTATCTGCGTTTGTTTGTGTGTGTGCGTGCGTGCATGCGTGTGTGTCCATACATGTGTGTTTCTGGGTAAAAAGTGGGGGTTGCGCTAACCAAACCCTTTTCAACTTCTATAATCAAACTCTGGTTTAGTGGAGTGTAATTTAGCCCCAGACAGACTTCCTCCAGTCCTCCCCAGTGGAGATAGCTAGCTAGCTATTGAGCCGCTGCTGCTGCGTTTGATGTGTCCTGCCCTCCACCATGGCCCTGTCCTTTTCCAAACCCAGCTGTCTTGAGCCCATAAGTGCTTTGTGTCAGATCTCGCTGTAGTCACTATCATCCAGTAGGGGGTGTTGCGCAGAGCGAGTAATGTCAGTCTGTGGACCCCCTGTGGAGATGTGAAGGAGCTGTGAAGAGCGAGGGAATACTCTGAGCCATGAATAAAGAGGGGATACCCACAGTGTGTGTGTGTGTGTGCGCCTCATCTAAGGGAGTTGTTGGTTTGGCCTGAAAATGCATACGTGTGAGTGTGTCTGTGGAAAGAAAGAAATACTTATTCAGCAACAATACCACAATTGTTATCCAGTTGAGACACACCGTTTAAGAGCGTCTCTGGGGCATCAGAGACAACAAGAGAGTGCATGATTACTATATATTACTTAATAAGTATTATTTGATTAATGTGGTGCCTTACTTTCTTGCTGACTATGCATCTTTCCTACCTCTGTCTTCTCAGGTAACCATGGTGCATAAGGAGTATGAGGAGAAGATCAAAGGTCTGATGCCGGTGGAGCTCAGGCAGGAGCTGGAGGACACAATCAGCTCACTGAAAGCTCAGGTGAGGTTTGATCTGATAGAGGCAAAGCCAGAGCAAGAAAGATGTGTTCAGTCTGTTGAACATCTCATTGAGAATCCATTCATTTTCTTCCATTAACAGCATTATAACTTATAAAGTCTTGAGCTGGGAAGTAGGTACAGCGATTTGTTAAGACATCTGCAAAAAATTTAATGGATATACAGTCTTTAGCTCTTTACCTCAGCTTTCAGTATGTGTCCATGTCTGTTTACTCTGGAGGAGGTTGTAAAACTTGGTGAAATGAGTTTGATAGTGTCCGATGAGTCAGTGAAGCTCACTTCAGCCTGATGACACTCATACTGAGCGATACTGAGGTCAGTAGTTAAGGATAGCTGCTGTTAGCTGGCATTAGTGAAAAACTTTGAAGTGGCTCTGACACTGTGGCAGGAAAAAAAAACGTCGTACAATGAGGGGATATAATGAGAAATGGGTACCATCCTTCATATATAACTCTATAGTTTTATATCTGAAGCGGTAGACACAAATTAAAATTTTCACTTGGCTGGTCTTTAGCCACATACATGAAACACCATTAGGCAAAGCGGCGATGTTCGTGTCGGCCACTGTATTCAAGCTGGCGGGGCGCCATGGTGGCTCCCATGAGCCAACAGCTGCTCCTTTGCATTTTTATGGATTATTTTTAAGTTTATGAGAGTGCATCAGTTTGTTGGAAGATGTAATTACTAGGGGTGCAACGATACACAAAATTCACGGTTCGGTTCGATACCTTGGTGTCACGGTTCGATATTTTTTCGATACAAAAAAATGTTCATGCCTTTTTAATTTGTCATTTATTAAAATTATAAATATATATTTTAACTCAAAAGTACAGTTTTTAAATTTAACCCTAACCCTTGTGCGTGTTTTTTATTTTGACAGCGAATGCGCACCTGCGGACCACTTATGTGCAGCCCTGGTTATTTAGCTCGTCATATTGCAGCCACAGAAATTATTTTGTCCATGAAACCATAAAGCTGCACTTTCTTTTTGCCTTATAGTCTGATTTGTCATAACTTCTCCGTTTTGTGGTAAGCTTTTCTTTGGCTGTCACTTCTTCACCCTGACCTGTCTTATTTGGCTCAGCAGAACTAAAATATATATCTGTCTGTGAAGGTTCTCAGTCATCCAGGTCATCGTAGTCAAATATAAATCCTGCTGCTTTTACACACGCACTCACATAAGCTCAGCGATTCTCTGCGCGATCAACCTCTCATGTTTAAGCTGCGGGAGATTTCACTTGTCATGTTTGCATAGTAAGCTAACGATTAATAAGACGATGTCAGAGGAATTGGTGCACAAATTATCATCACTCACAGATCAGTGCTGTCGCTCTCTATACACAGTTCGCACGATTGCAAAGTGAAAGCAAAAAAACAAGCGCAAATTCAAACGAGATTTCAATATGTCACATATTGACAGTGGCTCACCGATGCCAATGACATAATTACCCAGCTACATTTCTGAAAGAATGCAAAAGCATTGACATATATTTTTCCTTCTTACAATAGCCTGACGGGCAGGGCAGAGATAGATTTTGGTAGCCCGACTGAAAAAATCGCTAGCTCCAGGACGTCAGGCTAGCGATATTGCAAGCCCTGTATCTGATTGAGGAATCACTCATCTTTGGAAAAGAGAGTTTATTACAGAGAAATGTCTCTTTCCAAAATAAAAGCTATACTATCCGCTTCTTCTGGGCTATATTCTCAGCAGCATAAGGAGAATCATGTGCTAAATGACTCGGCTAAAGTTAGTAGCATGCTTGTTGTTTTTGTCTTTGCACTAGGATGATGTCGGCGTAAATGTGGAGTCATATTCGTCGTGTTCCCACTAGTGCTTTCAGGTTAATCTCGTTGAAATGACCTTAACACCACAACATGGCAAATCTCCGTTAACGAGCTACCGCCGATCGCCCCGTGCATGGGGCTAGACGGCCAACACGTTAACGAGCTAACTGCGCTAACACACTAGTTCCCACCCATGTAATTGAGCATTGCATGGCACATCCAACATACTGTTTTACTTTAGTGCATGACTCGCTTACCTTCAGGGTCATACGTCACATGAAAACCAAAATAATTCCAAACGCCAGATCTGAATGAGGGTGGGGGAGGTGCCCTGCGCTCTTCCTTCTGACTATGCTGTCTGTGTTGAGCGCTCAGTGGATCTGCGCTCGACAGTGCAGCCTAGGCGGAGTAGTCGAACGCAGATTCACTGAGCGCTCAACACAGACAGCATCGTCAGAAGGAAAGTTGATAAAATAAATTACAAATGTTGTATTGTTCGATACATACGCGTACCGAACCGAAAGCACTGTATCGAACGGTTCAATATCGATACGAATATCGTTGCACCCCTAGTAATTACATACTAATCTATATATGTTTACAAGTACAATATTCTTTATTTCTATTAAAGAAACTGAAAACATGACTGTATCTGTTAGTAGTTTTTAGGAATAGATCTCCAGGCTTATTCAAGGGTATTCAAAGCTCTTCTTTGGATGTTGGCTGTCTTTCATATTCTTTGTCAAGATGATCCCCCACTGCTTCAATAATGTCGAGGTTTGGGCTCTGAGGATGGCAATCCATGACTGAGAGCGATGTTTCATTGTGTGTTTTTGGATTGGCATTGTATTTGAGATTATTGTCATCCTGAAAAATGATTTTTTTCTGCCACTCAGACACTTTCCAGATGGTACTGCTGGGTGGATTTAGTTTGCTGGGTGTAGATATACAGACAATGGATGTAAGCTGCAAACATGCCAGATTTGATCATATCTGCTGATTTACATCCTTAACCCCCAGGCAGGTCCCATGAAACTATACAGTATGGAAGTGATCGTATGCAGATCCACAACAAACCACACATAACAAAGACACATACAAACAATATACCATCCTCAGGTAGAAGTGATCACAGATCAGGTTGGACATAAGCCATTGCCTGAGATCTGGAGAGCATTTTCTTTATTTTAACTACTAAACTATTGCAGTGTTTACTTCCTTTTGTTGTTATTGCAGGATTTTGTGTGTTTTCACTTTCTTCTCTTATAAATCAATCAAAACTGAGGTAAAGCCCTCTGTATGAAACTAGATGTAGACTTATTTGTTTGAGTGAGACCTCTCTTCCGTGCAGTTTCGGCGTAGCACTCGATCATGGCCTCGGCATTCACTTCGGACCCTGCTGATCCTCTCTGCAAATGTTAATCTCTCATTGTCTTCCCCTCAGATCAAACAGTCAGCCTTTGCATAACCGCACTCGTACGTTTCTCCTCCGAGCCGTGTCCTTTGTCTCAGCATTTACATTGTAAATAATTTCGTTGGAATAATAATAATAACAGCGTGCAGTGCAGGTCTCTATAAAACGCTCTCATCATTAACCCCTGCCTTGTTCAAATAGCGCTTCCAAGATCCCGTTTCATTGGACAGACCGCAGCTCTGCGATCAGAAATGTTTATAAAATGCGATTCATGACCAGAGCGGCCTCTCCTCTCATTGACAGTGTCTTGGGTTTTGCACATTAAAGTGCATTATTTTATTACATAGTTTGAGAAAAAAAAAAAAGGTGCAGAGAGTTTCCGTGTCTCTGGAGGCATCCAACCACATTTGGGTATGGTTTTGCATATACTTTCCCAGTGCGAAGTGCCAAATGAAATGCTAGAACTTGAACTGAGGTCTCCCCCACAGAAAGGAATGTACCCTCGGCTCCAGTACGGTAGTCCCAGAACAATGCGGATTCTTTTGGAGCTGTGATTATTCTGCCAGGCTCTAGATGCCGTGTAAATGTAGATGGAGTTTATTTTCACTTCAGCGAAGCACACTTCATAAATAAACCAGCACTTTGTAGCCAAACAAAAGAACGGTGCTGCCTCCTAACCTCGGCTAACCTGGGCCTGTAATCTTCCCAGCGTGCCTTAACCCCGCTGCCCTAATCTCCTGACCCCCGGCCCCCGCTGTCGTGACCCCAGGAGTCAACAACCGAGGTTTTCTTCTAAAAAAGCACAACCGACCTAAATCAATCAAACCCTTCTCCACTTCCAATTCCTGTGTCCTGATGAACCAGTTCTTGCTTCCTTCATACTGAATATATTTGAACTCTTTACCCCTTGAAAGCCAACTAGGAGTAGCTTTTGATGCTCTTTTCTAACCTGAGTGGTTTCGGTCATGTTTCAGGCCTGATTATGGATATGATTGGATTTGCAATTAGAAGTTAGTGAAGGTGGTCTCTGCCTTTGCAGTTACGCTTGTAAAAACATAGAAAACTCTTCTAATGGTCACCAAACCACGTCTTTGTTTCGTTTTCGAAACTCGTCATAATGGTGGAAAGAGTTGAAGATTACCCCGTGCCGTTCTCTGTTTCAGGTTAACTTCCTTCAGATGAGAGCCTCTTTGCTACAGGAAGACCTGGATGCCTGTCGCAGCAGCAGGTGAGCATGTCGATCTGAAGTAGGCCAGAGCAGTAAAACTTTATGAGAAATGAGTAAAATGACAGAAAAGGTTCTGGTAATTCGTTCCCAAACTATTCTGTAATCATAATATATGAAGTTTTTGTGTTTACTGTGGACCGTTAAAAAAAAAAGACTACAAGTTAGTGGAAAACCAGGATTTTTTTTGTCATTTCATTGTTTCTCTTTACTTACAATTACCTTGGTGTAATATGAATGACCATAAATCAACAGAAAATGGTGTAAAATGTATGAAAATACAGTTAAAAGGTCCAAATCCGTGCATTGAGTCACATATTTTGAAGCTGTCCAGTGGGCCAGATTAGAGTCTTTGGCGGACCGATTCTAGCCCCATGGCCTTACGTTTGACATCCCCGGTTTTGAACCTACAGAAATGCATGTGTGTAGTACACATCATAATCAGTCTGCTGCCTTGCTTTAAAGGTGCAGATACGAGCTTTGTCTTTGACTAAGACAGCTTCCAGTCTGAAGGGCTTTAATTGCTTTCCCTGCATCCATCACACTGTAAGAGCCATTTATGTTTTTGCAACTATATACATGTGCAGCGATGACAGCGCCCTGTCAGACAATGCCGCAGCTCACGTCTGTGTGCGCAATGCTCCCAGGACTGTCACTCACGGCAGATCACAGGAAAACTGTTATTTCCCTGCACTCTGCCCTCATTCAAAAGTGACTGTGAGCCAGTAAGGAGTGAGTAAATCAGAGCCGGTTTGCATTTGTGTTGAAATTACGACGAGTGTCTCTCTGCACAGGTAACAGCACGGTAACGTCAGGCTGATCTTCCGCCCGGACATGAAGGACGGCGTCGCCGATCAGGTGTGAGCACTGTTGGCCGTTACGAGTATTTCACACACCTGCCACGTCATCTTTTACTTTGAAAGACTGTTTTTTTTTTCTCCATTGGTTTAACATCTGAAATATTTATTCATTGTCAGATTTTAGTTTTGTCTTGTTCAAAAAAAAAAATTCTCGTGTTTTTAGCTTTTTGTATTGTTGTTTTTCATATCATTATTAACTTGATGTTATTGATGTTTTTTTTAAATATATCAACTGCTTTTAATAAAACACTTTGCTTCAGTTTTCTATTGTCCTCCTATTATTTTTTCCTTATTCCGAGCATGTTTTTCATCTTCTTCAAATACCTCATAATTAATCCCTTATTTAGGGGGAGCTGTGCCATTGCCTTTGTTTTTCAATGACCACAAAATGCATGTTAACCAAGATTAGCTGTGTAAGTACAGTCCCAGACCTTGAAATCCCATCTCCCCATCACTGTTTAGCATTGCCTTTCTGCTTAAGACCCCATTTGAACTGTAAAGAGTAGTTGGGGGGGTTTGTGGTTGTTTCAGATAAAGACCGCCGCAAGTCGACTGTTTGAATCTCAGGCCAAAGGCTACAGTCCTCGGCCCCAGTGTTTCTGCCTCAGCGCACCACTTTGTGTTTTTACCAGCGACTCAAACCCAAGCCGATGATGGAGTCCGCAAAATGGTCACCCCGTCTCCAAAGTCTCCAGCTCAGAGGCTTTTTGATGATAATAACATTTGGTGGCTCCATAATGAGCCATTGTCTGTTGGGTGCTCTGTATGGTAGGTGAGGAATGCATGGGCTCGAATTGATTTTTGGACAGTTTGGAGGTGTTATTAAATCCCTTAAATCAGATTGGATTTCAAAGAGAGGCGTCTGCACGTATTTGCACTGGAACGGCTTTTCTTCTGACGCCCGCAGTTCGCGTGTTGCCGTTGTCCGTGACCTTTTTCCCGCTGTCTCCAAATGAAACACGATTCCCTTTGCTCTGTATTTATTTGATGTGCTGATTCTGCTGCCCAGGCAGAGACAGAGGAGAAGAAGAATAGGAAAAAAAAGAGACTGAAAGGAGAGAGGAGTGTCAAACCAGCAGGAATTTAGTCTTTCAGCACAAAGCCTTTGTAGAGCGTGTTGTTTCTGGACGAAGTGCACAGAGGAAACATAGCTATTACAACACAGCATCTTCAGCGCATGCCTGTACATCTAAGGAAGTATGCGAAAGGGTGGTTTGCATGGTGTTTGTAATTACATTGCCTCTCCTCTCATTGACAGTGTCTGGGGTTTTGCACGTTAAAGTGCATTATTATTATTGCATAGTTTTAAAAAAAGAAAAAGTGCCGAGGGTTTTCGTGTCTCTGGGAGCACCCAACCCAAATGAAAGTACTTTGTACATCATTTCCAACCACTTACAGAGACAAGTTTTAATAGCAGGGACTGTATGTGAACATGGCTGCTGCTCAGTATTCAAGTTAGGTTGGGACGTGGTACTGAGCTCCTGAGTCTTTAAATTTCAGGTAGATCAGCTGGTGTCTTTGATCAAATTTAAAAAGAAAACTTTCATCTGGGCCGTGAGCGTGCACAAATTGTTTCAAAAGCAGAGCAAGATTTTAACTTTCCATCTTTGGCTGCGGTACACAAATTCATTCTCATGTAATTCTGAGACAGTCAGATGGGAGACATTTGATGAACTAACACAGAATCATCCAGTCTTACAGATGCTGACAGTGCAACACTGGTTTAAAAAATCTTGATAGTTGTTAATAAGTAATATTAATAACAGCTGCTGAATAATTTGTTTCCTAAACATTGGTTGTGTTCTTGCATTGCTTCAACGTTAGCTACTCATACATTTATGTACAGTCCCCATAAACCATTACCTACTTACATATGTTCAGTATGGGACCATTTTGAAGGGCAAGGCAAGTTTATTTGTATAGCACAATTCAACAACAAGGTGATTCAAAGTGCTTTACAGAGACATTAGAAACAAGAACAAATAAAAAGCATGATTAGGGGGCAAAGACCTCATAATCGTGTCCTTGTTGCACCATTTTCTACAGGAATTGTATTTCTTTCCCACGTCTCTTTACTCTTAATGCTCAAATATAAACTCATCTGCCGCTTTATTAAGGACATCTTACCTTCAGAAGTGCTTTAATTCTTCATAACTGGAGGTTCTGGAAACATGACATGACAGAATCTCTCACTTGCTGCAGCTGACTCTATTGGATTGAGATTTCCAGCCTTTAAAGGCCATTTGACTAACATGAACTCAATGTCATGTTCAAGAAACCAGATGATTTGAGCTTTGTGACATGGTGCGTTATCGTGCTGGACGCAGAAATCAGAAGATCGGCACACTGTGGTCATAAAGAGATGGACATGATCGCCAAGAGTGCTCAGGCAGGCTTAAACGATTCTTATTTGGTACTAAGAAAAAAATCCCCCACTACATTCCACCACAACCAGCAGTGTGAACCATTGATATAAGCCAGGATGGATCCAAGCTTTATGTTGTTTACTCCAACTCCACTGCTCTAAACCTACTAACCCTACCATTGGCGTTTTGCAGCAGAAATCACGACTCATCAGAGGCAACATTTTTCCAATCTTATCCAGGTGAACTGTAGCCTGGGTTTCATTATATTATGGCAGGAGTGGCACCTGGTGTGGTCTTTTGCAGTCCATCTGCCTCAAGGTTCGACATGTTGTGCGCTCAAAGATGCTCTTCTGCATACCTCAGTTTCAACATCAACAGGGCATTTTCTCCCTGAAAACTGCTGTTCGCTGTGTGTAAAAATCCCATCAAATACTCATACCAACCATGCCACAATCCAGCTGACTTAAATCACCTTTTGTCCCCTTTCTGATGCTGATTTTGAACTTCAGCAGGTGTCCTCAGCATGTCTAACACGCCTAAATGTGTTGAGAAGCTGATTGGCTCATTAGATATTTGCGTTAATGAGCAGTTAAACAGGTGTACTTACTGAAGTGACAGTGAGCCTGTATAAATTCAGCTTGATTTATAGTTGCGCCTTATGAGGTTGCACGCTAGCTACAGAGCCTTGGTACATAAATACAGAAACTAAGCAGCGTGTCACGACTAAGGCAGCTTTAGAGAAAACCTTACATAAACAACGTAATTATGACAAATGTAAGGATTAACACGAGGCACCATGCAACGTGAAGGAAAGAATGTAAACTTGGGTTGTGTGAGGCATGGGGGGATTAAATTCAATATGGTTGTAGTGTTGCTCTCATCCATTGAAGTGTAACAGTGAACTAAAAATCTGAATCAGCAAGAGTCCCATTAACCCCAAAATTGACGTCATCACTGTAACTGATGCAACCGAGCCGACACACGTGGTATTTATTAGCTGCTGTTTCCTGAACCTGCGCCTGCTGATGGGTATTTGCTTCAAACGGTAACAATATCTGCGTCCTCTTTTTACCTTTACATCAAAAAGAGATGTTTTACGCCCGGATATTGTCTCCTGGGTGATTTTTTTTACTGTAAACACGAGAACTGACAGAAGTAGGTGCAAATTTTTTTTTTAAAAAGTTGGAGATCAAGCCACATCTGGTTTAACCTCTGCATAAAGATCATCTATAAAAAATGTCAAACACCCACTCCCGAGTCTGTCATTAGAAAGAGGGCTGCAGACGCGGTTAGACAATAAGACGGGCACTTTGTTTGAAGCATACGGAGCTATTAAGGTTGGCTGTAGATCTAAAGGTTAGTGTGTTCTTGGGCTTATTTAGCAGAAGCCCGTTTTCCTCATTTACACCCAAATAGGCTCCAGCCATAACCTTTCCTTTAATCTGTGTTATTACTCGGACATAGTTTCACTCTAATTGATTGTCCACCAACCAAATTACCTCCATAATTGTGCTTGTGTAAATACAAGCCATGAATGTCATTTCCACAGAGCAGACATGGCCCCATTAAGGATCAAAGCCCTCGCTTCCTCTCGGCTATCTCCACATCAGACAAGCGGACTGTTATGTGACAACAGTGAAGGGCAGTTAGGCAGCTCCAGAGGTTTGCACTCATCCACCGTGTTCTTCCTTGCTGCTGCTGCTGCTGCCTCCGCCGCTGCTCACGGCTGATGTGTGACGCTCGTTCAGCTGAGATTCCGGCTGATTTTTAACGGGGCTCGCTTCAGCTGGAGGTTTTGGTGTTTAGCTGTCCTAATGAGGGTTTTCTCGAGCGCGTGGGAATTTTAAATGCCGCCGCAGCCGAGATCAAAAGTGCTGCATGTCACTGAATCTGAAATGATGCCGTTTCTCTGTGCAGATGAACCTTAAACTGTTCTTTTCTGTATGTGTTTTACGCCTTTAGGATATCAGAGAGGTTATTTGAGGACATTCAGTAGCTGGCAAACCAAACAGGCTGCCGTGTGCGTGTATATACCTTAGTCTCAGCCCTTGTGACAAGCCGCCGGGAATGACTGTACATCAGTGTTTGATTGACAAAGTTGCTGCTTGTGTGTGTGTGTGTGTGTGTGTGTGTGTGTGTGTGTGTGTGTGTGTGTGAGTGTGTGTGATCATACGTGCAGCTGGGTCTTTTTATAGAGCTTCATTGTGAGTCAGACCCTAGGAGGCCGGCGTTTGGCTGCTGTACACTGCTTGCATAAATAAACCTGTTTATCGCCAGCACTTCTGTCTCTCTCTCTCACACACACACACAACGCCTTCAACACGTTTCACTTACGCTGTTTATTCTGTCTTCCATCTTGTTTTTTACCTTTGTTGATTCTGTATTTATGGCAGTGATCCCGCCCCCCCACCCCCCCTTCCCCAACCTACTCCACCTCCCCTCCTTTTTTCCTGGGCCCTTGTCACTCAAACGCAACAGGAGCTATGAAAAGGATATGCCGCTGTGTGATCTCAGGAAGAAGTGGGTTACAGGCTGGAGTGAAGAAGGCACAGCAGGTTGTGTTTGTGTGATTGTGACACGGATCTGCCGTGTGGGTTGAGCAGAGGGACAGACGTCCATGCATTCAAGACAGTGTGGGAGGTTTTGTCTGTACCACTTGCCCTATGTCTCTGTCTGGGTATGCGGTATATCTCGCTCCTTCTTTTTATCTTGCTCAGCCTCTCTACCTAAAGTGATAATGGGTCAGTAGACAATTGCAAAACTGGCACTAATCACCTGAAAATGCATCTGTTTTTGTTTTTTAGCCATTCAAACCTTTGCAGGCTTTTGGATAATTTACCTTGGATTTTCTCTGTGCTGTCACGGTACTCCCACTGTCCTGAGGGAATGACTGGCATGGCAGGGCTGTTAGATCATCTAGTTGGTCTATAAAAGCTCTTCCATCACATTATATTGAATCTACACCTTCCTCATCCTCACAAGTACTTTGTGTACTCTGACGCTGCTGACACCATCGCACCATTCATGTTTAAATAAGGTGCACATGGCGCATTAATGCTAAGCAATAAAGCTTGTAAAGAAGCACATGCACCCGCCCACATTTAGTCTTTTTCCATCTGTTTTACTTTTTCAGTTAATGCAAATATCTAATCAGTCCATCACATGGCAGCTATTCAGTGCATGTAGGCATGTAAACATGGTGGAGATGACCTGTTGAAGTTCAAACCGAGCATCAGAATGGGGAAGAAAGGTGATTTAAGAGACTTTGAATGTTGAATGGTGGTCTGACTATTTCAAAAACTCACGATGTACTGGGATTTTCCCACACAACCATCTCTAGGGTTTACAGATACCAAAAATAAAGAAGATCTCCAGTAAGCAGCAGTCCTCTGAGTGACAATGCCTTGTTGATGCCAGAGGAGAATGGCCAAGCTGATAGAAAGGCAACAGTAACACAAATAACCAGTCATTACAATTGAGGAATGCAGAAAAGCATCTCTGGATGGACAACATGGCAGACCTTGGAGCAAATGGGCTACAGCAGCAGAAGAGCTGCCTCTCCTATTAGCTAAGAATAAGAAACTAAGGCTACAGTTTAGGATCCATGCTTCCTTGTATCGACTGTCCAGGCTGCTGCTGGTGGTTTAATGGTGTGGGGGAGATTTCTTTGGCACACTCTGGGCCCCTTAGTGCCAACTGAGTATTGTTTAAACACCAAACCTACACGAGTATTGCTGCTGTCCATGTCCATCTCTTTATGTCCTCAGTGAGTCCACATCCCAAACCAATAGAGCATCTTTGGGATGTGGTGGAACAGAAGATTCCCGTTGTGTGCAGCCGACAAATCTGCAGCAACTGCGTGATGCTGTCATGTCAATATGGAGCAAAATCTCAGAGGAATGTGTCCACCGACTTGTTGAATCATGATGAATTAACGCAGTTATGAAGGCAAAAGAGCCGTACGTTGGTATCCAGACAGCCATCTTTTTGAATTATGTCATAATGTTATTGTCAACTTATGAAACTAAAAGGAGACCCAGAACTGTTGATATAAAATTTGATGTCAATTGGTTTTCAAAGCAGAAATTGGGCTTCTTTTAGTTTTGTCATTAAAAAGTGGTTTCAGAAGAGTTTTATTATTAAATAGTTTTGATGTGCTTGTTAGTAGCTGCAGTCCTAAAAGGGGATGTCTAAGTATCTCAGCCTTGATCTGATTGCCATGTGTATTTGCCTGCACAGACAATGTGATAGCTTGGTATTTCTTCTCTGGATTTGGACTAACATCTGACAGATGAACAACATCAGACTTTTCCAGGAGTTAAAAACAGACACTCGTTGAGCGTTTTAGCCCTCATCATAGCATGCCCCCGTTGCCATGGCACACACTCTGTTGATATGTCACACCCTTTTAATGGAGGAACAGGAAGTGGGGATAAAGATAAAATCTGGCATCTGATGAATGGACGAGCAAGTTAATCACCTTCACAGGTCAGAGGAGGGGGGAACCCTACATCTCCAAGTCAGGAAAGAGGAAGACGGGGTTAAAGTGATAAATTAGGGATGAGTGGGGGGGTTAGGTTAAGACTGATTCAGAGACGGATCACTGTCCTGTCAAGCATGGTAGAACTGGGGCGTCCAGCTTGTGAAGTGTCTGCATGGTGCTTCAGTGCAAGCAGCAGAGGAAATGAAAGTCATTACTGTCACTGTGGAGTGAGCTTCATGGCCCAAACGGGATTAGACGGTGCATCCGACATTGTTTCTATACATTGTTAGACTTAAAAGTCAAGCGCAAAATGGGATTAAAACGAGGGGAAAAAACCAATAAATAACCTCCAACACGCTCCCCCCCTTTGCCTCTTTTATTTCTTCTCTGTCTTCCCTACCTTCCAGTTCCCTGCCTATTTCATAGTCTTTTCTCTTTCACCTGTCTCACTTCCCCTTTTCTGCTCTCTGGGATACGTTTATCTTTCCCTACTTCTGTTCTTTTCACACACTCCTCCCCATCATCATAATTCACACGTAGGCGCAGACTCCCACTTGCACTTTACATTCTCTGTTTTGCAAATAAAAAAAATAAAAAAAATACATCCTTCTGGGGCCAATTGGTGCTTGAAATCCAACTTTACTCCCCTCAAACTGAACCCTTTCAAAAACAAACCCCCTCCACAACTCACACTCTTTTTCCCCTCCCTTCCTCCTCTTCCTCTTTCAAAACAGCCCCATAACAAACTGGTGAATTGTTGCCCTTCCTTAACTTTTAAGGGTATTATGCACCATGTCCAACTTCAAAGCCTGTCTTAACTCCACACTTTAATTGTATCTTCCCCAGCTCACTGCATGCTATTTGATTCTGCTGACAACAGCACTTCTCCCACCGTTCTTCTCCATCGTTCTCCACCTTTACTCATCTTGGTCCTTCCTTAAGTTGTGTGTGGACACCTTGCACCACCATCAACACTGCTGCACCTCTCTCATCAGCTTCTTGCTTCCTTTAGAGACCATTGCCCCCCCAGTTGTCACCTGCTTTGAAGAGGTGGCCTCCATTTCCTCTCTCGGCAGTCGCTTGTTGCCTGGAGTGTGTACACACCAAACAAACTTGAAACAGTAACCCCCTGTCCTACATTGGTTAGCCTCTTTATCTGTTCTCTCTCTCCCTCTCTGTCTGTGAGAGCTGACTTACACCTCATGGCCCTGGTTGATAATTGCCGTAAGCTTCCCTCTTGGTTTCATTTTCCATTGTCCTCCCCCAAATTCTTGGCTCTGGCTTGAGATAAAGGGATGAGTACTTCAAAGGGGTCTGCAAAGAGTTTAACCCCGAGCCGAAAAGGAACAGCACACAATACTGTAATTGAGAGCAGTTAGTAATCACAGAGCTTCTGCGCAGAGAGGACAGCACCGGTGGACTCGCACACACGCACACACTCTTAGTGTTTATAGCTACAGCTGAAGTGGCCATCAGCAGTTGGGGCAGCCCAAGGCTACTCATAACCCATCCATAAAAAAAAAGAAAAACTTTCCTGTCCTCTAAAGTTAAATTCAGTTTTATTTATATGGCACCAAATCACAACAATAGTCGGCTCAAGGCGCTTTATATTGTAAGGCAAATACAGTAACACAGAGAAAACCCCAACAATCAGACGACCTCCTATGAGCAACCGCTTGGCGACAGTGGGAAGGAAAAACTCCCTTTTAACAGGAAGAGGAGAGGGAGAGGTAACCCATCTGCTGTGACCGGATGGGGGTAAGGGGGGGGGGGACGATAAGATAAAAGATTCTGTGAAAGAGCCAGAGATTAATAATTAATATTAAATGCAGAGAGGTGTATAAACACATAGTGAGTGAAGAAGAAACTCTCAGCAGGCGACGCTTATTCAGCATAATTAAGGGAGGATTCAGGGTCACCTGATCCAGTCCTAATTATATGCTTTATCAAAAAGCTCATTTTTTAAGCCTAATCTTAAAAGTAGACAGAGTGTCTCCCAATCCAAACTGGGAGCTGATTCCACAAAACAGCAGCCTGAAAGCTGAAGGTGCTGCCTCCCATTCTACTTTTAAATATCCCAGAAAGTAATATCCCAGCACTCTGAGAATAAAGTGCTCTACTGGTGTGATATGGTACTATGAAGTCTTCAAGATAAGATGAGGCCTGATTATTCAGGACTTTGTGTGTGAGGAGAAAGATAAAGTAAATTTAAAGTTGATTCTGGATTTAACAGGGAGCCAATGAAGAGAAGCCGATATGGGAGAAAAATGCTCTCAGTCTTTCATTTGTCAGAATGTTTCCCATCAAATATGACTTAAGGTGAAGTATTGAGATCCATGTTGCGCATGGAGAGAAAAAAGCAGTCAACATTAAAGAAGTAATGGGCTTACACCTGATTTATGTGACTCCCCCTCCCTCCCAATCCAACCGTCTCTATTTATAGAGCTCTTTGTAGCAGGTCTGAATTTGACCTGTCCCTGTAATAATATCTGCCCATAAAGAGAGACAGTTACATCCCATAACCTCTCCCCTTGAAGCCTCTCTTTTCAAAGATCTTTTTATAGGAGACAGAAACCCCTGGGCAGCCCCGGTCTCTGGCTGGTCACAGACCTGAGGTCAGCTCCTGAGGGGCAGCAGGGAAAATCCGACCAGTTGAACCACGGAGGGGGTTGAAGAGGCAGGACACGAGGGTCCAACTGGCCCCTGGTACCGGCAGGGGGTCCCTACCATCACCCTGGTGATGTCTTCCACCCTGATGTGTTTACTGTCAGAGGTCAGCCCTGGCTGTCCAAAGTTAACAAAGACTCACTCTGTCAGAGGTGCTGTTGGTATATTACCCAGATGACCTGTATAACCTGCACAGAGACCTCTGCTATGTAGATTTTTGTGAGATAAGAAATTGTGCTTGTGCTAACATTTCTCTCGCTCCAAGTCTGACTCATTATTATTATTATTATTAATGTCTTTCATGGGACAGGGTTTTCTCCTTCATCAAACACACAGATTTTGGTGGCAGTTTATTCTTTTGACCCAATTCCAGTGTTTATTCATTGCTTTTCAAGTGTTACAGCTTCCTCATAAAGCTGGTTGAGTTTACATGACAAATTTTCCATATGTCCTCCCTGAGAAACTGTAGGAGTATCTGCTGGGCTACACGGCTGTTCAACTTTTTGCCGGGATAGCGTGTTTGAAATAGACACAATGGGAATGTGCAGGATGTGACAGAATTTGAAGGCGGTAAAGTGGCCTTTGAATGATGAGTAATCCCTTAGTCATCATGGCCTCTTCCAATTTTCTCTTTTATTAACCTTGATGGGAAAAGAGGCATCAAGGGAGAAAGTCTCAAAGCACCTTTAGCAAACAGGCTGATCAAAGTGGTTTCCATCTTTGTACTGTACTTTTTTTTCCTTCTTTTTTGGATCCCTGTCCGCTGAGACAACAAGGACACACACAGACACCTACTGTCTCTCTTTCAAGAACATAGGCAGGCATCTTGCACAAAGGGTCCCCTGTCGTGGCTCATTTGAACACTAAAGACCCCTCCAAAACACCACTGAGTCTGTCCAATAAACACTATCAACACTACTGTAGCCACCACGGTACAAATAAAGGAAGTGCAGCTTCTAAAATGTCCATCTTGATGGACATTTTGGCTGCCTGAGCTGCTTTCCAACCCCCTTTTCGTGTTATCTCAACAGTGCAGTTAAGGAGTAGAGAGCTGCATAGTCAGAAGTGCAAAGAGGACTTATTCTTGTGCTGCTTAAATGATGTGATAACATCTGTCAGTGAACTTATCCACAGTGAGCAGATGTTTTAATCTGCTGTGTATGCACGTGCCCTTCTAAGCCACTGGTAGGAGCTGTGGAGTGATAACAGCACTGTGATTTCCTTTCCTATGGCAACACACTGTATCTTTATAAGCACTAGAGATGGTAAAGTGACTGTCCTTGAGTCAAAACACACGTTTCCATTGTTGGGAATTCCCTTCAGTATCTTTGAATCCTGCAGCGGTTCAATGAAACTTTCATTACTCTGCAGGATGTTTGCCCCCCAGCCACCCCCCTAAAAAAACAAAAAAAAAATCATATTTGTCCATATTACACGTGCTATTTTGAAACGCGCCGTTGCATTTATTGTGCAACCCCATGAAAGAAAAGAAAAGGAAAAAATGCCCGCGTCTTTAAAGTTTATGTAGCAACAGAGGGATTGTAGCGATAATGCCATTGGGGCGGCAGATCAGTTACTTCTGACGCTCCAAAGCCTCGGGGAGTTGGCTCAAGATTGCCTGTCTTTGATAAGGTCCTCACACTGTAGCTACAACTTCGTGGTCTAAGGAAAGCTTGCCAAAAGATGGGGAGGGAAAGGTCAGAAAATAAACCGAGCAGCCTTTAAACAATATTTCGTCACCAGTAACTGCACAAAACTGTGGGGTCTCCACCACTTGTTTCGCTTTTTTCTTTTCTTTTCTTTTCTTTTTTTTTTGAAGGCACGAGGTTGCAATTGTTTTTTATGCAGCTGCCGGGACCCGGCAGTCGGTTCCTCACTTTGAAGTGCGCTGCTCCAGCCTCTCGGTTCAGTTGGTGTTGGAGTCGCCTACAGGAGAGATCTACCGTGCGGCATGGCAGCCTGAAACCATAGGGAGGAGAAAAGGAGGAGGCAGAAAAGCGATATATATTTTTTTCTTCCTCTCTCGAGTGCATTTTTTTTCTCTGTAAACCGACTCGAACCTGAACGGACTGTATGTGGACGCGCTGAGGAGACCAGCATTGTGGATTATAAGCGAATTTTTGCATGTGTGTGTATGTATTTGTGGAGGGAGAAGGGAAGAAAAGAAGAAACCCGGAGTTTTAATTCGAGCTGAAGAACTCGTGGATCGATGGTAAGTTGCAAGAGTGTGTGCCTCCTCAAAGTGGCCCCCATTGGAGTTCTCTTTGATGTGCTGTTGACTCGCCTTTGAAGTAATGTTCTGAGGGTTGGGGAGGGGGGATGATTGGTCGCTTTTCTTACTTTTAAAGCCCAAGGAGGAACTGAGTCATCTCTGTGCCGTGTTCACGGAAATTTCCTTTGCGATAATATTTCGTACTTATATTTGTACATATTGAAGTAAGTGGTCGTTTCTATGTGTGTGTGTGCGTGTGTGCGTGTGACTTTCTTCCCCTCACAAGATCAGACAGATCAGAGACTTCGGTGCACTTGGAGTGTGGACGTTTATTTATTTATTTTTTAAACCAGGGCTTGTTTCGTCTTTAAACGCAGCGTTAAAGAAATATGTGACAAGTGTGTGGGGGTGTAATGTGCGTTATCATTCTCTTTCTTTCATTTTTCGGTATCCTGTGGGAAGCTTTTGACTTGTAGCTGTGCCACGAGCTCTTTTTTTCTAATCTCTTGACATGTTTAACAGTCGAGCGGTGGATCGGTGATACTAAGTGACATGTTCAAGGTTACACAGCAGCCGCTAATACACTGTAACTACCGCTGATGCTTCGGGGACACGTTGTAGCGATCTTCTGTGCAACAAACTGGGGGATGTTTTAAACAGTTGTGGAGGCTAAAGCTCCACAAGCAGCAGCCTTGCTGCCGGTATTAACTATTTCGGTCACGTTTTTCCATCACTTGGAGTTTGTCCCACATCGGTGTCCTACAGGTACTTGAAGCAGTGGCTCGATTTGGTGTATTTTTTTTTAGATGAGACGTAGAGAAGTGAGAGAGTGGCAGGGATGGTAGGGGTAAAACGATCAGGAAGCGGCGTCCGTGCGTAATGCTTTGGCATTTTATTGGGAGGGAGAGGAGTTGGGGAGGGTACATGTCTTATTAATTGGCGCTCAGGTCTTAACCCACTTTGACGTGCATGTAATTACTACTTCTCGTGATGTTATCGAAAAGGATGGCGGCGATCCAGTACAGACATCGCTTAGGTGGGTGCCCCCCTTCCCCTCTTGTTAAATGTTTTAATTTAACCAACTTCTGTAGAAATCATATCCCTTAGTTGAGATATGAAGAAGTGCTGTTTATGTAATTCTGCTGCAGCTGGATTTTTTTCTCTCCCCCCCCAAATCTGAACTAGTGTGTCTGTTTCTGTAAAAGTCAGCGAGGGTCTGAAAAGGCTCTTACTGCGTTTCTGCCCCCCTTTGAAGTTGGGGCGGATCTGGTTTTGATTAGATCAATACTTTGTGTTTCAGAGAGAAGCCGAGCAGCCAGAGAGAAGCCCCCCCGCTGACATAAGAGAGTGAGGAGATTACAGTAGAAGCTCAGAGGAGGCGGAACAGCACACACGCGGGCTCTCTCCTTTCTGCCGTCAGAGCCATGAGCCGGGCGCTTATGGACCATATCGCCAGTAGTTTTCGCGAAGATGCGCCTCGACCCCCTGTGCCCGGGGAGGAGGGCGACGCGCCCTGCTACCCCGGCAAACTCCCAGTAATGAAACCCCTGGAGTCCCCCAAATCCGTTCTGCTCGGCTCTCCGGGTTCCTCTGCGAGGAGGAACGAGGATGGTCTCGGGGAGCCAGAGGGGAGTGCCTCCCCGGATTCCCCGCTTTCCCGGTGGACAAAGTCTCTGCACTCTCTCCTCGGGGACCAGGACGGCGCTCTTCTTTTTAGGACATTCCTGGAGCGAGAAAAATGTGTGGACACTTTAGACTTTTGGTTCGCCTGCAATGGATTCAGGCAGATGGACCTCAAGGATACCAAAACGCAGAGAGTCGCCAAAGCAATTTACAAGCGCTACATCGAAAACAACAGCATTGTCGCCAAACAGTTGAAGCCCGCGACGAAAACCTACATACGGGATAATATTAAGAAGCAGCACATAGACTCTGCCATGTTCGACCAGGCGCAGACCGAGATCCAGACCGACATGGAGGAGAACGCGTACCAGATGTTTCTGACCTCTGACATTTACCTCGAGTTCGTGAGAACTGGGGGAGAGAACCCGAGTCACGTCAACTCGAACGGGCTGGCGGACCTGAAAGTTGTATGTGGATACCTGCCCACGCTCAACGAGGAGGAGGAGTGGAGTTGTGATTTGAAAGCTAAAGCACTTATTGGACTTTCGGCTAAAGCGCAGAGGGCCCCCATTTCCCTGAGGGCAGTGGAGGTGATGGACGGGGGATTCAGGTATGGCGCTTTTACTCTGTTTTCTGGTGCAAAGTGTAAACCTGTTGTTGCACACCAGAGGCAACCGTGCAAGCATTTCTCTCCTGTACAAGTGCTTTTTCTCAACACCACATTAGTTTGCAGAAAACTGGTCAGCCTACCCCCTCCCTGTCTTTCACTCTGGCCCCCTCTCTCACCGTCTCCAGCAGCAGCAGCCCTCTGCTGGCGCTCGCCTGGATTTCCGGGGCTTTGAAATAGTTCCGCAGAGTGAGGGATCGTCTTCCACAGGAAAAGTTCACAGAGCACGCTGGCTCTGGCCCCAGCCAGCAAATAATAGATGATGACATTGCTGTGCTATGCCTTCTCTTGTACCACGCTGTCCTCAAGCTTTTGGCAGAGAGATAAATGTATAGCAGAGCTATAGATGGCACTTTGAAGTGGCTGTTTTGTAGTCTCACTCGGGTGCTTGCTAGGCCCTTTTCTCGTTTTTTTCCACGTTGCATTTAAAGGAGGGTGTTTTAGATTAAGACTGCATCCCAAATAAATTGAAGTGATTCATGAGTTTAAAGGACAGCAAAGACAGCAGTGTCAACTCTGGGGCATCCTCTGATGTTCCTGTTGCTAACTTACGGTGACAGGCTGAGCTAAGCTGACAGCTACCTGCTCAGGACAGCAGGGATTGGCAGCTCTCCCTTTTCTCTGCCCTCCCATTGTTGTCACCCTTTCAGATTCAAAACATGTGCTCTTAATTTCTCCCCCTCCCCTTTTTTTCTCCTTTCCTCTCCCCTTACCTCTTCTCATCTGACTCAGATTCTCTTAAAAAAAACAAAACATAACAAACGGCACCAGCTACAGTGCAGAATCAACACCCACCACCACCACCTCCCCGCCAAAAAACCTTCTTCACTCTCTTCTTCCCTCTTTTCTTGTTTGCGTCAATTCTCCTCTGATTCCCTCCTTCGCTGCGTTCCCCCCACCCCAACCCACCCGCCTTCTCTACTTTTATCTTTTTCCTTTGAAAACTCAGGGATAGGGACTACGAGGCATGCTTTTGGAGCGAGAGTGAAGATGGGGAGGAGGAGGTGGGAAGGGGGAAAGGGAGCGAAAGGAAGGAAGGACAGAGGGAAAGGAGGTGGTGGGGTAGGGGTGGGATGCATAAAAGAAAGGGAGGGAGGAGAAAGCATAAATGAGGGGGTGAAAGAGGCAGGGAGGGAAGAATGCAAGGCCAGCTGTGTTAAATACCTGACTCTTTGCGAGCCCCTCTGAAGGTCAGCCCGGAGCTGGGGGCCTACAGCTTTAGTCATGCTGCGTTTCTGCTTCCTCGTGAAGAACCCACCTCTCCCCTTTGTTTCCTTCTCTGACACACTCTCATGCATCCCACTCCATACTTTTTTCCTTTTTTGGGTCATTCCCCCTCCTTTCCTCTCCTCCTGTACCGTGGCAAGAATGCATACACAGCGGGAGATGTATGCCGGGGAAATGGAAAGAGAAGTTATGGGATATTTAAGAAGCAATAAGGAGAAAACTGACGTTTTCCCAGGCCTCAGACTGCTCTGTCACATCCATTCGTTGTTGTTGGGAGCAGATGAGTGAGGCTATAGTTATAGTTCTCTGAAACATTAGAAGATGCAGCTTGTTTTGATGTCACCTTCTCAAAATGACAGAAACACAGTGAATTGTACCCACCTGTTGGATATTGATTCATATTAATCTGATTTTTGTTGGAAACTTCTCAGGTCATACAAGAGAGGAGACTCACTCAACCCCTGCCATTCAGGCTCTTTCGCTCCTGTCAGCAGCACGAATGACAGCGAGGTTTCCAGTGACGCCTTGACTGATGACGCCATGTCCGTGACTGACAGCAGTGTGTAAGTGAATCTTATCCAAACATGCGTTATGTGTGTGTGTGCAAAAATGAGAGCAAATCCCAAAGAGCTTTCTGTTTGAAGCTGTAGCCATACTGGAAGAATAGCTTGCCATTGATGGATTGTGGCACCTTAAAAAACAACCAAAGATGCACTCCAGTATCCAGGACGTGGTCTAGATTAATGCTAAGCTCCACCATAACACACTTTTGACTTTGCCACTGGAGTGTATATGCAGGAAGACTTTGAGTCGATTAGAAGGAATGAGTATAGTAACTTTACATTTTATGCATCTGTGGGCATGAGCAGTGTTTTGATGTCAGCTGATTTGCTTGTTACACTTTCTGATTAGCCTCTTGCTGAGTCTTGCCCTGCTGGGGCTCTCTTTTCCTGCTATTAGGGAGTATTTCTTCTCCACTGTCACCAAGATGCTTGTTGCAGTGAAGAAAATCAAGAAAACCTCATTTTTAAAAGTTGACATTTGTCTAAATTAGCTCTGATTGATCACTTATCGAGGAACTTACAAATCAGTCGCTCATGCTGTACATGTGGTTTGCGCTTATCTGTGTACGTGCCTTGGCGCTCGTTCTTCTAAAGGATTGCTTGGCGTAATCACATGTGTCTCAAGTGACAAGGTGCTATGAAGTCATTGCGTGGTGCACAGCTCAAGGCCAGATGTGCTTTAGTCAGCTGGCTTTTGGACGCAAAGCAAAAAGAAAAGTTGGTGCAACAAGTTGCTCTTTACCTCGAGTAAAGAGGAGGTAGGCGGGGTTGTCGAGGCATGGATGGATGCAGTAACTATGACCAAGCTAATGAACTCAAAGACTGACACATGGTTGTTCAGCTGAATTAATGGGGCTGGGTTACACATAAGTATGGCAGCTGTAAAGGCTTTTTTTTTTTTTTACAATGGGATGTCCTCTGTTCTGGCATATCACTACACAGCCTTGCTTCAAAGAGACCGAGGCCTATATTGCCCTGTTCCACTGTACTTTGCCCAGAGCCAGTGACAAAGCCCTGGCCACAGGGGCGCAGCTTCTCCACCTCATTTTCTGCCCGTTCTGGCCTTGATCTGAATATCTGCCTCGCCGCTTTAGGTCAGTTAAAAAAAGACCCATAAACATTTGAATTTCATTTACAGATAAAGAGGAGAAAAAAAGAGAGAAAAGGGAAAACGCAACGGGGGAGGAGGCGGTTGGGTGGGAAGAGAAAGAGAGTAGCGGAGGGGGGATTTTTGCTTATATCTTATTTATGGATTTGCTTGGACGCTGGGGAATGCAGCTGCGCAGACTTCAAACATTACCTTATCTTACAAACCAGCCTTTTGATGTGCGGAGATCAGAGGCTGGCTGCAGCAGCGCTTGCCAAATGAAGATTGGGGAGGGGAGGGAGGGGTGGTTGCTTATGCGCATGACTGTGGCATTTCAAAGCAAAAGTGGAAAAGTGCTTCTCAGTTAGGCTAGGTCACCAGGAAACTGCTGTTTAGCATGGAAGGAAAGAGATTGTTTTACACTGTCAAGTGCTTCAGTTTGAAGCTCTGCTGTTTGTTGTTTGATTCCCTCTTTTTTGTTTTTTGTTTGAGTCAGTCAGCCCTTCATCCCCTCAGACTTAACCAGGTTACCTGCACCCTTGGGTCCTATCCTGCAGTAACTCTTTGAAAAAGCATAATGAGTAGCTAATGCTAACTGTGTCCTCAGCTTACCATAAAAGTCAGGAGGGAGATGCTAATGCTGACGCTACTTAAAGTGGAGCACAGTAACTGCAGTGTGCATTTGTGTGTATGCTGGTGAAAGGAAATGACCAGCAGGGTGCCCAGTGTTGTGCTGGAGCCAGCCCTGAAAATGAGTGTCGTTTCTAGGGCAAATAAAACCTTACTCATTGCAGCGTAACCCGAGCCGCTCGGAGGCGGAAATGCTGTCATAATTTACCTCTGAGTAGCCTTTTTGTTCTCAGATTAAGCCTGAAACATGAAAAGCTAAATGAATTGGAGAATTAATAAATTAGATTTGTTCTTGCCTGAACTGTGTTTGATCTGCCCATTTGGCTAACAAGCTTCTTCCTGAATGTCTGTTTGGTCTTTAATGATGTATCCGATTGGGTAATTGACCTTTGTGGTCTGTCTGCGTACCCCCCTCTCCCCCTCCCCAGAGATGGCATCCCTCCATATAAACTGGGCTCCAAGAAGCAGCTACAGAGGGAGATGCAGCGAAACATGAGGATGAACAGCCAAGTCTCGCTCCCTGCTTTTCCTGTAAGTACACAAACGCACACAGACACACTCACGTGCATACGTACATGCATAACTTCACATACACATGCTCAGAAGTCTCCATACCACCCTGTGTTCGGGTCTCTCTGGGTTCTATGAATAGTATTGCACAAACTGTATTTGGCATCTTCAATTCAACAACGCCAGCAAAGATCTAAAGAGTAACGTCAAAGACCCAGCCTCCCACTCTCTCTCTCGCACACACACATACACACACATTCACATAAGCTCGCATGCAAACACAACCCCGCTCCCTACCTTTGGTGTCACCTGCACCCCCATTAGGGTTCCTTGAAGTCTGCGGGAGACGGGGGGGGTCTCTAAGCTGTTTATCGCCGCAGCGCTCGGAACACACCAGGGTTTTTCTTCCCCACCGATGGTGTAAATATGGAGAACAGAGAGAGATGAGGAAGATCTCTGCCGCTTTATCCCGAGGGCTCTGAAATCAGCCCGGTTCCTCAACAAAAACACAAAGATACTCAGACACATTCACACGCACGCACATTCACGCACACGCGGCGCTTTGATCCACGGATGAATGGAACAAACGCACAGGGAAGTGACAACTTCCAGCAGAGCTGGCCCCCTTTTTTTCTCCCCCTTTTTTTCACAGCCCCGCCACCCTTCCAACCCCCAGCACACACACACATACAGAAACACAAATGCTCAGCCAGCCCCCTCCCCTAAAAGTGAAGGATCTAAGGGGAAGAGTTTGAGCATGTCATGTGAGCTCTCAACAGGTCAGAGGGGAGTTTGTAGCTTAAGGCTTAAGAGAAGCTAACTTCATGTTGAGAGAAAAAAAAAGTCCGAATCGAAGGCGGGGGGGGGGGGGCCACAACTTGCAGTAGTAGCTGTAACAGAAGCAGCTTGTTAAAACAAACTTAAAGTAACTCCCTTTTTTTCCACATTATGAGGTATGCAGTAACTGTTGCTGTTGGATCTCGCCGCTTTCACTCACTCTCCCCCTTTTGCTTTATTTTCTTCTTTTTTGGCTTTTATTCTTGTTTTTGTTTCCCGTCTGATTTTTGGCGATGGCTGCCATTCCCATGGTGCACCAGCTCCAGGCACCATCAGACAGCTCCTCTTTTTCTCACTTTTTTCTCCCCTTTATCCCGACTACAAAGGCTTATGAGAAATTGGGGGGGGGGGGGGGGGGGGGGGGGGGGAGAGAATCAAGAAAACCCAAGTGCAAAAATAATTTAAGATGCGTGCGTATGCACCCAATCTCATGCTGTCACTTTACTGTACGTTAAAGATGCCCAGCGTGTGGGGGTGGGGCTAAATTACCTCAACCTTTCTGATCTCCCATCCTGTTTTTCTGGCACCTTTATCTCTTTCCTTCAGTCCTTCCCTCTCTTCGTTTTTCTCCCACACACATCTCAACTTCTCCCAGTTTCTTTTTCTTTTTTTTAATCCCTCATCCTTTTCCTCCCTGGAGTTCTCTTCCACCCCCTGTCGATATGTGGCTTTTATTTCTAGATGTAAAGCCACTGCTTCCCATCAATCTATCCCTCCATCCCCCCCTCAGCCGCTCTATTCTCCCCCCACTGTGTGTTTGATATTTGACGAGAAAGGCTTTGAAGTGAGCTGACTTTAAAGAGGCCTGCTGATGATGACAGAAGGAACCAGCCGAGGCCCTGGCCCAGCATGACCATGCACCAGGCCTGCCAACCCCTGAAAACAGCCCTGTAGCCATAGGTGCCAGTGCGAGTGCCCTGATCAGAACTGCCTTTAGTGGGAAATGCATGCTATAGATGATGTGAAGTGCTATAGTAATGGAGGGATGGCATGAGTCTTGCAGTTTCTTATATATCTTCTTTTTTTATATATCTCCTCTACAGCGTACTCGCCATCCACCAAAAGAGATGATACCAATGGAGCCAGCGCAGTTTGCAGCCCAGCTCATCGCCCGCCTGGAGAACCTGAAGAGGCAGCAGGAAACCATGAACACGTTGGAGGAGAGGCTGCAGCAGATTCAGGAGGTTTGTGTGACTCTGGTTCTTACTGAAGAAATGAAAGATGAAGATGTTTTGTTCTGGCCTTGACTTAGTTTGCCTTGTTTTTATCAGGAGGAGGAAAGAGAAGATGCCGAGATCATGGGAAGTGCTCCCGCGCTCTCACCCCACTCCTTACCCCTCCTCTCTGGCTCCTCTGACGAGGACCCCCAGGCCATCCTGGACGAACACCTTTCCCGCGTCCTGAAGACCCCCGGGTGCCAGTCCCCGGCCGTGATCCGGCATTCCCCTCGATCCAGCTCGCCAGAACACCGGCCTTTCACGCGTGCTGGCTTCAGTGTCAAGGGCCTGGTGAGAACTGGGCCCTCCAGTTCGTCTGCATCCAGTCCCGACCAAGGGGCGATTACCCTGTCCCTGGGTCCCAACAGAACCCTCGTAAGCAGGCAGAGCACGAAACACATCCACCATCACTACATCCACCATCACGCTGGTCCGAAGTCTAAAGAGCAGATCGAAAGGGAGGCAGCCCTCAGGGTGCACAGCGTGTGCTCCGGCAGCAGCGAGTGCCAGCCCTGTCAGCCGTACCAGCGCAGCCGCAGCCTAGGCAGAGAGATGTGTGGGGCCATCACCACAGACAACAGCATGGGGTCAGTCCCAAGCACTTGTTTCATATTTGTCTCCCATTTGTTTTTTCTTTTCTGTCAGTGTTTAAAATAAGCAGTGCAATTACTCTTCCAGGCGTTCAAGCTCTCTATCGAGGCGGGTGTGTCGCTCAGGGGCTGAGGATGGAGTAGCGGAGAGGTGCATGGAGGACTGTGGACCCTTACAGCTGCCCACTGACACAGCAGATCCCACCCAGAATGTGCTGCAGTGGATCCTGGAAAGTAAACGACAGGGCAGACACAAGTCTCACAGGTGAGTGGAGGATAATACTAGGAGTATCTGTGTGAGTGTTGGGGACACCTTTTCATGTTGTTAAAGTCAAATTTCCTCGTCTCCCTCTCAGTACCCAGAGCACCAAGAAATCCTTTGGAGGCTCATCTACTCAGACACACACGTGGGGCGGGGGTGGAAGCTGCGGCCACCTACGTGGTCACCAGCCGGCCCAGCCATTCATCCAAGACCCAGCTATGCCTCCGCTCCCTCCTCCCAACACTTTGGCACAGCTGGAGGAGGCCTGCCGCAGACTGGAGGAGGTATCCACCAAGCCCACCAAGCAAAGGTACACACAGACTTCAAAGAGCAGATTATTATTAAGTAACGCTCTTGGTTATAACTTCAAACTATTCCAGATGTGCTTTTTAAACTCAAGTCTTATTTCATTTCTCTTCCCAGGCATTCAGCGTCCAGCCTTCAGCGAGAGAAGACCCACCTCATGCCTGTTCAGGACGGGGCGTCTGTCCCCCTGCCGCTCGTCAGTCCCAGCCCCGCTGGCGTCCCTGCGACCAGTCTCCAATCAGAAGAGTACGATGCCTCTACAGTCCTGCCCTCCCTCTCCTCTCCTCCTTTCTGCTCTTCTTCCTCCTCCTCCTCTCAGCTCTAGCCTCCAACTTCCAAGTGTACTTTGACCCTTTTTAACTCTTCCCACTTGTCACCCGCACCATTTGCTTGCACACAGATAGATGAGAAGCAGCTATGCTACACACACATTACACCCCACAGACACTCACTTATTTAAAGCTTTGTACACCTAGCACTGCCTCTTACGTCTGCATGAATCGCGTGCATTTGTGCTGTGCATGGAGAGCGTGTGTCTGTGCGTGTGTGCAGTCACTGCACCACCTGACCGAGACATCCCTTTTCATATATCTGTATCATTTTTATTGGCTGTCCTTCAGTGAGCTGGCACTAGGTTGGGGCGAGCAGAGCTTAGCAAAGGGAGGGTTCCTCTGAAGCGGGCCTACAAAGCCTTGGACGTAGCTGAAGGGGAATTGATAACCGTGCAAACACAAGCGCAAACTTATAGACGGCACTGGGTCACTCCGTCCCTCAGGATGCTCTTAGTTACTGTATTTCTGGTCTGTTGTGGGAAAAATTTAGTAGATTGCTTGTTGGAGAACTTCTTATTTCTCTTTTGTCGAGATGTTGTCTGGTATAGCGAAAGCGCTCGCTGCTTCTGACACCCTTCCTCTCTGTCTTTTGTTTCCCGGCAGGTGTAAGAAGGGTTCAGGAAGCCACGCGGTGAGCAGCGGGGAGACAGTGGTGACGTACTTCTTCTGCGGTGAGGAGATTCCTTATCGGAGGACCATGAAGAGCCACAGTCTGACATTGGGTCACTTCAAAGAGCAGCTCCGCAAGAAGGGCAACTACAGGTGTGTGCAGGCACATTGAAATATACATATCAGTTTTAAAGTTTTACAGTAGTGATGCAGCTTTAGTGACATAAATACAGTTAACTTTTTATGAACTGGGATTAGTTCATTGGCCTTGATTTAAAACAGTCTTTGTGCTGACTTGTAGACAAAGTTTACAGTGGGATCATTTGATTTCTAAGGTGTGGGAGTATCTTCATGTCCAACATTCCTGAGGGCATTTTAGACACAGTGACCAATCAGAATGATGGAGACATAAACCCTACTACCTTCTGTAGTGGTAAAATTCTGCCTTTGAATGGCGGTCAGCACCTGCAAGCATAAAAACCTGAAATACTGTCTCCGTGACTACGTCAAGGACCGATATCAGCATTTGTTTCCATCGGTGTCTGCACTCAGGCAGGCCTCTGGACAAGTGTGCGTTTGGTGTGAGGGGTGCAGTGAAAAGGAAGGGACAAGAGGAGGGAGGGAGGGTGGTGCAGGGGTTAGTGGGAGAGTTTGAACTGGAGCGATTTTTGGGTCCCATCTGGTATTGATTTCCATGCTAAGGCACACTTAATACACATGGCTTTGAAGCCCCAGCCCCTTTCATTTCAACCAACAAAGACTCACACAAATGGCCAGCGTGCAAATTCTTCACTGATGCTATCAGGGCCTCTTTTTTTCCTGCTCTGGGGTCTTGTGTGCGTGCGTGTACCCGCGCGCGCATTAATGTGCTTTGCGTTGAACGCGCACAGTGTTTACACATGTTGTAATCATTTTATGGATATTTTTGAAAGGCATACAGTTAAATGCCAGATCCGCTTGTTTGCTCTGCTACGGGGCCTTCACCGAGGCCGCTCGGCTTCGACGTGTGTTTGTGGAGAGAGATTTAATTTGATTGTTTCTTTCCAGTGGGCATTAAAGGGGGAAAAAGATCAAACATTTATTGTTTAAACTGCCACGGTCTCCAAGATAAGCACGGCCCAAGTATTGTGTTAATAATTACAGGTGATGGGGGGAGAGAAGAAAAAGCAAAAGAACTTAGCAAAACCTCTTCCTGTCCAGATGTCCACAACATTTTCAGATCAACAAACGTGACAAGCACTTAGCGCTGAGTTCTCCACATCTGTCTGTTTGCCCCCACCCTTCCTTACACCCCTTACTTACTCTTCTTTTCTCTCTGGCTCACAGTCTCAGTTCTTCTGTCATACCATCCACATTTTTTGGAAAGAGAGCTGCACGGCGCTTTAATAGCAGCCAGAGAATGTGTGGAGTTGGGTCATTTCAACATGGCAGCGGTTCAACAAAGAACAGTACTGCTCGGTCCTGCCAGACGATATTGGTGCCAGATGTCAGTGCAAACGGAGGGAGAAGGGGAGGGGAGGCAGATCCAGCCACATAAAACATGTTCCAGTGGAAATTCAGGCTCTCTGTGTCTCTGTCTGTCTCTCTTAGCAAGAAAAAAAAAGAGGGCGATCATAGCTCTTTGAAGATTTTGGTTTTTTTTTAAAAGTAGGAGGGCTCGACTTTTCTTTCTTCCTCTCCAAGGAGGGAACAGTTATCAGGCGTGTCCTTCGCTCTTTGATTTCATCTGATCGGCGCGCTTTTTCCTAAAAGGAGGTCGCTTTATTTCACACCCTGTGTCGTTGCCCTTTATTAGTGATTACCCTCGTGTTAATTAGCACACGTGCACGCTTGTGCACCTCTGCAATGCTGTAGTTCTGGTTTTATAAGTGTTGCATGTCTTAAAAACAAAGAACAACCACAAAAAATGCTCGCAAACATGCCCGCATTCCAGTCACCACACACCGAGCAGATCGAGGAATTTTTCCATTACATAGTTAATGAGTGAATTTCGAGTCCCGGTTAACCAACCCACCCCTGCTGATTTCTCTTCCTCTAAAATAAGGACTGGGAGGGGGGGGGGTTACATCATTATGGCCCAGTGAAGTCATGGCTGACGAGAAGCCCCTCCTGAGTTTGCTTCTTCTGCACACATACACAAAAGTCAGCTGCCCTTCCTATAGGTCTCAGTAAGCGCTCACACTGTCAACACGGGCGAGGAAGGACACACGGCATACTGCTTGCTCGTTCTCCTCCTCCTCCTCCCCCTCTACTTTGTCTCTTTTCTTTGTCCCTGTAATAATGAACCGGGGATGAGGAGTGAGTGAAAGCCCTGTGCACGAGCGGGTGTGTAGGAGTCAGGGGTAATGACAGGCAGACTTGCAGGCACCCAAAATTTCAGCCTTTGTCAAAGGACCCCTTCATTTGCACACGGGTCTAATTGGCCCCTGTTAGCCAGGGCAAAACTCACAGCAACACAACGGGGGGGAGAGAGAGAAGGAACGGGAGAAAAAGTAAAAGAGAACAAGTGGAGGGAGGGATGTGGAGAGAGGAAGCCTGCTGTTTAAAACCAAGTCTTGTCAGCAGCAGGTTCCACCCTGCCCTGGTATCAGCAGACTTGGCTGATTGTGTACTCAGTGGCTCGGCTGCAGATAGCGGAAATGAAACTTTATGTTTCAAAGGGGAGCGTTAGACTTATCAGGCTTTCTTTTTCTTTCTTATTTTTCTTTGGACTTTTTGTTTATGAGCTTTAAAGTATCTTGAATCAAAGGGAGAAGTATTTTGTGTTAACGCTTTCATCTCTCGGTCACAGGTACTACTTCAAGAAGGCCAGCGACGAGTTCGAGTGCGGCGCCGTGTTCGAGGAGGTGTCCGACGACTGCTCCCTGCTCCCCACCTACGAGGGGAAGATCTTGGGAAAGGTGGAGAGGATGGAGTGAGCGCTGCCGGAGTTGATCAATAACTCTGCGGATGCCCTCCTTCATGTGCTCTCACACATGTACGCAGCATGTGTGTGTGTGTGTGTGTGTGTTTTAAGCTAAGACTTGAAGGACTGGAGATGTTGTTGAAGGAACGCTGGTTTTTGGGCATGCGGACTGGAAGCGGGACAAGATATCCACATTACCGGACTATCAAGTGAAAAGCTCATCTAGAAGTGAAGAAAACGTGGACTTTATGCTGCTGGGCTCAAAACTTCCCAGAAGAGGAATATCTAGAGACTCTAGGTGAATGACCACTTGTCAAAGAAGCAGGGCGCTGTGGGTTTAATTTGAAACTGAGAGCCTACTTGAACCCTCCCCGTGCCAGTGTCTGCCTATAGTTGCTCACTAGCGCATTACTAATATGTATACGCAGATATACATGTACATTGCATTGTATTGTGATGCTCGTATTGCTGTGTAAAGATTTCTATAGCTATTTATTGGAAATACCCCTTTCCCAAATCCTATCCTTCTTCTACTTCCATGGACAAGCTGCTTGGAGTTGGACAAACTTCTCGAATTATCCACATCTGTGAACGCCCCACCCTACTCCACCCAACCCTCTCCTTCTGAGCATCAGTTCTCAAGCAAAGGTTTTTATTCCTTTTCAGCCCCTCATATTGAACTGTAAACATCAACAATACCTCTTCAAGAACTCCACTCTCACTCCGGGACATCTCCGCTCTCCTGGCCGGAGAGCTAACTGCTGAAGCTTTGAGAATGGCTCTCTTATCACTTAAAAGTTCGATAATATATTTACTACTGCAGTGCTATTTGTGGATGTGTCCCCGTCTGCTCTTAGGGGTGGGGGGGTCTTCAGTGTGCTATGGAATTTAAAAGAAAAAAAGAAAAAAATGCTATTAATGTTTAATTCCATACTCTGGGACTGTGCCCAGCTAGCCTTGATCTGTCACGTCTTAGTGCCTTTGTTTCAGCGGCGCAGGCATCGCACAAATAGCCTATATATTTACGAGGAGGAAACTGCCCTGAACAGGTCTTTGAGTCCCCAAAATGTGTTTACACCATATTCATATTTACCAAGAAAAAGTTCTATAATGTGTTCCCCTATGTGCTTACCTGTTAGTGAGTGAGTGTGTGTGTGTGCGTGCGTGACTGAGAGTATTTTAAGCCTGCACTATGAGCTGCAGATGCTAATGATGGTGGTGATATATATCTATATATATATATATATATATATATATATATATATATATATATATATATATATATATATATACACTATGTTCATAGTGTCTTTATTTGAGTACAGTAGCTGTGCCTACATGGATTCTTGCCATGTTTTTCACCCAGTTTTCAGGGTCCTGTTACTCCCTTGGTTTTTACAAGGGGCCTTATGTTGAAAAGATATTTTTATGCCTTTTAGTATCATCATGTTTATGTTTTATGGTATTTTTCATGGCTTCCTTGGTTCTTCTTGTAAACTGTAAATTATGCGTTCTATAGAGCTCAGTTGAAAAGATGCCTCGGTACTTTAATTATTGTAATTATGAAGAGATGTAGCCTTTAATAAAATGTTCTATTTTTCAAATTAGCAAATTGCTTCCTCTTGTTTCTGTGTGTGTGTGAGTGTGTGAGGGAAAGAGAGTTTTGATTGGACTTTGCTAGCTCTAATTGGGATATTAGGATGGTGGCGCGTCTGTGTGTGCTTGTGTTTAGAAGCAGCTTCACCACACACACACACACCCCTGCTGCGCAGAGTAAAACTCATTGGATCCAGTGAGAAATTTGCATCCATTATCAGCTCTTAATGTACTCCCTGTTGGAAATGAAAACATGCAGCATTAATTTGGCCACTAGAGCCTCCGTGTGTTTTAGGGGAAGAAGCAGACAGAGACCGGGAGAGCTAAGTGTGTGTTAATGAGACATTTGGCAAATATATGTTATAAGTACATTTTAGCCAGTTATTTACATGGTAAAATGTTTGGCCTCCTGTGGCACTTTATGAACTGCGTGTGAGGGTATAACGTGCACTTTTGCTCAGTCCCAATTAGGGCAGAGGGATGAGAACTCTCAAACATAATGCTGTTTGACATTAACAGAGAATCCCAAGATCGTCTGATGGGCTACATCAACTTTGTGTCTCTGAACTGAACGGTAAAAAATTATCTTATTTGCTGGAAAAAGGTATGTTTGGTTAAGTGAGTCCAGGAGACGGGACACGTGATGTCCGCTCGCTCGCTGTGGATTCAGCGGCACGATCAGATATTATATGGACTTTGCACTGCAGCGGTGGGGCATTAAAGACTGCAAAGAGTGGGATATGACTGTGCCGTGCACGTGTCAAACCTTTTTTCCCTGATAGATTCTCATAGCCTGGTTTTACGCCTCCGTGATTTCCCGTCTAACTCCAGACTACTGTGCATATGCAGTGTTTTTAGGAAGTTTTTCAGCACCATCATTTTCTAAACAATTAGCAACTATGGGTGAACACAGTTGATGCAACAGTGAGTAGGAGTGGTGAAGCTAATTCAGCATATGTGTGTGGGTTTTGTTTTTTTTACATTAAAAATGAGGTAAACACAGGTGTTGCTAATGACATTAATGAAGGTTTTGTTTAATATAGCCTTAATCTAAGTGATTAGTACCACCTGTGTTTACTGTTTCACGTGAAAGAGGTCTGTCGGAGGCTCTGGCTACATGCAGTCATGGTAAAAAAAAAAAAAGAAAGTATTCTTATTTCAGTTTGAAGGTTTTAGGTATGAGGACATCCAAGTTCTCAGGAAGTTTTAAAATGAGGTAAATACAGCTTCAAATGACATTACTTGCTACACCGTGTCATTATTTGTTTAACAATAACTAAGCTAAATGGCAATTCAGTAGCTTGTACAACCACCATTAGCGACTATAACTTGGAGTAGTCTCTCACATTGTTGTGGAGGGATTTTTGACCACTCTTCTTTACAGTGTTGCTTCAGTTCATCGAGGTTTGAAGACATTCGTTTACACGCAGCTCTCTGAAGGTCCCACCAAAGCATTGCAGTCAGGCTTGAGGTGTGTGCTTTGACGGGTTCATTTCAACACCTTAATTCTTTTCTTTTTCAGACATTCTGTTGTAGGATTGCTGCTGTGCTTGGGATCATTGTTGCATCACCAAATTTCTGCCAATCTGTAGCTGTCTGATGGCCTCACATTTGACTAGTTTGCCACACAGAGAAGTTCGTGGTCAACTCAACAACAGCAAGGTCCCTAACCTGAATCATCACCCCTCCAACACTGTGCTAGACCGTTGGTAAGAGGTGTTTTTGCTGATATGCGGTGTTTGGTTTGTGTCCTGAGGACAGAGGTCCAAGAAGTCTTGTGGATAGTTCAGATGCAACTTGTTGTTTTTAAAGAGTCTAGGCGTCTTCCTTGTTGTACTTGTTCATCCATCCAGTCTCTTCCAGTTATCCTTTTCAGGGTTGCAGGGGGCTGGAGACTATGCCAGCTATCACAGGGCGAGACATAAGGCCTGGACAGGTCGTCAGTCTCTCGCAGGGTTAACACAGAATGACAGGCAACCATTCGCACACATTCACACCTATGGGCAGTTTAGAATCACCAGTTAATCCAACCCCACTTGCGTGTCTTTGGACTGTAGTACCTGGGGAGAACATGTGAACGCCACACAGAAAGATCCCAGCCTGATGGTAGATTCAAACTCAGGACTCAAACACAACTCTTCATGCTGTGAGGCACGCTGCCCCATAGTTGTTTAGCCTTTTTCTAATTGTTCTGTCTTTAACTTTAATGTTTAACATGCTAACTGAGGCCTGTGGAGTCTGAGATGGAGCCCTTTCTCTGAGCATTTCACGATTTGACTTTACTTGGAAGTCCATCCCTGGGAAGACTGGCAACTGTAAATGATCTTCTGCTTAGACCGATGGGCAGCAATTGCCTCTCTAAGAGCAATGCCGTTGACAGTTAAGTGTGCAATGATCAATTATTATGATCAATTAATCAATAAAGTGCATTTGATTTCCTTCTACCATGACTGTGCGCAATACTTGTTAGAAACTCCTTTTCAGATTTTTCATTGCACTTATGGGACGTCTTAAATTAACACTGTCCATCTTTTGCAAAACTGTTCCTCAGTGCGCATCAGGTGAAACCTCCGGCTGCGTATGGTGATGTAATTAACTCATTCTAGCATGCAGGCAGCATTTAAATAGCTAACATCTTATGCTATAGCCTCACCTGCACACCGATGCCCCCCCGATGCTATTTTACCCATCACGTCCTTCTGTCACACTCGCGTCCTTCAAGTTTCATTGCTTAAGAGTGTTGCTTATGCTGCCTTTCATATTGAAAGGGCATCATGATATTGTTAAAATACCATTTTCAGCCCTTTCATCAGCAAAGGTCAGTGCATACACTTGAAGGCCATCTTTTAGAATCTTTAGAACTAAGAGGCCCTCACAGAGCGGCGCTCCACTGTCAGAAGGCCTTGTGAACCCACCTTTGTATGGGGAGCTATTTTAGATGGGGTCATCTTTTTGAAGGATTCATGGGGTTGGGAAGACTCTAGACTGCTATTCATGAATGTAGGAAGGCTTTTTAAACATGAGTGAGTGATGCATTTTGGGGTTGTTTTTTTTCACCGTTAGCTTTTATATCTCTTTTAGCTTATCATCAATTAGTGCCATAGAGATCCTGAAACCAAGCAGTGATCCTTTGTGCTGGTTCAGAGTTATTGGCATTAAAGATTGTGCGTTCATGTGTTGTGGCTAAAATGGGTTTCTAATGGGAGAATGCACATAAACACTACTTCAAGTCTGAACAACAGCTTAGAGAGTTTAGAAAGCCTTGCTTGGTCTGTTGATATCCATGATGGAGAAAAGTGTACTTTTTCTCTTTCTAATCTAATTTCTAATGTTTTAAAAGGACAAGAAAAACACTGCAGCTGAAAGACCAGGAAAGGAAGGATTCAGGAAATGTGACCATCTGAGGAGGACAGGAATGCACAATGAGGGATGGGCACAACGCATGGGCACGTAGTGTATCACAGGGGATGCCACATCTGTGATGCCTCACAAAATCCCGGCTGAAAGACTAGCATATTGCGCCCCTTTCTTCCAAGGCTATTGCTCATTTACAGTCATCTTTGGTAGGTTACCCCCTGATACATCCTTCCTAATGACAGGTTGACTGGTTGGTGCCCAGCGTTTAGTCTGCTTTACAGGGAAAAATTTATGGCTGTAAAACCACATTTGACGCAGTGATCATCCTGCGAGCCATGCTGTGTCATGTGATAGTTGACAGGAAAATGCATGCATGTGTGAGAAAGGTGCTAGATCTAATTTCCCAAATAAATTTGCATGTAATCCAATCACAGTGAACCCGGCAGGATCGAGACCATTGGCCCGTTTCTCACGAAAACATTCAAAGTGTGTTTGCCGATTAAAAAAAGAAGGCAAACAAAAGTTCATGGAATTGAGAACAAAAGCAAGAACTTTTACACTTTAATCTGTTTTCTATCCAGTTCTACATTTATCCACTGATATCTTTCTGTTGGATCTTATGCAGTGAGTACTGGCACATACTTGGGTGCACAATTCAAAGTAAGCAGCTGTGAACTTTAATCAACTGGCACGACTTTGAGTTAATCTGCCACCTCAGCCTCCCCCTCACATCTCTGCCTGCTATTGTTTCACCAGTTCATATCCAAATTCTGCTACCTGTCCCGCCCACACGATGTGAGATCAAAGGCTTCTGACTTGGAACAATGGCAAACAGGAACCTAAACAGGATGTGGAACCAAAATCTCACAGAGGCACGCTGAATGGCAAATGCGAGCCGTTGGCGTTTGTGTGCGGCCGTTACAAAGCCCATTTTCAAAAATGGATTGTTAGTGAAGAAAAGGTGTGACCTTGATCCCATCCCCCCTTTGGAGTAAAGCCATTTCAAAGCAGTGGTAATGCACTTGCCACATCCCCTTCCTGAGCCTTAAATGTTTGGGATTTTACGGCGAAATGGCACGGCAGGGTACATTAAAGCACACGATAAGTTGATCCAGAGTTAGAAACACAAACCTAAAGAACAGCTGAGTTGCTCGCTTTCTGTCACCGCAAACCTCTTTTTTAAAAAAAAAAAAAAAACGACAAAAAACCCTTCAGTCGTTTCACCATAGACTTGTAAAAGAGAACGAGACCCCCAATTTTCCGTCCAGGTTTAACAAACCCCATCATTTAACCTGCATCAGCAACTGCAGTCGCAACCATCAACCCAGACAACCAGTGACTGTGGTCAATCAGCGGCCCACGTCTGGATCCTGAGTAGACGCCACTGTGGAAACTGATCCCTTCACCGTTTAACCAATCAAGTGACCTTACACCACTTTATACTAACGATGTCATGTTTAGACAACGGCTGCTTGGCCACGGTGAGCTGGACGGCACCCATAAGAGAGGAATTAACAGAGTTATCACTGTAAGGCATAAACTGGATCTGCATTGTCATTGCGGGCTTATAAACGTTCTGTCGGAAGGCTTGAGAGGAGTAGCTGCTCTTTTATCCAACGGTACAGACGTTGTATTTTCCTCACCAATCAAACAGCAAGAAACTGAAGAGATTATGTATCTCACTGTGCTTTGGGGAATAAAGAAGACAGGGGCATGACACTGAAAGCCAGAAACCCAATCTGCTGCCGCTGCGGTGAAGCAGCGCCCGGATGCTATGCTGCCAAAGGGCACTGAGGACATGAGGCGTGATAGCCGGCCGGGCCGCGTTGGGGAATTTTGCGTGCATCCTCCCCACAACTGAAGGGAAGGCATCTTTTGTAAAGAGAGGGAGTGCCTTTGTCCTCCTTTGGTGTTTACGTTTGTCTTAAATTTCACCTAGTGCACAGCGCGGCCCCACCAAGCCACAGGATAGGCATTGTTCTGGGCCCCGTGCAGGAATGGTAGCCTGCAGTCACCTTCTTTCTGACTGTCGCCATTGTCCCACCACCAACCCCCCCAAACCTCTTTGTTTTTGCTCCCTGCCTCAGACAGCTCAGATTGTTGCCTGATGTTGCTTCCTCTCTTCCCATTGTTTCCATGTCTCCTCTAATGTATGACTTTTCTTCTCCTTCTAGGTCGATGTGTGTGTCGGTTGGTTGGGTGGTTGGAGGGGATGAGAGTGTGGGGTGTGGAGGGGGCTGCAGTACACAGAGTGCATGTGAAGTTTTATGGTTAACCACATGTGTTTTTGAATCTTTGAGCTTCCACATTTTTTTTTATTTTTTTTTTCCCAGGGTAAGGAGTCGGGGGAAGTATATAGCACGAGGATGGGGTGGAGAGAGGGAAGTCAAGCAGGGGAGAGAAATTATTAAAGAACCAGAAATCAGACATGTGGTTCTTGTTTGGGGTGCTACATGCAGAGATGGTGGGTCTGGCTTCTCTTTGCTCCAACCTGCATGTGTAATCTAAACAGCCCACTGATTATTAAACAATATGGATGCCTCTCATGCCCCCTCGATGTGAACCAGAACCAGCTAAACACAGCAGGATCACAACAAATTAGCAGCACGCTCTCCTTTTTTTAAAATCTGAGAGTCACAAGACCAGCTTTTTCCCTCAGCGAACAAGCAAAATTCAAGAACACACCACTTTTCACAAGGCAGCTCTTACAGATCCATATTTGTTTCTTTGTAATATTTGATCCTTTTTGTTGGTTGTAGCTACGTGGGAGCATATTAGCATTATGCAACAAGAGTCTGGCCTCGATACACAATGTAGTAAAGTTGGACCACGTGAACATCAAACATCACAGCACGCCTTCAGTCTGTTGGATACAAGCATCACCCACACAACTCCACTCAGTAATGAGCTGTTTTACATGCGCACACCCTGAGAACACCAAAAGGCCACCAGATCATATCACCGGACCTTTGGGAAAATTAACCAAAATTCATTTTGTCATACAGGAGTTACAGGATAATTTTCAATAAGCACCAGGTTACTGCAAGTTAATCAAAGAAGTAAACATGAATTTTGTCAACAGCAATAATATTTTATAGATAAATTGTAAATTAAAAACTCATTTTGCTTTGGTTCAAATAAAACTGCTTTGTTTTTTTCCAAAAACCTAAACCTCTGATTTTTTATTACAACATGAGGACATTATCCATCCATTCGCTTTCTCTTATCCTTTTTCAGGGTCACGGGGGGCGCTGGAGCCTATCTCAGCTGTCACAGGGTGAGAGGCGGGGTACACCTTGGACAGGTCGCCAGCCTGTCGAAGGGCCAACACACAGAGACAGACAACCATTCGCACTCTCATTCACTCCCGCATTCACACCTATGGGCAATTTGGATTAATCAGTTAACCTATCCCCACAAGCTGATGATGACATTAGCATTGCTGTTATAGAAAACTAGTGTAGTATATTCATCTATATACAATCTTGTGTCATTGTGAAGTTATATATTTTATTTGCAAAAATAATGTTTTAAGAGCTCAAACAAACAAAGTACTTATGCCCCCCAATGACAAATATGTTGCTTGGAGATGATCCAGTGGAAACGAAAGCATTTTCCTAATTCATGTGAGCCTGACCTTTGACCTATGACCCTGAAAGCGTTACACAATAAAATGGTGTATTTTTATTTTATCTTTATCCATGTGATTGGAGCAGCATTGGTGGAAATCTTTGGCTTCTATGAGCTGTCAAACCTAAGATTTTAAGATATATTCATGTAGTGTGTAACTTTGCAAAATCTTATGGTTTCATTTTGACGTCAAAAGGCATTGAAACAATTTAAAAAGTGTTGTACAGCTCTGTCCATGCCCTGCCATGTGATATATTACTTAATATGGTTTCTTACATTTTTTTTCTAGGTCAACTTTGAACTTGGGAGCTAACATCAAAGGTCACGGTCATACGCTCATCCAAAAGTATTCATGTCTCAAACAGCCTGGCATGTTGTTGTGAAGTTTGTAGGTGATCCATTAAAGTATTGTGGGTAATTTCAAGTTTTTACTCATTTTCACATTTGGTGTGACCTTTCCCCAAAATTCAATCAGCTCGAGCTGTTACTGACATCCACCATCACACAAAATTAATCTTGAATTACACTGCTAACAATCAGACGAATAAACAAACAGAGCTGATGTTATACTCGCTCCCTCTTAGGGGAGAAAACTCTCTCAACCGCTTCTGACAGCGCCTCTAAAAACAAAATTTAATGTGACGTCTTCTGTTTGTATCTTACATTTGTAAGCGGGGTAACATGGGGGCCCTAAAATGTGAATACGCTAACCTTATTTGTTTTAAACATTTCAATTGATGTAATAACATTGTAATAATACCCTGATTTTGTAGTTACACTGATAAAATTGAATGTAAGTTCGTCTTTTTATAATTACTTGTTAAATTTGAATAATATAATGGTACCAGGCAACCTTAATGAATACTGCTACTCAGGCATACAGTACATATGCTGGTCTGCACAAACAGTACATACATCTGTGCAACATGATGCGGTGTCACTTAAATTTTACATTTTAGTATATTGACTACAAACTAGTTAGATCATAATTTTTGTTTAATATCTGTTTAATTTTTAATAATTACCTGAGGCAGATGCTTTATATGTTTGACTACAAAACCAAATTAATCCTAACTCATTGCCAATTTGATAGATTTTAAGCTCTTAAAGTCCTCAGGAGATGAAGATTGCTCCATAAGGTAAGCTTTAAAAAAAAAAGAACAATGAAAAAAGTCATTACATGCTAACCGTACACAATCATAATTTCTGGTTATTTGCTTTTCATCTTGTCGCCATCCTGCGACCCCCTTGAATTATGTCATCTCACCAGCTGGAAAAAAAAAAGAAAGAAAGGGAGGAAGGTGAGAGCGCCAAGGAGCACGGTGAACTGTGAGCCGGAGTCCTCACTCCTGATGGTCTGCCTGGGAAAAGAATGGATCTGGCTTCACATCACACGCAGCTGCACCAGCACAGGCTACGTGTGAGCATGCACGTGAGTGGATTCACATGCACGGCAGTATGTATTCTTGTGCATGACTGGGAGAGCTCGCAAAGAGAGGGGGGATTGCTTCAAAGTAGCTGGAGAGTCTGAGGAAAAAAAGGATAACAAGGAAGGTGTGAGAAGGCAGAACAAAATCAAGGAGAGTGTTTGAGTTCAAAAATAACACCTCATAAATGTGATAAAAGAAGCCATGAGGCTCGCAAAAATGGACGATGGCTCCACGGGTAGAAGGGGAGAAATGAAAGGGGTAATTGATTAACATTAGATGAATGGTTAAAAAGAAGTATTGGAACGTTTTTAAGGGCAAAGACAGGTGGGGTGGGGGGCATAAAAATTTGAAATGAGAGCGGGGAGAAGTCTGTGATGACAGCAAAAAATGCCAAATGTGGAAAAAGAGCTGCAGTGCTTGTGCGTCCCTGGCTGGGTGTGGGTCAGAGCTGGAGTAAACAAACCCACAGCTTTGCAGAATGTTTGATCTGTTCGACTATGAAACACTGAATGGAGTAAACAGAAAAATTAGCCTTGGTCAGCTACAGGGGGGAGCTGTAGAGGTTGTGCGTGCATGTGTGTGTGTTTGGTAGGGGGGTAAGTACATACACACCAAAACAAGTGAGCTGTTCCAACCCAAAAGCAAACGAATGGGGATTCTCACCATCGTCTGTTACGACCACTTTTCAGCACCTCAAACTTGGCCTGTCATCACTTATTTTGAGTTCCAATGAAACGTGGAGCTTTCCAGCAAAGTGAGCTTCTGAGTTAAACAAGGATGTTATTCTACCAAATGAATGGCCTGAGTAATGTAAATCCAACATAAATGTTAATGGGAGCTGTCCTCACCAGAAAAACTCAAGCAAAAGTTGTTAGCTGTCATTTGTTCAGACATTTCACAGTGATCTTTAAATAGCAGCAGCATAGCAGGAAGATGGTTTTATGTTTTATGTTTATTTAGGGGGTTCAGCATACCAGGAGGGACCCCCTTTTGCCTTAAGAACCGCCTTAAATCTTGATGACATACACTGAGCAAGGCTCCTCTGAGGTTTTAAACCATATTGACATGATAGCATCACACAGTTGCTGCAGATTTGTCGGCTTCTGATGCAAATTCCCCATTCCACCTGACTACAGGTGATCTATTGGATTGAGATCTAAGGACTGCAAAGGCCTTAGGTACAGTGCACCAAGATGAAACGTTATTAGTGTATCAAACCACCATGTATCAAATGGCAGTGAATACCTGCATCTAGGCATTGAGACATGATCAAGATGAACCTCTCAAGTTTAAATAGAGCATCAAAATGGGGATAAAAGGTGATTAAAGTGACTTTGAACATGGCATGGTTACTGGTACCAGACAGGCTGTTCTGAGTCTTTCAGAAATCTGCTAGGATTTTTCACACACAGGTTTACCACTTTTTTGGTCTCACTAAGACCAAAAAAGTGGACCACATCAGTCCAGCTCTGAGGTCTTTACACTGGCTGCCTGTCCGTCAGAGGATAGACTTTAAAGTTCTGATGCTGGTCTATAAAGCTCTGAATGGTTTAGGACCAAAATACATCAGTGACCTCCTGATCCAGTATGAACCTTCCAGATCCCTCAGGTCACCTGGATCCTGTTTTTTTTTTTTTTTATCAAGTCCCAGAGTCAGAACCAGACATGGAGAAGCTGCATTCAGCTTTTATGCTCCATATATCTAGAACAAACTCCCAGAAAGCCTCAGATGAGCTGAAACACATAGTTTATTTAAATCCAGGTTGAAGACTCACCTGTTCTCAGATGCATTTGAATAAAGCACCAAATCCGCACTTTTTTACTTTTAAGCTTACATTTCAAAACTTACATTTTAACTACTGATTATATCTACTGTTGATTTCTTTTTTTTTCCATTTTAAATCATGCTTTTTATTTGTTTTTGTTTTTTAATGTCTCTGCAAAGCACTTTGAATCACCTTGCTGTTGAATTGTGCTATATAAATAAACTTGCCTTACAGAGAATAATCTGAAAAAGAGAAAATATCCAGTGAGTGGCAGTGGTCTAGGAGAAAATGCTTGTTGATGTCAGAGGTCAGAGGAAAATGGCCCCACTGCTGATGGCAAGAAGTCAGACAGCAACTGAAATAAACACTTGTTCCAACCAAAGGTTTGCAGAAGAGCATTTCTGAATTCACAATGGGTTACAGCAGCAGAAGACCACACCGGGTGCGTGTCCTGTGAGCTAAGAACATGAAACTGAAGCTGCATTTTAAATGGACTCAACAAAATTGCACACAAGAAGATTGGAACAATGTTCCCTGGTCTGATGAGTCTCAATGTCTGTTGGATTTATTTGGTAGGTAGGGTCAGAGTTCGGCATAAACAACATGATGCATGGATCCATCCTGCCTTGTATCGACAGTTCATCCTCCTGGTGGTGTAATGTTGTGGGTGAGGATTTCTTGCCTCACTTTCAGCCCCGTAGCACCAACAAAGCATTGTTTAAACACCACAGCCTACCTGAGTATTGTTGCTGACCACGTCTATCCCTTGATGGGTACCCTTACAGTGTACTTATCTTATGATAGCTGCTTCCAGCAGGATAATATGCCATGCTAGAATGCTGAAATCATCTTAAACTGGTTTCTTGAATGTGGCATTTCACTGTGACTAAGAGATGAAATGACCTCCACAATCACCAGATCTCAGTCCAATAAAGTACTTTTGGGATGTGGTGGAACGGGAGATTGACATGATGGATGCGGAGCCAGCAAATCTGCAGAAACTGTGTGATGCTGGCATGTCAGTGTGCCACAAAGAATTCAGGCAGTTCTTCTTTTTTTAAAAAAGTATTTTTAATCTTTATTATGACAGGAATCCTGGGAGGGAGAACAGAGGGAAGACACATCAAATGCCCTAGGGCAACTCAAACCTGAGGTCTGTGACATAGGCTGACAAGCTTAACCCAGTGAGTTAAACCAGTTTTCCAAATTAAGGCAATCATGAAAGCAAAAGAATCCTCAACCTAGCACTAGCAAGGCGCAAATAAAGTGACTGGAGAGTCTATATTCCTGTTTGATTTATTCATCTTAAAACGATAAAATGAAGTCTTATTCAGGATGGAAAAAGACACTGTGATGCCATCTGCCCTCCCAGCGCTGACAGTGCTGAAGCCTTAAGGACATATATCCCTTCTCCACCTCAGAAGTTCTCGGGTGTGTTTGATGCCGATGCCAAATTTTGAACCAGTTCTGCGTGTTTCGACAGCTAAAGCTTTTAGCCAGAAACGATAGTTTGAGCGTGGCTCCAACAACTTTGTGGTCTAGTACTAACTGACAATTTAGACAACCACTGTTGTATTTAGCAGTAATTTTGTATACAGTAACATTTTGACCCGTTTCTTCAGACTGGCAAGCAAATTCTTAAAAGTTTAATTAATCTGAACCACCACTGGTGCCAGAGCTAGACCCATGTTCATGTTACTGTAGAGGGCAGCAGTCCCCAACCTTTTTTGCGCCACGGACTGGTTTATGTCAACAATATTTTCACGGACTGGCCTTTAAGGTGTTGCGGATAAATACAACAAAATAAAACCAGTACCAAAAAAAAGAAGAAGATTTATTTATAACACATGGGAAAAGACACAGGGAAACCGAGTTAACGATAAAAATGATTAAAAAAAATAACGCTAAAGACCGATAAAAACCCTGAAAACCATGAATTTCACACCCGAGCCTCAACTCTGGCGGCCCAGTACCAAACAACTATGCCGCCCGGGAGTTGTGGACCGCTTCTTGAGGGTTAGCTTAACTTGGATTGAGCTAGCTAGTTAATTCAGTTGTATTGAATCTCTCATGAATCATTGCAGCCACCAAATTCACTGATTGAACTCTATGCAAACAAATTCACAAATTGTGCCATTTAATTGATGTTGCTCTTGGAATGATGGTTAGACTGGGACCATAGTCCCAACGGGGGCGCCAGGCCGGCAGAAGATGCAAATAAGTTTTGCTGGCATGGAAACAAAGAGTCATACGCTCAAGATAAAAGCTGATGTGCAAAGCCTGTCAAAGATACAACACTCAGTTTATCAGCCTGCTGACATTGAACATCAGAGACATGGCGTTACTTTGGTGGACCTCGGCTACCTTTGAACACCCGTTACTTGGCTGAAAAAGAAGCACGTCGGGCAGAAGAATCTTCGATGCGCCTTTGCCTGTTTTTCCAGCCTTGAAGAAGTTAAAATTAGTCTTTTAAAAGGCAGAATTCAAAGCTGTGAGCATGAAAAGGAGGGCAGAATGAAATGTCGGCACTGCAGTGTTAAAAGGGAGATGGGAGATGAGAGATCCTAGTGTCTGACTTTGGTGTGACTTCAAAAGACTGTGTTTAAAGCGGCAGGCCTTAATGCTGGCCTGATAGCAGAACTGTCATGTCTGTGTGACCTCCCACAGCTGGCCAGCCAGGGACACAGGACTCCTGCCATGTGTGTGTGTGTGTGTGTGTGTGTGTGTGTGTGTGTGTGTGTGTGTGTGTGTGTGTGCGCTTGATGATGTCTCGATGTGTGTGTGTGTGTAGAAACTTGTTTGCTTTTTTTGTATATTTGTGTGTCAGCACTCTTGTGGCTCTTGCTGTGTGTCTTGATGTGATTGTCTGCGTGCCCTTTAATGTTTGTGTTTTGATGTCAGTATATGTGTTTGCCTAAGCTGTGAATTGGTGTGTGTGTATGTGTGTGTATGTGTGTGCACGCGCACACAGAGGTTGAAGATCTAAGCCGGGCTCTGCCCTCTCTCTCTATGCACAGGGGCCTTTTTTCCTTCTTGTTAAGATTCAAACGCTGATAGGCTTTGAACTGCAGCTGTAGGCTCTGCATTCATTTCACCACTTTAGCTCAACTAGCTAAAGTTGCCATTGCACTGCCTGCAACGCTATATTGCTACAGACCATCACACCAGCCGCATTAACTGCACAGCAGTGGGCGAAGGCGTGCAGCTCTGTTTATAAAAGCAAGGATTTGCCTTTGATGTGGCAAAACAGACAACTGGTTCGAACATGATGTCACTTAGCTCAACTTTTTGCTTGTGGAGAAATACAGTAGATCCAGTGTTTTAAACTGAAGAAAGGTATATTCATTTGAACTGTTGCGTGTCTCTCTTGGCCTTCGCTGCTTTTACAGTCACCTTTCCCGACTGTGACATGGTTGCCTTGAAGTTTTGCACAGATTAATGTTCCCTTGTGGTTAAATGAAAACAGATTTGGTATAACGTCTCTAATAACACTAGCAAAAGGCCAGCCTACAGGAGTTGTTTGGCAGGTCTGTGGCGCTTTTTCAGATTCTTCATTCTGCATTTAGTCGTGAGCTGAATAAATTTCCAGCACGGATACATGATGTCGATGTTCATGCAAAGTTGTTCATATTGGCCCAGCAATTAAGAAGGATATAAGGTGTATATAAACTTTTAGAGTGACCAACCGCCCTCTTTTCACGTTCTGTCCGGGGCGTCTGGGGGGATTTTCAAGATTGATAAAAATGTCCAGGTTTTTCGATAGTCCGAGAGAGGACCCATGTGTGTGACCTCATCCCCAAACTTGCTTTGTGAGCGCTTGTTCTGCGCTCACTGACGGGAAGGACAGCGCACAGCAGCGCGCCTAATGATGTTTAAAAGATCCCAAAGCGCAAGTCCTTCTTTCAGACAAACTGCAAAAGAAATTTCCCTCCTACCGGCCATAGCTGGACATGGCCATCGGGCATACCGGGCATTTGCCAATAACCCGACGGACCAGTTGCAGGAACCCAAAACATGGTAGGTGTGTTTTATCATGATTCATATAATACTGATGATGGATTTTTAGGCTAATAGTTAAGCTAACACACTTACCTCTCATCTTTTCTTTCCTCACAAAACCAATAGATCCTCCACTTCTTTTAAGTGTCTCCCAGCGCAATTCTTAGCCTATTGTGTTTCCTGCAACTGGTCCGTCGGGTTATTGTTTCCCCAGAAACACTTCTCCTGTGCTTTTGAAACTCTGTTTTTTCTTATTTCTGTTTTGTTTTTTCCTATTTCCGTTGTGTTTTGTGTGCTTTTGCAGCGTTTTTCTTATTGCTGGCGCTTTCTTAAGTTGCAGTCCGTTTGACCTCTCAGGGCCACCGTAACGATCTCCCTGGATGCCCTGCATTGCTCACTAAGCCATTTTATCAGTCAGATAACTCCAATAAAAAGCTCAAAAAAGGAGTTCAGGGACCCTAATTAGTGGAGGTGATTCCTAGCACACAGCTACTGGCTACAGGTGCCTTCACTGGGACCTCTGTTAATCAAAGTGGCCATGGCCCTATAATATCCAGGTGACTCTATAGGGTGGTACTCGCCCTCAACTTCAATTTATAAGTAGCAGAACTTCAGTTTTTGGGAGACTTGAAGCAAAGACAGATGAAAAGGTGACTTGAGTTGAGTGCAATGCCCACTATCACTAATGCAACCAGCTGTCATCTACAAAGCAATGGGTGAAGAGTGAGTTGCTTTATAGATGGGGCTTTCTCTTCTGTAAAAAGTTCTCTAAGAAGCGTCTTTAATTTCTAAGACTGAACTCAAACATTGCTGATAATCGCCGTCATCTTGACAGATTAATGAGTCTGAGTTTCTTTTATAGCGCTTATCATCTCGCAGACGCTTGTCAGTTTATTTTCCTCTTGCTTTCTGTCCCTCGTGTTCCTTTTGCTGCTTCTCCACTTATCTGTTGGAGCTGCCAGGCAAGAAAAGGCGAGCAGTCTCCTGCTCTTTTAAGTCCAACAGGCGGGATACTGCTGAGGACTGCCTCTCTTCTCCTGCACTTGTTTGTTCTCATTTCATCTCTCTCTACGTTCTCTCGGGAGAGAGCGCGCAGTCCGGCGTAGATGTTGCCAAAAGACCACCACATACACACAGATTTACCGCACCTGTGTATTACACACACACACTCTCTGAGGGGAGCCCACCAGGGAACCTTTCTCTGCATACGCATCCTGCCACGTCCATATCCTCGTTTCTTGTTTTGAACTAAGCTGGTGAAGGGTTCTGTATGCGCCTATCAGTTGATCAAATAAAAAGTTTCCAGCGGTCACCTCCGGGCGTCTGACTGTGTGTCCGCTTTGCTGACAGCGGGAGAGCAAAGGAAACATCGGGAGACGCTCCTGTCACACCCTGATCTCTGCTTTGATGAGTCACATCAAACTGTGTCCACATCTAAACGTCATCCTCAAAGGAAAAACTGGGGGAGGTGTGTGTAGCTTATTTGTGTGGAAGACACACTAAAGGGGGGAAAAAAAGAAGAAGAAGGGGAGTAAAGACACGGATAAACAGTGGACTGAGCTGTTGATAAGGTTTACTTACTTAAAAGTGCCAGATCCAGACACTGCAGTTTACTTTAAAGCTTTGTTCGTACAGGGTTGTGTGTTTGGTCAAGAAGCAAGTTGCCAGGGAGAGATAATGGACTTCTAAAGGGATATTAAGTCTTGGAAGTCTCTCTCTGGGCCATTCAAGGGCAGAGATTTAACTACTATCCACTCAGTTGTGAATTTGCATCTCACACACTGGCTCAACTGTTTCTACAGATCAGGTTTTATTCCAAACCGTCACATGCTCGCGAGGAATCTGTGATGATAAACCCCCGTAGAGAGCAAAGTCAGGTATCCAGATGATGTTACCGGACTGGATATGAATTCAATCTACTGTTCCTCTCATCCATATTCTACTTCCTGTTTCCCTTTAGCTGTTGCTGTTATTGTCAGTGTTGTTTTCCGTCTGTACTTTCTTTTCCTTCAGTTTTCCTGCATTGTTATGTCCTCTGGCTCTTCTTGGCATTGTGTTGAAACAACAGCTGCCAATAAAGCGACTTTTTCCTGTGATGAAGATTTAATGTGCTTGTCAGATGGCACAAATGGCATATGTTTGCCCCTGTTGCTGCTGCTCTCCAAATACTCAGCCCAGGATGAGGATGGAGGCATGCATTTATTAATCATCTCCTGGAGGTTCTGGTGCGGAAGTCGTGAGCAAATTTACAAATACGGTTTGGCACCAAGGTGGGTAGTCTCAGTGTGGGAAGTATAGTTTTCTTTGAAATATGTCGCTAACTTATTTGGATATGATCCTTTTTTCATGTCAGTCAGATTCTGTGCTGTGAGCTCAGGGTATGAACTAGTGTCTGAACATTCACCTTCAGGACTTTCTGGTAGAGAGCAGAATTCATGGTTCCTTCAATTACTGCAAGTTGTCCCGGTCCGAAGCAGCAAACAGCTCCAGACCATCATACTACCACCACCATGCTTGACTGTTGATATGTTATTTTTATGAAATGCTGTTAGTTTGACACCAGATGTAACAGGACTCAAACCTTTCATGAAGTTCAGATTTTTGTTTAATCAAAAAGATGAGATGAGATGAGCTTTTGAGCTCTTTTTGGTCAGCAGTGATTTACACCTTGATACCCTCCTGTGGTTGACATTGATGCCCAAGCTCTTTCTTATTGTTAAATCATGAACTCTGGTCTTATCTCAGTTCTGCAGTTCTTTAGATGATATTCTGGGCTGGTTTTTGACCTCTTGGTTGATTTTAGTAGGCCAGCCACTCCTGGAAGGCTCAGCCCTGTTCCAAGTTTTCATAATTTGTGGTTAATGGTTCTCACTGTGGCTCACTGGAGTCCCAAAGCCGCAGAAAAAGCTTTTTTGCTAACTGATAGGTGTCAGTGACTTTGTTGCTCACTTGTTTCTTTAGGTCGTGACATGATGTGTTGCCTTTTGAGATCTTTTGGCTCGCTTCACTTTATCAGACAGGTTCTATTTAAGTGATTTATTGGCTGAACGGGTCTGACAGTAATCAGACCTGGGTGTGGTGTGGTTAATCTCAGGACATTTAAGATTTAACAAAGGAGGCAGTTACTTTTCCACATAGGGCCAGGCAGGTTTAGATAACTTTTCCTCCTTAATAAATGAAATCATCATTTAAGAACTTAATTTTGTATTTACTCGGGTTGTGTATATGAGTCCTTTTAACCCTGCATGAATTTAAGAAAAATTCCAAAATAAGTTCAGACATGTGCACACAGTTGTTATTGTTTTTTTAAGTCTTTAAAGATGTTTGCTCTACAATTATTCCACTCTGGAAAAAGAACAGAAAGAAAAACCAATTAGATTAATTACCATGACATTCATGCCCATGATGGGTGTATGTAATCTTCTGACCACAGCTGTAAGTGTGCGTAGAACAGGCAGTCTCACCCTCAATCTCAGTCTACAGGACTTTCTAAAGACAACTTGGGGTCTTAATTAGCAGAAAACTGAGCGGCTCCGTGAACAAAATGAGCCTCATCCTCTCTTTACATCTACTAGAAGACAACATAATAACATGCTCTTCCATTCACTCAACAAAGTGAGGAAGGGCAGAGCCTTGTTACAGAGATGCATGAAAGGCAAATAGGATTGTGATATACAGTGAGCATAGACATTTGCGTCCCTGTGTCTGGCTGTATTGATGTATGTAGCGTGTTGCGTTTGTTTCCATTAGTGCCACCCTCCCACCTCCGCGCTCCGCGTTGTTCCGATGAAAGTGATCCAACATCCTGTGCCAGCACGGGGCCCGGCTGGCTGATTAAAAATGCTAATGTCTCCCGTTGGGTCTTTGATGCAGGACCCAGGACCACAAAGCCAGCCAAGGTTACCAAGGGTCTGTGTAATCCTTTATTCGGGCCCGACGCAGGAGGACACCCAGCTGAGAGTCCTGACAGTCACAATCAATCATGCCAGGGACGCCTCACACAGGTCTGCTAACCCCCTGCTACATGTTCTGCTTTAATTAGCAAACGCTGGAGAATCACAAGAGCCGGCGCACATGCAAACGCGCTCACAAACTTAGAAATACACATATTACCGTCATCTTCTGCTAAAGAGATGAGCATCAATCTGCACGTCCTAAGCTGTCTAATGTGTGTGACTTAATTACTGCTGATTACCGTGGGTGATGAGAATCAGATGTGTATGTGCATGCGTGAGAGAGAAGAAGTCTTTGCCACAGTCTTGTGAGCTTCTGACCACTTTTCTCCCCTGACAGCAAAGCAGTGATGCTTTAAAGAGAGAGAAAGTGAGTGAGGGATGAGGACGTGTGTGTGCGTGGAAGGGGTGGTAAAGAGGCAGAGGATTGAGATGGGGGTTATTTTGAAGTTTGCTTGACATCGTGTTAACAAAGCTTGCCTAATCCCTACGGATGGAAGGCTGGGCAAGAGCTGTGCTGATGCAGTCGTGTGTGTTTGTGTGTTTGGGACACATGCTAAGGTCCTGTCTGCCTCGTAGCAGCAACACATCAACACAAATCTGCAGCTCCTCACCAACGTTCACATCCATAAATGTTTAGTATTCAGCATGGCAGCTCTGATGAAAGCATTGTATTTCTGATGAACGCTTTATGAATTTTTACCTAACTGACCCCGATGTCATATTTTTGTTAGTGTTGCTGGAAATCTGGGCACAAACTGAGAAGTTTCTGCACTCATGTCATATTTACCGAACTTATCACTTAGGTCCGATGTTAGCCTTGATTCTAAAATGCTGTCCTGTACCAAAACACACACACAAACCTGGTTATGATGAAAAGATTGTGGTTAAAAATTACAAAAAAATGCATCTGAGATTTCTCATCCATCTTTTTTGATTTCCACACCCTTACTTGATGATCTGTTACGTAAATCTGGGGTTTGGGATCCACATGAAGAGGATAAAAATGTTGGTTGCGTGATGACTGACATTGTTTCTCTGAAGTACTTTCAGACCTCAAAGAAATAGCCAGTGGAAAAAATATTGATCCTGAAGAAGATTAAAAGTCTTCTTCAGGTTTCTCATGTGATATCACGTGCATGTTGCATGAGAGTTGTTAGCCATATTGGATTTGATGTGTGGAAAACGTGTATTCCCCTGCTGATCGGCAGTGTTTCCTGGAAGTTTTTGCAATTTGAAATGGGTTACAAAGGTCCTCCACCAAAAACCTACTTGTGATTGCTTTGGTTGCATGTTTGTCTGCAAATACTCGCCAACTAGTGTTGGTACAGCTTGATGAAACTGGAAATAGAGAAGGTTTGCCTTCAAAAAGGGCGCTACTTTTACTTTGAAGGTTTATCAAACTTTTAACAGTTTCACGACAGCTCGGAGAGTCGCTGGCCAGTGCTTGTAGAAAATGTTGTTACTTCCATTCAAATTATGACGACAACGATGTGCTGGCAACCGAACCAATCACAAGGAGGTTTTTGTTTACTGGCTGGGGAAAACACATTACCTATCAGCTAGTGATATTTCCCCAGCCACTGCAATCAACCTGCCAACTTAATGTCTAATGTGCGTGACTTTTCAACCACTCACAACTGGTTGGGGCATACTCAGTTTTACCTCACGACCAGTGGTTGTCTTGGACCTTAATCACGCGATCCTACTCTGTCACCATGATTGTCACATGTCCAAAATGGCGGACAATTTAACATCACATGGTTGCAAAACCTGTATGTGGGTCCAAGTCAGGTAGTTTCTTTCATAACAGGATGAAAGTAAGTCTTTGTGTGGACATTTGCTCTTTAAAACTGGGATCATACTTGGAAGCACTCACTAACAGCTGCGGACACCATAAACAAATGTTAAGGACTCATTCATTGTAGTGGCAGTATCTCGAAGAAGAGGGCTCCTTGCTGTCTTCACTGCCTTAAGGCAAGGGAAACCTATACAGTTTGTTTTTATTGTCTTTGTTGAGCACTTTGGGTTTGCGTTTGATGAATTGTGCTATATAAATAAAATTGCAATTACCTGGATGTATGACTAGACTAATTTATTGCAACCATGTGCACTTGTCCACATGAATACTCCTGGCTTCACATATAATCTCGAAGCAGACTGGAATAACAAGTAGTATGACACGAACTATTCATCAGTGGTGAAATCTTGGCCTTTATTTACAATGAATGAATATGGATAAATATGGATCTTTGGTATATAGGGTTTCGTTCCATTTGCAAAAACAAATACATGGTAGTAAAGATGGTAAAGTTGCACACCAAAGTTGTTTTGCTGTGTAGTCAGACATTTCTCTCCGAGTGTTGTTGCACTGCGGGACTCTGGGCTCTTTGTTGTCTTCCCTCAGTGTTTTTAAAATCTAGAGGTGTAAATAGTGTAAACAGAAATCCTTATATTTTACGGATCTGCTCACACCATCTACATGTAACCTGCACGGTTAGCACAGCACACGTTTTGAATAGCATTTGCAGTTTCATGTTGTGTATTTACATACTTTGAGAGGCTGATATTAGAATTCGGTGCAGGTGGGCTGATGTAGAGCTTCCCTCAGGAGCAGAGTTACTTTGCTCTTTGTAACAAACTTCTGAATCCGCTGCACACATAGTAGGCTCAACTCCAAACAAAACCTGAGCATACCTTCTTTTCCCGCTGTCACGCTCTGCTTTTATTTTGTATATTCTTAGCTTTCCCAGCCCCGAACGCTTGGCACAAAGCTGCAGTGTGGCCTCATCATCATCCACTGTACTCAAAAATAGAGTGCTGCTTTCACTTCAGAGCTGGGCCAACTCCTGTTTGCTCTGAGTCCTGACAGCGGAGCAGCCTGGTTGGAAGGTGGCTCAGAGAGAAGACAGAGCAGACCAAATGTCTGCATGGGACTTTTTTTTTCCAGGTGCCTGCTGGAATGAATTTGATTAGTAACTGGGAGGGAGCACCGAGGCAATCAGTTTGGCATGAAACAATCTGGTTCATCTCTTCTTCTTCCTCCTCCTCCTCCTCTTGCTTCACCTTTTTGGTGCCACACGTCAAGGGGAGGCAGGAATGCAGAGAAGGGGAAGCAGCAACAGTGAATGTCCTTTTCCCTGGAGCTATCTGGCAGGGTTAGATTACAAACTGAACACACACGAATGTATGCACACACGCACTCAACTCTTTGTGGTGAATCTACCTCTTGTCTCACCTTTGCCCATTCTTGGTGGTTGAAATGTGAGACTACGCTGGCTCCAGGGCTTGGCTCAGGTTGGGGCTTGGCACGATTTCCACTTTTTAAGAAGAAAATCGACAAATCCTTAAGCCTTTTAGGAAGCCCTCTGCTTTTAGCTTTCTAAATTGTCAGTCGAGGTCAAATTGATGTTTGTGAATCACAATCATCTGATCCGAGTACATAGTGGATGCAGAAAAAAAAAGAAAAGAAAAAACAGTAGGATTGATGGATTGAGAAGCCAGCCGGCTTGTTGATGAGTCGGCTAATCAGTCAGGCAGCTAGAACATTTATTCAGGCTGTCAGTTAAAAAGCCATTCAGCCAAGCCAGTAAATCACACACTGACTAGAAAACACAGAATTGAAAAGACAAGCAAAACTGGAGAGCGTTCGGTGGCGGCTCCTACTTTGAGATTCCAAAGGAAGCAGCACTGTCATCCAACACTTTAATTACCCGTGTGCTGTATGCCTGCATATCATGTCTGTGTATTTGAGTGTCTGTGTGTGTGTGTGTGTGCAGCAGTGTCAGACCTGTCTGACCAGATAGGATAACTGTCACCTCTCATATTCTCAAATTAGCCCCCCTCCCACTGCCACCGCCACCTCCTATTATGGGGCAGCCCATACAAGGTTTCAGCCACGCACTTTTCAACACGTTTCGGTGTTGCTTACACTGAGATCCTTGGCCCTCATTTTTCTCAGCAGAAATGTAAACATATCATCCTCTTTCTTCTTTTATCTTTTTTTCTGCAACTTGTTTTTCACGCTTTGAACCTGACAGTACATGCTGAGAGCCTGGAAGTGTGTGCTGTATGTCTGTCTGTATATATAATGCAGGAATTCACGTTTTAAAAGGAGTTAAATATTTTTCCATTGGATTTTAAATTCTTGTCTCGTGATTTGGCAGAAATCTCAATCGCATACTATAAAGGAAACTCTCACAGCCCAAAAAATAAAAAAGGATCATACCAATATTATGTTTCTGAAGGTAATGCATTAACAACAGTGTTTGAGAAAAGATTAAACTCCAAAGAGGAACAGGTTAGAATTAGTGAAATTACTCACTATTTATTCATTAATTGCAGGACTCAGAGACAAAGGGATAAACTAGAAGAAGTAGCTTTATTGCTATTACTTAAAAACACAAAAAATACAAGAACCCAGGTGAGGCTAAAAACTAGAACTCACTAACAACATGAGAAAACACACTATGAGTGGACAACACAACAGAGAACAGATGGAGACGCAGACAATATAGATACAGGTCGCAATTGTGGTAGAGTGGACACACCTGTGGAACACAGCTGAACAGAATCTAAACACAAAACACAGCTAACAAACTAAACATGACATACATGAGACAAGGGACTGTCAAAATAAAACAGGAAGTGACACACACACACACAATACACACTAACACTAAGATACATTAACTTCAGAGACTGGGAATAAACAAACATGGAGGAGTAACAGACTGGGGAGACAAAAGGGTGAAACACAGAGAGAGCATGGGAACATGAAGAGAGAAAACACAGGGACAGGACTACAAATGTATTAGCTAGACAAGACAGGGGAACACAGACAGCCACGGAGACAGCCACAGAGTGATCAGACAGACTCGGGTATATGACTGGGGTGACTGAAAAGATAACAAAACAAGGACAGACTGGACATGAAGGGAACAAACATGAAAAAAATCAAGAACTATAAATAACAAACTCAGAGGCACTGGAAAGTAAAACACAGTCATAAACTAGAATATAGTTATCCTATACTTTAAAAGACGTAAGCAACAAGAAAACAAAACTCAAAAACTGTGTCGAAGACCCAGGACCATGACAGAGAGACAGAGAGAGTGCATTTTGAGTGTCGTCCAAATAGATAGTAGGAATCTATGCAGTTAGGTCCATAACATGTTGGACAAACACACACAGTGGATTTTAAATCAAGCAATCAAAATGTAATTAAAGTGCAGACCTTCAGCTTTAATTGCAGAAATTTTGCACAAACTGTCGCGGAAAAATGGCTATTTTTATACACTGCCTCCCATTTTCAGACTCTCAAAAGTTTATGTTTTTTTTAACTGAGAAGTTTGCTCATTTTCTGTCCTGAGAAACTCTTGGGTTGCTTTTGCAGGACGCTTTGCTTTTGGGGCATTACCTGTTGGCACTGTGAGGTGATGCACTGTTTCATCTGTTTAGCAGTATTTTACTGAATCTGAGCAGCTCATCCTGCTGCTTCTATCTGCTGTCACATCATTAATAAACACTAGTGAGACTAGTGGGATTACTTTTTCATGCAGGGTTAGATAGCTTGTTCCCTCAATAAATGAAATCAGGATTGAAAAAATACAGTTTGTATTTACTCGGGTTATCTTGTCTAAAATTAAAATTTGTTTGATAACCTGAAACTTTTAAGTGTGATTGATAATTTGCAAGAAACTGAGAAACCAGAATAACTAAGAAAATAAAAAAATAAATCAATGTCTGAAGATATGTTTTGATTTCCATCTTTTGCTCTGTTTCCAGATGAAACATTTGCACTCGTCTTGCTCGTCTCTGGTAGGAAGCCTTTAAAAAAAACCCTCATCATTTCCTTTTTTATGCCCTATTCTCTATTCTTTCAGATAGGTTTCTTACAATAGACCTGCAGAGAGAATTTGTTGACATTATTTAAGTTTTTGTAGTTTTGTGTAGTAAGTACCGTAACTACTTGGAAAGTTGGTGGTTCGGTCCCTGGCTCCCCCAGCTTGCATGTTATCTTCTTATGTTATAAATCTAAAGAGGCAAGGTTAAGGCACCAGTACTTAAAATTACCTACAGTATATTTATCTTTCCTGTAAAATGTAAAGGCAAATGTTACCCACTTATTATGTCCACTAGTAAAGATTTGTAGATAAATATACTTACATAATTACATAATTTATGGTAAAACAGACTGAAATTCCACTTACTGCTTGGTTAATCACACCCTTAATCACAGGCTGTATTATAAAGTTCTACCAAAAGAAGCTAATTATTACAGGTGTTAAACAAACCTTCGAGTTTTCCTGATGTATGTTTTGGGGCTTATTTCTCAGTTTAACTTGGCTTGAAGTAGTTTAACAGTTGCTTTGCTTACAACCTTTGCCTCCATCTAAATCCTCACCTTTATTGTGTTTTGTTGTCACAGCGTCCCCCACGTCTTATCTCTTCTCCCCATCTCCAGCTGTTCCCTGAATACTTCTTTCCCATCAAGCCAAAGCTGCCCTCCTGACCCGTCACCTGCACATGCTGACTCAAGGTGTTCGCTTACCCTCCCTTCCCCTCCGCCAAGTACCACTGATATGCACAAACGTGCACCTGCAGCCAACAATAGAGGCTTTATGCAGGGTGGGCACACTGCTGATCCAGCCGGCCGTCTATCAAAGGCTAGGATCTGGACATGGGTGGATATCATATCGAGGCCACGGTGCTTCTGAGGCTTACTTAAAAAGTGCACCAGTCTGAGAGGCGCATGAGTTTTTACTCGTGTCTGTTTAACAGTCCTCATCAGCCTAAACAAGGGCATTATCCAGAGTGTCACAGCTTTGTCACGTTAAGAGTAGAAAAGCCGCTCTCCACCACACAGGGGGATAAAAAGCTCAACTGAGCAGTCTATGATATGACTGTCTGTCATTACATTTTGCAGGCTAAAGCCAGATTTGACCGCGTCTAAATCCTGTGTTTCTCCTCGCCGTTGATGCATGGCCTCAGACATAACACAACATCCCCATGGCAATGACATCACTGTCTAAATAACATGCTTGTTAGGAATCTCCCTTGATGTCTGCCTCTGCGCAGAGGGATAAAAGTGGGCGAATGAAAGAGAGGGCAAAAGCCATCAGACGCATCTTCAAGAGCAGCTTTGGGCTTCAAAGGCAAACCTCAGGCGCTATGACAGAGAACAACGGCTGATGACGTCACGGAGGGCGCAGGACGTTTAACCGAACCTCCTTGCAGCCTCTGAGCCTTTTCTTGAGCACGAGCAGAAGAAGACAAAGATGCATGAGAGAGCTGAGGAAGAGAGGGAGAAGCAAGAGAGAGGGAGGGAAAGAGAAAGATCCAGAGAGAGCAAGGGGTTCACGGGGGTCGGTTTGTGCACACATCGGGCCGGCAGGCGAGATCACATCCACAGGGAGCGTTCCTGTGTTTGGGATAGGAGGGAAAGATAAATAAGTCGGTATGGCTGCACAAAGAGCGGCAAAGGAGGAAACGGGAATGTTGAGATTCCAAAAGGAAAATTCGTGCCTCCCGCTCTCCCTCTCACACATAAACACACACAAGCAGGTTCAGATGGAATGAAATGGTAAACAGACGTGTGTGTGTGTGTTTTGTAACCATGGAACACGAGTTTTAGAAGTTTGTTATGGATTTGTTTTCAAACTGACGGCCTTTCACAACAACTCCCTTCCACTGCTGCGTGCTAGCGGATGGCGTATGTTTTACATCATGGCTCTCGTCCTGATGCCTCGGAGTAAATAATATGCAAACAGCAAACTAGCTGGCTGCACACTGCATATCACTAGGTGCTCCTATTTTCATAGGACCGAACTTGAACTAACTGCTTTTCGAAATCTTAAAGAAAGTAGAGCATACACGTTTAACTGTTGTGCTATTTGGGTGTATTTTATGTGTTTTTATCTGCCTCACGCCCTCCTTTTTGTGACCTGTGGTACATTTTCCTCTGGCTGTCCACTGACTCGGCTTCTCAGTCCCAACTGAGGTTAAGGAAAGAAGGTTGCAGTTATTGATCTCTATTAGAAAACTCATCCTAAGTCCACCAGCATTGCTGTGCCAGGTGTCCAACTCCAGATGTGAGTGAGTGCTTTGGTCAAGGGTTAAGGGATTGTGAAGGGAGGGCTCTGGAGACACCAGAGCCCTCCCTTAACATGGGTTAGGATGGCGCTCGAGCCATTACTCTGCCAGTCGGCTCTTTCTGGATGATTTCCGGTGTGTTGATGAGGTAAACTGCTAGACACAGTGGGACTATTTTATCACAGATGTGTCAGAGCTTGACATTGGTGCTCTTGTTTTTTCACTTACACCACTCTGTCGTTAGTCGTTATTAATCTCTGTCTCTCTTCCAAAGTTCTATAATTATTCTTTTTATTTCATTAATTAGCCCTGCGACAGACTGGCGACCTGTCCAGGGTGTACCCCGCCTTTCGCCCTATGACAGCTGGGATAGGCTCCAGCGCCCCCCGCGACCCTGAAAAGGATAAGCGGAAGAGAATGGATGGATTTCATTAATTAATTAATAATAATAATAATAATTTTATTTATTTTTTTAAACAGATTGCTTCCTGTTAAAAGGGAGTTTTTCCTTCCCACTGTCGCCAAGTCTTTGCTCATAGAGGGTTATTTGATTGCTGGAGTTTTCTCTGGATTATTTTACCTTGTAGCATAAAACACCTTGAAGGGATTGCTGTTGTGATTTGGCGCTATATAAATAAAATTGTTTTGAAATTTTTGACACACCAGCTTAGTGAGCAGAGTAGTACCTGTCAACAATATCCCGCATCCACACACATCTAAACCACACGTTTTCTTCCACACTTACAGCTAAGTGCATCCAGAAGCGTTTTTCCTTGAGCTTGGAGTGAGGGAGTAATGAGAGGACACTGGCACTGCACAATAGCCATAAAAATCCAAAGTATCCCAAACAAACTTCATCGTTCCCCTGCCGGCCTCCCCTCCCCTCCCCTCCCCTCTGATCTCTCTCCTCTTTCATCCTCCTCTGGTAAGACACCCACTCCCCCCCACCCCCCCACCCCCTCCGTTGTCCCCATTCTCGCTCCTTTTCATCTCCAGGCAACAAGGCAACGGCAAGGTTTGAGCTGAAAGGGAGGGAGGGAGAGAGAGGGAGAGCAGCAGACGGGGAGATAGCGAGCTGCTCTTGAAACTTTTGAGACAGCAATGTAAGGAATGCAGGTGCCTGCTGTGAAGACAACAAAGTGAGGGGGACCTCCATAGGAGCGCAGCGTGGCCGAGCAGCACGAGAGGAGCCAGCCCACATTTCAGCTCGGCTGAGCCGCCTCTCATGTAAAGCACTTGTTCCAAAGTTCACTTTCAAAGATATGCTTGTTGCCGCGCGAGGCTACGTGACGCCAAGTCTAAGAAGTCTAAGAACTTTGCGTTTATCATTGTTATCTGGCTTTCACAAAAACTCACCTGAAATATTTGTTTACCATGAAAATTCGTAGCGGTAGATAAACACATTTCATGCAAACACAAACTTGAACTGAGTATGACCTTCTCTGATATTTGGGGCACATTCTGTTCATCAGTGCTGTTCTGTGTGGTAATAAGAACAGAGAATAAAGACACTTTAACTCTCTTTTTATTGTCTGTTTTTCCCGTCATAGCCTACCCCCCCCCCCCCCCCCCTTCTCGAAACATCTGCATTTCTGTTAGTCTCTCACCTTCTCGCCCTCTTTCCTGGGCTGTGTTTTATTCAGCAAAAAACAGAGTAGCCACAACACAAGGATACCAGAAGGGATTGAAAAGGAGCACACGAGGGAAGAGAAGAGAAAAGAAGAAAAGTTAAAAACAGGAGAGAGCTGCAGAGAGCGCGTGTGATGTGGCTGAGTAAAAGGACACAGATGACAGAGAATATTTTAGACACAGATATAAAAGAACATTATTTAGTGGTGCTGTGTGTGTGTGTGTGTTGTTTGTGCCAGTGCTTGAAAGTGAGGTCGCGTGAGAGCAGCAGATTGACTTCTATGTAGGTTTTATGTGTGTCATATATGTATAAAATCTTGACTAGACACATGTATGTTCATAAAAAAACAATTTCTGCCGGTGTGCTTGGTAGTTTGTGTGTGTGTGTGTGTGTGTGTGTGTGTGTGTGTGTGTGTGTGTGTGTGTGTATGTGTGTGTGTGTGTGTGTGTGTGTGAGCAGCTGCTCATCTGCCTGGTGGAGTTCGGGGGCCCCGCGGCCCTCACAGCCAGTGACTGATGTGATTTAGTGACGCAGGTCAAAGGTCAAGAGCCCCTAGTCTCCATCTGCGTCTGAAGAAAAGGCCATCAGGAAGGGATTAGGTTGGAGTCAATGGTCCTAGTGACATGTGTTCTCCTAGAAACACACGCGCACACACATACACTTACACACACATCGTGCTCTTGTGGATTAACCATCCATATCCATTAAGTATCGGTATTTACACTGGTGTAAAGCCTTTATTATCTCTTCCCCCCATCCTCTTGGTCCAAGTTAAATTGACTAGCTGGGAAATTTGTTTAAAACTGATCATTGGTTATTATAACTATTATTACTTTGCTGAATATAAGAGTCACTAGAAATGAAGGTTTCCCTTTTCAGTTATAAATATTATGCTACAATAGTAGATGTTCATATTTAACATAGTTAAGGTTTGAAGTTATAAATGTGTGTGCACATTGTGCCTATGAGTCAAAATGATCAGGATTCAGTTAGCTGGAAATGCTCTGTTTCATTTTGTTTTCTTCTTTTGGATCTGCATGATGTCAGATGTGAGCAGGTTGTAACACCAATTACTTGGTGTGTACACAGTAAGCCCTGCCTGTACCTGTACACAAACCTTGTGTTTATGAGAGGCAGCCAATCAGAAGAAAGTTGGCTCAAAGACAGGATTGACAATGGATGATGTGTAGGGCTGCATTGAGGCTTGGTGTAAGATAAATAGGGGTTATTTTGAACTATAAATCATGCAAAGCTACTCTGGCGTAACATAGCATGGTTATTAGTAGAATATGACTGGCCTGTTAGTTCTGGTACACCAGAATCTGTATTGCCCACTTTGTCCTTGAAAGCCCAGAAAATTCAAGCTGCTTGTTTAGTAGCTGCATTTCTGTAGACGGCAGGCGAAACCCAGGGAAAGTGCGATTTATGATGAGACGTTTGACAGACAGGCAGGCCTGCGATGGCTGAAGACAAGTGTGTTTGATGAAACATGGCAGGAGCCAAATCCCAGTCAGCCCTCTTATTGAACCTACTGAAGGAGGACTGTGTTGTGGAAAACTTACCCAAAGTGGCTCAGAAAGAAGTGCACGCTCTTCTGCAGGTGAAGGGGGAAATGGCGAGCTGAGGGAATAATGTTTATGTATTACATTTCAAACACTTCCGTCTCGTGAGGAAACCCAGATGTAAAGGTATGTTCCTCTGCCTCGAGGATCTGACGGATTCCTTCTTCTTTTTTCTCTCTTATTTCCCGATATTTTCTTTCTCCCCGTGCCACGACAGAGCGACAGAGTTTGGCTCTCCATCATCACAACACACAGAGGATTTTTTTTGGAGTTAAATATGCATACAGGTTGGATGTTTTGCTTCTTTTTAAAATTTACCATGTGGGCAAAGTGTGTTTTTCCCGCAGTCTCACACACCTTTAAGTTTGTAAAGTGGAATTTGAAAAAATTAAAAAGCCTACCATTAAAAGGACTTATATCAGTTAAAGACTCTCCCTATAGACAAACCAATTTCTAGACCATTTATATTTCTTTCAGGAAAGTAGCCTGTCCTATGATGGCGACAGAACTTTTAATCTTCAAACAAACCATATCCAGCTCTAGTGGGTCCCCCCCCTCACTGCTCTTATCTTCTTACAAGCGTCGTTGCTGGAGTGAATTTCTATATATTCTTACTTTCTTTGTCAGCACATATAAACAAACCCAAGGCCTTCACAAATACGTACCGCCCTGCTTTCAGAAGTGTGATAAAGTCTTTCTTTTTCTTTTTTCCCCCCACGCTACTCAGAGAGGAGAAAGCGGGTTGTTAGCTCTTTGAGCCGGCTATCAGAAAATCCGGGGGAAATTACGCTGAGCGCAGCAGTCGTACAGCAAAGGGTGATTACAAATTCAAATGGATGCTTTTTGCATCAATGGAAGGCTTTGAAGACCTCTTAATGAGCAGATAGCCGGAGTTAAACATTTGTGGAACTGCCATCTTCGAAAGAGAAGCAGAGAGGGGGAAGAGAGGGAGAGGGGAGGAGAGGCGAGAGGAGAGAAAGAGGGGTTTTGATCCTGGCAGATATCTGCAGGGCAGCGCTGAGCAACTGTCTATAACGGACCAGCGGTTGTCTTCTGAGAGGGAGAGAGAGCTGGTCGAGGCTCTGTTTGGATCCAGGGGTTGATGGGGCTCTTCAGAACAAACTTGCACCAGGACAGCATCCCTGCTGCTCCGCGCTGATCAATGTCTGTCAGATTTGAAAGACTGGCACATGTGATGAAAGCTGGATTGAGATAGGGTGGAGGGGTGGGATAGGAGAACAAGAGGGCTGCGTAGAGCTGCACGCACCACTAAATCAAATATTGAAAAGGCAATAAGAGGAAGAGACAAGGCAAGAACAGGAGAGAAGGAAGCTAAGTTGAAAAGAAAGAGCGGATGCTAAATAAAGTAAAAAGGGGCTTTTGCTCAAAGAAGAAGGGGATGCAGAATAAAGGGAGGAAAGCAATGGAAAAAGAGAGTAAAGCAGGGAAAGAGAAGGTTGAAAGAGAGCAAAGCAAAAGATAAACAAACACAGGGAGGCAGAGGGAGACGAAAGAGTTGTTCCTCCATCTCAGCAAAGCAGCGGGAGTCTAGTGGAGCTTTGAACTTGGCCCCCATTAGAGGCCTGATGACGGTTTGAAGTGAACGGTTGAAACGAGCCGGAGCATTTTAGATGTTAATTTGTTTTTGTTGTGTGTGTGTGTGTGTGTGTGTGTGTGTGTGTGTGTGTGTGTGTGTGTGTGTGTGTGTGTGTGTGTGTGTGTGTGTGTGTGTGGGTGGGTGTATTTTCTCATCCTTTTCAGGGCTTCCGAATCGTTCATAGTCACACCCAATTTAACACAGCAGGATAAAATGCTTCCTTTAGCTTTGTTCTTTTCTTCTGTTTTCCTTTCGTCTCGTTTTCTCTTACCTCCTTGTTTTGTTTCCGGAAGGGAGACAAAGATTGTTACAGCACAACTTTAAGTTGAATTCAGCTTTTCTTTATTCAAAGGAGAAAACAAAAACGAATCTGTGGAGATGTTATCTTCATGTGAAACTGTCTTGATTTGAGATTTTGTTTTTGATCTTCCCGTCTTGTTTTCTCCGTTATCACTCGGAAGTGCATTGACAGGGAGATATGAATCTTTCAAGTGTGCAAATAGTTGGAATATTTTGGGATTATGACTCATTATTCTTGTATTCTTTTGTTAAAGTGTAGCCATTAGAGATTTTTCTCATTTTCTTTCAGATATAAACTGCTGTAACAGTGGATTCGCGTATTACACGTGCTCTGTGTAATTAGTCAGTTTTTGTGTTTGTATGATATCGTACAGCTTTCATATTCCTCATAAGGTCTGAAGCCCCAGTCAGCTGCTGTTTAAACCCTCTGTTTGTGAGGAACAGCCAATCAAAAGAAAGCTGGATTGAAGAAAGAGTCCAAGAATGCAAGTACAGAGTTAGAAATGAGTAGAATCAGTCCGCTGTCATCTTCTATTTCCAGTTGTTTCTTGCACTGAGAGTTGAAGATGATCATGAAGTTATTGCTTAGTTGTTTGTTGTTTTTTTTTGCATGTTTGAGGTCAGTAGCCCCTTCAGGACTTCAGCACAGTGAATTCACATTAAAACAGCTGTAATCACCATCCATCCATCAAGCTACAATCCAGAACACCTCAACCAGGGGTACCCAGACATGTTCCCATAGCGAGCTTCAGTAGCTGGTGATCGGACTGGCAGGGCCCCTGTCCTTGACCACTGCTTAACATACATTTTACCCAATGACTTTGGTGCCTGCTGCAGGTGTTGGGACTCCTTTTTGGGCTGTGCCTGGCTGGGGCCATGGGCTAAGACCCAACCTCCCTCAAGCTCTCTCCCCATGTCTGGCTAAACCTATCCTGGGCAGGCTAAACTGGTGATTTCGTCTCATAGGAGTGCTCTTATTTTCATCTTGCTCATCATCACCTAGGACCAGTTTGCCTTGGGACATCCTATCAAGGGCAAAGCCCCAGACAGCATAGCTCCTGGGATCAATGTGACATACAAACCCCTCAACCATGATAGGGTGGCGATTCACAACAAGCTCCAGTCACAAGACATTAAATTCAAGTGTGTGCTGGGAGAAGTTGTCAAACAACCCAGGGAAGGTCAGCTGACTTTTTTATAGCCACTCTGACCTGTGACCACTGGTTGTATCTCACATTTGGTCAGCGGCAGCGTGATCAGATTAGAGAGCCAGTCTGGCACCATCACCACCACCAGGTTAACTCCCAGTCTTTGTCCCCAAGCCTCCTCAGTCTGGGTGACAAGTTTCTGTTGGGACTGGTGGAGGGGTCTCGTGGAGGGGGTTGTGTGTCTGGATTGGTCTAGTGTGTAAACACTGAGCGTCTGTGATCTGGTGACACATGAAAGGGATCTGCCTGTGGGGTTGCCGGCCCATCGTCTATATGTTGGCATCCCCCACCTACTCCTCCCCATACACGCACACACACACCCACACATTGACATCAGATTTATGTATTTATGCATTGCTGTGGCACAGCTCAAAGGGCTATAGCTGGAGGGAGGGGTGAAGGAGAGTGGAAGGGGAGCACGGCTGCTTGGTCTGCAGACAGAGACTGATGGGGTGCTGGAGGTTGGAGGGCAGCTCGTGGGTGACATGAGAGATTGAAACGCAGGAGGGTAAGGGGTGTGTGAGACATCTGGAGAGCGATGATGCTGATTTATAACTTACTGCTTTGGTCCTTCTACAAACTTGTGTGAGTGCATGATTTTCAAATAAAGCTGTTTTTTTTTTGCTCTTATGTTGAAATTATAAGTATGTTGAAGGTCCAACCTACGCATTATATCATCATAAAACCTTAGAATATCAAAATTAGACAATTTCACTGTTAATTTTAAGTAATCAGTCATGTTCCTGTGATTCAATACAGCAAGTGCAGTAGCAAAATCTCAACACTAGTGGGTATTCATGTCCGTGTATCACTGGATGCCTTCTGCTTAGAGCCATTTCTTGAAGATAGCAGCCTCGGCTGACAAGAGGTCATCAGGCCGTACCCACCGTTCATTGAATATTTTGACCCTTAACCACAAGACTCTCTGTTTAGCAGCGTCAGCCAAGTCCCACATCCAGACCTCCAGCTCAATTTGTCCCGTTTGTGTCAGAGCCAACATGAGGGTCTGTTACTGCTTTTCAGTCCCGCCTTAGCTGACCACACACACACACACCTCCCTCAGGTGACTCTCCACCGCCTGGGTGGCGAGGCATTAATGTTCCACTTACACTCTAAACAACCACGTTTTGTGAAATGTGTTCAAAGTCCTGCACCAGCTGTTGTTACCGCTCGGGTCTCTTCACAGCCCTGTCAGAATAATCTTTCCTTTGCTGACCAGATGACTTCATTTGACCCAAAGGTTGTGGAAAGTGCAGCTTCAGCTCTGCTTTCATCTCTCAGGTGCTGACTGAGTAAAGAATGTCTGGTTTTACTGTGATTTTCTCCCAATCTTGATGAAGCTGATTTGGGTTTACTGCCACTGGGTTTTCTTCCAGAATGCTGGCAAACAGACGTAATGCTCTTTTAGGATGACACCTGTATCTCTCCTGGGTTAGTGCTACTTTTCACACAGTCAATATGCCGTCATGTGCTTTGGGTTCTTATTAATTCCACTAAAAATATGTTTTATTCTCACTGGTAAAGCCTTTCCAATGCTGCTAGAAGTGCGGTGTTCATAGGCCACATTGGTTGTCTACAACGACCTTGATTTTTTTTCTTTGCAGACAAGAGTTTGAACTGATCACACCCTGATAGATCTAGTTGTGATCCCTCTTTCATGAATTTCTTTCGAGGCTCTCGAGATCATGGACAGCGTGCATTTGACAGCTTTGAACTCAACGGGGTGGATGGGACTCCGTAGCTGTGTAGCTCCTTAAATGATGTGAGCCTTCAAGGTATTTCTAAAATGCCAAATGGAGATTTTTTTTTTAATCTTAATATTTCCCCCTCTGCCAGAACGCATGAAAAGCCTCCTATTTTTACTGAATTCTAATAATGATAATAATAATAATATGAAAAGTACCTTCTAGTGTACCTATTTACAAGTAAATACAAATAAACAGTGACTGACCATACCAACCCTAAGGTCTGCTTTTGCAGATATCATGAAAAGGAAACACCTAATGAGTTCACACTAGGATGTGGTTTCTTGCTTTTGAAGAGCTGATGTGCCATACATGATTCCATTTGAATTGGAATAAAAACTTTGCTCCGATTAAAGTTTCAAATAAGTAAGTAAGTAAGTAAAATTTATTTATATAGCACATTTCACAGATAAAAATCACAAAGTGCTTCACAATAAGATCAGACATACAAGTTAAAATTAATTAAAAGCCCCTTTGTATAAAAATGTCTTCAGCTGATTTTTAAAGGAGTCAGTAGAGTCTAGACAGCGTAAAGACAACGGCAGAGAGTTCCACAGCCTCGGTGCCAGTGCCTGAAAAGCCCAATTGCCACGTGTTTTAAACCTAGTACGTGGGACCACCAGTAGCCTCTGACCTGAAGACCTAAGTGCTCGGGATGAAGCATGAGGTTTCAACAGGTCAGAGATATACTCGGGAGCTTCACCGTGCAGAGCTCTAAAAGTTATTTTAAAATGAACCCTAACATTTACTTTCAACCAATGAAGAGAAGCCAAAACTGGAGTAATGTGTGACCTCTTGTTTGTACCAGTTAAAAATCTTGCCGCTGCATTCTGTACAGACTGAAGGCGATCCAGAGCTGATTTGTGGAGACAAGTAAAAAGACCGTTACAATAATCCAAACGAGAAGAGATAAAAGCATGAACAATCATCTCAAGTTCTGCCTTTGACACCAGTAGTCTGAGTTTAGAAATGTTTCTTAAATGATAAATAGTTTCTGAGACTCGACTGAAATGAAGGGTCTAAAAAACTGATATGCTGCTTAATTTCTGAGAGCATGTGATCAGGTGCAATAATCAAGGTTTCTGTTTTATCTGCATTTAACTGGAGGAAATTGTCATTTAACCATTGTTTGATTTCTGACAGACAATTATTTAAACAAGACAATTTATAAAACTCAGAAGCTTTGAAAGAACAGTACAACTGAATGTCATCAGCATAGAGATGAAAAGAAATATTATTGTAACGTCTGATAATTTGGCCTAGAGGGAGTATATACAGCAAAAAGAGAATAGGACCTCAAACAGATCCTTGAGGTACCCCAGAAGGCAGAACTGATGTTTCAGACAACACATGATTCATACAGACAGTAAAGGATCTCTCAGATAGATATAACATAAATCATTTTAAAACAACACCAGTAATCCCAAACAAGTCCTTCAGCCTATTTATCAGGATGCTGTGATCAACAGTATCAAAAGCAGAGCTGAGATCCAACATAACCAGAACGGTGTACTCTCCAGAGTCTGCTGCCATCAGAATGTCACTAGACACTTTAAGCAAAGCGGTTTCAGTGGAGTGGTTTTTATTTGAATAATTTAAAAAGATTACATAAAGATGATTTTTTTAAATGAATTCCTGTTAAATTCAGCTGAAATAATTCAACCTAATCGGCTCGTGTTCTCAAAGCCGTGGCCATTGTGGTTCAAACCAAATCAAAGCTTCTAACGGTCATATTATATTATGTTTGCTCAAAAATCACAGATCAAATTTTGTCACAAAAATGAACACAGGAATCGTTTCAGCTCCCCGAACAGTCTTTTACTCTTTTCTTTCTTTGCAAACACCAAAGTCTTCAAGATTACAGAGAGAGAGAAGGACAGAAAAGGAAAGAAATAAAGGGGGATGTCTGGGTAACTTCAATAGCCTCTCTGTGTCCATCTAATATGGAAGGCTAGCATGCTGGGAGTTGGCCCTTTCCATTCAGACAGACCCCAAACTCATAAAGACCTCTTCTATGGCCCCCAACCTGAAACCCACCCACCAAAGCCCTCATTGGTATAGGCCTCTTCCATGGGAACTTGCAATCTGCAACGTAATCCCACTTTGGCCCCTGGAGAAGCCTTTCCAAACAAACCATGTGAGCCCTAATACCCAGGGCTTCACAAGTGGCTCCTGGCTAGGCCTGAGCTCCACCATCAACAACAACTTGGCCCTCCTTCTTCTTTTTCTCTCATTCTCTTGCTTTCCCTCTTTCCACAGATAGACGACAAAAGAAAGGGATCTCCTTCTAATTGCTTCGGAGATTGAAAAGCTGAGAGGGGTGGTGGGCGGCTACAGAGGGAAGTGAGACGTAGGCTCTAGAGGCAGCGGGGGACTGTCAGTCTGGCTTTGGCCTTCCCTGGGTGTGCGGTAGCTGGGATAAAGGAGCTGGCAGGACAGCCTCTGCTGCAGAGCTGAGCCGAGTGGATCAGAGTGGAGGCGGGCGACTCCCAGGGCCTGGCTTTACAACTCCGGCCAAACAGAGGACTATGAGAACGTTGAAGAGCTTCAGCGGCTCTGCTGGAGGCCTTCTTCACACATGGGAAAGAACGTCTGGTCCTCACAACTGTGATTCAGAAACCATAGGGCCGTGGAGAGCAGTGTGTCCAAGCCAAGAGGGAGTGTCCGACACTGAGAGGGCAGAAACACGGTGTATTGGTAGTCATCCAAACATTGTGCTCTGTACGAACAGTCGAGCCACTGTTGATCAGTGAGGTCGATGATGAAGTGTGTGAACACACAGCTGGGGTGGTCCGTGACCTTTGGATCTGTTGCCATGACATGCAGAGTTGCTAATAACACTCACACTCACTCACAGACACATACCTTGACCTCTGGAGCATGCATTGCCACAAATCCAAGCCTGTTTCGCTTGCTCTGCATCACCCAGCAGCAGCAGCTCTTTGAAGCCTGGCAGAGGAGTTTTGCTCAGCTGTCTGTTTGCGTGAAAGAAAGAAGCTTCTTTGGTGATGATGAAAATGAAGATAGCATTGCCTATTTCTTGCAATTCAGTAATAGGAGAATTGCAAATGCAAAGCAAAAATCAAATTTTAAGTTTTAGTGCAGCTAGATTAAGCTTCACGTAAAGTTTAAGTTCAAAGGTTGAATATGAAAGGGTCTGCTCTTCTGCATGTTTAGTGACATGGGATCCAAAAGGATTTTGGCCTTACTAGCTCCTGAAATTTCCTTTAGTCTCCCCTCCCTGACCTCCTTTCATCCCTCCGCCTTTCTTCTTTTTAATACAAATCAGCCACTCAATGCCATGCACATGTTTTAGTGTTATTTGAACTCTGGCAGCGAACTTCAAACAGCTTTTAAAGTGAACAGTTTTTTCCTCTCGCGCTCTCTATCTCTTTCTCTCTCTCTTTTTTTATTTGAAAGAACACAGCCTGCTTCCAAGTACACCTGATCAGAAGGTCGAGAGATGGGGATTATGATATGCAAATGAGGCTTTGTTATCAGCGCTGACATTCGTTATAAAGCTGAACAGCAGAGAGGTAACATGAAAAGGTGGCAACTCACTACCCCCCCTAACCCCTTTTTAGCATAACCTCTCCTCTCAAACACATTGGCCTACCTAAGCCCTCATTTTCCCCCCCTTTCAGTTTAAAAGGTTACACCAACAAAGAAAAGCCTGTGTGGTAAAAAGAAAGTTCCCCTATTCTACGTACTTCTATATAGTCAAGAGTATTGATTGGTCAGTCGGTCCTAAGGTGTGTGCACCATCTCTTACTACTTTTAATGCAAGACCTGATATCTAGAACCATCCGTGTGCCGATGAGGGTGTCGTCTCTTGTGCTGTTTAGGCAGCGCGCAGGACTTTGCAATTACCAAACACTGTAGAAAGGCTTTCATGTCTCTCCCCTGCTGTGACAGGATAAGTGTGAGGACACACACAAGTACACACTCTCACACGTACACCGAGAGATTTAGTCTTCCTCTTTTCAAATGCACACAGAAAGATGCATATGGTTGCCCCCCCTGTTCAATCTGCATACGGTTCAGTTCAAAGGAGTCCAGGCGAGGTGGCGGTCTGTGCTACTTTTCCAGCTATTAGCCTGGCCCACCATCTGCAGTGATCTAGCGAGGAGTGGGTTTTATGAAGTTCATAAAGGGATGGTTATTAGAGCGTCAGAGTAGAGATTGGCTGTCTGGCCTTTGAGTTTAACAGCAGGGGTCCCGGGTGCTTTGATGTGAATCATACTGTTAAATAACTTTGGAGAGGTAGAGGGAGCCACTGAAACCTTACAAAAAGGCCAAGCCCTTGTTATATAAGTGATAATTGACCCATTTTTGTTCCTCTTCCTCTTTTTTTTTTACTGCTTTGAGTGTGATGACAACCTCAATGAGATGCAAATGATGAGCCATTTGGTGTCCATCGGTTTCCAGAGTTAAAAACCATAGTGACCTTTGAAGTTCAACATAATATGGTGTCCAAGTACAGTGCAAGTTTTCACAGTGCTTTACTTATTCCACATTTTGTCATGTTACAGCCTTATTCCCAAATGGATTAAATGTATTCAAAATTCTACACATCATACCCGACAAAGTGACAAATGTTAGCTTGAAATTCTTGCAAGTTTTGTAAAAAAAAAAATTATATTTATATATAACATGAATATTGACAGCCTTTAATCAGTACTTTGCTGAAGCACCTTTGGCAGATATTACAGCCTCAGCTCTTTTTGAGTGTGATGCTCCCAGTTTGGTCCATGTATTTTTGGGCAGTTTCTCAATTTATTCTTTGGGGAACTTCTCAAGCTCCATCAGGTTGGATGGGGTTCAGTCAGTTTCAAGTACTGGCTCTGGCTGGGCCACTCAAAGACATTCACGGAGCCACTCCTTTGTTATCTTGACTGTGTGCTTAGGATTGTTGTCCTGTTGGAAGATGAACCTTCACCCCAGTTCGAGGTCCAGAGCACTCTGGAGCAGGTTATTATTAATAATGCATTGTTATATACATTGCTGCATTCATCTTTCCCTCGACTCTGACTGGTCTCCCAGTTCCTGCTGCTGAAAAACATTCACACAGCACGATGCTGCCACCACCATGCTTCACATGGGATGTAATTGGCCAGGTGATGACCGGTGCCTGGTTTCCTCCAGACATGACGCTTGGCATTCCAGCCGAAGAGTTCAATATTTGCTTCATCAGTCTAGAAAATGTTGTTTCTTGTGATCTGAGAGTCATTCAGGTGGCAAACTCCAGGCTAGTTGTCATCTGCCTCTTAATGAGGAGTGACTTGCCCTTCTGGAAAGTTCTCCTCTCTCCACAGAGCAAGGCTGAAGCTCTGTCAGAATGACCATCAGGTTCTTGGTCACCTCCCCAGTTAAGGCCTTTCTACCCCGATTAGTCAGATTGGGCAGGTAGTCAGCTCTGGGAAGAGTCCTGGTAGCTCCAAATTTACGGCCACTGTTCTCATTTGGACCTTCAATGTTGGAGAAATTTTTCAGTACCTTTCCTCAGATCCGTGCCTTGACAATTCCTTGGACTTCATGACTTGGTTGGTGCTCTGACATGCGCTGTCAGCTATGGGACCTTACATTTTGTTTTTCATTTTTAACAAATTTGCAAGAATTTCAAGCACTTTGCCATTATGGAGTATTGTGTGAATTTAACCCCATTTTGGAAAAAGGCTATAATGACAAAATGTGGTGCGGGTGAAACGGTTTGATGCTGCCCAGTTTGATGTTTGGTGTTTAATTCCCTCCATTCGTGCTGTTGTGGGTGGACTCAAACAGAGAAGGTGTTTTGAACCATGACATCCTCCCTGTGGGAGGTGAAGAAAGGAATGTCGTCCTGGATTTCAGCCTTTTCACAATTTTCCATCACAGTTTTGGGGTTAAAATGATGGTTCAGACATGAAATATTAGATAAGATTCTTGAGCATCAGATGGGAATTAAGGCCTTTGTAACTTTCCATCATAATCATCAAACTGTATCTAACTACAAACTGAGAAAAACTATGACACAAACTTCTATACCCTTTGTCTTTAATAAACACTAGATAATAGAAGCTATTATACCAAATCCAGACCTGCTGCTACTTTCTTCTGGAAGATCCTCTTTTGTTAAACATTCCAAATAGGCTGCGACTAAGGGTCTAATTCCCCTGTAATTAAATGCAATTTCATCATATTTTGTTTGAAATTACAATATAATTACCTACAAATAGGGTCAACAAGTTAATTTTTTTACACTAAAGGAGACACCAAGTTTTTAAAGTTATTTAAATTAGGGGCCTATCCCAGCTACGAGAGGCAGGGTACACCCTGGACAGGTCACCATCATGTTGCAGGACTAACACAAAGAGCCAGACAACAAATCACAATTATTTACTCACTACTTAAATTTACTTACAGCATAATTATTTCTCTGTTTCCTGTTGAAACTGGACTTGATACCCCCTTTTTGTAGTGCACCTACCTTTTAGTAGGTAAATGTATGTAACTATAATTACATTGTGGTTTCAAATAAATCAAATTAAAATTGCCCTTTATAACAGGTAATTACACCCTTAGTCACAGGCCGAATTGGAGGTCAAAAATAAGCCCAAAGTTCCACACAGAGCTTAAAGAGCTGACAAATATTGTTTACCCAGTAAGACTTAGATATATACTTATCAACAAGTAAAATGACTGCGAACCTTCACAGACAACAAGTAAAATGTTTTTAAGAAGATTTGACAACTTTGTCGAGACAGATGGGAGGCAGTCTGCAAGACATCCACCTCATGCACCATGTGTCAGCTGCTGCTTTGTAACCTTGGTCCTTATGCACTCTTGCATGTGTCTTTTCAATTTAAAATATAGCAAAATATATACACATATAAAACACGGGTTACTCTTTGTTAGAACCTTTGTTTCTTCTCTTTTATATGCATTCAGCTTTAATATGTTACCTTGATGGATAGATAGACTGAAGTCTTTGTTAACAGCAGGGACACTGGAGCGAATCAGAAGACCATCCTGCTTACAGTCTAACCCATCAGAGGAGGATTAACACCATGAGCATTCAGATAGATATTAGTATCTCATCAGAAACATAAATGGTTCAGTTTGACATCGCTCTCACTCTAGCCTGAAGGTGAACAGGCTAATCCCCAAGTGCATCATTTAAACCTTATATTGGTAAATGGTAAATGGCCTGCATTTGTATAGCGCTTTTCTAGTCCATAGGACCCCAAAGCGCTTTACATATATTCAGTTCAAGGTAGGACAACCACAATATATCAAATGATGGAGCAGATTCACATATTTTTAGAAAAAAATACACGCTTAGTTTTTATTTTCATGCCGAAAGCATCTTTCAACAAAAAAGATAGGACAGTGGCATGTTTACCACCGTGTTGCATCATCTCTTCTTAAAAACAGAGAAAAATAAATAATAATAGTAATAAGAAAAACTCTGTAAGTGTTTGGGAAATGAGGAGACAACTGCTGTAGTTTTGAAAGCAAAATGTTTCACCTTTCATTTCTGATATGTTGTGGCTTTTTCCCCCATAATGCACCCAGGTTTTCAGTGGGTGACCTGTAACAGTACTCCTTCACTGTGGAGCCTTGCTGCTGTTGGAGGCACAGAATATGTTTTGAGGTGAAAAAAGCTTTCAGAGAAAAGCCAGCATGTTACTCCACATCTGTGTATACTGATACACAATTCTTATATTCTTAAACAATTTTTAGATTTAGTGAATCCCTCCTGAGCGTTATTTACTCTCTTGGATGCTCCTTTATTGGCCAGTTGTTTTAACAACATGTTGATTATTCACCATGAGCTTTGTACAATTTTTCCATCCTTTGTTATTCCACACCAATTCAAATTAAATGTTTTCTTACACTTTACTGCTTATTATACACATGCATTAATAGGTAAAATTTCAGTTTCAACATTCGATTTGTTGTTTAGGATTGTTGTTGTGCTGAAAACAAAAACAGCAGCTGGCAATCAAATGCTTTCCAGGTGGTATTGCATGGTGGATCAAAGTCTGGTGGTACATTTCTGCATTCGATATTCCATCAATTTTGACAAAATTTTCAACACCAATGGCTGAATTGCAGTTCCACTGTGTTTTACAGATACCGGTTGACTCTTACTGTGGTGAGAAATTTCAAATTTGGATTAATCAGTCCATAAGACCTGTTTCCACTGATTTTCAGTCTAGTTCTTGTCTAATTTGACATCCTTCAGCCTTTTCACCCTGTTTCCCTTCCTTAAGAATGGCTTCTTGATCTGTCCACTCAGACCTTTTCTGACAAGGCTTCAGTGAACAGTAGATGGATCAGCTGAAGGCCCAGATACATGTCTCAGGTATCTGAGTATCTAAATATCTGAAGGTCTTTGCTGACTTTCAGATGCTGTTCATCTGCTGTAGACAGTCTTTAAGTTTATTATTTTTAGCTCTGCCTTTTCTTTTATCTTTTATTTATAAAGATACAGTTTAAAGTTGCTTCATTGCTAAGTCTGTTATGTATATTTAAACACTAGTTTGTCTCAATTTAGGTGACTTTTTATCCTTGAATGCTTCATAGGTGGTAGTTGGCTTAACAAAATGGTCAGGTATAAGTACCGGACTGAAAATGATTTTTTCTTTTTTTTTTTTTCTTTTTTTTTTTTTTAAAAAAAAAGCTAATGTCCAAAGAGGGGGGGAAAAACCTTTCACTTTCAGATCGTTTGGAGAACCTTTGCTCAGAACCACTTTCAAAACCACAAAAAAGTCTGTAAAGAAAGCGGATGTGGCTCAAGACTTCTGCACAGTACTGTATGTGGTGTCTTCTGGAAAGCTGCTTCTCTAATGAAGGACTGGAACACATTTACAGCAACAAGAAACAACGCCACCATAACCACAAGTCATGAACTAAGAAGCTCCAACGGGGCATTCTTTTAAATTTTCTTACACTTACAAAGTGCTTTAAAAAAAAATTTATCTAAACTACCTTAAGATGTCGTCCAGGTCCTCCCCCAGGGCCTCCACTTTAATCAGCAAACTGTGATAAGAGAGACTGGCTTTACAACACTGCATCGTTTATTTGGGATTTGAGTTGATTTATGGAATTTTGAACGCAATCAATGCTTTTCTGCGGCCCAGCGTTAGCATTGATGTCCACTAGATGGCCCCCTCCACCGACAGAAGGAAGGTTGCTGCTGGGACTCACTTCTGATCCAACCACAGATATATGCAACAAACTTACTGCATTGTAACCGGAAGATCAGTCGATTTTAGTGTGCGGGTTATATCAGATGAAAGATGAACCGGCTGGGCAAAAATCCAAAAAAGGACGCACGTGGACGGTTTCTCTTGATATAATCACATCAATCCAGTAGGTGGCAGCCTATTCAAGATAATATAATCAGATTAAAGGAACCCAAATTTAGACGGATCTCCTCAGTGCCAGAAATGCTGTACACGTAGTGGACTTGATCCAGGGGTAGGCTGAGCTCTCTGTTTTTTTTTTTTTGTTTGTTTGTTTCTTTGTTTGGTTTTTAACTTGCTGGTTAATGTAACAAACAAACAAAAAACAAAACAAAACATGGCGTCTATGAGGGGATAAAGCTGGGTTTTTTAACCGTTTTGGAGCCCTTGTGTTTTAATCATCTGATCAGGTTCTCAGCTGTAGGCAGCTCTTTATCAGAGAGACTTGATGCTGTTTGCGGAGGGAAATCCGCGTCTTGTGGGCATACTGCAACGCCGTGACGCAACTCGCACTCTCCTGCTGCATCACTATAAAATATGAATCACCAGTGTGCCGACGATCGGGTCCTGATTTGGGTGTAAATATCATGTAATTGGTGAGGAAGGAGGGGGGTGTGGCGCAAAGTATCGGCCATTCACTAAAATCAGTACAAGCCCGGAGCTGGCGCACTCGTGCACAGGGAGCCAGGTTTGATCGCTGTGGCGCTGTCTGTGTGCTCGGACTCCGGCTGGGTTCTCAGGCCAGCCAGCCTTCGGCAGCCATCCCCGCCGTGCCCCGTCCCTCCGCAGGCTCCGGGCTGCAGATAAAAGCGCTCCACGCAGGGACTCGCATCGCGTTACGCAGCTTCAAAGCCTGGAAGCAGGGCGAGCCAGTGGCCTGGGGATGATGATGCGATGCCCACGGTGTGATTAAAGGTGCGTTTGGGGTTTGTCTTCTTGTCACTTCGCTCTCGGTATCACCTGTTCCGCCCATGGATGCGTTACAGTCAGACATAAACCAGCGCAGAGCTGAAGCCGAGACGTGCGGAGGACAAAGGGACGGATGGAGCTGTAGGTGCCGTACCTTATAAATATTCCTGGTATGTTAAAGGAGGAAAAAAAATGTTGATTTCTTTATAGAGCAGCCACACTTTCTACAGCTCTCAGGATGCCTCAGTTTTATCAGAGCACACTGAGAACTGTGGCGATGTCTCAGTGGTTGGACCATGTTGTAAGTCGCAGCTAGTAGATGAGACGGGTTTATAGGAAGTGGCTGTGTCTGCTGGCAGGTGACAGATGCATCAGCTGAGGCTCGTTATCCATGAAGCCTGCTGTGAGCTGCACAGGTCTGCATGGGTAGCTTCTCTCACTCTGGGCTCTGCTTTTAGATCAGGCCACAGCATCAGATCCACACACAGCAGTAGATCTCTCGTGCTTTGATCATTGTGTAACTTTAGGACAGCTTTATGTCAGGAATGGATCATAGCAGGTCTGTAATGACACTGCTTTTCTTTGTGGGGGGTGCGGTCTGTGTCCAGTGTCCACATCTGAACCAGTTCCTTATGAGCTGGAGGTTGACTTATTAAAAGTGTGTACAGTCTTCCAGGAAAGAGACCGATGAGGGACTGATGGACACATTTGAACCTGACAGTCCTTTTCCACTGTTTTCCCAGGTACGTCAGCATCGTGATCCATGGCTGTGCTGTGTGTGTCCGAGCAGATTGTGATCCGAGAGAAGATTGAATGCCTCTAAAATCTCAAGGTAAGACACCCCCTCCCTTCTTTGACCTTGTGTGTGTGTGTGTGTGTGTTTGTGTATATCTGTGAGTTAGTTGCGTTCAAATTGATCCATGGCCTTGAGCGCCGCTCCCTGCCTCACTTTTCTTCTCCTTAATTGTCTCCTTCATCTCGACTTCTATTACTCAGTACCAAACATCTATCTCATTAGCGTAAAAGCACATTTCCCTGTTTGAAAGCATACGTGGAATTTCACTTGTGTACATTTTATACATGCACACACTCTGTGTTTAGGACACAAACATCTGTGACGTGTTTTTCTGCATGACAGGGGTTAATAACTTTTCATAGGCTTAATTAGACAAATTGCTTTGGGGGTGGAAGCAAACAGGGGCAGCTGAACCATCTCAATAAGCTGTTGTTTTTTACTACAATATGAGCTAAAAACAGGTTTTCCCAGCTCTGTGAGGCCGAAGAATTGGATGCAATTGGACGGGTCTGCTGTGTTTCTATGTTTACGTTTGCTCGCTGCAGGCCGTGAACTTTCATGGTTCAGCTGCAGTTTACCTTTAGTTTAAACTTAAAATAAATTCAGCTCCAGGCCGTCTGACAAGCTGTCTCTGAGTCAGCAGTTGACCCCTCTGACGGGGGTCAGCATGCGTGATGTGTTAGTCCTGTTAACACTTATGGATGTATCCTGTACTGTTCAAAAGAACAGTCGTCTGCACGTTTATTGTGTTGTTGTACTTTCTGCGTCCTGGGGAAAGAGTACGATCAGTGAGAAATAAAGAAATATGAAAACAATGGAATATGCATGCTCTATGGGAATAATAAGAGGAAGGTTATAGACAAAGCCAGTGTGGTTTACTATGTATTTATGTTACAGTACCTATGAGAAGCAGTTTGTCTATTCAGATATAATGTCAGTGCATTCTGGCAAGTTTTGGGAAGTAAAGTTGTCTTTGTTAGCCTTAACTTCCCACTTTGACCATTTTATAGCTGGTGTCATACTAATGTGCCTTATAGCTCTTTCACTTTCATCTCCCTGTTTTGTTTACCAAGCAGGTGCAGGCTGAAAGCATATACGATAATGGGCAGTGCAACTCTAACAAACGTTCCTGATGACGGTGTAAGAGACTCACAGGCATTAATTTGGTTTTAACTGCTCTTGATTGGCTGCTAGACTAAAAACATTCTTCATATAGCTTTGATCAGAGGCCTTTATGTTGTAGCATTTATTGATATTTTAGACCGTGGTGTGTTGTTAACTTTGTGGCAGCAGTTACTTTAATGACGAGAGAGGTTGTGTCCTACATGCTGTATTGTGATGGGGAAGCATTTATGCAGACCGTAAGGCTACAGTTATGGTTATTTTAAATACGATCTTTGAAATTAAGGTTTTGCTAAAAATAAAATATGCATTCAATTTTGTTAGGTGCACCATGCTACTACAAGGCTGAACCCTGTTTTGTCTTCTGACCTGGCATCATTCATCATGATGTAGATTCAAAAAGGTGCTGGAAACGTTCCTCTGAGATATTTTGGTCCATATTGACATGACAGCGTCACGCAGCTGCTGGTGAACAGGCTAGAAGCATGGCAAGAAAATATCCCCCACACCATTACACCACCACCACCTGAAGCATGGATACAAAGCACGGTCGATCAGAGTTTTAATGTAGTTTACACCGAGTGTTGCAGCAGTGTTTTCCACTCTTCTATTGACCAATTGGTGAGCCTGTGTGAATTGTAGCGTCTGTTTCCTGTTCTTAACTCACAGGTGTGGCAGTTGTGTTGGTGTAGCCCATCTGCTTCAAGGTTTAACGTGTAGTGTATTCAGAGATGCTCTTCTGCATACCTTGTTTGCTGTTGCCTTCCTTCAGCTCAAAGCATCACTCTCTGCAAACCCTTGAGATGGTTGTGTGGGAAAATCTCACCAGATCAGCCGTTTCTGAAATTCTCAGACCAGCCTGTTTGGCACAGAGAACCATGTGATATTCAAAGTCACTTAAATCACCGGTCTCCACGATCCTGATGCTCATTTGAACTTGGGGACACTCATATGGACCCTGCTACTCAAGGTAACCATATTGTTGCAGGCATTTAGTGATCTCAGAGAAAAGACTCCCATAAACTAGTATTCATTATTGGCTTCCTCTTTAATAACCTCTGTGTGTGTGCCTCCTGCAGCTTGGGCATGTAAAGTGTGTCTTCTAGAGCAAACATATGTATTTATAGCTGTTCGTTTTAACAAAATGTCTGAATTGCTCCTCCCTGACACAATCCTTTTTTTAATCTTTATGTCATTGTCCCTCTTTTGTTTCACCTAATGATAAACATTTACCATATTCGGGGAAGATATTAATGTTTCACAGTGAAGATCATGTAATGTTTGCAGGGAACAACAGTAAGCTATATGATTCTCACTCTGCAGTGTAAGCAGATGAGTGGTGGGGTTGGAAACGTCAGGTTATGTAAAAGTCATGCCTCTGCAAAGTGTTTGTATGTATAGTCATTTCTCAGCACCAACTGTTTACTGCAGTGTGAGCAGTGTTTTTAGCAGTATATGCAGTCAAATGGAAGTCACCGGCGGACTTTTAAGGATAGATCAGGAGCAGTGACAAACTATTTCTTCGCCCTCTTTGGCACCCCACCAGGTGGTGACACCTTAGGCAACTTTCATACATGGCATGAGCCAAAACTGTCCCCAGCACGACTTGATTGCAACCGAGTGCGATCAAATTCCTGCAGCCAGGTTCCAAAATAGTTCACAATTATTTTTCAAGTAATATTCAAATGTTAAATTTCCTCACTTCAAATGCACCTCTGTGGTTTGACGTGTGGAGAAGAAAATGCAAATTAGCAACTGATAAGTTCTACAGAAATTTGCGTTTCCTTACGAAATCTTGTGGACTAATTTAAAATTAAACTGTCATCAACTGACTGTAAAACTTTCTGTCTTCCTTCCTCTCTCTTTATTTATATAAATTACAATTTTATAAAAGCACTCACTGACAAAGCAACATACTGGGCTGCACAATGATTTACTGCAGCTGGAAAAATAATTCACTCTGGCGAAGATGCATGAATTTCTCTTTGCACTAAACAAGAGCGAGAGTAATGGATGGTGCTTTCGTCTTGTCGTAACTATCTTGACAAACAGGAAGTTCGATTTAGAGAGAAAGGAGGAAGTCTGTGTTGGTTCGATCACACAGAGAGATTTTACCACACGGAAAACACACTTGATATTGCCACACTGCGCTTGTCATGAAAGCCCTGTATATGTCCGGCCTGGAAATTGCAGTGCAGTTTTAAAGTGTAGGGTCTCACATATACACCTGGACTTTACCCGTAACTGTTAATTGTTCATGACCTGCTTGAAACATGAGTTTGTAACTTGTGTTTGACATGGCATGTCATGAGCTAAGGACCGTCCCGGTGATGTTCCATATTTTTTATATACACCATTCATTCATGGTTCAAAAACGAGGAGGCTGTAATCTGTTCCTTCATTACTGTGAACACAGGCATTGTAGTTTGCTTTGACTCAACCCCGCTTAACTTTAAATACTCACTTCACATCACCAAATGTGTATTAATCCAGGGCTGAAAATAATCCCCAACAAATACTGTCTAATGACAGTTTGCTAAAAGCACTTTGTCATTTCCGCATGAAGTTATGACATGATCGTATCTGCAGTGGTCTGGTTTTTCTTTCACGCAATCTTCGCAGAACATGGCTCAACTTATTACAGGTGGATTTTTGAGAGATTTCTCGTGTCAAGCCTGATTTTAAACTGCCTGTGACAGCACAATGTAATGGCTGAATTGTGGGTGTCCTACTTAAGAATGAGAAATGGAGCTTTTCAGCTGCTGACAACTCATGAGGGTATTGCAGGCTCTCATTACCGCCACTATTGTTGAGTGTGTGTCTGATCACACGCTCAACAAGCTAGATATAGGGGGGAAAAAATGGCACATTTCAACACGAAGAACCATTGTTTGAAAACCGCCCCCTGTTATTTTATGTCATTAATATGCTAATGAGCCCCTGTGTCGAAGCCTCTATTGTGCACCACTTCACTGTCAAAAATGAGCCGCAAAGAAAGGAGATTAGATATTTCGAGCTGTTTATTGGGCTGGAATCGTTTAATGATGCTGGTTTTGCAGGCTGTGTTGATACTGTGGGTCTACTTGGTAAATATTGAATAAAAACATAGATGTGAATGTAATTTAAATAGTTCTTCTAAATGCCCTGAAGGCTTGCAGCAACTTTAAGGAGCAATCCATGAATAGAAATTCAAAATCTAGGTTGCTTCCCTACATTTAGGCCTCTTTAATGCTGGCAGTTTGTCCTGTCCCTGTGAACAGAATATTACAGAAATATCTTAAAGGAACAATGGATTTGGGAGATCACGATCACAAGCCTTGCCAGGCTTCAAGCTATGCGCTTGTAGCTGAGCCAAGCTAGTTCTGACCAATAACAACCTTCCTACTGGCCAGCAAGATTACACAGCTATGGTCCTGCCTGCTTAAGGTTTTCCATTACATCATTTCAATAGGCTTTTGCCTCACCCTTTAAATCTGCCCAGGTTTAGATTAATTTTTCACCAAGATCTTGAGTTGATGATTGGAGACTCAGACTGCTGCCTATTCCTCTGCACATCCCCAAAGATTCATAATGGGATTGAGGTCTGTACTCTGTGGTGGCCAATTATGTGTCTGCAGGGAATGGAAAAAAATCCATTGATGGAAAAACTTGGTCATCCATTTGCAATGGAAGACTCATACCTGCTTGTTTAGTTAAATCCATGTGGTGCCATTTTTTTTTTTTTTTGCCAGGCTGAAGGCCTGTTAGGCCTGTGCATTGGCTAGTTTCTGTACTTTTAGACAAAAGCTGCAACCATTAAGTTTGCAAATGTTATTGCTTAAATTTGTTTTGCTGCTCAGCTAATAGCAAACGGCAAATGTCCACTAATCAAGGTAAGCTTAAGCAGGAATTACATTTCCCACGTCCACTAGGGTTCACTCAGATTTCATCATCAGATGGTTAGCGTAAGGATCCGTACAGACGTCCGTGTGCCTGCCTGTTTTTTGGGACCACGTAGACTAGTCCACAGAGAATTTACATTACAGTGCAACTATGCCTGTGCCCCAGGCAGTGGACTTCAAGTGGAGGTAAAAAGAAAAATAACAGGATGAGCACTCAACAGTCAGGTTTCCAGCTGTCCATGTCCACAGTGGAGTATTATCTAAGCTTAAATCATTAATGGCTGTATAGTGAGTGAAGGTAAATGTGATGTGTGGTGCCCCTCCAATGATTCCCAGTCAGCAGATAGCATTAAGTGGGTGGATAGCTCTACATTAATTAGGTAAAATATTAGATTGAATGGATGTGTTTTCTGAATTCCTGCCTAGCATATCAAAAAGAGCATGCTCAACTTTCCATATTGGTCCTGGCACATCAAGTTAGGACAAGTAGTCACTTGGACTCAAGTGTCCACATAGGGAAAAAATACACACTTATGTGGTAGCTAGAAACTGTAGAAAGTCAGTGACATTTGGGGATTTCAAGCAACAACCAGTGGGCAGGTCCCCAAATGAAACATTTCTTAACTTTAAGGTTAAGAGACAGGGTGGCCCACTAATTGCCAGCTGCACTTTCACTTGTCGCCCAATGTGGGACGTTCACACATGAAGCAATTCTCTTGTTTGCATTGCTTTATCGCCAATGGTCGGTTGTGAGCAGAAATTCCAGGAAACCTTTGCCTAGGTAACTTTTTAATCTATTTGCCATCTTATCACATGTCAATCATCTGTTTGCTTGTTGAAGTTGTCAAATGTTACTGACTCTCTGTGGTCTCTGGTAACCAAATCAACACAAATCACCTCCCTTAACGCCCACTCGCATCCTGATTCTTCTGACCTGAGTGGGGCTTGGTTTCAAGCTCCTTAGACTCCGGTGTAGACGCAGCTCTTAATTTTTGTCAGCTTCAAGGTGACCAACTGAAGAGACTACCAATAAGAAAGATGAAGAGAGAAGCTGAACATGAATGGTTGTGCCTGTCCAGGATGTACCCTGCTTCTTGGCCTAAGACGCCGGGGATTGGCTTCAACTCCTCTGTGACCCTGAACTGAATAAGCAGTTAAGAAAATGGATGCACATTTTATACTTTGTCAAAAATCACTGTGACATTTTAGCACTCAGGAACACATTTCACTTTTGATCTGATACTTTAGTAAGTTGGGAAGTGTTTGCTACCTACAATATATTATATAAGTCTGACAGACGATTCATACTGCAGTATGAATCGTTGGTGGAAGGTGTGCAACCTGAAGGCTGTAATATTAGTGTCTATTTCTGTCCTACTTTTTTTCAAATCTAATTTCCTTGTGTGATTTTCAGTTACTAAATGTGTGAAACCTAACAAAAACTGGCACTGTATCTACTGCTCTCAGCCACAAACAGCAGCACTACTGTTTAATGTTTCAGCAATATAGACGACTTATTTGTGACAGTCATCTTTATCCACAGAGACACACATTTTTCTGTCTTTTTTTTCTGCCCCTCACGTCTCCCCCTATTCCCTCCGTTTCTCCATTCATCGTGTAATTGGATGGATTATGACTAATGCCAAATCCTCCAGCTGTTTTCGGGTCATCAAGCAGCTTTTACATGGATTATAAATAACTTAATATGTTTGTATTGGATGCCTGCATGTTTGTGTGCGTTCAGTCAGGATTGCACGTTCGTTTGCCTTTTGATCTGTCAAATTGGGTAAGACGCTGCCAGATTTGGATATCTATCCCAAATCTGTTCTTTATCGAAGCGAAGCGTCAAACCAGCTATTTGAACAAATCAGCTGCTTGTAATGTTGGTAACAGGCACATGTTCATCTCAACACTCAAAGAGAACATTAAAGTTGGCTTAAGTTGTCAGGAGAAAGTTTATTGATGTTGACAACCATAATCAGAGTTTATTAATTGATCGGGGACATTCGCATCTTAGGCAACACAATCCCCAAAATGACCAATTGATGTGCATCACATTCTCTTTTTCACATATCTCAGAAGTTTTACATCTGAGATCTGGGTTTTGTCGTTTCTTTTTCTTGTTCTGTGGCTTTGTACCCACACATCCTACACACGCGCACACACACACTGAACACAGTTCGCTGACAGCTTTGTGCTAACAAACCCTCCACACCACACACTCCTCAGAGCGCACCATTACAGAGCGAGAAGAAGCTGCCCTCCCTAACAAAAGGATGCAGACACGAGTGCAGAGCAAGATGAAAGCTTCTCGGTTGGCATGGCAACCACCCGATCATCTGCCGCACGGCGAGGTTGGATGTTTGACGTGTCGATGGTGCATTCTGGGTTAGAGAGACAGAGGACGAGAGGGAGAGGTGAAGAAAACTGGTTTGATCCAGCTCAGTTGAGCGTGTGCTCTTTATCTGGCTTGGCTTTTATTTTATTGTTGTTTTACGTCTTTCTTTAAGAGAGAGCTGCATGATTCAGCTCACCATCAAACCGCTCCTCAGTGTTTCCTCTGAGCTCAACTGGAGCTCATCAAACTACCAGCTCGTGTACTGTCAGACCCTGGAGGTGGACTGTGTTAAGCTCTGTGTGCTTGTGTGTTTTATATGAGAATGTTACACAGCAAGTGTTGTTGTTGTGCAAACGTGCTGGTCTAACAGGCTGAGTGTGAGACAGGCAGTGGTGATCACTGCTGATGTGAATGCCCAAAAATAGTCAGTAAAACTGAATGTGACATGTCCGTTATGTCCATGTCCACACTCAGGTTTAACATTACAAAGGTGTGATGCAAAAGTGGGGGGTACAGTATCAAAAGGACGTTTCACTTTTGCATTTGGGGGCTATTTAACTTACATAACGTGTCTTATTTTAGACTTTTGCAAAGAAAATGTTCAAAAATGTCTTTATTTTAAAATACTGTCTTGTCTGTTGACATACATTTACCGTTACACTTTGCTAGTACTGGGCTGGACCCCCCTTTTTCCATAAATTCGTAGATTTTACAAGGTGCTAGAAACGTTCCTGTGAGATTTTGGTCCATTTTGACATGAGAACATCATATAGTTGCTGCAGATTTGTCGGCTGCACATCCACAATGTGACTCTACTGTTCTGGCCACATCCCAAACAGGGGTGCACATAAGTGGTCTGCAGGTGCGCATTCGCTGTCAAAATAAAAGACGCGCACCAGATAAGAAGTTGCAACGCGCGTTTGCGTCCATATAAAAAGCACTGTTTTTGTCCGCTAGAGTGGGATTTTCACGGCATATTCTGCACCACACCTCTGTGCGTTCATTATTTGTTTGAAGCCAGCTCACCTCCTGCAATCACTTTTCCGAGAATACGCGCTTCTTTTGCGGTTCGGACTCCTTCTGACATTTCTTTGGAGGTGGAGGAAAACCAAAGTAATTGCTTAAAGGAGCTTCTTCTACATCTTTCTACATCTACATCGTTCTAAACAAATGTCTGTCCTCCTCCAGAAAATATTATGGACGCAAACGCGCGTTGCAACTTCTTATCTGGTGCGCGTCTTTTATTTTGACAGCGAATGCGCACCCGCGGACCACTTATGTGCACCCCTGATCCCAAAGGTTGTATTGAGATCTGGTGACTGCTTAAGTTTGAGCTTTGTAGAATCCGAGCTGCTGGAATCAGATCAGAAAATGGATACACTAGAATCATAAAGGGATGGACATGGTCAGCAACAATACTCAGGGAGGCTTTTGTGTTGATATTTTCTGTGTACGCCATTACACCACCAGCACCCTAAACCATTGATACCAGGTAGAATGGACCAGTGCTTTCATATTATTTGCACCAAATTCTGACCTTGCCATCCAACTATTGCAGCAGAAATTGAGTTTCATCAGACCAGACAATATTTTTCCAATCGTCTTTTTCTCCAATTATGTTGAGCCTGTGTGAACTGCAGCCCTGTTTCCTGTTCTTAGTGGACAGGAGTTGTACCTTGTGTGGTCTTCTGCTGCTATCGCTCATCTGTTTCAAGGTTTAATGTGTGCATTCAGAGATGCCCATCTGCATACCTTGGTTGTAACAAGTGGCTGCTTGAGTTACAGTTTTTTTCCTATCAGACTGAAACCATCTGGTCATTCTCCTCTAAACTCTGACATGATCCACACAGAGAACAGCCACTCGCTGCATACTTTTCTGACCATTCTCTGTAAATCTCTTGGGAAATCCCAGCAGATCAGCTGTTGCTGAAATATTCCAGCCTATATGGCACCACCAATCATACCAGGTGACTTAAATAGCCTTTCTTCCCCATTCTGATGTTTGAACTAAAGCTAAAGGTCTAGACCATGTCTGTATTCTTAAATGTGTTGAGCTGCTGACATGTGGTGGGCTGATTACATATTTGCATCAGCAAACACTTTAACAGAGAGGCTGATGAATGCATATGCAAATAAGAGTTTGGTTAACACATATTTAAAGAATACATTTGAGAAAACTTGCAATGCAAAATACAAAATGTGAAAAACACATTAAAACCCATTTTCTCTCTTTTTTTCACACACCGAGCCCGAAATAAATTTGCCGTCATTTACTTTACAGATTTACCGAAAGGTTTGTTTGCATATCAAAAATGGATTTATTCCCGGCTGCTGACAATAATTTGGAATTTTTCTGATTAATAAATGCAGATATAATCCCCTCTCTAAAAAAAACTCTAATGTTGACAAATCGAAGCACGAATTCTGAATCTTGCTTCAGCCATTATTCAGATTTCTGTTTTAAAAACCTGTGAAATTAGCATACATTTAAAAGTCTAATTCCTTATTTGCATCCTTAAAAGAGCCATTCGAAACACTTCGAAAAAGAACAAAAAAAAAGTCATGTTCTTGGTAAGTAACCAGCTCACGATAAGCCAACACTGCAGGAACTACAAGACACGATCGCAGATCTTTACAGAGGTGATGTTGATTAATGCCCGCTCAATTGCCAACAAGTCTTATATTTTAAATGACTTGTTCTGTGCAGAGACGCTTGATTTTATGTTTATCTCTGAGACGTGGCAGCGTGAGAATGAAGTCTCACATCTTTTAGAGCTTTGTCCCGCAGACTGTTCGTTTCTCTGTGCACCTCGGATATCTCGACGAGGAGGTGGAACAGCTGTAATTTTTAAAAAAGACATTTTTATGCCAGATGATCTCTTCGAGCTGTTACAATTCTTTCGAGATGATCGTGATAAAAATTGGAAGAGATCAGCCCATGTACGGTATCTTAATTTATCGTCCACCTGGGTCTGCTGCATCTTTTCTGGCAGACTTGCAAGAACTTTTAATTTCCACTATTAAACTGGGCAAGGTCGTCATTGTTGGAGACTTCAACATTCATGCAGAAGACTCATCAAATAGTACCACTAAGGAGTTCCTGAGCATCATGGACTCTTTTAATTTTGTTCAGCATGTATCAGGCCCTACTCACACTGCTGGGCATACTCTGGACTTGGTCTTCACTTATGGCATTTCCCTTGACCACGTGAATTTAAATGACGTTGTTTTTAGCGACCATAAGTCAGTCTCTTTTAATGTGTCTGTCAACTCAGAGTCTCTTCCCCAAGGTTTTTTTAGGCGCAGGCGCTTTATTGATGACTCTGTTATTTCTAAATTTTCTTCCCTTTTCAGCCTTTCAGTCGGTGGCACCAAGGCTGTGGAACAGTCTACCACCACAACTACGTTTGGCTGACTCTGTGTAAAAAGCAGTTAAAAACTTTATTATTTAAACAGGCCTTCTGTTAATCAACACTTTTGAATTTGCATTATTTATATTGTCTATTTTATTACTTGATGTTTTCTTTATTTTAACCTTTGTGCACAGCGCTTTGTGACTGCCTGTCTACGAAAAAAAGTTCATGTCATTTAGTAGCGATTTTAAATCTTGTCTTTGTCTGTTGAATATACTATTATACTGCTTAAATCCTTTTTAGTCTCCCATCTGTGCGCTGTAAACGGCCAGTCTGGTGCTGGGGGACGACACCTCCACTGCCTCGCAGAGCTATTTTAAGAACTGCTTGTGTTGCTTCTTCACTGTGAGAGTCAAGTCAGGGACTCCTTGGCTGATAAAAGCGGGCGTAGTCCGGCTTTCGTGTTGGTCTATGATCGTGATGACCTCTCTTCATTTGCGTTCGACTCTTCTGATTTAGGTCACGGTGGGAAATGTTTGGATTCTTTCCCAGCTGACACGCTCTGACTCGCCCTCTGTGCAATATGCTGCATGTAAGCAAACAAAGTCCAGTACAGTTTGCGTAATAGGGCCAGGGTGCCCGTGATGACTGGGACCTGCGTTCTCCTAGGAGCGAGCAGCAGAGTATGAAACAAGGTGGGTCGTGTGTTTACCTGCTCTGAGCTTTTGTGTGACTCGTGTGCTCGGCGACAAAGCCTCCTCGACCTTTGTGTCTTTTTCTGTTTCTCTCCCTCCGCTCGCTTTAGCTGCTCAGACTATTCTCCCCTTTGTCTCGGTTTGCTTGCACCCTACTCATCCAGGCAACTGTGCGCATCACAAGTCCACAGAGTGTGAGTGTGCGTGCACTCGTTAGTGAGTGAGGCCTCTGTGTATCTCGGTTGTTAGTGACAATCAATTGCGCCATCATCCCCCTCCCCCGCCCTGCACCCTGCGTTCATCTCCGATCTCTCTGTCTCACTCGATTTATCTTCCCGCCGTCGCCCTCCCCTTTCAGTCCCTTCGCTGACTCGCTTCTTCTTTTGATGTCCTCTCTGTTCTTCTCTCGCAACCATTTTTCACCCAGTGGGCTCACGTCACTCCTGCACGCCTGCTTTTATTTCTTTTCTTTTCTGTTTGTTTATCTAAAGGTAAAATGTCTTTGCGGAAATGAACTTTGCAGACTTTAGGCGAGGTCACGCCGGGCTGTCCTGAACACCCGCCAGTCACCTTGTTATTTAATTACAGGGATGCACTTAATAGGTTGGGATTAACTAGGAAACAACAACAACTTGGTACTGGCCCTAAAAACCCAGTGTTGACTAAAATTCCCACCTTTCCTTTAGCAGCCCACTTCTCATGTTCCCTTTCTGTGTCTAATAATGGATAGCAGAGAATTTCTGTGGAGTAGATGCACTTTGAATTGAAGCAGGATGTTGGTATTGGACAAGGATGTTTTTGTGTATAATATTGATTAGCAGACTCTACATTACAAAAACATTGCTTTATGTAGAAGTCGTCATTGAACACCTTTTACACGGGCCGCTGTGCCCTGTGCTGACATGCTTGTTGCCCTGTAGCCTGTTCAGCCTCTTATGTCATTATGTTACCTTGCTGCTTTTAACCTCCCTCCCTTTCTCTGAAGTCTCCATAGGGCTGGCTTGAGCTGATTAGAGAGGCCATGCTTGCATTGATTAATTGGATGAGTCTCGTCTCCATGCCAGTCTCCTCTCGTCTCACAGTAGTGGCTAAAACAAACACACGCAAGGCGTTTAATGGCAGTGGAGCTTTGATGACAGGAAGTACCCGAAACTGTGGGTGTGTCAGCAAACACAGTGTTGGTGTGAACCTGAATAGCACTCATCTTAACAGCAAACCTTACGTCTACAGAGGAGAACAGTACCTTAAAAGGTGTAGGTGCGTGCAAGCGTGCTATGTTTTGCATTGATTCAGTGTGCGATTTTTATTTTTTTATTTTTTTGTCTTTTGGCTGCACCTTGCTAAAACCTGACTCTGAGAAAACTTGGAAACGTTGCTCCCTGCTCACCTTGTCAGCCTCCATAATGCTTTAATTCGTCCTTCAGGCTCTGATGACAACAACAACCTCTCCCATCTCCATGACTCTGTCTCCCCACTTAATTTGTCTCCTCTCCATGCTCTCCTCTCACTCTCATCCACTTCCCCTCATCTTTTTCGTCCTCCCTGTTTTCTCTCTCCTCCTGTCTTTAAGTAAATTCTGCTTCAAAAGCTTGTCTCTGAAAGGTCGTCTGCTGCTTCTGCAGACCCCCTGTGGCCTTTCATCTTTCTTCTTTATGTTGCTCTTTTTTTCCCTGTATCTGTCATTTTCTTTTGTTGTTTTTATTCGATCTGCTCTGCCCCTAGCACTTACCATGGCAGAACCAACAGCACACACGCATATACTGAAAATGACACACACAAAACCTATTGTAGCTCAGCCAAGTGAATGGCTGGCTGGGAAAGTCAAACGCTCTGTTATTCCATCCCGGCAAATGCAATCTCTGGAGATACAGTGCCAACCAGAGAGCCCCTAAGGGGCACTGAGGCTTTCTCAGAAATGCAGACAATCACACAAGCTTACTGCTATGTTGTCCCTCTCCCATCCCTCCTTCTTCCATTACAGACCTTTTTTTTTTTTTTTTTTTTATATCAACCAGCTGAAAGCCCCAACACCAAAGAGGCTGCATGGTGTTGTGTGCACAAACAGCATGTTTGCACATATGTGTGCTCTGACTGTTTGATCATGCTAACCAAGGATGAGGAAGAATAAACAAGCACAATAACTCAATAACGACGCGAGGCCTCATTCAGTGAAATCATTGCATGATGAACGACTGCGGTTCCACTGTGTCGACTACACAAAAGACGCCTTGTTTCTGTGATCGCTTCAGCTGAACGGCCACTTTGTGGTGTCATTATGACCCGTATATTGTTTTGGATTGGTGAGGGAAAGTGGTTTTTTGTTTTTTTTTCTTGTCATGTGAATGTTTGTCTTTTTTAAGGTCAAATAAGGTCAACCCTTTATAGAATCTCTTATCTTTAAAACTGGTCTTAAAATGCTGCTGCCTTTGTTTGTATTGGCAACATTCAGGAAGTCATACTGGTATATGTGGATTCTAAATATCACGTTTTAGTTTGCATCCAAATATCATGTCATGTTTGAACTTTGCTTACCTGTAATGCTTTAATTTTATTGTACTGCAAACTTCAATGTTTAAAAAGAAATCTCATGAAAAGCCGCCCAGAGAGTGAGCTGGCTCGGGGGAGGTTTGAGCTCTTGGAGTGCTCCTTCTTTTGATCCGTTCTCATTTTCACCTCTTTTCAGTATTTAACCCGCTGCATTCTTTCCCCCTTTGGAGGGTGGAGTTAAACACAGCTGAAATGTTGATGGCCCTTCTTCTTGAGACTTGTGAGCTCTGAAGTAACCCATTAATCATGTTGCCATAGTGGGATGAGTGACTGGGTGCTTGTAAGACAGAGCGGGAGAGAGATAGAGGCTTGGCCTGAGAGCAACTCGGTCTTCCGGCTACAACCTTACATAATGAGAGCTAATGGGTTGGGGAACATAGACATACCTGTCCAGTCCACTCACATTAGGGTGAACAGAAAGCTGCAAGGCTGTTCTTTTCTGTCTCAAGTACTGTATGTACAAGGAGTGCATTTAGAGCTCGTGGGGGTCTCTGCAGTTGTCACATGAACTCGAGAACTCTTTCATCAACAGCACCTCGTGCAGGAATGTGTTCAGTCAGTTTAACCGGGTAGACACTTCTTTAGCTTACCATTTATTAGTTGAGGGCAGTTAGCAACCAATAATTTCATGATGCATAGTAAAAATCTTGAAGTGTTTAGCCATTAATGTATTTTGTGCTGCTGGGTAACAAATTTAATAGTTTAATTTATACTTTTATCTACTTGGCTGTCATTCTCTATGGGTGTCAGTTTTCTACTGCTTATCGACTACTTCCAGTAGTTTTCCGCTCAGACCATTTTGTTCAGGCCTGCTCAATTCTGTAATTAAATTGCAATGTAATTTTTTTCCCCCCATTGGTTGATCTCATCTTCCCACCTATCCCCTGGCTACTGCAGAAGTGGCCCTCAGGGTACTTATACGTCTGGTTTGAAATCGCTGATTAAATCGAATTGCCAATTTGTACTACAAACACTACAGCCTCCCTCCCCCCTGCACTGATGCACTATTGCTTCATTGTTTTTTATTAACCACGTGTTCCCACTGTCTCTGTGTTTTGTTTTGTTTTCCCCCCCCCCAGGCCGTGAGCCCTGTGCAGGGTGATGATGAGCAGTCAGGGCGGCAGCAGCAGGGGAAGTGGCCAGCATGCTGCCACTCCGCCCCCTCGTCACACCCCTGGACCCAAGCTGCAGGTCCAGCGTTCCCACTCTCGTGACACCATCACCATACACTTCTCTGCTCTGGGGAAAGAGGAAGACGATGAGGAAGAGGAGCTCTTTGGGATACCCGCTGGATCTGTTAAAGACAAGTCTGTCCTCGATGGTACAGGGGGGCTTCAAGGTCCAGCTTCAGCAGCTGATGACCGGTGCGTTGCTACAGGCTTGGAAGCAAAAGAGGAACTGCTGTTTGAATCTGCTGGTGCAGACACCCCCTCGGGACCTGCTGTTCTCCCAGTTTTATCTACCACCTTATCTGTGCAGCCCTCAGACCCTCAGCCACACACACACTCTCCTGCCTTGACTATTAATCCCACATCCACCCTCTCCTCCAATCCTCCTGCCAGCTCCTCCTGGCCGTCTGAACGGCTCCCGGTCAATCCCTCCCCCGCAAGCTCCAGCTCCTCTTCACCATGCAAGTCTGCAGCACTGTCATCCTCCAAGCCTTTTCTTAGTCTGGTTAGGTCTTTGTCCAATGACGTTGAGTCTCGAGAAACTGTCCCTTCACTTTCCACCGTAGCACCAACCCACGCACGTCATCGACACTTAATGAAGTCTTTTGTTAAGTCTCTGTCCACGGACGCTTCCAAGGCTGACCATTCGGAAGGGCCTCTTCAGCATCAGCAAATACAGCCATCCCATCGGCCTCCACCTCGCAACATGCAACTCTTCAAACAGTTCTCCCAACCCCGTTTATCCTCCAGTCCCGTCATCGTCACTCAAGCAGGTGGAGACTCTAAAACAGCCCCCTCCTCCCCCATCATGTCTCCAGATGGTAGGTCCTTCTTCAAAGTCCAAGAGGTGGAGGCCAAGATAGAGGATACCAAGCGGCGGCTATCGGAAGTGATGTCAGACCCTCTGCAGCTTTTTAGTAAGATAATGGGGGATGAGTCTGGTACGGGGTCTGCTGGAAGTGCTGCTTATCGTGCCAAATCGCTGTCCTCCAGCGCGTCGGAGCTCAGCGGAGTAACAGCGGTAAATGGACACGGAGAAGGTGGCAACAACTACAGCATCAAAGAGGAGGAAGGGGCAGAAGGAGAAGACGAGGAAGAAACCCCCACAGCTAAGGGCCCAGAGTCAGGTTTTTTCTCTTTCCCATCACTCGCGCCAGCCCTCACCCAGGCCTCATCTTCTGCCCTCCACAAATCTCCCTCTCTCACTCTGGGCCGCTGTTCGATGTCAGCCCTGGTAGCTCGACAGGAAGACGAGGACTTCTGTGAGCTGTACAGCGAAGACTTTGAGTTATGTACTGACACAGAGACACCGGACGGTGATCGTTCTGGGTCCCGGCAACCCCATACTGGTAGCACTGGTTTGTGTAGTGAGCTCGATCCAGAGGACGAGAGAGCCGAAGAGGAGGCCGAGACCTTACCCGTGACTGGTCTCATTATTTTAACACAGTTGGTGTATTGGTATTTGGTGCTTCCTGTGCCACCCTGTGTGTGCTCAGTAGTGCACGGGATAATAGCGGGGTTCGCGTTGGCGTTGCTCGTGCTTTGGCTGTCATCCCCTCAGCCCTCCTCATCAGTGAGCAGAAAAAGGAGGCGAAGGATAGAGCAATGGAATGTGGCCCAGCTGGATATTAAGGAACCAGGGATATTCAAGGTAAAGGCAAAACATGTGACTTCAAAAGTAAACTTGTGATTAGTTTTCCCAAGTGTGGTGCCTATGTTCAGTTTGTCCTTACTCTGAAGAAGACTATATGTTTCTACTCTGTTATTTCAGTTGAATTGCCTTTGTTAACACAGTGCCCTTCGGGAACAAAAAGGTAGGAGTTTGGATGAGAATTCAATCTGTGCAGCCTGTTGGGGAATCACGAGGTTGTGTTGCACTTCTTCTCCAGTGATGGCTCCAGTTTTTCTTTAAGCGAAACATTTTAATGACAGCACCACCGTTTGCTCCTTATTCTCGAGTAACCTCAGAAAATCAGAAGAGAAATCTTTAGTAATTTGACAGAGTTATGCAAGCATGTGTATGTGTGTGTGCCTTAGTGGGTACTAAGCGATTGCACAGGATAGCCTGATGGCTAGAGGCCACAGCTGTTCCAAAAAGAGGAGCTCTGCAGAACATGATACAGGCAGATGAACGACAGCCCCTCGGGCACACAAGTGTGGGGAAGCGGTCCAACAAGCTTTGTCTTTTTCTTCATACTTGTCTTTCTTTGGGAATACACAAAGTCTCAGATGCCCCACTTTATCTTTTGCTGTGTTGCATAAATTTTAAGCAAGAATGTCTTTTTAAATCAATGGTATGTGATACATAGTGGAGATTCAATAAACTGCGTTTTTTGGCACTTTAATGATGGTTTCATTTTTTATCTCAGGAGGTTACTTAGTTAATTTGAGCAAATTAATTCTCTGGTTTTAAACTGAAAATCTGATGTGTGTATAAAAGACTGTGCAAAAGTCTTGAGAGGTGACTCGAGTTTTACTTCATTGTAGCTGAAAAGTCTTCTGCTTCTCTCTCGCAGGGCTGGATGAATGAGATCCACAGCTATGACCCGGAGACGTACCACGCCACCCTGACCCACTCCGTTTACGTCCGTCTAGAGGGCTCAGTCCTGCGTCTGTCCAAGCCCAACCGGAACATCTCCCGTCGTGCCACACACAATGAGCCTAAACCTGACGTCACTTACATCAGCCAGAAGATCTACGACCTGACTGACAGCAAGGTGCGGTGGCTTAAACAAACCTTTTGGTCATGGAAAGAGAGATTTTTGCTAACACCACTCAAAGACGAGGGGGAAATTAATGTGTTAAGTGTGTGTGCGCGTCTCCTCAGTGTATTACTGTGCTTGATGATAAGCTTAACATTTAGTGACATCGAGCACACGTCCCGTCACATTTGCCTTTGCCCGACTGCATGCTCGCTAATAGGTCATGCTCAGTGACAATCACAGCTTGTGACTCGTAGACTGTGTGTAAACGTAGAGTGAATATCACAGGTCACTGACCTTATATACACAGTTGTGTATCTTGTGTACTAGCGCACTGATTCAACAGTTTTGCATATCTCAAGGCACAGCTGACATTTCTCATGTCAGTGTATCACAGAGCAAAAGGTTTCATCATGTACCCTTAACCTACTCTTCTTCTCTGGTTTCCTAAAGTGCCCTTTCTCAGTTATTATTGTAGATACTTAGTGTGTAGTTTATTCAGACACTCGTACAGGAAAAGCATCCCTGAAGGTCCAATTTCTGCTCATGGTGTTATTGTTTTAATCTGAGATCCAATACCGCTCCAACCCATTACAACCACAGGGATGAATGAAGTGCTGCTGTATGTATTAGAGAATTGTTGGCCTATAGCAAGAACAAAAGCAGAAGTACATGAACCTTTCCAGCCCTGAATGGTGCCAAATCTTGGTTACTTATCAACAGAAAACAGGCATATTCTTACATTTATTGCCACCAGTTGTTTCCACTCATACCCTCAGGTATCAATCTGCCGCATAAAAATGTGAACACTTTTTCTCTTTATCTTCTTTTCTTTATAATCATTCTGTTGCCCTAGAAACACCAATAAAGAAATAAAGAAAGCACTCATGTTCATGAGATTGATTTAGTGAAGTCAGTCTTTATACCCCACAGATATACCTGATGCCTCAGAGCCTGGCTAGGAAGAGAGTTTGGAACAAGAAATACCCCATTTGCATTGAGCTGGCCAAGCAGGATGACTTCATGTCCAAGGCCCAGGGAGAGAGGCCTGAAGCTGGGGAAGAAAAATCGACAGTTCAGAGTGAGAAGGTGGAGAAAACGGACAAGGGTGAGAAGGCAGAAGGATCGGCGTCAGCAGAGGAACCCAAAAAACCAACCTTTGGAGGCGGGGATTTGACTATCTACCTTTTCGGGAGGACGGGTCGGGAAAAGGAAGAGTGGTTCCGTAGATTTCTTCTAGCATCCCGAATGAAATCAGAGGGAAGAGGTGGCAGTCTGCCTAGCATCTGCAAGAATGGTGAGCTTCACACTCTCCCAGATCAAGGTGCAAACACACACACACGTAAAGCATTTGTTATCCATGTTCTTTCTTTCTTTCTTTTTTTTACACACCTGTATTTGCACAGACACGCGCCATTCCTCGATGTCAGAATAGCCGTTCTATTAAGTAGGCAACTGCGCAGCAATCAGATCTGTGCATAAGCCCCAGCTTAGGGACTGCCAATCCCCTCAACTAAGTGAACCGATGAGTGTGGTGGGTCAGCAGGATTACAAGCACAGAGCATCAGCGTATTATAGCATCACTTTCCACAGTGGGATGTAAGCCTGTGCGGAGGAGGCCTTATACAAAGAGAAATGCCAAAATTGTGTGGGTCAGGAGATAAAGGTAGTAAAGGTAGGGCTGGATTACTGGAAAGCAGTGTACAGCATGCTAATTCAGAGTGCTGCAGTCTACTGTGAGAAAGGAATACAAAAATAGCTGACAGCTATCTAAGGCTAATTAAATTTTGAGCATTTATTATTATTGTATACAAATCTGGAATCACTAAAAATGTTCCGTGTTCTAGCATAATTGTGTCAAAACACCCCCTTCACATCCCACATTTCCTTCCTTCCATTTGTAGCCTTCTTACCCTCCCACAGTCGCAGTAGCAGCTTTCAATCTGTCGGAGGCCTGGAGGCTGACAGCAGGAGCAGCAGCCGGGGAAGCCTGGAGGAGCTGTCTCAGTCTCAGTCTCGTCACAGAGAGACCACCGCCGCTCTCTCCTGTGGCTCTACTGCAGGCTTGAAGCAGAAGATGCTGTTGGACTATAATGTCTACATGGCCAAATACGTGAGTCCCCAGGTGCCGCCTAGAAGCCCGACTGCCACTGACAGCGCTAGGAACAGCCCGGATAGCAGCCCCCAGACTACCAAAAAGGTAGGAGACAGATGGATGCATGTCAGGCTGAATAGAAAAAGATTGTCATCCAAAGTGGGCATCTATCAAAAGCCCCCCCTGGGGTCTGCACGTCTAAACCACAATATCAACTAAATCAGTCTGTTGTCACCTGAAGTTACCCCAGAGAGCTCCGAACCACTGGCAACTCAGTGAATCTTACTGAAGGGTTGCTGGGAGCAAACTCAATATATCAAGCTCAAGCTTGATGCAGAAAATGATTATAGATATTCAAAACTGCCATTCATACATGTATGTGTGTCCTTTAGCTGCGTAGGAGTTCAGAGGAGACTGCGGAGCCTGAGGCCTGGGTAAATGCATTTCTGGGAAGGATATTCTGGGACTTCCTGGGAGAGAAATATTGGGCCAATGTAGTCTCCAAAAAGATCCAAATGAAGCTCAGTAAGATCAGGGTGAGTAGTAGTAGTAGCAGTAGCTACAGTTAGTAATATCCAAATGCAAGAAGATTTCCTCAAGAGATAGAGATTTGTCTTTGCGTTGGCTGTATTTGTATCTTTTTCCGTACATGTTGTCTTTTAGCTGCCATATGTTATGAATGAGCTGACTCTGACAGAGCTAGACATGGGCTTCTCCATTCCTAAGATCCTCCATGCCTCCAAACCTTCAGTGGACCACCAAGGTAGGAAGAAAATTACATTAGGTGTGTTATTTTTTTTACATTTTTGTGGGTGCTTTCAAGATTTCTTATTTTTATCTTACTCGAGCCACTTATTAATTCTGTCTTTTCCCCAACCCGTCTTCTTCACCTTTCATACCATATCTCCATCTTATTCCTCTTCTCGCTAGATTAAGCCATAACCCCCTACCCTCCAACACTCTGTCCTTCTCTCCTCTGGAGTCTAGCCTTTCTGCATGTTTGCTCTATTAAGCCACAGTAATTAAACCTCATGTCTTGGCTCCCCCTCATCCATTACTGAAACACTGACTCACCCAGCCTGCTTTAAGCCTGAGCAAAGGGACTAGTTTGACACAGAAACAGAGCAGAGATGTGTATTAATTCCAGCTGGTTTAAGGCAAAAAAAGAGATTGTTAAAAGCTTCAGTCATTTGGGGTGGGGTTTTTTTTTAGTTTTTTTTTTTAAATTTGTCATTTCTTAAAATATGATGATTATACACTTGCTAGCCATTTTGTTAGGTATTGTTCAACTGGTCGAATGCGTCATTAGCCAATGACATGGCAGCAACTTAGTACATTTAAGCATGTAGACATGGTCAAGATGACCTGCTGAAGCTAAGGCTATAATTGACATGAGCTCACCGAAATTGGACAACAGAAGAAAAATGTCGAATGCTGAAGACTTCACTGGATTCAAATGGCCTCCACAGTCACCCGAGCTCAAGATCTCTGGAGCACCTTTGAAACCAAAATCTGTGAGAAATGTTTCCAGCACCTTTTCGAATCTGTCTCATGAAGAATTAAGACCCTTCTGAAGGCAAAAGGGGGTCCAACTAGTAAGGTGTACCTCATAAAGTGTCCAGTGAATGTAAATGTCATGAGGAGCCGCCGTGTTAAAATTTTTGTTTATCAATTCCAGATTAAGAACATTCAGTTTTTCTTGATCTTAGGTCTAAAGATTCTTGTTGTTCAGTTGTTGGAGCAGGGTGTCTGCAGAGCTCACAAATGTGTCTGAACCTATACATCCTCAGATATATACTAACAAAGCATCATTAGCCGATGATGAAATGTGCGCTTTCATCCTGCATGAACTGAACACGCTTGTGATTTCTTCTCTTGTGTGATGATGGTAAAATTGAGGGAAAGGCAGCTTCTCAATGCCTTATTTATGGGGAGACATGGCTTGATTGACAATGTTTACACTGTGCTTCGATAACCGCACAATACACACAAACTGATGTTTGTCAGTTGTGCAAAGATGTGAAAATGAGCTAGAGGCTTATAAGAAACAAGTGGGTATAACATTCTTGACGTTAGTGTATGCACAGAACCATTTTAACCATCTTAGCATGCAGACATTTCATAATTAGCTCAGAGGAGAGTCGGGCTGAAGCGTCACTTTTGCAATTGCTTGGTCATGCACATGCTGCACAAATGGAAATTATTAATGTGGAGGCAAATTCACCACACTATATGACAATGAGAGCGATTTAAAGGAATATCTAATGCACGATTGCTGTGATATGTTTCCCGGTTCTACATCTGTCTGTGGTAGAGATGTGTTGGCTCCTTCAAATTTAATGAGAAAATCCAGACGGTCTCTTCCAGCTGTTTGTCTCGTGCTAGACAATGAGACACTGTCTTCCATGATGTGTCTTGCTGCTGTCATGTAGCTTCTCTCTGGCACTGCTGTCACACAGACTGTACGAATCAATGAGCATTTACAGGGAGAGGGAAAGTGAAGAGAAGGGAGGGGGGCAGACAGAGGGGATAATAAACGTCAGTTACCGGCTGCAGACGTTCGCTGTGCAAACAGCAGGGGGATCGTAATCTGAATAATTCTCCTGCCGCCCGCTGAGGAGTGGGACGTGTAAACAGGAAGTAGCTTAATAAAGAACTGCTTCCTGATAGGTGACCTTTTTTTAGGTAGATGAGCACTACAGTTAACCTTGCAACAATTAAACACAAATCATTAGGTTGTTATTGATTTTCCTTATGCTATTGACGAGGATGTCAGCAGGCATGGGTTTGGTATAAAAAACATCATAAGTCTTTGTTTTCTTTCTCAGGTTTGTGGTTTGATCTGGAGGTCTCCTACACGGGCTCTTTCCTCATGACGCTGGAGACCAAGATGAACTTGGCCCGTTTGGGAAAGGAGGGCGAGGGCCTTGGAGAACATGGGAAAGATTGGTGAGGCTTTAAAAGTGCATTTCTTCTTTTATGCAGAATAATGAAGCTGAGTGAAGCTCGGTCTGATTTTATTTTGTTTTTAAGAAGGCTTCCAGATTTTAGAGTCGTCCTCCACAGCTTGTCCTGATTCCTCCGTGTTTGTTTTTCTTCTTATTGTCTCATTCTCAGTGACAGTGCCAAAATAAAATGTGTGAAGGATTCGATTTTCTGCTAAAGAAAACCAGCTCTGAGTCGGATGGTAATCGGGTGCATTTGCATTTTTAGAGCCATATTAGTTGTCACATGCGTTTTTCACAGTTCCTCCCCTTTTGTCGTGTTGCCTTTTCCCTCCTTCTCTTTATATACTAATCCTTCCCGTGGATGCTTACCGCTGTGGACATGTGTACAGTAAACTGGCGAGTTTGGGAATTGGATGCCTACAGTCGCTGTCCCTGAAACAATACATTTTGTTACCCATTTGGGTTATTGGATCTTTTTTTGAGTGAGATCGGTGGAGAAGTAGTTCCTGGGATACATTTAATGGGAATTAATAGTGATTGATAAGGGCTCTTTGCAAAGCCACTGGGGCCTGACTTTGCAACATGAGTGCTTGTTTATGTGTGCGTGACAGGTCAAGGCCACGGACATACTGTCTGGCAGACAGTGACGAGGAATCGTCTAGTGCCGGTTCATCGGACGAGGAGGATCCTCCAGAACTCCTCAGTGACAAACCTGTTCTGCCTGGAGCAGAGGGGTGAGCAAATGTCTCTTTCTAACAACATTAGTGCACCTCCGAATTGAAAATGGAATATTCAGAACCGTACTGAGGTTCTGAAACAGAACATTTTTCCTTTTTCTATCCAACCAGCCACCCACTCAGACATACATATTTGAAAGCTCGCTGATGATTTAATGTAGCACCCGGTCACTTGCACACATAGCCCCTCGATAGTGGGTGCTGAGTAGCAAGAGATGCCGTTATGAATTAATTATGAACCTGACTCACTCCTTGTCTCCCCTCCTCCTCTGTTTCCATCATCGACTTGCGTAGTTATGTGGGAGGCCACAGACCCAGCAAGATCATGCGCTTTGTGGACAAGATAGCCAAGTCGAAGTACTTCCAGAAAGCCACAGAGACAGAGTTCATCAAGAAGAAGATGGAGGAAGTATCCAACACGCCCTTGTTGCTCACCGTAGAGGTGCAAGAGTGCCGCGGGACTCTGGCTGTCAACATCCCACCTCCCCCCACAGACAGGATATGGTATGTTTAGAAGGATGTGGAAAATTGCAGGATGGAGTTGGTATGTCACAATCTATGTGAATGGCTTGAGATTATAGCACTGCACCCTCTGCTGGGCAAAAACAACAACACAAGCAAGTGATGAGAGAATAAAAATGTTTAATCACATCTAAGAAATGAGGGCACAAAGGTGTGTTTTCCATTAAAGATGTGGAACATTGAAGCCTTAAATACACACTGAGTTATGTTTGGCTTAATTAATACGAACTTCTTTATTTGCGCCACTAAATAGGTGCTAAGAAAAATATAATTAAAACAACATATAGAAAAATCTGTTTCTGTTGCATGCTATATATGTTTTGCATGTTTTCCTCCATGTTTTTACCTTTTTTCTCCTTAAATACTGCTAATATGTATTTTTTTTTTTTTTATTGAAATGAAGCAGTCATTTAAGGAAAAACCCATCAATCGACATCTGTTTCATGAAGCTGGTCTGAAAATTCAACACGATTATCACAAACTTCTCTTTTTGGCTGTCAGGTATGGTTTTCGGAGTCCGCCTCACCTGGAGCTCAAAGCACGGCCCAAACTCGGTGAAAGGGAGGTGACGCTGGTGCATGTAACAGAGTGGATTGAGAAGAAACTGGATCAGGAGTTCCAGGTATACACTGGGAGAAACAAGCACCGGTGAAATCTAATCTTAAGTCATAATAAAGTCTACTTATTGTCCATTTGCAAGTTCAATTGTTAAAAACGAGGAATTGCATGGTTTTAAATTTACACTCGCTGGTCACTTCATTTACTATACCCGCTGAACTGTTCATTATTGCAGATATCTAATCAGCCAATCACATGGCAAAACGCAAATACATTAAGACATGTAGGCATGGTTAAGACAACTTGATGAAGTTCAAACTGAGCATCAGAATGGGGAAGGAAGGTGATGTAAGTGACTTTGAATGTGGTATAGTAGTTGATGCCAGACGGGCTGGTCTGAATATTTCAGAAACTGCTGATCTACTGGGATTTCCCCACACAGCCGTCTCTATGGTTTACAGAGAATGGTCAGAAAAGAAAGAAAAATATTCAGTGAGCAGCAGTTGTGTGGATGAAAATGCCTTGCCAATGTAAAAGGTCAGAAGAGAATGGCTAGACTGTTTTAAGGGCAAGAGTACCTCAAATAAGCACTCATTGCACCCAAGATATGCAGAAAGGCATCTCTACATACAGATGGACTACAGCAGCAGAAGACCACCCTGGGTGCCAGTGTGGTCAGATAAGAACAGCAAACTGAGGCTACAATTTGAAAGATTTGACAACAGAAGATTGGAAAATGTTACCTGGTCTGACGATTCTTGATATCTGTTGCAATGATCATTAGAATCAGAATTTGACATGGATCTGTCTTGTGTTGTATTAATGATTCAGGTTTGTGGACTTTGGGCTAGTTCTGGTTCTAGTTGCTGACCACATCCACCCCTTTGTTACCACAGTGGACCCATCTTCTGATGGCTGTTTCCACCATGTTAACGCACCATGCCACAAAGCTCAAATCATCTTAAAACTGTGTTCTTGAACACACAGTGACCATGTTCAAATGGCCTCCAGAGTCACCAGATCTCAGTTTAATAGGGAACCTTTTGGAAATGTTGGAATGGGAGATTCTCATCATTGATGTGCAGACGATAAATCTGAAGCAACTGTGTGATGCTGTGATGTCCATATGGACCAAAGTCTCTGAGGAATGTTTCCAGCACCTTATTGATTCTGTGCCATGAATTAAGTTAGCTCTGAAGGTAAAAACCGGGTCCAACTTAGTACTAGCACGGTGTAATGAAGTGGCTGGTGAGTGTTCAGTTTGAATTTGACACTCTGTTTGGAATACACCTTAAACCAGTGGTGTCCAAACCCAGGCCTCGAGGCTCGGTTTCCTGCAGGTTTTAGATGTGTCCTTGATCCATCACAGCTGATTTGAATGGATAAATGACCTCCTCAACATGTCTTGAGGTTCTCCAGAGGCCTGGTAATGAACTAATCATTTGATTCAAGTGTGTAGACCCAGGGTGAGATCTAAAACTTGCAGGACACCGGCCCTCGAGGCCTGGAGTTGGCCTTAAACCAATGTTCTTTATGTAAAATACCTTTGGCCTATTTAGAATTACCACCCATGTGTGCATAGGAGGAACATGTAGATCCAAACAGAAAGTTTTAACCAGTAGGTTTAAATCCAATATGTTGTTAATACATTGTGCTATTTTCAATTGAATATAGTTAAAAAATAACCTCCAAATCACTGAAATCTGTTTTTACGTTTAACACAGCACCCTAACCTTTTTTGTAAACATGGGTGCATTTAGTGCATGATGTCATATCCTGTGGTATTTATCAACTGATGTTTGAAAGTCTACCATTGGCATGGCCGAGAAGCTCAAAGTTTACTCACCAAGGACAAAGAGCACCTCTGCAAACTACCGCAGCAAATTGTCCCTGTCAGGTTTACCACACATCAACATTTATCTCTGCCTCCTCCTCAGGGGCTGTAATTACGTTTTGGCCCCCTCCACAATGCTTCTAGTAAAATATAGCGCTGCGGTGCACACTGTTGTCATTTGTGAGCAAGTGTTTACATCTGGCTTTCAACAAACGCTGGACTCAGGCTTTATTGGGTTTCAGACATAACAATACAGGGTTGCTTTGTTGCTTTCTTGTTAAAAGAGATAGTTTGAAACTTTATTTTTGTTTTCATTTTGTATGTTTTTGATGACAAAACTAGAATTTATAGGTTCTGTTCCTCTAATAGTCTCTCACAGTGGTTTTCGAGTAAACATGCTTCACTGTCCTCCACCATATTTATTGCTAATCCTTGTTTTTTTTTTTTTGTTTTTTTCATCATTTCACAGAAAATATTTGTGATGCCAAACATGGATGATGTGTGGCTACCCATAATGCACTCTGCCATGGATACGCGTTCAAATGCCAACTTGTTTACTGTGACAAATGATGCCTTGAAGGATCCAGAACCCGAATCTGATGTCTCTGACATGTGAAGGCACGCTGCTCGAGGTGTTCAATGACAAGCTTTTTATCGCCATGTCCCCGCCCCGTCTCAGAGATCACAGCTCCAGCAGTGGGCTCGGTCGGCTCCCTGGTATTTTTACCAGTACTCCAGTCCTGCTGTCGCACCGCTCCATGAAGGCTGTGCTTCAAAACGATCTGAAATCTACTCATATCTGGCTATTAAAAGCAAACAGAAGAGAACAGTGACTCACAGACTGCCGATCATTCACACAGTTTTAGTGTGACATCAAATATTATGATTCACTCTGATGAAATTACTTTTTTGGGGGACATGGTTAAAGTGTGTGTGTGTGTGTGTGTGTGTGTGTGTGTCATGGTGGATTGACAAATAGCCATCCGATCCAACCAGAGGAACCATAATACCTGTGATGTACAGCTGCCCCAAACGTGATAGTTGTACAGTGTAAACCTTTTATGTGACGTTTCTAATTGACTGGTTTATTGTTACTATAACTCTTTGAGAACTCCTGAGGCCACTAAACGAAGATTGTGTATATCTGAGCGAGCAAACACCTGACAGAATATTCCTTTAAATTCGCAGGCGATTTCGCCGAAAACCCCAGCATCTGTGATTACATGTTTCACAGGGATGTCGAGACACATTTATCAACCACTCACACTGCTGCCTGTGCCGGCTGCCTGGCACCTATATGCAAACCAATCAACGGCTCTGCGTCTATAAGACACCGGGCCTGTTTAGAATAAAGGACTGTCATTATGCTTTTTACCTGTGTCATAGGACTTACAGAGGAGTCGTGTGAATTGAAGTACATCTGCAAACGCAGCAGCAAAACATTGCCTAGGTCTATTGAATGTATACATAGGAATGCAGCTCTTTAGCTGTGCAATGGAATAGCTCATTCACTAAAAACGTGCTTCTAAGCAACATGTTTCAAGCGCTCTTTTCGTGTTATGTTCAGAGTCGACAAAAAGTAATAATTTTCTATTTTTTATTGCCAAAGCAATCTTTCAGTGTGGTTTAAAGAAAGAAACCAGAGGGTTGTGTATGAGGTAAACAGAAATTCAGAAGACGGAGAAAAATAATCTGCAGGGAGTGATTTTAATGAGCAGGAGACTGAAACACTTTTAGTTTAAATGGAAACACATAAACTCAGAAATGTGTAGTTTAAAGAGCTGGGACATCCACTCTTGCTGTTTTATTTTAAATCAATAACATACTGGATATTAGCCATATTATTTAATGCTCTCAGCAGACATCCAGCTAATGAATGCTCCGTTTCTGTTGAATTATTTATTGATTTCCTTTTTTTAAATGCTGTCTACTGTTGTACACATTAAAGAAAAACATGACATACACTAGAACTACAGGATCTTTGTAATCTGCCAAGACGCCCTGCTTTACAGGTGACTTTTACTTTATATGTCCAGACATGTGTGTTGACAAGTGTATGAGGCAGAAAGTGCCTTTAAAGTAAATTAAACATTCCTCCATAGTGAGCCGCCGTGTTTCTTGCATCAGTTGAGAATAGGAAAAGGGGAAAAAAAAGTCTTTGTGCCATTACTGTGTCTGTTAAGACATGCCCATTTTGGTTTTTCATGTCTCGGTGTTGTTTATTTGCACAAGTGATGACAATATCAAACATTGCTGTTGTGTTCAGTGATGTTGCAGAATGTTACGTTTCTGATCATTGTGGATCAATAAAATCTTTTTGCTCGGAAAGAATACGTATGGATTTGATGTTCTGACAGAAGAGATGAGGAATGAGAAGCCGGAGCCAGATTCTCATCAGAAGACATGCATTTATATGCTGTTTCGCTTCATTCGCTTCAATCACAAGGCGCCAACTCAGTGAGTTGAGGCGTATCAAGATGAGATACACCAGAATGGAGAAGAAAGGTGTTTTAACTGACTTGGCATGGTTGTTGATGCCAGATGGGCTGGTATCTACTGGGATTTTCCTGCACAATCATCTATTAATGTAACAGGGAATGTTCCAAAGGAGAAACTATTCAGTGAAAAACGCTTTACTGATGTGAGAGGAGGGCGGGAAGAATGCTTTGAGCTGATTGGAAGGCAACAGTACTCAAATAACCACTTGTTATGACTAAAGTATGCAGAAGAGCACCCTCTAATTACACACCAAACAAACCTTGAAGCAGATGGGCTACTGCAGCAGAAGACCACACAGGGTGCCACTCATGTTAGCTAAGCACAATCCACAGGCTACAACCCACAAAATTAGACAATGCAAGGTCTCGGTGTTCCCACTCGTGACCTGGAAACTGATAGTTTGATCTGCTGAGAGTTGTCTCAACTCCCGAAACAAATCTGTGGGTAGAGACGTTGCACAGGTGTCATTTGTGGAAGTGTTTATACACGTGAAGTAGTGGTGGCACATCACTGGATGATATGAAGCCTGCTGAGAGTTGGACTTTAAGATATTCAACAAATGAACTTTATCATTTCCAATTATAAATATAGTGGCTATAACAGCCACTTATGAGATGATGCCGCTGTCCCATGTCATAAGTGGCATCTTATTTTTGTTAACCAGTTTTTCCTAGCCCCGTCTGCTCTCATCTGGGGGAAGAGGAATCAAGGACGTGAAGTATGAAAGACAACACTTCACAATCTAAAAATAGTATGTGTGTGGATGTACATTCACTTGACAAAAATATTCAGTATTTAACCGGCTGCATTTCTTCTTTTTAAACATCTGACTTGTGGTGTCAAATTAAGTGTTAATGCTAACAGATGTGCTGACACCACAGACGGATGTTAAACTCCGTCACGTGGGCAGCTTCCGCACTTTGAGAACACTATACCTGAACTTCATCTCGAGTCTGTGTCTTGCTTTAAAAGAGAGACTTGGTGAAATAAAAGCCAAGAAACCCCAGTTATGACAAGACATGACTTGATCTTGCACTGCTCTCCACCTTTGAGTGGCCACGGAAGAGGCCAGCCAGGTTCAGAGGAGTGCCCAGAAATAAGTTAAAATAACAAAAACGACGCTGTTGGTTTGTGGAAAAATGCTTTATTCTTTTTAAAGAGTCAAGATTCAAAGTGTTTATTGTCATGCGTCACAAGAGAAAAGGCATTTCTCTGTGCAATGAAATTCTTTCTTTGCTGTCCACCCGCAGATGTCGATTAATATATACAATAAAAATAGAACAAATACAAATAGTACAAATAAAATAAAAACAAAGATGGAAAAAACCCCCCCAAAAAAAACATGTTTATCTGAGACACTGCAACTTCAAGCCTAGGTCCACTTCTTGAGCATCACAGGCTGGTCCCTGAAGAAGAAAACAAATAAGCTCAGTTGTTAACAAGCTGTTTATAAAGATCTTTGAGGGGGGCAGATCAATAATGTCTTCAAATTTATCAGAAGACTTATCAGTTACAATCATTTTGGATTACACTCAAATTACTTACTGTGTCATTATCCTGAACATCCATTCACACTGAAGGCCCCTGTGCAGAAAATGATAAAAAAAAAAAAAAAAAAAAAGCTTAAGTGCATGTGATTGATTGATTACAAATCCTGACCTGTGTTAGTGACTCAACTCAGATTTCAATTCTGACTTCATTTTCAGATCAGAAGTCTAACGCACGAAAACTCATCATCCATGAACCAAAGGGAAAACACATTTTCTGTACTTCATATTTCTGACTTCATACCTCGCTGCTGGCCGTCCTCCACGAGACTGTATGACACCACCCTGTCCACGTGAAGTGCAGAAAACATCCACTAGAGCAATCACCATCCTATTTCACAAAGAGACCAAAATACCTGGTTACAGATGGGAGCTCAAGCGGGTTGTATTTTTATTTAGTTTTTTTTTTTTTTTTTAAATAAGTTCTTACCTTCGTTTTCTTTGCTCATGCGGCCTAGTCAAGTCCCGCTGCTCAAACGCGCAGTCATTGCTTTCAGTGCTCTAACTTTACACCTCCCCATCATATATGCACTGGCAGTCAGCTGCAATAATAATAACTACAACATAAAATTTCATAGCCAAATTAAACACGACCATGCCGCAGTTCGCTTGCCCAACGCTGAAAAGCATGCTTCCCACACTCTTCGCAGACCGCTGTAGAAAATGTCCCCCGGATCTATTTTATACCACATCCGGTGTCCGTATCGCTTTTCTCATTGGCTCACAGACTCTCGACATTTCCCCTCCTCCACTCGTGTGGATATCTATCCCAAAGTCCAACCCCCACGGTTTTCATTTCAGGAAGAAGCACATTTAACGTCGCATCCAGTGCGGCTGGCTCGATGCCTTTAACGTATCAACATTTACAAAACTATTTATAACACCTGTCTGCGAACCAGAAAGCGGTTTCTATGTAGTCTGCGGCCGCTCGGACCTCCCCAGCTGTCTATCCCGGTTTGAGACCAGAGAATATGGACTGGACAGTGAGCAGTCGGGCCCTGGTGTGGTGCATTTTAGCCCTGCTTTGCTACGCTGGTCTCCCACAAAAGGTAAGAGAGCTAGCTGGTTAAGCTAGCTAAACTTGGAGGACACTAACAGCAAAATTACAGTTATAAACAAAACGTGGACAGATATTTTTCACTACACGGGTGTCACCGCAGGGAGCTAAAGTTGTGTCATTGAAGCCTCTGTTTGTGTGCTTCGTGTTGCCCCAACATTACAGAAGTGAGCTAACACAGATGTTAGCTACCTGGCTGAAAAGCTCTAAAATTGAACTTTACTGGCACCAATTTTACATTTTCAGCGCTTCAGACCCGCTTCGCAAGCGAAAGAAGCAAACATGTTTACATTAACATTTTTGTTAAACATCTGAGTTATTGCGGAAGACGAGAAATTTTGTATTTACATGTTTAGACGTCTTCGTTTGCTTGTTTCAAAAACAGGATTTTTAAGTGTTTTTGTGGCTTGGTGATAAGTTAATACGCAGTATCTTTTACAAGCATCAGCACACATCCTGTCCCTTCACATCCACATCAGTAGCATCAGTAATCGCTGTAGGATATTTAAGCTGCAGAGGTGACAAACCAGACACCACAATGTGATGGCTTGAATAAACATTCTCCAAACGCTGGAGACATTGATGAGATATTACAATTGCAAGCTCAGTTCAAGGTAATGAGAGGTGGCTACAGAAAATGTGCTCCCTCTGTTGTTGGTTTTCTTAAGCTCGAAGGATAACATTGTGCATAAATTAAGCCATCATGCAGAAACACCTGCACTCAGTAACTGCACGCAAGAGATGGATTATGTATGAATTAGTACGTGTGCTAGTGATGTATTGGTATCAAATAACTTCTTCTTCTTTGCAAAAGAAATGGTTCTCACAAAAGCTTTGAAAAGCTGTAATTGGATCTGGGCGTTCTTTTAGTTCTGACCAAAACCCCTATGGCGACCCTCCCTATTATCCACAAACACCAATCCCATCCTCACCTATCCTGTATTGCTAACATCCTGTAAATGAGCCAGATCTCACAGTAAAAGGCTGGAGGCAGAGACCCTTCAGTACCCAGATACTAAACCACTTCAGCTAAACAGGAGATTAAACTAGATTTATAATTCCCTATCATGTCTCAGGTTACTCTCTTAGCCTGTTAAGATGGTCTGTTGGTGTAGCGGGGGTGACGGATGATAGGCTATCTATAGATTCTGACTAACATGTGTCTGAGTGGTAGATATAAATTGGATATTTTCAGAGAATATATCTCTTTCCTTGTCACTGTTTTTAAGGTCAGCTGATTTTTTTTTTCCATTGAGGGAAGGATGTCTCTGACTAAAAGCTTGCTAACTGTTTCAGCAAAACATAATATTTGTTTATAGATGCACTTTTTGTTTTTTCTAATGCCTCACTTTACACTCTGCAGGCTGTGTATAACAACACTATATTTAATACTTTTGTCCTCAGCTGTAGTTTACCCATTGCTCACAAGAACAGCATTTTATTTTCATCCTTATTTTTTCAGTATGGAGACAAGATTAAGGTTTGTTTTTAAAAGAAAATGGATAAAAGGCTGCGAGCTTACTCTGTCTTATCACAGGAGTGGATTGACTCCACTTTGACTGAGCGTGCCTGATCGTGGGCCAACATGTGACATATTCCACTTTGCAGCAAACGCATGGGGAGCATAGGTCCTTCAAACCTTCTTAGACCTGTCTTTGTTACACAGCTCCAGAGGAGAACCTTTATGTCTAGAGATATTACCAGGCTGTCCTTAATCCTAAAATACTAACGTCTGATGTTTTGTCACCCATGCGACTGTAGAGCCTTTTTTGTCATTTTATCAGATGATGTATGTTCTTTTCTTGGTTCCTGTGTTGTTGGTTTTTTTTTTTTTTTTGGTTTTTTTTTGCTTCCTGCACAAAAGCAAGCTGCAAACACAGCTTATTGCTGCAGACAAGCTAATCGGTAGGACTGGCAGAGGTAATTTAGCAAGAAGTTAATTACCACGCGGAGGTAGTTTTTGACTGGTGAACTCTTAATGCAATTCACAAATTTCATTATTCCTCTTCTATTATTATTTATTTTCTAAAATTTATATTCACAGAACCCTCATCCCTCTTATGTATGTGATCCAAAAGCCCATGCTTCACAGCACAGCTTCTCTCAGGGTTTTTACTTAAGGGGGAAAGAAGCGAAATAATTTTCTGTTATACTTCACTGTCTTTATCAACCCTGCTTTATAAAGTCTTTATTGTTCTTTGGCTCCTTAATGCGCTTCTCTGTAATCACATAATCGCCTGAGAGGTCAGATAATAAAGGAAAATACTTGTCTGTCGCAGTAGCCTGTACTCAGACAGCCAAACACATGACTACATCTGCACACATGTTTTTATAGTCTCTCCATGGTCTGCTGCTCTAAATTATGAGCATGATGACGCTAAAACGAACAGGCCATGCTTTCTCTTAATACGCCAGGTATTTGAGGTGTGTATCAACCCAAACAGAGAGGTGAAATAGTTATCAGTATAACCCAGTCTGTTCCTAACCTCTTGTTGTACTGTACTTTGGTTGGCAGAAAGAATATGAGAACAAAAACAAACTGTTTTAACCCCTGTCTGTTGGTTGGTGATGTACTCCAGCATCTTATCAGACATGGAGGGTTGTGATGCATGTAACATGCTATCAAAGTGCTTTGTTTACACTCAGCTGGAAAGCTGCCAGTTACAGCCAGTCCCGTGTTCAGGTTGGTCTGGCAAGCAACAGGCTGTGAAGCACCGTGACACTTCAGTGACTGCTAACAGGGATACCATAAGCATTGTAGTCTGTGTGCCTTTAAGCCATGCTGGGTCTCATTGCAGAAGGAAAAGAAGATCTTTAGAATAAGCCAATCGTTTTGGTTTCACCTCAGTCTTGTAGTATTATGTAACACTCTTGTGCAATAACTTCACATTTCTCTTTTAGAAAAAAGAATGAGGAAATGAGAGGGAGTGCACCAATATTTCACCATTAACTTATACAGCGCTTTATAACTCGCATGCTCAATCATGGCTAGCAGCCAGATGCTGTCTAGCAGATGTCCCTGAAGCTGAATACTGTATCCACCAGCTGATGAATATCAGTGTGCGTCCAAGACTAGGAGGCTAGCAGATGTTTGGAGAGTTATTTGTTTGCAAAACCAAGAGTGCTGGTAAAGGTTACAGGGGGCCTAAAACTGGATTAGTTATGATTTTTCTCATGAGTTCGGCACCCAGTGGGAACTGTCACAGATGCACATTGTTGACACAAATGCTTGTATAGGATAGGTGAGACTACAGCAGGGGTTTTGTAGGCAAATGTAGAAGGACACAGTTTCTTTATGTAGATAGTGTGAAACTTTCAGGGTTTGTTTGGCCTTGGTTTCTGCACAGACTATTAAAGCATGCTAGTGTCTTCCCATTTTTTGAGCAGAATGACTCACAGGAAGAAAGAAGTGAGCGTTTTAACATGGTAAAATTTGGAGTTTAACTGTAATTTGGTGCTTTCCCACTAGTGTAGCCTGTATTACGTTTTCTATTCACTCTTAAAAGTGGGGAAATGCACTCCTTTGTTTCTCCCCTTTCACTAGCGGTGCTTATCTGAGAGCCTCTTGTCTGTGCCAGATGGTAATCTTTGTGAAATGTAGAAGTAATTTAATTGAGTGCTGGTACACGAAGACAACACTTGAAACCTGGGTTGAAGAATATTTATGGTAGTCATCATTAACAGAAAAGTGTTAAGACTCAAGGTTGATCTGGTGACCCCCTCTCAGCCTCGAGTCTGTCAGATCCTGTACTAATCCAAAGCAACCTGACATTCAACCACCCAGAAATTGCACTATGCATTGCTGTGTAATGACCTGCTATTGTATCTGACTGCCTTATAGTGCTGACACCACAGCCCGTAATCTGCCAGAGTAGCATCTGCTGTTTCCTCTGCATTTCCCAGCTTTGCCAGTCGTTTTACAGTATATAACAGTCAGTCCTTCTCTCATTTCTATGTTGCAATAATTTCAGTTAAAGTAAGTCTTGAGTAACATTGTTATTAGCTGTTTAACTGTATTAATAATATTTGAAGCACACGGAAAGCTGAAAACGGTGTCATAATCAAGTAGTGGTTTTAGAGATGTAATTACAGACCAATACAGAGGTGTTAACTGTTAAATAAACTGTTGGATACACTGCTGTTTATATATATATATTTATTTATTCATTTATTTATCTATCTCATCAAATTATCACGGTAGAAGGACTGATCAGGTTGGGTTTGTGCATTTTTCTGTGGGGAGGCAAGCACGTCCACTGGAGTTTTTTCCTGCCAGAAACTGAAAGATGCCCACGACTTGGTTATCAAGAGTGGAGTTTCTAGCATTCCTTAGTGGGTGACTGGAGCACTCTTCACCCACAGTGTTGTTAATTCTGGCATAAGCCAAGTCATGGGGCTGGATTGCTTTGCCACTGTTATGGGTTTTGTGGGTTCAGTTGTTTTCCCTGCGCAGTCTTTCATTTTACTTTCTCTTTATTTTCTCTTTGTATGTACTGGTTTATCTCCTCCTTGTATACTGGCTATTTCTTTCATGTGCTGAACCCATGTCTGTTCTTGTGCCACATATTTCTGAGTAGGAGAAAAAGTTTGTGAAAGGATTAGGTGCCCGTATGGCTCGTCAGCCTACTAGTCATCTGTGCAGCAGGATGTTGAAGCACTCTTCTGAGTTAATCCATTGCGAAATCTGTTTTCAAGTAGAGTGACCAAAAAAATCCCTGAAGTCAATTTACGATTCCCTTTGTGCTCTTGGAGGCTTGGCTTACCTCTAGCTTTCATTTTATCTGGGATTATGGTATATAACGTTTATTTAGAAAAAAAAACTCAAAGAAAAGCTGAGCTGCTGCTGATAGAGGTTATACAGATAAAAAAAAAGCTGCATAGGTGGTGAGTTAACAGTTCGGTATGATATCAGGCAGCGATGACCCTCAATGCTGCTGCAGACTCTGACACATCATCAGTGTCAGTGTGACATGCAGCTCTCTCCAGCCACAGCTTTCTGAGTGCACACAGCCCGACCACTTACAGTCACCATCTTTCTCCGCCTCCTCAGCCAGTGGGCACTGACCTCTGGTACTGCATCCTGTAGTGTGCACAATACAGCACTGGGAGATCAGTTCGACAGAAAGACAGGAGTCTGTATGTTTGACATAGAGCTGGGCGATATAAGATTTTTTCATATCACGATATGTTTTTTTCATTTCAGGCGATAACGATATCTATCACGATATAAGCCAAATAACTATATTTGTAAGATTTAAATGTGCCGTTGCTCACAAGTAAAATGTGAAATAATCAGCAGCTTGTTTTTATTTAAATATTTATTTCCCATAATAAGTTCAACAGGGTAGATGTACTTAAGGAACATGAGACTTTTTCAGATAAATAAAGGCAAATATTGCAAACTACACAAAAGGCAGCCGCTAAAGCGTTTAAGTTTCAAAATAGAACAAACGAAACAGACTAAATTGTCAATTCCACTTAGAAACAAAATATTAATTCTAAAAATAAATCTTAGTTTGTTTTACAGAAGAACAGACAAAATTGACTAACTTTTGTCAATATCAAATAAACTGAGCACTAAAAGGAAATTCTCAATCTCTCCTTGTTGTATAGCTGAGCTTTTCAAACAGTTTTAACAGTTACTTTAGTCTGACAAAAGCCGAATGACGAATTAGCGCTTCCAGTCAGAGACTGAGGCTACGTCCACACGTACACGGGTATTTTTGAAAACGGAGATTTTCCGTTTTCGTTTTAAAAAATAATCCCGTCCACACATAAAGGGAGAAATGAAGGAAAACGCTGCTATGAACATGCCAAAGCAGCAGGTGGAGCTAGATTCCTAACCGTGCAGAAATGTTGGCCAATCAGAAGTCTAGAAGCCTCGGTGGGAAAAAGTAAACAAAGCTGGGGCATAGAAGCAGAACCGAGTCGTATGTGTGGAGGGACAGTAACTGTGTGTATATGTAAGCATTTAAACACTGCAGAGAGTAGAATTAACAGTAACAGTATTGTAGAAATTCATTTCACCGAAACAATAACGTGGCGCACAGTGTGACGTCAAAAAATGCGCACACCTTTGACGCTGCGTTTTCTCCGTTTTTCTAGTCCACACGTAAATGCAAAAACGGAGTTTTCAAAAATCTTCATTTTCAGTGACCAAAAACGCAGTTTACGTGTGGACGAAAGGTGCAAACGCATAGAAAAATCTGCGTTTTCAAAAATACCCGGGTACGTGTGGACGTAGCGCATGCACCAGTTTATTGTATTTCCAGACTTGCTTTCGGCACAATTTACAGTGCACGCTACTCTGTTTTTTGTCAGACTTGAAATAGCCGAAATACCTTCACACTACGGAACTTCTATGGCTCTTCCGTTCGACAATCTCTCCGGCATTGGAACCATCATCTGTTTTCTCTTCGGTAACCTTCGGTCACGCTCGGTTGATTTTTCTAGTCGGCACACTCATTTCCTCCATTACCCGGGCGGTATGGTGGCTGGCTGCTTCCCAAACAAATACACATGTGCAGCTTGGCACTTGTGCTGTACGTAACAAGTCACGTGACGTGACGCTGCGGCTGTGATTGGTTCGGCTCTGCGGTACGTAATTTGGATTGGCTGCTCTTTTTTTTTTTTTAAGAGGACAAGAGCGGCAAGGTCTATCGCGATAGTTTAATTTTTCTATCGAGAAAAAGTTATATCGCGATACATATCGTTATCGTTCTATCGCCCAGCTCTAGTTTGACATCAGACATTTTGTGTTTTTAAATAGTACTATAAAGTAATATTCCACCCTAACTGACTCACCAACCCACACACAGCTCTGACTGATAAGTTCTGGCAGTTTTTGTCTGGCTGACGAGCACTTCAGCTTCCACAATCAGTAGACAAGTAGACAAGCTTCAAACCTCATCATTTCTAGACAAATGGTCCGTTTTCATTTCTCATGCAAAGCAGACAAAATGTAGTCTAAAGTCGAGTTGCATACTTCGTGGCAGCATGACAGTAGATTAACTCAGCCAAAGGCCCAGTTTGATAACCTTTTCACTAAGTAACTTTGGCTGTGGTGGTGAAGATTGAATGGCAAGAAAAATGGTTTTTATTTATTTGGGTTTTTTTGTTAAGATATTCTATCATTCTGTCCTTGATGAATTATGAAATCTGTGAATTGGTTCCAGAAAAGTGTTGCTGCCACTCTTAAAGACTTGATTGGGCATTAAGAGTAAGATTGCTGTACTGTGTTTGCATTCAAAAACTCATGGCGCATCCTGTGGTAGGCCCAATGCTGATTGGTTAAAAAGTTGGCCGGAACAGAAAAGCCAGCGGCCTTGGGGTTCGTCGTGAATAATGCTACGTTCCGGTTATCTCAGAACTTGGGAGTGACTGCACTCATGGGTTAGTGCATTCCAGACAGTGTGGGGAAAGCAAAAACATGATTTCTTGTAGGCTTTTTTTTTTTATCAAGGCAAAGGTATTCAGGTATTGATCGCAATACAGTATAATCCTTGTCCTGTTGCGCTGAAACACCACTACAGCCTGGCCAGTGCTCTGTGTATGGCTTATTTAATGAGTCACAAATACAGAACAGTACTGATTTAAAGTTTTACAGTTTTAAGTTCAGGGTTGCCATGTTGGATTGTTAGCTCAGGGTTTCTGGGGGCTTCTTCGACTTTCCAAGCGGAAAATCAGTTCAGGGGGCTTTCTAGATTCAAACTTTGACTGGGAACTCGGAAATTCTGACTTCAGACTTTTTCTTGGAACGCACCACAACCATAAAAAATAATAATCAAAAACTGTATTAAAAACACAGGCATTGGGTGCAGAACAAACTTTCTATTATTTGTAACACCCGTTTTCTCTTTAGCTGTTTGTATGTTTTACCTTTGCGACTGGCTGAAGGACCAACAGCACAAACCGTTGTAGCCCACAGCCCACATGCTTGTGAAACTGGCTTGCAAAGCTTCCTTGGCTCCATGTGGGACCAATGTAAATGCATGAAAAAGCCATAAGGGCTTATCCAGTAACCTTCCCCCTGTCATCAACCCTGTCAGCTTCTTTCTTATTGCGTCTTCTGCTGTATTGATTTGAAGTTCATTGATTTTCATAAGGGTGGCAAACTCCCTGGGGCAAATGACTGCCATGCAAGTTCTAGCAAAGGCTAGTTATTGCAGGGTGATGATGAAAGCATCTTTTTGAAGGTGTAACATTTTCTTCCGTCTGATGCCTTCGTCTTGCAGTGTAAACAATTTCAACATTTTCCTAACGTTTGCTTCAGCCGTCTGTGCAGATAACCAGTGTCTGACTGCAAATGAGATTGCAGTTCTTTCCTAGTGTCTGATTATGATTATTTTATTTTATTTTTTTTAACTTTGCAAATGTGATAATTTTTATTTGCATCAACCATACATAACTTGTTGTATTAAGAGCTGTTTGTGTTTGTGCTCTTTGTAGGGGCTTTGCAGTGGCAGCACAGTGTCGCTTCCTGAAAGCCTGCTCTTTGTGTCCACCCTGGATGGAAACCTGCATGCTGTTAGCAAGAAATCAGGCTCTATTAAATGGACTCTAAAAGAAGGTAAGAGGAGAGGACTGGAGTCAGGTTTAGGTCTTTGTTTGTATTTTTCTCTGTTCAGCCCCATTAAAGCCCTGGGTTTTTTGTTTTTTTTTCCAAGCAGCCACAGGAAAAACAATGTATCCTGCTGCTTTTGAAAAAGAATAAAGAAAGTGTCAGAGAGGTGCCTCAAGCTCATTTTATTTATGTCATGTAAGCTGTTTTAGAAAACAACAATAAGACGTAAACTTAATAAAATAATTTAAAAAGAATGAGCTACAGACAACTATTCTTGTCATTTTGTTTCAGTTTTATTTTATTTTATTTATATAGCGAATCAGAACAGCAGTCGCCTCAAGGCGCTTAAATATTGTAGGGTAAAAGACTGTAATATTGGAGAGCCAATCAAATGACCACCTTTTATGCCAACACTTGGCAACAGTGGGAAGGAAAAACCCCTTTTAGCAGGAAGAAACCACAGGGATAGGCAGCAATCTGCCAGGACTGCTTGAGGGTGGGGGGAGGAAGATGGGACAAAAAACACAATATCCATGAATTGCACACTTCATAGATAATACTTGGCTTCCTTGTTAAACTGGCCTGTTGATTTGCAGTACTCCTTATGTGTTTTCTTTCCTTCTTTTATGAATGCAAGGTTGTGCACTTTGTCAACATATTAACACTAGGATTTAATTGTAACATCACATTGAATATTAGGCAATATTTAAACCCAATTTATTAAAATGGTGTAATGCTGTCTAGGGCTTATTTATACTGGTAATGACTGGAACCATGTGAACAAACTAAAAGCAGTTAAAAGACATCTATACCTATGAATTATATTGTCAGAATAGTTATTGACAGGTGGTGTTTTCTAGGCTCGAATCCTATTTTCAGTCCCTACTTGAAGAGAGTCTTTTGAAAGGCTCCATTATGCATGAAAACTGGTTAATTATTAACTGAGAGAGGGGAAAATATAGCCTGTAATCAAGGTCGGAGTGGGCCGGGGTAAGCAACGTTGCCGTACTGCACATGCACCGTGTGCAGTGATTACCATGTTAATGTACGAACTGTATGTTTGGGAGTTGTAGTAGATAAGATACACGAAGGGATAATTGGAAAACATTCAAGAGACATAATACGTGAGAAAGTTTCCCTGTTTTCTACATACATTTCTGATACTTTTCTGACATTTTTAAGATTGGTAAAAGTAGAGATGTGGGCCTGTAAGTCCGTCAGCTACCCCAATCATTAATAATGAGAGGCAGAAGCTGCCTCCTCCGCATCCTCTGTTTTTCTGGAACAACTACTGAATATAAATGTAACCAGTTTTGTTCCAGGCTTTGCACACACCTGTTGTTGTGCGTCTGTCAGGCAACTGTAATCCTGCATAACGAAAAGGAGGCAGGAGTCTTTTATCTACACCAAGGCAGTACAAGTCAAGCCACATGCTTGCACGTGCACATGTCCCCTTACTGTTTGCTTATTACTCCGTGTTGGCTTTGTAAACATATACTTGTATTAAAGCCGGTCAGGGGGTAACATCCTTGTATGTAGCACAGAAAAATAAATTGTTTTCTCCACACCCTCTGTAACCACATTGAATGAATGCTCGTACTGTTCTTTAGCACCTCCATATAATCTGTGCTTACACCCTGCTATTGTTGACCCCTTTGGGTGCTTCCACAGAGATCAACTCCACCTGTTCCACACCCTGTATGTTCACAGTGTAAGGGAGGTGTGTGTTTAACCTGTTTAGATGGAGGCTTCACATTTTGACTGTTGTGTGTCAAGGAAGCACACTGGTATTTTAAAAGTTGTTGTAGTGGCTGGCCGTATTAGTGTTTTCTCTTTTTTTAAAAGGGATTTTCCCTTCTTTTAGGGAACTGCTTGTTTGTTTGTGTGACATGGAAGGAAAATAAGATGTGATGAGAAAGTGACTGAAATGATGACAGCAGTAATGTTTCTTTGAAAATGAACCATCAATTTGTGTTTTTGTCAGATTAAATGATACGAATGCTTCTGTTTCATGTCATGTTCATATGAAACTAATTTTCACCTCTACTAAACAGCTTTCCACCAGATAGTCCAAATGATTGCATTAGTAGTAATACAAAGAGCTTGAAATATTTACTAAACTGGCAGAATTTCAGGTGGGAAATGCCCTGAAAGCTTCTTAATGCCTCTGTTTCCTTAGCAGGGCAGGAGTAAAAAAAAAAAAAGATTCTGTTTGCAGGATGAGCTGAGGAAATTATCACAGTTGTAATTATTTCCAATAAAACAATCACATTTTGTGCCTTAACAGTTGGTGTTTATTTGTCTGATTTATTCACTGAAAGCTGTTTGTTGACATGACTGTTTGCCTTTGATGTTTGCCACGGGGGAATCCATGTTCATTTGGACTGTGTGTCCTCTGCGATTTTAATGTCATCAGTGCTCATGTCATCCTCTTACTCAACCGCTCCTGGCAGTGCTTTTCATTGTTGGTTGATATTCTTGTCACTCCTGACTAGCATCTTCTGGTCTCGCTTCACAGATCCAGTTCTTCAGGTCCCCACGCATGTAGCAGAGTAAGTATCTTTGTGTTCACACGCATCCTTGTGTATTGTGTTTAACTGTCAAAAGATGGATGCAAATAATCATGGCAATCTGTTGAGCTCATCTTGAGCCATGATCCTGATGCCGTTTTTCTTTTTTGCACCAGGCCGGCCTTTCTGCCTGACCCAAATGATGGCAGCCTGTACTCTCTAGGCGGGAAGAACAACGAAGGCCTCACAGTAAGAGGAAACAAACTTATCACACACTATAATCTTGCCCCCCCCCCCCTCTTTACTTCTCACTTCTCTGTTCAGGGGAAAAAGTATCTAAAAGTAATACTCTCTCATTTTAACTTGCAGTTGTGGGGATGCATAGATTCCATATATTATTTTAGGATTGCAGATTAATATTGTTTTCTAATGTTCGTTCATTTTCCTTAAACAGAAATTACCCTTCACCATCCCTGAGTTGGTCCAAGCTTCTCCCTGTCGCAGTTCTGATGGAGTCCTTTACATGGGTAAGGTGCATTCATAAATAAAATGATTAGGACACTTTTGATTAAGCTCAGTGTTTTATTCTCGTGGCTGTGTGCAGTCCATGTCCTGTGTATCACCTTGTCTAGCTGAGCTGGTGACGTTCTGGCCTCATATCACAGTGGTTTTCTTTTCCACTCAGCCTGCTGTCGTTGCCTCTGCTCTTTTGAATTTGCAACAGTTAGCACAGAAAAGGTAATCTGCTGTGGTTACTATGTGTCATTGTTAAAAGAGAAGCGGCTGCCATTTGCCTCCCTGTGGTCATTATCAGTGAAGTATTTGCTTTCATTTAACTGACACTGCAGCCAGAAAAAGCATATTGGAGCTGATGAGTGTTACAAATTCTCACTACTTAAATTTGTTCATGTATGAATTTTTTGCAAAGTAGATTTTGCAGTTATCAGGGCCAAACAACCGTCCCTCTTTGTCTGCTTTCTGTCAATCAATCAAGCCATTTTCTGTATTATGGCTTTTGTATTGATCTATAACTAGCAATGACTGGCATTGCTTCTACTCCCTGCATTGACAAAGTAGGCGAGGCAAGGAGTCCGTAAGCTGCTTATTGAATTACAGAATGGGTAACACCCATTTCTGTCAATCTTTAAATCCATATTGTTTTCCTTGGACAGTTTTCTTTACATGAGGCAAATATACGTTAGATGTTTTGCACTCTCTCCTGCTACACCTTTGTTTCCGTGTGACAAAACGAAGAGTAGGAAGTAAAATTGGAAAAGCCTCATGAGAAGGTGCCCTCTTTGAGGACGGACACACACAGTGGTAGTAAAATAAAGCAATAGTGAGAATTAAAGTGTCACGATTGGATACATAAAACCCCGCCTATGAATATGTAAATATGAAATGCAACAACAGGTTTGTAGGACGTGATTATGAAATCGCTTTTGCAAGGAGCAGTTTGAATGTTGAAATCTTGGTAAGTAATTGTGTTATGTGCTCTCACACAGGTAAAAAGCAGGACTTGTGGTATGTGGTGGATCTGTTGACTGGTGAGAAACAGCAAACCCTGACCTCATCCTTTGCTGAGATGTTCTGCCCCTCTTCATCTCTTCTCTATCTGGGACGCACAGGTAAAAGCAAAACCAACCCAGCAACACAGTTAACTGACACAACAATAGTCTCTGTGGTTCATCCTGTTCAGTTGTTGATTTTAATCAACTAAGTTTATTTGTCTTGCATACTCTGGTAAGCCCAGACGGTTTGCAAACCATTGTTTGCCTCTTACTCATCCAATCTCCAACCTCGCCTGAAAGAGTGCCATCCCCTGATCTGCCCTTGCAGACTTTAATGTCTGGGTTAAACAGGATGTTATGGTCCAGCAGAGGTAGGCATTTTAGTGCTTGTCTGCCGACAGTGAGCTCTGTTGTGAGATGGGTGCAGTGCGCAAAATATGTAGTACAACCTGTCTGTGGGCCACTCTTTGCTTGTACTGTTGTTGGTCTGTGAGCCAGCAGGCTGAGAAGAGTAAAGTTACAACATAAAAAAAGCTGATGTGAAACAGTGTTAATAACAATGAAAAGTGTCACTGCAGTCACTGTCTATGCTTTTCATGCAGTTCTCCCATTCCTGGTGAGCTCTGCTGTTTCTCCCTGCTCTATTCCACCCCAATCCAAGCTGGAGGAGTGCAAATTAGTACGTCTGGGGGTGTGTGAAAACCCCCTCTCTCCCCTCCATCTGAATTTTATACACAGACGGGCACATTTGCAGGAGCATGAAAGCTTTAGCTCTAACTATAACTGCAGACATGGAACTAGAGTCCTGCAAATCTCATCCACCCATCCATCATCTCCTACTTATCTAGGACTTGGTTGTGGGGGTAGCAACCTAAGCAGAGAAGCCCACACCTCCCTCCCCCCAGTCACCACCTCTAGCTAAACCTGGAGAACATCTAGGCATCTCAGTGTGTGCGATTTTGATAACCGCCATTAATCCTGAACATGGTGTGAAGTCAAAACTTAATTTGTAAACACAGCATATAAGCTGACTTTTCTTTCTTTACATTCCCATTGTTGCAGAGGAAGTTGAACACCGCTTGACATCTTTCTTACCACCTGAAATTGGTTAAAAAAAGGCTTTTAGTAGGTTACTTAAGAAATCTGTAAAAATACTTTAAACTGCATCCCTGTCAAAAGTGGTCATCACAGCAGGCAGCTTAGCATATTTGATTTGTGAATATTTTCTTTTTGATTTGTATAAGCACAAAAATGTCTTCCTTTTGTGAACATATCCCTGCTGTTCATTTCTCCGTTAGAGTATACCATCACCATGTATGACACCAAGAGCAGAGAGCTGCGCTGGAATGCCACCTACTCCGACTACGCCTCCACCCTCCCTGACGATGACACCAAATACAGTAAGATCCTTGGAACGTCTGTGTGTGTTTTATAGCTTTAGTTTCCAACAGACTGACTATAACACGTCTGCTTTTTTCTTTTTTTGTCTTCCTCAGAGATGGCTCATTTTGTGTCCAATGGCGACGGCCTTGTGGTGACCGTGGACAGCGAATCTGGAGATGTCCAGTGGGTCCAGAACTATAACTCTCCGGTGGTGGCCATGTATATCTGGCAGCGCGAGGGCCTCCGCAAAGTGGCCCATACTAACGTGGCCGTGGAGACCCTACGTTACCTCACTTTCATGTCTGGAGAGGTCGGCCGCATCACGCAGTGGAAATACCCATTTCCTAAGGAGAAGAAGCCCAAGAACAAATTCATGTAAATTATGCTTTTGTATGCTTCACTGCTAAAGTGGATATTGCATGCTGCTTCCTGGAGGTCAGAATTGTTTCTTTCTGAATATTGTTAGAGCCAAACTGATTCATTCAGTTTCTGGAAACAAGCATTGGCTAAGAGTTCTCTCAGGCATGTTTCAGCATTTTGTGTGAATCACACTAAGAGGGTGGAATCAAAATATACTTTTATTTATCCAGCCTTTGATTGCGTACTGTTTGAGTCGAGACATGCAATATCTAAGTGGCTGCCAGAAGGCCCGAGGCCTGTACTATGAAGCAATTTAAACATACCCAGAAGTGCAACTGTCCACTAATCAAAGAACTGGGTGTTGGATCTCCAGCTTGCCCTGATTTGTTACCAGCATGTAAATGTGCTTTGTAGTTAAAACGACTTTTATGGGGCTTTGTTAGACTAAAAGTGTTACGTAAATGCAGACCATTTACATCATCATTTACCAAAAGCAAAATGGCAATCACACAACGGTGGTTATCAACTCTGGAGGTCAACCCAGGTTTTCCAAATCTAGCTGCGAGCACGTCCACATAGTATCAGTGTTGGTCCCAGATAACCTGTTGCAACGGCTGAGGTGAACATTATTCACAAGAAAAACAAATCATCTGAAAAGTGAGCAGTTTACAAATAACTGCCGTATCAGTGTGACATCATTAAGACAAAAGTAGATCTAGATAGTTTCAGCCTCATTCTTTCTGCTGCAACCCTGCTATTGTTAAACTCATGTTAAACATTTAGGGGCAAGTAAAGTAGAAATACAAAAATATAATTCAAATAGTATGCAGGCTTGTTTACTGTCTCACTGTCTCAAGTACTTTGGTGCATTAACAGGTTGTGTAACGTCTTTACACTGACATAAAGGGGAGTTTCACTGACCCGGCTCACTTAAGATCAAAGTGTTCTGTATGTGGCCTTTGATGTAAAATGAGTTTGACATCCCTGGTTTAGACCATGATGTTCTATTTTCTACTTTTTTTAAAAAAAAGATAACTAATTGTTTGGCAATGATTTTACATGCACTGTTCTTTTAGCTTAAACACAACTTGCTCCAGAGCCGGTTAAATCTGCAGAGTAACTAACGTACCACAGAAACAAGTGACCCGCCTCCAAATCCCTGAAAACCCAGGGTTATACCAGAAGCCTCCTCGCTAACCTAAAGGCCAATTGTGTATTACAAGCCTCTAGTTTCAGCTCTTGTTTCGCACTCTTGTATATTTTTACGTCTTGCATCAACACCTGCTGATGAAAAACATTCAACGGGTTTCAGTACCTAGATCCTCTGTGAAAGTTTCGCCTGTATAGAGAGGTGATTTCAGGGAACTTGTTTTTTTTATTTTTTGGAAGTGGTTTTAAATTTTTCATGGTGTGTAGATTCTGTTGTTAGGTTGCTTTATTTTGACTCTGCTATTTGTTTTACAGGGCTACTTTGTATGTGGGCAAATACTCGACCAGTCTGTATGCTTCTCCCTCCTTGGTGCACGATGGAGTCACTGTGGTGGTGAGTGATGGCTGCATTTCTGTGTTCATTTCAGTAAAACATAAGTTGTGCATGACAGAGCAAAACATCAGTCAACCATCCTAAAAGGTGATCTCTCTGTGTCAGGGTTTTTTAATCTGTCTTCATTGTAGTGAGTGGTTTTTTGGAAGGAATGTTAAAAAGCTTGTGTGGGTACATCATGCCCATGTTTTGTCTTAGCTTGCCTCAGCTCAGGTCATTTTGACTCACAGGCCTTGACTCCGTAACATTACTGTACTCTTGGGCTTACACAAGAAGCCCATGAGGAATCTGCTTGATTACTCTGACTCGCTTAAATGTTTGTATTTGTGTTTGTGTATGTTTAGCCTCGTGGCAGCACATTCCCCATGCTGGAGGGCCCGGATAGCCAGGAGTCGGAAGAAGACAAGGAATGTGTCATCACACCCAGCACCAGCGTGAAGTTCAACGCTGCGCTCCGTGAGCGGAACCAGGTCAACTTTATGAGGAACTACCTGCTTCTTATAGGTACTACGCCAGTATAGAAACCAGACAGTAATATTAGGTCTAACCTACTAGCTTGTTTTATTTTATTTTCTTGATGCAATCAGGAAGCGGGTATCACACCTTTTGTTTATGTGCTAAGGCGTGTAAGCTGGTGGGTTTTGCACACAGGTTTCACACAGTTCAGGACCTTAAATGATCCCGTGTTCTTTCAGTGAAGATTTTGAGCCGACACTGCCCTCTGCTGGATACATTGTGGACCCACTATAGGCTTTTCTTTGCATTGAAACACAGGCAGAAAATTATAACAGTTGAAACTGGTTTCTAGGTGAATGTTCATGAGTTTCCTAATGATAATGATGACAGTAGTGATATTTTAAAAATATTCTTTGTTTATCAGGTCATCATGAGACGCCTCCAGAAGCTCACACTAAGATTCTTGAAAAATTCCCCGACAGCTTCCCACGCCATCAAGCTAACGTCATCCCACCAACGACTGACAAGAAAGTAGAGGAGGTTTGTCAGTGTGTCACCCATTAGTTATTTTAAGGTTTTATGCAGAATTTTAATAAATGTACTCTTGCTTTTCTGCCTTTTTCCTAATTTTTGTGTCTCTTTGCCTTCATGTAGAAGGTTAATGACAGCGGTATGGATGATGGGCCCCCTTCAGCTGTCCCTGAGACGTCTATCCAAGAACCTGGGACTGGTGGCCGCGCTGTGCGCCCAGAGGCCCCGGTGGATTCGATGCTTAAAGACATGGCTACCATCATCTTCTCCACATTCCTCCTGGCTGGCTGGGTTGCCTTTGTGATTACATACCCCAAAGTAAGTCAGTTACAGCCTTCCATTGAGCTGTTGATCATTTAAGATTAACTGTGAGGTTTAAAAAAACTATTATGAAAGAAGTAGGAAGAAAAACCTAAAGTGTTTCAAGTTGATTAGCGATAAAGCATTGTATTAGTTTTTAATAAATTATGGTAATACATAATTAATATTTCCCATTTCTAACTAGTTCAAGTGGAGCTACTGTTAACGATTTTATATAAAATGAGGTTATAGAATAGAGGAAATGGAGCCTGATCAGTTTGTTTTTTGGTTATGATCACACTTTTAAAGATTTAATTTTAGCTTTTGCATCTCTCAGAACTTCTAAAATTGTGCACTGGCTTTTCAAACATTAATTTCTGAGAAATATTATAGATGATTTTAGAGAATTTGTTAATCTCCAGATTGCTACTAAATTGCTTTTCACCATTGGTTCAAAACCAGAATGAACAGTTATTGTCACCTAAAATAGTTGCTAGGTGACAACACACATTTACACTTAACTGCTGTGTTCACATCACTCACAGCTACCAATCAGTTGACATAGAGCGTTAACACATTATTTGTCTTCTAACAGAGTATGCACAAGCAGCAGCAGCTGCAGCACCAGGAGTTCCAGAGACAGATGGAGGAGAGGTTGGAGATGCTGCAGAGGCAGCAGCCTTTTCCACCTGCAGAAGTAGGCATGGGTTTGACTCTAGAGAGCGACTACCTGGAGGTGGCACGCACTCGCTCCGAATGCTCAGACCACAGCAGCCCCAATGTCACCCCTCGTGCCTCCAACCACTCCAACTTGTCTGTGTCTGAGCTGGGGAGCTCAGCCAATGAGCACGAAGATGGAGGTAACGACTGGAAAAATTGCAGCCACACTCTTTAGGCTTGTTCAGCACTTTAATGGTTTAATCTAGCTTTCACTGACCAACATTTGTATTATCAGAAGCAGACTCCAGTGTTGTCAGAGTGGGGAACATAACTTTCCATCCCAAAGAGGTCCTGGGACATGGTGCTGAGGGGACTATTGTGTACAAGTAAGTTAACCAGCTAGTGGTTATTCACAGTGGTGGTTTTTTAAACTGTAAAATGCTGATGACCAATGTTGTATTTTTACCATTTCTCCACTAGGGGTCAGTTTGACAACCGTCCAGTTGCAGTGAAGAGGATTCTCCCAGAGTGCTTCAGCTTTGCAGACCGAGAAGTTCAGCTGCTGAGGGAGTCTGATGAGCATCCAAACGTCATCCGCTACTTCTGCACGGAGAGGGACCGTCAGTTCCAGTACATCGCCATTGAGCTGTGCGCTGCCTCCCTTCAGGAGGTAATCGCTGGCTTTTTTGGGAGTATGGAGAAGCTGATTTTAGGTTTCCTTAAAAGTGCCTTATTCCTGTGTCATTTGCATGTAGTTGTCTGAATTTAAGACTAGCACAGGATGGTTTTCATTGTCACTTTCTCACAACAAGCACAATAAAGGACTTCCTATGTTAAAAATAATTTCGCAAAAAGTGTCAACTTTTCACAAAACTCTTATAAGTTTCTGATTGTGCTAATGGCTGTCCTTCATCTCTCTAGTATGTGGAACGAAAGGATTTCAATCGTCATGGACTTGAGCCTGTTATGCTTCTCCAGCAGACCATGTCTGGACTGGCCCATCTGCACTCCCTCAACATTGGTATCCATCACTGAATACAAAATAGTGTTCCTGTTTTCATTGTCATTAAGTTTTTTGTGTGCCTAAACAACTCTTTCTGTCTTTTTCTTTTTGTCCTCGTATTTTTTCTTCAGTCCACAGAGACCTGAAACCTCACAATATTCTAGTGTCCATGCCCAATGCACACGGTCGGGTCCGCGCCATGATTTCAGACTTCGGCCTGTGTAAGAAGCTCGCAGTGGGCCGCCACAGTTTCAGTAGGAGGTCTGGGGTGCCCGGCACTGAAGGCTGGATCGCTCCAGAGGTCCTCAGCGAGGACTGCAAAGACAACCCGGTGAGTTGGTGGTAGTTCTGCAGCTCTGTAATTATTACTGCAAGGTCAACTCTTACTGTTTCTATTGGGGAAATAAAACTTCCAACCAATGCAAGTTTAGCTAATACTTGATATTTGAAGTGGATGCTTTTGAGAGTAAGGTGAAAATTTTTTCAAAGGATTGCAGAGCCCAATCCAGGATTAATAACAATAATACTAATATATATGTTGCAACAATGCTTTTAAATTGGTGTTAGCCTACATGCTGGATAATTTGTGTAAACAGAAGAAACCTTGTTGATGATGATGTTGGTGGTTATGGTTCTGTTTCATTATATACACAGCTGTGACCTCCTCTTTTCTTCCTCTCTGTCCCTTGTAGACCTGCGCAGTTGATATTTTCTCTGCTGGTTGTGTCTTCTACTACGTTGTGTCCCAGGGAAGCCATCCTTTTGGCAAATCACTGCAGAGGCAAGCAAACATCCTACTGGGCTCGTACAGCCTGGACCATCTGCAGAATGACAAACATGGTGAGGATTCAGCTTCTGGTTTTGGTAAAAGTAATGCAGGTTAAGTCAGATGATTGTGTTGTTTGAGGACTTTGGGGTTTCTCATTTTAAGGCAAATTAATTTAAACCTTTGAAGATTTTCCCAGTGTGTCCACATAGTCCTCTCAGTCATGGAAAGGTTTCTTTAAACAGCACATCCTGATGGACTTCAGACCTGCAGACAAGAACTGGTTCATTCGGACGAGAAAAAACAAGCAGATACAAACTTGACAACATAGCCGAAACATATCACTGAAAGTAAAAAGAAATACACGTTTAAGGAGATTCATATTCAAATTTTGGACAAAACAGAAAGTTAGAAAGAGGAGCAAAAGATGCAATATTTAAGCCACAGAAGTGTCTTTGAAAAGAGTTGTTGTTGTTGTTGTTTTGTTTTTTGTGTGTGTGTCTTTGTAATTGTATGTGTTAAGAGGTGTGGCACATTGTCAGAACTGCTATGTTTATGTCTTGCCAGGTGACATTGTAGCCAGAGATCTAATAGAGCAGATGCTGAGCATGGATCCCCACCGGAGGCCTTCGGCTGAAAGCGTTCTTAAGCACCCTTTCTTCTGGAGCCTGGAGAAGGAGCTGCAGTTCTTTCAGGTTACTCTTGTTTTTACCCTACCTGGTAAATTTCACTGCATGTTGTAAAAACGACTCCTCTGACACTGTTCCTGATGTGGTGTAAACCTTGCCAGTATACAGTGGTACTGCAGACTAGTCTGTGTATAGACCCTGAACTTCCTTAAAATGTTCTAAATGGTGTAGAGCACATGTGTCAAACTCAAGGCCCGCGGACCACATCTGGCCTGGCGGACATTTATATCCGGCCCGCGAGATCATTTTATATAGATTTATTATTATTGTTATGCATGGCCCGGCGATATAAGGCGCTAATAACACCCAAACTACAGATCCCATAATGCAGCGCTGCAGCCTCCTTGTTGAACGCTAGGCTAGCTGGGAACATTCTCGCGTCAATCAAGTCAAACTTCTGTTATTGTGAAGCTAGCCGCTCACAATGGTGGAGAGAAAAGTTGATTCTGAACGGAGCCTTTCAGCACCGGTGGGAGGCTGAATATATGTTTACAGACATTGCCGGTAAATCCGTGTGTCTTATTAGTGGAGCTAATGTGGCTGTAATTAAGGAATTTAATTTAAGACGGCACTACGAGACAAAACATCAGGATGAGCTGAAAAACCTAAATGCAGAAACTACAGAAAGTAGAAGAGCTAAAGAAGAATCTGACATTTCAGCAGACGTTTGTCACCAGAGCAAAATCACAAAGTGAAGCTGTTGTGAAAGCAAGTTTTATTGTAGCAGAGGAAAAAGCCAAATCAGCGCGGTACCACTCTGAAGAGCTGCATGATGAAGGTGTGCGACGTCTTGTGTCCAGACAAAACGCAGATTTTGGCAAATGTGAGCCTGAGCAGAGACTTATGTCAGAGTGTAACCGACACGAAACTGCCCTGAGACAAACTTGTTGGACTTACAAAAGATGGAGCGCCGGTGTTGTGCGGTGAAAAAAGCGGACTAGTCAGCAGGATGCAGTACAGATGCAGGAGAACTGTACCGGCGAGTTAACAGCATATCACTGCATCAGACACCAGGAAAGGCTGTGTGGTAAAGTCCTAAAATGGAGCATGTAATGATCACCGTGATGCAAACCGTAAATTTGATCCAATCTAAAGGTTTAAATCACCGTCAATTTCAGTCTTTTATGTTTAGATTCAGAGTTTGCCGACATTCCTTATCATACAGAGGTCCGTTGGCTGAGTTGGGGAAAAATTCTCAATAGTTTTGGAGCTCAGCAAGGAAATCTCAGTTCATGGACATGGCATGTATGATGCGGTGAAGCTGTCACAAATGCACCAGTGCAACTTGCCTCACTTTCCCTGTTGCCAAGTAATGTTGAACCAAGTCAGTGCAACAGTGTTCCCAAATGCGCACTTTGCTGATAAACTGAGCGCACGGCGCTTTGGTGACTTTGAAGCACAAAAAGAGAATTTACAGTTGAAACTGCACCTGTGCAGATTCAGATGGAGCTACATTCTAATGGGACACTCGAGGGAAAGTACGACCCGCCGGGTTTATTAGTTCCATTCCTGAAGCAATGCTCAGCTCCGTCTACATGCGGCTCGAACCTTGTGTATGTTTTCATTTATTTTTTCTGGTTTTGGCAGCATGTTCATATTTCTAGCTTGCATAATTTTGACAGGATATATTTTTATAAAAATATTTAAAGTTAAAGTTTATTTTTTTAAGTTTATTCTGGAATTGTATACCTGTCTGTTTTTATTCATATTTATGTTTAAAAAACACTGTTTTAGTGTGTTCAATAAATGTTTATCTTGTCTGGCGACCTAAAGTGTGCCTTGAGGTTTGGCCCCCTGTGCAATTGAGTTTGACACCCCTGGTGTAGAGTATGTTCAGCTTCCCTTTTTAATAATAAGCTTCTGTATAAATTTAAAAACAAGTGCTTTTGATTACTGTGATATTAACTTCTACAATACATTTTTTTATTTAAATAATGCAATAATATTGTCATTGAGAACAACACTCCAGACTGCCTGCCATATTATATTCACCGGGTGTTTTTTGTTTTTGGTTGTTTTCAGGATGTGAGTGACAGGATAGAAAAGGAACCGCTGGACGGACCAATTGTGAGACAGCTGGAGAGAGGGGGGAGGACTGTTGTCAAGGGTGACTGGAGAGAGCACATCACAGTGCCACTGCAGACCGGTATGAAACTGACTGTGCACAAACTCCTGAAGCCTCTTTTTGTAAAACGTTCTTCTTGTTTGTTGTGTGAAATTAGACTTGACAGTATTACACGTTACACAGTGACACTTGTACCAGTTCATCTTACAACTTGTTTAAGTGCCTCACTGTATGTTCAGTTGCATGCAGCATCCTGCTGCCAGAAAACATTTGAGCATGTGGTTAATTAAGCATGCTACTTCCTGTCAACAGCGCCATTTGACCCAGTATCACAACAACAGATTCTCCATGGACTCTGCGCTCATTTTTATTGACTTATAAAAGATTTGGAACAGATATTAATGATTAATCCAGAGATGATGTAGATAACAAAGGATTCACATTTAATAAAGATGAAATGGTACACATACCTTTCTACATGTTTTTAAATACAAGAGACACTTGGAACCATGCTCAGTTCAAGCTACAGCTTCACTAGTTTCAGGACTTCCTTTGTACTGATTCTGTGTTTAGAATTCATTTTTATGATCGATGCCTGAGCTCTGAGTTTTCCTTGTGTGGCAGATCTGAGGAAGTTTCGCTCCTATAAGGGCGGGTCAGTCAGAGACCTGCTGCGTGCAATGAGAAACAAGGTAAGAGTTTTTCCTTTATAACAAACAGCTTTGTGCTAAAGTGAGCCTGTTTTGCCACCGTCACATTCATGGCTGACCTTACTTCAACAGAAACACCATTATCGAGAGTTACCCACTGAGGTCCAGGAGACTCTGGGCTCCATCCCCGATGACTTTGTCTCCTATTTCACCTCCCGCTTTCCCCACCTACTGATGCACACCTACTTGGCCATGCGGACCTGCGCGCCTGAGAGACCATTCCTGCCTTACTACTGCTCTGCAGAACAGCTTGCTAAGACACAGGCCCAGTTAGCTCACCATGGGCCGCAAAGACATAATGAGCCATGCACTCAACACCTGCCAACACACACATCCACAGCTTCCTCACCACCCCAGGAGTCTACACATTTGTCACTGCCGGAGCAGGTGTGTCACACAGCAGCTGCTGAATCAGTGCCCTCATCAGCACCGGAGCCCATATTGTCACATATCCCGGTTCAGACAGTGCAGCCGGCAGAGCCAGCACCGTCCACACAGACTGACTCACACAGTCAGACCTCAGAATCAACTCTCAGGCAAAGAGAATCCAATCAGCCTGAGGTGACCCCACTGACAAATCCTCCTATACTGGACAACAAACCAGTGTGAACTAGACTAGAGCCAGGTGGATCCAGCTCAGATGGGAGCATTGCCTTAAAGTGTGAGGGAGACAAAAGGAAAGGTTGGACTCCTGGTTGTGGCTGTGCTGTGAGTCGGTGAGGACCAGGCCTGCAGCGCCTGGGATTCACCACCAGACGCGGCCGCTGCATCCTGCATTAAGTGCCTTCTGCTAACCTGCATTAAAATGATCCCCAGCACGAGACTGTCCACGAGCCACCCTGAGAAATCCAGCAGGTGTTGGATGTTCTATTGTAGCCAAACTGAGTGAAGAAAGCTTTTAATTTTATTACGGCATGTCCAAAAAGGTGTATCTGGTCTCCAGTGTGGGGAAACGGGTCCAGATGTTGTTGAACACTTGGGTAGTTTTATTGTGCAATGTTGTGTACGTCTTGGTGAGCCTGTTCTCTGCACAGATACTGTATGTATATTTTTGTACAGACCAGTTCAGAATTTGGATCATTGATGATAAATCACTTGATGTGGCCGTTGTGCCTTTTTTTCCCCCTTTTTAATATCACTGTGCTGTATGTGTACAGATGTTTTAAAATTGACTATGCTAAATGTGCTTGATTCCAGTTAATGCTGCTGCTAGACTGCTTCTCTTTTGTCAATCAAGACTATTGAGCTGACTCATTAAGAGTGGGCTCCTCCAAAGGGTGTTCAGAGTGACGTCTGGATACAGTGGGGTTTTTGTAATCCTCCTCTTTATAGAGTCAAATTAGGAGTTTGGAAGTCAGGCTGCAAAATGCTTGTGTAATAACTTTCAGGGGTGTCAAAGTGAAGTTAATGACTTGCACATTAAATTCTGTTTTTATACTGATATTTTGTGTGTTTTGAGTGTGCTGCATGCCACAGTTTTGTAAGGTCTGTCATATTTGTCTACAAACTGTAAGTTTAACAGTTTCACCTGCTGTTGCTTCAGGCAGCTGGTGTTGTCTGACTTAGCAACAGAAACTATTAACTCTGAACCTCCTTTGGCATTATTATCAGCACAAAAACTGTGCGCCAGGAACTTAATGGCATGAGTTTCCATGACTAGCAATAACATGTAGGTGCCCCACGACCTTTGTCCATAGTGTATCTCAAAGGTTGGAAACAAAAGCCAGAAGTACCTGATGTTACCTTTCTAAGATGCTTCATGTAGTGTTCAGGGTATGAATGATTTGATGGCCTTAAAGTACAGAAGATGTAAATATTATTTTGGGTTGCTGTGCTTATACTACTACCACTGGAAAGGTTCACCTGATTTTGCCTAATTTCTGAATTAACCATCAGAAATAACACAAGACAAACCTGCAGGTATGACAAAGATGTGGGGCCTGCACTACTTTTATGATCCTTTAATGTGTAATCATAGACATAGAATCTACCATCAACAAAGGTACAAAGAATTAACTCAAATAGTGAGCTGTCAGTAATTTTCATTAATAGCAAATGGTTGATTTTACCTAATTCAGTGAATCCTGAGTTTAAAAAAAACAAAACAAAACAGTAAAAACATCAAATCATGTACACCTTTTAGCTTTCTGAGCTTTCAGTGTCAGCATTGTACTCATAAAGACCTTCAACATCAACATAATTCAAAATGATCAATTTCCAGTAATGGAATACAATCCCTCTCACAATGTCTAATAAAAATAAAAATTGTTTCCTGGAGCCTGGAGGTTTTTCGAGACCCAAGTAGTTCAACTGCTTCCTTTGGCAGGTCCAAATCTAATTTTGGATCAAGTCATTAAATTCTGGCTGAGTGAATAACTGGGGAGCAGATGAGCTACTGGATTTGGATGTGTAGTGAAGTATCCACAGTCGAAGGAAATTTATATCTGGATCATGTTTGCAATTGCCACTTCTGAAAAAAAAAAAAAAAAAAAAAAAAAAAAGTGATATAATGGAGCAAAACTTATAAAATATTTTTTGAAGCCACCAACACAAAATTAGTAAAGACAAGGTGTTGGATTTCATGCTGTAAATATGATGCAGGGCAGTGTTATTTATAGCAGCTGCCCTGTAAACACATTCTTGCACATATGCAGTGGATATTCACCCTGGTTACTTATGAAAACAACTTGGTCTCTTTGCAAAGCATAAAATACACAAATCCTGTTTATCGTAATGATGTGGATATTATTACTAGGCTTTAGTAATAACTCAGTTTTTTGTTTGTTTTTTTAACACGTTTAAGGTAATTTGCTAGTGTATAGTTTTTAATGTTTAACTGACATGAGCTGTTTTGGTTACTTTTCTCAGGCTGCTGGTGACAGACAGCCTCTCCTTGGTTGAAGCTAAGGTGTGGCTCGAATAGTTTACTTATTATGGTGACATTATTTGTACTGCTCAGGTCAAATCAATCCAATGTCACTTCTTTTAGCTTTTTGTGTTCTAAGTTTTAATGTTGACAGTGGTTTGGCCACAACTTACGGCTGGGCTAAAGCAATAAAACAAGAAGCATATTTGTCATTGAAAGAGGAAATGTTAATTTATCACACATCCATAACCTTACATATGATTAAGGTGATCAGAGTTCATAACAAATATTGGTAAGTTTGAATTTTCCTTTTCTTAAAAGTTTCAAAAGCTCTGTTTTGTGCTCAGATGCTCACTCATCCCGGTTTTTACAGCATAGTACAAAGACGGGACACAAAAACATACCATACTGTTTCCAATATGGTAGGCTTCAACACTACTTAGATCTATCCTATTAAACAATGTTAACACATTTTGGTACTTATTTTGTCTGAATCTTTAAAAAGCCTTTTCAAAATACCTTTATTTCAAAAATTAAAACGCAAACAGCTTTTTTCTTTTTAACAATCACGTGACGCTCATTATGCTGTGGGCTTTCCGGTGCAGGGGTGCAGCTCTGCGGGCTTGTTTCTCCAAAAACGAAACTTGAAACTGATCGAGGATACCGTGTGCAGCATAGCAGGAAACGACACATAACATATCGGGCTTGAAACACAGGCGGCACTTTTCTTTGTATGCCAGTGTAACAGAGTTAATAATACATATGAAAAACATGCACTTACCTGTTCTTAATTATCATTTTAAGTGTGAATTTTATCATTTTTTTAAATTGTATTTTATTTTGAAAACCCAGAAACCGGATCTCACCCTAACGTTTAGAAGCTGCTAAGGCTTCCGCTCCTCACAGAGGGTAAGTCCGGTAATGAAAGGCTCTGGCATTTTTATGGTTTCTGGTGTGAATGTTGTTACATAAGTTATATATGTCGATGTATATAGGTTCATATTGATATTAGAAAGTTTCTGTGTAACTGAAACAAAGGCGGGTTGCTGTTAAATAGTGTTTCTGCCGTATTTATGCTCTTTGGCAGTTAGTCTTTGTCAGCCCCCTAGTGGTTGCTGCGCATAGCAGGAAATGTGTTTGGATTTACCGTTTTTCTGTGCTTTTTGTGATGTTGCTTTACATTGTAGGAGCTACAATTGCCGGTACCACCAGAAGACACCTGTTGAATGTGTTTTATGTCTTCTGCAGGTATGTGAGCTTGTTAACAGCCATTTTGTCTGTAAAGCACAAGCAAGTGAAGATGTAATGCGCTATTGTTAATTTGTCCACTAGAGGGAAATGTTTAGTCGGTGGTATTTATGTTTATCCTGTTATTTTGTTTTATACGATTGTGGAATGTATTTTATTAGTCATAAGATTTCTTTTGTATACAAGCTCAGCAGAGCTACTAGATCACTTAAATTACACAATTGAAAGCATGTGTGTATTGTTTGTGTATTTATACACAGGCACTCATGTATATTCAAATAATTAAAAAAAAAAAAAAGTTAATTTACCTGTTACTACCACACACCAAATCCGGTCATTGGTACTTGCTGGATTGTGTAGCCACTAGGTAACAAAAGCTTAACACTGCGCCCAGCATCCTGGAGCACTTCTGTTGTCTTTTGTACGTGTTTTGAGTTTGTACGTGTTTTTACGTGCTTCGGAGTTTCTATGTGCTTTGTCTCTAGGCGCCACCGTAAATATACTTTTATTTATTCACTCCACATAAAATGTAATAAATAAATCATATAATACAAAAATCAACTATTCACATGTCAAATTTTAACTATTTAAATTTTCAGCCTTTTCCTTTTACAAAATTAAAGTGAAACAACACAAAACACTGCAAACCACAACACAATTAAATATAAATTAAAATATGAAAACAAAAAGAACATGCATATTCTGTCATATAGGCCCGCATGAATAAACTTTCTGAATCCTTTATCATCTGCAACTGAAAAATAGTTGTGGATGATTACTATCCGGTTGTTCAGTGATGACGCGACGAATCCTACTTCCGGGTCTAAAGTAGTCTGCGTTTAATATGGCTTTTATGTTGTTAACATGTTTAATGCTATGTATTTTCTTCTATTTGATCTCAAAAAGCTCCTAAAACAGTCAGTGATCCCTGTTGACCTCCCTCGGCTTTTATTACCGCTAATCATTTATTTAAGCTCAGTTTTTAAAACCTTACGATGTAACTACAGCCCAGCCCATGCAGCAGTATATGAATGACTAACTTTGTATTGTAGATGAATTATCTCAGTTGTTCTCCTGGCTGAAGTTTGGTCCTTTTACAGCATCCTGCCATGCGATTACATTTGTTTCTGACCACCGAGAAAACTCACATTAACTTTTATCGAGTGGAAAAAAAGTTAGCTTGTTTATATTATGCTAACATAGCTATGTCGCTAGCGGTCACGTAGCACATCATTATATACCAGCTAGCCAAACTTCAGTAACCCTACAAACGTCACTGCTGTTTAGTTTTCTGTCTTCATTTATGCTGAAAGTGATAAGAAAGCTGTATGTTTTAATTTGTTTCCAAAACCCCGCAGTCAGGACATGCTATATTGTATTTAGATAGAAGCTAGCGAGCTAACTCCCTGCTAACTTCTAACTCCGTTAAATGTCATAAATTCCGTTTTCATGGATGCCTGGATGTTAAACTCAATTGTTACACCTGGTAGAGCAGAACGCTGATCATTTTATTAAAGATGAAAGACTTTAGACAGTTTTTCAACTCTCAGTAATGCCACAGTGATCGTTTGATATATGGACCTGCAGCAGAGTTTAGACCCAGACACGGCTAGTGACGTCAGACTGAACAACCGGATACCTTTCTAATGTGACGTTGTTGTCCCTGGCTCTCTTTCTCTCCCTCTGGCTCTGTTCCTGTGCTACTGAGTGTAACTACCGCCCCTCCCCCCTCTGCCCAGCGTAAAGCACAAGGCTCACATGCAGAGTGAAGTGAAAAAAGTGCGAGAGAGGCTGAGAGAAAGAGAAAAAAAAAAAAAAAAAAAAAAAAATCACGTGACGGCTCGCGATAAGGAGCCGGCTTGCGTCGTTCACGTCAAAGAGCCGGCTCTAAGAGCCATTTCGTTCGCAAACGACCCATCACTAGGGCTATAGAAGGGGGTCCAATTACAATAGCGAAGATTGGACTTTAAAGTGATTTCTAGCATTTGTTACACTACTGTCAGTAAAATATATAACAAAAGAAGTGCCATGCCTGAGGTGATATCTAAAAGTATCAGCTAAACATCCAGGAAGCAAATCTCCTTTTCCACCACATCGCACAGGTGCTCTGTGGATTGAGGTCTCTGGATTGAGCTCTCGTGACTGGAAGCCATTTGTGTACAATGGACTCACTGTCATGTTCAAGAAACCAATTCAATTCAATTTTATTAAATTTTATTTATATAGTGCCAAATCACAACAAGTCGCCTCAAGGCGCTTTATATTTCACAGTAGATTGTACAATAATACATACAGACAAAAACCCAGCAATCATATGACCCCCTATGAGCAAGCACTTTTGTGACAGTGGGAAGGAAAAACTCCCTTTTAACAGGAAGAAACCTCCAGCAGAACCAGGCTCAGGGAGGGGCGGCCATCTGCTGCGACCGGTTGGGACGAGGGAAGGAAAACAGGATGAAGGACATGCTGTCGATTTTTGGGATTATTTGAGCTTTGTGATAGTACGAGCCCACTGGACTGTTGTGATTTCATATAAACTTTCTTTTGTAACCAGAAGAGGTTTGGTTAAAACAGTGATTCTGGGACAATATACGTTTTAGTTTTGTTTTAAACGCTCTTGCATCAAAAATATTTGCTTTAATAATGCTACATTTACCAAATGGCAAAATCAAAATGTGCCCAAAGACTTGGTATTAAATCCAGTTCTTTTGGATTCTTTACGGCTAAAAAAGACACAAGGCTCAAAGTGGTCTTTTAGTCAAAAAAAATATCTTTTCATACCCGGGATATGGAGACCTGAATACAAAACACACAACCCCAGGTCTGAAGCACAAACAGAAGCCTAGGTATTTATATACTTGCTCTCTACGTCATACCACTATAAGTTTCGATCAAAGACTCTGCTTAGTTTCACTTTCTGGCTGCAAAAGCATGCAGTTTCCCGTCAGTACTTTTTGGCACAGACTGTACTCAGAGTTAGGCCTCTCTTATATTAAAACAATATAATCAGCAAATACACATTCAGATTATATATTCAAACCCCAACATTGGCTATTTTTTTTTTTTTTTTTGGCATTAAAATCTTATAAAATAGTGTTCACAGTGAGGGATGAACTGTGAGACAGCAAGTGTTACAGCCGCTCGGCAGAACGGATTTACATCATTTTGTTATTAAGAGCAAAGCAATAACTACAAAATCAGACTGGGCAAGGAACTTGTGGTGGTTGATCTTCAATTGGTGAAGTTCGGGGCTACAAGAAACTTTCTTTAATGAGCAGCTGTCTAATTAGGCAAAGCCTGCACCCCACTTCCACCGGGCGCACCTTGATCTTCCAGCCTCTGTCCTCTGCCTCAGCTGCCAAGTTGGCATACCGCAGTTTCTTATGCTCAAACGTAAGAAGCTGCTAGTTTTATTACAGACATGGCAGGACCCCCCAAAATCCCGAAAGGTTGTGTCTTATCAGTCCACAAAATATTTTTCCAAAAGTCTCTGGGATCATCAAGATATTTTTAAACAAATGTGGTTTTCTCCTTGGAGCTCTCCCATTGCCATTTTTACAAATTCTTTCTTATTGTTGAATTGTTGAGTTGTCAGCTTTTTCCTTAGATTGTGGCATGATATGTTGCTTTTTGAGATCTTTTAACCTACTTCACTTGAAATTATTTAGGACTTCATGTCATTGTGTGATTTATTTGCAGATAAAAGGTGATAAGTAAAACGCAGTGCTAATAATGTGACAAAAGGAGGAAGAAAATCATGGGTAAGTAAATTTTGTTTCTATGAGATGCCTTTTTTTTTTTTTGCATTTATGGAACTTTCAAGTATCTGTAGCCTACTTGCAATTTAATGTTTTCTTCTCCGATTCCAAAGTGTTAAGCATTCCATCTTAATCCGGTCGTTAAGTGATGACGTGACGAATCCTACTTCCGGGCCTAAAGTAGTCTGCGTTTAATATGGCTTTTGTGTTGTTAACATGTTTAATGCTTTGTATTTTCTTCTATTTAATCTCAAAAAGCTCCTAAAACAGTCAGTGATCACTGTTGACCTCCCTCGGCTTTTATTACCGCTAATTATTTATTTAAGCTCAGTTTTTAAAACCTTAGGATGTAACTACAGCCCAGCTCATGCAGCAGTATATGAATGACTAACCTCGTATTGTGGATGGATTATCTCAGTTGTTCTACTGGCTGAAGTTTGGTCCTTTTACAGCATCCTGCCATGCGATTACATTTGTTCCTGACCACCGATAACACTCACGTTAACTTTTATCGAGTGGAAAAAAAGTTAGCTTGTTTATATTATGCTAACATAACTGTGTCGCTAGCGGTCACGTAGCACATAATTATATACCAGCTAGCCCAACTTCAGTAACCCTACAAACGTCACTGCTGTTTAGTTTTCTGTCTTCATTTATGTTGGAAGTGATAACAGAGCTGTACGTTTTAATTTGTTTCCAAAACCCCGCAGTCAGGACATGCTATATTGTATTTAGATAGAAGATAGAGAGCTAACTTCCTGCTAACTTCTAACTCCGTTAAATGTCATAAATTCCGTTTTCATGGATGCCTGGATGTTAAACTCAATTGTTACACCTGGTAGAGCAGAACGCTGATCATTTTATTAAAGATGAAAGACTTTAGACAGTTTTTCAACTCTCAGTAATGCCATAGTGATCATTTGATATATGGACCTGCAGCAGAGTTTAGGCCCAGACACGGCTAGTGACGTCAGACTTAACGACCGGATAGACTTTATCAACAGAACAAAAAAAGATATGTACACACAGATAAAAAAAACCCAATAAGTCATATTTAGTAGTTAAACTTTCACAGGTTTCGTAGGTGAACCATCAGTAGCATCCTTTAGTATATTTTTTGATTATACAGACCATAATGCTACTGTTTTGGTTTATCCTTGCTGTTCTTTTCCCTGTTATCTCCTTGCTGCAGGCTGCTGTTTGCAGGTGTATGTATAACTTGTACATGTCTTTCTTGTGTAAATGTAAATTTGTCTGTGATTGTGTAAATACTTATGCTATTGTGTGCTTCACACATGGAGAAAAGACAAACTGCCTTTCATTGTTCTTGTAACAGTGACAATAAAAGCTATTCTATTCTATTGTTTTGACCAAAAAAAAAAAAAAAAAAAAAAGCTTCAATAAGTTTAAAATTAAGAAGCAAACTATTATATTGTCAGTATTTCGCTTAAAGATGGAATTTCTGTCAATTGTCACACATCTCATATTTTTTTAACTAATTTTATTAATGCATAATCAAATACATGCTTTTTTGTGCTCTCACAGCTAAAATACCTCAACAGTTACCAAGTGCTTCTGGGTGGACTGAATCTGAAGTAAGCACCTGGCTAAGATCAATTCGAATAAAGGAACATTACATAGAAAAACTCTATGAAGAAGAAGTAGATGGACAAGTCCTACTTGCACTGGATGAGGACTTTCTAAAAACAAAAATCTGCATGAAGTCAGGGCCTGCTCATTTGATTATTCAGAAAAGAGATGAGCTTATCAACTCCCAGCAAAAATGTCAAGAAAAGAAAAAAACTACTGGTTCCAAAAGAACTGAGTTTGAGGAAAAGAAAAGTAAGAAATCAGTTCAGTGTCTTCAAACAGTAAGTGATGGTTCTCCAGCACAAACTACACTGAGCGATCAGGAGAAAGAAACTGCTCAGGAACAATGTGTGTTGATTTCAAAGGAAGACTGCCAACCACGGCCATTCGATCAAGAAGGGACTAATTTCTTATATGTAAAACACAGCATCCTGCAGCCTGAATCAGGTGCTTTTAATCTGATATCGCCATGCCACGAATTTAAGTCTTTTGCTGTAGCTGCTACATTGGATCGCACAAGACTCCAAGCTAAGTTTGCCAAAGAGGTTCTTAAATTTGCAACTGGTTGTATGAACATCAGGTCAAATGGCACAATACACTTTGGTGTGATGGACAGCAAGGAGGATGGAGGATATGTGCATGGCGAGATAACTGGTATCCCTGTAACAGAGAAGGATATTTATGTCGATGCTTTGGACTACATTAAAAAGAGTTTCCCCTCTGACACAGAACACATGCGCCATTGTGTGCGACCGCCAAGGTTCATTGAGGTTATAGATCGACAAAGTACAGAAAAGCGATATGTGGTAGAGGTTGACATTGTGCCATTAATAAGTATTGTCAAGAACAAAGTGTATGCAGTCCGTCTGCCAAATTTCAAAGAATCGGCAAACAAAGTAGAGTATGAGAAAAAGATGATTTTGCGAAGAGTGGGTTCAAAAACTGAGCCAGTGAGTGACGAGGACCTAAGTGACTTTTACCAAAGAGTCAAAGATCGTGATGCTCAAAGAGAAGAAGCAGAAAAAAATCATTTCCTTATTGCTCCAGAAATGTGTCAAGACCTTGGAAGGAAACTCACCATGCTGATGACCAGTGGTAAGAAATTCATTGAAAAGGAAAAATGGTTCATACTCGTAACAAACAAATTCAAACCTGATGACCTTTGTAACATTGACTGGCTGATTAACATGAATATTTTCTGCGTGTTCGACTTTGACCCAGACTCAAAGATATCAGGTCTTTGCAGTAGATACCTTGAGTACCATGTTCCAAGTATGCATTCTCTCCAGAGCTACAAGGTGTCCGCTGGCACAAACATCAAAGAATTAACAAGTAAGATGGTTTTGTTCGATCAAGTTAGTTGGATCTTTTGCTATGGCTGTACTGACTTCAAAGGAAATGAAGCTCCATGTGATGAAATGACTTGGATCAAGACAAAAATGACTCAACTTAAAAAAATCTGTGTCTTTGATCTGTAATCAGATTTTGTCAAAAGGTACATTCCAGGTCATATTCCTATTAACATCACCAGTTGACAAACCACTCTTGCACACCTTCTATGAGTTTTTCACAGACATGGAAGGTCATGAAGACATCATCTGCATCTGTGAATCAGAGGAAAACTTCCAGAAATGGCAAAGCTTTGCAGAGGGTTCATGTGGGAAAGAAGCTGTAAACAATTCCAGTGTTGTTGGAATGAAAATGAGCCACATTAATGCAACTCTGCAACATATACAACCTGTGAAAACGCATGCCAGTAAACACTTGCCAGTCTTTGTGGGAGGAACATGTGTTCTTAAAACACAAGTAGAGGAACAGATGTACTCACTGGAGATTCTAACGGTCAATCATTGTGATGAAACATGCAAAGAATTCATCAATGAGGAAAAAGAAAACATTGAGCGCCAGTTCTACCATGGTGGGAGAGTGACCTGGTTGAATTTCTGGCTTGCTGAGAACAAATATGCTGGAGAGGTCATTGAAAGAGATGCTTATCACGATACTTCCAAACTTCTCAACGATGCCTTGAAATATAATGCAGACCAGACTCCAGTGAATATCATAAACATCTACCATCACCCAGGAAGTGGTGGAAGCACTGTGGCAAGACAAGTGCTGTGGAACAACAGAAAAAGTCTAAGGTGTGCGGTTGTGAAGCCCTCATATCGAGTTTCTGTTGTTGCACAACATGCAGTTGAACTAAGAGAATATGAAGAAAAGGATCTACAGAGATGTCTTCCTGTGCTGCTCCTCACTGAAGACTCAGACAAAGAATATCTAGATGATCTCAGGAATGAACTAGAGGGTGCCATAAACGAAAGACAAATCCAGTATGGTACTCTATGTTTCATTTTGTTGAGCTGCAGACGCTCCCATGATCCAGAGAAAAAATGCAAGGAGTCTCCTTTACAGAATGTGTCTGTCACTCATAAACTGTCTGATCAAGAGAAGAGAAAGTTTTCTGAAAAACAAAAGGCACTTAACAAAAAATATGACTTTAACTTCATTCTGACATTTGTTCTAATGAGCAAAGGATTCAGTGAAAATTATGTTCAAAAGTTTGTGAAACATCTGCTCCAAGGCATTAACCGTCACTCTGTTGAATGTCGTCTCATTCGTTATGTAGCATTGCTGAACACATATGTTCAAAACTCTTTCATCTCTCAGTCTCACTGTGAAGCTTTGCTTGCCTTAAAGTTTGTCTCAGAGAGGTTTCGTCGACATGAGTTTGAGAGATCCCTCAGTGATCAGGCTAAGCTAGTCTTCTTGCACCTTCGAGATGACAAGACGCACATTGAATCAATCAGAATCATCCACCCACTTGTTGCAAAAGAAATTCTTCAACAACTTCTGGAACCCCAACAAACTCAAAGCAGTTTGGCGATGGATTTGCTCCACGAGGATGTGCTCTTTGAGCATAGTTTAGAAACAGATGAGTATCTCACATTTTTGAAACTGCTTTTTATTCGAAGATCCAGAATAACTGAAGACAAATACTTTTTGAGTTTGTTCTCTCCTTTCATTGAGCATGTGCGTGGAACTGAAGAAAGCCCAAATAAAGCGATCGAGTTGCTCAAGGAAGCATTCGAGCGTTTCCATAATGATCCATTCTTTGCACAGCATCTTGCTCGTCTTCATTATACTTATGAAAAATTTGAAGAGGCCAAAAACTGGGCAGAGACAGCAGTGAAACAGCTGCCTGACAACTCCTATATACTCGACACAAAGGGGCAAGTATATAAGAAATGGTTCCAAGCAAAATGTAAAGCAATTGAAAATGTACCAAAGACGGCGCAAAACACAACAGATGCTGTGGAAACTGCACTGAAAGCACTTGAGTGTTTTCAAGAATGTCAGAGAGCAGCTGATGCTGATATGGAACATGTCAACACTTCAGGGTTTTATGCTGAAGTTGAGGTTGGGCTGGGCCTTCTCAAACTGATCTTTTCATTGCAAGTATTTGCAAACAGATCCAATGGTCATTCAGAGTGTATGAAGTACCTAACATCAGATTACATCCCAGTGGAAGTTAAAGATGCTTGGAAACCATTTCATGACCATTTGAAAAAACTGTGCCAGACAATGGAAGACACTTTGGAAAGGATCTCAGAGGACCTGAGTTATTTCCAAACAGACATTGATGCAGATGAAGAAGAGACGCCTGAAGGCCCTGAGGGGAAGATACGTCATCCATTGAAATGGTTGGCAATAAAATCCTCTGAGTATGGCAAGTACTTCAGTGAAGCTTTTTCTGCTGCAGTCCTACAGCATGGTAAAGCAATCCCAGCCAACCTCACTCCTTTCCAAAAACGAATGATGATCTATCATCTTGGTGGTGGCAACATAACATCCATTCTCTATAAGATAACTGATCAGAAGAACGCAGTAAAACGTCTAGAGCTCATCCTTTCTCTCTACCCCAGTAATCCATTAAAAGCTAAATTTGATAAAATGGATATTGTTAATTACATAGCGGCCCATATTTCTCTGAACTGTCTGTCACCACAAAATCAAAAAGTAGCTCCTCTGAAAGATCTACAAGCACTTCGTCACCAGTTTCCATATGATAAAATGAAATGTTTGCCAAATGCCCTGTTCTTGCTTACATTGCTATTCTGGCCAGAGGATGACGACACAGAGCATGAGAGAGAAAAAAAATATCAAATTGTGCAAACCGCTGTTAAGCACCTGGAAAAAGGCCACAGGACCAAGATGAAAGACATTCCTCCATGGAAGAGAAGGATTTACACTCATTTTTTTCTAGGCAATGGGAGTGGGCTGGACAAGTTCGTCCACAAGAATAAGTTTGAAAAAATCAGAGAGTTGTCTTCAATCACAAAGTTGTCTGAAAAACGCATGAAGTGGTTTAGTGGTGAGGCATTCAAGACTCCAGAGATTGCCGCAATGCTAAAACATGTATCTGGGTGGACTAAAGATGGATTGGTGTATCTTGAAGGTCCCAAGGAAAAAAAGTTCAATATCAGGCCTGTTAATGCACCTTCAGTGCCTCAAAGTAATGAAAACATCACCTTCTACCTGGGGTTCAATTTCAGAGGCCCTGTTGCTTACAACATAGTTGTGACAAAATAGTCAACAACCGCTGCCTGTCAGTGTCAATCCAAGTTATTTACTTTTTAGTATTATGGATGTTAAAAAACTATGGATGGTTTTTAAAAAACACACGAGCCTCAGTTTGTGAAAAAAAAGAATAAAGCTAAACAGTTGTAGCATGTAATGATTATGTATGCAATTTTAGTGTCACTCAAAAAACATTGCTCAAGTGTCATAAAAATAATTAACCACTGTTTTGTTTAGTTGTAAATGTATTTAATCTGGCCAAGTTATTTATCCAACTACTTTGTATTGTGATTATGTGGGTGTCACATTTTGTTATGCTTCATTAGTCTCATTTTAGGTTGTACTTCTATTAGTGTATATTTGCATTGTTAGTCTATTAATCTCAACTACACTTTGGGGCCAACTTTTTCTTATGGTATGTGCTATTAGAAGGATGGCATAAATTACTCTGAATCTAAAAATTATTAGGAATAACAATGTAAATATAATTATTGTCATGGCTGGGTATATCCTCTCCGGCTAATATGCCTGTGTGTTTGTTACTTGTCTGTATTCCTTGTGTTCTCTTGACCAACTGTACTTGGATTTTATGAGCTGGTCATATTCAGTGTTGATGCACTACACCGAAAAACAAAATCTACCAGCTACGCTAAAAGTGAAGCATGTATTGCTTGACTACAGTGTGAGCCTTCTTTCAGTTTTAATGCAGCTTTCCATTGATGTTCCATGACAGGAAAGTTGTTTCCAAGTATGAGCCCTTTATGTGTACTTTTCTAGTATATTATTGTGTATTTTCCAGGATAAATAAGGAAGCAGTATAATTAAATGTGAACTATTTAATTTTCTTGCCTATTTGCTTTTTAAATAGATTGGGAACTGATGTAAAAAAGTTTTTTGCAGTCAGAAGAATGACACTGTTGCATAGATGTTAACTTTACTTACAACACAATTCTTTAGGTAAAAGTGCAAAACAGTAATTTAATGTGCATCTTTTTTTTCTTTGAAGATTTTGCATTTTATTCATATACATGACTAAGTAAACATAAGTGTCCTTAAAATATGTATAAAATAAATGAATAAATAAGGTTAATGACATTTCTGGTGTTGTTTCTTTGTCAAATTGAAATCTCCAGTTCTGCTCAAACTAAAAGAATGGTGACATATGCTTTTTATAGGCAAATGTTTTCAGCTGGGGAAAGGTCTGAGGCTTGTACTGCAAAGCAGGATTTGGTCATATCCAAGTAACTTTAGGTTTAACTCAGGGTTTTCTGTACTGCAAAAGTAGTTCACTTCTTACTAGGGTATATTGCCACTTATGATGTGAACTGATTAGAGATCAACAACAAAACTCACTGCTTATCGGCCAATGTGTTCTCCAGAAAATAGTGTCACCATTCTTTGAAAATCCCTTAATTGGATTGCTGTGTGCAGGAACTAGGAATGTGTAAATTCTTTCTTTCCTTGATCATCTGTAACATCAATGGAACTTTATTCCTTGATTTTTTTTCTCCCTGTTGACTGCAAACAATTTTACCGTAATTTTATGGTTCCCTAATTATTAATGATCCTAAAACAGGACAGCTACAATGTACTTGCTGACTTATCAGCAAGTACAGTAAAACATGAGCATAAGCCTAAAATAAACATTAATTAAAATTTCAAATTATGCAACACAGACTTTTAGCTAGTCTTAGCATTTGATAGCACAGCTAGATGCCATTTTCGTTTGGATCAATGACTGTAGAAAACATGGATGGTGCAACAGCACCTCCTCCCATTGTGCAAAAATGAAACCAAAATATCCCGCTTTTGGAGGCTGCCATCTTGCATTTTTGGAGCTAGAGTCTGCGCAGTAGTGACTTGAGGTCACACTCCCGCCCACACACCCGCTGGACATGACCGCAAACACTCCCCCTTACACTTTTTACTTAACCCGGCTGCTCCATTTTTTTGTTGATGGGTTTACCATGACTGACAACTCGTTAAAGGTAAATACAACCACGTCACTGTTATGAAAGAGACACACAGCTTATCTTATAGTTCTACACCATCTAAAAATCACTTTGTTAATTCGTTTGCTAGATTAGCCGCTAGCATACGCAATGTGTTGGGGGCTTGTTGCTAGCTAGTTAGCAATGCTACACACTTGTTACTCTAATCCGGTTGTTCAGTCTGACGTCACTAGCTGTGTCTGGGTCTAAACTCCGCTGCAGGTCCATATATCAAACGATCACTATGGGATTACTGAGAGTTGAAAAACTGTCTAAAGTCTTTCATCTTTAATAAAATGATCAGCGTTCTGCTCTACCAGGTGTAACAATTGAGTTTAACATCCAGGCATCCATGAAAACGGAATTTATGACATTTAACGGAGTTAGAAGTTAGCAGGAAGTTAGCTCTCTATCTTCTATCTAAATACAATATAGCATGTCCTGACTGCGGGGTTTTGGAAACAAATTAAAACGTACAGCTCTGCTATCACTTCCAGCATAAATGAAGACAGAAAACTAAACAGCAGTGACGTTTGTAGGGTTACTGAAGTTGGGCTAGCTGGTATATAATGATGTGCTACGTGACCGCTAGCGACACAGCTATGTTAGCATAATATAAACAAGCTAACTTTTTTTCCACTCGATAAAAGTTAATGTGAGTGTTCTCGGTGGTCAGGAACAAATGTAATCGCATGGCAGGATGCTGTAAAAGGACCAAACTTCAGCCAGGAGAACAACTGAGATAATCCATCCACAATACGAGGTTAGTCATTCATATACTGCTGCATGGGCTGGGCTGTAGTTACATCGTAAGGTTTTAAAAACTGAGCTTAAATAAATGATTAGCGGTAATAAAAGCCGAGGGAGGTCAACAGTGGTTGCTGACTGTTTTAGGAGCTTTTTGAGATCAAATAGAAGAAAATACATAGCATTAAACATGTTAACAACACAAAAGCCATATTAAACGCAGACTACTTTAGACCCGGAAGTAGGATTCGTCGCGTCATCACTGAACAACCGGATAGAGTGTGTTATTGAAGGATTCCTTGAAAGAGAAAATGACCTTTTAAGAAGTTGACTCTATTTCTTCTAATTCTACCATACCATCTTTATTTATAAAGCACTTTAACATAAAACCAGAGCTCAAAGTGCTGTACATGCAAATAGCATAAGCAAAGTAAAAATAAAATAACAAGATAAAAATAACTAAAATAAAACAAAACATGTTAAAACAAATTGAGTCAACCCCCTTAAACAGTGCCAAAGGCTTCAGCGAATAAGTATACTTTAAGAAGACGTGGCCTGTCTAACGTGCAAGGGCAGATCATTCCACAACTTTGGACCAGCCAGATTTAAAAAAAAAAAAAAAAAAAAAAACAACAATAAGAGAATTTTTAAAATGACCTTTAAATGTACATGTAGCTAATGGAGTGAAATTAAAATGGGGGTAATGTGCTCAGACTTTGTTCCAGTTAAAAGACGTGCTGAAACATTTTGGACAATTTTCTCTATTTTACTTTGTTTATGCTATTTGTATATTAGGGGTGCAACGATACACAAAATTCACGGTTCGGTTCGATACTTTGGTGTCACGGTTCGATATTTTTTCGATACAAAAAAAAATGTTCATGCCTTTTTAATTTGTCATTTATTAAAATTATAAATATATATTTTAACTCAAAAGTACAGTTTTTAAATTTAACCCTAACCCTTGTGCGTGTTTTTTATTTTGACAGCGAATGTGCACCTGCGGACCACTTATGTGCAGCCCTGGTTATTTAGCTCGTCATATTGCAGCCACAGAAATTCTTTTGTCCATGAAACCATACAGCTGCACTTTCTTTTTGCCTTATAGTCTGATTTGTCATAACTTCTCCGTTTTGTGGTAAGCTTTTCTTTGGCTGTCACTTCTTCACCCTGACCTGTCTTATTTGGCTCAGCAGAACTAAAATATATATCTGTCTGTGAAGGTTCTCAGTCATCCAGGTCATTGTAGTCAAATATATATCCTGCTGCTTTTACACACGCACTCACATAAGCTCAGCGATTCTCTGCGCGATCAACCTCTCATGTTTAAGCTTGCTGCGGGAGATTTCACTTGTCATGTTTGCATAGTAAGCTAACAATTAATAAGACGATGTCAGAGGAATTGGTGCACAAATTATCATCACTCACAGATCAGTGCTGTCGCTCTCTATACACAGTTCACGCGATTGCAAAGTGAAAGCAAAAAAACAAGCGCAAATTCAAACGCGATTGCAATATGTCACATATTGACAGTGGCTCACCGATGCCAATGACATAATTACCCAGCTACATTTCTGAAAGAATGCAAAAGCATTGACATATATATTTTCCTTCCTACAATAGCCCGACGGGCAGGGCAGAGATAGATTTTGGTAAACAGACTGAAAAAAATCACTAGCCCCGGGACTTCGGGCTAGCGATATTGCGAGCCCTGTATCTGATTGAGGAATCACTCATCTTTGTAAAAGAGAGTTTATTACAGAGAAATGTCTCTTTCCAAAATAAAAGCTATACTATCCGCTTCTTCTGGGCTATATTCTCAGCAGCATATTAAACATATCAGGTCCCCATAAGGAGAATCATGTGCTAACAGCTGTCTAAATGACTCAGCTAAAGTTAGTAGCATGCTTGCTTGTTTTTTTTCTGCTTCCACTTGTCTTTGCACTAGGATGATGTCGGCGTAAATGTGCAGTCATATTCGTTGTGTTCCCACTAGTGCTTTCAGGTTAATCTCGTTGAAATGACCTTAACGCCACAACACGGCAAATCTCCGTTAACGAGCTACCGCCGATCGCCCCGTGCATGGGGCTAGACGGCCAACACGTTAACGAGCTAACTGCGCTAACACACTAGTTCCCACCCATGTAATTGAGCATTGCGTGGCACATCCAACATACTGTTTTACTTTAGTCCATGACTCGCTTACCTTCAGGGTCATACGTCACATGAAAACCAAAATAATTCCAAACGCCAGATCTGAATGAGGTCCATGTTACAAGGAGAGCTTAACTTCTGTCTCGCTAGCTTGCCCTGCGCTCTTCCTTCTGACGATGCTGTCTGTGTTGAGCGCTCAGTGAATCTGCGTTCGACTACTCCGCCTAGGCTGCACTGTCGAGCCTAGGCGGAGTAGTCGAACGCAGATTCACTGAGCGCTCAACACAGACAGCATCGTCAGAAGGAAAGTTGATAAAATAAATTACAAATTTTGTATTGTTCGATACATATGCGTACCGAACCGAAAGCACTGTATCGAACGGTTCAATATCGATACGAATATCGTTGCACCCCTATTGTATATGTACTTTTTTTTTTAAAGTGCTTTATAAATAAAGGTGTTATGGTATTGTCAGCAACTGTCAGTTTACTTTCTTTTGTGCTTTATTGGCTATAGTTGAAAACTGACATCCAGATTGAGAAGCCTAACATTGACCTGAACATGAGAAAAGAACAAAGAAAAAAAAAGACAATATTTTTAAAAGTTCCAATATGATGCTTACTGTACTAATAGACAAAAAACAATAATTGTATAGTCTACGAGCATGCTAGACTTGTACAGCGACAATGGTATATATCAGGACATTGTTATAATGATCTTCAAAATATAAGTCAGTTTAACAGCTGAATTTGTGTACAGTGGGGCAAAAAAGTATTTATTCAGCCAACAATTGTGAAAGTTCTCCAATTTAAAAAAATAAATAAAAATGAGGCCTGTCATAGGTATACCTCAACTATGAGAGACAAAATTAGGAAAAAACTAAACAGAATCACTTTGTCTGACTTTTAAAGAATTTATTTGCAAATTATGGTGGAAAATAAGTATTGGGTGACCTACAAATAAGCAAGATTTCTGGCTATCTCAGACCTGTAACAACTTCTGTAAGAGCCGCAACATGAAAAAACAAATACCAGAGTGTAGGTGAAACGAGGTTTTACCTTAAAATGGACTCAGGTTGGCTAAAATGGCTAGTACCACCAAGGCAAAGACTAGTGAGCTCCCGGGAAGCTTGCCTCAGGTATGCTTTTATCCACACCTGACTAGGTGTGGCCAATTAGCACCAGCTGAAAACATTGAGATGATTAGGGGCTGCAGAGGGACGTAACAGCTCCTCTGTCCACTCGTTACCTGTATTAATGGCACCTGTTTGAACTTGTTATCAGTATAAAAGACACCTGCCCACAACCTCAAACAGTCACACTCCAAACACCACTATGGCCAAGCCCAAATAGCTGTCAAAGGATACCAGAAACATAATTGTAGACTTGCACCAGGCTGGGAAGACTGACTCTGCAATAGGTAAACAGCTTGGTGTGAAGAAATCAACTGTGGGAGCAATTATTTATTAGAAAATGAAAGACATACAAGACCATTGATAATCTCCCTCAATCTGGGGCTCCACGCAAGATCTCACCCCGTGGGGTCAAAATGACCACAAGAACAGTGAGCAAGAATCTAGAATGTCATATGAAACCAAAATAGAAATTTTTGGTTAAAAACTCTACTTGTCGTGTTTGGAGAAGGGGGGGGGGGGGCCCTAATGATTTGAGGCTGTTTTTCTGCAAAAGGGACCAGGACGACTGATCCGTGTAAAGGAAAGAATGAATGGGGCCATGTATTGTCAGATTTTGAGTCAAAACCTCCTTCCATCAGCAAGGGCATTGAAGATGAAACATGGCTGGATCTTTCAGCATGACAATGATCCCAAACACACCGCCCGGGTAAAGAAGGAGCGACTTCATAAAAAGCATTCCAAGGTTCTGGAGTGGCCTAGCCAGTCTCCAGATCTCAACCCCATAGAAAATCTTTGGAGGGAGTTGAAAGTCTGTGTTGCCCAGCAACAGCCACTAAACATCACTGCTCTAGAGGAGACCTGCATGGAGGAATGGGCCAAAATATCAGAAACGGTGTGTGAAAACCTTGTGAAGACTTACAGAAAATGTTTGACCTCTGTCATTGCCAACAAAGGGTATATAATAAAGTACTGAGATGAACTTTTGTTATTGGCCAAATACTATTTTCCATGATAATTTGCAAATTCTTTAAAAATCAGACAATGTGATTTTTCTGGATTTTTTTTCCATCTCATATTGTCTCTCATAGCTAAGTTATACCTATGATGAAAATTACAGGCCTCTCATCTTTTTAAGTGGGAAAACTTGCACAATTGGTGGCTGACTAAATACTTTTTTGCTCCACTGTATGTGTGCAATCACCTAGGTATATGGTTTACCAGGACAATTGTATACATCGGGACATTGTTATAATGAGCTTCAAAATACAAGTCAATTTAACACAGTGGTTTTCAAAGTGTGTGAGAGTTCTGACAAGTTGTGTGTAAGTTACCTGGCAAAAAAAGTCTTCCAAGACTATTGTTCAACATCAGAATCACTTTTACGGCAGAACAAAGAAATTCGCAGTTATGTTAATAATATGCGCATCCGCTGCATCGAGAAGGGTCTGGCTGCAGCCAAATGCTCTTGTGCTCTTGGCTGCAACCACTGAAAAGCTGCAGCCGCAATAAAGAAGTGTACTGAAAATTGCGAACATGTGGTTGGGTCTGTCGTGCATTGTTTAGTGGTTCCAAAACCCAGGATTGGGGCATGAGAGACCCGACCACATGTTTGCACTTTTCAGTACACTTCTTTACTGCAGCTGTTGACTTGCATACATGGCTGCAGCTTTTTGGCTACAGCCTTCACACATCAATGACAGGATCTAGTTCATTCTGTTTTAAGATGGCTCTGCAGTCAAAAACAGGCTCACTGCAGCCACTAAGAGTAATAGTATTAAACTCTCACTAAGTTGTATATTTTTCATCTCTGTTCACAAGTTTCTGGATTTTCTTTTCTTTTTCCTTTCTTTTTTTTTAAGACTAAGACTGCCAAACATGGGAAAAATAAAGTTCAATGTTCACATTCTGTTTAAATTGTTGCTTTTTTGAAAAGGTGGTGAAGACTAATGAAGCAGCCTAGTGACAAAGGTTACAAATAGTTGTTTGGTATGAGAGTTGTTTGGTTTTAAAACAAATTACTGAAGGATTTATTGTGAATGTGTTTATCTAAATAAAGTTGCAGCTAGGCATTTCTGTCATTGTTTTGTTTAGATGGGAAGTGAAAATATTTCTTCCTGCCATGTGGGGAACGAGAACCACTGGGTTAACAGCTGAATTTGTGTGTGCAGTAACGTAGGTATGGTTTACGGGCACAATGGTACATATCTGGTCATTCTCATGAGTTTCAGAGCATAAGTCTGCTGTCACGTCTAGTTATGATGTGTGTTACACAAAAGGACCCGACACATATCGTTGCAAGCTGGTGAATGTTTAAGCGTTTTCTTGTAGCTTTTTGTTTGCGCAGCTTTCCTACTGCATTCTCCTGATCAGCGCACATTCAGGAGAGGCATGATTAGATGATAAAGATCACCTGGGGTGGTCAGTCTTCCCTGACACCACACCCTGAACCCACTACTCCACCCCTCCCCTGCAGCCGGCTAACAAAATACATTCCACCACCTAGCCCCCCACCCCCGCACACAGTTCTTTTAGTGTGTGAGATATAAACGAGGAGCCCTGGTCAGTCAGGGCAATGGTTTTTCATAATTTCTGGTCAATCTCTTTATCTTTCCAGGTCACTGAAATGGGAAATGATAGCGAAGGTAGAGTAGGCCCCTGCTAGCTGTCCCCCAGCAGATTGTCCCAAGCAGCCAGGGAAACAAGAAGGCTGGGTGACGGTGAGGAGGAAGCATGGTCTTAACTCATTCACTGCCAGCCATTTTCAAATCAGGTAATGAGTTAAACAGAAGCCCCAGGTACACAACCAACCTGTTCATGTGTCTAACAGTTTTTCCCCAAATTGCTGTCTGTCTGAGTGGTGTCCAAAAAAAGACGATGTGGGCTTCATAGATAATTGGGAAACTTTCTGGAGGAAACCTGGTTTTGTTAGGAGAGACTGCATCCAATGCATGCAACAATTACTTCCTCCATACCATCAACATGTTTTTTATACCCCATTCCTACAAAACTGCTCAAAGAAGTCCTGCCATTAATTAATGCTTCAATCTTAAATATGATCAACCTATCTCTAATAATCGGCTACAATAAATATTGATCAAAATAGTCTAGAGTACAGCCTCTCCCTTTCTCATATTAAAAGGTGCGAAACATTGCATTGTAGCAGTTTGGCCAAAAATGAATCTGTTTTACCCCAAAAGGAATTGTTACGTGTCTGCATGTTTTCTTTCCCTCCTTTTGTTTGCCATTTCCTGAGGTACACAGATTGCAGGCTGGTGTCAATTCGGGGATCTCCAGCTAATTAGAGGAAGGAGGCTTTGATTGGACAAACCAGGAGTGCACACCTTGATAAGGAGACTCACCTGTGGCTGGGTGTGGCTCTCTTCCTTAGAATTGTTTGGCACATGTGTAAAGCGCCTTTGGTGTATTTCTTTTGTTTGAAGTTTGTGGTGGGAGTAAAGAGGACTAGCTAAGTCTGGGGACCCCATACACTTACTCACGTAGAGTCCTTTCTGTTAGAAACACTAGGTAAGTAGGTTGGTGCCACCCATGTAATTTTGAGCTTGTTTTGAGTTGAGGATTAGGGTCTTTTCCCCCTGTTTTTGTTTTTCTAGGGTAAAAGCTCAGCTAAGTTTTGGTTTTATTTGGCACAACCAAACTGTATGAATTTGGGTTATTGTTCTTGTGAGAAAACTGCCATTAAACTTTTTTTTCTTTATTACACTTGTACCGAGTTGTTGAGGTACCCCCTCCTGCTCTCGAGGAGGCATAACAGGAATCAATAATATGGTAACAAAGCTGTACAGAGCTATTGTGTGTCAGATGATGTTCCTATATTTAAAGCCGGACTTTACATATTAGGAAATAAAGTCGGTGAATAAAATTCAAATATAGTTTATCCCAGAAGAATTACAGACAAAACACTAAATGGAAATGATGCCCGTTTACTCTTAGATGAGAACATCAGTGTCCAATTTTGTGCACATTTTATACTTTGAGATGTTAACTACATACATAGAAACGTTTTGAGTCACACCTATTAATCTTTTAATATAGATGTATAAAAATAAGAACTTAGCCATACAGTCTACCTTTCAAATATTACTGAAAGACTGAGTTATTCTAAAGAGCGCTCTGGATTCAGTGTGGTGCTGTAATAGGATGCCACTCTTTCAACAAGTAACAACAAGATATCCCACTTGTTGTTGGATATCTAGTAAGGAAGAAAGTTCAGTCCGCTATAAGTGTTATTGCAAAGTGGCAGACCACTGCATAAATCTTTCCACTGCTTTGCTGACTCCTTAATTGCAGAGCTCCAAATGTCCTCTGGTATTAACATCAGTACAAAAACTATTAACCTATACCATGAAGCTCAAGGTATTCTTAGCTAAGCAGCTCCTATAGGTGGCCCAGTACTTTTGTCCATGTAGTGCATCTCAAAGACTATAAAGAGGACCCAAAAGAAATTGTTGAAGGACTGGGTGCTACCCTGTAAGCTGCTTCATGTGGTGTTTGAGGTATGAGGGGTTTATACATCCCTCCTGCCTTTAAAGCACATAAGAAGAGGAAAGGATTATTAGGATTACTGTAATTTAGATTAGTTGATTACATGAAATCCACCTAATTTTTTGCCTAATACCTAACTGACCATCAGCAGTATCATTGGAAACCTGCAGGTATGTGCGACCTGTGCTACTTTTTATTATCCTTTAGGGCACTGCTGACAACAGAGAGACAGAAGTTACTCAGTAGTCAGTTGCTGTTATTATTTATAGGAACTACCTTGTAAACACACTCTTCCACATATGAAGGGATATTCACCCTCCCTAGTTGTTGAAACTCAACTTGGTCTCTACGCACAACATATAATGCGCTTATATTTATCATACAAACATAAAGGATGTGATATGAAAATACAACTACTTAGTTCAATATCTTTTTAAAGTGTTTACAGTAGTCTGCTAGTGTGCAGTTTTCAATATTTAACTTGGCTGGTGGTACTGTATTATGTAAATAGTCATTCCCTGGTTGAAACTAAGGTGTGGTTCAAACAGGTTACATAATGTGGTGAGCATACTTTGTACTGCTCAGGTCAAATCAGTCCAACCAGTACCTTATTTTCTCATTTCAATGGCACTTGGTCTAGCTTTCTTTGGAACTGAGTTCATTCTACTTTTTTTGTTGCAAGTTGTTTGGCCACAACTTACAAGCATATTGACACAACAAGGAACTTGTCACACATCCATGAACATATAATTAATGTGATCTGTATTTACTACACTCAATGTGTTTTCTGTCTTTTTCTGTTATCTGCTCAGATGCTCACTAACTCACCTGGGCTTCTACAGCATAATAGCCATACAACAACAGGGCCACAGGTGTAAACTACTTCAGTACTGTGCTAAAATTAGGCCTACTCCATTAAAAAAAATGTTCATTCATTTTGGTGCTTCTTTTGATCCCTGAGCTTTTAACAAGCATTTTTAACAATTGGACAGAACATGAACCCTCATATTTTGTGTTTTCCCCCCCTAAATATTCAGTTAATGCTCTCTGGACTTTGGAAGTATTTTTGTGTGTGTCTGCATTATTATACCTACATTATAATCAATCCACTACTTTTTGGCTACTTGATATATCTTTTTAGAACTGTGATATTGAATTTGTTCCAATTTATGCTGCTTTTGAAAAACACATTTTTAATGTCACCGATCTGACACCGACGTACCCGGATGAACAAAAAGCGACTTTGCCAAAAAATGACTGGGGGATCGCCTTGTTACAGGAATGTTCTTTCTGGCTCAAAATGACTTGATATCATTTATGAGAGATGTGTTTGACAGATTATAGACCAACAAGTCATTTATAACAGGCCTGTCATCATTTTTTTTTTCCAAACACATACCGGAAATCCCTTTTTGGCAGGGTTTCTCCAAAAACGAAACTGTGAGCATACACTGTTTGCAGCACACCGTGCAAACAACATATCGCACACAGGCGGCACTGCTTTCTTTGTTCCTCTATTAGCCTGCATTCTGGAGCAGAGAAAAGACTCTGTCGGTACTTCGCCAAGGTAAGATAATTGCCTTGCCATGTTTTGTTCCATATTACAATCTCCATGCGTAGTTTTAAGTGACCCGGTTAATGCACTACAATATGATTCTAATATATTGAACTTGCTTGGTGTAACATGGTATTGTGCAGAGATGCAATGGGCATGAAAATGTGGAATATTGAAATGTCTTGTAGGCTCATGGTGGTTGCCCGGGGCGGCATCGTGGTGGGGGGCGGATAAAAAAATTGCTCGTACTTATGCTGCCCCGACATCAGCCAGCGCGTACTGGGAATGGCCTAGGCACCGATCGGTTTTCTATCGCCCATTTGCTGGGAGTAAGGGCGCCCTCCGTTAGCGAGGTGCGCCTGCTGCTTGCGGCACAGGGAGGAGAGGGCGGCGGAGGATTCTCTGGCTGGAGCAGCATCTAATAACCAGCTCGCAGAATAAAACAAAATAAAAGCAAACAACAAACACGAAAACACCAGACATTATGACACAGATTTATAATTTGCACCGATGTTTTTTCGAAACGTGAAAAGTGAGCGCGACAGCCCTCGGTGCGCCTGCTCGCTGCTGAAGTCAAAGTAAACTTTATTGTCATCTCCGCTACATACAGTCCAGTATATAGAGAGACGAGGCTCCAGTTACAGCAGTGCAAGTAAACAAACAATAAATATAAAAAGAGTAAGAAAATAAATATACACTTTAGGACCAGGGGTAAAGGGATCAATAACAATTTATAATTTACAGTTTGATGATTTAAAGTCTCACACACAACCTGCCGAAAGGGGAGGGGGGCCGGCTGCTTCCAAATAGAGCACATTTCATTCATAATGATGTAAATCCAAGCCCATTATGTATTCGTGATTTGAATCCTGGGTTGTGTGAAATCCCAGAAATACACCTTAGACAAAGTGAATCTGTGAACTAAGGTGTAGGTCTATTAGGTTATGTTGTGGTGATCCTCGAGTTGGTGGATTTGTGGTCATACTGGAGTGCAAAATTAAAACCAGTGGAAGATGGACAAGAAAAGTTCAAAGCCATCAGGTGCTCAGTTTAGAAAAAATAGAAAAGAAGAGGAGAAACTAGCAAAAGATACAGGTAAGCAGGTGTGTCATTGGATAATGGCAGGGCATGTATCCTGAAACAATCAGAATCAGAATACTTTATTAATCCCTAAAGAAAATTATGTGGGTTACAGTTGCTCCAAGAAGAAATGGTAAAAATAGTAACAGTAACAGACTAAACTCCAAAAAATATATTAGGTTACAGATTTTAATATTAATTAGTCATTGTCAATTGTTGATTTGTCCTGTTCTCATTGTATGACGAATTATGATGGCGGTTTAGTAGCCGTTTGCATGTAATGCATACTCTCTCTCTCTTCGTGTGTGTGTTTCTCTGGTGAAATTCAGTATGGTTCCGACAACAGTTTTATGTTAATTTACAATCCTTAATATGTTTTATGTGTGTGTGTGGGCGGGGGAGGAGGGCCAGAGGGAGTGTTCGCCCGGGGCGCCAAACAGGCTAGGACCGCCACTGTTTACGACTAAAAACAGACCTGCAATACAAATGCATTATTTGGGAGCAGGTTATGAATAAAAACGTGTGATCACGTTAAGCCCACACAGCCCAGTTTTTAAACAGAAAAAAAAAAAAGATGCCACAACAGCAGCAGTGATGATGACGCTAGCACACTAACGTGGAGGCAGAGTCTGTTTACACAACACAAGGAGCAAAGAGACGGAGCCGTTACCGAAGCAGTGAGCTCAGAGTGAAAGAAAATGTGCTTCTAGCGTCCAAAACAGCAGCGCTGTTCCTGTAATCACCGTTAACACCTTTACTGGGGAAAAGGTAGCAGGAATTTGCTCTGAGGATATCCTTCATCAAAGCACCTGATCAACAAACTCCATAATGAAGAAAAGGGAACTTTTTAACTGCTCCATCGACCGCCGTTTGTTTTACACAGCAAAAACAAACTGCACTATTCCCCTGCACTAAATTGTATTAAAATCTGCAGATTAACTGTTTACTTAGTCTAACACCTGACTGGTTTAATTATACAGATTGCTGAAGGCTGACGGCGGCCATCCTATTTAACATGGAAGCGATACCTGCAGCAAACGATGGTAAGTCGAAAGGGGAGTGTGAGGTGTACTAGAACATGTTAATTTCAAAGGCTGTAACATTTTTAAAAGATAAAAAGTGAAATGATATGAAATATTGTATTCATGAAATTGCATTATCATTTATTACCAGGCAGTTAAAGATTCAGGCCGCACAGCTGTGGACTTTTCTATGTCAGGCAGTCTGCACACGGAGAAGTGAAGTACAATTCACAATTCAAAACATATATTAGACATATGAAAACACGAAATATTTGTGATTGGCTACTGATGGGGAAATGCCATGGTTCAGATTCAATGCTCCCTGATTTGTTCCTCTCGTGGTCCTTCCACATGGCAATGGTCTTTGACCTCCAGTCAGGGATCTTGTCCTGCGTGAGAACATTCCTCCCTACTTTACAGTTGTTACCAGGGATGTTTTATTTCCATGCTGATGTCAGCTTTAACCCACACAATAAAGTCTCCATTTCTTGTTGACTAGAACACCCGGTTATATCCCCCCACACACAAGGCCAAGGCAGTCTCTCCTATCTGAAACTGGTGTGTAAGCCTGTAGCAATTGATAGATGATCTGATATCCTCGTGTTGGTAATGTTCCCACATCATCATAATAAATGTTGTTCCAGGTTCAACATTGCAAGGGACCAATCACATTGTTGTGACATCATACTTTTGCAAGCCAAGTGATTCATTCATTTATGAAATTCCAATGTTGCAAGGACATTATGTATAGTGCTTACCGTTTATTAAAGAACAGTATCCGGAAATGCAACGAATTGCTGGATTGGCGGACAGAGGCGGTTTCTTGCACGTTTAGTGATGTGTCGGTCGCGAACGAAACGGCTCTTAGAGCCGCCTCTTTGAAGTGAACGACAAGAGCCGGCTCCTTATTGGGAGCCTTGTTTTTTTTTTTTCTTTCTCTCACCCTCTCTCTCGCCCTTTTTTCCGCTTCACTCCGCACGCGAGCCTTGTGTTTTGCGCTGGGAAGAGGAGGGAGGGGCGGTAGTTGCACTCGCAGTAGCACAGGAACAGAGCAGGAGGGAAAGAGAGAGAAAGAGAGCCAGGGACAACAACGTCACATTAGAAAGGTATAATAATCATCCACAACTATTTTCAGTTGCGGATGATAAAGGATTCAGAAAGTTTATTCCTGCAGGCCCATATGACAGAGAATGTGCATCTTCTTTTTGTCTTCATATATTAATTTATATTTCATTGTGTTGTGGTTTGCAGTGTTTTGTGTTGTTTCACTTTAAATTTGTTTAAAAGGAAAAAGCTGAAAATTTAAATAGTTAAAAGTTTAAAATGTAAATAGTTGGGTTTTGTATCATATGATTTATTTATTACATTTTATGTGGAGTGAATAAATAAAAGTATATTTACGGTGGCCCCTACAGACAAAGCACATACAAACTCCAAAACACTTACAAACTCCAATATATATTTATATATAAACACATATAAATAAAAACAGAGTTGTTTTTTACATTAGGAATTCATTTTGTGCACAATTTTATATTGTTGTTAATAATAAATTAATTAAAGCAACAAAACAACTTGAAGAGCCCGTTGGGAGCCAAAAGAGCCGGCTCTTTTTAGTGAGTCGAGCCGAAAGAGCCGGTTCTCTAAAAAGAGCCGGAAATCCCATCACTACGCACGTTAAGTAGATTCTTTTTTTTTTGTTTTTTTTTTTAAGGCGTTTTTTTCCAAAGTCGCAAAAGTATGACGTCACAACAATGTGATTGGTCACTTGCAATGTTGAAACTTGACACAACATTTATTATGATGACGTGGGAACAACACCGACACGAGGATATCAGAGGATATCAGATGGTGCGTAGCAATTTACCTTCAACACTCCACTCTCTGTGCCTCTTAGTTAACCATTGTTGGTGTGATTTTGATGCTATTTCAATAGAATAGAATTAAAATGAACTGAAAATTTCTAGGCGCAGACAGGAAGTAGAGGTTGGAGAGATTAGTGGTCACAGTGTCACCTGAGTGTGAAGTGTTTGTGAACAGAATCGACAGCCCCAAATCTGCAGCCATTGCTCTTAGTTGGGAAAAGGGCGAAGTGTGCGTTGCGAATGAGTTGCTGCCCCAAGCAGAGTTTCTTAAGGTCTTGTTTACCAGTGAGGGGAGGCTGAGGGGAGAGCTGGGTAACTGGCAGACAGACTAGTGCAGCATCAGTAGCAACACTGTACTGGTTTGCGGTGGTGAAGTGCGAGCGGGAAACAGTCGATTTACAGTCCATCTACATTCCTACCCTTACCAATGATCATGAGTTGTGGATAGTGATTGAAAGAATGAGACTGCAGACAAAAGCGACAGCAGTTAGCTTAGAGATAGGACGAGGAGCTTGGTCATTCGGGAAAGGCTCAGAGTATAGCTGCTGCTCCTCTTTATTGGAAAGAGCCAGTTGAAGGGGTTCGGACGTCCGATCAGACGTCCGAACCCCTTCCGTCTGTCAGGAATGTTCCACTGTGAGAAGGCCTCGGGGTAGACCCAGCACACTGGATAGATTTTGACTCTGGGCTGCCTGGTTGTGTTTTTATTTCAGTTATTTTATATTGGAGTCTAAATGACCCAGATTAGTTCATCATTAAAATGCAAATGAAAACTAGTACAGATTTTTGGTTGACAAAATATGTAAAGAAACAAAAAGTAGCAAAAATAATAATAATCTATGTTTTCTTAGACGACATTAATTACCTTTGGTAGTCCATGAATGCAAAATATGTTCATCAGATGAAGGTTAACATGCACCTTATACTATACATTAGTGTCTAATAATAAATTACACAACACTGCGTGAGTTTTTTTTCTCTAGTATTCTGCCTTAAAGATCCTATATCAGTAAGCTCTATTCTTGAATATTTGTAATGTGTAAATTCTAATGTAAAATCTGACAGTATTTCGCATTGGATTCAGGAGACATTTGGTACAATAACTCTATCAGGAAAGATAAAATTTACTAAAGTTATAGTCAGTTCCAGTTTCAAAAGTTAATGATAAAATTTGACAACATAAATGACCCAGCAAAAATAATACAGGACTTAATGTGACGGTTTTTCTTTTTGACAGATGGAATGTGATGATAAGTAAAAACCAATACTGATGTGTGACAAAACAAGAAAGGAAATCATGGGTGAGTGAAGTTTGTTTTTATGAGATCCCTTTTTTTTCTTTTTTCTTTTTTTTTTACATACATGATACTTTTAGGTTTCTGTAGACTAATTGTATTTTGTTGTTTTAAACATTCCATGTTTAACTGGCTTTATCATCAGTGTATAATAACCAGACAGCTGAAAATGACTAACTATTTGCTAAATCTGGGCTATGGTAACTGCTTTAGTACAAACATCATCCTCTACTACAGCGGTCCCCAACCCTTTTTGCGCCACGGACCGGTTTAATGTCAGACAATATTTTCACCGACCGGCCTTTAAGGTGTCACGGATAAATACAACATGCTCTCTGGTTGCTATAGTAAAATGCGTAAGCATTTCGCATAAACACGGGAAAAGACCCAGGGAAACCAAGTTAACAATAAAAACTCTGAAAAACCCTGAAAACCATAAATTTCACACCTGAGCCTCAACTCTCGGGGCCCGGTACCAAACGACCGGTACCACTGCTCTACTACACCAACTTAACATGACAAAATTAAGTCAGATTAAAACATATTTAGATGTATGCACTTTACATGGACATCTTCACATCTTCACCATATTGTCCTTCTTCCTGGCTTAAGAACTTTTAAATGTTACAGCTTCTTTAGTTGAATAAATACCTACTATATTACCAAAAATATAGTAGGTATTCATTATTATTATTATTATTAATAAAGTATTGTTAATATAGTAGGATTTATTATTAGCTGAAAATGACAAGTTGTGGGGGAATTTTCAAACCATTCTTTTAGGAAAAGGCAATAAAATACTATGAAAACACCTCAATACACATAAAGGTATTATTAGAAAATTGTACATAAAGTTTCAAAAGTAAAAATAATATATATACATAATATACATAATCTTCTGTAAAGCATATATTTGCAGTGGCTGTCCTGTGAGAAAAAAAGATCAGTTGTTTGTAAGCTCAGAATCACAGGCTTACATCTTTTTTTTCCCCACAAAGTGTATTCAAATATTAGTAACAAAAAAAACATCTAAAAAGGCTTGAGCCATGTGTGACATAGTTAGATATCATTATTTACAAGCAGAATATCAATGCACAATGAAGATATAGTGTTGGCAAAAGAGCTCATTAAATCTGCTAAATTCAGACATTCCTATAGATGCTAATCTGACAGTTCTGTATTAGTGCTGCTGTCCCCTCTCCATCATCTTCAAAGTCATCTTCAAACTGCTTCCCCCTGCTCTCAGCCTACCAGGCTGAGCTGTTTCGGGACTTGGGCCACCTGCTGGATAAAGGTACTCCTACAGTTTGGGTGGAGATATTTATCGTCACTGATCTTATTCTCTGGACCTCTATGGGCGATAAAAAAATAAATAAAAACGCCACTACCACAGCCACAGCCAGGCATAGAGTCAAGGATGTTTACAAAAAAAATCTGAAAGTGGAGGTCAGTCTGTCACCTGAGACATCCCCCAGGTCCATTAGCTGCCAGAGATGCATGTGCAGTCAATCCATGGGTGTTAACAACTGTTGCCAGGGATTACAGACTACAGTTTGCAACAAAACTACCCACTTTCAGTGGCGTGGGTTCAGTTGCTACAGGGGAAGCCACAAAGGCTTTAGAGAGCAAAATCTCCTCTCTCTTTAGCCGAGGGGCAATAAGAGGAAATTAATCTAGACTTTTATTCCAGATATTTCCTCATTCTGTCCCATTCTGGATTTACGCTCCCTCAATTCTCATCTCAGAAACTACAAATTTAGAATGTTAACACAAAATGTGCTGTTTTGATCTATTTGATGGAGTGACTGGTTCACATCTACAGAATGATTTCCACATAAGCTTTAGTCCAGCACACAGGAAATTCCTAAGGTTTGTCTTCCAGGGCATAGCCTACAAATATCAAACCCTCCATTTGGGATCGGCCCTTGCCCCAAGGGTTTTCACCAGGTGTGTTGAAGCAGTTCAGAGCAACCATTTGACCTGCTTCAACACACTTGGTGTGTTGAAGCAGGTCAAATGGTTGCTCTGTTTCGCAACAGAAAGCTGGTCTCATTAAGAACTTGTATTTAACTGGGCTGGTAGGCACTGAAAACTGCTGCAGATCTGCTCTCCAGATCTTCTTTATGGAGAATGGGCACTCAATACAGAAATAGTGCACCAGTTGTGCATAGAGGTTTGGCCAGGCGAACCTCTATGCACAGTTCCTGTCTGCAGTTTTTCCCAAATTATAGAAAGGTGGCTCTGTGCCCTAAGCCTACCTTTGTGTCTAAGGTTAGGGAGTCTACCATTGGAGCTATCAGCTTTTCATCCACCGGCCATTTGCTGATTAGAGCCAGAGGCGGCTTAATTCACTTTGTCCTGTCTGCGCATTATGCATTTAGCTAAACAGGACTCAGGGGTTTAGGAAAAGCAACCAATTCTTTGTGTCCTGGGCTACCTCTCATAGAATGAAGCCTATGTCACATCTATGGCACAGGGGCTATTATAAAAGGATGTCTGTGTATGCAGCTTGCCTCTCGCCACATACATAATGCGATTAGGCGGAACGGCGAAAAAATGTTTTAATATACAAGGAATTTCAAAATAAAGAAGCAGTATAATATATTGTCAGTTTTTGTCATAAATAAAAAAAGTTATTGTCACACATATTATTTAACTGATGTTTTTATGCATAGGGTAATTCATGTTTTGTTCTGCTTTTTTGTCCTTTCGCAGCTGACACACCTCAGCAGTCACCCAAGAATTGGACTGAATCTGAAGTAAGCACCTGGCTAAGATCAATTGGAGTGAAGGAACAGTACATAGAAAAGCTCCATGAAGAAGAAGTAAATGGACAAATCCTACTTGCACTAAATGAGGACTTTCTAAAAACAAAAATCTACATGAAGTCAGGGCCTGCTCATTTGATTATTCAGAGAAGAGATGAGCTTATCAACTCTCAGCAAAAATGTCAAGAAAAGAAAAAAACTACTGGTTCCAAAAGAACTGAGTTTGAGGAAAAGAGGAGTCAGAAATTGGTTCAGTCTCTTTCAACAGTAAGTGATGGTCCTCCAGCACAAACTACAGAGACAGAACAAGATGTCTTTGAGGAGAACCACGCTTCTCAGGAACAATGTGTGTTAATCTCAAAGGAAGACTGTAAACCAAGGCCATTTGATCAAGAAGGGATTGATTTTTTATATGTGAAACACAGAATCCTGCAGCCTGAATCAGGTGCTTTTAATCTGATATCGCCATGCCACGAATTTAAGTCTTTTGCTGTAGCTGCTACATTGGATCGCACAAGACTCCAAGCTAAGTTTGCCAAAGAGGTTCTTAAATTTGCAGCTGGTTGTATGAATATCAGATCAAATGGCACAATACACTTTGGTGTGATGGACAGCAAGGAGGATGGAGAATATGTGCACGGTGAGATAACTGGTATCCCTGTAACAGACAAGGATATTTATGTCGATGCTTTGGACTACATTGAAAGGAGTTTCTCCTCTGACAAAGAGCACATACGCCAGTGTGTGCGACCGCCAAGGTTCATTGAGGTTATAGATCGACAAAGTACAGAAAAGCGATATGTGGTAGAGGTTGACATTGTGCCATTAATAAGTATTGTCAAGAACAAAGTGTATGCAGTCCGTCTGCCAAATTTCAAAGAATCGGCAAACAAAGTAGAGTATGAGAAAGAGATGATTTTGCGAAGAGTGGGTTCAAAAACGGAGCCAGTGAGTGACAAGGACCTAAGTGACTTTTACCAAAGAGTCAAAGATCGTGATGCTCAAAGAGAAGAAGCAGAAAAAAATCATTTCCTTATTGCTCCAGAAGTGTGTCAAGACCTTGGAAGGAAACTCACCATGCTGATGACCAGTGGTAAGAAATTCATTGAAAAGGAAAAATGGTTCATACTCGTAACAAACAAATTCAAACCTGATGACCTTTGTAACATTGACTGGCTGATTAACATGAATATTTTCTGCGTGTTTGACTTTGACCCAGACTCAAAGATATCAGGTCTTTGCAGTAGATACCTTGAGTACCGTGCTGCAAACATGCATTTTTTGCAAAGCTACAGAATATCCACTGGCACAAGCATCAAAGAATTCACAAACCATCTGCATTTATTTGATCAAACTAGTTGGATCTTTTGCAATGGCCATACTGACTTCAAAGGAAATGAAACTTCATGTGACGAAATGACTTGGATCAAGACAAAAATGACTTTACTCCGAGAGTCTGTGTCTTTGATCTGTAAACAGATTTTGCCAAAAGGTACATTCCAGGTCATATTCCTATTAACATCACCAGTTGAGAAACCACTCTTGCACACCTTCTATGAGTTTTTCACAGACATGGAAGGCCATGAAGACATCATCTGCATCTGTGAATCAGAGGAAAACTTCCATAAGTGGCAAAGCTTTGCAGAGGGTTCATGTGGGAAAGAAGCTCTAAACAATTCCAGTGTTGTTGGAATGAAAATGAGCCACATTAATGCAACTCTGCAACATATACAACCTATGAAAGTGTGTTTCACCAAACACTTGCCGGTCTTTGTGAAAGGAACATGTCGTCTTGAAACACAAGTAGAGGAACAGATGTACTCACTGGAGATTCTAACGGTCAATCATTGCAATGAAACATGCAAAGAATTCATCAATGAGAAAAAAGAAAACATTGAGCGCCAGTTCTACCATGGTGGGAGAGTGACCTGGTTGAATTTCTGGCTTGCTGAGAACAAATATGCTGGAGAGGTCATTGAAAGAGATGCTTATCACGATACTTCCAAACTTCTCAACGATGCCTTGAAATACAATGCAGACCAGACTCCAGTGAATATCATAAACATCTACCATCACCCAGGAAGTGGTGGAAGCACTGTGGCAAGACAAGTGCTGTGGAACAACAGAAAAAGTCTAAGGTGTGCGGTTGTGAAGCCCTCATATCCAGTTTCTGTTGTTGCACAACATGCAGTTGAACTAAGAGAATATGAAGAAAAGGATCCACAGAGATGTCTTCCTGTGCTGCTCCTCACTGAAGACTCAGACAAAGAATATCTAGATGATCTCAGGAATGAATTAGAAGTTGCAGTTAATGTTAAACAAATCCAGTATGGCACCCTGTGTTTCATTTTGTTGAGCTGCAGACGCTCCCATGATCCAGAGAGAAGATGCAAGGAGTCTCCTTTACAGAATGTGTCTGTCACTCATAAACTGTCTGATCAAGAGAAGAGAAAGTTTTCTGGAAAACGGCAGGCACTCGAGGAAAGATATGAACCTCAATTCATTCTGACATTTGTTTTGATGAGTGAAGGATTCAGTGAGGTTTACGTTCATCAGTTTGTGAAACATCTGCTCCAAGACATTGACCGTCACTCTGTTGTCACTCGACTCATTCACTATGTAGCATTGCTGAACACAAATGTTCAAAACTCTTTCATCTCTCAATCGCACTGTGAAGCTTTGCTTGCCTTAACGATCCACTTGGAGAGGTTTCGCCACTACGAGTTTGAGAGCTCTCTAAGTGATCAGGCTAAGCTAGTCTTCTTGCACCTTCGAGATGACAAGACGCACATTGAATCAATCAGAATCATCCACCCACTTGTTGCAAAAGAAATTCTTCAACAACTTCTGGGACCCCAACAAACTCAAAGCAGTTTGGCGATGGATTTGCTCCACGAGGATGTGCTCTTTGAGCACAGATTTGGAAGGGATGAGTATCTCACATTTTTGAGACAACTTTTCATTCGGAGATCCAGGATAAGCAAAGGAGATAAATATGATAGCTTTTTCTCTCCTTTCATTGAGCATGTGTGTGAAAATGAGAAAAGCCCGGACAAAGCAATTGAGTTGCTCAAGGAAGCATTCGAGCGTTTCCATAATGATCCATTCTTTGCACAACAACTTGCTCGTCTTCATTATACTTATGAAAAGTTTGAAGAGGCTAAACACTGGGCAGAGACAGCAGCTAAACAGCTGCCCAACAACTCTTATATACTTGACACAAAGGGACAGGTATATAAGAAATGGTTCCAAGCAAAATGTAAAGCAATTGAAAATGTACCAAAGACGGTGCAAAACACAGCAGATGCTGTGGAAACTGCACTGAAAGCACTTGAGTGTTTTCAAGAATGTGAGAGAGCAGCTGATGCTGATATGGAACATGTCAACACTTCAGGATTTTTTCACGAAGTTGAGGTTGGGTGCAGCCTGCTCAAACTGATTTCTTCATTACAAGTGTTTGCAAACAGATCCAATGGCCATGCAGAATGTATGAAGTACCTGTTAACTGATTACATCCCAGAGGAAGTTGAAGATGTTTGGGAACCATTCCATAACCGTTTGAAAAAACTTCACAAGACAATGCAGGATGCATTGGAGTGGATTTCAGAGGACCTGAGTTACTTCCAGACAGACATTGGTGCAGATGAAGAAGAAACACCTGAAAGTCCCGAGGAGAAAATAAGCCATCCACTGACATGGCTGGCAAAAAAATCCTCTGAGTATGGAAAGTACTTCAGTGAAGCGTATTCCACTGCAGTCCTACAGCATGGTAAAGCAATCCCAGCCAACCTCACTCCTTTCCAAAAACGCATGATCATCTATCATCTTGGTGGCGGCAATATAACATCCATCCTTTCCAAGCTAACTGATCAGAGGGATGCAGTAAAACTTCTAGAGCATATAATTTCTCTCTACCCCAGTAATCCATTAAAAGCCAAATTCGGTCAAAGGGACATTGTCAATTACATTGTGGCCCATATTTCTCTGAACTGCCTGTCACCGCAAACTCACAAGGTAGCTCATTTGAAAGATCTACAAGCACTTTGTTGTCAGTTTCCATCTGATAAAAGGAAATGTTTGCCAAATGCCCTGTTCTTGCTTACATTGCTATTCTGGCCAGAGGATGACGACACAGAGCATGAGAAAGAAACCAAATATGAAATTGTACAATCAGCAGTTGAACACCTTGAAAAGGGTTACTGGAGCAAGATGAAAGACATTCCTCAGCGGAAGAGAAGGATTTATAGCCATTTTTTTCTGGGCAATGGGAATGGATTGGACAAGTTTGTTCACAAGAAAAAGTTTGAAAGAATCACCAAGTGGTTCTCAGTCACTGAAAAACGCATGAAGTGGGTTAGTGGTGAGGCATGGAAGATGCCACAGATTGCCACAATGCTGAAGCGGGTTTCTGGGTGGACTGAAGATCGTGTGGTTTATCTTGAAGGTCCTAAGAAAAAGAAGTTCAATATCCTGCCTCTCTATGTACCTTCAGTGCCTCATAGTAATGAAAACATCACCTTCTACCTGGGGTTCACCTTTAGAGGCCCTGTTGCCTGCAACATCCTTGTGAAAAAGTAGTTGGTTGTCAACTTGCTGAAGCGTGGGCCTAGAATCCAGCTTACTCCAAAGGGAAAGAAAAGATTGTGGATGATGACTGAAAAACCCACAAGCTTTAGACTGTTAGTCAGTTGGTCAAAAAACAAAACTTAAAACATGATTATATTCGTGAAGGTATTTAAGGTTCTTAAAAATACAACTGAACTTGCTTTGTTATAATATTGGCCTCACCTAGAAAGCACTTTGGGGTCATTTCAGCTTAAAATTGTTCTTTTTAAGTGTACTATATAAAGGAAAAAAAATTATATATTTACTCTGAATTTACAAATTAATACAAATGTATTCCTTAGCTTGTTAAATGTAATTTTTTAGGGTTCTGGTTGTTTTTGAATTCCTCTGTTTTCCTGTTTGTACTTATAGTTTAGAAGGACTGAAGTTCATACTTGGCTGACCATTTGTACACTGATTTTACAAGGTGTCTTATACATGTTTATGTAAGCAAACCTAACGTGCAACCATTCAGAATGCATAGCAATATCAATGGTTGTCAAATTGTGTTCCATTTTACATTATAAGTGTTCTTAAAACATGTAAAGAAAAAGAGAAAAAATTAATACATTAAACTCTTTTTCCATTTATGATTTTCTGTTGTTGATTCTTTGACATTTCTTCTCAATTTGATATCTCCACTCCAGCTTAAAATAAAATTATGATTTAACATTGGAACAACTGTCAGCTTTTAATGCAGACTTAACTGGAAGATGAACTTCCATTACATCAGAGGGTGTGGGACTGATAATTCATGAAGTATGTGAGAAGTTTTGTCTATTGCATGATGCATAAATGCAAAAGTAACATGAAGAACTGTGCACCTTTGAGTTAACTATCTTAGAAAAAATGTGGGTCCTGAAGGAAATCAGAATGGGGAAAAATGGAAGTTAGAAGCTGTTAATGTACCAAAAAACAAAATGTATTGCATTTTTTTCATAATCTCTATCAAAGCCTTATCATTCTTGCTTTTTTTGTTTTGTTTTGACTTGGATCAAAACAAAAATGACTTTACTCCGAGAGTCTGTGTCTTTGATCTGTAAACAGATTTTGCCAAAAGGTACATTCCACGTCATATTTCTATTATAATCACCAGTTGAGAAACCACTCTTGCACACCTTCTATGAGTTTTTGACAGACATGGAAGGTCATGAATACATCATCTGCATCTGTGAATCAGAGAAAAACTTCCAGAAATGGCAAAGCTTTGCAGAGGGTTCATGTGGGAAAGAAGCTGTAGACAATTCCAGTGTTGTTGGAATGAAAATGAGTCACATTAATGCAACTCTGCAACATATACAACCTATGAAAGTGTGTTTCACCAAACACTTGCCGGTCTTTGTGAAAGGGACGTGTCTTCTCGAAACACATGTAGAGGAACAGATGTACTCGCTGGAGATTCTGACGGTCAATCATTGTGATGAAACAAGCAAAGACTTCATCAGTGAGAAAAAAGAAAACATCAAACACCAGTTCTGCATTTTTATGTCCTTATAATATATAAAAATAATAATAATGAACTAAATACATTAAACTTCTTTTTTCAGTTTCAGCTTCTACAGTTCTGCTCAAACTAAAAGAATTATTTCACAGTGGAACAAATATCACCTAATAACGCAGACTTAATGGGACAATGCCATTACATCACGGGCTTGAGGAGATACTCAAATTAAAATTTTCTGCATTGAGGAACATTATTCTGTAATTTTTTTATATGTTTTTAAGACTGGTAAATCTCTGGTTTCTATACTTCTGAGAAACTCTGAGATGCTCTTTTTATATTTGTCATGTTACTGCTGCCAGTGAACCTAGTTAGCTGCAAAATGTTTCTCCAGCTTTCTCTTTTCAGTGCCACTTACTTTTCAAGACTTGTGTCGTGCCCATTATGTTATTCTAATTTAAATATTTTGTTTGTTTTCTATGTTTTATTGTGAATAAAATATGAGTTTATGAGATTTGCAAATCATTAAACTTTGTTTTTATACACCTTTTTAATAATGTCCCAATGTTTTCTGGAACTTGGGTTGTAACTGCCACTGCTCATTTGTACAATACAGAAAACAGATTTGGAGGTAAGTTATAATTATTTTATGAAATATAATTAATGTTTTTAATGATAAAAGATAACCATCTGGTTTCTGTTTTTCATCTAAACTATTGCTATTTTGATCACTTTTGTCCCAGTATAGTGATGGGATTTCCGGCTCTTTTTAGAGAACCGGCTCTTTCGGTTCGGCTCACTAAAAAGAGCCGGCTCTTTCGGCTCCGAACCAGCTCTTCAGGTTGTTTTGTTGCTTTAATTAATTTATTATTAACAATAATATTACGCACAAAAGGAATTACTAATGTAAAAAAAAGTGGTTTTATTTATATATGTTTATATATAAATATATGCGGTGGCCCCTAGACAAAACACGTACAAACTCCAAAAAGCACGTACAAACTCCAAAAAGCACGTACAAACTCCAAAACACATTTCTAGCATGAACTGAACTTCCAAAACAGAGCTACCTAGATTACTGAAATTACACAATTGAAAGCATGAAAGCATATGTGTATTGTTTGTGTATTTATACACAAGCATTCATATATAGTCAAATAATAAAAATAAAAAAAGTTCATTTACCTGTTATTGCCACATACCAAATCCAGTCGTTGGTACTTGCTGGCTTGTATAGCCACTAGGTAACAAAAGCACAACACTGCGCCTATCATCCTGGAGCACTTCTGTTGTCTTTTGTACGTGTTTTGGAGTTTGTATGTGTTTTTACATGTTTTGGAGTTTTTACATGTTTTGGAGTTTGTACGTGTTTTTATGTGTTTTGGAGTTTTTACGTGTTTTGGGGTTTTTACGTGTTTTTGAGTTTGTACGTGCTTCAGGGTTCGTACGCAGTGTTGGGAAGGTTACTTTTAAAATGTATTCCATTACAGAATACAGAATACATGCCCCAAAATGTATTCTGTAACGTATTCCGCTACGTTACTCAATGACAGTAACGTATTCTGAATACTTTGGATTACTTAATATATTATCATGCTTTTTACAACAACGTGAATGTACTATTGCTGTGTGATTTATTACTGTTACTGAAGGTCCGCGACTCCGAACTGTAGTAAAGGGACCTCTGACTAATACGGCGGGGTCCCTGTCGGCTCGTAGCCGAAAAATAGCTTTACTTTGTTGTGTGGGTCAACTTTTCTTGACAGAGAGACAGAGAGAGGCGTTGAAAGGCTGCTCCAACAGAACTTATTGTTTTCGGAGGAAAACACGAACACGGTGTACAGTCGAGTCTTAATAGCTTACTTACAACTGGGCTCCTCAGGCACTCTTCTTGGCTGCAGTGGTTATTATTATATTTACATGCTTCCAGCTCCCGTTTTTCCTCGATGACAACTCGTACCTTTCCACTCCCCTTTTTCTTCCTCCTCGCGCTCACAGACCCATAACGTGTATGGCAGTCCATTCTCCCTGCAGCACGGACTACACTGCCCATGATGCTACATTCTTTAGAGCTATGCTTGTAGCATTCTGCCTGTTAGCTTAGCACAACAACAACGAAAAGGCGCTCTCTCACCCAGGAAACACACAGTCGCAGAGAGAGAGAGAGAGCGTCGCCCTGTAACCATGGCAACCGTAACACAACAGAACGTAGCTGTCAAACAAAACCCAAACAGTCCTGACCCGCAACAAAATGAAACAGGAAAGTACCGCAGTGTAATCCATTTATTTCAACAAAGTAACTGTATTCTGAATACCACCTTTTTAAACGGTAACTGTAACGGAATACAGTTACTCATATTTTGTATTTTAAATACGTAACGGCGGTACATGTATTCCGTTACTCCCCAACACTGTTCGTACGTGATTTGAAGTTTGTATGTGCTTTGTCTGTAGGGGCCACCGTAAATATACTTTTATTTATTCACTCCACATAAAATATAATAAATAAATCATATAATACAAAAATCAACTATTCACATTTCAACTTTTAACTATTTAAATTTTCAGCTTTTTCCTTTTACAAATTTAAAGTGAAACAACACAAAACACTGCAAACCACAACACAATTAAATATAAATTAAAATATGAAAACAAAAAGAACATGCACATCCTCTGTCATATGGACCTGCATGAATAAACTTTATGAATCCTTTATCATCCGCAACTGAAAATAGTTGTGGATGATTATTATACCTTTCTAATGTGACGTTGTTGTCCCTGGCTCTCTTTCTCTCTCTCTCCCTCCTGCTCTGTTCCTGTGCTACTGAGTGTAGCTACCGCCCCTCCCCCCTCTTCCCAGGGTAAAGCACAAGGCTCGCATGCTGAGTGAAGCGGAAAAAAAGTGCGAGAGAGAGGGTGAGAGAAAGAAAAAAACAAACAAAAAAAAAATCCACAGCTCGGGACAAGGAGCCGGCTCGCGTCGTTCACGTCAAAGAACTGGCTCTAAGAGCAATTTCGTTCGCGACCGACCCATCACTATCCCAGTATGCTTGCCCTAGTTTTGCGTTAGCCTTCATGTTGCTGTTTTTGCTATTAATGGTTAACCTAATTCACTGTAGACGTCTTGATTTAATGTGTCGCAACTTCACAACAATGTCTATTTTCCGACACTGCGGATAATTTGATTAGAGGGAACAGATAACCGCTGGACACCGGACTGGGACTGCTACATGTAGCTACATGACCTACTACATACCCTACTACCACTGAATATTTTCATGAAGACAGCGCAAAGTTCATTTAAGGATAGACTGAGCAATGCACGATGGGTCTGTTGTCTCACTTCACTGTAGCCGTGCTCCTCTTCGCATTTTCTTTATTAGCTTGTTTGTTCATGAACCGCTTTTTCACCAGTGAAGCCCGACTACAGATTGGGTCAGTTCGGGATGAGCAACATGACATCACGGCACATGGACGGCTTGTTTATAATCCCGCAAAGCCACAGAACAATTCAAGTCGGGGTATACACCCTGAAAGATCCCAGAAATGTAATATTTCCAGAGGAAGTGAATGCGCCATGGCCCCAGAGAGTCGGTTTGACTGTGGCAGGGACAAACTGCTCAGCCAGAGCGAGTGTGAGGACAGGGGATGCTGCTACGCCCCTCTGCTTGACTCCGCAGGACCACCCTGGTGCTTTTACCCCCGTGTGTATCCTGGCTATAAAATGGGACCCCTCATACCTACTCCTCGGGGTCAGGGTGCCACACTGACTCGTGCCAGCCCCTCCTACCTCCCCAAAGATATCTCCACTCTAAGACTAGATGACATTCAAGAGACAGCAGACTGTTTCCACCTAACAGTAAGCATTCATCCCCAAACGTGATCAAGACAACACAGTCAAGGATAATATTTTAATTTTATTTTGCTTTATTTTTATGTTTGAAATAGTCCAACAAATCTATTTTATAAAAGCACGTTTGTCTTGAATGTCCTTGAATTAACCCAGGAATGAATATTTATGCTGACTTTTCCAGTAATTTTCAAATGAAATACACAAATAAAGAGTCCCACCAGTAGGACAGGCACCACAGTTTGAAAAAAAACTGAGTATTGGACCCTCTATTATTTTACATACTTTGTCATTTCAAAGAAAAATAGTTATCAACCTTTTTTTTCTATGAAGTTAAAGGACCCATCATCTCAGCGGTATGAAGTTCATCTGCCAGGCGGTGTTCCTCAGAGCAAAGCCAATACACAGAGTGTCCTCTATACCACTGAATACCAGTCTGACCCATTTGGCTTTATGGTGCGACGGAAATCCAATGGAAGGGTGATGTGAGTAGTTCACTTCATTTTTAATGTATTTGAGGATGGACTATATAGTGAATTTCATCATAGTGTCAGTCAATAACTTACTCTTATTTAGTCAGCTTGTTCATATTTGCTCTGTTATCTCTGTTCATATTTATCATTTTGTGCTGGTAGTTTTTTCATTTCACTTATATGTTTAAATCACTTTATTTTTTGTTTGTACACATCCTCTGCCTGTTTAGTATGAACACCACAGTTGCTCCTCTGCTGTTTGCTGACCAGTACCTGCAGCTGTCTACCACACTGGCCTCTTCTTTTGTGTCTGGCCTTGGGGAACATTACACCTCTCTCCTCTTGGATCTAAACTGGACTTCCCTGACTCTCTGGAATAGAGACATGGCACCTCATGTGAGTCTATTGCAGTGGTTCAATAACAGTCGTCAAACTCAAAGGTTAGGAGCGCCCCCTTCTGGACCGATACTCAAACGATTTAGACTATATGTCTGGCAGCAGACATTCATATTAAACAGTCTTTTGTAAGCTTTCTTTATGATGTTGACACTGTCTTTCCCCACAGGCTGATGCCAACCTCTATGGCTCCCACCCATTTTACATAGTACAGGAAGAGGATGGCTTAGCACATGGAGTTTTCCTTCTAAATAGCAATGCAATTGGTACTGAGCTCTCTGATCCAACATCCCACACTTTTTGAATTCGCTTTCCATAGAACAGATTCTAGCATCTGATGCCATTTCACTGACTTCCCAAATGTTTCTGTAGAGGTGATTCTACAGCCGACCCCTGCTCTCACCTGGGTGTCCACCGGTGGAATCCTGGATCTCTACATTTTCTTGGGTCCTGACCCTCAAAGTGTTATACGACAGTACCTTCAGATCATTGGTATGCAGCATGAGTTGTCTGGCTGACATTCACTAACACATGTCCATGCAGTAATAAGCATGTATACTTACTACAAGAGATGTGAAGTTTGAAAATAGTAATTTGTAAAAGCATGTGAGCGTTTGTGCATTTGAACGAGTCCTGGGGCATCAGAAAAAGAAGGAATGCATTTATGTGTTTCAGAGTTATCATGTATCTGTCCCCAGGCTATCCTATGATGCCTTCTTATTGGTCGCTGGGCTTTCATCTGTGCCGCTGGGGTTACACGACCACTAATACGACCCGAAAGGTTGCACAAAGCATGCATGATGAAAACTTTCCGATGGTATGAAATTCATAGAAGATTCTCCATCTGTGCATTTGCTTTATACATTTGTTTAAGAAAGTATTCAAAATTTTATTTTTCATTCTAAATTTTCATTTTAGATTGATAACATTAACGATCCATGTGTAACAACAGTAACTCTAATGATAGTTAAAAAATGAATTGAAGGCAGTTTGTCCTCAGTTTTTCATGTTTATGATTTTAATGTTTACTTTTTTAATTATTTGTTTATAAGGTGGCTGATGTGCCAAACTGTCTAACTAAATGAAAATATCTTTAGAAGTCTTAGGCACTCACTGATTTTATGTGGCAGCTGGAGTCTTCATTAAACTGCCTTTTTCCTGAGAATATTTAACCGTTTTCACCAACAGGATGTACAATGGAATGACCTGGATTACGCAAACAAGCGAAGGGTATTCACCTTTGACCCCTGGAGATTCGGGGATCTGCCAGAAATGGTGGAGGAGTTTCACAAGAGAGGCATGAAGTACATCCTTATTCTGGTGTGACATCTTTGTGTTTAAAAGACCTGACAAACTACTATATACATATATACATTTGCATTTGAATTTGATGCAAACAAAACATTTTTGTTCTTGCTTTCACTGGAGCTAAAAGCAGGTATTAACCATATTTTTCCAGTGGAGGGCAGCAAAAATGTCCTAAGTTTTGACTGAGGCTCCTCGTTTATGTTACAGGACCCAGGGATAAGCAGCAGCAGCACCCCAGGAATGTACCCTCCCTTTGATGATGGACTTAAAAGAGATGTCTTTATCAAAAACGCTACAGGGCAAATCCTGATAGGGAAGGTGAGATAGGGTCAGGGTGGGTGGGGGGCGATATGTATGTAGCATTTTTTTTTATCTGAAAATGTGGGGTTGTCATATTCTGTATACGCAGGTTTGGCCAGGCCCAACAGCCTTTCCTGACTTCACGAACCCAGACACCAGACAATGGTGGGAAGACTGCATCAGAGATTTTCACTCTAAAGTTCCTGTAGATGGTCTCTGGATTGTATGTGTACACAGGACAGGGTTGTAATTCACAAATAATGTGCATGACTTTTTTGAAATGTGGACATTTATTATACACTATCAAATAAAAATTGCTTTCCATGTTTTTCTTTCCACACAGGATATGAACGAACCAGCCAGTTTTGTGCAGGGCTCGGTGGAGGGCTGTCCTGACAGTGACCTTGAGAACCCACCATACACACCAAGTAACACATTTAAAAGCACATAAACATTCAGATTTTATGTTGTTTTTTTAAGACAAAATGTTATTCTACAAAACTCTCCGACACACAGGTGTCGTTGGAGGACGGTTAAACTCAGGAACCCTCTGTATGTCGGCTCGGCAGAAGATGTCATTTCACTACAACCTGCACAATCTTTACGGACTCACAGAAGCTTATGCAACACACAGGTTGGGCCAGGATGTGATTAGACACAGTTGCACAGTTAGTTGTTTTGTTGTGGATGAAAGAACGAGTAATAAATATATAGTAACACTTTGTAAACATGATAATTTTATGAAACAGTGATTTTATTGTTGCATAAAAAAGTCAATAATTTGAGATGAAATGACAGAAATCGAATGCTTTTACCACCTGGTCATATAACTTCTCACTTCCTGTGATGTCTTGTAGGATTCAGAATTTGAATTTGGAATAATGGTGCCCAGTGTTACAGATTATGTACATGTAGCTGTTCTTTGTGGGGGGGGTTTTATCCTGGGGTTTGTTCCCATCCTCAGTGCTTTGCTGAAGATACGGAGGAAGAGACCCTTTGTGCTGTCACGCTCCTCTTTCCCCGGCATCGGACGCTTTTCTGGAGTGTGGACAGGAGATGTCAGGAGTGACTGGGAGCAGCTCAGATTCTCAATTCCTGGTGAGGAAATGTCATTTCTGAAAGGTCACATGAACTGGCTTTTTGAGATCCTCTCAGCTCGTAAGAATATTGACCCAAAACATCAGAATTGGAATGTATTTTTGAAGTTACCACAGCTTAATAGTGAATTGACCTAAATGGAGCTTTTGTACCTGTCCCCTCCAGCGGTGCTGCAGTTCAGCCTGTTCGGGGTCCCTCTGGTGGGAGCGGACATATGCGGCTTTGGAGGCAACACCACTGAGGAGTTGTGCGTTCGGTGGATGCAGCTTGGGGCCTTCTACCCATTTATGAGGAACCACAATGACAAGCCCAATGCTGTGAGACATGGACGCTGATACTGGTTATGTTTATGGTCTGTTAATTCAGATGCATGTGCAAACTGTTTAGTGACAGTAACTGTCGGGGGAGTTATATGATGAAGAAGAGGTTTATCCAGCATGTTTTTCTTTTCTCGGGTCATGTAGAGACGTCCATCTGTTTCATCTATTATTGAAAAGGAGTAACTCAATCTCTTCACTGTGTGTGTGTTTGTCTTGTCCCTCAGGCTCAAGAGCCCTATGTGTTTGGGCAGCGGGCCCAGGCAGCCATGCGGAGTGCGCTGTATCTCCGTTACTCCCTACTGCCGTTCCTTTACACACTCTTCCACCATGCACACGCCTCTGCTGAAACTGTGGCCAGACCTCTATTCATGGAGTGTGTGTCCTCTTCATAGCTATTCTTCCCTTACTTTTTTGGTACTCTATTGTAATGCATAAACAAAGCCATTTAGGCCATCTCATTTCACTTTTCATCTTTCTTTTCCTCTTCCCTGTATGTCCATCGCTCTTAGGTTTCCCAATGACCCTAACAGTCGGACCATAGACAAACAGTTCCTGTGGGGGAGTTCACTTCTTATTAGTCCAGTTTTAGAGCAAGGGGCTGTAGAACTGGCTGCATACCTGCCCCCCGCCACTTGGTACAGCCTGCACAATGTGAGTCACTCAGTCATATTCAGCCGTCTCTGACAACACCACTAGAATGTATGAGCCACACAATAATAAATCATGTATGAATCATGTATGAACCATGGAGGGACGTGACATTAGTGTTTACTGGATTTACAACCTTATGTTGTGTTTTGGCCTCTCAAGGGTCAGCCTTTCTACAGTAAAGGGCAGTTCCTGCTCCTGCCAGCTCCTCTGGACACCATCAATGTTCATGTGAGGGAAGGACACATCATTCCCCAGCAGGTGGGTGTTTGTTTTAGGGGAAAAAAAAGCAAATGTTTGAAGATCTTGATTCTGTTTGGAGACACAATTTACAGGTTTGATGGAAAAACTGATTTTAAAAAGGGCTTGTTAAGTTATGCTTGAGTTCAGTATAAAAGAACAAAGCAAAGCACATCGTTTACTGGATAGTTATTCATTCAGACAATGCAATTTACGGTAGTCATTATCAGTACATCACTTCACCCTGTGATGCTTTTCTTTATAAGCAATACAGCTCTTTGAAGGAATTATTTCGCTACATGGGAGAAATCTCTTTTCATCCACAGTTTCTATGATCAAATGTTGACCCATTACTGTCACGACTTCCTAGATGAGGTGTTAAAGTTCAAAACTAGCTGAGACACTTGGAAGAAAAGAGGATGTTTTGTAACTTAACATCATATTTTCTTTGATCTTCCCTTTTCTTGCGCAGGAGCCTGCTTTGACAACCACAGCCTCACGCAACAACCCTTTCTTCCTGACTGTGGCGCTGTCAGCGGGCGGCTGGGCCCGGGGCGACTTGTTTTGGGATGATGGCGAGAGCGTCGACACTTTTGAAATGCAAAATTATTGCTACGTTATCTTCTCTGCTGAACAGGTAAGTAGAGATTATTTATATTTCCATATGGAAAGCAGCAGAGACTTTGCTATGCATTGTGATGCACGACTGCTTGATGCAAAAAGTGTGAATGAGGGACAGTGTTTCACACACATCTCTGGCTTTACTTCAGTCTCAGGTTGTGAGTAACCCTCTAAAGCTGAATGGGGCACTGGACAGTCTGGTGCTGGGAGGGCTGCAGGTTTTCGGGGTGCCTTCACCACCTCGCTACATTTTAGCAAATGGGGAGAAAGTCAGGGACTTTACATATCGCACTGACACCAAGGTGAGCTTTTAACCAGCAACATATGAGCCCCACTACTTCCATCATTTCTTTGCCTCAAATAAACTTTTGTCTTTCTCCTCCCTGTCTCTTCTCGTAGGTTTTAGCAGTGACTAGTCTGGCCTTACCCATGTCAGAAGTGTTTACGGTCCAGTGGGTTCTCTAATACACTGAGTTTCATTTAAAAGAAAAAAACACTCATTTTGTGCACCGTAGACTTGCTGCATCTCTTCTTCAAAATTGCCTGGAATTTGGATCAGCAGGTTTGTTGAAAAACAACAACAAAAAAACAAAACAGGACATGATAATATCAAAGAGCCACCGTGGTATATCTGGTTTGCATGTCCTAACTGCTACACTCAAAACGGTTTAATGCCTTGAAATGTATTTATTTTTTATAACTATTTTAATTGTTTTTATTTTTGAAAATGATTTTTGCATTTATTTTTTTGTGAAATAGTTAAAAAATAATTCAAAATTGTTTGTCTGCAGCACTTGTGTAGCATTTACTATGATGAGATGTCACATTTACTGTGTCCTCTGAACAGTTTGATAAAAGCCAACCATGATGTAACTGACTCATAGCTGGATGAATCCTTGGATGAGGGTGATCATGCTCCCTCTGAGTAATTGGACTTGCATGCCCCACTAGTGTATGCATTTGACACAAAACTACTGCACACTTTGTATTCTGAGTGGTATGTATGTATGTATGGTTGTATGATTTACATTAAGCATATTATTCTAGTGGGAAATAACCTAAAAAAATAATCAGGTTTGTACTGGCAGGTAAAGGCAGCAGTGCTGGTGTGTGAAGAGCCTCTGACCAACTGTATTCAAGCCTTTGCCAGTGACCTTTAAAACGTCACTTATGATGAAAAAGCTCTGCTTTTTTATGATAGGCTGGGCCCGATGACGACTGCGGATGGTGTGAAATGCATTTGTATTTTCAAATGCAGCCATGCTCCAACTTTTCTTTCACTATTTTGAATATGAAATCTACGCCCAGGCTTTTTTGGATTGAAAAACCCATTTAAATTTCCGGAAGCAGCAATAAATTTGTGGATTGGTCTGGGAGCTGTGAAGTCAAGTAGGACGCAAACGATCGGGTAGTTGTAGGAAGCGCGACATGTGCGGGCTACAAATTAAACCGCACGCATTGTTAGTCTAGCGCGAGCTTTTACTTTGAAAATTCGAACCGGAAGTGTATTTTTTCCGCTGTAGAAACCGCAGCAGTCAGACATGTAGCGTGCCCTGTCGGAAAACAAGGATACAAACAGGACTTACAGTTAATAACAACAGAGCCGGATCTGGGAGAAAGGAGGCGAGACAGCGCCGGTACGTCCCGCTCGGCCCCTGCCTGCCCGGTGTGATGGCTGTCCGGTGTGGGCTGTAGACTCCTGCGGCGGGACTGACGGTGAGAGCTCAGCTGCTTTAGCCCCCTTCCCCTCTCGCTCCGCTTCTCTACAATTTGCTTGTTATTCATTCATTTCTGCCGTTGGAACAGGTGTGTGCCAAAGCGCCGAGGAGGACGCTTTTCTCCGGTACGAGCCCGAAGTGTTTTTGTCTCCCGGCAACTTTTAAGTTGCATGCAAACGCGGACGGCTTTAAAACACCAGCCAAGCAATCGGATTTCGGCCATGGCTCAGCTGAGCTAAAGTAAAATATTTATGTTCAAGGTGCTACAGAGTGAGGCTCAGGCCACAGAGCCACAGTAAAAACTCGTAAGGGCCTGCGTGTAAATAGGCTTGTCCATCCTCGCCTCCGCTGTCAGGCGGATGCTGCCTGTCAGGACTGTATTGATAGCTGATGGACATCACGGCACGCCTCTGCTGCACAGGCTGCCCCACCGCAGTCAGGGCAGGGATCAAACCACCCCCAGGCACCCTTTTATGTCCTCAGAAACGCGTTGACCCACGTCACGGGTGCACGTCTAATCTGTATAACCTGAGCGCATCGTAATTAAGTCAAGTTTCTCAAAGTGCTCCCTATGTGTGGGACCTGTTAGAGACAAGTTGTAGTTTGTGGTCTGTTTCTGTTGCAAAATGAGATGGATACATGTTATCACTTCATATTTAATAAAATAAAATTAAAAAAGGTGAATCATCTTTTCAATTCTATCTATAAAAAAGCTACTTATCTTTGTCCTGTTTGTACTGCAAGTTATCAACACCATATCTGAAAAAACTTAATATTGGTTTACACTTAAGTCATTTTAACATGTAAAACACCAAAAAGAAAAAATGAGAGAACTATGCTGTGTTTATAACCATTTCCCAGAGTCACCTGTAACATTTTATCATAACTCGCTGACTTCAGAAGAATCTTGTTTCTCAGCCTTCCTTTTTTCCATCTGCCTTAGGCATTAATATACAGTGGTGATGAAATAGGAGTGTTAAGTATTGGCTCCTTCATTCATATGTCACAATGTGACAACTTAATTAATGTAGCCCAGAGGTGAGAATTTGAGATCGTGGAAGCTTGTTGCTTTCTACATTTTCAGCTCAGCTTCAGTCTTGCAAAGTTTCATGTTCACATTAAGAGTTTCAATCTTTCTGGCAGGTGATCCGTTAAAAGTTTGCGAAAAATGTGCATCATTCTGTCTGTCACAGCAGGACTAGACTGAGGCGAACATGGTGTTTCAGTCTTGAGCATGTGAGCGGTTTGATAAAACTGAAAGGTCAGAGAAGAGAGGGAATGTGCGCGCACGCCAAGGCATTGACAGCATAAAGATGAAGGGGGAAGGAAAGAGTGAGAGGACGCTGTCCAGCCTGATTGAGAAGATGACCCGGTTCACCCTGTAATCGCATACAGACCAAAATAACTACACAGTAGCAGGGATTTCACAAAAGAATCATTTTTACGGTCTAGCCCTCTTATTATTTGAATAATGGTCAGTTTGCATGTTTTATGTGCATGGATCAGAGTATGCAGAAATACAACTATTCTTTTTCTTCATTTACTGCTAGTCTGAAGTATTTATGTATATTCACTCATAGGCTACTGTATTAGCTGTACTTTCCGAGTAGTGGTTAGAACCCCCTTCCCCCTTAAGAATTGCCTTCATTCTTTGTGGCACAGATTCAAAAAGGGTGCTGGAAACATTCCTCATAGATTTTGGTCTATATTGACATGACAGCATCACACAAATCTTTTTTGGCTCACATCCATGATGTAAATCTCCTGTTCCACCACATCCCAAAGGTGCTCTGTTGGATTGAATCTGGTGACTGTGGAGGATTGCCAAGAAAATATCCCCTACACCACAACACCACCATCACGTGACCTGCGAATGGATCCATGATTTTTATGTTGTTTACCCTTCAAATGTGGCAGCAGAAATTGAGACTCATCAGACCAGGCAATGTTTTCCAATATTCTGTTGTCCACTGTTGGTGATCCTGTGTGGACTGTAGCCTCAGTTTCCTGTTATTAGCTGATAGGTGGTGTCGACTTCTGCAGCCCATCTGTTTCAGTGTTTGAGGTGTTGTGGATTCATTGATGCTGTTCTGCAAACCTTTGTTTCATCAAAGAGACATTTTTACGCAGACAAATGCCGCTCACTGGTTATTTTTTTCCTCAACCCTTCTCTGTAAACACTAGAGATGGTTGTGTGGGAAAATTCCAGGAGATCAGCAGTTTCTAAAATGCTCAGAACGGCCGTCTGGCACCAACAACCATGCAATGAGCATTTGTCTCTATTCTGATGCTCAGTTTGAACTAGAGCAGGGCGATATGGCCAAAAATATTTATCACGATATATATTTGAAAATTTGCGATAACGATATAACTGACAATATAATTGATGGGAGACAAAATACAACTCCACAACTTTACTAGCGCAAAAAAAGCAGCTGTTTTTTATGTGCATTAAAGCTATATAAAAATTTAACAGTGCAAATGCAAATTTCTTGCTGAAAGTTTAATCCAAGGGCATTTCCAGTAGAAATGGGCAGATGTATCCTGAGCATAACCATGTATAATATCCACTGAAGTTAAAAAGAGGTGCTTTGCAACATTAAACTGCATTGTGCCAAATAAAAAAGTCAAATACGTATTTTTCGGACCATAAGGTGCATGAGATTATAAGGCACATTAAGCGAAACAAAGCAGTCAGATAAATCAAACTTTATTCAACTCATACTTCTTGCTTCCTCCACTTCTGTACCATTGATTCCTTAATGCTGTATTCTATCACAGCTGCTCTATTCCCATGTTGTTGCAGTATATTAATGACTAACCTTGTATTGTGGCTGGATTATCTCAGACTGAAGTTTGGTCCGTTTATAGCATGCTGCCATGCGATTGCATTTGTCTCTAACCATCGGGAACCCTCACGTTTATCGAGTGGAAAAGTGTTAGCATTCATCCTGCAGCTTCACTGTTTTTACTATGCTAACATAGCTGTGTCGCTAGCGATCACGTAGCACATCATTATATACCAGCTAGCCCAACTTCAGTAACCCTACAAACGTCACTGCTATTTAGTTTCCTGTCTTCATTTATGTTGGAAGTGATAGCAGAGCTGTACGTTTTAATTTTTTCAGAAATCTCTCCGTCAGAACATGCAATATCATGCTTAGGTAGCTAGTGAAACTAGCGAGCTAACTTCCTGCTAACTTCTAACTCCGTTAAATGTAATAAATTCTGTTTTCATGGATGCTTGGATGTTAAACTTAATTGTTACACCTGGTAAAGCAGCAGTGCTGATCATTTTATTAAAGGTGAAATCATTTAGACAGTTTTTAACTCTCAATATGCCACAGTTGTTCGTTTGACTTTGGGACCCGGCCGCTTGCATGTTCTACAAAAAAATGTCCTTTGGTGGGTATCTGACAGACAAACACCAAACCAGTTCAACATCACTGAAGTTGCACCATTTTTACAAACCAATTCTGGTTCATCCATTGCACTCAACGATCCGCTTCCCCCCTTCTCATTCTCCGTTGCCGCCATGCTTTTTGGAACAAAGGCACTGCGCATGCGCGTTTTACCCATATTCTATCGCGATATTTTATTTTCTTATCGTTGCCTAACATTATACCGGTATTACCGTGAAGGGTATAATATGGCCCAGCCCAAGTTTGAACTTCAGCAGGCTATCTTGACCATGTCTTTGTGCCTGAATGCTGTCATGTGATTGGCTGATCAGACATTTGTATTAAGCAGCTGAACCGTTGTACTTAATGAAATGGCAGGTGAGTGCACAATAGATTGTCTTATGACGGGTTCAGTAGCAGACTAATCTTGTGCCAAATTCAACAAAATGTTAATGTGTTAATCTACTAATTAATCTACTAAATTAAAAACAGTGATGAGCAAAACTAGTAAAATGGGACTAAGCCTAAGATTACTGACATCTGCAAGAAACCACAGACACTTTCTAACCCCCACCCCCCAAAAAAGTGGTCCTGCACCGGATTTCGTGCCAGTAGCTTTCCTGTCTGGGGCCTGGCATCAGGAAGTGGGGTGGCTTCTTAATCAAGCAGAGGTAAACATGCCCTCTGAGGAAAAAGCAGGGAACATTCCTCAGATAGTGAGGAGTACATGCCGGGGTGTTCAGCCTGCAAGAGAACAAGGTTACACACTTGCATTGGATTCAAAGATACAGGCACAGCTAAGATAAATAAAAGTTATCATTGCATTCTGCAGTTCTTTGATGTCAATGAAGAGAAGTTAAATGCAAAAGTAAGGCTTTAATTAGTTTTCTTTGAGTCTGCAAACTAAGATCCCCTTTAAACCTTATCATTGACGAAAGCCTTCAACAACACGCTGAAGCAGAAGCTTCAAAAGAGCCCTGTTACATCTAACTTGACATCGCACAAAGCTTTCTTTCTAAAGCAGACAAGTTAAACACTGCTGGTGTGACAAGCTGATCCCAATTCATTGCTGGCATTGATGTCATCTGCTGGCTACTGATAACTGCCCTGAATTTCACACAGATGGAGTAAAGTGTGTTTGCGCACGTCTTTCTCTCCGTGTGTGTACACACAACGGCATATGTGTGTGCTGTTTGCAAAAGGTGGGACACCCTCGGCTACACAGTAGTACAGTATGCAGAAGGTGGTAATGTGTTTGGGAGCGCAGGTGCATGGCAGAGAAAATGTGGGATGGGGAAGTGCTGAACAAGTACGGCGGGGAGAGGGGATCCTTGTAGGGCTGGGCGTTGCAGTAAGGACACTGCAGTAAATACTAGCACACGTGTGACAGAGGATCAGTGCAGCTCTTAAACCAATTTGTGCTGCACCTTCTGTCAAATATTTACCTTACTGAAATTATACTTTTAATTTTTCCTTTATATCCTCCCCTTCACCTGATGACTTTTTCTACTCCCTAATCTCTCATATTCAGAGGATGGGCGCAGTGTCCTGGTGCCTGAGGAGATGTCTTTGGGTCGGCTCCTACGGCGTGCCTCCTCCAAGGCCTCCGACCTCCTGACCTTTAACCCTGGGGCGGGGGGCTCATCGTTACGCTCGGGACTGGATGGCGAGATTATCTTCTCCAAAAATAATGTTTGCGTGCACCCCGCGGAGCCCCTGCCTGGCCTGGCTGAGCACCACCCAGGTTAGACTGAACCAAGTGTTTCTTCTTCTAAACTTTTCAACTTGACAAATACAACAGAAGAAAATACATAAATGTGCTGCAAGTAGCCAAGACAGTAATACAGTTGTTTATAGAGGTCATGATGAAAAAGTGAAAATGGCTGAGACACTTGTTAAGTGTTTTGTACCCTTTTAATTTGCTCAAGTCAGCTATTTGTCCCCAGCTGTTACTTAGACTTTTTTGCAGGGTATTACTGACTTTGCAGTGCATTTGTCTGTTTGATTGTGTTGTATTTGCAGCGCATGCATTACATTACATTGTGTTTTATCTATCTGTAGCTGGCATGGAAGTGCTTTTTACACCTCGGCGCTGGCAGCCGCCACAACCGGAGGTGTTATACTTTGGGGGATGTGTGTTCATTCCAACTTGTGAATGTGATATCTCTTTGGCGGTTTGGCACAACTGGTCAAAGTGCAAAGACGGTCAATGTGACATGCCTCGTTCTTCAGAACATGTTATTTGAGAAACTCCAGGAGATTACACTACTGTGCAAAAGTCTTGATTTACCCTTCATTTCTTTTTATTTTGCTAAAAAATGGGAAATGGGTGCAGCAATTTACAGTATATATAAGGCAAACACAGCAGTTAAAAGTCAATATTTAGTGTCACGGCACAGCGTGAACTCTTAGCAATCTCTCTTGTAATTTCTTTAAGCAGTCTTCAGGAATAGCTCTCCAGGCTTCTTGAAGGATATTCAAAGCTCTTCTCTGAATGTTGGATGCCTTTTGTTCCTCTATCTGTCAAGATGATCCCACACTGAGGTCTGGGGTCTGGGTTGGCCAGTCCGTGGCTAATGTTCCACTCTGTGTTTTTTCTATCCCTGTAAGCTTTTAACGTATTGGCCGTGTATTTTGGGAACGCTGTCATACTGAAAAATAAAGCAGGTGCCACGTCAGACATCTTTCAGATACTTATGGTGGATGAAAATCTGAAGGTATTTTTCTGTACCTCAGTTTTGACAAAATCCCCAACACGGGCTGAAATGCAGCACCAAACCATGACAGTCTCCATCATATTTTACAGATGGGTCTAGACACTGTTATCCCTCTCTCCCGACCTCCTCCTTAGATATTGACAAGTTCTCAGCCTTCTTTTTCTTCTTAACAGCCACCCTGACAAAGCTTCTGTGAACAGTTCATTGATCAGCTGAATAGGATGTGACTTTCAGACACTCTCCAGCTATAAATTATAGCTGGAATTATACTAATTAATAAAAATTATAATAATTCACTAAAAGGACTAGATGTCCTTTTGCTGAATTATTATAATTATTATTTTTTTGTTAACGCCTGACACTTCTTCTCTTGTCTCTTCCTCAAATGTTTTCACCTCATGGCTCTGTAGAAATCACTTTGTTGGTGCAAACATTTCACACTCGTCCAACTGTCTTATCTTTGGCTACCTTTGGTTAGGTGCCGTTTTGTATGTTTGAGTAACTCCCAGGTCAGTGTTAAGTGGCTTAACCAACAAAAGTGTTCCCCTGGTATAATTGAAAATATATTCAGAAAGCCTGAAAAGCTACTGCTCAAGACCAGGATTGAAGTATGAACTCAACAGTCAAAGGTCAAGGTCACTTTGACCTAATAAAACGTGTTTGTGACCACAACTCAACAATCCACATGCCAGCGATGATAGAATTTCACACCAGTGTCAAATATGTAGAAATGATCTAGTGATAACCTTTGGATTTGAATAGATGGAATATAAATTTGCCTGTTTGGGGAAAGTGTTCAACTGTGAAGCAAGCGATGTCACACTCTTTTAGCTATCATGCATTTAGATATAGAAGAAACACAAGGGAATATAAAAAGACAAACATGAAAACCATAAAACGATAAATGAAGAAGAAAATGTGAGACGACGTTTTAAAAATATAAAAAGAGCAGTAAATTTAATTGAGTAAAAAGGCACTTGATTTAATATAAACCTATATAAACCTCACTGATACTGCTGCTAATCCAAAAGAGCACACTTTTGCTTTGAAATCAAGGTTAAAATAGCTAGAGTTATACTTCTAACCTCTATCTAAAAGGTAAGATTAAAGGGGCTCTAAACCATGTGACATTTATAGCTGTGTCCGATAAGCTGCTGTAAACTTCATTCAGGTTTTTATTGTACTGCCTCATAAATTCAAACAAGAGCTGTTCCTCTGTTTTATGAAGCCTTATTCATACATGTAAAGACCGTACACGGCTAGTGGAGTGGTTTTGAATACGTGTTGTCTTTTTTCCTGGCATATATGAGCAACACTTCCTCTGTCATCATCATCTCCCTGTTCTCGAGTTATGTGTTTGTTTTAAATTGGCTGCTATATATAAAATGCTTCACAAGCTCTTCTTACATTCCCAAATTACCTCCACCATAATTAGTCATAACACGATCAAGGTTTTGTTGCCCTCTGCAGGCTACCTCTGTGTCCATGTGGAGAAGGATGAGAGCCTGGGCACCACTCTTATCCTGACCTGGGTCCCCAACTCCCGCATCCAGAGGCAGGATGAAGAGGCGCTGCGATACATCACTCCGGAGAGCTCGCCTGTACGCAGGAACGCCCGCCGCAGAGGCAGACGGTACAAGAACGTGTTACTTAAAATGTGTCTCTGGGTTGTTTATGCGGTGCTGATATCTCGATCAGCACCACACAGTAGTGGGAAGCAGTTTTCAGTAAAGCATGAACTGAAATACTCTCAAGGAACTCAATTTATAAACATCCTTTCCAGACCTCACTCCCGTCCCCCAGCAGCCCAGGAGGAAGACGAGGATGAGGAGAGGAACATTACGAGCAGCACCTCCACAGAGAGCCACAGCCTGGTGGTCGAGGCTGGAGCCGATCCGTCCTCACACCAGCAGCAGCTCCCCTCAGGTGGGGAGGAAGGCGACGAGGGCTCCTGTGAGCTGTCTGATGAAGTGAGCCGGGACAGCACTATGGGTTCGGACTCGGACACCTTCTCCTCTCCCTTCTGCTTGTCCCCCGTTAGTGAGGCCCTCTGTGAAAGCAGTGGCTCCGTTTTCCTGGACAACGAGAGCAGGTCAGTGAGAGGATTGAAAGTCGCCTTATTAATAATAGAATAGAATAAATTTATTGCCCACATTAGTGGAAAATTTGGCTCACCAAGTCACAAATCAATTAATAATAAAAAGACTGACAATTATGAGCAAATGTTGCATTTGGCACAAATTATCTTTTATACAGCTTTTTAGTAGCTAGAGGCAACTTATAACCTTGTCCTGAATAAAGACAATAATCTTTATTATTAGTTATACATAGGAGAGTTTAAACTGTTTAATTTTGTATGTTTTTTTTTCCCTTCAAGGTTGAGTAAAAATAATAATTATTAAAAAATATTATTATTATTATTATTATTATTATTATTATTATTATTATTATTACGAAAACACACTAATTGGTCAGGTCACTTTTTTCCTTCTCATATATATATATATATATATATATATATATATATATATATATATATATATATATAAGCATATATATATAAGCATGCTACTAACTTTAGCCGAGTGATTTAGACAGCTGTTAGCACATGATTCTCCTTATGCTGCTGAGAATATAGCCCAGAAGAAGCGGATAGTATAGCTTTTATTTTGGAAAGAGACATTTCTCTGTAATAAACTCTCTTTTCCAAAGATGAGTGATTCCTCAATCAGATACAGGGCTTGCAATATCGCTAGCCCGACGTCCTGGAGCTAGCGATTTTTTTCAGTCGGGCTACCAAAATCTATCTCTGCCCTGCCCGTCGGGCTATTGTAGGAAGGAAAAATATATGTCAATGCTTTTGCATTCTTTCAGAAATGTAGCTGGGTAATTATGTCATTGGCATCGGTGAGCCACTGTCAATATGTGACATATTGAAATTGCGTTTGAATTTGCGCTTGTTTTTTTGCTTTCACTTTGCAATCGCACGAACTGTGTATAGAGAGCGACAGCACTGATCTGTGAGTGATGATAATTTGTGCACCAATTCCTCTGACATCGTCTTATTAATCGTTAGCTTACTATGCAAACATGACAAGTGAAATCTCCTGCAGCTTAAACATGTGAGAGGTTGATCGCGCAGAGAATCGCTGAGCTTATGTGAGTCCGTGTGTAAAAGCATTTCAGTTCTGCTGAGCCAAATAAGACAGGTCAGGGTGAAGAAGTGACAGCCAAAGAAAAGCTTACCACAAAACGGAGAAGTTATGACAAATCAGACTATAAGGCAAAAAGAAAGTGCAGCTTTATGGTTTCATGGACAAAAGAATTTCTGTGGCTGCAATATGACGAGCTAAATAACCAGGGCTGCACATAAGTGGTCCGCAGGTGCGCATTCGCTGTCAAAATAAAAAACACGCACAAGGGTTAGGGTTAAATTTAAAAACTGTACTTTTGAGTTAAAATATATATTTATAATTTTAATAAATGACAAATTAAAAAGGCATGAACATTTTTTTTGCACCCCTAATATATATATATATATATATTAGGGGTGCAACGATACACAAAATTCACGGTTCGGGTCGGTTCGATACCTTGGTGTCACGGTTCGATATTTTTTCGATACAAAAAAAATGTTCATGCCTTTTTAATTTGTCATTTATTAAAATTATAAATATATATTTTAACTCAAACGTTCAGTTTTTAAATTTAATGTTGCAGAAATCCCTCATCTTTGGAAAAGAGAGTTTATTACAGAGAAATGGCTCTTTCCAAAATAAAAGCTATACTATACGCTTCTTCTGGGCTATATTCTCAGCAGCATATTAAACATATCAGGTCCCCATAAGGAGAATCATGTGCTAACGGCTGTCTAAATGACGGAATAGATGAATGATGAAATAGTTCCAAAGGCCAGATCTGAATGAGGGTGGGGGAGGTTCAATTTCCCATGTTGCAACGAGCTTAGCTTCTGTCTTGCTAGCTTGTGCTGTGCTCAGTGGATCTGCGCTCGACAGTGCAGCCTAGGCGGAGTAGTCGAACGCAGATCCAGTGAGCTCTCAACACAGACAGCATCGTCAGAAGCAAAGTTGATAAAATAAATTAAAAAATTTGTATTGTTCGATACATATGCTTACCGAACTGAAAGCACTGTATCGAACGGTTCAATATCGATACGAGTATCGTTGCACCCCTAATGTGTGTGTGTATGTGTATGTGTGTGTGTATATATATATATATATATATATATATAAAAATAAATTTTAAGCACAATGCAACACTAAATCCTTCAGTGCGTGCAAACTCAGTTTTAAAATTATTCGAATGTAATTATTTGTTGGGGTTTTTTGAGGGATGGTGTGACTTAGCATTTTACATATTGTTTTGTGTTTGTATTTGTTATCATAAAAATAAAGACACTGTGTGAAAACTACAGTAACTGACCCGTTGTTGTCCAGGTTCTCAAGTTTATTTAACAAACAAAGAAAGGTGAAGCTAAACCGTTTACACTTCTGTTTCATACAGCAGGGTTCATACACACATCTCTGTTGACTGGATAACACTTCTAACCAGTCACCAAACAGGAACTAACACATTCAAAGCCTGTTATGCGCAGTTTTAAGAAAATATAATCAAAAACTTTGGACAGCTTTTTTCAGACTGAGCCTGCCACGTGTTTAGGAACTAACTTATGGGAAGGGTTATTTTGGGTTATTTTTGCATACATTTAAAGATCATGGAAGTGTTGTGTGAGTAGATTGTGTTATAAATATTATGAGATTGTGTGTGTTTCTTTTAAAAGCGAATGAGGCTATATTAGTGGGCTGTTCCTACATTCCTCGAGGTATTCAGTGGTACTCCAAAGTAAATTTATAGTAAATATTTCATTCTATTTAATATCAGCTAAGTTGCTCCATAAAGTCAAAATGATTGATTTCTTTCCCTTTCTTGTTGTGGCTTCGAATAACATAATGTTAAATTTTCCCTTACTGTAATTTTTTGTGTTATTTTTATTCACAAATTGTTTTTTTTAGTTGCCCTAAGCTACCAGAAGGTGGAGCCAAAAAGAAAAGAATTGATTGCATGTGAGCTGGTTTACAGTTTGAAGCCACAAGGTGGCTCACTGCACTACAGCTAAATGTCCCGAGCGACCTGAAAGCAGGTAGATGACTTCAGCAGGAACCATGAAATGTTATCAGGCTTCACAATTTCAATTTTTATTTAAATTGGCCTTCGATCTAAATGCTGTGTAATGTCACAGAGGTCTTTAAATAAGTCTCCAAATCCTAAAAAAACAAACAAAAATAAAGCAAGCCAAACCACAATCCCTCCACACACTGTTCTGTAGTCAGGGGAGCCATCTGTACAGTAATTGCGTTGCTGTTCAGACCTCGCGGTCGTGTGATTTTATGATTCCCTTCGCGGATGTTTCCTCACGCAGCTATGTGGCCTGATATGTTGCCCAGAAATGTGTAAGCCTGTGTCAGTGTCCCCCCCCCCCCCCCCCCCCACCGCCCCACCCCCACCGAAAAAGAAAAAAAAGAGTGAGACAGTGTGACTTTAAGTGTTTTTAGCCACTTTTTCACATTCGCTGTAAGTGCAGTCAGTGTGTGACTTGGCATTGCTCTTTGCTTCACAGCTTCTAACCTTTACTCCGTCCCTCTCTTCATCCAAAACTCTCTGCCTCACTTGCTGTTGGTGTCTCTTCACAGCTCTCTGGCACTGTATCCATCTTTTCCTCTGCCTGTTATTTTTTTCCCCCCTCCTTCTTTTTCTTCTTCTTTTGGATTCTCCTCTGTTCTCCATATCTGTCAACTCCTCCCACTTTTCTCATTATTATTATTTCACATCTCTTCCTTTTGCATATTCTCGAGTTGTTGTATCGTTTGGTGTTGTCCACCTCTCAAATACTTCGGCCCACCACCACCACCCCCTTTCCCCTTCCCCTTCCTAAAGTCTGTGTGAAGCCCTTTGATTCTCAGTGCTCCCAGGGTTGTTGTGCTGGGCTGAATGTCAGCTCTCTGGATTAGAGGACTGAAGAGAGCAGAGCAGCAGCCAAAACCCTGGAACCCACTCAATCTCTCTTTCTCTCTCTCTTGCTTTAATTGACACTGTTAAGGGGCCAGGAACTGGAAACATGTCACTTGGAATCATTCAAAGAGAAAGCTCTGCGAATGAGAGTGAGAGCGGATGAAAAGGGGGGGCAGAAAGAGGAGAGCGGTGGGAGAGGGCAAAAAAGAGGGAGAGAGAGAAATCTGCAGCAATCTCTGTCGAGCTTCTTAACAAGTTTCTTTAAAGTTTAACATTAGTTTATGATGCTGTCAATGCGTACTGCCTTCTTGGGGCTGCACTTTGTGGAACGTTTAGTATATGATTATGTCTAAGAACAGTGGTTTTTTACTGTGACGCCTGAAAACGTTTGCAACCATTTGTTACGTATATTTGGTCTGGCAGTTGCGATCTTAGTTTTTCCTTGTTTTTCCAGTTTTCCATGTTTAAATATTTTTTCAACTACCTAATTGTTATGTAAGGGGGAAAAAATCGGTAAACAGGATTTTTTTTTTCAGCAGAAATATTTCTTTCTTCTTTATCTGTTGGTTTATAATCAGATTAAAGTACATTTAATATGGACAAAAGAGTGTCCAGAGTGCAGAAAGTGCCTTTGAGGGATTATTTCCGAAAAGGATAAGATGATGCTGGATGTTTTTTCTCCTTTTCTAAAACTTCAAATTGTGTGGGCGCACACTTTTCAGTGTGCGCCCACACCGCCCCCTTCATCTGAGCCCTCCCTTAAACTCCCTGTTCTCTCCAGGGATTAGCTAGAGGACCTGGGAGTCTCTGTAGGCCTGTTCACTGCGTGGTGGTTCTCAGGGTGACCTGGCAGCACTTTCCCCCGGAGTAAAGCCTTATGTGTGTGGAGGGAAGCATTACACAGGGCCTCAGGGCAGTTTGATCTCACCCTGGCCTGGTGGGACATGATGGTTACAGCAGTCTCACTCAAGCAAAACAGCTTGTTTATATAATGTACACTGTGCAGAATTTATGGCGTGACTGCTGCCTACTTTTGCTCCCTAATATAAATGAATAGAATCGAGCTCTAAACACTGACAGATGTTGTTAATCACTTCTTGAGTTTACGCTTGAACGCAGCACAGTGAATGACCCATGCTCAGATTTCAGAAATCAAGTGCTTTTTCACTCTGACCTTTGTTACTTTTTTTTTTTGTCTGTGTGGCGAAATATACAAAAAGATTTTAATGTATGAGTCTTAAGCATGCAGGAAAGAGAGAAGGAAATGTCAGCTGTAAATGGGCTTATGGGCCTTCACAGTCACTTAACAAAAAAAAAGGGGAAACACAGTTGTCCGTTAAAAGATCTCCTTCATAGTTCACATTGCCTAACTCTCTTACCAGAACTCTCTGCGCCTCTCTCCCCGTCTCGTAGTCTTCCACAGTCTGGTTTGTGGCATGATACATGAGACAGAGAGCAGTAAATCACCAGATAGCATAAGGAAACAGTGCAGCTTGGATTGATCAGCCTTGTTATTTTCCCATCTGCTAACAGGCAAATTATTAGCAAGACGTGATTGATTCGGGGCGTAAAAGGCTCAGCCGGCCTCCCTCGTGATCAAAGAAGCCAACGTGTCAGCTGATGCGAGCAGAGTGGAAAAAATATATACATTTTTACAAATTGATATTCTTCTCTTACTAAATTTTGATCGTGAATGACCTTTTCTTGGCTGTATTGTTAAAAAATATATTTCTGATGCATATATATATATATGTGTGTGTGTGTGTGTAGGATTTATAGCAAGTCATAATCAGGCAACTTAATTTACACGTGTGCTTCTCAAATGTCGCCGGGTTTAATGCATTTCTGTTTCTCAGCGTTAGCAGGTCTGGAGACGTGTTTGCGAGTGCATTTTGGTCATTAGCTATGGTCCATTCTTGAGCGTCTGTGTGTGTGTGTGTGTGTGTGTGTCTACATGTGTGTACGTTAGAGAGAACACGCCAGCCAGCGAGCAGTTTGGCTGGCGTGTGGTTTGCTGCGGTGCGCAGTGCGTGTTTGTGTTGGCCACGTACATATTTTGGCATTGTCGCATGCATGTTTCTCTGCACACACGTGTGATTATAATGTGTGTGTTCTTGTGTGTCTCCTCGTGCAGCAGAGGAGCCTTCAGCTCAGGTTTCAGTGCCGGGAACAACATGCTTGCCATGAGGGAATGACAGGGGAAATTGGACAGCGGACAGTGTGATTTGTGTGTGTGTGTGATTTGTGTGTGTACAGATTTCCTTGTGTGTTTGTGCATGTGTGTGTTTCTGTCCTCTGACGCCTCCATGCATTCCTCCTATTCTCAGCCTCTTGGTGAAAAACATATTGAGACATAAAACAACAGGGGAGAGCTGAGCCGAGGAGTGTCTCCACCAACGGCCTCTGACTTTGTGATATTCACTGTCAATGCTTCACGTTGAAAAACACAACTTTCTATCTGAATGTGAGGTTAAAGAAGCAAAGAGAGAGAAACTACATTTAAAGACTCCCTATTGTGATGTAAAGGGGAAAATACTTGAATTAAACAAACCCCCAAATTCTGATTCCAAAATCTTTTTTCTTTTTTTTTTTTTAATTTATTTGTTTTCCAGGGAGCTGTGCGAGGAATCCATGAACCACTCGGCCAGCTCTGCTTCAAGTTTGGACAGCCATGCCCCCTCTGAGAGCAGCAGCCAGTCGCAGGGCATGCGGTGGGAGGAGCAGCAGAAGCTCCTAGCTCTGGAGCAATTGTGTGGAGTTTTCAGGGTCGACCTGGGTCACATGAGGTCGTTGAGACTCTTCTTCAGGTCAGTCGGAGAGTGCAAAAGGTCGGAGAAAGGTCGCGAGGGGTCACTTTGCTGCGCTACTGCGTAATGTTTCACTCTCTCTCACAGGCTCTTTGTTCGCTGCGTGAGGTTCTTTATTACTACAGTAGTTATTGACTTTATCATTCACCATTGTGTTGTTGCAGTGACGAGGCCTGCACTAGTGGCCAGCTGGTGATAGCTAGCAGAGAAAGCCAATATAAGATCCTCCACTTTCATCATGCTGGCCTGGACAAGCTGGCTGAGGTGTTCCAGCAGTGGAAGTGCTGCAGAGAAACTCAGCTCAAAGACCAGGTCGGGTTACAGCCCAAATTCCCAGTTTGGCTTCTAGTTTTATTGGAAAAGGAAGCATTTTTTTTTAACAGTTTTTATTCAGTTGTATTGTCCTCGCCAATGTGTTTCTCCCCTTTGGTCTCATTTAACATCAGGTGTCAGATGAGAAGTCTTGCATGCAGTTTTCCATCCAGAGGCCCACCCTGCCATCGGCCGAGACTCACCCAGAAGAGAGGCTTTATCGAAGGCTGGATGTCACCACTTGGCTACGTCACCTCAACCAGAACGGACAGGTGGAGGAGGAGTATAAGCTGCGCAAGGTATGTATGCAGGTGTGAACACAAGCAGGCTATTATAATTCTGAGGAATCAGTCAGAACGTAATCAATCAGCTAATATGTTAAGCTCAGTCATACCTATCCATACTGTAAGCATCACATTTTCTGGTAGCACATGCTTCGGAAAGTCATTTTGAAACTCAGCCCTACACTGAAGTTTCAGTTTGAATCAGCACTCCCAGGTTGTAAATGATGAGAGGATTGGTCTTGGCCACTGTCCCCCTGTGACTCATTTCAGTCTTCTTTGATTGACTCAGTTTAAACTTTACCATATTGTTGAAAATGACTCAGAGGCCGTTAGACTCAGACCAAAACATTTCCTCAGTAAATGCACAAGTGCAGGAATTGCAAAAGAGGACTGTTCTTGCTGGACCTGCTGACAAAGCAGTGTTTGTTTTTTTGTTCACCCCCCCCCCCCCCCCCCTTAACATTACAGAAGTTTCAGTTTTGCAACATTTTGCAGCACTTGATAAACAAGCCTAGTGAGGTGATAGTTCCATTGCAGGCTGTGCCGCACTGTCTGCATGCCTTGTTTGCATAAAGTATGGTTTGCTCTTATAGTTATCAGTTTTGGCCCCTGCTTGCCCTTTGAACGCAGAGAACACACTCCCTCTGTGCTCACCTCTACACTCTTTTTACCAGGCCATCTTTTTCGGTGGTATCGACCCATCCATTCGTGGTGAGGTGTGGCCCTTCCTGCTGCACTACTACAGCTATGACTCCTCTTCCCAAGAAAGGGAAGATTGGAGACTGCAAAAGCGTAGCCAGTACCATGACATCCAGCAGAGGAGGTATGTTTGTGGAAGTACAGTGTTAACATCATGAAGTCTTTTTAAAAGTATTAAAAAAAAAGAAAAAGCTTGTATTGAGAGACATCTGTATGCTTCACTCTCTGAAACACAGATAAACTATCATGTGGCTGCAGTGTCTGCTGCCAAATGCTCAGTCAGTCAAACATTAAACCATATGTGAGCCTATTGTGGCTTTTCATCGCAGGCGCTCAGCAATCAATAGGCGCAATCAGGAAAGTGTTAAGGGGAGGTGCTGGGTGTGAAATAAAAGGTCTCTTGAGAAAAAAACATGTCAGCGCTTATCAGATCATACTGTCTTGTCGGATGGAAAAAATAAAACAAAAACAAAAAAACAGAACACAGCTTCGGTATGCACGGCCAACCACACGCACACGTCACACACACACGAGCACGTTCCCCAGTCTTCATTTGCCTCCAGCCTGCCATCAAAAAGGTTAAGTGTACACATATTTTCACACATTGTGCCCCTCTGTCTGTAATGAATATGATAATTGGACAGGTTTCATGTGTATGGCCTATTAACATTTTGAGTGCTTGAGAAGGTCTTATTGAAGTCAGGTAATTAGAGTCCTTGTTCTGACTGTGATGTGGATTCCTGTAAAGAGCCTTTGAGTAGAGCCAGCCTCCGGGGCCACTAGTTGATCATTAGGAGCAAAGAGACATGTCTTTTCATTCTGTGTCACTGTCAGATGTGATAACTACCTGGCCGTCAATGGAAATGGGGCAGCAATAACAAGTAAAGCAAAACTAACCAGACTGACACTAGATTATTGTGATTACTGTGTATGACTGTGTACGTGACAAATAAAATTTGAATTTGAAATGTGAGCGCACAACAAGAAAATATGCGAAACTAACAGAGGAATGTGAACATACATTAAGCATACCAGTAGTTGTCCTTTTTCTTATCCCTATCATTTAAAAAACATTTCAAGCTGTTGTCATAATTTTTTTTGTTTGCAGCTTTTATTACATGATATATATTGAATAAGAAAATGTCCTCTGGCTAACTTGAAGATAAATTGTTTTATTTCATTTTTTTTAGAGCTTATAAGTATAAGTATACTATACTATAAATAAAAGTTATTTTAATTTTTTAAAGTGGTCTTGAGCAATAGCTCTCCAGGCTTTTCTGAAGACTTTTCAGAGGTTTTCTTTGGACATTTTTTGGACTTTTTGGCTGCTTTTTCAGTCATTTTCACTCTAGTCCTTCTACCTGATGATTTTTGTAGGAGATTTTTTGTTAAGCCACTGAACTCTGACTTCTGAACCATTCAAGGATTAAAAACGGGTGACTAACTCAAGGGATGAACCAGTTTAGGGTCTATACACACAGACAACTTGGCAAAGAACCAATTTTAAATTGTATCTGTAGGTTAGCTATTTTTAAATTAAGACTGCTCAACTTTTAAAAGAAAATGGAGCAGATCTGTCCTCAAATTACAAATAACAAAACAAAACAATAAAAACACATTTAAAAGATCTTACCTATACTGCTACAATGAGAAGCCTTTGGCCTTTAATCACAGTCTAGTTATTGGATACCAAATAATCCAGTTGATAAGGCTTCTGAGCTTTTATACTTACCATACATATGTCAAATTTAACTTGCTGCTTCTCACTTGTGGCATGACAGGAATCATGTCAATCGCATTTCTGGTCTAACCTGAATAATGTCCGGCAGATGATATCATCCGATTAGGTTTCTTTTTAAAGCAGATAAAGGTTTCATTGTTTTCAGTTCCTGCTTGAAGAACGTTTAAAAAAATATATCAATGCCATCAAGATTAAAATTAAAAATAGTTCATTATTGGTTTAAGAAAGTTGTTAAGAGCCAGGTTTTCTTGTAGTTTTTAAAGGGGTCTTGAGCAATAGTCTTTGGACATTTTTTTTTACTCATTCGTCCAGTCTTTGTATAGTATATGACCGCTTTCAGAGTAATGTTGTTTGTTGATTAAGCCACTTAACAAAGACCTGTGAAACATTGAAGCATATAAAAGAGACCTAATTCAGGGGATGAACCAGTCTACACATAAAAGACAACTTGGAAGAGAAGCAACATTAAATTGTATCTTTAGGCACTTTGTTACTTGCAGCCTGCCACAAAAAACACACAATTTATTTCTTTAGTTAAAATTTGAAAAATCTGAAGAGAGCGTTTGATCCACCATGAATTGCCACGTGGAAAGAGTCTCAAAGTCTCCACGACTGCATCCCACACACAGTGCGATGGAGTTGGTCATGGATTGGCCTCCCCAGAGCCTGGAGGTCAACATTATTGAAGCAGTGTGGGATTATCTTAACAGAGAACAGAACAAAAGGCAACGAACATCCAAAGAAGAGCTTTGACTGTCCTTCAAGAAACCTGGAGAAGTGTTCCTGAAGACTACTTAAACACAATACACAAAAACGTGCCTAAGAGAGTTCAGGCTGTGCTCAATAAAGGTGGTCACACCAAATACTGACTTTCAAGGTTGTTAGACTCATGCAAACCAGAATTGTTTTTGCCTTATATCCTGTATTTCCATGTATGTTTGCACATTTTTCAATAAATTGCTGCACCTATGTCCCATCTTTGCAAAATACATAGAAACGAGGGATAGATTAAGACTTTTTTTCCCTCAAAAAAAGTCTCACCTCAGAAAAGTCACATAAAAATACAGATTTTTGCCTCATTCAATTATAACTATCTATGTTCTTATTGTCTAGGCTTATGAACTACAAAGTGATGAAAACAATTCAAATTTCAAGTCAAAGAGAAGTAGAAGGGTCCAAGGACACGAACACAACAAAAACTAAACAGTTGCGTGGCATTGCATCAGGTGTGCGCTCATTATTCCTGGTGGGGCTTCATGGAAAACAAACAGTGTTAATTAAATCCCCTCTGCTTGTTAGGACTTGAGTACATTAGTGCCACACTCAGAGTACATTGCTAATATAGTTGCTAACATCTACAGGGAAGGATAGGGGGAGTTTTATGGTTGTGGTATTATTCTCAGTGGAACACTTGATTGTAAAATACCCTGCCAGGCCCACTGTTTACACACCCCTGGATTTTTTGTTCATTTCTAGCTAAGTGTTAGTGTTACACCTGAGTCACATTTGCATCAACGATCACTTGATAACCCTTCATTTTGTGATTCTAATTACCAAGCATTTCCTAAGAGACTGTGCAGTGAAAAACTTTTTTTTAACGCCACCGCTTTAACAGCTTTATTAACTGCTGCAACTTTAAGTTTGCCTTTTCTTTCGCTTAATATTTCTGTTGCTTTCTGGTGTTTATATGAATTTTTCTCAGGTTGTCCATGAGCCCGGAGGAGCACAGTGAGTTCTGGAGAAAGGTCCAGTTCACGGTGGATAAAGACGTGGTGAGAACGGACCGCAGCAACCACTTTTTTAGAGGCGAGAACAACCCGAATGTGGAGATCATGAGGTCAGACCACCATCTTTTTCTCATTTTTCCCATCCACTTTAAATTTCTATCTGTCACCTTCTCCCAGTCCAGCCTTATCGTTCCTCAGCCCAACGCACAGGCGTACCTATTCATTTCATATTCTGAACCCTGAGGGAACGGCAAATGAGTTTCATGCTTTATTGACTCTGACTAAGCCGTCTGAGCACTTTTGATGCATACTCAGAGCTAATAGCTTTCCAAACGAGGAGCAAGAGGATTTAAATAGCATATTAGTTTAGTGACTCTCATCAAGGCTCCTGGTATTTGTCCTGGCATTATGTCTCATATTGTATGTGAGCTGGGGTGATACCAGCACTGCACATGTCCAGATAGAGAGCACTCATCTCATAAGTTAGCTCACAGCTATTACTGATATGTCAAATAGACATTTGTCTGGATCATTTAGTCTAAGCAGAGAGACCGGCATCCTCATATTGCAGTCTCCGTCTCCACAAATTCAGTCTTTGTTTTTAATTTAGTGCTCAAACAACAGAAACTATCTTTAGCCTGTTTCCTTTGTTTATGCAGTACTTACTAAGGTCTGAAAACAGCAAAGGAAGTTTTCTCAAAATTGGTAACCATGCAAGAAAAAGGGAAAAAAAAACCTGAGAGTGTTTGGGTGGGACTATACATTTGGTTTGGCAGGACTGTGTAGAGGCTGTATTGGAGACTGTGAAAGGGGTTTATGTTTATGGTTCTACTGTGGCCACTTACAGCGCTTTTTTTGAGATGCTGAGATGTTATGACACCACTAAGATGTTCGTGGTTGTTGTCGCCTCAGGCGGATTCTGCTCAACTATGCAGTGTTTAATCCTGACATGGGCTACTGCCAGGGCATGTCTGACCTGGTGGCCCCGCTGCTCACTGAGATCCAGGATGAAAGCGACACCTTCTGGTGCTTTGTCGGCCTCATGGAGAACACCATCTTCATCAGCTCCCCGCGGGACGAAGACATGGAGAGGCAGCTGGTAGGCAGTTTCTCTGTGCGTCTTTTGTGAGTTGTACGAATGTCTGAATTGATTCTGCAGAGACGCTTTACACCACAGCTTTCTGACACTTCAGCTTCAAGTTGTCTCTAACAATTTCTGTAACTTAGACATTTATATCTATTTTCTTGACCAGATGCAAGTGGCTAGATTAAGCTTTCTTTGTTCATTCTTTAAACAACTCTTTCAGTTTTCTGATGAATCACATTGTACAAAGCTACTTTGATCTACTCCCTTATTCATAAGTCATCACCACAGTTGTTGGTGCTGCATATTTGATGCCGAATGCCCTTCCTGATGCAATCCTCAAGGGATTTGTCTCTCCTCCTGGGATCTTTTTGCTTGTTAGGTGACTGTATAAATCATTACGCTATAGAGCCACTATGCAGTATAAAACTCTGACTCTGTGATGTCAGTGAGGGTAGATATCCCTAATATGGTCATCCCAGCCACACAGCTCCACAGCCTGCTGTTCAAACTTTGAGTTTATGAAGGGCAGCCAATCATAAAGTTGGCTTAAATAGAAGGAGAAATAAGCTTAAACAGCTCTATGATCCTGCTTCCAGATGTACCTGCGGGAGCTGCTGCGCCTCATGCTGCCACGTTTTCACCAGCACCTGACCAGGCTCGGGGAGGACGGCCTCCAACTCCTCTTCTGCCATCGCTGGATCCTGCTCTGCTTTAAGAGAGAGTTCCCCGACACCGAGGCCCTGCGCATGTGGGAGGCGTGCTGGGCACACTACCAGGTCAGGTCAAAGTCCGAACGGCTCCTTTGCATACACAAGTTTGAAAGAAAAACTTTGCATATACTACGCTGCATGTTACTCCTTTAATGCTTCCCACTGCAGGCTTCTGTAATCCTGCCTTTAAAGCCTGTAATTGCTCTTCAAGGGGTTTAATGGTTTTGTTTATTTTTGGGTTTTGATTCCCAGAGATTACAGTGACCCCTAATAGCATATTAGCTTAAAAAACAAATTGTAAAAAGTAAAAATACTGTGTTTAAAAAAAAAAAAAAAGTCATTTGGCTTATCTTGAATCGATCTACCCAGTGCATATTTTCCCACCCTTTCTGTATTTTATCAGAGTTAGTCATGCCTGTGTAGTGCGTAGTGAGAAAGAGGTTAACACCTCTCCTCAAATATCAGCCTCACTGCTTCGTGCCATCTGCTCAAACTCTCTTCTAGATGTTCTGATCTGAAGCTACAGGTGGTGATAGAAGAGATATGAGAGTGAAACCTTGGTTTAGACAGTTGAGTGTCACATACCAGATGGGCTAAAAGCAAGAATTTCTGATTGATATCTGATTTTTCTGTGAAAGGGAAGAATCGTGTAATATTGGGTCACACAATATTTATCTCGACAGTTCTTGCTAAACGAAATGTTTGGGGTTAGTCCAAAAATAGATTTTTCATGAACAATGTTTTGCTTTTCTTAAAGAATTTATTGCTTTCTTAATGATAAAAGGACAGGTAAACTGTAAAAGTCTGGCTATTCCACCAGGAGGTGAAAACAGACCTATAATAAAGGCATGGGGGAAGATATTTTAAAGTGTTATGGACAACTGAACAAATACTATTGCACATCAATAGCTCATTGTGTACAGTAGATTTAATAAAGGCCTTATTTAATTTCGTATTGAAAATCATGGTAATTTTTGGGCTTTTAATGATTTATTTGAACCTGCATCCACACAGGGTCAAACGTAAATATACACTCACTTAAATCTTTTAATAAATGGTCCTGAAGGTTCTACAGTGTCTTTGAACTTGCCAAATCATATCAACTTTTCATTAGTGATCATGATTGGCTACAGCTGGTAGTTTCTGGTAGACACCTCCCATTGGATTAACCAACACTCAGAACAATGAGAAGGTTCGAGGAACTCAGTGATCATCTAGATTTACATAAGTTACAGACAGTTATACGTAAGGACAAGTTATTCTGATCTTACACCACTCTGGTGGCATATATTCCACAAAGTTGCTGGAATTAACCACTCAAATCAGCAGCTAGATGGTTGTAACTTGGATACAACTGGGTGTTTCAACAGGATAATTATCCCAAACACACAAGAAAACTGGTTTTTAAATGGATAAACCAGGCTAACATTAAGCTTCTGAAATGGCTTTCACAAAGCCTCGACCTCAACGCTATTAAAAATCTATTTACTATACTTAAAACTCTGGTCTATGCCAGTAAACCAAATAATTTAAACGAACTCTGCCAATTCTGCCGGGAAGGGGGTCAAATATCCAGCCATAATCATGCCAGAAAATTATGCCAGAAACTTGTTGATGGCTACCAAAAGCATCTGATAGAGTTGCAACTTGTTAACGGACATTTGAGCAAATATTAGTGAGCGTAGATGTATCCTTATCCTAGACGTGTCCTTAACGTTGTTCCTTATAACAAAGGCATGAATAAATGCAAAGCACTTACTGAAATTTAAATTTGCATTAGTAACATAACTGACTGTACACCACAGAAGCTGATAATATGCATATTTTCCTTCTACCTTTCACTTCTTTGCTGATCTCCTCCTCTTTAGACGGACTACTTCCACCTGTTCCTGTGTGTGGCCATCATTGTTCTCTACGGGGAGGATGTGACAGAGCAGCAGCTCGCTACTGACCAGATGTTGCTGCACTTCAGCAATCTCTCCATGCACATGAACGGAGAGCTGGTTCTGCGCAAGGTATCACAGTAAAACCTTTTTTTTTTGGTTTTCATGCCTTTATGTTACCATTTCATCTCACTACTCCGCTTCCTTCATACCAAAAATAAAGGTTATCACGCAGCAATCTCCAAATATGAGAATAATCGGTTGTTTACGATCATCATAAGAATTCTTCGACAGACTGCTGCATTGCTACACATTTAAACCAAATCCAGTGCTGCTTGCATTAAGGCAGCCCTGCCCCAATGCTGCAGCAAAGCAACTGATGCACATTAAGTTGCCCACAGAGGCCTTGAGGTACTAAATGGGAGGCTGCCATGCCAAAGTGGAGGATTTATGATCTCCATCCCGGCTATTGTGTCCATGCCTGCTTCCTCATGTTTATGGATACTGTGTGTTACTACTGCAACCACAGGCAGCGAGTTCATGTTAGCATGCAGGTGGTGTAACTCCACAGCTTTGCTGCATGCGATGCGGACTTTGTAGCTTTAGGCAACATCACGCTTTCTGACCTTGAGAGTCTTTTGTTATCTTTTAGCCTGGAGTCGAGCCCATTGATTTATTTTGGTGTTTTAATGCGCTGTTTGATATCAGCATCGATCTGTGTTGCATTTATTGGCTCCGCATCGTGGCAAACTAGAACTCCTTTCCTCTCGTCCTGCTTTCCAGGCCCGCAGTCTACTCTACCAGTTCCGCCTGCTTCCCAGGATCCCGTGCAGCCTTCACGACCTCTGTAAACTGTGCGGCCCGGGGATGTGGGACAGCCGCTACATCCCCGCCGTGGAGTGTTCGGGTGAACATCCAGACTCGCAGAGCTGCCCCTATGGAGGCACCTCCACCCCCCAGCCCTCCTCACCCTCCCCGTCATCCACACCCTCACCGAACCTCACCCCGACACCTCCACCGGAGGGCAAGAGAGGCTCTAAAACTCGAGACATTTTCACCTTTCGGAAACAGACCTGAGGTGGAGGTTATGAGGTGCTTTTGCTTGTCACCGTGCAGCACCTGTCCCCTCCCCATCTCTCTCTTTCTCTGTGTCTCTTCATCGTCCATGCTTCTAGTTTTACACTCTTAAAAAGGATATTTTGCCACACATGGAGCAATGTAGAACACTGCCTTACCAGAATGTTGTTATTAACATTCATTTCACAAGACTCCGTGATGAGGATTCGCTGTTGGATAGATCAGAGGTCAAGAAGCTACTTTCCTCCAGGAGCAAAATGGACAATCACCAGCCTCTATGTTGGCTGGAGTTACTTTCAGGTTCTAGTCTGCCGCTGGCTTGGCTTTCTTCCAGGGGCTTCGTGGGTAGGGGGTCACATCAGGGTCCGAGGCAACTGGGCTGAATTCTTGCGGATGCTGACCCAGGGTCAAAACAAACTGGAGATTCATTCACAATAACTTGAACTTTACATTTTGAACACTGTTCCCATGTCCTGACAGTGGAATATTTGTCTGAGTATCAAGTTTATACATGCATATCTCAAGTCTGAGCAGGACATTTTTAACGTGAAACCTGATCCTTTGGTGTTAACAGAGAGGCGTTAACCTACATATGATGAATTTGAATGGATTAGCGGTCTGTTTAAGTTTTGTTTGATTTTTAAACAAAGTGAATGTTTTGCGTTTATATCAACAGTTACAAATATTTAGCAATATTATATCCTTGCATGAGCAGTTCTTTACATATAGAGGGCACAGCGTACAGTAATTGTTTTTAGAAAACACAGAGGTAAGAATGTGTTTACAGGACAAACACATCCTGAGGGCTTTCTTGTATTTCCTCATCAGATGATGGGAAAGAACCTTCTCGTAGTTTCTCCTGAGGAGCCGGAGAAAAACAACAACATTCTTCCTTCTGAGAAAGTCAGGCTGTCATGTTACCTGTTGAGTAATAGGATATTTATTTTTCTTCCCTTCCCGTTTTCACATTAGCATAAAAAAGCAAATGAAATGTATTTTCTGCTCGAGGTGTCGAATGGGTGTGACGCCAGAGAGAGCGCGGACGGCGGTTTTTATCCAGACAGGAAAAACTGATGACTTTCTCTCCTACTTGAAACTTCATCCTCGTCTGTGTTGAACCATGTTTAGACAGCCTTGTGAAAAATTATCAGCACAGTTTTTAGTCTGTTTTCCCCCCTTTCCTTCCAGAAGTCTTTCCACTTCACCTTAAAATGAATGACAACACTCAAGAATCAGTTCACATGAATGTATTTGTGTTTTTTTGTTTTGTTTTTTTGCTTCGTCTCACTCGACAACAGAAGTGTTAAAATCTTTGATATATGTATGTGTGTGTGCGTGCGTGTGTGTGTGTGTGTGGAAACTCGATTGGCCGCTAACATCTGGTGAGTCACAGAATGCCCTACGACCAGATTAGCAGCAGCCACCCTGCAGAAAAAAACCTGGTAGATAAATTAGAAAGACAAGCCAGCCGCTTTAGCAGTTAGGCTTTGAGGAGGGATGCGTGCTGATCTTAAATCAGACTTAAAGGCAATCTCCACTTGGAAAACGTCCCTGAGACATTTTGAGCAACAGGCCTCTAAGTGAAAACATCTTTAAATTGTTGCTAAAACGCAACATTAAGATCTTCAATCGGGCTTTCTCCACCGCCCCCACACCGCCGCACTTCCCCCTTCTTTCGGTTCTCTGCATCTCTCAGCAAGCAGCCTCAGTAAATGACATATTAGTTATCATGTGCAGCTGTTTGCTGGAGATGCCCGCAGAGTTTTAAAGATGGGGAGGCTGCGGCGAAGTGAGCAAAGTCAGAAAAACGGAAAAGCAACGGTTGGCGCGAATGTGTGTGAAAGGGAGCTCATGAATTGTATTAGCATTGAAATCACATTTGTTTACACGGACACTGCAAGTCACAAGCTTGATTAATGAACACTCCGATTTCCAGGGGTGGTTGTTGTGAGTTGTGGTCACGAATGTACAGCTGTTAAGCTCTATGATATGTTGATGCATTATTGTACACGTCACAGGGAAAAAAGAGCCTATTCTTATCATTGGTATCATTGAAAATGACTGAAATAAAATGACACTAATGCTTTCATGAAGCACTTCTGAAAGATTGTTGTTGTTTTGCTGATTAAATAATATTTCAGTTTATTTCATTTTGAGGATAAATTGTTTTGATCTGGTAGAAAATAAAGCAGAAATGGGGTTTACTGCACTAGAGCCAGCATTTTTCTGTATAAAGATTAAAAAAATACTAAAATTTAGTATTTTTTTAATCTAATAAATAAATGCAAGTATCAAGATTATGCCCAAATGAACCAAAAGAAAAAATACCTAATGTCTCAGCCATGTAGATATTATAGTGTATTATTACTAATACGACATATCCAGGCTACAATATTTTCTTTAAGTAGTCTTTAGGAAAAGTTCTCCAGGCTTCTTCATGGACATTCAGAGCTCTTCTTTGGATGTTGGCTGCCTTTTGTTCCATCCTCGGTCCAGATGATCCCTCACTCCCTCAGTAATTTTGAAGTCTGGACTGAATAAAAAACTGAACTGAACAGCTGTACTGAAAATGTTCAGTGATTTAATTGGTGAAAGGTATATTTTCTGTTTTGAGTTTTTCTATCAGGCATGTTTTTACTGGAGATCATTGCCATGAATCCAAATTTGGATTCAACACTGCATCAGACCGGTTGCCACTGATTTTTTTTTTAGTCTTGTGTAATTTGGGATACCTGAGCCTTTTTCCTCCCTCCTTCCACTAAGAATGACTTCTTGTCAGCCAACCTTCCAATGAGACCATTTCCGATGAATTTTGAGTGAAGAGCAGATGCATCTCTGAGGATTTTCTTTCTAAAGAACACTACTTTCAGTTACTGTTCACCTACTCTAGACTTGTTTCTGTCCTGCCCCTTCTTCATTTGTCCTCTTCACTCTTTTAAGGACACACTGCTCACCATGCTGAGCTATATCAAGCTTTAGGTTTGTAGCTCTTGGGAGTCGCCTTGTTGGTGCATAAAATATTATTTCATGCCAGTCAAACTGTGTTATCTTTGGCATTTCTTTGTGGATTCACTAAAGAAATGTGAACCAATCAATGTTTATGCAACAGGCAGTTAGTAACAAAGTGCCTAAAGATCCATTAAAATTGATTCTTTTCCAAGTTGTCTGTTATGTGTCGATGCAACACTGGTTCATTCCTTAAGTTAGGTGCCTTTTTATGCTTGAATTATTCATAATGTGTGTTAAGTTGTTGTAATGAATAAAAAAGAAGGAAAGAAAAATCTGAAAATGATCAGTATAAGGACTGGACTGAAAATGAGTGAAAAAAGCAGAAAACGTGAAACTTTTAAAGATCTCCAGAAATCTCTGGTTCTCCAGGATCTTGGAAGTAGCATATAAAGACACGAGGGAAGACTTAAGACTTTATCACAGTACTACACCTGTGTTATGTTTGGTTAGTCAGATTCTTCTTATTAATAATAGCAATAATGGTACCAAAACCTTTTAAAGCCAACAGTAAACCAATAACTTGAACAGCAATGACGCTTTGCGGATCCCTCTGTTATTTTTACTTAAACTCATTCTTCCAGCATGGACTTCAGAAACCGAAAGTCATGGGTTCCTTTATTTAAATTGCTTTTTTACTTTTAAGAGGAGGAAGAAGCTCCATTTTTCTTTTTAAAGTTGCGCGGTCTTGATTTAATCTCTGTGGTGATGTGCAGGAAGATGTTTTGTATTTACACTTCGGGGAAGGGATGGTTTTTGAGATCGATATCATATAGAAAGAAATAAGATAAATGATTATTTCACATAAAGCTACTAGCTCCAACATATCCAGCTGATTCCACAGTTTTAATCTCAAAAACTAAACTGACAAATGATGCTAGCAGTATTTTGGGGGTGAACTGTTGCCAATGTAAAACATGGTTAACAATAATGCCTTGAATATAAGCCACATTTAAAACATTATTTACTTGTGGGTTTTAGAAATCCATAACACCTGACCAGATTTGGCATTTCCACAAAATACTGGCATTCCTGTGAATCCCCTAAGCACACAGTGTTGTTTGTTCCCATTTCATTTTGCCTGCGAAGATGGAAAAAGACAAGGTGTGAATTCTGTCGAATTCACGAGGGATTTCCTTTCCGGTTTTCTGACAAACATTTTAAGGCCTCCCATGAGAAAAAGAAGCCATGAGAGGCAGACGGCGTGTTTCCCAGAGTTCAACCCTAAACTGTCTAGCAAAGTCTTTTCAGCCTCTACCGTTTGCCGTGTGTGTGTGTGTGTGTGTGTGTGTGTGTGTGTGTGTGTGTGTGTGTGTGTGTGTGTGTGTGAGAGAGAGAATGAGAGTGAGTGATGGCTCAGGCATTTGACAGGAATCGAGTGACTATCACGGACAGCTATAGAGAGTATCAGATGCTGTCATTCCTTGGAAACGCTGGAGCAGACGGAGTGTTGTTTTTTTTGTGTGTGTGGAATGACTCAGAGCAGGTATTCTGGTTTAGCCACTCAGCAGTTCCAGGAAGACCAAATTTCAGACATATTTCTCTGGAAAAATCCTCAAATCTTATGAATAACACAGTCAGGGTTCCCCCCCCCCCCCCCCTGAAACTCCCTCGTACTTCGTCCATGTACTTTTGTTTAAAACCATAAATATACTAGCCGGGGTGATTATTGCACTGAGATGAGTGTAATGGTTTCAAAAGGAAAATGACTTGAGAATTTCCTCTAACCTGGGATCACCCAGGGACCGAATCCACTGTAGGTCTTTCTCTACTGTACAGGGACCCCGTCGCTTGTGATGTGGGTGCCTCCCTGCCTGCAATTACAACCCATTAGCTCCCTGATTGATAGCTTCTTTCAGGGCTAATGCATTTCTATAACAGGAAACTAGATAAAAGGAAAATGACAATAAATACATAAATGAATAAACTCCCACTTTTCATTACTCAAATCTTTGGCCTCTGCCCCCTTTAAAAAAAAGAAAAAAAAAAGAAGCACAATTGCCATTTTCATTCGCAGAACATCCAAATGTATCAAACACCACAACGGAGGCACAAAAGACACAAAACATCACCTTGTTTGTTAAGTCTACCTGAGAACTGCAGTTTCCGTTGGAGGCTTTTTGCTTATTTCTACTTAGATAATTTTTAGTGCATCACTTTGATAAAATCTGTGGTTTAACAGTAACATGGAAATGGGTGTGTGTGGAAATACATGGTCGACCTATTGTAGCACACCCCCAACAGTGCTGCAGCTTCACTTTGTTACCTGTGGTATCATAAGCCCCACACACGCTATCAGTGACCTACGCAAAGCACTTGAGTTCTGTGGAGGCTCTTTGTGTTCTCTATCAGTCCTTGCATATACTCTAAATCCAGCCGGAGTATACATGTGTTATTGTTTCCAAGTTTTTTTTTTTCCTCACCTCTAGACAAATGCACCCCTTGTTGAATTATAGCCCTTAACCCCCACCTCCTCCTCAATTCTCTAGTTTCCACTGCCTCTGACTGAGTGACAGTGTGGGGCCTGGCTACTATCCTGTCTTAAGGCCTGCACTGAATGCTGGGTTATTACCCCCTAATTATCAATTACAGGGCTCGGCTTCCACACCTGCAGCAGGCCAGGCTGGGAATGAGCTTAGCCCATTAGGAAGGACCTCCGGCTGGGCTGTTTATAGAGGGGGCTGGGCTTTACCCTCTGGAGGTGTTAATGGGCCTTCCAGGGCTGCAGTCAGCAGGCTGATCCACCGGGGTGTCTGATAACAGCATGAGAGGACAGACTCATGCTGAACTGCAGTGGGGATTCTGGTGTTACTGCAGTGATAGATCGACTTTATTAGCCAGAGCTGCACATGCACTTTTCCACATGTGTCACTTGCAAGTCCTGACATGATTTTTCTCAGTGAGCATTCAGAGGCAGTTGCAAGGGAAGAATAATGGCGACGTTACTTTTAATGTGCAGCTTTGTTTCAGTGGAAAGATTGCCATTACATACTGGGCACATTGCTTGAGCTGTCACCATGCAGTAATATACTTAGACTGTAGTTTTATGCTGTCAATCTGTTGCAATCTAGAACAAATGTACTGTTAAATATCAGCAGTGGGAGAAAATAATTATTTGATCCCCTGCTGAACATGTAAGTTTGCTCAGATCACAAAGGCATCAACAGTGTCTAATTTTTATAGTAGTGTTGTTTTTTGTTTTTGTTTTGTTTTGTTTTTAACAGAGAGAGAATATCAACAAAGAAATTGAGAGAAAAACTCATTCAATTAAAGTTATAAATTGATTTGCATGTCATTATAATCCAGACAGAATCCTGATCTCAAGTTCTTATGTGTATGACGCACACTTGTCCATCCTGTCCACCACCGTGGGCAAGAGCAATGAGCAATCAAAGGACACCAGGGACACATCTTAAGTTTGACCGTGAACATCTAAATGGTTCAGAGAAGGGAAGGGAAAACGTGCTTTGGTCAGATGAAACTGAAATTGAGGGCATCAGTTCAACCCACCGAGTTTGGAGGACGAGAAATACTGAGTACAAGTCAAAAAGCACCATTGCCACAGTCAGGCAGAGATGTGGAAACATTATGAAACATTATGAAACATTGAAAATGGGTCATGTATGGGTCTTCCAGCATGACAATGACTCAAAACATACCACGAAGATAACAAAGGAGTGGCTAAAGAAGCACATTAAGGTCATGGAGTGGCCTCACCAGTCTTCGAGTATCCATACAGCAGCTAATAAACCTAAAGGATTTAGGTTTCTGTAAAGAGGAGCAGACTAAACCCCCCTGAGACGTGTGAAAACCTGGTGACCAACTACAAGAAACGTCTCACTGCTCTGCTTCTACTAAGTCATGCTTTGCTTGGGGGTCAAATACTTATTTCACTCAAATTTAATTTATAACTTTTATCTATGTTCTTTTTTCTGGATTTTTTTCTCTTACTGTTAAAATGATTCATTTGTTTGTAAGTCAGCAAGCTTACAAATTCAGCATGATAGCAGTATGTATGGTGCTGCAAAGAATATAACATTACTCAGTTCAGTTATGTTTTGATTACCTTAAATTACATAATCACTGTGGAATGCACATTACAAGTGGTACAAAAATAAAAGACTACACTAACTCATCACTGCATCTCTTACAGTAGTGACAAGTTAAATTAGGGCCATCTCATTTTTAGCTGTGTTTTTAAAGGATATACGAAACAAACTACGCTCACACGAGTGCAACACTACATTTATATATTGATCAGTTACACTGAAATTTGAAGAAGGGCAAAGCAGGTTCACCTATTGAATTTACCCAGCAAGTATGAGAACCATGTCTCTGTACAGTCAAGGTCTGCAGCGGCATTAAAGAAGAATCTGCTTCTTGAATTACTGCCTCATTGCTCTGGTAAAGTGCTCATCCAGCTCGGCTTACGTTTGATCTTCAGACCTCAGCAATATTCACAGTGCGATACATTCAGAAAAAGAGCCACTATCTCCCATACAAATTCCACTCTCCGCGTAGCGTGTCATTTGCTTATTGCTGCCGATATCATTCAGCAAGGAAAACCGATCGAGCGTGACAGAAGACACAAGCTGATCGGTGGTTTCGTACTCCCATATACATCTGTGTCCTTGTCTCTTTTTTTCTTCTATTCATGCATAAAAAATGCAAAAAAAAAAAAGGATTTCTTTTCATCCATAAATGCAAATAGATTGACTTGCCCTCTTATCATCACAATAGGAGCTCTTTCAAATGCCTGTCTTTTCAGTGCTCTGTTCAACTGTTGCTGTCATTTAGGTGAAGGAGTCAGCTTATGGCAGCCATGCACTGTATCATACACAAGATTGAAATGAAAATGAGGCGTTTCTCAAAATAGCTACAGGCAGACGGGGACGGCGGAGGGGTGGGGGAGTAGTAAGACGGGGGATTGAGGGTGACAGGGGTGAAGATATATGTTATGACTTTGTGTGTATTTTAGAGCTTGTGGGTTGTTTTAAGTCTCTGAATGCTTCTGAGATATGTCACAGGTGTTGAGATGGATTGCGGAGCGTGCTGTGTGCCGCATTAACTTTGCAATTGGTTGTGTGAATGTGACATGCAGAGAAAGTGCAGGTGAATGCGAACACATATCTCTATTATTGCATGCATATCTCAGATCCCCTCCCTCTCCCTGCCGGGTTTCCTGGTGGTGATGGTGTGTGTGTTCGCATATTTTGGTAGAGGCAGAACAAGGAAGGAAACACAGCATTTCCTTTACTTTCATATTATGAAAGTTCAGTAAATTGCACAAGATTGAACATGTGCTTTTTTTTTCTCTATCTGCTAATGGTGCTTCATTGTGTTTACAGCCATGTATGTAGGTTACAGCTGCCTGAAAGTACACACAAAAACACATCAGTGAGTTGCACTGTGGGACATGTTTCTTTATTATTACAAATGTAGACGAGGTGTTGTACATCATCCCGGCCCTCTAAAAACCAAACCAAACACGCATCAATCCACAACTTGTAATAGTCTCCTCCAACAATTGTACATCTTTAAACCTTTTTTTAAAAATACATATCTAAATATTTATGAGGATTTAAAAGCTTATTGTCTTCACTGGGCACGAATGGATGTACTGAGTGGCACAGACAGGACTGAAAATCCTAAAACAACCAAGAAATGGACTAAAATTTTGCAGAATGGCAAACATCCAGAAGAACATCAGCCTTTAGATAACTAAACAAACTTATTTGTCCATTATAACAACAAAAATGGGTAGAAGTAGCCACTTTGCACTTTATTTACCCAATCATGATGATGAAATTGACAGTTTGGAGTCATCTTGAGGTGTAGCCACGATGTGTCCACACAGACGCTCAGTGTATTAAGCCTCCCTGCTGTCCCTGCCGTCCCCCGTTGTGCTTCACTGGGGCCGTGGGATGTGTGCACTGACGCAAACTCTCGTCTCTCTTGGGCAGCCATGCAGGTAGATAAACTGGTGATTGTGTGCTGAGGGAGGACATCACATGCCCAGATGGAAAAGCCTGTTGATTACTGATTAGTTAGCCACGGTAATACTCTGTGCCCTGACTCTCAGCCTCGGGATGAGCTTTGGATCAATCTTTAATAGGGTGACCGAAATACAAATCTTCTATTGACCTGCAGGAAAAACTCTCCAGAGCGCGGTGTCATTAATTTGCATTTAATTGCATCTATATGCAGGCTTGGCAGAGAGTCATCGATTTAGATAGAGAAGATGATGAAAATTGCCTTTCCCTTCAGTTTAAGGAGAAAGCCAATTTGAAGAGATTGAAAGTGTCCTTTCATTTAATGTGCAGCTACATCTTTGCTCAGTGCGTGCGGTGGGGGTGGCAGTACAATCTATGTGGATGACTTTTCTTCATCCCCAACATGGTTTAGCTTTCACCTTAGTCGTCATGAGAAACGTGACACATGTTGAGTAAAATCTTGTGTCACTATTTGTGATTGTTTTGAGCATCTGTGTGGTTTCCCAGCAGACTGTGAAGCCCTCAGCTGAAATATGTCTGTGTTTGTCAAGATGGGAACACACACATATGCGCACACACGTTTCAGGGATGTCATTAAGAAAACTGTTGCCATTCCAACAATGCATCAATTAGTGTGTGTCCCGTTGTAATAAAGTGCTGGGGGCTCAGTTCTTCCCAGTCTTCAATCTAAATCTTTGCATTCAAAGCGCTTGTAACATCACAAGGCCTATCCACCATTATCCCTCTTTACCATTATTCATCTCCAATAAGCACTGCAGCTCCCCTCAGGGTGACAAGGCGAGGTTTGAACCAATTCACTACTAATCAGACACTGTTTGCCTGTTTTTGTTTTTTTTTTTCTTTCTTTCTTTGGATTGGCTGCTATGTTCTCTCACGACGCCTCAGGCACAGCTGACTGTGACGGGGCCCCCACAAGGGACCCCACGGTCGCCCCACTGGGAGACTTCCTAATCCAGGATTATTCGCTCAGACCCCGTACCCTGCTGGATTAGAGGATAGTAGATGGAAAAGGGCACCGTCAGCACTCTTTCCTGAGCAGCTCAGTGGATTAGAACCGCGCAGACGCCGAGCTGCCAGAGAGGTGCAGAGAAGGAGAGGAGCAGCAAGCCTCGCCGGTCCCCTCACAGCTTACTCAGGAGCACCATACATGGAGATGGAAAAAAGGGGATGGTTGAGTGCACACTCATACAACACGAAGAGTTGATTTTTCCAGTCTCAAATATGGTGTCAGGAGATAATAGGTTTAGGTGGACTGTGCTAAACTAAATAGCCGAAAAGGTCATTTAAATAAAAGCTGCATTCATCCTATTGTTGTCGTATCTCACGGACATGTATGCAGCATCCAGACGGACCGATGACAGCTTCCATACAACTGCAACCTCCCATCCTCCTTCAGACACATTATCTATACTTCAGTGTCTGTCAATTTGCACATTTTACAGCGTGCTTTGTGTGAGAGCAATTTTGAAGAGCAGTTACTGGTTTTTAAGTCTATATCCTGTGCTCACAGTGGTCTGTATGTGTGAAAACCCAGTGCATAACCACAGCAGCAGAACAGATACTCTAGCTAGTTTCACCAGCCAGTAATCAGCTACTATTGATTGTGAAGTAGTCAATGAGACTAAAGTCTCAATGCGCCCTCAAAGCTGCCGACGGATCGATCACGGCCTGCTGCTGCTGCTGCTGCTGAGCTTTTGTGTGACCGGCATAATGGAATGTGCACGACAGTGTGCAGTGTTTTTTTTTCCTTGTCAGGAAAGGGAAAATAAAATAAAAGAACATCTTATTCAGATTTTCCAGAAGATTTGCAGGTATCTTGTTCTTGCAATACACAAAAAATACAAACGCAAGTTGTTTACCTGTGTGCAAACAAATAGGCATGTTCATCCATGAGGCTGAGATGCATGCAACCACATTACCTCCCCATCAAAACCACATCCTATCAACTTAATGCAGATAAAGAGGCCATATTGAAATTGCCAGGTGCCTAATTTGGTCTTTGTCGCACATAATTGAAACCACTCATCCCTCCCCCCACTGAAGAGGAGAAGAGCGAGAGAGAGAGAGAGAGAGAGAGAGAGAGCGAGGGCACGGTGGGGGAGAGAGAGAGATAATTGCCTTATAAGGCAGTAGGCTCTTATGATTGTGACGTCTCATTCCCAGCAGTGCTGGCAGATGATACGGTAAAGCCCACATCTCAAATCCATCTGAAGAAAGCTGGCTCTCTCAGGCTTTGGTCTGATAGCTCCAGCTGTCTCGTTTAGGACTGCATGTGTGTGCAAGTGTGCACATATACTGTATATGTATGCGTGTGCTTTGGGGTTGGGGGTGGTGGTTGGGGTGCATGTATAAGCGTGCAGATTTGAAGAGGAGCGTTGTGTGTGTGAGTGGGTGTGTGTGTGCTGTGATATTGACTCCTGAATGACTTCTCTGGAAGGGGGGAATTTTTGCTGGAATTTTGTGTTTGTGTGTGGTGGCAGACAGAACAGGAATGATGAAAAGAGAGGCGTGTTTGTGAGCGTGTGTGTGGACAGAGTGGTATGCTGAGTCAGGTGGGTGATTTATAGTCTGACTGTTGGCGAGCAGATGGAGACGCAAATGCAGTGATGCCATATGTAACGTGATTTTTCCTTTTCTTTTGTTACCGCCGCACCACCTCCTCGCCTCTTCGCTCGCGGTCCTTTTTTTCTCGACATCCCCCAATTCCGTCTTTCTTTCTTTTTCTCCCAATCTTATCAACCCCTCCCTTTTGTTGCATCCTTCTCCTTCACTGTCTCCTCACCAATCCCTTTTTCCCCTCTCCATCACTATCCCTCTCCATCTCTCTGAATCTCAGCATACCCTTCCCCCAACCAGACAGCCAGGCTTGATTTTGTGTGTGTGTGTGTGTACGCACATGTGTGTATGTGTCTATGTGTGTGTGCGCTCCCAGCTGGGGGCAGCAGTAGGGAGGGATGTTCTTTGGGGAAATGGAGGACAGCATGCAGTCTGCTCCTCTTGGAAAATCAGTGCATCATGTCTTTCTCTCCCTCTGATTTCTTCTTCTCTGTGTATAATAAGCATACCTCTAAAATGCTCCATCTAAATTGGCACTGTTCTATAAAATAAAGAAAAAAAATCTACCTGACACCCTTCCTTGTCTTCTCCTGCTCTCTCTACATCTCTCTTCACATTGATGTGCCAGGATTTTTTTTCTTTTTTCATGCCGGTGTCCTCTCAGCATGCGCATCTGTCCCCCACAGAGAGGGTTTTCTCCTGTCACTACACACTCCTCACAGGGCATCCTCTTGCTACCACCAGTCCCTTTAAAGCACAGCCCTCCATTTATCTCAGCTCTTCTTCTTCTTCTTTTTTTTTAGAAGTGCCGCAAGCTCCTTTCAATTATCTTCCCTTCTACTCTCGCCGGTCGCTGGGAGACTGCTTTTCAGTGCAAATATTTGCGTTTCATGAATATGCCATCATTAAGCACCCTGCATAGGTGCAGGCACGGCAATGACGAAATGTTAATTGCGACTCGGTGAGGCCCTCCTGTGCATTCCTCCCCTTGCAGGAATCTGGCAGGAGCTCAGACAGGGAACAGACGTCTGGGTCAGGGCTCCGACGGAGAATAAGGGAGCAACAGAAAGAAGGAAGCATGTGAAGGGAGAGCGAGGAGAAGAGAAGGAAAATGAGCAGGGTGGATAAGAGGAAGGAGAGTTCGATTGACCCAAGTGTAAATGACATCTGAAGCATCATCAGGTCTAGGATCCCTTCTCATCCTGTGGGCCTAAGGTGTAACATAAAGCACAGGGGGCTTAGAATTTTGGAGGAGGTGTCTTCTCCATCTAGAATGCACACCCTGTCCACCTCCAAGCACATTTAGGCAATCCTAAGAACACTGATCCACTAATAATCACAATATTTCCAAGTTATCACTAGCTGATCTCTAATTCTAAACCCTTGCACATTTTTTCTTTTCCATGCTGTTTTTACCTGCTTGTAATTATCACGTAGCTTAACCCCCCACCACTCTCCCCATTTCCCCTGCGAGATTTGCATGTAATGAAACATGTGTTATTTATAAAATGCATTATCACTGTTATTACTAAAGCCAGAAAAAATGAGAGTGCACATGCCCGGGGGAGTTCAATTGTCAATACTAGTACAACTGGATGAGGCCCAAGAGGCCAGCATGAAAGGGGGATTAGAGTCCGTTTTAACATGGAGCTGGTATCTGTTGCAAGATCGCCTTAATATGGTGAACAGCAATGGCTTTGTTTTAGGCGAGGAATGTAGCCGGTCCAGCTAAATTAGAGGAGGCTATTTCCGTTGGCATAGGGGGCTTGGCTAGGTTGGCAGAGCTCCTCGATGGAGCGGCCATGTGACATGGAGTAAAAGCAGCTCCAATCTCAGTCAGAGGAAACTGAGAGAATCAAGTCAAGTGCAGAAACGTTTCTATAAAATCAACAGATTATATATTTATTTATGTATTTTGGAACATGCTTGTTGTTGGTTTCACGGCTCCATAATTAATGAAATTATCTACAGACCAACAGAAGCCTTGTGCGAAAAAGATCATAGCTTAACAGTAGCTGCAGCGCAGGTGAAATACGCTCAAAGCCTGACAGAATATGTCTAAAGTTCACCTTGTTTTTATCACAGGAAAGCATAAAATTGCTCATGCCGTGAGAGCTTTTCAGAGTACAAACTGCCATGCTGTGTGTGTGTGTGTGTGTGTGTGTGTGTGTGTGTGTGTGTGATAAGCCTTGAAATGAACAGATCTATTACTGAAACCGGGCTTCATGAATGTCAGCGGTGCCTAAAGCAAGCCACCCCAACCAATGCTGCCCTTTGTGTTTAATCAGCTCTGTTTTTGGTCTCAAGGCCTGCTTGAAAGAGTCCGCCTGTGCCTCCGCCAGATGGCTTTGGTGACTAGTCTGTCACTGGAGGAAATCTCAATCCAAACTCTTTTCCTGTGTGGTCTCTCTGTACTGACATGAGTTGCCAAACTTATTTGGGCCAACAAAATCTGTCTTCAATAACAATCTTGACCTCATGAACGAAATACTAGTATTTAGTATAAGATCTTGTTTTTTTATTCTTCTTTCTGTCTCTCAAAAAATGCTGCTTCTTGTTTACTGATCCACCTGCAGTCTGGAGGAGCTTGTGGTAAAATAAGCTGGACTTAAACAGAGCACCTTTCAACTCAGCTGGGTCTACTACTACATACATGATATTTATGCCTAAGTGCTTTCTAACATTCACACACATGCACTCTCATGAATGCATCGTGGGCAACTTGGGCATTAGTGTCAAGCTCAAGGTTATTCCAGCATGCATTCAGGGATTAATCCACTGACCTGCAGATTGGTAGAAAACCCGCTCTACCACCTGAGCCACAGCCCCTGCTGTCAGAAGAAATGTTGGACCTTTTATTTTTATTGCATCCATTCTGAATCCAATTCAACAATTGCTAAAAGCAAATAAGACTTTTTGATGACGACGTAAGACAGTATACAGTAAAAGCTGATGGCTGCAGGATGTGATTTGCCGGTATTGTATTTAAAACACTGCTCTAATCTCTTCAAGCGCATCAGCTTCCTCTGCTGCCGACAGACAGGACGTGGTCTCCTGCGCTAACACATATCTGACCTGAACAGAGCCAAACTTATGAGATAGTTCACATAGTTAACTTAAGCTGCATTGCATCATTCACACATACAATGAGTCACTTTTCTCAGAGTCATTTACCAAACACACATTCGTAAATTAACTTTATCTTTTTAAGCTGCAGATTTCTCACTCCTTTCTCCAGTGCAGCGCTGACCCCTCCACCACACCAGCAGGGCTGGATCAGGTGACCATGAACCTTTTCTTAGTTGTGCTGAAACAGACCTCAGCTGGCCGAGGCTTGTCATGATGTATTGAATCGTCTTCACTCTCCCTATTACACTCACCATGTGTTCATACATCACTCTCTATTTAATCATTAATTATTACCAGTTCTGCCTGAAGTTTCTACCTGTTAAAAGGGAGGTTTTCCTTCTCAATGTCAACAAGTGCTTGCTGATTGTTGAGGTTTTTATTATAAAGTTTTTACCTTGTAATATAAACTGCCTCATGATGACTGCTGCTGTGATTTAGCGCTTTATAAATTGAATTGAATGGAACGTATTTGTGGGGTGTGGTGAGCTCCTAGACTCCGTAACCACCGTATTCTGCTGCTGTAATAAGCTATTTTAAAAATGTGAGTAACTGAACTGTACTTGGGCATGCCAAAAGAGTCTGGTTTGATAGGCCCATCCCAGCAGCTGCTTCTTGTGTCTGTCTCTAGTCTGCCTCACCGTCGCCTCACTTCATAAGGTTGGGTTAGGCTTATTTTTATGTAACAGGGGGAGATGGAGTCGGGGGACATGATTCTTCATGTCTGCAACTTTGGAAATCCTCCAGTTTCCCCCTTGCATTGTTTTGCCTCCCACTCCACCTTATTTCAATGGAAATCCCTCTTTTCTTCACAACTGTCATCAGCAGTCTTATTTGAAAGTGTGAGGTTCCTGCCTTGCAGGTGTGTGGGTGGTGTTTTCTCTGCGCCAGATGCCTCGTTATCCCCTGTTTTATCCTCCCACTTTAACCCTAAAACATGCTTCCTTCCTCCGGCTCCGTTCTGTTTCCTTTCCACAGGTGAATTTTTGCTGCACCTTTCCCTTAGTCTCCGCACCATCACCTTCCTCTCCCCCTCCCCCTCTCCCTCTCTGTCCCCGCTGCTCTCCCAGAGTAGTCAACCTGTTATCGGCAGGGTCTATGAATAGAACAGGGTTGGAGTTGCGACCCACTCACCTCCCCACCATTGCTTGTGCCTTATGTATGGCTCCAGCGTGCCAGAATCACTTAAGCTCCATTTCTAGCATTACTGCAGCTCCAGTACTGCTTTTTCCCCCTCCAATTACCTGAAGGTGTGAGAGAATTACACACCTTATAATACATTCAGTAATTCATTGCAGTTTAAGGGAATTATTTTACAGTGTTCAAATATGTGTGAACAGATCTCTCAGTGAATTCATTCTGTCTGTCTGAATGCAGGTGTCTCAGGTGTCTGCATGTAATCTTTAAAAAACTGTGGAGCTTAAAAAACGAAGAAAACTACGTGTGAAACTGCTAATAAACAATTACACACCTTTGCATTCTTGATATTCACCCAGCTTTTCCTCCTCCAGACACCAGCTTACACCATATAATCATGTAAAGATTGTGGCTCAGCATTTAAGGCTGGCTGTGTATACCCAGATGCAGGACAGAGATAAGCATCCATATCACTCTTCCTCTATGTCGCGCCTGAAAATTTGGGTATGGGAAGTTGCTTATTTTCCTAGAACCTGTTTATGCTGAACGAGAGGTGGTATCATCCTCCTAGTGTTTCTCTTCTATGCCACAGCTTCAATAATACACTAGGGACAAGGAGCTTAGCAGTGACAGCCCCCAAATCCCTCTTTCCACAGCACTGATTTCTGGATTAAGGAGGGGAGATTTCCACACCTCTGAATTGTATTGTGTTACAGGGCTCACACATCTTTTCATGCATCTTTTTTTTTGCGGTTTGCATCGAAATGGGAGCGTTTCCTTATTTACACAGATTTAGAGCGATTCTGGATGTCCCAATCCATGTTCCAGCATCCAGTGTCCCAACTGGAGGCTGGAACATGGATGAGGCTCGAGGCAGGGAGAAGGTGGAGAATGAAGACGGTTGTTGTGGCAAAACCACCTTTATGGAGGGATTTCAGAGCCTCATAATAAACCGAGCACCTAAGCAGTGTGCGTATGCTTGTTTTTTTTTCTTCCTTAAAAGCATGCTCCACACAGTGGTTTTTTTGGGGGTGGCTGAGAAGAGGCTATAAATTCCAACTATACTTAATAGTTTTCCCATTACTTTGACATATCTGGATGGCACTATTTTTATTCCAGCATGACTTAAAAAAACCCCTCATTTGATCTTTTCTTCCTCCTTCTCTACTTTTTGGCTGGTTCTATTTTGCATCCCTTACCCTGGTCCTGTCATCCGCGGCCCTTCTTGGGTCCTTCGTCACTTTTCCCCCACATTCCTTTGTCGAACATTGTTTTGACTTTCCAGGTTCCGCATTCCTCTGGACAGCATACCAACCTGCCCAGTCACACTGCCAGAAAAATTCCTGGCCTGCGATTATCCACTCGTATTTCATTTATACACACCCACACCCACACAGAGGCAATAAATTAATGGAAGGGACTTTACTCTTTCATTACCTCTGAAGGAAGGTTTATTGTTTCGTATTGTAACCAGTTAAACTGATTTACTGATACGTTCCTAAACGTCCAAATGCCATTGATTTGCTTTTTAGTGATCAATCTGAGGAGTGTGTGTGTGTGTGTGTGTGTGTGTGCGTGCGTGCGTGTTCTTTTTAACTCCAAGTTTGTGTGTGTTGCCCTAATTTGCCTTGTTTGCGAGCCAAATCAAACACAGCTTTACTGCACACTTATATCAGATTTACTGAGAAATTAACTTCTGAAGAGCAATTAATTAGGAGTCGGAAATGATGAAAACATAAATCAGTCAAACAGAAATTTCCCTCATGATGCGTGTTTAGATATGTAAACGCATTAATAATCGAGACAGGGCGCTCATTCTGTCAGGAAAAACTGTATTTTTCCTAAATTAATAGAAAAAATAAATTAAAGCTGTTTATGTGTGCACTGAGATGTTTGCAGCTTGCACACACACGCACACACACACACACACACACACACAGCCTACCAGTTGGCAGTGGGTGTTAATTGTGTTGGGCCTCAGGGCAAAAATAACATTGCACCAAAGATAGAAAGACAAAGTGTGTTTTTTCACTCATCAGCCTACGCCTTTATCCTCAAGACTAAACAACATGTTCATGCTGGAATCATAAAGCAAGCAGTAGCTTATTTATTAATATCCCGAAACAATCACTCATTAGATTCATTACACGTCATGAAAGGATACAAGTACGAGTCTTGTTTCAAATGCTCTTTCTTTTCTTATTTACAGCCGTTATCCCGCAGTGAATCCCGGTGGACGGTGTTTTCATCACTATAGGACTGTTAATTGCTAATTAGGCTGGGGTAGCAACAGACCTCAGTGTGAGGTGATAGCACTGTGTCGGTGTACACAGAATAATTACAATGAAAGGTGTTGTGGGAACGTGTCAGCTTCTGCTCCCTGCGAGGATGTATGAAACAAAAAAAAAAGATTGATGAGAGAAGCTCTCACAGACTGACGGGTTCTTTTCATCTGCGCTGTGTTTTTGGGGGGATTTGGAACATTTTGCGGGTCATTTGCTGCAGAACAGCTGACGTGGAGAAGTAGAATAGAATAAATGAGCTTTTCTAATAATTATTTGGGCAGCATTACTGTAATTTGCAATTTTCTATTTAGATTTTAACAAATGGCTGTCATTTTTTATTTCTATTGTGCCGTTACAGTTGGTGATTGCACAATGGAAACCAATGAAAAGACCAAAGAGCACCAGTATTAGTATGATTATCTCATGATGACATCTCTGGTTAAATCTACCAATGCTGCTGTGGCAGTTTCTTGTTCAAGAGATAAGTTTGATGTGATGTAAGCCTACATGCGTGGGTAATCGGATGGCTGTCTTTGTGAGGCCTAGCACCAGTTTGAGACCTTGGAAGTGAAGACTTGATGAATCAATGAGCTGTTTGAGGGTTCCGTTTAGTTTTAGGTCAACCAGACAATGAATTATCATCACAAAGACAGCCATACAAATTTGAATGTGAGCCAGCTAAATTGTAAAGATTAAGAACAAAATGTTCTGTAAGTAACCAGTAAAACAGGACTGAAAGGTTGGTGCTGTCAAAGATCCTCTTAATGCAATAATTACAGTGTGCCGCTCTTATACTGTAGCTCTCATGCAACAAACATGCATCCCCCCCGTTGTCCTTTACTCACTGTGTGTGTGTGTGTGTGTGTGTGTGTGTGTGTGTGTGTGTGTGTGTGTGTGTGTGTTTGAGGTTTGGTGCTGCAGCATGCTGAAAAGCTTTTCTGCGGGTAACCCTTTGCTGAAAACACATGTTGGTCTAATGTATTTAATATGGCTGTAAATCACAGTCAACTGAGTGCTGTAGCATCAGTACCACTCACATGGAAATGAGAACTACTTGAGTGCCTTTTAATGGTGTATTCAGAGCTTTATCAGCTGTGTATGTGTGCATGTGTCTGCAAGTGTGTGTGTGAGCGCTGCATCTTGAGTTCCATGCATCTTTCAGCTGGTTGAGCTGACTGTGTTTGAGGTCAGTTATGTGTTTGGTTATTCTTTTTGTAAAGATCACTTCCACTTACGATCATAAATTTTATGCTGGTTTTCATGCACTGGAGCAGACTGGATGGATCATTAATTTAATGCTTCGTTTAAACCGATTCCCTAATTAGTCAGGCAACTGATCACACACACACACACACACACACACACACACACACACACACACACACACACACACACACACACACACACACACACAGACACACACACATATATGCACAATATCTTTTAAAGGCTTTGAATTTGAATTGCAATAGTGTGTCTCTCAATTAACCGCCTCCAAAATTAGAAACTGAAGAAGCTCTCAGAGATTTCTCTCCAACAGTAGCAACTTCAGCAGCAGCGGAGCAATAGGCGACGACTACACTACATGGATGCAAGCGAATGCGTGGTTGTGTGTGTGTAGGTGTTTGTTTAAACTGTTGATTGTGTGAGTGGTGCTTGTATGCAGGCATATTTTAACCTGCCTCATTAGGCCTGCCTTCCGTTGCCATGGTTGTCTATTAGAGCAGCAGAGATTAAAGACTCATTTACATGTGAAAGAGGAGAGTGGTGAGAGAGGGAGAGAGAGCAGGAACTAACTGCGCTCTTCTCACATGAGTGTAATCTGGAGAAGAGGTTCAGATGGGACACGAGGCCATGCTTTACCCATGCATGTTAAGTATGCGTTTGGGGGATTTTTGCATTTTTTTTTACGTATCATGTTAATGTGCTTGCTGTTTTTTTCTTTATTAGCTTTAATGCAGATAAAGATGTTCGAGCATCTAACCACTTAAAAACGTTGATGACTGAGCGCTCTGTGGCCTGTGGTTTGACACACGCACCATGGGAACTATGCTGCCTTCTCCTTGTGTTTCCTGTTGATCTTTACCATCGAATGAAGGCACAAATGCTTAAAAAAATGGTTAGATGTATTTCAAATTATCTGTACACACTGGATTATAATGATGACATAAATCTGTAATGTAATCTCTCTAATGACATAAATCCCCTGTGTTATGCAGCTTCCTGACCTTAATATCCACCCAGTAGCCACTTTATTAAACACTGTAGCACAGTCTACTGCCAGCATGATGCTGATTTTACCGTAATATTATGAGATTTAGTTGCATTAGACTCAATATATAAACTTGGCTACTTGGTATAGGGTGTGTGTGTGTGAGAGAGAGAGAGGGAGAGAGAGAGACAGCTGGAAGTTTTGCATATTGCATGTAGGCCAACATCTGGCATCTGCCACACCTGATCCTCTAAAAAACAAGAAGTAATAGGAAGAGAAATGCATATTTAAGTAAAAGAGACAAGATCTGGAAATTTATTCCAGTTTTAAGGTTTGGAGAAGCAAACGTTATAGTCAGACTGAGGGAAGAAGAAGAGCCGTAATGTTTTTGCCATTGTGGAGCTTGTTGTTCTGAGATCTGCAAGGTGATTTAATGAGTGTAAGCATGTAATTAATGAGGCTGTTCATGGGAGACATGAGTCACCTTCCTCTTTCTCTCTCTCTCTCTCTGCACATCGTGAACCAATGCAGAAAAGGCAAAGTAGAGCGATCTTTTTCACTCTGACTCACTCCACCACAGTGGCCAAAACAAGCCGCAAGATCAACCAGTCAGCCCTGACTGAGCAGCACAGACCTTTGAATCTGTTTCTCAGTACAAGGCAACAAATTAACAAAAGACTGAGCGGCAAAAAAACAAAACGAAACAAAACAAAACAAAAAAAAAAACAACAAGTCCAAAATGGTTTTACTGAAAAAACTAAATAAGCATATGCACATAATGAGAGTTACTGCATCAATATAAATAGTCTGCAGTATTCATAACATGACTGATGCCAAGTATCACCCTCTCTCTCTCTCTCTCTCACTCACACACACACACACACACACACACACACACACACACACACACACACACACACACACACACACACACACACAAATCACAATAGCCTTTCCCATCAGAGAGTCTGCAAACCATATTTTAGATTCCTAATAAGCCAAGTCTGTGGGCTACAACAACAGACAGCAAAGAGAAATCTTCTCTATGAATATTAATGTGTGGTATGGAGGAGGTTGGGGGGGGCAGGGCGGGTGGGGAATCAAAGCCTCCTCCAAATCCTTCGCAGATAAACTGAGAGAGAAAGAGAGATGATTACACGCATGGTTTTTCACAGGGCTCTCCCAAATCTCATTTTCTGTAGTGCATTTTAATGGGATCCCAGCGCACACCTCAGCCCGGCTAAGTCCCTGGATGCTGCCTTTAAAGACACTGCCGTTAAATTCGCAGCTCGCGTGAATGTTTTATGCGGCGCTGTGAGGTCGAGTCGCGCCGTGGTCTTGTCACGGTTTTTATGCGAGCAAAAACTGGGCCTTGTCCACCTTTTGTCTTTGTAATGCGCCATATGTATCACTGTCATTTAAATGCGGCTTCAGACAATGGAGAGAAGCAAGAGATGGATGAGACGAGGCGCCGAAACAGGAATCAAAGTCATTCTCCGCTGCAGATGATGGAAGAGGTCACCGCGCACGAGCCCAGAGGGAGAAGGATTTAGATATACGTGTGACAAGGAAACATGACACAAAATTAGATCGTGTGAGGAAGAATTACGCATATTTGATGGTGATGTTCAGATTTCTGGTTGCACTTGTAAATTTTGTTGTTAAATGCCACAAAATTGCATTGGGGGAGGGGGCGGGTAAATCTGTGTTTCCGGGTTTGAAATCCGATACACTCGCATTGATCTCCAGCCCCTCGCTGTCCACCTCCTGTTTATTGCTGATAGCGATCAGGATGACCTGAGTGCACACCGGGGACTATTTAATTACACGCTTTCTCCGCGTGCCCATCAATAACGCAACTGATGCAATCATTCATGTGGCCATTTTTATCAATACTTTCATGAGAACTGCAGTCAAATTGTGGGTCATAGGGCAGAGGCAGCACTAGTTAATTCATCTGTCCAGAGTTTGCCTGCCTGTGACTGACAGTGTGTTATTTAAATGGGCCCCTCATTAGTCCCCGTGGAATGACTTCACTTTCTTATGGAGGATTCACAAATATAAGCAGCTTTAGAAACGTGAGTCAAAATTAAATATTGCAGAAAATTTGTGTTTTATTGCAATAACATGAACAGGAAGCAGTTTATTTATTTCACAAAAAATGTTTGCTGATGGGTGATTAGCAGATATCAGGGGACGTTTTTATCGCTGTTAACATTTTGCACCTCACATTCAGCAACAGGTGAAAACAAATGAAGTTAAAACTTGCCTTTTACTTTAAAGCTAAGTTCTGCTTTTCCTTTGAGCCAAGAAAGAGACTTTGCTTACACTCTGTTTTTTGCCAGTTTCGGAGTATTTTGATGTTATACACATGCATCTTTGCAATGTTTATATTCAATTGAATTGAATTGAATTTTATTTATATAGCACCAAATTACAACAGCAGCTGCCTCAAGGCGCTTAATATTGTAAGGTAAAGACTCCACACTAACGCAGAGAAACCCCAACAGTCCGATGATCCCCTTTGAGCAAGCGCCTGGTCACGGGGGGAGGAAAAACTCCCTTTTAACAGGAAACCTCCGGCAGAACCAGGCTGAGGAAGCAGGAGGGAGACAGGACAAAAGACACACTGTAGAGCGAGCCAAAGATTAATAATAATGCAATAATGAGTTTTATAAGAAAGGTTGTGGTTGCTTTTTTATTGTGGCGACTCAACAGCTGGTATATTCTCCTTAACAAGCCCCCTCTTGTTCTGCTCCCACCTAACTTACTGGCCTGCATCCATCAGAAAAATACAGGAAGTTATGATCTTTGGTTTCAAGTCCTTCTATCTGCCCCTAAAGCTGGCACTAAGTTTAAATTTGAAGCTCCTTTTGCCTGGAATCAGGTGCAAAACGAATTAAGTCTCATGGAGTTTGTTGCACTAAATAAACTGGAGGTGATTTGTAAATGATGTGCAGGCAGTAACTTCAGGCTGCAGATGTTGTGCCTGAACATTTCTGCCCCTGTTCGGGACACTGGCTGGTCCTTTTATCGACTGGAACTTCAGGATGTATTTTATTAGAGCTTATTTTGTGTGTTACAGGACACTCTTGCATCTTTTCCCCTACCTCATAGATAATGTTTAGTTAAAAATAAAAATACTAAAAGAGTCACATTTGCTCAGTTCATTTTAGTCTGGTTTTCAAGTCCAGTGAACACATTTTTGCACTCCTCATTTCCAACCACTACTGAGGGAGCGAAGCCTTTAAGATAGCTCGAGAAGTCAACTCTCAGTCATTTTCTATTTCCCTCCCAATTCGGCAGTCTATTTAAGCTGGAGAATTTCACATCCATCCAACATGTCATCTGGCTGCTGTTTCAACCCCTTCACCACCCCAGCATCCACCCATAGACTGGGGAGATAATCCTAACTCATCACTCCCCAAATTCTGTTCGTAATATATGTGTTTGGAGCTCTGAGCTCACAGCCTGTACGGCAAACTCCCAGAGCTGTGGCTCAAATTACACTATCCAGTCACAGTACTAAACTTTAAGGAGACTATATGTCCTCAAGACGCAATTAAGTGTGGAAGGTCCCTCTGGTTTTCCTGATTTTAGAACCTTTGCAGTAGAGAAAATGAGTGGACTTGTGAATGTGGCACTTGATCTTTTGTTCACCTTGCAACATGTGCTCATTGTGGTATGCACACTGAGCCGCGTTGCTAGAAACAACATGATTTGGCAGTTTTGCAGAAATAGGACAGAGCAGATGATCAAGTGGCTGCTGTGCGTGTTTTCACATGTATGATTGATAACTAGAAAGATTTTGTTAGTGTCTGCGGTGTGTGTGAGAAGGAGTCCAACCAAGCATAAAGCTTTTTTTGTTGTTGTTTTTTTGCATAGCTTGTTAGGTTGTGTTTCTGTAGCTGCATCCATCCTCTAGCAGGATGTGTGAACATTGTGGTGTGATTCTGCCTAGACCACAAGGGTTTGTCTTTGAGAGTTGGGTACTTTCACAAGATAGCACTTTATCCAATCAGTAAGTTGCATTCGACAGAGCAATCTGCAGAATTTTGAGGGTGTATATTTTTGTCTAAATGATCTGTTATTGGTGAAATTAGAAGATTCAATTCAGCCTTCTTTAGCTTCAAGTGTTTGAGAACAAAGCCATCCGAAGTAAGAAAAAGGTGACAAACAAGCCCTGTGTGCACATTTCTACACGTATGCATGACTCTGTGAGCGAGATAATGCACACGATAAGTCAGATTCAGCTGGAAGTTGGAAAAGTGAGAGTTCAGCATTAGTTTAATGTTGCACATCCCAGCTCTCCTCCTGGCTCTGTCTTCTATTACTCTGACTAGACTCAAACCAGGCAATCCAGTATATGCAGAAAATGTGTGTGTGCGTGTAAATAAACCTCACCAGCCTTGTGTTTAAGAAAAACCTGTGAAACTGTGATGTTGCCCATAATCCACTTTTAGTAATATCAGTCTAACCTCTGAGCGTGCACAGGGCACACACTGTTTATTTGTGGAGTTTTTGCAAAGGTACGAGGCACACCCCAAGATCTGCGATATGATAAAGTGACACAATATCATCTATAAAAAAAATTACACCAGAGCTCTTCATCATCTACTGTGTTGTGTGCATTAGGTAGAAAAAAATTTCTTTTCAGCACACTGCCTAAAATGCTTTGTGTTGGCCACTAAACTTCTAAACTTCTAATTCATGCTTTCATTGCCAATGAAAGCATGAATTAGAAGTTTAGTGTGTTTGATCTGATTGCGCCCACGTGGAGAGAAGTGGGATCAACCTGACAGCCTGTTAGTCATCAGCGCTTCTCAGCCAAAAGAAAAAGACAATAAATGCTCTTTACAACAAATTTCCAACTAAGGAACCAAGATTTTGGCAAGCTTCACCACAACGAGGGCGCTCCAACTCGCCACACAATTAAAGAAGACAACCTTCAGTTTGGTCAGTGTGGGAGTGAAGCTGAACAGTCACAAACTGTTGCCTCAGCTGTCATGATATCTGGATGTGTGGTGCAACTCCCTTATTTCCCACCCCCACTATCCCCATCCTTAAATCGTACCCAAAGGCTATCAGCAGCAGCGGTGGCGGGAATGATTAAGCAGGATTTGCTGGTGATCCTCAGCCCTTCCCTCCTCCTCCCGCAAAGACAGGTTCGCAGCACTTCAGAGCGCAGTGAGTCACGGAGGGCTTGCGAGCTGTGTCAGAGATAAAGACTATGGAGGAGGCACTGACTGACAAAATGGAAAGTGTAAACACAAGAAGACCTCCAGGCATTTTGACAGCTGTCTCTTCTCTCCCCTGGTGTTTGTCGTCACTACTGGTGGTTCATGGAGATTCATTTCCTTGTTTTTCTTTGATTTCAGTCTTCTCCTCATCCTTCTGTCCTGACCGCTTCCACTCTGACCACGGGAAGAAAGGAAAGAAAAAAACCCAGCATTCCTCTGTGTAACCACTCCTGTGTTCTCTCTGCTCAGTAGGAACTGCTTTCCAATCCATAAGTCATGATAACAACCATCTTCCTCCTCCTACACCCGCCCCACCACACACACACACACACATATATTATAACTCAGGCAGTGGAAAACCTACTCGCTCAGTGGATGATGTCAGACATCTCCTGGCTGACAGGCCTCACCATGGGAAAAACATGCATAAGTAGGTGTGCACACATACACACACACACACACAAACACAACAAAAACACACACACACCTGAGACCTTTCAGGCACAACACACTCCTCCACACGCCTGTCACATGTTCAGACACGCTAGCTGACCTGCACATTAACAAAATCCCCAAATTTAAAATTGTTGCACATTTGAACTTTCAGAAACAATCACGCAGCTTAACAGCGATGATGATGATGATGATGATGATGATGAGGAAGAGGAGAAATTTCTCATTCAGACCCACAAAAGACAAGAATGATTACACATTTATTTTTAATGCAGTTTTAAAATCCATCTACCCCTCCTCCCCCCTTTTTTTTGCCAAAACTCCAGTTCAATTTAGCCTCCCATCCTTTAGGCTGCTCTATGAAAAGCCCACTCTTCCCTGTATGTGCTATTGATTTGCCATTATGTTATGCGGGGGAGAAAATCCATGGGCCTCCCTTTAAATAACCATCACAAGAAGACAAGAGAGATATATCACGGAGAAACCATATCGAATTGGAACACACAGGACGCCCAGTGTAAGCAAGGCAATATTTTCTCGGCATCTTACGGCCAACAAAGAAGAAGCTGGTGTATTATCTTAAGCTTTGCTGATTCAGGCGTTACTAGAGAGCCTGATGGCGCTTATTGTTGCGAGGGATTTCTCTCGACATTGAGTTCCACCAATAAATCTGAATGTATTTAAATCACAGAGGAATCACAGTGTTGGCACGCTCAAAGGTTCCTCCCTGACTTTAGAAACGCCAAAAAGAATATAGGCTTTCTGTTTCTGGAGAACAGAGTGGCTCACATTTGGTTCACGGTGACATACTTTGTCCAATACAAGTACTGTTTCAGCAACATTAGAGTCTGTATAACTATTTAAGTCTATTTTATGCGACATATTCGGTGGAGGAGTTTTTGGTCGCCGGTGCACCTTTCTGCACTAAAAACACATCTGGTTTGGAGGCATCACCTTAACTCTGGCTGAGCTGTAAAGCATTTTTTTTACAGGTTTTCTTTCCCTCCATCGCTTACATTGGAAGTGATGCAGTTTCAGTGCAGCAATCCTAGTTTAATCCTAGACCCATGTGTTTTATCCCACAGAGCATTAAATTATGCCTTGATTTTCTGTCTTTGATTGAAAGGAGTGATCTATGCGCATGAAAGGTTAGTATTATATCTATGAAATATTGTTTCTACATACCTAACAAAGATCCAACACACTGAAATGAAATGTTAATAATAAGAAGAAGAATACATTTTATTTATAGTCACCTTTCAAAACACTCAATGACACCTTGGAAGCAATTAAGCAACAAATCCACAGCATAGATAAAATAACAGTAAAGAGACACAAAAGAATTAAAAGTCATAAACTCAAATCAAACAGCATGAGCAAGTTTAAATAGGCGTCTTTTTCTAATTTTCTTATTAACCAAGTGTATTGACCTCAGCTTTCATCAGGCAGTCGTGCAGGTCAGTTTTCCCGTTGTCTATAACTGTATTATTATTAGTAAAGTCCCCCAAATAGTGATTATTTTCTTCTCACGGAAGAACATGAAACAAGACAAAAAATGTTTTTAAAGGGATTCAGCTGACACACGTGCTATGTACATATGGGTGTGCTATGTGCTACACTGAATTGACGTATTTGCAACAAGTCGCAGTGACAACAGGACCTCACGAACAGCAGAGGGGGATAATACAGGACATGCAACAGACAAAAGGCTGTCTGTGCTGTTGTGTTCAGGAAGAGGCCTTTCTGTTCTGATGTGGTAAGCTGCAGTACCTGTGACACACAACGGGTTCCTGTGTTGAGTGTATGATGTCTGGTGCAGCAGTTCGAGCGACAGGGCGATGACTGACAGGCGCACATACTGCCAGCCCTGCTTTTATGAGTCCTGACAGGCTTGCCTTAGGCCATCAGAGTGGGTGTGAGGGTTGATTATACAGCCGTGTGGGTATTCCGGCTTATTGTCGGAAAAGTTTTCTATAATGTAAAACAGATTTATGCTAATGTGAATACAGAGAGGATGCATGCACAGCTCCAAGTTGGAGAGATTTTAAATTGAGGTTCTGAAAGTGTAGCTCAAGAATGTAAAATAAAAAAAACAGAGAGTGAAATACAAAGAATGAAAACAATAGATAACATTGTGCAGCAAAGTCTTTGTTTATACTGTGACTTTAGAACTGCTGTGGACGGCAGTTTGTGAGTTACCTTATTGTGAGAAATGGCAGACGCTCCGTGGCGGCTTGATTATCTCTCTAAATATTATACAAATCTTAAATCCCTGTCATGCTCTTTGTCAAGTAAAGAAAGCTTGCGTTATCTCTCTGCTCCTCTCCCCCCGAGAAGCCAATAAAAAAAGAAAAGGAAAGAAAAAAGCCAAAGTGAATTATGAAAAATGAAGCAGCAGAGTGAACAGCCCACTGTGTGGCTGAATTTCCATATAGATAGTCGAGCACATTAAACTTGTCTACCTGCGAGCTCTCTGTCCACTCTGCCTCTTATTGCATTTTGATGGAGAGATGCTCGCTTCATCTACATCATCAGCTCGCAACACCCCCCACCCTTCCCCTCCCATTTACCCCTCCCATCTCTCGCTCTCTGCCATGTTTCTCTCTGCCCTGGACACTTGATTGTTCCTGAACCGGTGTTGACCCCATAAAGAGGAACCTGCGCTTGTTTTTTTTTGGGTTTTTTTCCCCTGCCGTGGTTTGTTGTGCCCGTTTGTGCAGTGTAGAGTCTTATTGCTCCATCGTGCCTGCCCTTCCTCTTCTTTAAAGCTGCGGTTAATGATTCCTTAGCGGTGAGAGAGATGGAAAGAAATGGGGAAGCAGAAGAAGAAGGGGGGGAAAAGAAAGAAGAAAAAAACCAGCTTCTCATCACGGTGCTTGCAGGCTTACATGTAAATTAAAACGCAATTAAAAACAGGCAAATAAGCTGTTCCCGGGAGATGGGTTGGGGGGAGGAAGAAGGGGAGGGGAGAGGAGGAAAAGCGAGGAAAAGGAGCTCTCAGGATAAGGGCCTGTGTCACTCATAATTAGCATGGCATTAGAGTGAAGGGAGCTAAATCTGAACACTGGGTCAAAGGCACATTTGGAGAGAGCTGTTCCTGCCACTGTGAGGTCTTCGCACCAGTGAAAATAACTGCACCATCCCATCCAGTAAGATTCATTTCTGCCTTAGATCAAACAAAAAATAAAATCCACGCAGTTACTCAGTGGATTATTCAGCTATTGTTGTCTGAAAGCATGCTATTGTGTGCTTTACTATTGTGCTGCGTGAACAAGCTTACTATTGTGTCTTGCTGCATGGAGCTGCAGAGTATCTGTCGCCGATGGTAGTGAACAAGAGATTCCAGCATGTCGCAGCATTCTGAATGCACATTTGTGGCAATGTGCTAGAACACAAAGATGCGTCCCTGTTAGCGGCCTGATGTCCTCGCTCCTCGCCTATGGCTGCAGCTCAATACAGTATCGACAAGTCCTGTATTCAGCTACAGTCTGCTAGAATTCCACTGCACCACCCCCTTCCTCCTCGTTTTCTTACTCCTCCACTGGCCTTGGCCCTCACCCCTACCAACCCCCTGGAAGCCTACTCCTCTCTATGCCCCCCTTCCTATCTCTCCCAGGCTCCCTTTCCCCCACCTATTGCTCAGGCTCCTGGGTAGGGAGGAGGCGGGGGATCAATGGGGAAAGTGTATGGCGGTGGAGTTGAGGGGAGGGTGTGAACCCCACACGACGGCAGCCTCGCAGGCAAGGAGGCTTGTGGAGGGGGGGCAGAGAGGAAAAGAAGTGATGGAGATGGAGGGAGGAAAGGAGGGTGGTCGCTGGGTGTTGGTGGTGGTGGGGCCACCCTGGCAGAGGAGCACCCCTCGGCGCAACAATGGCCGTGACAATGACACTGGAGGAGGAATTTCCGTTGCCCCCCCACCCTTCACCAGCTACCACAGACACACACACACACACACAAATCTCCCCACCCGTTCCTCATAGCGCATTAAAATCTGCAAGATGAATGACTTCCTAATAGCTTTCATTTGTTACAATTATCATAATTAAACATATGTCAGGGGCAGACAAAGGAAAGGAGAGATTTCTGTGTTAGCACTTGAAGCAGAAGGGGATGCAGGTACTGGAAAGGAGAAAGCTTTTGTAACAGCGTAATTATCCCCGAACAGACTCGCGTTTGGGAATCACAGCACATATTTACAGTAGCCAATTAAAGAGCCTTTGTTTCAGTCATTCGGAGGTTTCATAATCTGTTTTCGGCAACAGCGCGACCCTGATTCTTCTGTCTTCGCCATTCTTGTTTCATCTGCATGTCCTTGCCACATCAGCCTGTTTGATAGCGGAGCTTAATGACTGCCTGCTGAGCACTCTGAGAATGGCTCAGGGCCCTCTAAACATTTTTGCAATACCCCCCACCCCTCATCCTCCTTCTCCTCCTCTCCACTCTGTCCTTGTATTCTGTCCTTAAACCAGTCAACCCTTTTCTCTTTTCCTCTGTGGAGGAATGAATCAGATGCTTGGCCACGGTTCTTCGTCCCTCTCTGCTGTCTCCATCCTCCATCTTTTTGCAACGTTTTTTTTTCCTTTTTCCTGAACACTGCAACAGTCACAAGTTCCCAGCTACCTCCTTCCCTCCTCTCGCTTCTCTCGATTCCCTCAGCTGGCAGCCCTGATGCAGCGGGTGGCAGGTGCCAAGGAGGGAAGGCCTCCTGGCTTACCCAGAGCCACCATTTTGTGGATTGCACCTCGAGTGAGCCAGCTGTGTGTATGCAGAGTGTGTGTGTGTGTGTGAAAGAGGGGGGAAAGGGAAAATGATGAAAGAATTGGTGTTGCAATAGAAAAAAGGTCAGAAGACTCAGCTTTCTATGCTTCCTGCTGAGGCTGGACTAAAGATCATAGATCACGACTTTACCTGACCCTGGCCCACACACACACACACACACACACACACACACACACACACACACACACACACACACACACACAGCCATGTAGTTTCTGCATCTTGCCTGTTTTCCCCCCTCTGTAGAATTCCCACTCAGGATTATCACAACACCTCCTCTAATTTAAAAAAAAGAAAAAAGTTTGTAGTTTTGATATAAAAGTAGCCAACCTAAACACGTTTCCTAAAATGTTTCTTTTCTCTCACTGCTGAGTAATAATCTGAACCAGTGGCACGAAGAGCCTTGTTGCGGATGACGCCATAGGTTGTTTGAAAAGAGTCCCTTCAAACAGGAGATAAAAAACAGACTGGTTGACCCTGAGTTTATCCTCGTGTTTTAGATAACGGCTCGATTGACCTTGACGGGCCACAGGAAGGACAAAATAAACGTGGAGAGGGGTTTCTGCAAACACTCTGGTGCTTAGGGAAAATAAGAAGAAAGGAGAAAAAAGGAAAGAAAAAGGAAAAAACAAGTCCATAAAATTTGAACTATTGACAATGAAATTATTTAATTAATAAAAAATGTATAAGAACAGCGTTGACTGTGCAGTCTGCTTGGGCGCATTTGGTGTTTATTATGACGCATTTTCCTGGATAAAATGCAAAGACTCACAACACAAACTTATCCCACCTGTAATTTTTTTTCTCTGAATCGGCATCGGTAGATTTTGATTGCCCTTCCTTTGATAAAATACTCGCTCACTTTTTTGTGTATTTTGTGTGTGTGTTTTAGTCTCCCTCTCTCTGTGTCTCTCTCTTTTTCTCACTGTCGGCAATCGAATCTGCCCTCGAAATCTGGTCGATTTCCACGGAGCGACGTTTATCTCGTTCTGAAAAGTCACAGGTGAACAAGTGCAACAGGGCATGAGCTCACCTGAGCGCATTCCTGAGAGGGCACGGGGAGCGAGTGGAACACCAGAAACCTTCTCATTTCCAAACAAGAACACGCAGCTGTGGCGCTGTAAACGATTCGATCTACATGTGATGACTTTCCAAAGTGATCAGAAAAATTACCACAGTGCTTCGGGACAAATGGAAATCGCAGGTGTGATAAAACATTCACACCGGTCCACAAAAAGTGAGCTCAAGCTCGTGTGGGAGGGGAAAAAATCTAAAAGAAAGAAAAGAATCCTCACACATCTGTAAAAATAATAAAAGTGTCATTCCTGGTGTTGGCAACAGTGTTTTAATTCAGAATAATGCGCGATTATTAAATCCCACTGAGATGAAGCCCACTGATTGCAGACTCATTGTGAAATATATTCAGGTTACATGATGTTGCGCTGTGATCAGATCTCCCCGACAAGCAGAGTCAGAGGATTTTCTAAATGAATGTCTTTGTCTTGACGCAGACATCAGGCGTCCCTCCCGCCGGTACAAACATAAAATGATAGATAATTTGTATTTTGGGTTTCTGTTGAGTAAACAGAGCTGACTGTGAAGACTGTACAGCTCCCAGATTTGTGTTTTTTTTCCCCTTTGGTCTGTGCAGTTTGGAGCTCGACGATTTTGAAGGCGCTTTTCGATTCGACAGAAAAGATTAACAACGTATTCTTCTTGTCACGACCTTTGTTTGTTTGTCACAAACTTAAATTCTCACTCTCTCTCCCCCCCTCTGTGTCTCTGCCTCTCTCTCCCCTTTCGTGCTGTTGCTAGGGAAGCAGGGCGTATACGCTCCCTGGCCGCGGATGAAGGGCATGGAGAAAAAACGGGAATAGCGCATAAATAGTTGGCTTTAATCGAGCTTGTTTGTGACGGGTTGGCTCTTAACCCCCTCCAGCACACATTTCAGGGCTCAAACTCGGGAATTAAAGAGTGTAAAATGCGATATTTCGGCGCTTTTGCGCCATTACCTTATATGGCAGGGCAGAGATATATCGTGCCTGTATTTAATAGGCTGTTCGCTGCCGCTCTGCTTAGAGGCTTCGTTTTAACCCTTGTGGTGCTGAATTTTTTTTTGAAGCGAGAAAAGCTTGGGCTTTTTTGGCTTGTTAGTTTCTTTATGGCAGCATCGGCTCATCGCACACAAACGAAATTTGCCGTTTTTGCTGATTACGGTTTGTGGCGATCACAATTTACGCACAAAAACTGTACTTTTGTGCACTAATAAAGTCCATATAAATCAGCTGACTAAACGTGGATGACATTTACAGCCCAGAAAACATGCTCACTGCTCATGTGGTTTATGCCGCTTGATTTAAATTGTCTTTATGTGGATACGGCCAATATTTCAAGCTATAAAAGGCTATCGTGGTGTTTTCTGGGGGGATGGGGTCGAATCAGGGGCTGTGGGAGCTGATTCGACTGCTTTAAAGTTGTCACAGGTAGAGTAAAAGCTGCACAGCAACCCCTTTCTCGTTTGTCAAATTAACAGCACCGAGCCCAGGGAACATGGCACTGGTTTGACTATCTCAGCGTGTGTGACCTATATTTGCACAGCGCCGTTAGAAAGCTCCACTGTGCACATCTACAACTGTGCTGATTCACGGAGAGGGATAGCAAACAAAAAGAGAACTTCTACTTTTAAATAACTTAGTCAGCTAGTCTGATGTGGGGTGATGGCCCGAGCTTTGGTGACACTGGGCTCTCGCGTAAAAGGTCGGGGCCCACCTTTGTTCCCGCGCTTATAGACTGGTCTCTTGATAAACCAGTGTTTGCTCCACAGCAGAAAAACAGGTGACTAAACGGAATTTCAGCCCCAATCACTCGCAGTATTACACGACTGCTCCGATACTGCTGGAAACAGATCACCTTAACTTCTGCTGGAGTATCGTGCTCATTTTAATTTGCATGACTGATGCAAACGAGTCTGCCTTTTACCTACACCTGTGCGTGAAGTGTAGTTGAATAAAAGTCATTCAGAGTGATTTCAGTGGCTTCTGGGGTGTTCACGAGCGTCTCCACTTTTACGTTTGACAGCAAAGCATTACATTAGCACCATTACAGGGGCGGGTTTCGTGCTCGTGACGATAAAGTTGGGATTGATTTGAATTCCCAAACATTCGTCCCGCCGTCCGGTACGCTCGGGATAAAAAAAAAAAAACCTTTCTGCAAGGTCCCCCAATCCACACTGCCCCCCTCCCCTCCTGACGTCACACGGCGAGCTGAAGCTATTGCAAGAACAGAGCTGCTCGCAGCCGCACTACTGTGAATGTCTGTACGCTCAGTACCAAGATCGTGGAGTGTGCAAAGGAGAGAGAGGGAGAGCGGTGGGGTGGGGGGATACAGTTGAATTCGGATACAACTGGAAAACTACCAAGCGCGCACAGCACGCACCGAGCGGACGGCACATCGACTGTGCGTAGCCAGCAGTACATCTACTCCCCGTCCGCTTTCGATCAGATTGAGCCGAGAATGGAGCTCCCTGCCGCTGGAGAGCACGTCTTTGCGGTGGAGGGGATCGAAAAGAAGCGCATACGAAAGGTAAAGAGACACGAAGCGTCTTTGTAGGAAAGAAATGGGGGTTAAAAAAAAGCGCGGACGATGAAAATGTCGGGTTTAAAAAAATGTTCTCCTTCTCCACCATCACAGGGCAAGATAGAGTACCTGGTCAAGTGGCGAGGCTGGTCTCCCAAGTAAGTCTTACTGCACGCTTTCTAATGCATTTCCAGCGATTCTGCATCGAAACGATGCATTTCAATATTATGTCACAAGATCAAGTGTTGTTACTTAAAAAAACGCAAACCATGAAGGGCGAGCGTGCACAGTGACTTGTACGCGCGCACGTGAGTGTGTGTAGAAGCTGGAAGAGCGCGGTCGGTATGCGTTTCAGTGTATCCGCGGATGCCTTCACTAATTTATGCGAGGGAAGGGGGGGCTAGGCACAGCCATGTAATCCCGTTTTAATTATTTCTGCTTTGCCAGCGAATTTTACGAGACAGGAGTGCTAAAATGGCCGACTGCATGTTGGTGCTGGAGAAGCGTTTGGAGAGCTCACACAGACGCTTTCTGTTTGACATTTCCCCCCTCTGCCAGTGGATGTCCCCATGACTGGTAACCTGCTGCGGGCACTGCGACTTAGCGGGGTTCCTTGCAGATTCGATCATCTTGATTTAATAACAGTAAAATAAAAAAAACAAAGCAGGAACCATTTGTTTTTACATTACACTGGAGATCTGGATACAGCTTTCCTTTCTAACTGCACATTAGTTGTGAAGACGTGGGAGTGTGTGTGTGTGTCATAGGCAAAGCCCTGTGCGCCTGTCAGCTGGGGGTGGAAAAGCCAGGCTGCACGTGCCAGCTTTCTGACAGTTGTTTGCTCCTCTCTGCAGATACAACACATGGGAGCCAGAGGAAAACATCCTTGACCCGCGCCTCCTCGTCGCGTTTCAACACAGGTGAGAGAGACGTGGACTTCGGACGAGGCCGCTCAGCCTCCAGTGCAGCCATGGCCATATAAGGGCATGGGAGGAGGGGCGCGCTAGTAACTCTAGCGCTAACCCCCCCCCCCCACCCCCCCTCCTTTTCTCCCTGGTGTAAAAACTCTAGGGATATGATATTGAGAATTCCCCAATGTGCTAATGGACTGAAGGGATCTGCACGAGGACCTCCATTTTCTCTTTATAAAAATCTATCATAATAAATGTGATTTTTTTTTTGTTGTTGTTGTTATTTTTGGCCTGGAGAGCTACAAGGATGGCCATTGGCCAATCTAACAGAGAAAACAGGAGAAGGTGCATTTGCCACAAAATGCATGAAGGACAGTTAAAAGGCAGTGTAATCTGTGCGTGATAATGTTTGACGCGTTAATTTGCTGTGCAGTCAGGAGCCAGAGGATAAGCTGCACTGTGGAGAGTGTGACTAGTGTTCAGGACATGAGCACAGCAGGTTTGTTGTGGGTTTCGATGTGAGGAGGGCCACGCTGCTGCCTGATGGGATTCTCCTCACTATTAGTTTGCCAAAAGGCTAGGCTGGCTTCTGCTCAGCATTCAGTTTTGACACATCCTATGAAATTATCTTCATTTTGGACCTTGGATGCTTGTGTTGACAGCCTGCTATCAATCTGGGTTTACCCAGAGGCCCGTAAAACAATCAAGAATGGGTCAATGTCTACCTAAGAGGTGGAGATGTTAGTTCATTCAAACTCTACAGCGCACAAACAACTACATCTTGTCTGGGTTGCTGGACCCATGCAGCCCCTGAGATCTTTTCTCTCTCTGTAGACCAGGAGGCAGCAGCTCATGGGACTGGGTAAAGACATGATGGCTGGGGAAAGGAATTTGCTTCTCTGAAAAGGCTAATTGACACGCAAGCGCTCTTCAACGTTTCCAGTGTACCGCTCTCATATTCCCCCACAGCCTGCTTGCCCGCCTGCCTGGTTCTGTGTGTGTGTGGCTGTGTGCTGATGGTCATGGAGTGCTGCCTCTGCACTGTGTGTGTGTGTGTGTGTGTGTGTGTGGATTCCTCTCTGCTCCCAGTGGATGGGGGATGGGATTCGACGAGGGAGTCTGTAATTGCCAAATCTTCTGTGAATAGGGGTCACCCCGTTAGTCGCCTTTTTGAAATCATACACATTATAACAGCGTCGACTGTTTATTGTGGCAATCTTCTGGCAGCGCCGATAGTTTGAACATCTGTAGCAACAATAGGCTGGCTTTACTCGCGCCTGGTGACGCCTGTGTACAGCCGGCCTTCGCCCACTGCTGTTATTTATGAGCCAAGTGATGAGTAGAGGTTTATATCAGGGAGCAATATTTCAAAGACCGGGCCTGGTCTAGCCAGTGCAACTACAAAAACACACGTCTGCATCTCCTCCCTCAATAAAAACAGCTCCAGTAGATGTTTGTTATTAATCTGATACTCTTCACCCTGCACTTTCAAAGTGTAGGCGTTGTCTTGCACAAGGCCTGGCATTAGGGTGTATCCCAGATGTACTCCACAATGTAGTATTTATCCCTTTTCATTTGTACCTCATGACCCTAATTAAAGATTGAATGTAAGAAGAGGGAAGGGTGTGCTGTAGGAGGGAGGATGTTTGAGATTCTCCCTGCTTTAGCCTTAATTGAATTTCTTCAGTATAATGAGAATAAGGAGTGGACCGATTACCATGGAGAGCTATGCAAATAAGGACCATAATGCTTTGCAGTGGGTCACATGCGGGCATTCATTAGTCCTCTAAATCAAAATTCCACTTTTGACCTTGAATAATTCAAGCGTCAGACGTGTAGGTTTCTAAAGATGTCTGGGAAATGAAGCATTTTATATGTTTATGGGAGACGAGCATGTTGCATGAGATTTAATGCCATTATTCTTTGTTTTCACAGAGAGAGGCAAGAGCAGCTGATGGGATATCGAAAACGTGGGCCGAAACCAAAACATCTTTTTCTCCAGGTATTGTATGAGTCATCACAACACGGTTTCCGTAGAAACATTTCCACTGAATCTGTCAAAGGCTTAAACAAGAGGGATACTGTCAGGTGTGCTAGAGCTGCTGTCTTGTTATCCAGAATCGTGTGTTGCTTTCTTTCTTTGGTTTTTTTAAGGGGGGGGGGGGGGGGGGGGGTGCAGCTGAATTTCACTCCTCACTCATTCTGAAACTGGGTCTTATGCCTGAGGGGGTTTTTTTTCATTGTTTTTTGAACCAAGTGAATCAGTACCAGTGGAAATGTTTTCTTTCATGTTGCCATTTGTTATCCCAAGACGAAAATATATGGTTCAAAGCAGCATTCCGCTTTAATTTCCTCAGCTCAGGCATTTAAAGGCCTGAGCTTACATGACCTGAGCCAAGTGTGATTATATATTTTGAGCGACTCGGAGCTGATTGTTATGGACTGTCACTCCTTAAGAGGCATACCATCCTGCCAGAGTCACACGTGGCCGACAATCTGAGATGGAGCGTGACACGTCAGGTGGCACTTCACTGACCTGAGGTCATAGTCAAATCGTTCGGCTACCGCGTCTCTGACGTCAGCGTGGTCGGCCTGTACTGGTAAAGCAGGAGGGGGCAACATGGTGGGAGGGTGGCGGCGAGCTGAGAGCTCGTTGGATAGTTTTATTCGATCGCTGATAGGTTTTATAATTTTTTATATTAGGTCTTCAAGCAACAAATGTTAGTTTATTATTTTTTATGCCCAACCCATAAAAGAACAAACGGCTTTGTAAATGGACTGGTTCTTATGCAGCGCTTTGCTGCTGTACTTCCACACACACATTCATACTCCAGTGAAAGCATTGGTGAGTAACTTGGGTTTCAGTATACTTCAAACCACCAACCTTCCTATTATTAGATGACCTGCTGCACCTCCTGAGGTACAGTCACCCCTTTGTCAAGCCTGACCACACAATTCTGTTATGACTAATGTCTTAATGAAGCTATCTTAGTGTACTCAGTTCAGTTTTCAGTTTTAAAAAATATGCATGACAAATTCGGTGGAGCAGTTTAGAAAAACTACTACTTCTGAAAACAAATCTTGCACAAGCATTTTGGCTGTTATAAGCACTTCCCTTTAGTGTTGCCAAATAAGCAGAGATTCCATAATAAGGTCGGTATGTTACTTAACCCTAACCCTTCTCTGGTTAAGAGCTTTAATTTTACTTTAAACAATCCCAGAATTTCAGTCAGTTTTCTCACATTTTCTTTATTTTGTTACCGTATTGTGGAGTACAGTGCAAGCTTTGTCTAAATGTGGGTAAATTGCTGAATTGAGTCTCATCTCTTATTGAAGGTGCCCTCGTTTGCCCGAAGATCAAGCATTCCTGCTGGTTTTGAAGAAACATCTCAGGATGCAGAAGGCAACCTGAAGTCTGATCCCATTCAGGCACAGCAGCGCTCCCAGCCTCAGCAATACCAGCTGAACAGCAAGAAGCACCATCAGTACCAGCCCAGCAGCCAGGAGGTCCCCGGTGACCAGCTGGCCAGCAACAAGAAGAAGTTCATCTATCAGCTAAACAGCAAGAAGCACCACCACTATGAGCCCGACCCAAATATGTACGACACGCAGGCCTCTAGGCTCAAAGAGGTGGTTAAAGTTCAGGAGGCAGCGAGTAAACCTGCAAATCCAGGCTGGAACTTACCTCTGGCCCTGCAGCAGAAGTGGATCCGTGACAAAGACACAGGCTGCCTGAGCAAAGTCAAGGAGCTGGCCGTGGAAGTGAGGAAACCGGCTGTTAAAGAGGCGGAGAGTGAGCACGCCCTTAAGCCCAATCCCAAGGATGCAACCCTGCCGAGTGCTATTAGCAGCAAAATGAAGATAATCAAGAATAAAAACAAGAACGGACGTATTGTTATTGTCATGAGCAAATATATGGACAGTAACAAGGTTCACGGTGCAAAGGGTAAACACGGGGAATCATCAAGGGAAGACAAACCCCAAAACATGAAGACGTCAGAAAACAACCCAGCACATGCAACCAAATTGGAGGAGCACCTGGAGAACGGTATCCCCAAAGAGATTTGTAATGGAAGTTCCCTCTCTGTAGCGGAGCATCCTATAAAGTGTTCCCCAAAGGACAGGCATTTCTCCAAACCTTCACCAAGCACAGCAGAGGAATACAACACCGAAGTGGCTCGTGGTCAAGCTGATTTACCGGACGATTTACCCTTACAGCTGACCGCTAGCTCTCCTATGACTTCTTGGGCTGTTGACACCAACATTCCAACGCCAACAGCTGTCGACCAGATCCGGATCCCTTCTTTTCCCGCTGACCGCAAGAGAAAGCTCTCCGATCCCGTGGAGGATAGGAGTGTATCCAAAATCTACCTGAGTTCGAGGAGCTTCAGCGTGCCCAGCACTGTGGTCACGCCACCTCAGGATAAACCTATGGACCTCCACTGCAACGGCCCACGCCAGAGCGGTGTATGTACGTACGAGGATTTGGGTAGTCAAGAGGAGCCGATGGACCTCAGCTGCCCAAAGACTAAGAAGCAAGCTCCAGCAGAAACGCCGCCGGAGCCAGAGCCTGCTGTCAAAGATGCACCTCCTGTGACAGAGGACACGCAGATATCCACAGAGGCATCTAAAGAAGCGCCTGTTAAAAAAACCTCCCCTTTTATGGGAAATATCATCATCACTGACATCACAACAAACAGTCTCACTGTAACCTTCAAGGAATACGTTTCTTTCTAAGAAACTATTGATAAAACGGGACTAGTGTTTACCAATTGGACGATCCTGTTCATATGTGCATATGTTTAAAAAAAAAAAAGAAGAAGAAAGAAAAGAAGAAAAACACCAGAATTTTGTATATATGGAAATTTATAATTTATCATGAAAATTCAATATGTTTCTTATAATGTTTTATACTGTAACTCCTCTCTGTGACGTCATAGCCAAGAAAGTGCCCTCGAGGATTTGAGCGAATACATTCAGGTGGAAATATTCACCGAGAAAAGAAAATAATTTCTGGTTTAAAATCTGTTAATTTGTCATACGGAGCTTGATGGGAAACTTTTGCTGTTGTTTCATACCTGTACCAAACTTATAACCCGAGATGTATGAAGGTTTATACGTCTTTTGTATTAACGGTATCTCTTATTTTGGTCCTGATAGAAGCTAGAGAGGACGTTGTTGAGTATATGCTGATCAAAGATCAATTCGAAAGCACTTAATTACATTTTCCACACGTTTACTTGTGTCATTACTACCAGAGAAACAGCTAGTCTCTTTGATTTTTCTTTGTTTTTTGTGGGGGGGTTTTAAATCCCAGACAAATACCCTGACACTGAAATGGCCTGTTTTGTTTGCAGCTTGGTTTAAGGATTATGATTGCCCATGAAATGCAAATTTGGAAAGCAGGTGCGTCTGAAAACTGTGTAAACACAGTGGCAACAGTGGGACACACTCAGCTGCAACGACGGCTTTTAAGTGACGTTCCCAGCCTTTTCTTTTTACTGGGACGCTGCAAAAGCAGTCAGCAGCCGATGCAACCTGCACAATCTGCTAATATATTGCACATTCTCCCACTTAAGAATCATTTTAGGAAAATAAATAAATAACATGTAGACTTTTAAAGGCCCGTTGCACATGAAGAAGATGGTGTCATTTATCAAACGTGTCTTCCCGTCAAGATCACCCCCTCCCTTGATTAGATTGGGGTTTATTACCATACTGCTGATATATTGCTGGAGTTTAAAACACTGCTAGTCTTGTTAGAAGGCTTAACGTCACACTGCTTTACAACATTCATCTCATTTTTCTTTCAAAGCTCATCCTATGATCTGAGGAGTACAAGTGAGGACTATTTGTTGTACAAGGAAAAAAGGAAGCTGCCAGGGTCATAAATGAGTATGCTACAGAGATTAAATGTGAGTTACGAGACTGACTTTGTATACTGTTACATGCAATCCGATGAGTGCGAGCTGTTTCGACTATGCTGCTGAGAATTCAAATGTCAAAGCTGTTGGATGTACCCTACATTTGAGTCTAAACGGCTGTCTTATGCACATTTAAAGCCAGTGAGAATGCTAAAAATGCTATAATGTTAAAAATGAAGAGTGCATATTTATTGACACTGAGCATGTCGTTCGAGAAGCATTTCCCAGATGTCTGCTGCATCAGAAGTTGCGTGAATCCACTGAAGAGTTTCACCCTCTCGGATGATTTTGAGTCTGTTTGCTACTTCTTCCCGTCCCCTCCTTTCACCTTACTCTGTTCATTCCTTCTTGCACTCATTTCAAAAGTCAAAATGATTGTTATAAAGTATGTTATACCCGGAGTTGGCTGACTTACAGCTGTTGGCGCAGCTTACTGACTGGTATGTTTCACAATAAAGAAAGAGATTTGACCTCTGATGTGTGGCACTGATATCTGCTGGGGGCAAACTGGGAGCGCTGTCAGTTTATAATTTGAACTGGCTTCCTTTTATGGGCTAACGTTTCACGGCCGCCCTTTAGAGTTCCAGTAAAAACCGCCGTGCGTATCAATGCTCTCACCCTGCAGTTTGTCTGAAGCCTCCTGGCTCACGCTTGGACAGAATGAAGCGTTAAACTTTAGAAACATTAACTTGGCTGTTAAGCAAAAACAAAATAGGAAAACAGATCATGTTGCATAATCACTAATGACCCCGCACAAAGAGCGCTCTGTATTGCACAACTGCACCGGTCACTTGTATTATTAAAACCTTACCCAAGAATTATTTTTCTATAGCAGCTTGATCCAGAGCAGGAATCTAAAATCTGCTGAAGGAAGGAGGTTATGTAATTCTTAGATTTTATCAAGAAGAAAGTCTTCATGGAGGGTGTTTGGCCTGATGCTGTTTTGCATTGTGCCGTCCAGCACAATGCAGAAAGGAAAGGACGTCAACAATAAGAGGTTTGAAAAAAAAAACCCAGTCTGCTAGGAGGCTTTATTGTGTTTCCAGCTTGCTGTAAAACAGGTCTGTGTGGCCTGCAGCACAATGACACAGCAAGTTTTTCTGCACTGTCATCATACAGAAAGGGCTGATACTCGAGTGCACGACTTTTTGTGAATCATCTCTAAACACTGACCTTTCTTGACACCTTCAAACTCTGTGGGCCTCTTCCAGACTTTATGAAGGCCCGGGGAGCCTGGAGCCAGGTCTGAAACTGTACGGAGAAACAATCTACTCTGTTATAAGAGGATTACAAACTGATTAGAGGCATAACATTTGCATGGTGTGACAAACAGAAAGGCCCGGAGAAATGTGTGAGGTGTATTTTGGTTGTTTCTTTAGTCAAGTCATTGTCTGTCAGTGACAGCTGACTGATCAAAATCAAACAACCATATAAGGAAATGAAAACCTACAAAAGAGGGCCACAATGGTGCTCTAACGTTACAGAACGAGTCATGTGAAGTCCTTTAATTACTTTAATAATTAATATATTATTGCCAGGTTTAATTAAAAGTGATCCCGGAGCAAAGTGAACCATTTAACGTCGCTTTCTTCTATTTTTTTTTTATTATTATTTTTTGGGTGGGGGCGTGGGGGGGGGGCGAACTAGCTGCCCTGTAATCTTGACATTAATGCCAACTTAGAGTTAGTTTTTAGGAGACCAACTATATCAGTTTCTTGATTTTCAGAGAGGAAAAAAATCAACCTCTTTGATAAACAAATGCATTTTTCCACCTACGTAGGTGGAAGACTGCAGGCACAATAGGTGACGCATATAATGAGGAGGTAATCTGCTGGCATTTTTACAAGAATGAGCTCACTTCCGGTCTAAATGACACTCTCACATAAACCTTTATCGAACATTTCAGGCCATTCCCCCTCTTTCTCTGAGATTTCGTTTTGGAAATGGCCCCTTAATAATCTTGTAATATAGACTTAATTAACCAGACTTTCAGCTAAAGCGGGCAATAGATTATGAGTTACTATTTATTTATCCAGGAATCATTTATTTGTGGATGAACTGGAAATGTATTTGTGGCCATTTTGGGGAGCTGAGGTGACCTGCTGAAGTCTCAAATGCTCGATGAATCCTAACAGGCCCACCGGAAGGTGTGCGGTCGACTGAAACTGGCAAATAAACGCATACTCTGTTTTCAGAGTGGTGAAGCTTAGTCGATATTTTCCTATATCTTATATATTTCATGCAGCTTTTTTCCACCCTGGCTTTTGAAATCTCTCTCGCTCTCTCTATGCGTGAGGCTCTCTCTACAGGCCTTCCGTGGCTTTGAACCTGTGAGCCAGTCATGCATCAGCAGCTATAGGAAACCGAAACATGTTTTAACAGGGGAACATATTTATAGACCAAGTGTGATGTTTCACATACCCCCTTTATCATCGTACCCAGCAGCAGCCTGCACACAGTGTCGGTTTCATCTCAGCAGTGCAGCCTCGCAGGAGTGCGCGAGCAGCAGGGATCACTTCTCTAATTTAAATCCCTGCGCGTGGACCGCTGGAGGCCTGCGACACCCCAGAAACGACAGAAATATGAAGGGATTCAAAATAGAAGCGAAGGCTCTTCATTTTCTCCCTTTTTAAAAATTTCCTTAAGCATCTTTCTTTTTTTTTTTTAATGGAGCTCATTCCTTTCAAAAGAGCAATTAAAACACATATAGCCCCCCCGCGCCTTAAAGAAACCTGAAAGAGGTTCTGGTGAGAAATTAGACATGGAGCTGCGGTTGCGTTTGCTGTTGTAGATAATGCTTTCTAATTCAAATCATGCGCTCATGTCTGATTCAGGCTGCAGGTCAAAGCCACACGGCTTCACATCTTCTCGCTTGTGGGTTTTTTTGTTGTTGTTTTTAAAACATCTGAGCAGCCACCTTGAGCAGAAAATGTCGCCCGGTAAGTAGGACAGCGAGCTGTGCGCAGCAGTTGCCCAGAAACCAGAGAGCCAATAATGTTCTCACAGAGCCAGCTCTGTTTATTCATGTACGGCTGTCGCCATTGCGGCTCCTGCAGACCCACTTTTCACCGACTCGCAGCCAAATATGGAGAGCCGCAGAAGCAGCAACGTGTCTGTATGTGCGGCTGCCTCCTGTCAGCACGCACCAGTCCGCTCTCTGCCTCTGCAGAAGCAGTGTAGGCTGTACAGCCATTCTAGTACCGACAGGAAATGTCGGTCTACAGGCTATGACTATCAAAATGGTGGTTCATATTTCGACGGCAGCCACCACGCATCTTTTGTCCGCTGCGCTCCCGCCTTTGTCTGCTCCACTGCTGGGAAATTTAAAAAAAAGAAGAAGAGAAAAAACAGACAGCAGCACAAGTTTATCAGCCAATTATCCACGATCTCTCAGACGATCGAGAGTAAAGACGGACAAATTGGTGCTGCACCTCTCCTCAGAGCAGACTGAGTGCCTCCTTCCTGATTTCTTTTTTTAGAGGGGGGGGGGGGGGGGGGGTAATTTCATTCAGTAGGTCCCAAACATGAGATTAAACGTTTAAGTGATTCACATAAATTCAATTACATTCAGCATCTGTCCGCCTCTGTCCTCCTGTTTCCAAGAGTTTCACTTGAGGTGTTGTTTGAGGTGCTCATGTGAAAATTCAAGATCAGAGATCAGGGGCGAAATATATACACAAATACACATACATATACATATATATAGAGAGAGATTTTGCCTCTACAGATAATATTTTTAATCATCTTAAAATTTCATGATCAATCCATCTGTGGACGAAGCAGAGTCTTTAAGACAAAACAAATTGCCAATGGACCAAAAACTATCAATCAAAACAGATCAGCAGCGCGCACACAGCCAAACGCAACATCAGCATGAAGGTTTAATGTCAAATAATCCGTGCAGAGACTTGCTTTACTTATTCAACTGATACACTCTCGTACTCTGAGCTGGTCGTGCAGCTTTGCCTGTTTGTCATGTCAATAGATAAACTTTAGGAGGAAAAAAGTCGCAGAATCTTGGAACGAAAATTGCGCATTTCAAGCACCGTCCTCGTGTTTTTGCTGTTCAGAGCAACGTGAAATAAACTGCGCGGAATACATTTCAAACCTGGAAACCTTTCTGACTGACATCAGAAAGACACGCGTGGATGGCCTAACAATTCACTGTGATAAGGACTGTTTAAGAATAAAAACCCACTCATTCAAGAGAAGCCCAAATGCATTATTATTAATATTATTTTTATCTAATTTTATTTTCATGCATTATTTTAACGAACATGAGCCCCACAGAAAATACAACTGGAAGGCACAGTCCTGCCCCAGTAATCAATACTCAGAATAAATGTTACAATCGCATTAAAAAATATCAAAGATATTCCAGAAAATGTAATACTAATACTAATAATAATAATAATAATAATAATAATAATAATAATAATAATAATAATAATAATAATAATAATAATAATAATGATGATGATGAAGCCAACAATTTCTGCATTTTTTTCTGATAATTTCTTTAATAACTGGAAATGATTTTATGTTCTCAATAAGTAATTATTTAAAATTAAATAAATGAATAAATAAATGGCTGATCTGTCCAAGCAGAAAGAAAGCCATTTAAAAAAATATTTCATTATTAATATTATTGTTATTATTATTATAGACAGAGTATGTAAGCGTTTGTGTGCATTATTTTAAATAACTCTATAGCAACTCAAAGTTTCAAAGTTCCTGACATGTTGTTTTCTCTCATATCTTCCCAGGATAAACTCTGATAGGATGCTGTGCTGCAAGATGTGATGTCGCCCATTTAAAATAAATAAATAAATCCCAAACAGATGCATATATATTTCGCTTTATTCGATTTGTATTTAGCTTACAAGTGAAAGCTGATGGAAGCTGGTTGAATTTCAGCCCATAGTCCAGTAAAATGAGATGTTCCAATTTAATCATTGACTTAATGAAAAATAATTGTTTATTGTGTCGTGCGGACTCTTTTAACGATTTATAAAAATTCTTCAGGGAGCGAGAAAGGGAGATGTTCGGGCCGAAAAAGAGGGGACCCAAGCCTGAGACATTTCTTTTAAAGGTGAGTGTTTGTATTTATTTCTGGGTATTCCGTTTTATTCGCTTGTCTTTCCGAGGCGTGGCTTCATGTGCACAGGCTGAACCATTTCAGTGATGTGTGCACTCCTATAAACTTTGATGCCACTGTGTTGTGGTTTCACTTTTTTGAAAACAATTGTAAGTTTAAAAAAATGTCTCCAAAGATCTCTTTTCTCAAGGGTTTCTGGTCATGTAATGTTGGACAAAGAACTTTACATGACTTTACATGTGAATATTAACAGTATTTTCATTCTTACAGCCTTTCATTCCCTTTAAATCACAGAAACTTTAGGTCAAGGCCTCTAAAACTTTACATTTGCTCAAGAGACTTAAGATTTAGATAAGATAAGATAAGATAGAACTTTATTAATCCCTCGGGTGGGTTCCTCTGGGAAATTCGACTTCCAAAAAAAGCACAGCAACGACCGAAGTTACAGTTACAGAACTGTTATATATATATACACACACACACACACACACACACACACACACACACACACACACACACACACACACACACACACACACACACACACACATATATAAATACAGAGACAAATATAAATAAAATATACAAAGGGGATAAATAGAATAAATAGGAATAAAAAATAAAAATACAAGTGAATTGCACATTTCAAGTATTGAGTCTATTGCACTGTTGACTATTTACAAAAAGTATTGCACAAGGTATTGTACAGTGAGGTGCAGAGGCACTGCAGCTTAGTTGTTCCTCCCTCCTTTGATCTCCTGTTTCCCTTCCCTCTCCCCTCCAGACAGGAGGGGAAAAATTTTCATTTCTGGGAAACTTTTCGTCACAAATGTATTTCAGCTACTCTGCACTTCGGAAGAAAAATCCTTTTCTACTTGAACACTACACATAAAGTCGACGTGAAGCTTTATTTTTGCACCGTTTTTGTTAATAAAAAGCACAAGAAGGCCTTTTTTTTTTGCTTCCTTAGGCAAAGCCAAAGAAAAGGGCCAGATTGCTGGATTGCGCACAGTGGATCCAGCAATCTGCCCGCCCAGCGCGGTCAACAGAGGGGGAGAGAGAGAGGACCCAACACAACTCCAGCAGCTGCTCTGACGTTCCAAGTGTCCCAGCAGTTCTAGAAAGAAAGAGAGGACGCAAACCCAATATGCACATGCATTATGATAAAGACGACGGCAGCAGCTCAGCAGAGCCAGACGCCAAACATAGCAAGCTCATGAGGGAGCCCACGTCTCACCACAGCCGACGCCCGCATCATCACGGGCAGACATCAGATCACTGCCGCATGCAGCTGACCAAGAGGTTTCAGGAGGAAACCACGATAACACCCAAATCCCACAGCGAGCAGAGACATTTGCGCAAAAGCGAGCAGGGGAGGCACATGACTCACTGTTTGAGCATGAAGCGGCCTGCAGCGAACGAGAACTCTCTACCCCGGGAACAAGCTTCACCTTCACACACCGATTCCATCCACGAATCCTCCGAGCATCCAGCCTCATCCTGGACCCCCTGTTTCGCTCACCTGGACACTGTGACCGTAACCGATGTCACCTTGAACTTCCTGACAGTCACCGTCAGAGAGAGCAGCACGGACAAAGGCTTCTTCAAAGATAAAAAATGAGTATTTCATGTAGTTCAGAGGAGGCCAATACCTGCCAAGGAGGTAACTGTGTAACAAGCTACTAACAAACAGGCCTACTGTAATACTATATTTTTTCTATGTAACTTTCAAACGTGTACATACCGATATTTAATACGCTGCTGATGAAATTAAAATCAAACTGAAGTTTAAGGAGTGTTGTTGTTGCTGTTGTTGCTCTTTGACTGTCCACCCGCTCTCACTATTTCTTTTTGCACTGTTTGTTTATACTTGCAGAGTTTCTGTAGAGTTATCTGATCGCGATCTTTGTGGAACAATCTTTGCTGGCTAAAATTCATTCAGTTGGAACATTCTTTGACAGCGATGCCAAATACGATTTCTCGCTGGCTGACAGGTGGTTTTGTTTGAATTGTGATGAAGTTTTGTACGTGATTCAGCCCAATTTCTAGCTTTAGGTTTGCACCATCCTGCGTTCAACAAAACACCGCGATTTTAATTAAGATCAGAGGTTATTGTAATTGTTTTTTTAATTAGTTTGCCCATACATTACTCTGTTTATAGTAACCATTGTCCTTGATGTAAATATGTAAGAAAAACATTGTGTATGTTTCTGCTCTGTGTCCTGTGTACTGTTTGTTTGTATATGTGTCTTTCTGGTTGCTGTTACAACCAGATTTCCCCTTGTGGGACAATTAAAGGATTTTTCGATTCTATTCTATGCTAATTGGTGGGAGTGTATTATTATCCAAAAATAATGTAAATCTAATGTGTAATGTTTTATCATTCCTGACAAATAGGAAATGCACAGATTCATATTTAGAAGTGTCTCCAGAAAATTGTTTATCGCGACTTTATATTTTGCGTCAAGTCCTGATCTTAAAACGCTTATTTAAACATGTGAAAGCTGACAAAGTCTTTGTAAGCACTGATCTGTATGGGCATGGAAAATGTTGTTAGCAGATAAAATCTGATTATCCTTTAAATTTTACAATTTTGATTGTAAATTTCACTTGGACAGTTTTTTCTCCTCAAAGTTTCAAAGTCCCTGACATGTTGTTTCCTCTCACATCTTCCCAGGATAAACTCTGACAGGATGCTGCTGCTTGTGCGTTAATTTGCAGAACTTAAAATTAAATCGTAAATTTGCTCTTCATACTCTTTAGATCTTCTTGTAACAATCGTTTCCATAACTGTTGCCATTGAAATAGCAAATTAAAACAAACCGACTTTGTTTTATGTGCCAGAGATTTCTCTTCTGCCATAAAGATTTACACCAGTAGGTCCCGGAATTGCCGCTAAAAACAGACAATTTTAAAATTCGTATTTTTAAATAATATTTCTATTATCTATTATGTAATTTGAGCCATGCTGGCTGAATTATGGACACAGACAGTGAAAGTGTTTCAAGGACGGAGCAATGGGAACAAGTGGGAACAACCTTCTTTAGAGACTCGGCGTGTGAACACGACACTGCTTACATCTAACATTAAATTATGTTTTTATAATAAACAGGTCATTAAAAAAATTATTTAGATCTGTAGATCAGTTAAAACAGTAACCCGGGGTTACTCAGTACAAGCTTGATACGGTTTCATTTAATACATTTGCATCTGCATGTCATTATTATCATAATAATTATTAGCCTGTTATTTTAGCGCTGAGTAGTTCATGCTTCTGCTTTTTATAGACTTATATTTTGTGGATTTTTTACACCTTTATTTGAGCTTTTTAAGTATACAATCTTTCATTAAATAAAGGAGTTAGTCTTCCATCTTTGTTCGCGTTTCTTTTTTATTCTAGTGGAATTCAGCGTTTTCTTCTCGCCGTGTAGGGGAGGGCTCTTTGTACCCCCTCATGGACCTCTGGGGGGGTCAGTAGACCCGCTCCGAGACCCTCTGACTTTGCTTAGTCCACTGTGCCAGACATTCCTGTACGGCAGCCACAGCACAAGACTCCGCCCCATTCACTCAGAAATCCGGAGCACGTAGCAACAACTGAGCCAATGCGCTCCGCCACGATCCGTCCTACCGACCGCGGCGCCTGGCAACAGAAAAAGACGTGATGACGTCCTGTTGTGCGTATTATGGGATGTGCGGAATTAAACAACCCGAAGAGGACGAGGGGAAGCCAAAAATAATAAAAAACACAGAAATAAACGAGGTGCATGGTGAACCATGGAGCTCTCGGCTGTCGGTGAGAGCGTCTTCGCAGCCGAGTCCATCATTAAACGGCGAATCAGACGGGTATTCGCTGTTTTTTTTCCTCCACCCGCAGGCTGTGTCTCTGCGTCTCTAACGCAAACATGTGCGTTTGCAGTGTCGACACGTAGACATTTGATAACCTGACTCTGTTGTGGGTCTGTTTTTGCAGGGTCGTTGGGAATATCTCGTGAAATGGAAGGGTTGGTCTCAGAAGTGAGTATAATAACCGAAGCTGTGAAGGACAGCGCTCCATCCTGGCCGCTTGCACAACTGCACCATCACACAGTGTGGCGTTACTCAGCTTTGTGGATGTGTGGTTTGTTTTAAAAATAAAATAAAATGCATTTCACGCACTCGGTGTACGGCGGTGCCGTGTGCCGTGCGCCTGCTGGCTCGTGTGCACCTGGCAGGTGTTTGAACACATCTCGCTTTCAGCCCGCTGAGATGTGTTGAAGTCTACACTAGCTTTAGCAATGGCTGAGTTCACCATGCGTCACTGTCCTGCTACGTAGTCTGTAATTGCAGAGCGAGCAAAGCGAGATTGCTTTGATAAAAGTGTCAGGAGCGCGTGTTTTTGCGCATTGACAAATGAGCGTTTCTCAGTGTGTGTCTGTGTGTCGCCAAACACCTCTCCTCTCGGTTGTTGTGACGTAGGTACAGCACTTGGGAGCCGGAGGAAAACATTCTGGATGCACGTCTCTTCTCTGCCTTCGAAGAGAGGTGAGGGTTTGACAGTGAAACAAGTAGGCCTCTCTCTCCCTCTCCCTGCAGAATCGAGTTGGCACCGCGCATTTTGCAAAAGTGTCACTTTAAATAAAACATTTAGTCTGGGTTTAAATCTATGAGCCCCACATCCCCATTCCTGACAGGAAAGTGTCAGCAGAGCCACTTTAAGTAGCTGCAAGATGTGATGTCGCCCATTTAAAATAAATAAATAAATCCCAAACAGATGCATATATATTTCGCTTTATTCGATTTGTATTTAGCTTACAAGTGAAAGCTGATGGAAGCGGGTTGAATTTCAGCCCATAGTCCAGTAAAATGAGATGTTCCAATTTAATCATTGACTTAATGAAAAATAATTGTTTATTGTGTCGTGCGGACTCTTTTAACGATTTATAAAAATTCTTCAGGGAGCGAGAAAGGGAGATGTTCGGGCCGAAAAAGAGGGGACCCAAGCCTGAGACATTTCTTTTAAAGGTGAGTGTTTGTATTTATTTCTGGGTATTCCGTTTTATTCGCTTGTCTTTCCGAGGCGTGGCTTCATGTGTACACAGGCTGAACCATTTCAGTGATGTGTGCACTCCTATAAACTTTGATGCCACTGTGCTGTGGTTTCAGTTTTTTGAAAACAATTGTAAGTTTGAAAAAATGTCTCCAAAGATCTCTTTTCTCAAAGGTTTCTGGTCATGTAATGTTGGACAAAGAACTTTACATGACTTTACATGTGAATATTAACAGTATTTTCATTCTTACAGCCTTTCATTCCCTTTAAATCACAGAAACTTTAGGTCAAGGCCTCTAAAACTTTACATTTGCTCAAGAGACTTAAGATTTTCAATTCTGGGAAACTTTTCGTCATAAATGTAATTGGGTTTTTTTTTTCTTCTCTTTTTTTTTTTGCTTCCTCAGGCCAAAGCCAAAGCCAAAGAAAAGACGTATGAATTTAGAAGAGAGGCTCACAGAGGGATCCAGGTTTCCTATCCCATCCCCGAGCCTATCATAACACCGAGGGCCAGGGAGGGTTTGCGCACCGTGGTTCCCACAATCTTCCCGCCCAGCGCGGTCAACAGAGGGGAAAGTGTCCACATTCGCCCACCAGAGTTGGAGAGAAGACCCAGAACAACTCCAGCAGCTGCTCAGCAGTTCCCCAAAAAGAGAGGACGCAAACCCAAAATGCACATGCATTATGATAAAGACGACGGCAGCAGCTCAGCAGAGCCAGACGCCAAACGTAGCAAGTTCACGAATGAGCCCACGTCTCACCACAGCCGACGCCCGCATCATCACGGGGAGACGTCAGATCACTGCCTCATGCAGTTGACCAAGAGGTTTCAGGAGGAAACCACGATAACACCCAAATCCCACAGCGAGCAGAGACATTTGGGGGGCGCGGGCTTCTCTTACCCGTGCGCATTAGCTTCGGATTTGCGCAAAAGCGAGCAGGGGAGGCACAGGATTCACTGTTTGAGCATGAAGCGGCCTGCAGCGAACGAGAACTCTCTGCCCCGGGAACAAGCTTCACCTTCACACACCGATTCCATCCACGAATCCTCCGAGCATCCAGCCTCATCCTGGACCCCCTGTTTCGCTCACCTGGACACTGTGACTGTAACCGATGTCACCTTGAACTTCCTGACAGTCACCGTCAGAGAGAGCAGCACGGACAAAGGCTTCTTCAAAGATAAAAGATGAGTATTTCATGTAGTTCAGAGGAGGCCAATACCTGCCAAGGAGGTAACTGTGTAACAAGCTACTAACAAACAGGCCTACTGTAATACTATATTTTTTCTATGTAACTTTCAAACGTGTACATACCGATATTTAATACGCTGCTGATGAAATTAAAATCAAACTGAAGTTTAAGGAGTGTTGTTGTTGCTGTTGTTGCTCTTTGACTGTCCACCCGCTCTCACTATTTCTTTTTGCACTGTTTGTTTATACTTGCAGAGTTTCTGTAGAGTTATCTGATCGCGGTCTTTGTGGAACAATCTTTGCTGGCTAAAATTCATTCAGTTGGAACATTCTTTGACAGCGATGCCAAATACGATTTCTCGCTGGCTGACAGGTGGTTTTGGTTGAATTGTGATGAAGTTTTGTACGTGATTCAGCCCAATTTCTAGCTTTAGGTTTGCACCATCCTGCGTTCAACAAAACACCGCGATTTTAATTAAGATCAGAGGTTATTGTAATTGGGGTTTTTTTTTATTAATTTGCTCATATTAATTCGTGGGAGTGTATTATTATCCAAAAATAATGTAAATATAATGTGTAATGTTTTATCATTCCTGACAAAGAGGAAATGCACAGATTCATATTTAGAAGTGTCTCCAGAAAATTGTTTATCGCGACTTTATATTTTGCGTCAAGTCCTGACCTTAAAACGCTTATTTAAACATGTGAAAGCTGACAAAGTCTTTGTAAGCACTGACCTGTGTGGGCATGGAAAATGTTGTTAGCAGATAAAATCTTTTTATCGTTTAAAAATAAACATTTTGATTGGAAATTTTGTCAAGGCAGCCAAACGGTGGAGCTTACGTTCCCAAGAACTTCACTTCATACTGTGAAGGCCTGAGGTCACGCCGAAGAAATCATGAACTTCATCATTAGTTTTTACATTTAATTCAATAGAAAAAAAATAGAAAAGGGTTTTAACTCGAGAGTAAAAAATGAACTGTGGAGCTTTAAAACCTAAGACCGAAAAAATAAAATAAATTTAAAAAAAAAAATCAAAGTTATAATCTTTGAATCTGTTTCTTTCTTTTTTGTAATTAATTATCTCAGTAGATGAGATCGCGTTTACGTTATGGACACAGAGAGGCCTTAACGCCACTGTCAGTCAGGCATTGAGTGTTAGCGTTAACAGTTTGAATTTATTTAGTCAAATAAATAAAGAAATAAACGCAGTAAATGACACACATCTGTAATTAGTTTGAGTGATTTGTGGTTTGGACATAAAGCCTGCAGACATGACCACAGACACCGTGACCCCGTGCCCCGAATGCACATGAGCGATGAATACATTTCATTAAAAGTTAAATTAAAAAAATACAAAATGCACGAATATAAAGCGATGGATTGATCGTGTAGATATTGTAGTTTTTATATTATTATTAATGATATGCAGCACCTTGGTTCGTTTGGCCTCCGGATCCAGTCTACACTGTAAGAGGTCACGCTTCACACACAAAGCCTCCATTCATTTTTGTTTTTGTTTTTTTTTGTTAGCTTTGTCTCTCTGTGAGCCGATCCTGGAAATTGACTCTTGCTTTTCTTTTCTTTTTTTAAATTTGTTTGTTTATTTTTAACCTCTTTAACGTTTTCTAATGTTGAACTGAAGCTGCAAACAAGGTCATATTTAAATGGGAAACGGAAGTGCGGCGAACACTTCTATAATCGTATTTAAAATAACAGAAAAAGAACTTCACGATTTTAAAAAGGCGTATAGTAAACAGGGACTAAAAACTACCAAGCCTATTTTCACACTTGTAATGTCGGGTATGATTTGATTCCTCCATATTTGCGGCTTACAAGCAGCTGAGGCGACATCTGATGGGGGGGACTGTCCCCGTGACTGCTTCTACTCATTGTCAAAATCCCCTCCTGTCAGGGCGTTTTCGACAAACACGAAGCGCAAGCTCTCGGATCAGTTACGTTACTGTTACGTTCCGCACACGTCCACGAGATGTCGCTACCAGCGGGACTTTAAAGGGATGCCAACCTACTTAAACACAAAGACCCCGCAGGTTAAAAATTCAGAAGAGCTCCTCAGTGGATGAATTTTTGATGACAACTCAGTGACTCACTCCACTCTGTACCCAGCTGCAGAATTAGAGGCAGGAGGGGAGCAGCCTGCTCCTGCACTCGCTCTCTTTTGCAGAAGAAGCCCGCAGAAGGCTTTACTTTGCCTTCCAGATGTGGGGAGACCTTGCGGTGCATCATCCCGCCACTAGATGAAGCTCAAGTTCGGATGCATGTTTCCCTCCTCCTTTGCCTGCTCTTTCTGTTTGTAGATGGCCTGCCTCTAAAAGAATGTCTATACAGAGATCAGGCTTCTCTTAACGCAGTCGGGGATTTGAAATCAGACGTTTTTCCCCTCCCAGGAACTGTAACTTTTTTTTGAAAATGAAAGCAATTTTATGGCAAGCAACATTTTTGAAAGTTGAATGAATCAGATACAAAATACAACTTAAGAACTCCAGTAAAACTTAATAATACACCCTGAACACTTCGGGAGTGAATGAATTACAGTGCAGAAAAGCGCAAAGATGTTAACAGATGGCTGAGGGCCTTCAAACCGATTGTGTCTTTATAGAGCAAAGACAAAGAGCTGGCCGGCAGTACCCAACAACTGGATCGCTCCTAATTAGAGGTTGACAAAGAGAGGGGAGAGTGTGCTAACTGCTGTGTAGCGAGAGAGAAAGAGGGAGAGAAAGAGAGAGAGAGCACAGGAGCGATGCCCCCCCGCCCCAGTCCCCAGAGAGCAGCAGCAGAAAGCCCTCACTCTGTTTATTCACTGACAAACTCTCCAGCCATGCACTGCTACCAGCCTCTCTGGGGTTTTTTATCTTTGTGTGGGTGAGATGTTGCCAAATCTGATTATTTTGACGTGTTTTCTGGCTCTCCGCTGTGCAGCTGATTTGTGTAACTGGACTGGAAGGTAAGAACTCTGATTTCAGATGGGATTTTTCTTTTCTTTAAACGATTTTTTGAAAATACTGAGTGCAATGTTGCTCCTCGGGTAAAGATTGGGGAGAAGCTTTGATACTTTTCTTATGTAACTTATATTTTTTCAAACCGTTCGCTTTGTAGAACATTTACAATCCGTTAAGAGGATTAAAACAGGAGGCTTGGTAGATGAAAGAACATTAATGAATAATTCATATTTAAATCTGCGGATCTGATGGTCGGAATTTATGAACAGACTTTTTAAATTTAATGCAGAAGGGATAAACAAATAAGTTGGAATCTGGTCCATTTGAGTTTTTTGTTAGATTAATATGGTTGAATAATTTATTAAGGATCGAACCATTTAGTTTTTATTAGTAGTGATGACATCCATGCAGTATTTGATTTGGCATTTCCCCCCGAATCCAGCGGTTTTGCAGCTGGCGTGGATTCCAGGATTGTACTCCAGGTGCGATTACGCTGTACAAAGGGCTCGGTGAGGTGGGTCTACCCGGGTCAGGCCCTCAGAGTGGTCCTCGAGCCCAATCTGTCCTCCGCCCGGCACACCTCCATCTGCATCAAACCGTCTCCCTCCTTCGGCGGAGCCAGCGTGTTCATTGAGCGTGCCGGGCAGCTGGAGCTGCTGGTGACGGACAGCGGGCGGCCGGAGTATCAGGTGTTCTGCTTCCGGGCAGACGGACCTCACAAGCCCGTAATCTATCTCCAGGCCAGCCCTCAGAGTGATGGACCGCGGTACAGACGCACGGTGGGCTTCAAATACGAGCTGCTCACCAACAGGAGTGCTGCGCCAAACCTCGGCCCCAGCGGGCTGGAGAGTGAGTAGTAATCTTTTGGTTCGAGGACATTGAACCTAAATCAAAATTTGGCTTTAGGTCCCGATAAAGCACCATTATGAACGTATTAATATTTCTTATTTGCTAAAGCAAAATCATTTCAGTCAATATCGCAGTATTAATGTAAAGGCTCTGCTTTAAAGTCACGTTTGCACGTATATATATACATATATATACATATATATATAAAAAAACACCCAGCACGCCCCTGCGGGCGGTTTATCCTTCAAGCTCGGGTCCTCTACCAGAGGCCTGGGAGCTTGAGGGTCCTGCGCAGTATCTTAGCTGTTCCCAGGACTGCGCTCTTCTGGACAGAGATCTCCGATGTTGTTCCCGGGATCTGCTGGAGCCACTCGCCTATCTTGGGAGTCACCGCACCTAGTGCTCCGATTACCACGGGGACCACTGTTACCTTCACCCTCCACATCCTCTCGAGCTCTTCTCTGAGCCCTTGGTATTTCTCCAGCTTCTCGTGTTCCTTCTTCCTGATATTGCTGTCATTCGGAACCGCTACATCGATCACTACGGCCGTCTTCTTCTGTTTGTCTACCACCACTATGTCCGGTTGGTTAGCCACCACCATTTTGTCCGTCTGTATCTGGAAGTCCCACAGGATCTTAGCTCGGTCATTCTCCACCACCCTTGGGGGCATCTCCCATTTTGACCTCGGGACTTCCAGGTTATACTCCGCACAGATGTTCCTGTACACTATGCCGGCCACTTGGTTATGGCGTTCCATGTATGCCTTGCCTGCTAGCATCTTGCACCCTTACGTATATATATATATATATATATATATATATATATATATATATATATATATATATATATATATACAGAGGTATGTACTGCTATAGTGACTTCAAAAGGCAGATTTGGATCTTCGAGGGAGACTTGCCTACCAGTCATAATTCCCAATTTGAAAAAAAAAGTGGTTATTGAATTATAGTCTTGCCTTGTGGACTGCAGCATGCAGCTGCTGGTCAGTCTAGTTGTCTGGTTTCCATCAAGGGACAAAGCAGATGGGACCGAGCAGACTGCATAGTGGCTGGAGGGCACCGGGCCAAGGGCCTGAATTGAGACTGCAAATACTTTGCAGATTCCACAAATGCCTTATCATTGTGCTTGTCTGTTTATTAGCATTTATCCATGTGTGCAGGCTGGTTTCAGTGTGGTGATGTCATTCTGTGCCGATAATAGACAGCTGCAGGTTTATCTTTTCTGTATTGCCAGTCTGGTGGAGTGTTTGACTCCTGCAGGCTCCTGCATTGGCACGGGGTCAGTCAATTAGGCAGATACAAAAGGAGTCAAACGTGGGGTCGAGACTAGCGTGGGTTTTTGATCTGGTGGTGCGATGGGCAGAGGCTAGAAGCAGCATTCCTCTGGCCAAGCCATGGTTTCTTCAGTGTGTGATGTGAGAAGGGGGATGAATGGAGCCGGTATGTGGGTCAGATTTTAGGTCAGTGAAGTGTTGGCGAGGAGAAGTGACACCTTTCTGTCAGTCACTGTCAGCTATAGAGCTTTGAATCATGACGGTTAGGAGAGAAAAGAGAGCTAAGCAGGCCGAGCGAGGACGTGACTGACAGAGAGAAGTGGGTAAGGCGAGAAACAACATAGCAGAACAAGCGGAAGATTACTCGATGCAGATGACTCGATAGTCACAAAGCTGCCCAGCAAAGAGCACATTTCTAATTTTGTGAAATGATTTTCTCCACCCACAGCATCCTGTCGACCCTGCAATGACACAGAACTTCTCATGGCTATCTGCAGCAGCGACTTTGGTGGGTATCTTACTCAGCGAGATGACAAGATGACACGTCTCTTGCTATTGTTCTTGTTCCCTCTGGCTTTTCCTGCAGCTGCATCATTGAATTTATCTTAATGACTCAGCAACAGTAAGATTTTCCTTGAAATATAATCTTGTACATCACACCACTGTCTAAAGGATCTCCTTTCTCCTGACTCCCTCATCCTGAACTGGTCGAGGCAGATGGCTGCCTTTCCCTGAACCTGGTTCTGCTGGAGGTTTCTTCCTGTTAAAAGGGAGTTTTTCCTTCCTATTGTCACCAATGCTTTCTAGGGAATTGCTGAGCTTTTTCTCTCTATTATTATAGGGTCATTATCTTACAATATAAAATGCCTTTATGTGACTGTTGTTGTTGTGATTTGGCTCTATATAAACAAAATTTAATTGAATTACAGCTGAATGCACTCTCCACCTGGCAACACTTCAAAACCCATCTCATGTTAGGCTGCATAATGGGACAACAGCAGTGCAGACAAACTCAAACAGATGTTGATGATCTGCTGAGTGAGGCTGTGACATTTTTTGTCTGTGCTTTTGTTTGTTCATTTTAAAGGGAGACTAAACTCTGCTTGAGTAGTTCTTCATATGTCCCAGTTCAAAAATAGTCCTCTGTCTTGTTACACTTAACCTTTGTTTAGCCCCCATCAAGCCAGCTTTTTCCCCTAATTAAGTGACCACTTTATCTGAAACATCCACTGGATGCGGCGTAAACACGTGGTTCTGCTTTCCTGTCTTTTTAAGTTGTTCGAGGCTACATCAAAAAGGTCACCCATGACTCTCGGCGTCAAATGTCCTCAGTGGAGGTATCAGCGCCGAGGGTGTACTGGCAGCGCAGTGGAGTGTTTGAGCAACATCTGGATCCACTGGTGTCATGTCAGTCCTGGCGTGGACACATCCACACACTCCTGCAGTGCCACGTCAAGCCCGGAGACGGAGAGTTTCTTTTCACTGGGTCGGAACACTTTGGGGAAGCTTGGTTAGGGTGTGCCCCGCGATACAAAGACTTCCTGTCTGTCTACCACAATGCCCGAACGGCACGCCAGAATTCCTGCGACTTTCCTTTAGACTGAGGAGGGGTGTGTGTGCGCGAGTCATCTTAGCAATACTGAGCTGAGAAGTCTAACCACCTCTGCACTGGCGCACTTCAGATCCTTGCTGTCACGTTCCACCAAGGTGGCACCAGCAGCGAAAAGCCGCTGAAATGCTGGTGATAAAAACTAATTTGGAGGAGGAGAATAGAGTTAACCAGCAGGGCCTCCTGCACTGCAGCTCAGAGAGGGCCGGCCTTTGTCTCTCTTCCATCAATGCCCTCAGTCCTGGGAGAATAAGGAGGGGTTGAGTTGCTGCTCTCTTTTTGTGCCTCTCCCTGCATTAACTGTTGTTCATTTTGCTGCCTCTCTGTGACAATTGCCCTATGAACTGAGGCAGGAGGGTGCACAGCCATTTATTATTGCCAGTTTGTTTTACTGAATAGGAGTGTACATATATACGACGTTTTATCACTTACAGCATTGTGAAATCATCTGTTTTGTGTTTACTCCTGTCTGTTGGATCCTGCACGAGGCAGTTCTTTTCTTTCTGATTCAGGATCGCAGTGCAGTGATCTTTTTTCTTGCAGCTGGAGATGTTTGCCGTAGATATTTTACTTTATTTCCTTTCTTTTTTTTCGGTTGGAGAGTGGATGAAATCTAGAAACAACTGAGACTCTGGATTGCTGAGCTTTAAATAAATCAAATATGTCTACACGTCTCCGTCGCTCTCATGTGCTCATTTTGCCATTTTAAAATAAATAACATAAATAATGTTATTCAGAAGAATGTTTTTTTGTAACAGATAAATCAACATTTCATTATTTACACAATCAATCCACAGATGGGTTTTTTTTTTTACACACTCTTTTAAACAGTTTGCACAGATGTTGTGGTCAGCTCATAACTGTGTCTGATGAAGTGTTGAGAAGTGCAATGAGCTCATGATCAATGAATAAAACAGACATTTCATGAGGCCCTCTGTTTAGACAGAATATGCTTTGGCCTCTTAAAAGGTGCCTTTGTGATGACTTAAATGACTTCCCACCCACTTTCTCATTGCATGCAGCATAATCTGTGTTGTTTTTTTTTTTATATCTGTCTGCACAGAAGAGGATTTAGTGCCAAACTTCCCTTCAAGCTCATTTTTGTTTTCTTTCACTCTTTAATACATCTTTTCGCCCAGGAATCAGATTCTTATGATAATAGGATAACCCTTCCTCGAAGTGAATTACAGAATCTTAGCTGGCCACAACTCTGAGCAGACTGAATCGGGCGTTTCTTTTGAGCCGTGTGGCCTGTGCATCATGGCCCAAGAAGATGAATAGACAGATGTGAGGCCCCCTGAAGCCCGGGGATCCTCCCCTTCAGCCCCTCCCAGGAGAAGGGAACAATTAATTGACTTTTAAAGCAACTGCTTTCTGAGCCTATTCCACACTTCTCCTTGGCTGAGCAGGGCTCACAAATTGGTGTGTTGAACGTTTTATGAGGACTAAATAGCTGCCAATGAAAGTGTAAATGACTGTGTGGTGAATGGGGCACACACAATGGCCCTGCGGCGACTAGGCCTCTGGCAGACATAATGACCATTGTCACGGCTGCTGTCATCTAGAAACCATCAGGGCTCATGAATGCAAGAAGTCAGAGGAGAGGAGAGCCCTCTGTTTTCTTTAACTCCATAAATATTTTCTCTTCTTGCACATTTAGGTTCAGTTTCATATTCTAGTTTAGATTTTTCTCCATCATTCCTGTTAGTATTCATATTTGCTTCTGCCAAGGCACAGCAGCATATAGACCCAAAATGTGCTCATTTAGTAAAAGTTAATTTGTAATTACCTGTAGAAAATATAATTTGTTATGTGCATATTTTATTATAGTTCTAGCAGATGGGTAATATTTCTGGAGATCAGAGTTTTAGAAAAAAGCCCATTTTCTTCGCATGTGTCTCTGCAGAGATATATGTGTGAGTATAAGAAGTGGATAAAGGTCTAAAAGTGCCTAATGTTGATGAATGGTCCACAAAAATGAAGGCTTCCACAAATGTTTTTTTTAATCCTACGGAAGCACAGTTTGAAGTCTCCTCCTTCAGCTTTGTCCCAGGAGGCCACCATGTCAAATTTCCAAGCAAAATATAGTCTCTCTGCAGGCCTTTGAGACCACACTATTCTCATCTCTGGGAATTCCAGCAGGCTCTCATGGGGATCGAGCCTAGGAGGGCTCGGCCCGGAGCTGCTGCATGGTGCGCCGGCAGGAGTCCACCCAGACTGGGGGGTAATTGGTTTATCCCACCGCCTGGTCTGCTTTCCCATGTGGGCCACTGCTGTGGGGAGGCCCAGGGGTACAATATGGAAACAGCATGATACCCTCCAATGCCGAGCAGGCATTCACCGCTCCCGCTATAGAGACCTGGGACATGGGTAGCAGCAACACAAAGCTGAAGCAGAGATGTTTCTTCGCTCTGAAAAGATCGCTATTTGGTCTCCTTTTGAAAATGGGCAGCATTTGTGTTTGAAATAATCAAATTCTGACCAAAGCTTTAATAAAAAAAATACAAAGGGCATCAGTCTGAGAGCTTTTATAAAGTTGTGTCTTATTGCCATCATTCCAGCATCTGGTTGAACATTACTTTCTATCGCGCTCTTGGTAATTTGAAGCTGAAATAAAATTGCAGATACAGTCTAACACACAAATACCAACCTAATCTCCAGATAAACAACATGTTTTTCTTTGTATTTGAAGAAGAGGCTGGTGAACTGAGTTCCATCATCAGCTGTAACTCTGATTTGAAATTAAACCTACTGCAGTGTGAAGCGTTGTACTGTTTTGTCTCCAACACTGCCAGTGAGAGAATGCAAAAACTTTACACAAACACACACACCTTTACTAATGTGAAAGACGTCTAATTTTATTGTATAGGAAAGAAAAGTTTTTTGCCCAGTCTCTGTCATCACATTTAGTGTTAGTCATAAAACTACCAGTGTTACTTGTTTGGCTTTTTTTTTTACTCATAATGAATTTTCTACTTTTTTTTCTTGTGTCCTTTTTTGTTCTTTTCCTTTTGTCTTTGTCAGATTATCTGGCAATGATGCTTAACTGACTTTTTTTTCTATAAATATGTCGGCAAGAAGGCATATTTACAACATGCCCTGACATTGCGAGAGAGCACTCGCTAAGGTAAATGTGTAATGTATTTGCTGATTAGGTTTCTTTATTACCTTTTTTTCATGACTGGGGAAGATTAGGACAAAGCAGGGTGTAAGGGCACTGAATGCAGAGATGACGTATTACCTGAAAATGAAAAGTTCAGACTTGTCTGTTTTTCTTTCCCCCTGAAGGTCAAATTTCTTACGTGTCTTCTCAGAGCACAGTGTTTACCTTGGATCACTTAAGTTCACTTAAATTTCATGACACGGCACAGCTCAGTCATTCATTAAGATGAAAAAGTTCCTGTGTCACAGAGGAGAACTGAAGCTATTGTGCACATGGCAACAGGAAAAGCAACTCAAACAGTAATGCTGAGTAGTTTGCAGTTTCTTAAGGTTTCTTATAGTTTATTACAATTATTAGAACTATTTGTATTTATAGGATAGGTGTCAGCCTGCATGTCAGCAAAAGTGAGATGGAAAGAATACATGTGTGCGTGTGTGTGTGTGTGCGTGAAAGGCAGACAGTGAAGGTAAATGAGTTTAAATACCTGGAATCAACCATCCAAAGCAAAGACAGAAGAAAAGAGTGCAGGTAGGATGGTGATGATTTGTGAGGATGAATTGTGGTAGAAGGATAGTAGCAAAAGTGAAAGGGCAGGTTTACAAGAATAAACCCCACAGAATAATTAATTAAAGATAATTTAGTCCAGTAACTGATTTTAAAAAAGGTCATTTTCCCCACAGCAGTACATCACAGTTTATACATAGAAACTATTTATGGCACTAGTTGTTCTTTAACAGCAGATGACCACATTTAAAGTACCTTTAACAGAGTTTGACAAGTTTTCAGCTCAGGGCACACAGGAATGATTGCGTGCTTGCTGTAATTTATTGGGATCATATAGTCCCTACCAGTCATTGCTGTGACAAACAGGGTCTACAGTTCCCGTAAAATGATTGCTCCTCAAGCAGGAATGACCATCAACAGCCCTTCTAATATAATCAAGGTGGGGTGGTGCTAAGAGAGTTATGAGCTCTTTAACAAGGTTATACCTGGGAGAATTACAACCGCCTTGACTACCATTCATTCACATTAATCCCCCAACACCCAGACAGGCAGTCGTGCCCATATGAGTCTAATAATGAAACTGATCGGTGAAGAACTGCTGAACAAAGCCTTTGCGTGACAGGCACAAGGTGGCGGCAGATCACTCCGGAAAACTCTGTGCTGGTTGGTGACGAACTGATCTGAAATCAGACAGTTAGTCACAATCCGGGTGAGCAGTGACCCGGACTGATCCAGAAGCAGCGGTTAAAGTTGTATAATTTTCTGCTATTGTTAATTAATTCTTAATGGCTTTCACGTGCATCACAACCACGTTTTTAAAAAAATATATTTTGGCACCACACTACAATACATACTACTGCATTTATGAGTTTCTGTCACGTTTCTCTGATTTGTCATTACTTGACAATCACCCCCGATTTAAAACTCTGATATTTATTCTGAAGAATTCATCCCCACGTTAAAACATGTGACTTTGCAATGACCAAAGTCTTTTTTTTTTCATGTTAAGGTATCACATGTCACCACGGGGCCCATGCGGCTTCCAGTGCGGGAAGTAAAAGCACTTCCTCCTTCCTATCACAGCTGTAGTAGAGAAATCAGCCAGTCTAACAGGAGCGCTGACATTCTTGGCAATGGGGACCCTGAAGGTCGTCCGCCGCTGTTTCTGCTCACTTCCCTGCGCGTCTTAACGGTAACGGCCGATGTCACCGGGTTCAACCAGGAAAACTGTTCAGTTTTTGTGACTAAAAGCGGTCGGAAGTCAGGTCTTGGTAGCACAATGGCTGCGACGTAGCGCAACTTTTTTTTTCTTTTTTTTTTTGGTGGATGATCGACAGCGTTCGTTGGTGCCGCAAACTTTTTACGGACTTGTAGGAAGAAGCTCACGAGACTTGCAACATGAAGAAGCAGTTTAATCGTATGAAGCAACTTGCCAACCAGACTGTTGGAAGGTAGGCTACATAACATTGTTGCAACGTGATGTCATACATTATTGTGTTAGGCCAGCGCTTCTAATTTATGTCTCCCTGTTGTCATCTGGCTGATTTTTATTGTGGGCGGTGTCGGAGGGGCTGACCACGATTTTGTGTGATTAAAAAAATCTGGAGAATTTCTAAAGGTTTAGATTGCAGTGAAATTGTGTCAGAAGCACACAAAGCTTGTCCAGATACCAGAACAATGTTTTGTTTGTTTGTTTGTTTGTTTCAAAAAATACAAGAAGTTTGAAAAGTAGATTTTCCAGATTTGGTTTAAAAGTATGTGGCTGTAACTTTGGGAAAACATTTAAATTTACTAGCATTAAGTAAGTGGATTCAATGGATAAATGGCTACAACAGATTTTTTAAAAATCCTTATTAATAACCTTATAATCAAATGTTCTTTTAGATTGTATAATCTATTGAACATAAAACCAATTTTAGATGAGAACAAACGGCTCTCATCTAATCTGCTGTAACAGTTCATGTACTATCACAGCTATTGCCTTTAATAAATTAATGGCTCAAATGGAGGCAATGAAAGTATGTCTTTCTTTAAATAGAGAAGCCCTGCTTAGGATGCATGTGATACTATCAAAACATACAAACCGCAAACAATAAAACAACAGTGGCAAATATTAATAAAGAGGCATCACTGTAAGGGATGGAGAGACTTAAATATATGCTAAATAGATAAATACAAATATTTCTATTTGCTCTCTATATTGCACTCTTTTAGTGTACTTGAAGGAGGCCTCGATTCTGAATTCACTTTTGTCATCAACACCTATTTAATTAAGTCTGTCAACAGTCCCCCTTGCCCTTCTGTGGACCAAAGAATGACCCCATCCTTTTACTGCACTATGTACTCACATGTGCAGGTATATGTTCAGTTACAGGGTAGGATGTGCTCACACGCATGTTACCTGATGGGTGTTGATAGGGCAAACTACGTATACCATCCTTCTTCCTGCGTCTCTGATTCAGTGTCTCCATTTGTTGCTGTATTAATTAACCAGACTGCTGTCGATTAGTTTCCAAGTGATACCCTGCAGGTGCTGGCCTTGGATTCCTTGCATACATGACTCCACATGTTGTTGTGTAAGAGCAGTAAAACTCAACTGAGAAGGCAGGATGACAGCTTGCATACTGAAAGGCAAAATAGTTTGCTTGCCCACACCCACTCTGGATTACTGCTGGGCGAGTTTAACATGCAAGAAATCCTCGGGTGCCATTAATACCACAGCTTAAGTAAGAGTGGGTGGGAGCTAGAAAATAAACAAAAACAAAAAAAAAAAATCACAGAAAGCACTCAAGTTAAATTAAGGTTAAATGTTACCCCCCCCCCCCCCCCCCCCCCCCGTCTTTATGCTACACATGATCACACATCATAATCCATCAAGTGAAGTTATAAAGGTCTAGATTAGATCTCTGTCTCGAGCTCGGGGGTAAAACAAAAAAAGGTTTTCCTGCTAATAAATGCTCCAAATACAATTTGACAGAATTGAAATTAAGCTGGCTGTGAAGATCTAGATCATAAACCAGTAAATCTGTGTCCACCCGCGTGAGAGTTTGTGATGATTTGTGGTTTTCTGTTTGGCCCAGGAAAGGCTGGACACACACACACACACACACACAGGTTTTTAGTTTTTGTGGAGTAAGCATTTATGTAGCTGTTGACAGCAGAGGCATGGCAGGGTTCGGGCCGCCATGCAGCCACAAAGTCGTTTTTTATAAAAGAGGAAGCCAGATTTCATTTGCATGTGAATAATAAGAGGAAGCGATTCAATTTAGATGTAGTTGCATTGCGGTAGAAGATGGCAGGGTAGCGTGTTTTTATAGGACATGCTTACACAGTGTCCTTTACCAAAACTGAGTCAGTGAAACATGATATGATCCATCTTTGCGAGCAGCTTTTAAGATTTTGTGTGTTTGTTTTGGTCAGTTTTCCTACAGGTGCATGTTTTACAGTTACAGTTGTCCTTCACCTTTTTTTTTTTTCCAAGGTCCGGCTCCAGCTGTCGGTTTTTTTAAGAACAGTAGCTTCTGGCTAGAGCCAAGCTGCACTCCACTCCAGTTCAATCGATTCTAATTCCGTGTTGATAGGAATCTAAAGATTGCTCATGCAGCTTTTTCCTTCAGAGACAAGCCTGTAAAGCCTAATGTTTAATGACGTCATATGGATCCATGTGGAGGTATTCTAGCTGCATTATGTTAATAAATGGCTTGTTTTCAGTTTCTGTTTACTTAATACATTGGAGTCACTGACTTGTATCCATTTGTCTATATTCTATTTTAAATCAGTTTCTTCTTTGTTTGGGTAAAACCATTTTGTAGCTAGGACATCTGATGCTGACTATGTGGAATAAATTGGCAAGAAAAATGCACACATTTGCGTAAATATCTTTGTGAAGACACTGACTGACCCTCACGCTAATCGTAACATAAATATAACATTAAAACCAGTTCTTCACCCTCAAGCAGGCCTTTAAAGAGATGAGATGTAAGGACTAACCAAAAGGTCCCCACTTTTTCAAAATGTCCTGACTGCATTGGTTTTAAATCTCAGACTGGCCCTCATTAGGATGCTTTGACAAGTACACCTTGAGGTGTGTCCCATCATCCAGACCCTAGAGATATTTAATTAAATGGAAAATGGAGAGGCATATATCAGGTACTTTTTCTGGTCTTATTGAGCACATTCACTCACACAGCTTCATTCTAGAGTCACTGCTTTGCAAGACGGTCCTGGGCATTACCATAGACTAATCTTCCTACACAAGCACAGGGAGAACGTGCAAACTTCTCACAAGAAGGGCTTACTCGGGTTTGAACTCAGGACTCTTCTGCTGTGATCCACTGTAATGCCTCACATTTTAATCTTCCACAGACTCTCGCACTAATATCTGAGAGACTGCATATGGAGTACTGAACAGCATAATTAGCAGCTCAGAGTAAAAGTTGTCTTCAGAATCATTCAAAAAATTACTTATTCATTTTATGCTTTGCAAAGTTTTACCAATGTGAATTGGTCTTATTTGTGATCTGAGCTCGAGACAGCAGACAGCCACCACAAGCAGTTTCGCTAAACAGTGAGAGTATTTCAGGCATGAGTGAGGTAAGCTTGTACTGCATTTTGAGAGTGTAATGTGAAAATCTTATTTTTGTGTCCCACGTCAGTATTGGGTAATAATTCTTGCATGTGAGCGGATTATTTTATCCCCTGCAAGGTGTAAATCTACTGTGTGTTTCTTGGCTGGTGCTGTTAGAGGGTGGGGACAGGCCTTCAGAGATTTGTGCATAAATACACAACATCTGTGTATGTGTTGATGGATTTATTGACGGGGAAACCAATCACTCCTTTGACAATCTCACCAGCTGAGCGAGATGTAAATCAAATGGCTAAAGAACAGTTGCTGAAGTTTAAAGGGTTTGGCTTTTTGTCAGCATTTCCTAGAAATGTGGGAGAGCTGTTGTGCCATAATATTTTCCACAGACTCTACGACAGTTCAGCATGTATTTGGTGTGTTTCAGAAATCAACAGGCCACCTGGCAACTTCCTCCTCACTTCATAGAAAAAGGCACACCTTTACGTGTTGCCATAACAAACACGGTGCAGATGACACCTGGGGAAGTGTGTTTTTTAGACCAGGAGGGGGATCAGCATTACATTTATGCATCGATGTTCAACATGGTTGTACAAATCCAGTTCAGTTTTAATTTGTATAGTGCTAATTTACAAAAACAATCCAGTCAAGGTGGTTTTATAGTGCAACGTAAAGACCCTACAATCACACAACCTTCTATGAACAAACTCTTGGTGACAGTGGGAAGGAAGAACTCTCTTTTAACTAGAAGAAACCTCCAGCAGAACCAGGCTCGGGGAGGGGCTGCCATCCACTGCCTGGGGGTACCAATAGTAGCAAATAAGTATATCATTATAACAACTGATTGTAGATTTCAGCTTATTCTGTTCACTTACTGCAGGCATACAGCACAGAGTGCAAACTGCAGACTGGTTGTGCTGGAGATTGTGCTCAACTTTGGTGGTCTGTAGAGTCCCAGAGTTTATTTAGCAATAGAGAGCTGTACACAAAAAGCAATAAATGCACTATACATAAATAAGTACAAGTGCATATAATGTCAGCATCACTAGTCTCATATTTCACCAAAACCACCAGGAGAAAAAGGAGAGGAAAAACCCAAGCTCAGCTGATAACAGGCCAGTCAGGTTAACATGCCTGCAATGACACTGCGTGAAGGAGGTACACCTGTTTTTACTACAGTGAAGCCTGAGGAAAAAATGAAGGCAATGCCAGATAGTCGTAAAATGCAATAATAACTCTCTTGTGCAAGCTTTTCGTGTCTCACCTGTATTGCTGTAGGACTCGGGTGTGTTCTGTATGTCCTCAGTCTTTGACCACTGGCCTTTGTTTCTCTTCACAGGGCTGAAAAAACTGAGGTCCTGAGCGATGACCTCCTGCAGGTAAATCTTATCTTCTCTTATTTAAAGGGACTTTACGTCCAATAGTTTTTATTATCTTTAAAAAATTCCATTTGGCAGTCTAATGAGGGGTGGGCAGGTGATAAGCATTTATCCTCAAATGTGAACAATGCTGTTTTTAATGGTGGTAACCGGGTAGAAGAATAATAAATACAAAGTCTAAATGTCATAGAAAGTTTTCTCACATCTGTGGTTTAAGAGACCTATATACTGGTGCAGCTGCTTATTTCAGCAAACTCAAGTTTATGCACATGTACAAAAACACCTTCAGGATGTGACACGACTGAATGCTTTTTTTTTTTAGTCCATCAGTTAAATGGCTACCAAGCAGAGTTATAATAGTTTTGTATTTTCTTATTAGTTTTTTTTCTAGTTTTCATTTTCATCAGTTTGAAAATGTTTAGTTTTACTTTAATTTTTATTAGTTTTAGTGTTGATCCATAATGTGCTATAGTACTGTAAACATCCAGAGTCTAAATGAACATGTTTTCACATCTAGTTTAAATTTTTAGTTTAGTTATATGTAACTATAGTAACCTTGCTGCCAAGCCTACCTGAAAGTCAATGCAACCTTCTTTATTTAGAAAAAATGTAACAGTGCTTAAATGCAGTGAATTTGTCTGCATGATGTTTCATAGGCAACATTAACTCAACCACTCATTACGCCCAAGCTATGCAGAAAATCATCTCAACACACAAAACGTCAAACCTTGAAACAAATGGGCTACAGCAGCAAACCACACTTGTGTGCCGCTCCTCCTATGAGCTAACTGAAACTGAGGCTCTATCCATCCTGCCTTGTATTAACAGTTCAGGCTCCTGGTGATGGTGTAATGGTGTGGAGGATATTTTCTTGGCACGCTTTGAGTCCCTTAGTAATGTCCATATGCGTAACACCATAGCGTATCCATGTCCTGTTGGCTGCTTCCAGCAGGATAACAGCAGGATAGCTGTGTCACAAAGCTTAAATCATCTAGTTTCTTATACATGACAATGAATTATGCAGTCACCAGATCTCAATTCAATAAAGCACCTTTGGGATGTGGTGAAACAGGAGATTCGCATCATTGATTTACATGTGACAAAACTGTGTGATGCTATCATGTAAATATGGAACAAAATCTCTCAGAAATGTTTCCAGCCCCTAGTTAAACGTATACCATGAAGAATAAATGTCATTCTGAAGGCAGTTTCTTAATATGACTTCACATTTAATTTTCCTCAAATCTGTTAGTCCAGTAAACTCCAGGGCCTCACTGGACTTTATTGTTGAACCCCTATAACAGTTCAGGTTTTGCCCAGAGCACACGATAAAATATGTTTACACTGGGACTGGGTATCTGCCACCTATGAAAGATGTCCTGTTCACTGCCTAACCATAGCTTATTTTATGTCTGCATGTAAAACCGGCTTGTTTAGATATAATTTTCTGGTAGAGTAAAATACGGAAGTTATCAGAAGACTTACAAGCTCCTCGCAAAAGTTCTGTTAAAGCAATCGTGCCTTTGCGCCTTGTTGATGCCAAATCTGTATGCAATCTCGGAGTATAACTGCTGCCATTAAAACTTTACTGGCTAGTCTTTCATTCAGCATTGCCTAGCCAGCTCAAGGGTTTGGCACAGCAGAAGCGCCTTATGGTTTTCCACTCAAGGCAAGCTCTGGCGATTCTCTGTTATCTTGAAATTATACTTGATGTCCACTGTAGCGCTGTGTGGCGGAGGGGGATGGGGAAGCTCTGGCTAGTGAAACTGTGAGATCACTGTTGGGAAAATGGTGTGAATAAATATGACAAACTGAGAGGAATAAATCATGTTCAGGGAAGAAAGCAACTTTTGTGGAAGAAGGTAAAGATGAAGGCTTGATGGGGGAAAAGACTCACCAACCCCCATTCAGTCAAGGAAGTCATAGTTCTATGATAGCAGCTGACCGCTGAACCCCATTCACACAAAGTAGTGCATAAGACGCATTTCTGATTGATCATCAACCTGCGACCTAGGGTGCCCTGTGCACTCATAGAACTCACTTATGATGGAAGATGGTGTTTTTGTTATGGATAAACCATGATTGGCAAAGACATCAAATAACAGAGTGACAGGAGCTTTCTGTTGGGAATTCCTTAAGCTCCGGCTCTCAGTAAGGAATGTAATTGGCAAACGACGAGCATAGTGGAAAACTCATATCAGAATCTGTTCTTTTTTGCAAATAACGAAGACCTCGTATACACGCAAAGAATCTGTTTTCAGATTTGCTGCCTGTTTAGTCATCTCCATACAGTGTGTAGCTGCTGCACTACTGATTCACATAGCAGTGAATCAGTATCGCCATTGTAATTTAATCACACTGCCTGGAAAAGTTTTATTTTTTTCCCCTCTTTCCAAACATGAACAGAGAGAGAATAAGTTTTCCTTTCCCCCTCCCCACACTCTTCCACAATTGCCTTCCCTGAGAAGTTCAAATTGAAATTTGACTCTATATGACTTCTAGTCTTTTCCATTTTTCCATAGTCGTTTGCATTGGCTAAGGCATTCATCTTGTTTGGACACGTCCTGCTTCAGAGGGGGAGTTGAGGCGGCTGTCAGACTGGATTGTATCTCTGCTGCCTGATCTCATACTAGTGAGCAAGGCTAGAGCTGGACCCATGCCTAAGTACTCAAATTGATATGAGGGCATGATGGACTGATAATTGATAATGTGTAACAAGCAAGTGGCTACCAGTGAAACGGTTGGTGAGGAAAAACAAAACTCAGGAGTCTCTGTAGAGAGTTCTCCAGCCGGTTGTCTTATCTTGGGATAAAAAAAAAAACCTAAATTTTAAACAACTCCTTTACTATTTCATCACAAGCTAAATGCTGGAGGAAAACTGTCTTACCACTTTGTCATATTTCCAGTCTAATGTAAACAAAACCAGTTACTTACAGACACATTTAAAGGACAGACACGTTTTTCTCACATAACTTGTGAGACTACTCCTTTCAGTCAAACATGACACTTTGTTTTGTTTTTGCATTAAAGTCTCAATTCGGCTCAGTCATCGGCCCGTCGAATAGTAAACCGGCCTGCCAACAAGGTCAGCCACAGCGTCACCTGCCAGCCGGCAGTTAACCAGCCATTCAGTCCAATCCAGAAAACATGACTGCATCCTGTGTGACTCACTAAATGTTCCATGTTTTTTTTTTTTGTTTTTTTTTTTGTTATGGAAGGTCAGAGGTTGTCAGCTCTCTCTATTCTGATTTCATTGCTGTTTAGGGGGGAAAAGTTGGCAAGTAGACTGTAGGACTGTAAACCTTTGGACAGCAAGTAACTGGAGAGTGGAAGTGCTCATTTCTGTTGTGTTAATTGTCTGTGTGTGGGCTTGTTTCTGCCTATGATCAGGGAGTGTTCCTATCTTTTTTTTTTTTCTTTTTTTCCCAACTCTTATACTTGGAATCTCTCTGTTTCCTTAATGGTGGCTCTTCCTGATGATCCTACAAGTTTAAACCCTGAGACAAACTTATTAGATTTTGTTACCACACCATTTATTATTTTAATACGGTTCCAGCCCGCACATAGCTTGTCTCTGCTGTATTACCACTATAAAGAGTTAAAGATATGCACATCTCATTTATTTATAAAAAGACTTCAGAGGGCTGTATGAAAACACTTTGTCCCCCTTTGTAATTCCAACAATTCCAACTTTACCACTTGATGACTTAGGCATGCTACTGAAACCTCCATTTAATTCCAATATACTGTGTAAGTCAATTTGCAACCCACCACCATCATATCTGAATTAATAAATCCCATATCTGCTGTCCTTGATGCCTTTTCTGTGCTGTAGGGAATCTTAGCAACTTCCTCTCATATTCTCTCAGTTCTGATTAGAGATGGACCAATCCAATATTATGTATCGGTATCGGTCCGATACTGACGTAAATTACTGGATCGGATATCGGAGAGAAATAAAAAATGTAATCCAATCCATTAAATATCAAAAAGCACCTCACAAAACTTGCGACATGGCATAACTCGGCTCATAACCGTAGCACGTTGCAGCAGTATGCGTCACGTGATAGAGCGGCTGTGTGTATTTGTAGCCTCTCTAGCAATGCGGCATTTCATCTCCGAGGAAGTTATCCCAGAGAGAAGTAAAGCAAGTGTGTAAGTTCATCTCTGAATGTTTGTAAAGCATTCCCACGTTAAGCTTAACAACCGATATATGGAGGAGTGCCTCTTCTCCCTCCCTCTCCTGCTGCTACTTCAATCATGAAACTGATCAATGATCAGCTGATCGGCTTTTCTGTCGCGAGTCCGTCTCTCTTGTTTGTTTATCGCCCACTTCGCGCCAGAAAAAGGAAACCAGCGGCTTAACAACATCAGCACGTTTAACCTTGATAACCTTGTTAGAATTTATTTAATATTACTTTCTACAGCAGGATCCTTTTCTACGTAGCTCACGGCTGGTAACTGTGCAGGGGCGGATCTAGCAAAGTTTAGCCGAATCTTACACCCAAAGTTTTAATCTGATGTAAAATGTATAGAAGTCCATTACTGTATATAGTAACTATTAAGTCTAATATACCCTAGTAAGCTATAGTACTTTATCCTTTGGGAACGTACGATCTGTGCAGTCTGCAATTCTGTTGAAGAAAGATATTGAATCTATTTAATTATTCTTGAAAAATAATTAATTTCTGTGCATTTTTCCCCCCAACCTGCATCAAATTAAAGTTGATTACGTCAATTAAGCAACATGAGGTGGAGGGTGGGTGGTTCCCTATATTATTATTTTTATTTTATTTTTTTCTTTGCTAGGAGTTTTAGAACCCTATTGTTTAGGTTGCTTACTCTTTAAAATACCAGAATAGGAAGGACTGAGTAGGTTTAAGTTTATTAGATTGATCAGTATTGCTGAACTATGAAATATTTTGGGTGCAGTGTATTTTTTGCATACAGGTATAACAGAATAGCTTTAGTGTTTTTTGGGGGTTTTGTTTAACTTGAGTATGAACTTATACAAAAAGCAGCAAGATATTAAAAAACACAGTTTTAGTGATTAAAAAACACACTATATCGGATTCATATCGGTATCGGACATAAAAAAAAAGTGGTATTCTGCCATCTCTAGTTCTGATCAAGCAAAAGAAAAGTTTGTGGGGTTTTTGTGAAAAAACACTTTGCAGTTTATGACAAAGTATTTTATAGACAAGCTTGTAGAATATCTTGAAGTCTGTCCCCAGTTTATTCTGGTGTGCTCTCACAAAAAAGAAGTCAATAAATAGAACCAAATGCTCTAATAACACTAGTACTGTGATTATCCAGTCTTTTCAGTCCACAATACCGCCCACTTTGCAGTCACTCAGGTCTTTTTCTTCCTTTCTGGCCAAAAGTGTTGGAAGTCTGGATGCAATTGAACTGGAATCAGCTGAATAGTGAGTGAATCAATTGGATCCAGGCAAGGAAGCCAAGTCCAGATGTGGTTTGGCATGCTGCAACAGCTGCAGGAAAGGAGGAGCAGAGTAAAGGGAGGGTGGAGTAAAGCTGTACGAGTGTATGGGAGAGACTCAAACAGGGCAAGGAGATCAGTGAATTTGGGAGGATGAAAACGAAGGAAGAAGATGGGATCAGACAGCAAATGAGCAGCTCTCAGATCTAGCGCTGCAGTTAAATGTTTATACTGAAACAGGAAGAGGAAGTGGATACTTATGGCAGACCATGTTGGTGATTATGCAAGCTTCAGCAGATTATTTTTTTTTTACTTCACATAACTGCTGATCATTTACAGAGTAAATTCTCTCTATAATTGCCATCTTTAGCAGACTTTTCAAACCCACATCTGGAAGAGTCAGGAACTAAAAACTCAGCAGAGCACAGTAATTCTCACAACGTCACTATAGGTACCTGAAACTCTGCACTGGTGGTGCATTTGAGGACAGTCTGACAGTAGAGAGTTATTGGGCCAGTTATCTATACCAAGATTTGTAAAGTTCTCCTTTTATGTTTGTTAATCACTAATAATAGTAATTGTAATAGTAACTGTAATAAAAAAATTGTATCCACTACAAGTTTCTAAGCAGATTTTCCAGAAAATGTATTGAATGCAAATGTGTATTTGTCTGTGGGAGATTTACGTCCTAACCTCTACACGGGGGATACCAAGGCGTTCCCAAGCCAACCGAGAGATGTAATCTCTCCGCTGTGTCCTGGTTCTTCCCAGTGGGACATGCCTGGAACACCTCACCCAGGAGACATCCTGGTCAGATGCCTGAACTACTTTAGCTGTCTCCTTTTCTACTCTGAACTTCTCACCTCATCTATAAAGCTTTATTTAGACTTCTGTGGGAAATTTGCGTCCTAACTTGTGTAGTAACAAAAAACTCCTTTTATCCCCACACGGCAACATTCCACGCAACCCAAGTGTTTTGTGGAGTGTGTCGAGCCGATGCGTAGTCACAGTTCTCGGGATGGGCACATAAGGTTACTTAGAAGGTTGTGGCGTAGGGCTAAAATGGGGTTCTGGTTGTGGTGTAAGTTTCGACATAGATCTGGCGCAGAAATATAATTCGCAAGTTGGAGTGAGCCCGGCCACCCTTCAGTGGAAACTCATTTCCGCCACTTGTATCCACAATCAAGTAAGATTCTTGGTCATTTCCCAGAGTATGTGACAATAGGTGAAGGTGTGAACATTGATCGATCAATAAATCAGCTGGGACTCTCTCTTCACCACAACAGACAGGTACGGCATCTGTATCACTGCAACTGAACAAGTCTTAACAAGACCCCAAGATAAATAAACTCCTCCACTTGGAGCGATCACTCTATCCTTTGCCAGCTGAGAACCAACAGACTTGGAGGCGCTAATTTGCATCCCATCTGGTTCACACTCGATCACAGGCCGCCCCATTTTTAGACTCGAGGTCATCGCTCAGTAACGCTGACAAGACCAAAACCAAATACTAATAGGAAAAAGGCACAAGAAAATATACAGCATAAGAAAATATACAGCATAAGAAAATCTAGCGTATCATATTTGGGTCTTGCCACGCCCAAATACAACTTCAAAAGTGTATTTTTTTTTGTAAGGTCTTCACCAAGTGACCTGACAGCCTCGATACCCACAAACCACAGTCTCCATCAGCCCATCGATATAAAGTGTCTGGCTACAGAGGAACTCTCAACCTGATTTGTGGGACATGATAGTTTTTTCTTGGTGACTCAGTTACCAAAGGCCACAGTCCCACCCTGGTGCTGGAAAAATGAAGCAATAAAATACAAGATTACTGTCAACTCAAAGTGTAAATATGTGTTGGTTATCCTGCTATGTTCTTTGTAGTTGCAGATCACTGTTGTCTTAATTTTCAGCATTTTTATCCAAATGTTGCACATGCTGTCGTATTTGGTGATTGTGTTTTTCTTGGCTCACTTGTGTCCTGTGCACTCAGGGCCACCGTAGAGAAAATTAGTCAAATCAGTTGGGAGCAGACAGCAAACGAGGGCAGAATGTGGAATTGTTGTTGCTGGCTTCAAGCCTCTTAAAATTAAACCGTTTTGTCAAGCTACAAAACGTATAGCATGCTATAGGGGGTCATGGAAATGTGAGTGAAAGAGAAACAAAGACATCGAAAACCACTGGGAAAGTGTGCTTGATGCCCTCCATTACCAGTAGCTCAGGCCTGCAGTTAGACTGATGCATCTGCTTTCTTTGATAGCATCTCTCGCTTCCTGTTGTCGGTAAAGACTTGCTCTTGACTCTGATTCCTTCCATCTGGCTGTCAGAGCTGCACGCCATGTAACAGAATTGGACAAACAACCTAGAACTGCCGTCATATTTCAAAAACACTAGCAGGGTGGGAAATATGCGAGATGAATGTGTGCATGTGCAGCATCTGTATTTTGATTTGTAGCCCTCACCTGTGTTGTTTCTGCTGAACAGGAAGGTTAAACGGTCCATTACACTTATTTCCTTCATCCTTGTTTAAATCAGTTAGCTGATCTCTTCCACGGTAGACCTGTTTTGCTTGTTCTAATTTGATAACACTGCATTTTATCTTTTGTTTTTTTTCTTCTTTTTTTGTGTGTGCCCACAGATCGAGAGGCGGCTGGAGCTGGTTCGTTTGGTGTCTCACAACACGCACAAGAGGCTGGTTTCCTGTCTGCAAGGTCAGCTGGGCACAGACACAGAGAAGAGACATGTAAGAGGCACCTTTTCTTTTTTTTTCTCTGTCAGATTCATTCCATCATTTAGCTTTTTCATTTTCACTTTTTCATCCCATCATGTTAGCAACATGCCACACTTTGGATATGGCTTCATTTACAAGAGCATAATTAGGATGAATCACTGTGACAGCCATTCTGAACTAGGGCCCTGCTATCATGTGTTTTTCTTATGTAACACATAGATATGACAGAGACTCTCCTTCCAGCTTCACTATCACCATTTAGCAGACCCAGCCCAAAGGCCAATAAAACTGACGCAACTCTGAAGGAATCCCTGTTACGTTGTCATACTTTGATTACTTTTCTAAATTAAGTCATCTTGATGGTGCAGTGTTTGGCACTCCTGCAGGCAAAGTGAAATTAACAGATAAGCCAACGTGGTTGGATCAGTTGTCCTTAAACTGTTGGGTAGAGCCACAGCAGGCAGGGTATAGATAATGAAGGGGAGAAAAAAAATGAGCTGAAGCTAAGCTGAATTGGGGAGGGGGTTGTCTACATGTTTCCTTGATGCTGTAAGACCTGCCTTTATATCCCCCTTTTCGCAAATTCATATTTAAGTTAAATATATGACGTATTTGGTATTTTGGTGTTTGTGCAACTAATTTGAGTCTGATCCAAATCAGAAAAGAAAACATGTCAATGAAGTGAACGTTATTAAGTAGACTGAGCTTCTTTCTTTCTTTCTTTCTTTCTTTCTTTCTTTCTTTCTTTCATTCTTTCATTCATTCTTTCATTCATTCTTTCATTCATTCATTCATTCATTCATTCATTCTTTCATTCATTCAGAAAAAGCTGCCCTTGACCGGGCTGTCCCAGACCATGCAGGAGGGCGGCAGTCAGCTTGGAGAAGAGAGTATGATTGGGTGAGTTTCCATCGAAAGACCAGTTTCAGCATCGTTTAAGTTGAAAATATCACCTTTAAATGGGAAAAATTGGTGAACAAGTAAGTGTTTATCAAGATCAGTGTAAAAGTATTTAAATAAAAATGGGATGTGGGATCTAGCTGAAGCTCTTTACATATGTTTTACTCGCTGTGAGGAAAAGTAGTGATAACTGGGATATTTGCATATATGTCTCTGTGCACGTGAACAGCAAGATGATGGATGTGTGTGGCGAAGCCGAGGGCAAGTTGGCCTGTGAGCTGCTGCAGCATGAAATGCAGATGGAGAAAGACATTCTGGATCCTCTCAACCAGCTGGCAGAGGTAAAAGCTCATGCATACAACCATTGATTGGCTTCTTCCTTTTAATCCCTTTAAAATCATGCACTATATTTTAAAAACAAAGACCCAGCAGCAGAGACATCAAGCTGAACTTTGTGTTTGTACCAAATTCAACGATGCCTTTAGCACTGTTTTGGGTTCATTGCTATTCTGTATCTTTAAAATTGACACAAGGTTCTCACAGGAAAATTGCTCAAAAGTGCTCATTATACCTTTTGCAGTGCATGTGTAGTCATGTCGTTCTCATGGTTCCTCTTGTTTCTCTCACAGGTAGAGATTCCCAACATACTGAAACAGAGAAAGCAGCTTGCTAAGCTGGTTCTCGATTATGACTCTGCTAAAACACGGTACATTTCCACACAGCCTGATAACAATTTTTTAAAATTGTTTTTTAATTAATAGTCTTTGTATGGCTCCAATCTTTCAAATGTTTCCACTAACATGGTTACTTAAATAATCCTTTGTTCTGCAGGTGGTTACAGGCGACCAAGTCCACCAATCCAGCCATGGCAGCTAAAGTTGACTCGCTCAAAGACGAGATGGATGAGGCACTCAATAAAGTAGAAATATGCAAGGTAGATTTCATGTCGACTCTTTCCCATGAGCCTTGCTGCATAAGGTTAGGATCATATTTGATGAACTGGCTGAACAAAGAAGGCTTTATAAGGGGGACTAAATCAGGACACTGATGCTATGCACATTTTTGGACCGAGTAATTAAAGCTCATAGCTTTGTCATATCCATGTCTTCGTGAACAGTTTCTCATTGTTTACCATACACGTCATTCTTTTGTCATTTCATGCAGGACCAGCTCTCTGCAGACTTGTACAACTTTGCTTCTAAAGAGGGAGACTATGCACGCTATTATGTGATGGTGAGTGCACCTCAGTTTACTGGTAATGGAAATGCAAATATGGAACGTTCCACTGTAACACAGTTACTAGGCGATGTGTGATAACCAAGTACTATGTTCACATTAGATTTGGTGTATGTGATTTTGTGTGTGTGTTTCTGTATAACAGTTATTAGAGACCCAGGCAGAGTACCACAGGAGGTCTCTGGCAGCTCTGGAAGTAGTTATACCCACCATCCAGACACAGCAAGGTGAACAATAAGACACAAAACATATTATTAAACATGTAAATAACATAAACACTTAAACTTTGCTTCTTCTTTTTGTTGCTGATCTGCTGGTTTAGGGTTAGAGAAATAAAGAGTGGCTTGTCATCCTGCTTAACAGTTCTCACAAAGGACTTCACATTATAATTGTTTATTTTGTGGTCCCTTAGCAGGGTGTGCTGTTATAAATTTTGCAGGTTTTCTGTCTTATTGGCTGGTATATATCACAGACGACGTGTGTGTGTGTGTGTGTGTGTGTGTGTGTGTGTGTGTGTGTGTGTGTGTGTGGGGGGGGGCCAAACTGTTGAATTTGTTTATGACAAGAAGCTTTTATCTCATTTGCGAAGTGCACTGCTTATTGCAACATAGTGAAACGACTCACTACAATTACATCGTCACATTAGAGGGGTTTTTGGGGTTGTTTTTTTAAGTGTGTTTATATGAACCTTAGAATCAGCTTTCTGATGTAATCTGATTATAGATTTATTTGTTTGGCCCAGATTTATCCAGATGAAAGCCAGGATAACTGGATTTCAAGTTGGCTTTTTACATGTTTTCATGCACATGACAAAAGAGCAATCGTATCACACAAACATACCTGCAAAGACTTCTTTTAAAAGTCTAAATAAAGAATGTGGTATTTCTGTTGTCAGCTGTAGAACTATATAAAAATTGTTGAAAGCCATGAAGTTAACTGCAGACAGTTAGTGAAACGAGTGCCAACGCAGAACATTGCCGATGCTTGTCTCACCTAGACTCCTGGATAGAGAAGCCGGCATTTGGCACGGCGCTGGAGGAGCATCTGAAAAGGACCAACCGTGAGATCGCTCTGCCGATTGAGGCCTGCGTCATGATGCTGCTTGAGACCGGCATGAAGGAGGAGGTACGGATGGAGAGATGGAAGAAGAAAATTGGAGACTTTGCTAAAGTAGGGCAAAGTTGAGGGTTAATTGACCAGAATTTGGATTAAATTTGTACCCATAAACCTCCTGTGTGTTTGAACTGGAAGGACATGTGGGTCATGTGGACTGCGTTTTAAAAATGATGGCATGTAAAGTCTGGAAACATCTGCAGCCAACTTGAGGTTAGCCAGTCTTTGTCCTGTGGGAATAAAACCTCTGTGTGTGTGCACACACAGGCATCTGTTACCCATTAGTATGATCGCTGTTGCACTCTTGAAATGAAACTGTATCACTAGACTCCCCATGAAGTACGATTCAAGACATTTCTAAATGGAAACAAACCTCTTCTTGCTGTGCATCCGTCTGGTGCTCATCCTGAAAGAGTCACATCTCTGTTGGTAGCAAAAGCATTTCTCTTTACTTTTGCAGACATTCAGTACTCGATTGCATTACTTCTTCTTTTGTGTTACCAACCCAGACTCACTTCTTTAATTTTAGGAGAGAAACAGCCTCCTGTAACCAGGCACTGCTGTGACCTTGCTCTCCCTTATTTTCTTTTCAGGGTCTATTTAGAATTGCTGCTGGAGCTTCAAAATTGAAAAAGTTGAAAGCAGCGCTGGACTGCTCCACCTCACAGCTCGAGGGCTTCTACTCTGATCCCCATGCCGTGGCTGGTACTACTTCTACAAATCCACAGAAAGTAAAAACATCAGCTCCAGGTTTTTGTCTCATGGCATATATTTTGTTTTTGATACACAGGAGCTCTCAAGTCCTACCTCAGGGAACTTCCTGAACCTCTAATGACATTTAGCCTTTATGATGAGTGGATACAGGCCTCCAAGTAAGACACTGCACACAAAGACACGACTCCTGTAATGTCCTGTAAAACACTTGTGCAGCACTAATAAACTTTAGATACATGTGAAGTATGTTTGCAGTAAATGTTGTTAATGTTTCAGTACCTTAGACTCTGACAAAAGACTTCAGGCCTTGTGGGTGACATGTGACCATTTGCCAAAGGCCCACAAAGCCAACTTCAGGTACTCTATATTACTCTCTTTTAATTACTATCATTTATGCCAGCCTTATTATTATTATTTTTTAAATAACGCTGTTTTTTTTGGTTTGTTTTTTAAATGTAACCTTTTTTGTACATGTTTATTCATGTGAGGAATTCACCAGATTTTGAGCCATCCCTCATTTCTTTATATATTGCCAGAAAAATGGAAAATTGGAGCTGTAATTAGCAAAAGATAAAGATATCATCATTATTCTTGAACAGTTCAGTCTGTGCTCTCTGAGAGTTCTTTTTTTTGCCATTAAGTAGTCTTCAGGAATACTTCTTGAAGGACATTCAAAGCTCTTCTTTTGATGCTGGCTGCCTTTTGTTCTGTTCTGTCAACATGATGTCTGTGTTGAGGTCCAGGCTCTGGAGAGATCAGTCCATAGTTACACTGTGTTTGTTCTATCCAGGTGTGGTTTTCCTGCATTGGCAGCAGGTTTGAGATGATTGTTATACGGAAAAATGAAGCCGTTGGCATTTGGGCACTTTTCAGATGGTATTGCATGTTGGATCAAATCTGACAGTGCTTTTTTTTTTTTTTTTTTTTTTGGATTCATAATTCAATTTTGGCAAGATCTCAAACACCACAGGCTAAAATGCGGGGCCCCAAACCACAACAGATTTTGCAGTGGATTTTTAAGTGAATTTCTTGTATAATTTGGCATACCTCCACATATTCCTCCAGTTTGCCTTCTTTAAGCTTCTTGAAACCCACCCCACTTCCACTGAGACCATTTCTGATGAGACTTTAATGGACAGAAGGTGAATCAAATGAATGGGACAGATGCATCACTCAGATGCTGCATCAGGTCTAAAAACTCTGCTGGATTTTTTTTTTTAAGTAAATAGCTCTTTGAGAATCATCTTTTTGGTTAAACAATGGGAATAAATTGCCTTTGCAAAAGGCTGCTGGTAACAAATTGGCTCTACAGTTACAGCTTCTTTGTTAGGTGCAAACACAAAAGTGGTTGTTTCTGTGAGTTAAACACCTTCTTTATTTCCCCTTTTTTCTATGTCAGACTGGTTCAGGAGTCAGAGTTAAGTGGTTTAATACGCTTAACAAAAAAATGAGTGGAAAAAATCGCAACATTAATTTAAAAAATGACAAGAACATCTGGCTCCTTGAGAGCAAAATACTTAGAAATGAGGGTTGGCTCAAGACTTTTGCACAGCACTGTAGATGGAAAAATAGGTGTGTATTTCACCACTGTACCAGATGTTACTTTGATGCTCTAGTAAACCAGTTTACTGGTTGAGCCTCTCAGGCCACATTCACAGCAAGGCCGTAACTTTCTCGAGGAGTCAGAAACCCACTAGGTTGGGGACAGTGTATGATTAAAGGTGGGAAAAATATTTTGGAGATATTTTTGTTTTTTAAGGCAGTTTGTGTCTCCGTTGCAGGTATCTGGTGAAGTTCTTGGCTAAACTGGCTCAGGACAGTGATGTTAATAAAATGACTCCCAGCAACATCGCAATAGTCCTGGGGCCTAACCTGCTGTGGTCGAAGACCGAAGGGTGAGCATGTCGTGGACGGTTCACCTCACTTTTATGTCATCATTCTGAAATGCAAAGCGCGTCGTTCTCTTAGGCTGACTGACCTTCCTCCCGTTCTTATCTCCGTCTCTGTGCTCGTACTCAGGACGCTGGCAGAGATGGCAGCAGCTACATCTGTGCATGTACTTGCCATCATTGAGCCTATTATCCAACACGCTGACTGGTTCTTCCCTGAAGGTGAAACACTGTTGTTGTATTTGCAATAATTCTCCTTCTCTCTGTCTGTTGTCTGCTGTTTGGCGTGCTTATTCTCGATGATATAATCTACCTGAACCTTTGCAGCGTGTGGTAATGCGTCCGTTGAGTGCTGCTGCAAAAGATAACATTTGCATAAATTTCCATTGTTGATTTGTGGAGTTTGCCAGCACTTAGTTTTCATGCAACAATGTTAACGCGCAGGCTCATCCTCTGTGGGTTGACAGTGGGTACTTTGAAAAATGTTGAAGCTCATTAAATTGATGAATAGTAGCTGAAACGGTTTCTCTCCACATTAGCCAGCAAGGCTAAGAGTCTGTAGCCATGCTAGTGGCTCTGTAGGATGTGGCTGAAGCTCAGAGCACATTGTTAACCAAATTCTAAAATTAGCATGCTTGTGATGATAATTTTACCCAGTTCACTATCAAAGCTCAGCTTTAAGTTGTTATGATGATGAAATCCACAACTATTATTCAGTTGTGGTTTCTATAATGAATTTACTCTGTAACAGCTGAGCAGAGGGTGCATTTTTAAAATAACTTTACTGAGCCTTAAAGAAAAGGATGCAGAGTCTGTAGGTATCTGCTAGTCCTCAATTTTGCTAACTTGAGTGACTAATCTGGACCTTTTGACTCTAGTTTTGAGTATTTTTAATTAAATTATCTGGAGAAAAAAGGCTTATTGTGTGTTACTCTAGTTTCAGTGAGGGAAATTGTAGTATTCTGTTTGTGTGTTGGTTGGCACTTATTAGCTGGTAGGTGTATAAGTTATACACCTGTACGGTCTCCTAGAGTCAGCTGATTATAGCACACTCTACCGTCTCTTGAAAATATCATGGCTCCAAGTGGCCAGTGAGTGATGTCACAGAGGCTTTGTACATCTTTTGTATACAGTCTTCTTGCAAGCTGTAGGTCATTTTTAATTTGCTTAATTTGCTTCTGTCCTCCAGAGGTGGACTTCAACGTGTCAGGCATGTTCTCCTTGCCCAGCCATCCACCCACCCCGGACCCCGAACCTATCCTGGACAGGAAACGCCCCGGCAGCATGGGGCAGGACGGGGACAGTCACACCCCTCGTAAAGACAGGTACCTGTCTCGTCCCAACCTCAGCCTCAGCCTGCCCCTCACCCTGCCGTCCCGTCCCAAGACACTGAGCAGGCAGGAGTCGAGGGGCCCAGCGGTGTCGGCCCTTTATGTCGTGGCCAACGAGTCCATCACGGTCACTGAAACGCCCACTGAAGATCTGCCCAGTCCAGACTTCAAGGCTGTGCCGCAGTCTAACGTAGATCCCACGAATCCAGTTACTAATAAGTGAAATAAGGGAAATGATGCTTTGTGTGATTTGTGCACTACATTTGTTGTGTTTTAAGCTAATCAGTTATATTTTGCTGAGATTCGTCCGTAACATGACCATAACATTTATGAAACACAAAGCCTTTTTAATAATGTTTGGGAATCCATTTATGTCTCAAGTTTTTATTTCTCTTGTGTTACTGTTGTGTACTCTTGTGTTATCTCCTTAATTTCCAATTAAAGCTTAGGTTGCACTGTAGGTTGCTGGTTTTATGTTTTGCGTGGGCTTGCATTTTTGTCATCTTTTTTTTTTTTTTTTCCTCTATTTCACCTGTCGCCGCATTAATGTTGCAGTTCAAAGTTGTTCTATTTTAAAGGTCACTCATGTGGTTTTATGTCCTCTTTGGGTTCTTCTTTCTGAACCGGTTTCGTTCCACTCAGGAAGTGGCGTCTCTTTCTGTCTCGACATCACAACATCTCTCACTGCTCTCGCTGGGTTCTTTCGAGGGGGTTTTTGTTTTTGTTTGTCGTTTTTGTTTACTTCTGTCTCTGAGTCTCTTGCTCCTTCACTCTTGTCTGATGGCCTGTGGTTTGCCCTCCTGAACACTCTCCCCTCTCCCCCCCTCCCTAGCCCTGTTAACAAACAGCCGGAGCCCGCTCCTCGCAGAACCAGCGTCTTAAATAGAAAGCAGTCACCACTAACCTCACCCACCTTCCAACCCCCATTACCCCCTCTGGAAGCCGGGACTCCTACACAGCTCGAACCCCATCCGCCTCCTCCTCCTTCAGAGGCTGAGCAGCCTGGCTTGAGTGTTGCTGGCAGTGGTGGTGGTGGTGGTGGTGGTCTGGTTGGTGGGGTCCAGGTAGCCACAGTGCAACATCAGGTTGTAACCCAGCTCAGCACAGAGGAGAGCAGGTAAGGAGTGAGCTGAGGTAGCACCGGTACTCCACTGCAGCCAATCATCCGATCCGGAGCTCGCCACCCTTTGTTTGCCATGTATTTGATTAATATGATTTACTGGACGTCACAAAAAAATCATGAGCATAAAAATGTCTATAATGTCTGCAAGTATTAAATCTGCTTCATTAATTAATAATGTAAATAAATGAAAAACACTGTTATGCTTTGCACAACTTTCCCCCTGCCCTCTGTTTGTGATGATCAACAGAACTCTCGGTTTCTGTTTATAAAGAGAAGCTGTCTTTCCTTCCTGTCTGCTCGTCTGTTTGGTGGTTTAACAACTTTGAAGCTTTGAAGACTTTGTTTTTATGCATGTGTCTCATTACTGAACACTTGTTCCGTCCGCTGAATGGACTTTCATGATTTTTGCATCCCGTGCTTTCTTCGTGCGTTTATCGATCCTTTTGAGTCATTCTTTCTGTAATAACCTAATCAAGTATAATTATTCTTTGAATGGAAAGGTGTGCAGTTGGTTTTATGCATGAGCACTGGTGCCGCACTTGATCCTTGAATGTTAAGGGTGTATGACACGGAAATGGATTAATAATTGGAACTGTGGTGTTTTCACAGCCCGGCCCGTGAGCACATGTCCACCCCGCCTCCGCAGAGGAATGGTTCAGCGGTCCATCTTGCTGTAGGAACCCCACACCCTCAGGGAAGCTCCAAAGGGCCTAGTCCACACATGGTCCGCAGAGGTGAGGAAATCTAAATCTGTTATTTTAGTGGTTTAATATAGCAAATGAGATTTAATAAGTACGTTTTCCTCTGAAGGCACCAAGAAGCAAGCCCCAGCCCCACCCAAACAGGCCAGCCCGTTCGCCTCTCAGCTCAGTAACACCCAAGCACCCGGTTCCCCGCAGCACCCACCCATCACGCCCCGTCGTGTCCACAGCAAAGATGCCCTAATCCAAGCTCCGAGCCATCCACCCCCACAGCCGCCTACACCCCAACAAGCCCAGGGAGAGTCAGAGCACTCTCCCCCTAGCAGTCCCACCCCTCCTGACACTCCGCCGCTCTTCCACTCCGGATCTCTCCCTCGACCCTCGAGGCCAGCTCCAAAACCGAAACCCCGTCCCAGCATGCCACCGCCTCCGCAACCGGCAGCAAATGACAGCGGCAATGGCATGTGCAACTCGGCCTCAAAGATCATAACAGGTAAACCAGTCTGTGTCTCAGTTTCTTTTTTTTTGTATAAAATTAATATACTATACTAAAAATATTTTATACTAAAATACAAATACAAAGGTTTGCATCATCGACTTAAATGGTGTCAGCAATACAGTGTGGCAGAAATCAACTACTGCAACAAAAACATTGCTAAAATAAGTTGTATGTGTACATACAAAGCTTTAACCTCTAAACAGAGTAATCGTTGATTTGGCCACTTTTGCAGTGCAGTGGTTGCAAAGATGTGATTTTTTTTTTTTTTTTTTTTTTTAATATATATTTTTTTAAATTTATTAATTTATTTTTTGTTAACTTTAAAAACTCTACTTAAGGGTCGTGCATTCGAAGAGCTACCAAGAAAAAAATACAAGAGTACAGAAGAATATGCAAATTAAATAACAGTACGGTGATAAATTTGATGCGACCCCAGATAATAAACCACATAATAAATCATTAATCTGAAATGATCATGTAAATAACTGTAATGCAGTTGTAAAATGGATTTCAATGGGATCATGAATTATAATGGTGTGAAAGTGGGAAGTAAAACTACAGTGCAGTACAAATATTGAAATGTATATCTGCTAAAATGACCTCCGAGTAATGGTGAAGTATCATTTTAACTTAACATCTGACCACTTCCACCATGGTTACACTCCACCTTTGAAAACAATATAGATAAAAGGCAATTGTTGTTTATTCAGACAAGTTTTTGAAGGAAGTTACCAGATCTACTGAAGAATAGAAGCTTTCTTTGGTGTGGGTTTTGTTTAAATGATTTTCTTTGTGCAGACATTCCCATTATTGAACTCACTCACTTGCTGGCCGTCTGCTGGTACTATATTCACTTCTGTTATTGAGTGATTTCAGCTTCTTCTCGGAGCAGTGCTATATTTAGCTCAGTGGCTTTTGGTTTCACTGTCTCATTTTTGGCTCACACACTTACAAAAGAGCTGTGGTGATCTGATGCATGACGGCATATGTGTAAATATTGCAGATGTCTGAGCTGCGGGCCTGCCTGTAAGATGAGCTTTGTAAGGCAGGTAATGGTAAGGATCTGATTGGCTGATGCATTAACCTCGGTCTGTGTCTACTGCATGTGCATCTGTCTGGGGGAGAGAAAAGTGGCGTGTGTGGGCGTGCACATATACATTTATATGTAGGCTTGGTGCTTTTGTCCTAGGCTTTAGCTATGCTTTGCAACAACACTAACATGCTTGCAATTTTTTGTATTTGTGGTTACTAACACACACAGAGAGAGAGAGAGAGAGAGAGTGTGTGTGTGTGTGTGTGTGTGTGTGTGTGAACAGATTTTTATTTTTTTTATTTTTTTAAATAATTTGCATTGCATTTAAAGATTAACACACCAAGGAAACTCTCATGACTGCCACACCAACTAAAAAGAGTTACTCAAGTAGTGCTGGTTAGAATAGATTTATTTATGAGAGCAATCCTTGGTGTCTTGCTGTGTGTGCGTGTTTGTATGTGTGAGTGTGAGCTCCCCGGTCTAAAACTGTGTGTCTATATATGGTTTGGTTTATTGATTTGTTTGCTGATTGGTTCCCTTCAACATCCTTTCCAGAAGGAGGCCTGGTTCTAAAGGGGATTGGAAGAGCCATCATTCCTGAGGTGATTGAGGACGAAGAACGGGAAAGCTCTGCTGGTCAAGAGCCTGCCACCGCCACTACTACCACTAACACCCCCCCAGCCCTGAACCCAGACCCCAGCATCCAGACAGAGAGCACCGCTTTTTAAAGTCTGGGCTTGACTGTTTATGATCAAACATAAGACGGGGTAACTCAAAATGAAATCACTCCGGCTCTTCAAGTACCGCTCACATGATGTCGGAGTGTCGCTGGAAACGAATGGCTGCCTTTTCCTCTGCTATACTGACTCACACCAGAAACCTCATCTTAAGTTAGTCGTTCAGACCACAAGGGCCCTGTCCAGCTATCACTTTCCACATTAGACTGCACATTAAACGGTTTGCTCCACATACTGCTTGGGTATTCTCTGATTGGACTGCAGGGCCTTGTGAGGAACAAGGCTAGCGGGGCTTTAACATAAAACCTCAGCAATATCGCAGCTGAATATCGCAGCTGGCTTCAGAATGCTGGTAAAGTTAATCTTTTTATTTTTTTAAAACTATTACTATTAAATCTTCAATTATGCAAACACTTCTTTAAAATGTGAATCTGGTTTTACCACATAAACCCAAATAAAGAAAATTTTTCAGTGAGTAAATAATTCCCTCATGTCCACAGCAATACTATGAAGGACCAAAGGAAATGACTGTTAGTCAAAGCAAACTGAGTTCAAATGTTGAGCCATTGTTATGGTTGCTAATGACCAAATATTTTAGTGTGAGTGCAATATAACAGTTTCTCTTCCACTGCTGTCCCATCCCAGCGTGCACACACTGCCATTTATTAGTTATTCAGGGCAGTTTTCAGTTAGAATTTTCTTTGATTTCCATGGACCTGATTCACAAAGCTGACAAAAATATAACTGATTTTTCTATCACACTCAAAAGCTATGACCAAACTCCAGCATGTGATTAAAATTTGTAGAATTTTTTTTTACTATGGCTCATTAGCTTTGCCTTATTTTCAGCTTTTTTTTTTCTTTTCTTGTTTTGGTTGTTTAAGCATTTTTATGGTGGTTCTTCTGCACAAAATGCACTGCGCAATGCGTTTTTGATCTAAATAAAGATTGTTCAACAGTTTTTATCTTGAATGATTTTTTTATGCCAAATATTATTGCTCATAAATGGTCTCTTCTTTGGGAAAAGAAAAAAACAAGTTGCCTGCACTCTGTCCATTACTTGAGGGGTTTTTTTTGTTGTTGTTTTTTAAGCAACAATTGACATGACATTTTTATATGATTCGTATTACAAAAAGTCAACCACATTTTTATAATTTTTAAGATAAAACTTTACAAAGAGTGAAAAAATAAAACATTCAAATCTCTACAGTCTTTCATGCAGCCCATTCTTTGTCCATTTACTGCCCATCAAGCCCAGTAACCAATGATAAAGGCGGTTACAGAGAGGCAAATGATGAGGTTTGCATTAACAATGAGTTGTAGACGGGGCTTTTCCTCCAGAGAACAGATCGTTTGTTCAGGTGCAGGAAGCGGAGCGGGATCATCTTCCTTGTTCCGTCTCTCCATCCCACACAGCCAGTAGAGGGCAGACATCAGCTTGGACTGACTGCGTACACTGCTGGCAGACGATGCTGAATCTAAAGGGTTAAAAGGAGAGAGGGAGGGGAAAAATAACTTGGAATTGTCTCATAGATGCGTTGAGCTGAAGAGTTGCCAAATGGAAAAGAGCAGGACAGAGACCCACCTTTCCTGTGATGACACGCGTTTCCATTGCTGCTTCCCACCTCTCTCCCAGTGGCTCCCACATCATCAGTCTGAATAGCAATTACATCTAATGTTGTGCTGCTTTGCTCTGATGCAAACACCTGCTCTCGAGGCTTCACTGGGTCGAGTCTTGTGAACCATGTGAGTCGACTAATCTGTTTGTTTTTTTTTTGTTTGTTTTTTTGTTTTTTTAAAGAAACAAAAGTGACAGTCAAACTTTCTGAGAGTTAAAGAAATCTAGAGAGGTGCGACTTACACTACATATGTTGAAATGTTCTCTTCAGACTTTAAAAGGTAATTAACAAGACAGTCTCATTATAAATGTACCCTGTGGTATTATTGACACCTAGTGGTGCTACAGAGTGATGTTATGAGCTGATCCTTGTAATGTTTCCATCCATCCATTGCTCATGTCTTAGCAAAAGTGTGTTTAAAGACAGTCGGCATTTTCTTGAAAGTTAACAGTGGCTTCACCTGCTCTGGTTTTGGTTCCTCTGTAGCCAAGCTCACTACAACCACCACAACGAGGGTAATGAAGGACAGCAACATGGAGAAGTAGAGGTAATGAACATATTTTAACACTGCAGGTCTGTCGTCCTCTTCATAGCACAGTGGAGCAGGGTAGATGAAGTCCAGTAACATACGAATACACCCGACCACAAGGCCAATAGCCAGGCCCCAGAAAGCACCCTGCACCAGGGAGGGAGTCAAACATCAGCATTATACACAGTGTAATGGAACATGAATATACACTCAACGGCCACTTTATTAGCTACACCTCACTAATGCTGGGTTGGACCTGCTTTTTGCCTTCAGAACTTAACTTCTTTAGGGCATAGATTCAACAAGTTGCTGGAAGCATGCCACACCAAACAGCAACTGTGCCAAGTCACTTAAATTTCCTTATTGTCACATTCAAGTTCAGCAAGTCGTTTTGAACACGTCTGTCAGTCACATGGCAGCATTTAGTTGTTGCCATGTGAATGGCTGTTTAGATATTTGCAGTAGCGAGAAGTTGAACAGGTGTGCCTAATAAAGTGACCAGCGGGTGTATTTTCCATGAATTACTTGATCAATCGCAAGAACATTCTGAAGAAGAAGAAAAAACATCTTGCCTTCTCATTGGTCCTCTTCCAAAAGCAGCCCATGAGGAAGATGATGGAGACGGGGGGCTGGAGGTAAGTGCTGATGGACTGGATGTAGATGAAGAGCTGGCCACCCTGACTGGCCTGGACGACTGGAATCCACAAAACGGACACCACAACCAACACAAGCACAAACACTCTGCAGCACACACATCAAACCATAAAACGGGCGTTATGCAATAATAATGAGGTTCTGCAATGCACAGATTTGACAAAGAGCAGAAAACTAAAGGCGCTGGAATCTAAACGACACAATGCATTTAGCCATTATTGAGTAAAGTTTGGTGGATGAGCTCACATAAAGGGCCTTATACAAAGCTTTCTCAGACAGGACCACTTTAATTAAAGTAGGTTGTTATTTCCATCTGCAGTAATTCATATATGAGCTCTCTTATGGGATCACCCCACTCTTTCATTTTGCATGCATGCAAAGCTGGAGGCGGGGAGAGCAGCATCAAAACGCCTCTTACAGAACAGAGCAGGCATCAAAGACCACAAAGATTACATTCATTAAGTCAGACAACATAAAAAGAAGGAGCTGAGGTGGGGGTGGGATTCAAAATAGCTTGCAGAGGCAGCAGCAGCAACTTAAACAGTGTCCCCTGTGTGAGATTTGTTGATTGAATCATAAAAGTTTACGCAGGTTGGCATTAACAAGATCGACTTACTGAACTAATACTATGCTCAGTTTTCCAAATGTAGATGCTCTAAGTGAGAATAAAGTGCAGAAATGCTTTTCTGCTCAAACTTCAGTCTCAGCATACGATATACATGCTGCATGTTTTATATCAGAATGCCCTGACGCGGTCACATACCTGCCCACAATCATGAGCTCCCATTCAGAAGCACGGGATCTGAAACTCTTCCACAGGTCCATGGTAAAAATGGTGCTGGCACTGTTAAAGATGGAGGTCAGCGAAGACATGAGAGCAGCAATCATCACAGCCATCATCAAGCCCCGCAGTCCTGGGAGGAAAGACGCACAGTTACCATAAAAGACTCGTCACGTAAAGCATGAAGCAGGAAACGAGGTGCAGCAGAAAGAGTCTCTCACCTGCAGGAAGAAGCTCCATGACCAGTTTGGCATAAGCGATGTCTGAACACCCCACTGGATTGCCACAAATCTCTCTGCACACCTCAGGTTCTGCACAAGCCACTTCGTCTATGCACAGTAGAAACACACCCGCGTCAGTCAAACTCAAATATCCACAATATTTTTGTTTAGTGTTACCTAAATACCTCACACACTTTCAGCACCATTATGGAGGCTAATGTTATAATATGCAGTAAGGTCAAACACAGTATTCCAGCTGCAGCCTACAGTTCTCACTGTACCTGTGTAAAGTATCCTGCTGATCATGCCGGGGATCATGATGGCAAAGAAGGGCAGAACTTTGAGGTACGCAGCCAGCAGGGAGCCTCCTTTTGCATGGGTCAGGGTCTTGGCAGCCAGAGAGCGCTGCACAATGACCTGCAGAGAGTCCCGAATTAAAAGCTGACCAATAAATATATATATAAATATATATATGTAAAGCAGGTAACTACATATCTGTGTAATGTAAGGCAGAATGGAACCACAAAGCTTACTGCTATCACTCAGGAATTTGTAAGATATCAGGGGCTAAACAGATGCTGCTGTGTATCTGGAAAGACTGTAAATGCTAATTAAAACTAACCGTGCTTTTTCTTATCTCACTTCAGTTGGACCTTTGAAACATGCCAGCTTCTTTACGGAGTAATTCTCAAGATGAGGATTTTCAGATTAAAACTCTCTGAGTACTCCAGAGAAAATTTTTAATCGGCGTCAACAAGATGTAAAAGCTCTAAGTTGTACTTTTATATTTTATAGATGAAAGATCTCTTGACATCTTACATCTTAAATTCATTTTTAATGCTCATGTTGGTAAATCAGGGCTCACGAGCTCTGAACTGCCTTCACTGTAGAAACGAGGTTTGCCTATGAAGCCTTTGATTTGAACTCTACCGATTAAACACTCTCTGAGGGGAAAGCTTCCTTTCATAACTTTAACTTTCATAACTTTAGCTTTGAAAATCACTGACCTGATCAGAGCACCAGTACCACATGGAGGGGATGGACATGCCGACAATAACACCAGGCCAGGGGAGGTCAGAAGTCACTGGATCTCTGAATATGTGGAAAGCATCTTCTCGGGGGATGCCACAGGTCGAGTTGGGTACACGAATTGATGGGATGGCTTTGCCGTAACCCTCCATGAAAGCATTCCAGCCTCCAACCTCCACAAAACCTACACATAGAGACAAAATAGTCAGATCAGCTGGATCATAAAGGGTTGGAAACTGGAAGCTGTGATTTTCACTCATATCCTCACTTACTGAAGCCCATGAGGGTCAGAGCTCCTGCCAGCATGATAGCAGTCTGAGCTGCATCTGTATAGATAACTGCAGCCAGACCACCTGTGAACAGCAAACAGCACATTATGCACTTCTAGAAGCTGGTAAAATACAGAACAGCCAACATGAGCGGGACTGTAGCTCACCTGCTACAGTATAGATAGCAGTGACTAACAGCAGCAGCACCACAGCCAGGTAGATGTTCCATTGTAAGGCAAGCTGAATGAACAGGGCACCTGCATACATGTCCACCTGGCCAAAAACACACATAGGTTTATGCTAAGAAACTAGAAAGAAATTAACCCAGATAAAGCTTCACAAAATAAATCACTATTGTGGATTATAGCCTACCGATATTTTTGTAAAGATGTAAATAAATAAGGAAAGGATGGCTATAAACAACTGAGTTCTTCTACCACCAAACCGCCTCTGCAGATACTCTGGCATCGTTGTCACCTGTAGAAGAAATAAGGTCAAGCCCTATGAGATCACGGGGGAATAAATGACCAAAATCATGCATGCAACAACTTATTGTTTCTTTTGTTCAGAGTGTGTGTAGAAAACTCACACCAGAGGCAATATAAATGGGCAGGAAGAGCCATCCCAGCAGCAGTACCATCATCATACCCTGTCAGTTAACAAATATCAGCACCATCAAGAATTTAAACCTATTAATATTTCATATCAAAGTTATTTTTGACAGATTATTTTCTTACATTCCACTCGTATGCAATGGCACCAATTCCCGCTGCGGCTCCTGACCCTGCCAGGCCGATGAAATGTCCACTGCCAATGTTACTGGCGAACAGCGAAGCACCCACCTAAATATAGATGAGAGTCCGAATCAGAACATTTTGCCTCCATCTGACTTTTAAAGTGTGCTCTAGATAGAGTTTCTGCACAACTCACCGGCCACCAGGTCATGTTCTTCCCGGCTAAGAAGTATCCATCCACCGTGCTGCGCTTTGTCCTCCACATGGACTGGAAAAAACATGGGAAATGTTATAGAACCTCTTAAAGGTAACAGTAACAGAAGACCTATTTATTCATAATGCTGAGATGGAATCTATTTGTAAGATAGAGATTAAGTTAAAAGGCTTCTAAAACTTCTAAGACAACATATCTCAGGGACCACAAAACCCAAATTTCGCTGCCCAATCCCAAATCTAAACATCCCTCGTATCTTCTGTGTATAAATTATCACAATGCGTCTGCTTCTAAAGATCCCGGCTGGCTTTCAGACCCACCGGCTCACTTATTTTAGCTTGTAGAGCTACAAAATCCACCCATGTAGGTGAACTCTGTAGCTTCATGTGCCTTCATGTGTCAACACAGGTACCTCAAATCCACCTTTTTACATTTAGAGGTGTTTTCTTTGTTGTTATCAACAAAAAAACACTGCATTCTTACTGTCGCTGGACAGTAATATGATCTTTAATCTCCATTTGTGAGCATCCAGGTTATCAAAGGAAGTTAATTATAGGAGAAGGGCAAGAAAAGGGGCAATATAAAAAAGTGGAATGTAAATTCTGATAAAGCTTGATACAGATCACTCTGCTCTCATTGAAGGACATTTGCCGATTGCAAAGATTAAGTAAGAAAAAAGCACTGATACAGATACTATACAGAGGTCTTCACAATATGTTTTATATTTAAAGGCATTAGATCTGAATTCGTTTTAGTTTGTATGACAAAGAATACAGATTGCCATGTAAAAATGTTGGTATCATTTTCTGTGCTTACCCATAGGCCGACTCCCAGCACCAGTAGAAAATAGATTACCAGCACCACTATATCCACGGTGTCAAGCGTACTGCCATGCCCTGGAGATGGCGATGTGGATGGGGATGGGGGCACGCTGGTCCCCTGGCGTTCTACTGGAAGGTCAAAGGTCATCTGGAATCCAAGAATTTAAAGTCAGTCTCAGGAGCCAACAATGAATGAAGTAGAAAATTCTTTTCACCTTAAACACAGACATAAAATCCAATTACCAGACTCTTTTTTTTTTTTTTACACATTGCTAGAACTGGGTTGGACTGGCTTTTTTCTTCATGGCATAAATTCAGTTAGTTTAGCAAACGTTTCTCAGAGATTTTGATCCAGATCGACACAAAAGCATCACACGGTTGCTGCAGATTTCTCAGCTGACCGTATGTGACAGGAATCTCCTGTGCCACCACAGTCTGAACTGTTGACAGAGTGGATCCATGCTTTCATGTTGTTTACACCAAATCTTTTTTTATTTTATTTTTTTGAAGGGATGTAAAGCAAATTTACCTTGCCTATGGGTATAAATAAAGTTACCTTGACCTTGACTCTACTATCCAAATGTGCAGCAGAAATGAAGACTCATCATCCAGGCAACATTTTTACAGTCTCCTTTTGTCCAACGTTGGTGAATCCATGTGAACTGTATCCTGTTCTTAGCTGACAGCAGTGGTATTCGGTGTGGTCTTCTGCTACTGTAGCATGTCTACTTTAAACGTTTGACATGTTGTGTGTTCAGAGAAGCTCCTCTGCATACCTTAGTTGCAACAAGTGGGTATTTGCCTTCTTGTCAGCTTGAAGCAGTTTGGCCATTCTAGTCTGAGGCATTTTCTCCCAGAGAACTGCTGCTCACTAGATATCCTCTCTTTTCTTGGACTATTCTCTGAAACCCTGGTTGTGTGGGAAAATCCCAGCAGATCAAAAATTTCTGAAATATTTAGACGAGCTCATCTTGCACAAACAACCTTAATAAAAAAAAACCTCCTCCATTCCAATGCTTGGTTAGAACTTCAGCATGTCCTCTTGAGTTGGCACAGTTGCTGCCATGTGATTAGATGATTAAAGATTTGCCTTCATGAGCAGTTGTGCAACCCAATGTGTACCTAATAAAGTGGCCAATGAGTATATGTACGCGTGTGCAGTTGAGTTGACCACCATGTCAGACAGACTGCTTTATACAGCACCAAAAGTACTTCACTCTTAAACACATCTGCTGGCTTGTTTAAGACTTAGTCAAAGTTCCTCCAATATAGTAGAATTAAAAATGACAAAACAGCTATATCTGAGATAACGGCAACAACTGCAGCTCGCCATTTTACCCTCTTAGGCTTTCTGTTGGATATTAATTGAATAAAACAAGCTTACCTTTCAGTACACCGTCACACTTTGTATCATTCCAGCTGGGCTCTCTGCAAGTCAACTCGTGCAAGCCAACCGATTCACAAATGTGTCATGAATGACTTGGGAATCAAAGCTTCTTCCACTTCCATTCCAAAAGATCAAACTCCACTTTTACCTCGTCCACGACACGGTGTAGTTAAAATGTAAGAGATTTATTACTCCACACAGGGAAGTCTTTTCACAACAGAGTCCCGTTGCCAGTAAAATAACTGTGATTGCTGAATGTGTTAAATGCATGTAAAATACACTAAAGATGTGGGCAGTGATAGTATGCTATCAAAGTAACATTGAGATTGTGTGTGTGTGTTCACGTCCAGGAGAGAAAAATGCAGATACAGGCTTATCTTACAAAGACAAAGGCTCATTAACACTGCACCTCAGTAGCAGAGATTAACTGGTTGCAGCAATGCCATGTGGAGCAGTAATCAGGTTGTAAGGACACGGGTATATGAGGTGTTTGATTTTGCCCTGGCATAAATACAGTCCATTCAGCATTCCTGTATAAAGACAGCTTAAGTTCTGAAGAAGACATTCACCCAAATGTGGATCTCACACAGCTCTTTATATTTGTCAGATTTAGATTACAATACAAAACACAGACTTAACACTTAGTAGGCCTTAAATGAACGCCAGTGTCTTAGAGGTTTACATTCTGTACTTTAGCCAGAACATTACAACTTATACCATTAGAAAACAAAGGTTTTACTGACTGCACACATAACTGTTACCGTAATAATTTGTCTTATGATTTCAAAAAATATTAGCTATAAGCTTCAGTTTTTACAAAGCACTGGAATATCTGAACAGCTGGTATACTGCGTTATTAGTTGTGTGTGAAAATGATATCAAATGCTGCTACACGATATGATATTTCGCCCTCTCAGTGGTATAACTCTATGGTCCCATCATATCACACATTCAGTAAAAGAAATACTTGGGTAATACATTAAAGTAACAAAGTGCTTTATAAATTGTAGCGTATGTTTTCTTCATATTCTGGCTTATTCTGTACAGTCCACACGCACAATATAATCCCTATTTACACTTTAATAGATATAACACCAAACAGTGGACTACAGTTAAACATTCATTTATTGCACAGTGCCCGCTGTAAGATCCACATAATCCCACTTCGGCAATCTGTTATCAGTGTCTTCGAGACTGGAGCCAGTGTCACCTTTATATACGTACATGTTGGTAGGATAAGAAGTAAAGCATTATATAGGAGCAATGCAGAAACAAAATGAACAATCCAAAAAATAAATAAATCCTACTGGTATATTGGCACGGTTTGAGATGGAAAATTCCACCAACAGTGACTTTGAGCCAATGATTAATATACACAAGTTGGTAGGGTCAGGAGTTAAGCATTATACAACAGCAATACAAAAAAAAAAATCTTACCACCACAGCTGGCATGGTAGAAAATGGAAAATTCCACTGAAACTAAAGGAGTGCTGCAAAGAAAGCATCCTAAGCTGAGGACTTACTTAAGAAAACAAGCATCACTTAGTAAAGAATTTAGGTTACATTCAGTGCGGTGGGCACCTTAAAAAGGTCAAACTAATTCAAAAACTGCTTTTTGTACTTTCATCTGAACCAACGAGTGTGAATATATTTAAATTAAATATCTATTTTTGGATCTATGTCTTAATCGTGGTTATGCCACAAAGATTTTATTAAATCATTGTCGTACCGCACTATGCAGGTGCTCAATGACCTAAACTTAGAGGGCTTAGAGAAATATTACTTAAACTATGCGATGTTACTGAGCGACTATCAAACAGCAGAGTTATCCTGAAGGTTAAACAAGGTTGCAGTCTACTGACTGGTCTTCATCATTGAAGATACATATAATATAGTACAACACTGGTCTAAAGCTACATTATCTGTCTTTGATGCCAATGTTTCTGCTTTTCCCTTCATCTAACTTGTTTTTTTTGCTTGGTATTGTGATGTGTGGTTTATGTGCTTGTATGTTAGTGTATTTATATACTGGTATATGTATATAGGATGTTTGTGTACTTGGGTATACTTTGTTCTGTATGAACAACTGCATGTTGTAATCTCCACACGTGCATGTGTGTTACCAGGCCAGCGGGGAGGCCATTCGTGGACTCCTGGGGCTTTTTGGGATTTCAGCAACTTGCTGATCACTCAGAGCTCTCTGTGGCAAAGAAATGCAGAAAAAAGATGATGCAGGATTTTCTTTTAATTTACTTTTATATACATCCTTTGTTTTTCCATGTAGTATTATTTTTAGTTTTTCTAACCAACTGCTTTGTTGCATGCATCCTGCTTATTGAAATATGTAATATTTCTAGATATATATTTGTATTTTTTGTGACAGTCGTTGTGCGTGCCTTATATGGACAAAAGTACTGGGCCACGTGTACAGTACACCTGCAGGAGGTGCTCAGCCATGGAAACCTATGCCATGAAGCTCCAGGTGCACAGTTTTTGCGCTGATGTTAATGATGTAGGTTGCACTGGTTGACTCTGCTCTTAACTTTATGTGGTCTGCCCCTTTGTAGCTGAGCTGCTGTGGTTCTTAAACACCTCCACTTTTCAATAACACCTTTTAGAGTTGATTGTGGAATATCTGGGAGGTGAGAAACTTCATGAACTGACTTATCCCAGTGATGTTTATAAAAACCAGAAGGTACGGGCAGGTACTTGATTTTATACACCTGAAATCATAGACAAAGAGGTGTAGCCCTGTACTTTTATTCATGTGGTCTACTCACTACATAGAAATGTTAATAAACAGGTGTAAAAAAACAAAAAAATAATAAAAGTTTGATAAGTTTGAAAACCACAAGCACAGCAAAGTTCAAAAAGAAAAAGCAGCAGAGGAAAAAGGAAAAGCAAAGAGCTGCTGCACTTAACATACTGAACACTAAATGCAAATGACAGAAATATGCAAAACAGTGTTACATTTTTCAAAACTCTGCTTTTTTAAAATTTAAAAGTATAGTATCTAAAACCTCCAATATCAAACGTCTGGCGGGCTGGAACACGTTAATGAATGCTGAGTGTTTACAAAGTGGCCCTGCTAGTTTACATCATGAAGCTCATTATCAGTGCTGTAACCTAGCAGAGTGCTTTTTTGATTTAATGCAGACAGTGCTCATTACTAAACACAATGCACGGCCCTCTCTAAAAATAAAAACACTGGCAAAGCAGAAAATATAGCAAGTAATGAGGCAGTCATCAGATGATAACACAGTGCAACTGTTTATCTGCAACCTTTTAGGTTATGCATCACAAGCGGTTGAGCAAAAGCAACTGAGACGGCTGGGAGGGAACTACAAAGGAAATATGCTGCAGACACAACAAAGATAATCATTTGAATGAAGAATGGCTCAATATTTCCTGCTCACCTCAAACTTGTTTATGAATTCGGCAAAGATACCAAAGAAGGCCTCGGTATTTGTGGCTTTGCCGTCTTCTCCAAAGTAGGAGGCAGTCTTGCTGAATTCTTCCATGGCTCTCTGTTGGAGAGACTCCAGAGACTGGATTGCAGGATGACTGTTTTCCAGGAAATTCTTAACACCACAGAGTTAAGGCACAAAAATGTTTAATCTTATTTACTACATAGTGTTTTCTTTGTCCCCTGACCCCAGTGAGGGGGTTTTAAGGATACACTCATGACAACAGCAAAGCGGTCGTCAGAGGTCGCAGGCATCTTCTGACAAGCTGAGCGAATGTCCTGGATTGTGGTATGAAGGTCATTCAGATCGGAGGTGATGTTCCTCTGGTTTACTAAAAGCAGGTGTGCGTGCAACATAGGAAACCAGAGGCAAGAGGAAAAAGATGCTCAGAGACAAAAAGCAGATCTAGCCAAAATGAAAACAACCACTTAAATTTGACAATCGTGCCAGTACATTTTTGGCACTCTCAACGAATGTTAAAAGGCAAATGTATGTATCTACCTTTTGCTGCAAGTGGAACCATCGTAAGATCTTTGGAAAAATCCAACACATCCGGGAAATGTTGACATAGCGATTTAACCAGGATATGCAGAAATGTTGACTTCCCGTCCACTGTTTTAGTTGTGCTCAGCTGCACGCGATATTGTGGAGTCATAAAATACACATGCAAGCCCATACATAAATACTCCATAATATGTTAAATATCATTCGGTGTACCTCTGTAAGGAAGTTGATCTTAAAGCCTGTAGTTTTGTTGGTTTTAGGCTGGCTGTTATTCAAGTAGTTCCCCATCGCCAACACAAACTAAACAGGGCACAAATTAGTAAGCAGATCTGTTATTGTATCAACAGTAATTTATCTTGATCGTTAATTTTCACCCCTAGTTTATGAGTGTAATTTTTTTGCTCCAGTAATTTAATTTTTCTTCTTTTCTTCTTCTTTCACACAAAAAAGACATAATTTAGCGAATGTCCTTCTTTGCTTCTACAGTGACTCTGTCTCTTATCAGTATCTCACAGACTAGTCAAAAAAGTATGTGGTATTTTCATGTGTTTCTAATCTACAGTGACATAACCTTTCTGAACATAAGGGCTACCTCTAGTATTTTAGCTAGCTTCTTGCTGGTCTTCAGCTCCATGGAGGCATTGTAAATACAGTCATATGCTCCTTTCAGCTCCTCTGTCTTCTCCTGAAGAGAACACTTGAAGAGGAGGCACTGGAGGCGGGTCTGGTACTCCGGTACTGATAACATCTGATATATGCACAACAGGCAGATCAAGATAAATGCAAGATCAATGAAACTCAAAAGTAGCCCGGTAACGGTAAACCAGAACTGTACCTGCAGCACAAACTGATCTGGCTCGCTCAGTTTGCTGGGGTCCTGTCTATACTCTTCATATTTTTTGACCTCCTCTGCATCGGGGGCATACAGTAGCAGCTGTTTAATGTGGGCTGGCTCCAGCCTGTCTGTGGCCATGTTCATCAAAATCTGACGCAGTTCCCCTGGAGACAGCTTCAGGTGGGCTATCAGGATGGCTAGAGGCAGAAGATAATCATCATCAAAGTACTTAACTCTGATTCACAGAGCTACAACTATGGTTTCTAACTTTCATCTTGACATCTTAATTACAAATGACATTTGAAAAATTTTATTAAAGGCAGTCATACTCACAGGCATTGTAAGCTTTCTTATGGGACAGAATTTCTATAACATCTTTCTTCTTGAAGGTTTCTAGCTGAGGGGATGGTTCTGGGGCAGGCACTGAAAATTAGACCGGGGAAGTTAAATGTCAAAATTTAGAAAGGTAGGTGAGAGAGACTGGACAAACAGATTTAGTCTAAATTTTCCTTTTACATAGCTTACATTGATTTCTTAGAGGCAAATTATATAGAGTACAATGACAGATCAAGCCAAGGTCCTTCAACCCAAAGAGGAAGCTGCCTCGTTCTTTGTTTAAAAATCTCTGTATCCTTGGACTGTGATTAAAGACATCTGAAAACCTGATATGTTGACGTATAATGTTGTCTTCCCATCAAATGAATCACTAATCAAAGTATTTTTCACTCTTTATACTGGGCTTCCCTATCTCTTATGAATATTTAGCTGTGCACACAGATAAAAGCACTCCAGTTAGGCACACAGCCCCTTATACTCACTGGCGCTCTTCTGTGTTCCAAAGTGCAGCTCCAGATCCAGATACTTCACCATGTCATGCAGTTTTTCATAGTCAGAATTTGCTCCCAACTGTTAGAAACACAATTTTTTTTAGTTTAAAAAAGGTCTAAATGTTATAGTTTTGCAAAATATTTTACATTTAGAATTCTAAATCTAAACTCGGTGGCACTTTGAGAAGCTTTGGCTTCCAATCAGAACTCACCTGTCCCCATATTGTCCCTTCTGAGTTTTCCACCTGCTCCCAGCGCAGCCTCTTTACACTCATATGGTTGGAGTCCATTCTGGACAGACTAGGTCTTGGTAGAGGTGGAGGGGAGCAGGGTGGGGGAAGAGGAGGAGGTGGTGGGGGCTCTAGGTGCTCCGTGGGGTCAGAAAGAGAGTGGGGGAGGGACTGGGGCTGGCTCTGGCTGTGGGATTGTGACTGGTGTTGAGATTGCAGCAAATGATGCGAGGGCTGTGACTGTGGGCGGGCAGTTTGGGTGGAGGACTGGGGGTGTTGAGGCAGTGGCTGAAAAGTGGAGAGGGTGGGTTGGTGTGGCTGCAGGGGTTGAAACGTGGAGAGAAGGGGCTGGGGCCTGTGAGGCTGCTGGGGAGGGTGGATGACCTGAATCTGGTGCTGGTAGTCCTGAGGAGGTGGCTGTGGGGTCATGTGATGGATGTGGTGGATCTGAGGAGTGCTGGAATGGTGGTGCGTCTGCTGGATAGAGTGGGGTCTCTGGGGGGAGGGTTTTGTGGGCTGGGGGTGGTGGGTTTGGTGGATCTGCTGCTCTTGGTGCCTCCCCTGCACCGACACTTCAGTTTGATGATGGCCCTTTAGACTTCTCCTGCTCTGATGGGAGTGGCCATCCCGATTTAGCTGAACTGGGAGGGATGCAGGCTCTTGCTGGGTTTGATGCAGAAGCTCTGTGGAGGAGTGATGGGGCTTGGGTTGGTGCATTTGATGAGCCTGATGAAGAAGCTCTGTAGAGGAGTGGTGCGCCTGGGGTTTATGAATTTGATGGAGCAGCTCAGTTGAGGAATGGTGGGGCTGTCCTCGATGCATCTGGTGGGCTTGGTGGAGAAGTTCGGTGGAGGAGTGGAGAGGCTGTATTTGCTGCATCTGTTGAGCCTGGTGCAGGAGCTCTGTTGACGAATGATGGGCCTTGGATTTGTGCATTTGGTGGAGCACTTCTGATGATGAGTAGTGGGCATGGACTTGCTGCATCTGTTGAAGCATCTCAGCAGATGAGTGGTGGGCCTGGGATTGCTGCAACTGGTGCAGCACCTCAGCTGAGGAATGATGAGCCGGGGCTTGGTGCATCTGGTGGAGCATCTCAGTTGAGGAATGGTGGGGCTGGGGTCTTACACTCTGATGACTTTGGTAGATGCCCTCTACGTACTGACCTTGTTGGCTGGGATGGCCTGTTGGTTGGGGTGACGGCTGGTGTGGGGGAGGCGCAGAACGGGACAGACGTCGGTGATGATGAGTCTGGTGGGCCTGCTGCTGCTGTGCTTGGCGCATCATGTAAAGAGGGTGGTTTGCGTGGTGATGGACGGAGTCTGGAGAGGGAAGAGGAGGTAAGGACTGAAGAGGAAGAGGTGAATGGGCTTTCTGCTGCGTTGGCTGGGCAGGCATCGAGTGGTGGCTCTGGTAGATCTGCTGCAGCTGTTGCTCTTGATACGCTTGCTGCTCCTTATAGGCTTGTCGCTCCTCATAGGCTTTTTGCTCCTCATAGGCCTTTTGTTCCTGGTAGGCTTGAAGCTCCTCGAATGCTTTTTGCTCCTTGTAGGCTTGAAGCTCCTCGAATGCTTTTTGTTCCTTGTAGGCTTGACGCTGTTCATATGCTTTTTGCTCCTGGTAGGCTTGACGCTGCTCGTACGCTTGTCTTTCTTGGTAGGCCTGTTGCTCTTGGTACAACTGTTGCTCTTCAAAAGCTTTTTGCTCCTCGAATGCCTTCTGCTCTTCATAAGCCTGTCTCTCTTTGAAAAGTTTCTCTTGATAAGCTTGTTGTTCCTGCAAGGCCTGCTGCTCTTGCAGGAGTTGTTGTTCTTCAAAGGCTTTTTGCTCTTCATATGCCTGCCTCTCCTTATACGCCTGTTGCTCCTCATAGGCTTGCCTTTCCTGGTAGGCTTGTTGCTCTTGGTAGGCTTTTAGCTCTTGTATGGTAGCATGCACCTGTAGGTCTTCCCTTGTAGGGAGGACTTTATGCAAGGAGTGGCGTTTAGGTGGTGGATTACTGCGGGGAGGAGGTGGGGGAGGAGGGCCGGATTTCCGGCGGATGGGCACGTATGTTCTTGGGGAGTGTTCGGGAGTGTAGCTTAGTTGCTGCTGCTGTTGCTGCTGTTGGTGCTGCGGTTGACTCTGTGCAGGTGCTGGGGGCGGAGGAGGCGGAGGTGGATCATTGAACTGGACTGGTGGGGGTGGAGGAGGGGTCATGGGGGGTGGGGGAATGTGATCAGAGGAAGATGAGTAGGTCAGAGATGAGGCATTTTCTTCTCCACTGCTGCTCTGGACATCACTCGGGCTGCTGAGCTCTGGAGCGACAAATCCTCCACTTTCTTCTTCATCCACCACCAAATCGTCTTCATTATCATCATCCTCTTCATCTGGGAAGCCCATCTGCACAACATCCTGGCATTAACACCAATTACACTTCATTAGACCTAATGCCAAAGTGGATTTTTTTGGTACATTTGTCAAACTACAAGAGTTAACCAGAAATAAAATACATAAATGTGTAAGCAGGTTCTCTACAACCTCCTCAATGTATTTCAATGCAAATGCTGCAGTTAAGTTTTTAAATCCTTTACATGCTCTTTCATTTGAAGATTTATTTGTCAGGTCAACAACAGCTTGTGAACCTCTCTCTATGACACATATTATTCTATAAATTGTCTTTGATTTTAAAAACACCAAGGTCAAGGCAGTCCACCTATGAGAAAACCTTAAGATTGGCAGTAAATTTTAATGATGCTTTATGATGTTGTTTGAAGTCACAGAAACAACAGAAATTCACTGAGGGTAACAGACTATTCTGGTCAAAGATAATTTCATAATACTTTAAAATAAAGCACATAGAACCCTTTAAAACATGCAATTCTTAGTCACAAAAATAAAGAAAAGACAATTTTTATTCATCTTTCATGCTGGATTGAGCAAATATGACATGTTGTACTGCAAAAATAAAAATATAAGCAGATAACCTACTCCAAAATAGGAGCCAGAGGCATGAGACAGATTGACCTATACAACAAGAGAGACTAAACTGGTAAACTGTTGAAATCTTATATTAAACAAACTGGGGAAACATGTCCCAGCATCTTTTATTACAAACACAGAACAATGTCTTTGTGTGTCCTGTGCTTTGTGGCCACAAAGGATTTAACAGGCATTTTATTTTTTACTGCATAAAGCACCTTGTAGAAATTAAAGGAGTTTTGATTACTGTGAAAAGTTAAACATTAGTTTTCCCAGTAGCTAAACAGTTACTCGATGATAATTTCATTTCAGTGCTTTGCAAAATTGGTGCAGTGTTAATGTGATTCTACCTCTTCATAGTCGTTTTCAGGAGTCAAGAAGTCATCGACAATTGCCACCCTCTGTCCCAGCTGCTCGCTCAGTGCATCCAGAAAGCGGTCCGTGTCTTCAGAGCGAGGCGGTTTGGAGAAGGTGTAACGGCGCTTGCTGCTGCGGTGAGCAGGGGGGCTAGACGGGTAGTCAGGGGGTTCTGGAGGTGAGGGAGGGGGACTGTCAAGGCTGATGTAAGGGTTGGACTCCCCACTGGTCTGGCTTGTTAACCCTGATGGGTAGAACTGGGATTGTGGGGGGCTGGGGAGAGGCTCCGGCCAGGATGTATGGGATGAAGGGCCTTTGCGGCTACCTAGGACAAGGAAATGATATATTGTAATGATGACAACAGAATCTTGCCTTTCTTAATTATGTTGAAATGTAGCAGTTAAAAGAAATGTCTCTTTAATGATACCTTGCAGTCAGTGAATTATGAGAACAAATACAAGTAATGATTCTCGTGTTCATATTACATACAGTAATTACATTACTATCAGAGAAATCTAATTTTTGACTGACAGGTGTACTTAATGGTGTGTTTTCTAGTTCCACATCCACCATCACCAAATATGTATGCAGCTCAGTGTTCGATGACAGCACTTTGTTACTGATGTAAAATTTTTAAATCGTCAGAGCCTAACCCAGTGTGATCCAGATTTAATTTGTGAGGACTGCTCTGATCCTTCCCACGTGGGTCATAAAAAAAATAAATTAGCCCTTGGGAAAAGAATTTTTTGAGGAGATTAAATTTTGTATTTGTCTCAAACCTCTGCTCTGCTGTGTATTTATGTACAGCAGGAAAACAAATCTGTTCGTTTAACCCAGGATTTTTGTATATATTTCTTTTTCTGCAGCCCTTTTTTGTCATTCCCCTTCACTTCTATGTTTTCCCTAAAATCTCTCTCCCTCACACACACACACACACACACACACACACACACACACACACAACGTTACCTAGGTGGTTGCTAGGTAACGTGACAACGCCCCAATAATATGTGACACCGATAAGAAATTTCAGGGCTCTAAGATGTACCTGTGTGTCAGGTTTGGGTGCTCAGCTCCTGATCATATAGGAGGTTTTCATGATGTACAGACAGATGGAGATTTTGTGTATTAGAGTAAGATTCCACTCCAGCTCCAAATGCAAACGTCTACAATCAGCTACCTGTGTTAAGGTGTATCGTAGGGGATGCCGTGCGTGACGGAGGGTCCAGATCCAGCAAACTCTCAGGGGCAGGAGGCGGGCGACTCTTCAGAGACTTGGACCTCTTGGCTGAATACATGTTCTCCAGTTCAGCGTACACTGCTGACAGCTTACATGGTGAAAATGTGCAAACGAATATATAAATATATATATACTGGTTTGAGAATTCTTATCCTAACTCTTTAATTGCCATTATTATATGCATCTTGTCTCATTAAAATGGGCATGGCTACGTACATTAGTGAGGTTGTTGGGAGTTTCAGGGAGAGAGGTACCATCCCCTGACTGTCTCTCTCCTGGAGCTAGCCTCATCCCCGTCTCCAGTAATGGCTCTGCACGGTGGCCTATGATAACACAACCATTGGAAGAACTTAGACTCTTATGAGTGAGATAGACCTAAATATAGATTCCAGCTTTGCATGTGTTGTTAGTATTTGGGCTTTGGGTGGCTTGTGAGTTAGTGAGCAGAGTGAGTGAGATCAGCAAAGAGATATACTGGATTTAGACTGATGTTACTACATGACTGCATGGGATCATGTTAAATACATTAAATAATACATTAAATATGCAAATGTAAAAGCATGTAGTGATTTCAACAAAACTGTTCATATAAAAGAAGCTTGAAGAAAATTTAATTCTGATCAATAAGTGAATTTAAACAGGACCGTGTGGACAGGCACAATGATAACAATATCAGTGCTAATGGCGTCATGATCATGATAGGAGTCAAGCGTGCCGAGGTGGTCGGGGTGTTAATGTTGCTGCTGATGATGACAGAGACAGTAAAGTTCAGTACCCATGCCCAAGTGTGTACCAATGACCAGGTCATCAGAGCTACGTCCCCTCACACTGCTCCTGTACGTGGTCCCTGTCACCCTCATGGAACTGCTACGGCGGTGGGGCTCAGGGACAACCTCGGGCTCCGGAGGAGGGGGAGGTGGTGGTGGTGGAGGTGGAACTGGAACACACACACATGTATTTGCAATGCAGGAGTGTAAGGGGCTGCAGCACCTGGGTTGATTGCATTTCACCGAACTAGCGATTCTATTTAAGATCCCCAAAAATGACCCGTGATTATCGTCAGGACATACGTCTCTGCAGATTCTCAGTCATCCTGGTCATAGTAGTCCTAAGAGCTTGAAACGAAGTCGACTGACTTCTTTAAGTTGTTTGGAGATGTTCAAGAAGCTTCTTCGGTTCTTAAACCAAAAGATGGTGAGTCCCACAAATTGGAAAAATTGGGAAACTGTCTCTGAGGAGGTGGTCATTATGCATCGTAACATGAGCCAAGCCAAGCCATGAGTCATTGCTACCAGAGGCTTCGAATGAAACCACAGTGAGTGGCGTATCGATTCTCAGCCTTCCTATCATATGACCTGTTGAGATCACCTGACACAAGATGTGAATGGGGGTTGAGCTGCCTTAGATGGAATCTCAAAAATGCATTGTAGGTGGCTGACAGTTGGTGTCGTAAGCATCACCTCTGTTCAAAGATGGTGATTCACAGCGGACATAGATGACCTCTTTTACTCCTCTTCTCGGTCCAAAATGTGAGCACTGGCATCCTCAAAAGAGTGACCTTTGTCCTTTAGGTGCAGATGTACAGATGAATCTTGTCCTGTCGAGGTGGCTCTTCTATGCTGTGCGATGTGTTTATGGAGCGGCTGCTTGGGTTCTCCAATGTAGAGGTCTGAGCACTCCTCGCTGCACTGCACAGCATACACTACATTGTTTAGCTTGTGTTTGGGAGTTTTGTCCTTGGGATGAACCAGTTTTTGTCTGAGTGTGTGGTTGGGTCTAAAGTGCACTGGGATGTTGTGCTTCAAGGGAACTTTTTCTGCCCGATTCGTCCCGATCACCCCAAGTTTGTGTTCCAGAGGGTGGTGGGAGTCAAAGAGTAGGTACTGGTCTGTGTGGGCTTCCAGTAAACTTCAATGTTGAGGCTTCCATCCTCCGTAATACAACAGCACAGCCAGAAACATTAAATTATTATCTTTGTATTAACTTTGCATCTTCCCTGGGGAACTTGTGAAGGCTTTGTGTTCTTGAGTTTTGATTTTGACCCAGGTGTCACTGATGTATCTGTACCAGTGGCTAGGTGCTGTCTCTGTGAAAGAGCCAAGAGCTTTACTTTCCACTTCCTCCATGCAAAGGTTGGCTGCAATGGGTCTTGCTGGCAGTCTCCACTGCTTCATTTGAAGTTATGTGAAAAGTGAGACCACATCAAAGGACACTGCCGTTTCATTAGAAGAGTCTCCATCTCACACACAAACACATTTTCATAATCCATATGTAATACCAAGTGTCATAAAAATGTAAACTACAACAAATTTGTGCACTTACCTGGGGATTTGTATCCAAGAAAACGTGAAATCTTGCTCTGGCAGTGCTCTTGCTCTTCATACGTAAGCAGCTGGTAAACAAACTGCCAGATCACCTGTTTTGCTGGAGTGTCCAGCACTGGGAACACATCCACGATCAGAGTGTCAACATTCCTGTCATTGAAGCACAGGCAACGGGACAGAGATCACCTGGCTGTCCAGTTAGAGGTCAAAGGAATTAGAGGGTAACAGGAAAATTTGAACTCAGGTGTATGGCCATCATCTATGTAGTTGGCCCAAGTTATTGAACTGAACTGAAATCCAAACCCACAACTTAATTTGCTTCTAGCTGAGCAAAATACAACCATATTAATATATTACTAGCAATATTATTGAGTCACTAGCTTTCTCTGTCTCCCCCTTATACAGTACACAATCTATGGTCTCTATTAGGGGTGCAACGATACTCGTATCGATATTGAACCGTTTGATACAGTGCTTTCGGTTCGGTATGCATATGTATCGAACAATACAACATTTGTAATTTATTTTATCAACTTTCCTTCTGACGATGCTGTCTGTGTTGAGCGCTCAGTGAATCTGCGTTCGACTACTGCCTAGGCTGCACTGTCGAGCGCAGATCCACTAAGCGTTCAACACAGACAGGATCGTTAGAAGGAAGAGCGCAGGGCAAGCTAGCGAGACAGAAGTTAAGCTCTCCTTGCAACATGGCAAATTGAACCTCCCCCACCCTCATTCAGATCTGGCGTTTGGAATTATTTTGGTTTTCATGTGACGTATGACCCTGAAGGTAAGCGCATCATGGACTAAAGTAAAACAGTATGTTGGATGTGCCACGCAATGCTCAATTACATGGGTGGGAACTAGTGCGTTAGCGCAGTTAGCTTAACGTGTTGGCTGTCTAGCCCCATGCAGGGGTAGCTCGTTAACGGAGATTTGCCATGTTGTGGCGTTAACGTCATTTCAACGAGATTAACGCTGACAGCACTAGTGGGAACACAACGAATATGACTGCACATTTACGCCGACATCATCCTAGTGCAAAGACAAGTGGAAGCAGACAAAAACAACAAGCATGCATGCTACAAACTTTACCCGAGTCATTTAGACAGCCGTTAGCACATGATTCTCCTTATGGGGACCTGATATGTTTAATATTGTGGCGAGCTCAGACAAGGTGGAGACGGAGGTGTCGTTTGGTCTTGCTTCCAGGGAGCACAGCCGTTTATTGACATCTGCAGAAGAACACTGCTGCTAGCTAACTGCTCAGCGCAACCGCACAGCAACAACAACACACAGAGCGCCCTCTGACCCCGGAAGGACACACCGTGGCAGCGAGAAGGCGTCACCCGTCACTATGGCAACATAAACAAAACATAACTGTACAAACAGAACCCCGAACAGCCCTGACCCGCTACATAGCCCCCACCTAAGGGGTCAGTCGTCCCCGACGACCCCATTACCCCACACAAAGTCCTGCAAATGTCAAGGTGCCTTCTTTTGGCGCACCGGCTGGTCACGACCGGCGGGGGAAAAGTCACTCGGGTCAGAACATGGGGTGCCACCATCATCCCACTTCTGACACCAATGTGGCGAGCTCAGACAACGAGGAGACGGAGGTGTCGTTTGGTCTTGCTTCCCGTGAGCTAGCCAGGGAGCACAGCCGTTTATTGACATCTGCAGAAGAACACTGCCGCTAGCTAACTGCTCAGCGCGGCAACCGCACAGCAACAACAACAACAACACACAGGGCGCCCTCTGACCCCGGAAGGACACACCGTCGCAGCGAGAGGGCGTCACCCGTCACTATGGCAACATAAACAAAACATAACTGTACAAACAGAACCCCGAACAGCCCTGACCCGCTACAATATGCTGCTGAGAATATAGCCCAGAAGAAGCGTATAGTATAGCTTTTATTTTGGAAAGAGCCATTTCTCTGTAATAAACTCTCTTTTCCAAAGATGAGTGATTCCTCAATCAGATACAGGTGTTACCGTGCCAGATCCGCGGCCCCGAACCATAGTAAGGAAACCTCTGGCAGTTACTTGAAGGTTCCGTAACTGACTCGTAGCCAGGTGTTGTGCCAAAAAGTGATTGTCTGCCAAAAACTGATTTCCGGTATTTGCCAAAAAGCGATTGCTCATATTTAAAGTGCTATAAGTAACTTGTTGGGCTATAATATGTTAAACATATGTCAAATGCATCCCTTATGGATGACATAAAGTCATCTTGAGCCACAAACAACATTCGTGTAGCAAGATACAAGCCGCAATCAGTTTTTGGCAGCGACTTTTATATAACCTTTATTTATGCAGTAAAAAAAATCTCATTAACATTAAAAATGTATTTTGTAAGAGTAAGTTGCCCAACAGGACAGCAGAAATGGCAGCAAATATTACAATAGTTCTGTAAAAATATTTTAAGTGGGGATAAAGGACCGGATTGGTTATAATGTAAGTACAAGTTGTAAAGATACTTAAAAAACAGATAATGTTTTAATTCTTTATGTAACCCCTTTGTATCCCCTGTTCACCGAAGTCTATTTACGAACATACGTAAAGATATTACACATAAAAAATACACAGAAACACTGGAAATCAGTTTTTGGCAGACAATCACTTTTTGGCACAACACCGGCAACAGCTTACTATACAGGTCAACTCCGCTAGCAAAAAGATCGAAGGAGGCGTAGGAAACTGCTTCACCGAACTTTATTTCTTCTCTAAGGCACGAACACCACATACAGTGGGCTGAAACAGTTTACTCACCGCGAGCATCGCCGACACAACTCTGGCTGTTGAGGGAGTTATTATATTCCTTTTATTTGTTTTCTTTTCGTCTCTTCTGTAGCTAACCGTTACCTTTTCCCCTTCTCCGCTTTCTCTCTCTTCACACACACACACACACCAGGCAGTCCCGCTACACACATCCCGAATACATTTCCCATCAGGCTTCATCCTTAAAGGGCCATGCCTGTAACACAGGGCTTGCAAAATCGCTAGCCCGACGTCCCGGGGCTAGCGATTTTTCCAGTCGGGCTACCAAAATCTATCTCTGCCCTGCCCGTCGGGCTATTGTAGGAAGAAAAATATATGTCAATGCTTTTGCATTCTTTAGGAAATGTAGCTGGGTAATTATGTCATTGGCATCAGTGAGCCACTGTCAATATGTGACATATTGAAATCGCGTTTGAATTTGCGTTTGTTTTTTGCTTTCACTTTGCAAATGTCCAGGTGCCTTCTTTTGGCGCACCGGCTGGTCACGACCGGCGGGGGAAAAGTCACTCGGGTCAGAACATGGGGTGCCACCATCATCCCACTTCTGACACCAATGTGGCGAGCTCAGACAAGGTGGAGACGGAGTTGTCGTTTGGTCTTGCTTCCCGTGAGCTAGCCAGGGAGCACAGCCGTTTATCGACATCTGCAGAAGAACACTGCCGCTAGCTAACTGCTCAGCGCGGCAACCGCACAGCAGCAACAACAACAACACACAGGGCGCCCTCTGACCCCGGAAGGACACACCGTCGCAGCGAGAGGGCGTCACCCGTCACTATGGCAACATAAACAAAACATAACTGTACAAACAGAACCCCGAACAGCCCTGACCCGCTACAATATGCTGCTGAGAATATAGCCCAGAAGAAGCGTATAGTATAGCTTTTATTTTGGAAAGAGCCATTTCTCTGTAATAAACTCTCTTTTCCAAAGATGAATGATTCCTCAATCAGATACAGGGCTTGCAAAATCGCTAGCCCCGGGACGTCGGGCTACCAAAATCTATCTCTGCCCTGCCCGTTGGGCTATTGTAGGAAGGAAAAATATATGTCAATGCTTTTGCATTCTTTCGGAAATGTAGCTGGGTAATTATGTCATTGGCATCGATGAGCCACTGTCAATATGTGACATATTGAAATCGCGTTTGAATTTGCGCTTGTTTTTTGCTTTCACTTTGCAATCGCGCGAACTGTGTATAGAGAGCGACAGCACTGATTGGTGAGTGATGATAATTTGCGCACCAATTCCTCTGACATCGTCTTATCAATCGTTAGCTTACTATGCAAACTTGACAAGTGAAATCTCCCGCAGCAAGCTTAAACATATGAGAGGTTGATCGCGCAGAGAATCGCTGAGCGTTGTGTGTGTGTGTGTGTGTGTGTGTGTGTGTGTGTGTGTGTGTGTGTGTGTGTGTGTGTGTGTGTGTGTGTGTGTGTGTAAAAGCAGCAGGATATATATTTTAGTTCTGCTGAGCCAAATAAGACAGGTCAGGGTGAAGAAGTGACAGCCAAAGAAAAGCTTACCACAAAACGGAAAAGTTATGACAAATCAGACTATAAGGCAAAAAGAAAGTGCAGCTTTATGGTTTCATGGACAAAAGAATTTCTGTGGCTGCAATATGACGAGCTAAATAACCAGGGCTGCACATAAGTGGTCCGCAGGTGCGCATTCGCTGTGAAGAAGAAAAAAAAAAACCGCGCACAAGATAAGAAGTTGCAACACGTGTTTGCATACATAAGATTTTCTGGAGGAGGACAGACATTTGTTTAGAACTCTTAAAGATGTCGAAGAAGCTCCTTTAAGCAATTACTTTGGTGTTCCTCCACCTCCAAAGAAATGTCACAAAAGAAGCGCGTATTCTCGGAAAAGTGGTTGCAGGTGGTGAGCTGGCTTCAAACAAATGATGAACGCACAGAGATGTGGTGCGGAATGTGCCGTGAAAATCTCACTCTAGCGGACAAAAACAGTGCTTTTTATATGGATGCAAACTTGCGTTGCAACTTCTTATCTGGTGCGCGTCTTTTATTTTGACAGCGAATGCGCACATGCGGACCACTTATGTGCACCCGTGTAAATAACATAATGTTCTGCCGGGTGTGTTGTTGGTTTTCTCTCGATTTCTGAGTCGACAAGCGCCTTTGTTACTGGGACCAGTCATTTTAAGAAAGGCCCCCATTAGAACCCATGAGAAATGCAAGAAATGCATTATTGCTCAGTCTGCAATATCTTTCCCAGAACAAACACCAATTGCAAATAACATACTAAAAATAAACCTGAAAAATCTGTTTAGAACAGCGTACTATGTTGCAAAGAGTGAACTACCACTGGCAAAATTTAGCAGTCTTTGCAAACTTCAAAAAGCAAATGTCCTAGATCTTGGTTCCACTTATCTCTTACCCGTGACTTCAGCGGAAATTTCAAATTCAGGATCTGACACAGACTGATTCAAGTCCTACACAGTTCTTACAAGTTCATAGAAATTTCTGTTCAATTAGAACAAAGTATTTGAGTTGATGATTGTAATTTTTATACAATGTTGTAATTTGTTTTTCAACAATTTTTTGATTAATGTTTTGTTTCCTTTACAATATTATACTTTAATGTATAATATTGTAAAGGAAACAAAACAGGAAACAAAACATCAATCAAAAAATTGCTCTCTTTTTTATTCAGGCTACTTAAATTTACTTTGGGCTACCAGGGATTTTGAAATTTTGAGAGCCCTGAGATATATTTATTTTTTTAATTACTTTTGTTTCAGCAACATTAAATTTAAAAACTGTACTTTTGAGTTAAAATATATATTTATAATTTTAATAAATGACAAATTAAAAAGGCATGAACATTTTTTTTGTATCGAAAAAATATCGAACCGTGACACCAAAGTATCGAACCGAACCGAACCGTGAATTTTGTGTATCGTTGCACCCCTAGTCTCTATCCATACTCTCCCTGTGCTTTGCTTACCTATGCTGGAAGAAGTTCTCCAAAGCTTTGCAGATTGTGTATCTCTCCTGAATGGTCAGCAGGTGCTCCAACTGCTGCCCAAAGGTGCGACCCTGAACCCTGATACTGGGAGGCAGAATCTCTGCCACCCACTGGAGGGAGCTGAGCACAGGAGAGCGGGCCTGTTCTGTAGGAACGCCGCCTCCTGCAAGGTCCTGCTCTGCAAGGGTAAATGTAGGCGGCCCATCCTCCACTACCAGTGTGGGCATGGCACCGCTTCCCTGCAGCATGGACACTACCTTTTCATGGGAGGAGGTCCTGCAGGCGGACAGATGGTATCCAGGATGTCAAAGGCATTTCTACCAGTCTACCAGTTATTTAGTAGAAAAGCTAAAACTTAATATTTAGTGATGTCACTACTACTTATGTCATCCAAATAACCAGTAACCAATGAATGAAAAGTTGCTTTGGGGGGTACTTTCTTGTCATATTTTGTCTTACTTCAGTCTTGTAATATATTCAAAGGCTCCAAATTTTACAAATGAAAAAAATATCTTTAACAGTGGGACCATAACAACATGTTTATGCTAACTTCCTATCACTTTTCTTCTTTTTTATTTCTTTACAAGCAAATTGCTTTAGGATTTGCACTGTTTTATGCAAAAACATGCAAAGAATATGTGCAGTTTATGCAGTTCAACCTCATGTCCAGTCCATTGAGAAACAGGATGCGGTCTCCTGGTTTTAGACCGGCTTTGTCTGCAGGACTTCCTGAAGAACAGAGAAGGAATGACAGACAGTTTACCTATATGGAGTTCTTATTGAAGTCCATTATCTGCTTCATTCTTACCAGGGATCACGGAGTCAATCCATACTGGAGCATGGCCTCTGAGAGTGAAGCCAAAACTCATGTTGCCCTTGCAAACTCTCACTGTCCTAAAGAAGCAAATTTAAGCTTCAGTTAACAACCATACTCAGAGCTCCTTTGTTGTAAAAGAAAAGCAGGTCACCTGAAATAATCTATCACATTCAGGGGCTAAATCAGCACGACTGTAGTAAATATTAGAAAACCGGTTACAAGAAAGCCCTCTTAAACTTTTAAACATCATTAAAATAACATCCAGTGGACAGAAACTGTTACAATAAATGGGGTAAAGTTCATTAATTGTCAAGCTCAGTGAATGTAGCCTTGAGTCACATAACATAGTTAAACATAGTTCGTCTGCCTTTTCTGAAAGAAGCTGAGCAGACTTCCATATTCAGCACACTACTTTAAATTCACATCCTGCATGAACAAGCCTACTTAAATATGGACAATCTGTCCCCAGGGAGCTGTATAACGAGGAGATCGGGAGTGTCTTGTGGCGGTTTACTCCCATAACTTTAGCAGAAGGTGAAAGGGTGCTTAAATCATGTTTAAAGGTGTTTTTCAAAAACCTCTCAGCATTAAATCTTTAAATGAGTTTATATGAGTGGAAAAGCGAATGACGTCAATTCATGATGAAAAACGGCATCACTGCAGGAAAAGAGAGCAGGCGTGACTGTCCTAATAGGTTTATGTCGCCACTGGTTTTACCACTTAAGGGTCTATTTTTCACTGAAATCCTACATGTTCCAGTTTAAATAAATTCCCTGCTTACACAGAGACGGCGGTTCAGGCAGTTTTGGGGATTTTTTTGGAAAGGTGCAGTGATCAAACATAGGAGGATAGACAGTTATTTAAAGAAACTGGCATCTTGAAGACTAAAAATGACATATACTGTGTAGCTGAAGCCAGCACACTCTGGAACTGATTAAATGTTAGCAGAAAAAAATCCAAATTTCTTATACTGCTCATTATTTTTGCAGAGGTGGGACTTGTGCACCTCTATCTTTTTGCTCTAAATAAACTTTAAGGAAAACCAAAATCATTGTTACTTAACACAGACCTGCAGTTTGTGGTGGTGCCACTGGAGTGGCCAGCTATGAGTGACGTGGTCTTGCGCATGCCTCGGGCAGGGGGTACCACACCTTCCTCTGCGTGGGTGCGTGGCACTGAGCTGGCGCGGGTGGAGACAAGAAGGCGTTCGGGGTGATCTTCGCTTCGGCTACGGCGAAGGTGGCTGCGGCTGGGGTCACTAAAGCTGCGCCCCTTCAGCCGGCTCATCAGGCTTTGGGAAACCACTTCGTCAAAACGCTCCCGGTGCTTCTTGGGAATGAAGATCCTGACAAACATTGTGGGATCAGAACAAACCCCAGAGAGACTGGATAAGCTTTTACAGCAAAGGAGGAGCAGTTTCCAGTTCAGCTTCTCTTGTGTTCAGTCAGTACCCAGCAATCTTTTTTTTTTTACATTTGTACAAGAGATCAGTATCATATATAATAAAAACAAGCAGTATTTCACCCTATACCTTCCAAACAAAAATCATATTCTTTATACTAATGTCTCAAAACATCTGTTGTCCGAGGTATCAAAACTGCAGAGGGATTCTTGTTCTGATTACGTATTGCTCCAACAGCAGGATCCACTTAATTGGCTTAAAAATAGTTCAATCCGTATCATCTCATGGGAGTGTCGAGGCAAGCAGAAAGAACTGGTCCAACATCTGAGTGTGTGTGTGTGTGTGATTTTCGTGAGAGTTTGCATGTGAGTGAGAGAATGAAAGAGAGAGACGAGCTTTGTTGTGTGATCCTGTCACATTAGCGGCTGCAGGTAAAAGTGTTCAGTATCAGTGACAGCTCACTGCTAATATACGAAATGTGAGGAAGCTCAGTGCCAGAGCCACCTCTGGGAGAAAGCACTTCATTCCCCCCCTACTACTGGTATTTTGCCCTCCCATCATCTACTCCAAATGTGGGTTTTTTTCTTCTTAAAGGAAAAGCAAACCCTCACATCAAGTTGCCATTAAATTTAGTGTGTTAAAGGGTGTGTTATGAGGGTAGTGCACCCAGTTCCCCCCGATCTTTTGTATGTTTCATGCACAGAGATTAAAAATAACAAAACAGAGTTGTAATTTCTTTTTCAAATAATGAATCAAGCCAAAGAGAGCTCGTATTTCAGATGCACAACCTCTCAGAAGCTTTGCGTGCATCAAAAAACTTGCTGCTATTTATTTGATACAAATTTCTCCCTTTAATGCCTACATCATGAACCTGATTTTTTCCAAACTGCACAATACATTTTTAAGCAATACACTGCTAAAAAAATTAGCCAAATATAGCAAATATATTTATGATATATGGAAATTATTTTCTTAATTTGTCAGAAGAACACCCTATTTTCCAAAGATTTGAATTTTCTCACAATTATTTCATGGTTCAGGCTTTGAAGGGTTAAGATCTTTAGCATCAGCTTTAAACACTGATAAAGAACCATTTTCTTACGGTTTCTACTCACACCCAAACCTGACATTTGCCACTGATCTTTTTAGATTGCTTGAAATGTCTGGTCCCATTAAACTGTCTTAGTCTTAGTGCTGTCTGCTGGTTTATATTTGGCCAATTATCTGCAAGAACAAGAAAAATGCATAACAAAGCAATAGAAGTGACCTAGAAATGGAAGAAATATTGCCAATAACTGTTTTGGAAAGTGTTCTATCGTGTGCTCCTTCTTTAAATATAGGGCGCTCCTCTGTTACACATACGCGTGCACCTCCCCGCCACCTTTTCTCTTTTGCATATCTTCCTCCCCATCCTGCCTACAAAATGATGCTCCCTCGATTCTCAACACAACTCTCTCTATCTCTCTAACTTCACCGTGAATCTCCTGGGTGCTTCCACTGTTGCAGAGCAGGAAAGAGTGCTTTGTTTTTTTCAGAGTGCACCAGTTCCAGTGTGGCTCCATGTACACAGCATAAATTCTGATTTAAATCGCAATAAGGCTCAGCGGCGCACTTTGGATTTCAAAGCTGTCACAGTGATTTTAGAGGTACATTTGGGAATATCGTTAGGAGGCAAAGATTAGATTATTCTCAGTTTTGTAGTTTCTTAAAAATCCTTGCTTATGTAGTGTGTTGCCTTCATACCAATATCTTAAGATGCAAAGCTGAGGGAATATAGATATTCACTCTCTAGAGAATTATTAACACAAAGTTATGACTCACTTAAACTTAAAGGTTTTTACAAGTGCACACTGATATACACCAGACCATAGCTTTAATTAAAACCAACCTGGAACACTGCACATTGATCGGTATCCAAAACCCAGCTATGCACAGGTGTTCCAAAAATACAGACTGAGACTTTTAAAACTTCTATAAATGAGGTCATGCACTCCCAAGCTGTATGTTAAACCACTACCAACATCCAGTGCTCATCATCCACAAGAACAAAACACTCAGTTTAATACAGTCTCTACTTTTGTACTGTTGGTAAGACTTGTGACATTTATTTTGCTTACTGGTTGCACCTGCAGCTTTCATACGGTTTATTACATTTATACAAGAACAAACCTGCAGTACACTTGTATGTATATTACAAGCATAACTCAAAGAGCACAAAGCCAGAAGCACTGCAAAATTACAGTTTGCTTTTCCACAGTGTCTCCTGGTACAGAAATTATTCCACCTTGACTCAAACACACTCACAAATACATATGGGAACTAACTGCTGATTCGCTGTATGTTTTTCAACCTCATTAACACTTAATGACTCTCGTGGTCTAACCCAGCCATGGACAGACTCGCAGCATCATCAGGTATTTTCCCTTAACTTGAATAATGGAAAAGCAGTCTGGATGCTTGCAGTCTCACTGACATAAGACCAAACCCATGAATACACAATGCACTTAATTATAGTCACTCTTATGCAAACCTTCTTTGTTTCACTGAAGAAAGACACACTAGATAAAGCAATGCTGTACATTTTTTTTCTATTCACTGATGTCAAAAACTGATTTATAACTGTCAGTTACACCCATCATCAGGGAAAAATGGAAACATGAGTGAGTTGAGGTGGTAAAGTTGCTTCAGTGACTATCAGATAATTGGTTTTTCATGTAACCAAACAGTGTAGTATGCCAAGTGGCGTTCCCCATGGTGCAATCACGGGCCCACATTAACTTTATCAAAAGAAGCTCTCTTCACATACTTCACAGATACAGTGTTTATTAATGCACAGAACATTGTTGAAGACTTGTGTTGAGGCTCATCTGGAAAATGTAGCTGAAATACAGAGTCTTTACAAAAGATTCAAAGACTGTAGTAAATACATGTCCACTTTCACCACAACCATAAGGTCTTCCTGTTTCCTCCTGCCTGGCAGGTCTCTATTCAACATCATTTGTCCAATATATTCACTATCCCTCCTGTGTATTTGTCCAAACCATCTCACCCTTGCTTCTTTAACGTTGTCTCCAAGTCACACTACCTGAGCTGTCCCTCTGATGTACTCATTTCTATTCCTGTTCTCTCCTGGACAGACCCAATAAAATTTCCTAGCATCTTCAACTCTCCCTACCTGTTTTCTTTTAGTGCCACCACCTCCAAACCATACATCATAGCAGGTCTCACTACCATCTTCTAAACCTTCCCTTTCCCTTTTACTGCTTTCTGTAGCATGTTGGGACAACCTCCTCAGTGTTATCAGTGACAAAAATTCTTCCATCGGTAATGCTTCATCCACCTAAATTCATGTTAATTATGAACCCAAAAAGGTGTGTATGAGGGTGACAATGATTAAGTGCACTGTGTATTCATGCAGCAAAAAGTCAACTCTTCCCTGGAGGGCAGCAATGTGTTATTCTGTAACACCAGATTGCTTGGTACTGCTATTCCAAGGACCATGCTCCAGTTATAAACAGCAATACATAAGAGAAAACAGTATCCATCCAAGCCAGCAGAAAGCCAGAGTGAGTGACAAAGAAAGAAAAAGTAGGAAGAAAAGGAAAGACAGACAAGCAGGAGCTGATGAAGTAACGGCAAAAAACGGAAAAGAGACTGATATGAAGACATGAGCTGTAAAATCTGATAGTGTCATGAGACTAGGAAAGAAAGAAGGCAGAAAACTAGAGCTCTTTCTAGGCCAGGGTCATATAACTATTGGGAATGAAGTTGTATGTTCTGCGCTTACACCCTATGTAGGCCATTCAACTTTCCTGAAAAACAGTCATACATCACCATGGTTCCCCGGACAAACGGAGTTGGGGGGAAATACAAAACAGAATGGGGCCAGTTTTTACACGTTTATCACATTTCATTCTGTCAGTTATTGGTTTCTTTTGCTGTCATCGCCTGTACTCCCTCTCTACATCCCTGTACTGTAACTCCGCTGAAACAATCCGACCTACGTCAAAGAAACTTCTACTTGTAAAAAAAAAGAAAAAAAGTTTAGCTTAGCCAAAACAAGTGAGCAGAAACTTCAAAGCTTCTCTCCAGTGAAGCTGGATGTAGGCCTTGGGATGCCCTCAATTATAAGGAGGGCGAGATAAATCTATAATTAGGTCTGAGGGAGGGGTGGATCAAGGACATGATGCACAGAGGGATGAGTGACAATTGCAATCAGCTGGGAAACTCAGTGCAAGAAAACCATTATTATCATCATCATCAGACCCACTTCTGATCAGCTAATTTAACAGCTGGGCCAAGTATGAATCTGCAAATAGGAATCACACTATGTGACACGGTGAAGTTAAAATAAAGAGTGAAATTAAAAAGCCTCCAAAAGAAAATGCAAAAGTGGTTGTTGGGAGATGTCAAACTGAGTTTTGCTAAAATCTAGAGGTTTTCTCATCCCAGCTGGAATCTGATATTTCTAGTTTTGACATTTTCACATGCTAACACAAAGTGTAAAATTGATCATCATTACACACCTTGATAACAAGCCCACCAGATATAGTTGCGCAGCAGCGCTCCAGCAACTTCACATACAGCTCAGCACAACAACACAAAGCACAGTGAACACTGTTCTGAGATCAAACAAAAAGTGCCATACCGAAAGTGTCTGGAAAGGCTCCTATCCCTTCCCATGGCTCTTCAGGGCTTTGAGGAAGTGTCTGAGCTCAGTTAAGCAATGCAAATGCCTTCCCTCTGTCTCAGTTAGTCCCCATCTAGTTTTGAACAAACAACTCTCCCGGACAAAGGAGAAAGGAGAGAAAGATGAGAAACGCAAAGGTGTCCTGGATCTCAAAGGTGCCTGCTGCAGGCTCGGAAAGCAGCCAGATGAAGAACGAGACCAAATGAGAGAGAGGGAGGGAGCAATCTATAAGAGTGGCTGTGGTTTAAATCCTTCCACACCTCCAAAACATCCTCAGGCAGCATCATTAGCTCTTCTCCAACTTCATGTTTGGGGGAGCACTCTTTGTGCCTTCCCATCCTTTATCCTCGTCCTCCACAGGCACCAAAAGACAGAAGCAAAGGCTCGAGGTCAACACAAGGTTGTCTTCTTGGTCTCGGTTAAAGGATAATCCTCAGTATTGACTTGTCCATCATTCAGCAGTGAGAGGTAGTGAGTGACAAATCTTCTCTTCCCTCAGTGGAGGAAAGAAAGAATGACAAGAACAGAGGAGTAAGTGAGGAGGGAGAGAGGAGAGAAGTGGAGAAGAGTGTGGAGCCCCAGTGGAATTTCATAGGCAGGTCAGCACAATGAAACTGTAATGTGCATAAGTGAACATGCAGGAAGTTTGGCAGTTGTGACTGTGTGATTCATCCCTATTCATTACATGTATGCTAGGTAGGAAATGTATCCAAACTGGTGCAAAAACTACCAGAAAAGACTGATTCATAAAGCAGAAGCTGAAAACATTTTGGCACTCAAACACAAAAGGATGTGAAAGTCTAATTAATTCACACCTTTGAAGTCTATATATGGATGCAGTGTCAGACAAAGGCTGACACTTCACTATACTCACAAGTTATCAAAACACTGCACAGCCACATGAACAAAAGAGCTAATAGGTACTCCCAGCTTGTCGCTATTTTCAATTGTTAAGCACTTGCTGACCCCTAGGCTTTACAGCATTTAAGAATTGACACCGGCAAGTGCGCCAGAAACCTAAGAGAGACTTTATTAAAAGAAGTAGGCTGCTTAAAAATAGAACACATCCTTTGGGAGGAGGGGAGGCGAATCAGCGATGGGGACAGAGGCAGACTGAGCAGCGTGTGGCCCAGCTGGTCAAGTTTTCACAAGGCAGACAAAAGAAATAGTTTCATGAGCTGTTAAGCACACCTCAGATCCTCTTACACAGACCCCTCATTATCAGAGGGTGGGTGGAGTGTTCTCACATTCGTGTGTAAATGCATGTGCATGAGTGTGTGAGGGCTGTCGTAGTAAGTAACAGTGATTGAGGGACACAGACCGGCAGATTGGGTGGCAGAAGGAGAGCAAACACTTGATTCTCCGCGCTCAGAACGACGACACAGGCACCAGGCTCATGACGGAGCACACTAATAATCGTATATCTTGCTGTCGGGCATCTTAATTCCTTAGTCAGCGGCTTGGATTCCCAGTACAGCTTTTCAGATCACTGCGATTAGGAGTTATAGCACAATCAGTATACTTAATGAGACAAAAAAGGCATTCAGTATCAGCAAATTCAGGCTAGGGTAACAGCTCTGAATAGCTCCGTCATGCTGATAAGTTAAATGCAATAAATGGGGAACACAGTTTACTAGTTAGCACCAAAATGCATCTGAAGTTTTAAGAAAGGTCACAAGCAAATAGCTGAAATTATGACAATTCATTGTGAGGGGATCATGCACTCAATTTTGTGGACCTTGTTCTAATCTGGAGATTTTTCACTCAAAACGAGCAATGTAAACCTCATGGTTTTAATAAAAGATGCTCACTGGAAAGTCAAGCCTATAAACTGCAGTCAGAGGGCTTTTTCATGGGGAACCATGAAAGTCTGAGCAAAATTAGCTAAGAAGACATTGCATTCATATTACAAATTTCATTGTCCACAGAAACTGTTTACATCGACCAACACAACGCCTGAGGCACAGCTCCTGGAAGCACAACTCCATACGGCTCCCACCACAGACAAACTAAAGATTCAGCTGAAACATAAAGACCTTTCTTCTAAATGTGGAATATAAAGTTTATTTTTAGCCTTTCTTGAGACTACAAACTCAAAAAAACCCTTCCAAATCTTTTTTTTAGCTGTAGGCAACATAACAGGCAGACACAAAGACAAAAGCGTGGAACGTAGCACATGTACATCGAATCCTTTCAAGGTTATAGCATTCCTGATTCAGCACCACAGTATGGAATTGTGGGTAAAAGAAGGTAGAGTTGATTTTTTTAAAGACAGACTCAAACAATTATTGTTAGAGTTATTGCTGAAAGTGAGAAAAACAGCTCAACAGTCCTCAGTCCTCTATGGGTGCAGCTAATGCATAATTGATGGCTCTCCTGTGGACAACAAACATTGCAAACCATTTGTTTTTCCCAGGCAGCTTTCTAAGGATGGAAATGAGCCATCAGTGCTGTGAGACAGACATCTGTGTTCAAATGAAACTGAGACGGCTGGACAGCAGCTTTGTTTTTTTAGCTGCAGGTAGAACAGATTCGTCACCAAAAAAAAAAAAAAAGAGGCACAGGGAAAACTCATCACTAATTGATTATGACAGCCGACTTGTTACAGAGTGCTTTAACAGCAGTGCAGTTTACTTGATGACCAATCAGAAATGACCACACACGACAGATGCCAAAGAAGGCAAACTCAATGACCAGTTACATGCTGAAAACGCTCTGAAAATTAATCGTGACAAATTGTTCGGTACTCACCTGAGACAGCAACTCATAATGTCTCCCAGTATGGAACTTCAAAGCCACGACTGTGTGGATGGAGATTGAGCATCTGCATGTTTCACTGTGTGTTACTATGTGTGCAAAATCTCATCCACCGGCAGCAAACTGGCTGTAGCAGCTAAGAGCTGTATGCAGAGGAGGGAATAAAGAGCATCCAGTAATGTGATCCACACAAAAAACTGGTGCGTGTATCAAAGAGTGCATCACAGCTGACAGGGAGATGTGGGAAAGAAAGAGACCAAGCGAGAAAAAACCAGAGTGAGAGTGAAGTGAGCAGAAAAGACAGAGAGAGCGGAAATGCAAGCGTGTGCAGCTGTGTTGTGGTTTGGGTTTTGATTTTCCAATGATTGCTGAGAAGGAAGAAATGCAATATTCGGCGGTCACACTTCTAATCATACGCTTTTTGCATACTATACCTGAGGTGGGGGGGAAACAGAAGAGTGACATTCAAGCACCCAAGAGCAGTGTTAGACATAAAAGAAACTTATTTATGTGTGGTTTTGACGTGCCCCTGACACAGTAAAATGCTGAATGAGCAAGCAAGAGGCAGGGTACAGCAGTCACACAGCACTGTTCACAATAACAATAAAATAAATAAGAAAATGAAGTGCCATAATAGCCAATAAAAAGGCACCGTAAGACACGATGAAATAAACAGGTCTTTTAAAAATAACTGAATAATAATGATTCAATAAAATTCCCCGTAAACTGGGGAACAACTAACAAATTCTGAGCCTGTGAAGACAGCGAGCAGCAGTGTATTTTGTAAGAAGCTGAGATAAGAAAAAAAAACTGGCTGTTTAGTGCTCTGTATGTAAATACAAGAATTTCCTGAAACATATTGGAACCAATGTAAAGACTATAAAATGTGAGTACGTGAGCTTGCATTTTATACAGCTTGGAGTAGTGAAAGAGATGATTATAATCCAAGTCTAAATACTAAATATCATATCAGGTTTGGCTTTGGTCTGAAACCAGATGTAAAAATGATCAGAACTGTGTTGCACTGTGAGTCTCCCCCTCATTGGTATTCCAGGGACATCTAAGTACGGGAGGAACAGTTTTAAGAAACTCCCGTTTTTCTGAGAAAGTGTTGTTAATCACTGCATAAGAAGAAGTAAATCATTGAAGCCAATCTTCTTGAAAGATGCACATGGCATTTAGTCAGGCTTGTTTTACCCCCAAGTCTCTCTCTGATTGCATATCTGGGTGAATGAATAGCTACCTGACACTGTCAATCAGTTGCTGATGCTCCTCGGTGATCAGAATATCAGGCAGGGCCTCAGCCAGGCTCTCCACATCCCTCTCAGCAGCGTACTGCTTTAGCACCTCAAACAGCTGTTCCTTCACATCTGGCTCCTCTCCTAACACTTCCTCCACCTGACAGAGAAAGAAAAAAAGGCATCATTAAATATGTTAAGTTTCAATTCAAAACATGCAGAAAAATGATAGAAAATTACTTTTTTATTGAACTCCATGGCCTTGTGGGCCCGGCTCTCCCTGACGCTATCACCGCTCTGTGACAGCACCCTCATGCTGCTGCTCAGCCGCTTGGGTCGACGAGCCATGCTGAGCACACCCAAACGCAGAGGTCGTCCCTGAGCTGCTTTTATCATGGCGGCTGCTGTTTCGTGGTGCTTCACTGGAATGCCGTTGACCTCCATGACATAGTCCCCTGCCTTGAGGCCACTGCGGCCAGCTGGACCATTAGGCATGCAGTCCTCAACCATTAGGGGGCTGTCTCCCACAATGGTGAAGCCAAAACGGCCATCTGGGCCAGGGTTGATGTCGATCTGAGAGGGCAAAAAATGAATAAAGTTTGCCACCTTTGCACCGTCTTCACCATTGTAGAGCTGAATGTGGGTTATTGACTTTCAGCTGACCTGTTCAATCCGTGACACCACCCCGATGCTCGGTGGGACCGTCTTGAGGGTCTGAGCCAAAGCGATCAGCGCCGGTGTGCTGAGGTTGGTCACATCCTGGCCCTCTATGTCCACCACCTGGTCACCGGGCTGTAGGCCAGCCAGGTAGGCACTACTGCCTTCTACAACAGACAGGATATAGCTGGGCCCAGTGCCTCCAAGTCGGAAGCCAAATGCCTCTGGCCAGTTCTGATTGGTGGCTGGGAGGCCGAGGTCTGGATAACAGAGAGAGAAATAAAACTTGGAGAGACGCAAAGAAATAGCTCATTTATACATTTCTTGGGCGGAATTAGGTATTAACAGAGCAAAGCCTCAGACTCAAAGATGGTTATATCAATAGGCACTTTACGAAGGGGTGAAACCATCTCTGCTTTGCTGCTTATCGCATGTTCTGAAAGCATAAAAAGAGCATTGCTAATCTGGTCCAAAGCTCCTAATACAGTGGAGGTGGTTGCGAGCTGTAGAATAGAGGTCAAACCGACTGTTTAAATGGGCCAACTGAGATATGGAGCTGCTTGTAGCTGTAGCAGCAGGTGCACTGGTCTATTTAATGAAACTGCAAAATTTCAAGGCACTCTCTCTGTTTTAGAAAGATTGACTTTTAATAAACCAAAGGAGGTTATTTATGCCTGCTGCTATCTAGCCCACATGTCAAACCAGCGACCTTCCCCTGGTCACTGGCCTCATTAAGCTGCTGTAGGTCTCCCAGTAGAATCACTCGTCTTCCACAGCCATCCGAATGCATCGAAGATATATGTAGGACATTATTGGGACTGTTTAGTGCACTTTGACTTTACGTGTAGATGCTTTTATTTTGTTCCAAAATCTCTGTCTATGTTCTTGTCTTTTGCAGCATCCATATTTGTATTTGTATTACAGTGTTGCTTATTAGAACCAGCTAATTTGTACATAGTTGTCATGTATGTGGCCAAGATTGAAAACTTAGATGCAAGTTATTTGATCAAACAAGTCAAGCCAGTGCCGCTACTCCATGAAAAATATAAATTATGACATCATGATCCCAAGGCAGAAAACCGGAAAGGAAAACACATTAAAAAATATTTACCAATCGCAACAACCAGCACCAAAGAATTGTTTTTCTTCTTGCAAATGATTCGTCTTGTAAAGACACAGAAAAGAAAAGAAAGAAAGAAAGAAAAAAGACTAATTAAAAAGCTCAAATTCTCTGCAAGCCTTTGTAAAGTAATCTGAAAATGTCAGACTCTACTTCAAAACAAGACATAAAAAAACAGATCTTACCAGAGCACAGGGATGAATATTCAGGGCGGTGAATACAATACATATATACAGACTCAAAAACCCACAGAGTTTGATCTCAGAAACAAACAGTAGCTGATTAAGGCTTTAAAACAGACTGGAAAATCGCTACTACTGAGATGTGAATCGTAATCTTCTCTCCCTGCAAGAACATAAGCGGCACTATCGAGACTTTCTTGTCCTCTTCTCTCCGGCTTGTGACACAGATACACATCTGAGCTCCAGGTCCTTTTAAAGCTTCCCTCTTTATCTGACTTCCACTAGATGAAACACCTCGGGAATAGTATAAAAATAATTATCATTCTGAGAAATAGACTTACAGAAATCTTTGGAGGCACTCCGAGTTCCCGACTTGCTCTGGCGCAGGGAGAAGCGGCCCTTTCTGCTCAGGAAACGCCTCATCCTTGCCCGGCTTGCGGCAGGGCACGTTCCAGCCAGCCTATCTTCACCCCCAGCTTGGGGGCCGATGCAGCCAAAGAGTGTCCCAGGACACCCTCACGCTGCTCCTCACCTGAGCTCACTACCTCCAAAGGCTTCTACCCACGTAAGTAAATCAAGTGTACCTGAGAGGTCACATTTGGAGATTACGTAGGCCAGTGCCTCCCCCTGTTCTCAGAGAAGTAGCAATCTGAGGCAGTGGTGGTGGAGGCTGGAGGAGAAGGGAGAGTGTCTGAAAGTCAGGTTCTCCATCCTGGGTGAAGCAGCCTCAGTCCAAACCCTGTGGCTGACGATCAGGAAACTGGGACATGCACACTTGGTCCTGAATAGGTTCTTTGCGAGAAAAGGTACAGCGAAGCCCCATTTTTCTATAAATACCTTTCTCTCTCTCACTCCCAGCCTCTCTCTGTCTCCCTCTGTAGCTCATGTGCATGAGGCCCTCTCAGAGGGCTGAGGGATGACCCAGAAACTGTAGAGTATGAGCCAGGGACACGTCTCTGATTATAGCATCTGTGCTAACCTTGCTACTGGAGCACTGGTTACAGAGATGGAGCCTACAGATAGGCTCAAGGTTATACACACATCAAATACAACAGTGGTTTTTTGGAGGGTTTTTTTTTTTTTTGGCTAAGCCAATCATCCACAGTGAATTTGCCACAAGACCACAGGGCTAATGGATCAATAGATCCAGTTTGTCTCTGTAGGAATTATGACAGAACAGCGGTGCTTTCATGTTCCTACAAAGGAGCCACAGCAGTGGATGCTGTGCTTTACCTGCCAGGTGTGTATGCTTTCAAAACAGGTAGGATTCCCAAGACGGCAGGTGGTGTTCACTCTACAGCAGTGGTAGGCAACCTTTCTGATGACGAGTGCCATCTAAAATTTCCTCAGAAGTCAGTGTGCCATATGATTGCATTAGCAATAAATTTAATAGCGCTCTATATTAATAGTTACACACTATATAGAACCACTTTATAGAATTATATTTGTTCGCAGCTATCAGCAAATAGTTATCAGCTATTTTGAAACAAAAAACGACTTTTTATCCATAACAGCAAATGAACTGTACAACAGAAAATACAAATGCTATTTATGGTCTCCTCACAACAATGATAAGAAAAATAAACTGAGCCAATATGGCATGTCTGTTAATACACTCTGATCTCTGGTCTCCCACTCAGAGACACAGGTCTCCGAGTGTCCAGCATTCAGACACTCATGTGAGAGAAAATCTGCTCACACAGATATGTAGAGCCAAGTACTGTCAATAAGGCCTCTGCAATGTTCTGAAGACAGTTAAACTTGTCAGGTAGTGATGCCCAGCAGGTAAAAATGCAAGCTCCATGAACACACACAGCTATGGATTCCAGCTGCTTCAATGTTGCATTAACTGGCATTAACTCAGCCAGTTAATGCGAGAGAAGTCTAGCTGCTCATTAAAGATTTCTGGTTTGATCAGAAAATAAAACATTGGTCCATACACCTGAAAGTCGCAAAAATGCATTGTGTCTGGAGTCTACGGATATATCCGTGTATTTCTTCCTTCCCTTATAACTTCCCTTCAACTCATTAATGTCACCTAAAAGGTAAACCTGTTTCTCCATCACCTGTTCAGCTCTGATGATTCAGTAAGGACATCTCCTGGTTTCATTTTCATGTTTCCCTCTCAACACATATCCAAACAGACATCATGACCAGCAGCTTTACAGCTGTGGCTCCAGCAAACATCAGCTGATACTGGAAATTAATATTAAATCAATTCTAACAACAGCTGATCAAGCTTAAACATGCTGCTGTTGTTTAGCGCGATATCCGCTGGTTTCCTCTTTCTGGCGCAAGGCGGGCGATAAACAAACAAGAGAGAAAAGCCGATCAGCTGATCATTGATCAGTTTCATGATTGAAGAAGCAACAGGAGGGGGAGAGAATGAGAGAAGAGTCAGTCACGGGACAAACTGTGTTCCTTTTCACCTCAATACCAAACGCGTAATATTTTCTCTGAATACGGGACATTCCGTCTTTTTACAGGACGGTTGGCAACTCTACTAACCTTATGAATAAAATAAAGTTCACTATCAGTAACATCATAGCACCCACCCAGCTGCAGTACCAGTTGTTGTAACTGACTGTAAAAAGTCAGCATAACGAAAATAAACTCCACTTAAACTTGGTTTATATCTGACCCAGATAGACTACAGGTCATAACTTCTTACCTGAAGTTCAGTTCACACTCGGACCGGCGGCCGCCTAGGGGCTCTCCTCTTGCCTCCCCTTTCCCTCATCCACCTGCTGGCCTCCACCACTTGCTAATGTTACTGAATCTGAGGAAGCTCCGCCATAGCCACCACCAAACTACTGAGTTATTTTTATACACCGGCCAGCATGTGGCCAATCCACCATCTTTCATTGTTTATACCGTTACAAAATAAATAAAATAAATCATCGGCCCATAAAAACGGAATATCACCGTCGGTTAACCCTTCGCGTGCCTGCCGCGGCACGCGTGCCTGCCGCGGAATGCGTGCCTAGGGTTGCCGACCCCTGCTCTACAGCCACATATACACTTCTACAACAAAGAAATAAGAACTAATTTAAGACCATAAAGTAAAATGACCAACAACACATTATTTTAGTCAAGCAGCAAAGACACAAAGTAGAAGCATCAGGAGTTTTTCCACTCAGAGAAAACATGACTGGAAAAAAACCCCCAAAAAAACTGAACTATGTAAGAAAATAGCATTTATTTGATGCAAACTCTAGCTAATCTGATATTTTTACATCTATCAAACTTAGAGATTCATTGTGACTGACCAGCTCAGAACAGCCACAGTGTTTTTCACACCTGACCGAGACATGAAGGAAGGAAAAACTGAAATTAAATGATGTCATTTTATGTAAAAAACAGCTATTTTTATTTGCCGTACAAAAACTGCCAAAAACTAGGCAACGACAAATGGCATGTTTCATTTATTTCATCAAAAAACAAACATGCATTTGTGCATGCCTATCATTTTAAGATCCAAAAGTTCCCAAATTAGACAAAACATTTAATGAAGAGAATAATGTTAGTAGATCGACCAACAAAAATGAGCTGTGTGATGAAGCAGTAGTCCTGTGGCACACTTGTGTACCGCATGAATCAAAAACACTTTGGCCTTAGTTTGGGTTTTTTTTCACTTGAAGTGCAAATAAACTGTACAGTTACTGGCTACAAAGTCATAATCAAAGCCACAACAGTCTGTAGTTAGCATCCGCTTTGATCATACAACGACTGTTTGAAACTCCACCTCGTCTGGGGAGGTGATGACATATTCCTCTTGCTGCTGCACCACTTGTACTCCTTCTTCCAATGTTTCCTCCGTGGTAACCATAGTAACAGTTCCCTCCGCTGTACCTGCCCTGGCCAGCAGTCTGCCATCACTGATGGCGGAGGCCAGCGTCATGGCCACCTGCTCGGTGAGGCTCTCGGGCGTGGCGATGGTGATGGTATCGCCGCAGTCAGAGATGGACAGGCCTTCCTCGTTCTCGGCCACATTTCGCACAATGATCTGGTGGCTGCTTGCGCCACCCGCACTCTGCGATTGGCTGACGAGTCTCTGCACCACCTTCACGATGTGGTTTCCCATCTGGGAGGGACAGAGTTTGATGGCTTTTTTGTTTCATTTTGTTTTTTTAAAACACTATATGGGTTCAACTTGAATTTTAGCAAATAATGAGATTCACATATTCTGCAAAATGCTCCAACACACGTTCATATAATCCTTGTGAACCAACCTCATTTTGGCTGTCTTCAATGACCGTCACTTCTTGCTGCACTTCCTCCTCCGTTTGTGTCTGAATGATGGAAAACAACAAAGCAAATTAATAATCAGGATTTTTGTGTTTATTTAGACACTGTGGATGCATGCAAACAAATCCTTTGAGTGGACTGCAAATGGACTTAAGGTATCTAACAGGACCACACAACGTCCTTCTCCAGAGTACAAGTCTAATTGGCCCTGATTTAGAGTGCACACAGTTGCTTTTAATCTACTGGCTGCTTTGAAATCCACCTACATTACAATTCCTGACAAAGTCATATCTGTTGCACATTTTATTATGTACTTCCAGTTCCTGCTCTCCCTATTTCAATCTTCCCACATATGGACACAAGAACAGGAGGTCCCCAAGTCCACAAAATCATAGGCCAAATATATGCGTTCATGAATTCTTACAAATGCTTCACAGCCTTAAGGCAGCTTGTACAGAAAAAAAAATGCTTCAAACAGTGCTCAACAAAAGCCATATTTGTTTTTGCTGGTTTTCAAACTAAATTTCTCTGGTATGAATGGAAAATGCTCAAAGTACTAATTTGGTTTAAAAAAAAACTTTTGATTTTTTGTTTAAAAAGATAAAAGGAGTTTTCCTTTTGAAATTCAGACCTTTACAAACTGCCTTAGTTCTGACTTTCCACTGAATACAAAATTGCTCTTCAAGTATTTCAACCCCATTCCAGTCATTCTGCAGTAACACTTCTCTTTAAAACTAATGAAATATCACATACAACATTTTGCTGTGGTTCGGAAATCTCGTAATCTAGGCCCTAAACTTAGCAAAGGAAATTGTTTGGCTGTAATCAGCGACCCAATCAGTTCGCTGCAGATATAATCATTTAGTACAACTTGAAGAGTGAAATTACACACTTCAGCTTGCACTTTAGTCGCTGATCTAAAAGAGAGAATAGCACCTGCTGTGACTGAACTCTGGACAGATTTGGCAACATGCTCCAAACTTTGAACCCCCCCTCACAGCAACTGTTTAACAGCTTTGTTTTTTTCTGCCCATCTAATAACTGTTATGCAAAGACTATGTTTTCTGTTAACCTGTAGTGCTAACCTTGATTATATACTCTTGTGTGTCTGCCACCACTGAGGAGAACTCCACCAACACAGCGTTAGGATCGTCTGAGATGATGGCTGTTGCATCGGGACTGTCCAGTGTTGTCTGTCCTTCTGTTAAAACAACCTGCTGCTCACAGGCGTCATCCTTATGGCAGCCGCCTGGTATAAATACAGGTTGTGTTAACTGGGCTGTTTGCATCTGTGCTGCCAGTACATAAGTCAGTTAGGCTTTGTGTGTCGTCCTGACCTTTAGCGCGCATGTGCCGATTGAGAGTCCCGTGCTCAGCAAAGCCCCGTGCACACTTTGGGCACTTGAAAGGCTTCTCGCCGGTGTGATGGCGGATGTGTCGTACCAGAGAGCCTTTCTCTCTGAAGCCCCTCGAGCAAAACTGACACACATACGGTCTTACATCACCATGAGTCCGCTGGTGCACTTGCAAGGCATTCTGAGAAAGAGAAGAAAATCTGTTAGACTGGAGTGAAATCCCCCATGCCATTAGTTCAAGAATTTTTTTTAATGAATTACCTTGGTTTTGTATGCCTTGTTGCATCTGGTACAGTGGTAAGGTCTGTCATCTGAGTGTGCCCTCATGTGTTCCCGTACATGGCCAATGGTTTTGTAGAGCTTGCCACACTCGCCGCACTTGTATCTCCTCTCGTTGACATGGACTTCCATGTGTTTCTTCAGCAGGTAACCAGTTAGAAACTCTTTATGGCACAGTGTACACTTGAAGGGCTTATAACCTGCATAAAGAGGAAGGGAAACACAAGAACAAAACATCTTTTACCACAAGTGGCACCTATAAAGCAAGAAGGTCAGAACTGAGACAACAAAAGACTGAATCCAGCACACTTGGCATGACTTTGTAGAGTGTAAATAACGATAGAGAAATCAGCGGCGACTTTCTGTATTTCTCTGTATTTGGCAACAGGAACAACTATGTTGGAAGTTGGTAAGACCGAGTCACACGATGAGAGTTAATTTCAAAACAAAAAAAACAAACAAACAAACAAACAAAAAAACATGACAAGGACGAGGGAGGTCTCTGGTGACTAAAAAATCTCATTAACCCTAATAAAAAAAATTACAGGTTAAATAAAATTACGAAAGTATAGCTAACAAAGTTGAGCAAGCAACCAAAAGACGTGTGAATGACAGAGTGGACTCCAAGTCATTCGCAACATTTTGCTCTCCTCACTTTCCCCATCTACTCTACTGCCCTGTGAAAATAAAGGCCTAATAATTAAAACATAAATAAATTACTTATTTATCTATATTTTTTTAAACAAAATCCTGGCACCAGTATAATGGGTGTGGTTAAATGTAGCAAGAATATTCAGCATATATTTAAGAGCCACTGGAAAGTGACAAACAATCTTTAATAATGAAGTCGTATTTTTAGCTAACGTTAGCAGTGCTAGAGTCAGCAACCTTCAGTCCTTGCTGTTTAACATCCACACGCCCATGAAGAATGTGATTCCTGTAGTCAAGTGGTTTCATACCAGTTTACTCTGACACAGCCTCCATACAACCATTAATTGATGAAGTCGCAGTGCTGGGTAGAGACTTACCTAAATGGCCCTTAACATGAAAGCGGAAATAATTCAATCCCTTGAAGGAGCGGTTACAGTGTGGACAAGTGTGCAGTTTTGATGATGTCCGATCACCACTGTCACCCGTTTCCTACAAAACAAAAACCACAGAAAACTTAAAATGCACCAGAAAGAAAATACAACAGTGTCTCGTGATGAAAAACCTTGACTTTTAACAAAATAACGAAGTGTACCATTTCCTGGTCTGGTGAATGTATATGCTGTGTCAATTCACACTCCCAGTACTTACCTCCTCCATCTCCACAAACTCCTCTTTAACTTGGATCTCAATGACGCCTCCGTCGGCTTCAGGGTGCTCCGAAACAACTTTATTTATCTCCTCAGTTGCATGTGGGGTCTCTGTCTCTTCAACTACAGTCTCCTCTGTCCCCAGTGCAATGCCAGAGTTGATGATGGCCTGACAGATGAGATTGTCACCTGCTGCTGCAGCAGCCGCCAGAGCTTCTGCCTGAGACTGCTCCACCACCACCTGACATGAGAGAGACCGACAGCACAGACAAGGAAAGAATGACAGGCTTTAAACTAGAGAGCATGAGTCATAACACAATCTGTGCTAATTTCATTAGACTATCCTGCAGCTGACTGTTGCCTCTCACCAGTCACTGCAGCCCGGAGAGTAGCTGGTGAGCATTTTGTAGACAAGTCTGTCTCTTACATGCAAACTAAAGGCGATGGCAGCGATATGCTAGCAACCAAATAATCACAAAGAGGTTTCTGCCAACTGATCGAGGAATACACAATGTTTTCCCCAGGGAGAGATGAGTCGCTATGAGAAAACCAGTGTCACTGACTGGTCTCTAGGCTTGTGTGACTGGGGCTTTAGCAATGATTTTCCCAGCAATTGTCATCAAGCTGCAGCCACCACATGCAACCGGTCAGTGAACTTATTTTTCCCCTCATGACCTGCGGTTGCCAGATGGTCACTGACCTGTGTGACTCAGGCCTTATTCACTTAATCCTACATTTTCACCTTGCTTGTTACATCCCAGTTAATGTCACATGGTTACCAGTCACACATCTGCAAAACCTCAATAGTACCACCACTGCCAACTAGTGTATCTGCAGTGTAATTACAGAGGGGTGCAGATATTGAAAAGCATGTTAGATATAAGTGGGATAAACTGATTTCATTTTTACAGGAAAGCTCTCTGTAGTAAGCTGGAGCACTGTGAGAAATGTTACATTTGAACAAATAGAAAACTACATCAAAGAAAAGTTCCAGAAATTATGAATGCTGGCAATCATCTCTTTGCAGATTTGAAGAAAAAAAAAAATTCTGTGTAACTCTACTTTAAACTGCCTCAAAAGAATCTCGTGCAAAAATGCACCAAATAACTTTAAAGGAGAGGATTCAGTATGTCTTATGTGTGCATTTTAGCAAGAGTTTAAAAATAGTGTTTGAATCTTCATCCTAACCTGTTGCTCCTGTGTAGTTCCATCAACCTCCATTGTAAAGTGGACCTGATGGAGAACCTCTTGGGAACCAGACTCTACCACACTGACCACAGCGGTCTCAGCCTCCACCATTTCCTGCTCCACCGGCTGCTGCTCCTCCACAACTACAACCTCTTGCTGGGCAGCCACTGCAGCTTGATCAGCGTCGATTCCTGAACAAATCGCAAAGAATCAGCAAATCTTCAAACTGAGGCATAATACACTATAAATTAAACTGACTATACATCCATAAAGACGACTTGTTAGTTTTTAGCTAGTTTCTTAAGAACAAATACACAAAGACAGGAGCTAAATCCAACCTTTCTGCACTCCATCCTTGCTGACCAGGATTTCCTTGTACTGAACAAAGCGGATCTTTTCTGTGCATGGTGTGAGAGCTTTGAGGTGTCTGGTGAGAGCACCGGATTCTCTGAAGGCCTGGCCACACAGGGTACATCGATACGGCCGCTCATCTGCAAGAGAAAAGATGTCATTTAAAATGTAGTTAGGTCATTTTCACGAGATGACGTCGGATTAAATAAATAGGTCTCGTGTGACGTCGGTTTTCTCGTCGTACCGGTGTGGCGACGGTTGTGACGAATCAGGGAACCTTTTGTTCGAAACGACGTCCCACATAGGTCACATGAGAAGTTTTTCTGGTCACTGTGAGTTTTCATGTGCGTTCTCAAGATATTGGTCTGAGAAGAAGAAAAAATGAATAAATCACACAGGCCAAATTAGCAACATAAACTCCTAATAACCATTGTGTTTACATTTTCCAATTAAAATAAATGCAAACTCACAGTTTTAAATGTTTTTTTACAAAGGTGGCAAATGTAACGTCCCTCTGTGTTGACTTTATACATGAGCTTGTCACTGTCACCACTGTCAGATACGACTCCTTCTGTTTCATCTGACTGGTCAGACACTTTAAGGGAAGCAGTTTTCTTCCTGCGCCCTCGACCTAACTGAGTGTCGCTTACATCTGTGAGGAGGAAAAAGAAAAAAAAGCCAAAGTAATAATTCAATCTGAAATCTAATAAAAAGCTTAAAACAATGTTAACTTGAGCTGAAGAGACTTGTCACTAACATACTGAACATTGTCTCATCTCAGCCTCTTAGGATTTAGATTAATGCTGGGATTAAACACACATTGAGAAAAATACAATGTGGGAAATGCAGGTAAATACAAGCCAAATTCAAAAAGATGGGTCATTGTGTAAACTGTAAATATAAACAGAATCCATTTCTAAATCTCATAAACCCTTAATTTATTCACAATAGAACACAAAAAAAACATTAAATGTTTAAACTGATACCAGGCACAATTATCTCATCAAAATTACTGTATCACGGCTTCTCGGGGCCAAAGCTCATTTAAAATGGATTTGAGGCAAAGTGAAAAACAGATCTGCGGTCAAATAAAGTCAAAATCTGAAATTCTTTTTGGAAAAGATGGATGCAGTGTCCTCTGGATTAAAGACAGAGAGACCATGGGATTGTCGTCTGCGCTAAGGTCAAAAGCCTGCATCTCTGATGTTATGAGTGTGCACTAATATTTATGTAATTACAAGCTTGGGCATCTGGAAAGGCATCATTAATGCTTTTTCATAAAATATGGGTTTAAGAGGTTTGAAAATCATTAAATTCTGTTTATTTATATTTACAAAGGATCCATTTTTAAAATTTGTATTATGAGGTCTATCATTGCATTAGCTAAACGGCTAACAGGGGAATAGATTTTGCTGCTTGACTCACCGTCGGTAGTCTTCACTGCCTCTGCTGAAGATGCTCCTTCAGCCGTTTTCGCCTCTGAAGAAGAAATTCCATTGACCGCAGCAACCTGTGAAAATTTTACAGCATTCAACCTGATGTGACTCAGTAAAAACCCTCCGATTTTAGAGTGTTCCCCGAAAACACACATCACATCTTATACCTCTGGGCTGCCATCGAGGCTGCTGGCGTCCCGTGCCTCCACACGTTTGCAGTGGTGTAACTTGTGCTGGATGAAAGCCTCCAATGTGGAAAACTCGGACTGACAGCGTCCGCACTTGTGTACATCTTCATCTAAAAAGCACAGAAACAAGCCCTTACAATGTGCGGCAACCTCACCTGTTTTTGCAGTAAGCCATCACCTGTCTGCTGTAAAGTTTTCCCAAATACTGGCTGGACTTCTAACGTGGACAACGCTGAGGCGAGGTCGCAAACAAGCTAATCTTGCTAACGGCAGTTAGCAACATTTGAAGATGAAGGAAGTTAGGCCCAAACACAATAATCAATAAACAGTTCAGATCTGCTTTAGCTGCTATGAGGACTCACCTTCGTCTCCCAGCGTGGTTTGAATGGTGATCGTCTCATTGCCGTTCTTCGTTTGCTCCCGCTCACTTTCTGCCGTATGATTATTTTCCACACTCATGTCGTTTCAATCCTCCGTCTCTGTCGCAACGCTGCAAAAGGGAGGAAAACATGGCGGATTTACGACCCCGTAGTCATAACAACAAAGAGCGCGTGCGTATGTCTTCTCGCGGACAGAAAGGCGAAAATTCATTATGTTGAAAATGCATGTTTACATACACATAATACAGGCAGCTCTCATTCAGCTCAGTACATTTAATATAAGATTTATTAGGAAAGAATATACAATATTTCTATTTCTATTTTTCCTTCATATATGCGCAGTTGAAATGACGTGTGACGGGTAAATAATATATAGAGACATTTCTAGAAGAAAACAAACTATAAATGGCGCTCGCTGTATACATGTATGTCTTTACAAACCACTGGGAAATCCCACAAACCGGTGGCAATAATACATGTGAGGAGTGCTCCTTTGCACCCACACTCTTAAACGAGTTAATCCCAAATGAGTTAAACTTAAAGGAGTGAGGAAAACAACGGTTTCTGTTATGCTCCAGTTGGTATTTTTCCTGGTATGGTTAGAGCTAACTGCTGAGTGAAAGGTAACTTTAAATCACTTCTAAGTTGTAATACTTATCTTCTTCTTCTTCTTTAATGCCAGAGCTAAATCGACATTTTGAATCATCCTCTCAAAATTTCAGATTATTATGTTAGAATGTCAGTTTACTGAGTATCTTGAAAATGTATGATACAAAAATTTTCAGCAGAAACATGTTCCCACTGCTGAAGAAAACTGTTTTTTGCTATTTGTAAGACAAACTTTAGATATATTGAAAAATTTGAAATTTCATAAATAACTCGAAATTTTAAGATACTTAGTAAGTGGAAATATGTAACTTGAAAGTTTGAGATAATAACTCAAGATTTCGACCCAGCTCTGCCTTACTTTTTTTTTTTTTTACTGTGGCAGAAATAAATTTCCACATCCATGTAACAAGTGTGTAGTCTAGGTTCATGCTGGCTGTAGTTGCTCACATCGAACCTTGATAATGGCCCATGGCATTGCACTTAATGCAAGGGAGACTTCTTCAAGAGGTCTAATTTTATGAACTTACATTTGTATTGATTTAAATGGAGAAGGAACAAACTCTTGTCCCTGCTTCACATCGCCTGTTTCAATGCTTCGTTGCCTTATGTTACAGTCATTTCATATTTACACAGAGACCTTTATGAGTCATGAGTGGCAACACTAAGCAGTACAAAAATAAGACTTTGGCAAATGTACTGGTGATCTTTTACCCTTAAATGACCTTGCAGTGGGGGGGTCATTTAAGGGTCAAGTGGTTTTACGCTTTAAAGAAAACATTCGTAGAAAAAAGATAATTGTGGGTATCAGTGTTTTGGCTTCGTAAAACAATATAATTTATGTATTTATTGACATAGGTATACAGTTGACATTTCTAAGGTTTGTGTCTGTGTTTCTCCCTGCTATTCGCGACATACGAGTAAACTTTACGGCAGTAAATATGGCTTCTCATTTCAGCGGTGTGCTGCAGCTGACAGACCTCGATGATTTTATAACTCCTTCTCAGGCAGGTTTTGTAACACTCGTGTAACATCTTACAATATCATATGTACTTTTGTGGGACATCGCTAACGAGTGATTAGCTTCACGTGTATGTATAAAAAAATAATACTAATTGAAGAAAACCTACCCAAGTCGCTAGCATATCTAACCGTAACTGTTCTTATCTGTTGTGAGTTGACATAGAGTAGTTTTCGAACAAAGTTCGCCATATTACGATATTTATAAATTGGAGTAATTTTGTCTCAGTTTGTAAAATCCGTGAACTTTAAAGTGACGAGACGGATGTTGCGCAGTTAGCTTACTGCTAGTTATAGCGATCATGACGCAAGTATGACGAACTGCTGGAAACAAGTCTTTTAAAAAGAGCTTATCGCGCTCGCTAGCAATGGTTTTGTGTTTTATGTCCTATCATATACTTTTTCCTGTGTTGTTTTAGTTTTCTTTGGTGCCTCTGGGCGTTGTCATAAATTGTTTTCTATTGTACATGAATGGAAAGGCGGTTGATCGAGATGACATACCTATGGAGGAATGAAATGCCTAGTGAACCTTTTAACCAGATTAAGCTGATGAGCCACACCATGAAGATATGAGAAAAAAGGTGTGGACGTTAGGTTAAGAAGACCTAAGGTGAAGGTGACCAATCAGTGAGCAGCAGTATGTGTTTCAGTATGTTGCTCCGAGAAGGAGCAATGTTTGCTTTGAGAGTGTTGATAGAGAAGGTCTGAAGGTGTTGCACTGTGTCTTTGTGGAACCAGAGAAAGCAGGAATGGGGAGAAGAGGTAGACCTTAGTGAGATTCATGGATGTAGTGAAAAAGGACATGCAGAGAGTTGGTGTGACAGGAGGGGATACTAGGGCCAGGTGGTGGAAGATGATCCACCGTGGCAAACCCCAAAATTGAGAACAATAAAAGAATTAAAAGAACATTGTATGTGGATTTAGCATTTAAAAAATTGCTAATTTATTTTTTCTTGTTGACTTTTTTCTGCAGGAGTGTGTTAAGCCTGTCAAAGTAGAGAAGAAACAAGGTAAATCTGTGGCCAAAATACAGATAGAAGATGATGGCAGTTATGTACAAATCAACAAGGTGGGTTTAAAGGCTTGAGTTTGAGTTGTTGAATTTCAGGTATTGCACCGCCCCATATTTTGAGTTCATCAAATGTGTTTTTAGGATGGTGGGAAGCAGAAGTTGGAGAAAGCAAAGATCACACTGAACGACTGTTTGGCCTGCAGTGGCTGTATCACCTCAGCTGAGAGTGTCCTCATCACACAGCAAAGCCATGAAGAGCTCTTCAAAGTGCTCCGTAGGAACAAGGTAGAGTTACGTCGTCTGAATGCTACTTACATGAGACTAATAATTTAGCCTGGCATCATTTTCACCTGTGAATCATTTCAACTTCAGGCCAATGAGACAGAGCAAAAGATTGTGGTGGTGTCAGTGTCACCACAGGCCAGAGCCTCCCTGGCAGCACATTATAACCTGAGCAGTAGTGAGGCAGGCAGGAGGCTTACCTCGTTCTTCAAAGACCTTGGTGAGTGTAAATATGCATTCAAACAATGGGCTTATTTAGGTTGACATAGTCACCTCTGAAAATTGTTGTTGTTACTGTTGTTGCAGGAGTTCATCATGTGTTTGATACCAGCTTCAGTCGGACCTTTAGCCTGCTGGAAAGTCAGAGAGAGTTTGTGGAGCGTTTCCAAAGGAAGGAACAGGATAGTAAAGCCCTGCCCATGCTAACGTCAGCCTGTCCAGGTATTCCACCAGAAACACTCAGGAGCACAAAGTAAAATTAGTGATGTTGGAGGGTCCTGCCTTTTTCACGTCATCCTTGTTTGTCTTTCATCGTTTACTGTCCTTGTGTGTAAAAAAAAAAAAAAAAAAAAAAAAGTTCCACTCTCACAAAGAAAGATAGAATGTTTAAAATTTTATTAGGTACTTGGTATATTTATTGATTTGATCAAAGGTTAAATTAACAGAAGTCAGTCCTCCAGTGTCAAATAATATCTAGTAATCCAGTATGCAGTTGGGTTAGTTAACAGTGATGGGCCACATAACTGACATAATACTGTGTAGAAGTCTTGGGCCACCCTTCATTTCTTTATATTTTGCTAGAAAAATGGTGGAAATAGATGGAGTGATTTATTGAAATGTGCAAAATGAAACTGAAATAGAGTAGATAATGGGTACACAGAGTTTGTACAATTCTAACAAGCTTGAAAGTCAATAATTAGTCTGACCAACTTTATTCTTCAACCCAGCCTGGACTGTCTTAGGCAAGTGTCTGTCTTTGGTTCAGGGTGGATCTGTTATGCAGAGAAGACTCACGGGGAGTATATTCTTCCATTTATTAGTACCACTCGCTCCCCCCAGCAGATGATGGGATCTTTGGTCAAAAGCTATTTTGCTGAACGACAGGTGAGCTTTGTATTTGTTGAGGAGTGGTGTAAATATACACAGTTCAAAAGTCTCAAAAAGAGAGGCTGCTGAAATGTGTGTTCCATGTATTTTTAGAAGCTGAGTCCACAGCAGATCTACCATGTGGCAGTAATGCCTTGCTTTGACAAGAAACTTGAGGCTTCACGGTCAGACTTCTACATGCCCAACGCTGAGACCCGTGAAGTGGATTGTGTCATCACGTCTGGTACAGTGATTACTCCTATAGTGGTCTTTGTGCGTATGGACTCGCATTATCGTCGGTCTTATTTTTCCTATCTATTAAAGGGGAGGTTCTGAAAATGCTGGAGGAGGAAAATGTGTCCCTTAATGATCTGGAGTCTGCTGCCCCAGATACAATGTACGTTCTTTTTCATTTTGCTTTTTTTTTTTTTTTTAAATTTGATAATTCACTCACATAAAGTAATTATACAATTCCACCTGCATAGCTAGACTCATTCCCTATTCATTTATTTTTTTTATCACAGGTTCAGCAGTTTCTGTGGAGATGAGTTCCTGAGTCATGCTGGGAGTGGATCAGGAGGTTACCTGCATCATGTTTTTACACATGCTGCCAAGCACCTTTTCGGAGAGGAGGTGAAGAATCTTACCTACAAGACCCTCAGGTGAGCATGTCGCCTCTTCTTAAAGCAGCAGAAGCGCTTCACGGTGGTGTGATGTGTCCTGGAACAGCCAAGCTCGAAACCAAATATAAATGAGGACACATTCTGTGCTCGTGATGCACATTCACAGTAGCTAGATCATCTCAAAGTAACACTACTCATGAGACTGATTATGCCACTCCACCATGTCAGGGGAATGTTCAGTTTCTGTTGATTTATATGATGCAAGAACCCGACACAATCACTCTTTGCCACAGGAATAAAGACTTCCAGGAGGTGAGTCTAGAGAAAGATGGCGTTGTCCTGCTGTGCTTTGCCTCAGCCTACGGCTTCCGCAACATTCAGAACCTGGTGCAAAAACTCAAGAGGGGAAAATCGCCTTACCACTTTGTTGAAGTTATGGCCTGCCCATCAGGTGAGGTGAAAAATGCAGATGTTCAACTTTCCAGATACCTTTTTTTTTTTTTTTTTTTTTTTCTTTTCATGTGAGCCATTGAACTTTTGACCTATTAGAATAGGAGGTTACCCACATAAGAGACTGAATTGTTACCTCAGCACTATCATTTTTACATGCAAATTAGCCACGGTAAGCGATAAGCTGGTCCGAATGTTTTAAAAATGGCATTGCTACATACAAATGGACATGAAATTATAAGATGCAGCATTTAGTCACATCTGTGAAGTGAATAGTACAACATGCATGCATTACATCGTCAGGGGAATAACCAACAAACAAACTCCACAATAGTCACATCAGCTTGCCGTTTGTTATTTAATGTTTATCTATGTTTGTCTTTACCTCTTGTTCAGGATGCCTGAATGGCGGCGGGCAGGTGAAGCCCTCGACTGGCCAAAACCAAAAGGAGTTGCTCCAGAAAGTTGAGGATCTCTACAAAGCAGAGCGCCCCCTGTTGCCAGAAGATGACGCTCGCGTAGCTGAATTGTACCAGTCCTGGCTCAACAGTGTAGGAGATGAAAGAGCCAAAGAGCTGTTACACACACAATACCACACTGTGGAAAAAATGACCAATGGTCTCGCTATGAAGTGGTGATACATGTTTTTTGTTGTCCAGCAGAGTGTTTCTGCAGAGTTTTATTTTGCACAAATTTTGGACAGGCTGTGTCTACAGATCGTCCAAATATATAATATTTGTTTGCTAATACCTCTTTGTAAAACACTTTCCTCACCTAAAAGCTTTATGGCAGAGGGGTATACAATGAAGGAAGACCAACACAGTCAGGCTGTCTCTTCCTTAGCTGCCTTGACAAAACCTAAAACCAGAGTCGGCGATAATGGAGGTGGTTATCAAGTTTCTCTGTTAAACTGGCATTTCTGCTTCAGGTTCTATGTACACTCACATTAAAAAATGAGCATTTCACACATCACACGACGACTCTTGCACACAAAATGATCCCTATGAGTGTCATCCAATTCTAATCAGAGATGATGCTTTACAGCTGAGCTTCATTTGTGATGTTACTAAGATACGGCTTAATAACGTGCACATATGTAAGGTATTCCACCAGCAGAGAATCTGTATTGCATTTAAAGATGAAAATGTGCCATTTAACCTGCTTTGAACAGGTTCAGCAAAAGTCATCGCAGTGATTTAGCCACTGGGCCACCTTTGTGCTGCTGAAAACTTTGGTATAAAGTTGACACAGCCAACAAGCTCATATATTCTTAGTAAATATGTGAAAACCTGTTAAAATGTAAGCAAAATGTATTCATTGATTTGATCGTTACATGTGTGTACACATTTTGAAAATAAACATTAATTATAGCTGTGTGTTTTATAAGTTACTGAAAAAAGAACACTGTGTCCTGAATATGGATTGAGACCGATGTTTTATTAAATAATCTTTTGACTCCCATATACAGCATTTAGGCTCTTGTATTTTGTGCATGTAATCTTTGGGATGAAAATCATCAATTTACATTCATAGTGATGTTCACTGCATGTATTTTTCTACCCTTGTAATACACTTTAACATATTCGATACCTGTCCCAAAATAGTGAGCACAAGGTAGAGTCTAAATGACAAACAAATTCACTTAAATTAAGGTAAATTAGATCTGAAGCTTTCACTTCCAGAATTAAGAGGACAAAGACACTGGGAAATATATATATACACATATACATCATCTCTAAACTGACCAAAAAAGTTAAATGAGAGAACTGTAGCAATGTTACCAGACAGAAAAATGTCTATAAAAAAAAAAGTAAATATCAAAGCAATGAAAGTTTCACATGCATACAAATAATAATGAACTGAAGGTTACATTTCTTCCAAAACCAGTTATTTGAATCAATAAATACACAAAATGTAATCTCGACAGTTTTACTGAAAATTGGTATTAACAGACGTTAACTGGTGCAGTTGGTGTGTAAGAGACTGGGAGACCGGCCTCTAAATTAATTTGTTTCTGAGGAATATTTAATGACAGCAGCTTTGTACTGCATTTTAAATGCAAAGAGGGGATTCCACTTGATGGTTAACCAGCACTCAGGGGTGTATTGGTCAGACTTTGTTTTAAAGCAACAAAACAATGCACTCTACAGGTCTTGTGTCTCGCTGCATTCAGTTTTTCACCCTCATCCTCATTCTGTTAGCTCTGGTTAACTGATTTACATACTACTGCTGATGCCTGTGAATGTGGACTTCAAGGTCTGAGGAGCCCCCATTCCAGAGCCAGCATGGCGTGAGGAGGAAGTCTCTCCTTGGGCTTCTTGAATTTGTCCTTCTCTTTTCGCAGGACCCTCAGCACCTCTATGGGGTCAGTCTTCCCCGTGAACTTCTGCACTGCTTCCTCCCTGCAGTAAAAAAAAGATTTGAAAAGGAAGAAACACAACTGATGCGCCACTACACTACACTATAGTACAAAATAAAAATATTTGAGAAAACTAAGAGCTTCCCTCTAGTTCAGTCCAGGTTTTAAAAACAGTTGACCACAAACTGATTCAAGCATAGAGAATAACACACGGTTACTGAGCGTTTCCTGTTTTTCAGTCGTACGTGAAGTGTTGTGCAAGTCTTGAGTCACCCTTTTGCTTCCAAGGAATCAAACTATCTTGTAACGTTTTAAAGTGGTCTTGAGCAAAATAGTGTGAATCATTTTCAAAGGAATGTTTTTTTATTGTTATTATTTACTCAGCCACTTAACACTGACCTATGAATCATTCGAGCATAAACAACGAATCCAACTCAAGTGATGAACCGGTGTTGTGACAAATTAGCAAAGAACCTATTTTAAACAGTATCTTTAGGCACTTTGTTTCTAGCAGCCTGTAACAAAAACACATAATTTGTTACAGTTACATCTATGAAAAATACCAAAGATAATACAGTTTGACTGACACAAAATAGTAGCTTAAAAAACTATTCGCTGAAAGCTTGGTGTACAGTGTCCTTAAAAAAAAACAAGAAGAAAGAGAGGAAACTGGACAAGTGGAAGACAAAAGAAGAAGTGGCACGCCTAAAAAAAAAATATATATATTGATAGCAGATGAACACCATCTGAAAGTCATGCCATTAACAAATAGGAAAATCTGTTCAGCCGCAGGAAGTGGAAGGGTGGCTGTTAAGAAGCAATTTTTAAGGACAGGGAGGCAAAGCTGAGGTATGCCAAATTACACAAGAACAGCACTGAAGATCAGTGCAATGTGGAAACGACACTGTCAATGCAGTAAAAGCACACTTGGATAGAAAAACAAACAGTGAAACACTATTAGTCATGGACTGGCCTCCCCAGAGGCTGGACTGCAACATTTTTGAAGCAGTGTGGGATCATCTGGACAGAAAACAGAACAAAAAGCAGCCATGATCCAAAAAAAGAGCTTTGAAGCTAATTCAAGAAGTCTGGAAGACTTTTCCTGAAGACTACTTAAAGAAATGATGAGAAAGCTTCTCTAAGAGAGTTCAGGCTGTATTAAAGAATAAAGGTGGTCATATCAAATATTAACTTTAAAGCTTGTTAGGATTGTACAGAATATGTTTTTGTCTTATATACTTTTATTTGATGTATATGTTTGTAGCTGTTTCAATGAATCCCTCCACCCATTTCCCATTTTCTGAGCAAAATATAAACAAAGATGAATCGTGACTAGAAAATGTATCTAATCTGTTTGTGAGGGGTAGCCAATCACAAGAAAGTTAGTTACTTAGTTAGTAGGAGGCAGTTCCAAGAGCCATTATAACATAAACAAGGGTTATTTTAAACTGTGAATGATGCAAAGCTGGTAAAGCACAGAGCTGGAAATGACCCAAAGGGTTTCCCACAAAGGGAGTTTTTGTTTCTGGAACAGGAATTAAAGGTTGCTTATAGTGACTAACTTGATTTTAAAGTAATTGTGTTTCACCTGACCCATCACTCTATATATGCTATACATAAACATCCAGACTCACGAGACACGAAGAAAAGGGTTGTATTCGAATTCTTCCATCAGTGTAGATGGCACTGTGGGTTTGTCATCATCATCTCTTGCCTGCAGAGACAGCAAACACTTTAAGAAACCTGGTATAAACATATTTAAATGTATTTGAAGATTAAGGCTTGGACTATTCTCTGTGCAGCAAAAGCCTGTAAAGGATTACTTATCTGTGCAACAGACCACCATTGTTGTCCAAGATATTTAAAAACAACAACAACAACGATCTAACTGAAATGCCTTTAACACACTGGAAATAGTTGTGGATCACCTACTATGTAATCTGTATATATTTGCGTATCAGGAGACAGGCTAACACCAGAGAAAACTGCAAGCCTTATTCTTGTAGCAGCTTCCTGTATCATGCTCACCCTGGCCCAGCTCAGCATCTCCTTAACCTTTTCATTTTCTGGCTCCACCAGCATGGCAAACTTCAAGTTCTTTATGGTGTACTCGTGCCCACAAAACACCTTCTAAAAGATGAACAAAGCCTCATTTAAAGTAGGGATTAGCTCACAGCACAGCTTCAGTATCTTTACTCATTCTGGGCTTTGTGCCATTTTTAAGACAGTTTGTACTATGAAGGGTGAAAAGAGAGCCAGTCCTGCCCTCAATTCACTGATTGTTGTGGAGTGATGATTCACTATAGTGATTTAGACTTATCTGAGGTCATGCTAGCTGTTGTTAACCCTGTAGAGGTCGTACACACATGCATACGCAAACAGTTAGTATTTCTTGTTTCCACTAACCGTGTCTTGAGGTAGGGAACCAAGCACCTGGGTGAGGTTGTGGTACATCTGCTCTGCTGTACCCTCAAGGAACCGTCCACATCCACCAATAAACAACGTATCCCCTAGCAACCCAAAGAAAGGACAAGGGGATGTCACAGGAGGCAGTGGTCAGTTTTTGTCATCGCACACAACATGGACAACTTATAGTATTCATATCTCTAGCCACTCAGAAATCAGTTATTAAGATTATTTGCCTGAAGACACAACAGTTGCAACATGAAGTGAGTCATTTTTTTGCCTTTACTGTACAGTCAGAAGCAGTATGGCGAAATCTACTAGTGTCTTGGATTTCAACCGGTGCACTGATTCTTTATGTGTACAGAAAAAGACCTGTGAACACAGCAGGGGCGTCAGTGCACTCATCCTCCCAAACAAAGTAGCACATGTGACCAGAGGTATGGCAGGGAGTAAACAGGCACCTCACATTGATGGAGCTAAACTGCAGATGAAGAAAAGGACAACGAGGCAAAAAAAAATCAGAACTGAAAAAGACAACAGGTTTGTAAAATTTCAAAACGCAGCTAAACGGCATCTTCATCGAGCTCCTGTAGGTGCTTTGTGGACACCTTCAGTTCCTGTGCATTTGTCACTTTATCCGTCAGACCCCCGATTCGATCGTCTCCCCCGTACACCCTCAGGCCAGGGACCTCCTTCACCAGAGCCTCATTCCCACGAGCGTGGTCCCTAGTAAGCAGAGGCACCAAATTACTCCATTAGCCTCAATTTGACTGAGATGCTTTGCAGTGTTGTTACCTGACACGAAACGCTCCTCTTACCAGTGATGGTGTGTGGTGAGAACAGCTATCAAGGAGACGCCTTCTCGTTTCACTATTTCTAGCAGCTGTGGGGGGAAAAAAATCATCCAGTCACTTTTAAAGCAAAACAGCCAAACAGTCCTCAGGTGCAGCTTCTTTGTCCTATGATTGTTTTAGCTTCAGAAAAGTGTAATAGTAGGAGAATGTACAAGGTGCATTAAATGATGAGGAAAGCAAACATTTATTGCAGCCCTTAAAATTCTTCTTCTTTTGTTGGCTCATAATTAAACTGATCCACCTTCCCTTCTTTTGCCCCTTGCAGAGTCACACCTGTCGCCCTCTCATTCACACACATGTATTCTGTTTTGCTTCACTCTCACTACAAATCACAGTGTCTGCTGCAAACATGATAGTCCCCACAGAGACTCCTGCCTGACTCCTGCCTCATCATAGCAAACACACCTCACCACCATCTCGCTGTCCTCATACAGGTCCTGCATCACCCTACTTCTCTGTCACTCCTCACTTCCTCATACTGACTTCCAGAGTGTGTCTCTTTGCACCCTATCATGCCTTCTCTGGAGACAGTGCAATTCCTTTTGACCTCTGTATACCTCTGACCTCTCCATAAACACTCTCAAAGCAAGTATGGTATCTGTAGTGCACTTTCTCTACAGTATCTATGAATATTGCTTATTGCTTTTTAAAATGTCCTTATTTTTAACAAACCAGTTTTCGATTTTTCACTGAATCAATTTTTAAACTGTTTCCTTGTTTTGTTAGATACATAGATGATCAAAAAAATAAGTTGAAGTCTTTTCTGAAGTATGACGCCATTTTTAAATCACAGGCACAACAATGTCTCTCACCCGGTGTGGCACAGCCGGGTCCACAGCTATCGCCTGTTTGCTCTGCTCCTCTATCACCAGGTACATGTAGTTGTCTTCCAGGATGGAGATCACCTTTACCTTCATGGTACCCGCACACGCATGCGCACCACAGTGAGCGACGCTTCAAGAAGAGGTTTGATTAGTCAACGTATGAATCATTTACTTGAACGCACCTGTCTTCTGCACGAGATGTTAAATACTTCGTCAAGCATAAACAGGTAGTCGATATAAGCATGCTGGCCGGTGTAAGCTGCGCCAGCCCGTAGACTACAGTGTCATGTAGCCGAGTACTTCCTGATGATGTCACATGACTCTAAAATCTAAAAATAGTTTTAAAAAAATCAGAGAAGAGCTACCTCTCTTTAAGTGTACCGATCAGGTCGTTTATTGCAGCTGGACGGTGCCCATCTTCAAATTATTAACTCACATTTCTGTCAGACGAAGAAGTTATCGCGACATCGTGGAATCAAAGGGTCAAAACTAAGACCTTTTAATCGAGCTGGAAACAGTCAAACGCCTTTAAATTTGTTACAAATATATACGTGTGTGTGTGTGTGTCGTAGGGGCTTATTTATCAATGTGTTTTTTCTTGATTCATGCTTCTCTGCCCCTGGAAATGTACAAGCCTTGGTTAAAAATAAAAACCAGTTAAATTATTAACATCTAAAATTTCAAATAATTATTCACATTTTTACATTGTTAAAGACTATAATTATTTTATAATAGTAATTAACTATTAGTAAAGCATGAATAGGCATTTTCAGACATTATCTGACACCTTTTAGGATGGCTAATCATTATTTTGCAAAGAGTTTTTATATAGAAGCAAACATGAATGTGGTGCATTTATATAGTTCAAATGACTAAACAATGGATAAAGTATGGCTTTTTAATAGTCAATCCAGCCTCTAGGGGCATAATATCAGCCTTGTACAATTCAATTTCCAATTTAAAATGTTCTTCAGTAGCTGCCATCAAATCTAAATGGGAACAGGACCTTAACTCTCATTTGACAAAAGAACTGTGGGACTCTATCCTTGGCCAAGTTCACATTATATCATTGTGTGCTCGACACACACTCATTCAATTTAAGATTGAATTTAAGGGCTAAGTTGGTGCCAGAGGCAGACCCAACCTGTAGAAGGTGTGGGGGTGCCCCTGGTAGATTACTTCATATGCACTGATCCTGTCCTTCGTTGGCCAACTTTTGGACCTCTGCTTTCTATATAATGTCTGAAGTCATGCAGCATCAAATTAAACCAGAGTCACTCTGTGCTATGTTTGGTGCGGGCCAGAACCTGAAGTTGGCCAACTCCAGACACAGAACATTAAACTTTTCATTACTGCTGGCCAGATGAGCTATTTTACTTAAGTGGAAAGACTCTTCTCCCCCCTCGTATGTGCAATGGGTAAAAGATATGTCCTGTATGGATTTAGAAAAAAATAGATATACAGTTTGTGGGTGAAAAAACACATTTTATAAACTGTGGTTCCCTTTTCCGGGCTTCTTTGAAAGGCCCACAACTATTGTTTCTGAGTAGCCCACAGATTAAGTATGGCTACATATCCATAATGTGCTTACACATATGTTTTTTTCCCCTCAATTTCATTATTAGGACTGTGTGCACACAGTCCTAATAATAATAATAATAATAATAATAATAATGTGTCCACATCAATAACCTACTAAATGAAACAAAATAATAATTATTTTTAAAAAATGCTACCGGACCTGCTTCTTAATACTTTCATCATATTTAGACATGAGAGAAGCTTAATTCCATGGTTTGCTAATAGACAAGATTTAGCAATTATAACCCAAAGCATCTCCCAAAATGTAACTGGAAAAGTTAGATAACACCGATGAAAGCGTTCGCCAAAGGCAAACTTCTACTACTGTAATAATCCAATAATATGAGATGTATATGAGAATATAACAGTTTTAATGGCCTTATTCTGCATCAGGAATATATTTTGCTTATGACACAATTTATTGACACAAACTTTTGTGTAAACCTACTGAAACAAATGTGCTTTATTGCTTTTTCCAAATTGCTTCATGCAATAGTCCTTGAAAAATTTTACTTTACGAGCAAAATATGATTTGGGGTTTCTAACAATGCTGACACAAGAGGTAGACAAGGCTGAGCTCACAGATCACTTTGATTACTTATATGTAAAGGCAGCTATGCTGTATTTTGCACATAAACAACCAAACTAGCATCTTTTAAGCAAGCGTGAAAATAAATGACATGAAGAAACATTGATACAAAGTTTTGTAGGCGAAGAAATGATTACCTATTATTAAACCAACTCACGGAAAGTGTCCACATACGCCAACATTTGTTACTCATGTGGTCCTCGTCTTGTTAAATGTTTAAACGCTGAGTGAAACAGTAGTTTGAACATCAATATATTAAAGCATAAGACTAAATAACTTTTCTGATACATTTACAGAATAACTACATTTTTCTCATTTTAAAACATTCAAATAATGGCCATTTATTCCTTAAAACTGCCAACCCAAAAAACTCAAATATATCTAAAAGAATGATTTATTTATAGATTTATAGTCTAATATGTTATGCTGAACACTGTGATAGAAAAAAATGTACCTTGAGTTAAAGTCAATGCAATGGATGTGCTGTTTTTCAGTCGGTTTACAGATTAGTTGCAGGTATTTCTTTGAGTATATAATTGACAGCTTGCAGTGTTGTAATCAGTTGAAATGCCAACTCTGGTGCACTTTCACTCCTTGGGCACTCGGAAATTATCTTTTTCCTTCCGAAGACTTCTCATGGTCTCGATAGGGTCTGTCTGCTTCACATGCTCTTGAACGGACGGCTCTCTAAATTACACATTGGGGGGGGGGGGGGAGAAACAAATGTAGTCAGGCAGCACTCTCACTGTAGGTACCTCAAAACAAATTATAATCATCTGTAATTACTACTACAGTGATGTGAAAAAGAGAAATTTCACAGGGCCCTGTACTAAGTAAGTGCACCCCAGGTTCAGTAGCTTGTAGACCAGCTCTAGCAGCAATAAGTAATGATTTCCTGTATGACTCGCAGTCTCTCACATCATTGCAGAGGAACTTCGACATACTCTCCTCTACATGACGTTGCTTCAGTTCATTGATAGTTGTGGGCATTTGTTTTTGCACAGCACTCTTAAGGTCCCACCACAGCATTTTAATCAGGATTAAGGTCTGGACTTTGTCTGCGCCATTGCAACACCTCCACTCTTTTTGGTTTCAGCAATGCTGGTATAGATTTGCTCCTGTGCGTCATCCTGTTGCATGATCCAATTTGGGCCAAGGTTTAAGTTCTGGACAGATAACCTCACATTTGATTCTAAAATTCTTTTGGACAACATGTCCAAGGTCGTGTGGATCAAAACAAGCCCAAATCATCACCCCAATAACACCTCAAATATGCTGTGTTAGCGCTGTACATTATGGCCAAACATCTCCACTCCTGTGTCGTCTGTCCAAAGGCAATTGTGGTTTGATCCAACTTTACAAAGTTTAAGTCATGCTGCCATGTTCTTTGTAGAGAGAAGAGGCTTTCTCCTGTCAACCCTTCCAAACCAGCCCTACTTGTTCAGCATTTTTCTAATTGTAATGTCACAAACTTTTACATTTAACATGCTAAATTATGCCTGTCAAGTTTAAGATGGAGCTCTCTTTTTTTCACTTTCTCTGAGCATTACAGTCTGACTGTTAGATGATTGTGCCGGGACATCTACTCCTGGGAAGACTTGTATTACCTTAGTTATATTAACAGACCCCTAAATGCGCCAGACCAGCAAGCTGCCCAAATGTCAGCTTTTCTACAAGTCCACACTCGCTGATAATCAGTTAATTAAGTCCAATTCATTAGCAGCATCTGGCTACTGCTTATTCTCTAAATTCCTATAGAAGTAGTATTGCTGTACTTAGTTTTTTACAAGACTACATTAAGTCCTGTGAAAACTCTTTTTCACAAGGCTGTTTTTAATGAAGTTATACATACTTTACTCTCATAAAGGGGTTAAATGTGAATTCATCTGCCAGAGTGGACGGAATAGTTGGTTCTCCGTTGCTGCACTTCTCCTACAGACAGATAAATACACAAAAATTGCAAAGTTGTTTTAATTAATTAAGGATAACTGATTTGAAGTGGTTACTGTATGAATCACGTACCTTTGCCCAGGCCAACTTCTTCTGAATTACTTCATTGTGCGGTTCCACATGACGTGCAAATTTCAGATTGTTGACGGTGTACTCATGACCACAATAGACACGCTTAAACACAAACACGCTAAAGTTAGTCACACACCTTAAACATACAGCAAAGTTAACTCATCAACTACTGAAGAATTTAAGTCTTTCCTTTTCCATCCTAAAAATCTGTAAAATTAACGCCTATGTTTGCAGTTACCGTTTCAGGAGGAAGGCGACCCAGAATTTCTATCAAGGCTTTGTGCATCTGCTCTGCTGTACCCTCAAAAAATTTCCCACAGCCAGCCACAAACAGAGTATCCCCTACATGGGAAAAACAGGAGTTCTTAGGGCCTTTAAGTTCACACAAAACATGTCTTTATTTACACTCGCAGTTTATCTCATATAAATGTTTAACTTAAGTAACCACACCTGTAAAGACAGCTGGTGGTTCAGTGCTGTTTTCTTTGGTCACGTAGTAACAAATGTGACCAGTCGTGTGACAAGGAGTAGAAAGGCATTTAACATGGAGTGAGCCAACCTGAGGAGAGAAAAACATAAGTGAGCAATCATTCATTTGAAGCTTATAGTTGGACCACAGAGCAGAGAGTTTGCTCGTCTCACTTTGAAAGCGTTGGAATGAGAAACTTTCTTTGTAATGGCATCAACTCTGTCATCCCCTCCATAGACCTTCAGACCTGGCATTAGTTTCAACATCTTCTCATTTCCACCGGCATGATCCCTAAAACAGAAAATTAGTGTGTTGGTATTACTCTTTTGTCCAATACAGGTTTAGCAGGTTCTTAGCATAAGAAGCCAAAGGAAATGTTTATTTATAAAGCGTGCATTTAGTGGGCAGTAGCGTTTAATACCAGTAAATGGTATTCACAGCAAAACAATCAAGACAATTTGCCGATTTCTGGGAAACATAATGACAGGAAATGGGTGGGGTGATGACGTCTTAAGTAGTAGGAGCATCTTCTGACTTCAGCATCTGATCTTTTGGGATCATGTTTGCACAGCAACACCTTTTAGGCCATCATTCCTTCTCTTGCAGGCTATTTGCACCATTACTATAGTAATGCTAGTATAATGATGCAGGTAGTTTGTGGTCTGTGTTGTCAGCCAGCATCAAGCTAAACACAATGTCTGCCACAAGCTTTTCCTAGAAGCACTTTGTTAGACTGGAGAATGCTGCTGCTAAATGCAGCATGTGACCAGGTAGTAAGATGCACATCAGCATGAGAAAATTAAAAGAAAGTAAATCAAAGCAAACAAAATCACTTGACTCCTACTGCAGCCCTGCGTGAGAAACTGGTGGAGAAATATATAAGCATACCTTGTCCTAAAAAAGACTTTACAAATTTTGAGTGAGTACAGTACAGTAGGTAGGTTACTTTGCAGTCACAGCCTTCCATGATCAGAGTGGACCTAATACTTTGTTCACACAGCACGTTGGATGTGAACGTGGTTATATTAATGGTAATGGTGATGAATATAAAATGTATCTTTTGCCTTAACAGGTACAATAAGTATTTTTTTTAGCTTACTTATTATGGAGAAATAATCTTGAAAAAAAAAAAAATTCATCAATGTTATAAAATAAGCAGCAGCTTACCAGTGGTGATGGGTGGTTAGAACTGTGGTGAGTTTTACACCATGCTTTCGGACAGCTTCAACAACCTGTTCAAAGCACACACACAAAAAAAAATGCTGAGTGGAGCCATGCCAATATAACTACTTAATTTATCAATAAGTATCCAACAACAATTAGTTATTAAAGGTCTTAATGAAGAATAGGAGAGAAAAAGCTGTTAGTTACAGCTTTTTCTATGGAGAATTCACAGATTTGGGCCCTACTACTAATTTATTAGGGCCAGTCAGGGTTCTTGGATTTTGGACTTGCTGAAAACTTGCTGAAAACATCAAATTGGTATTTCTTACTCACACGCTAGTTTTAAATGTAGCAATGACCAAATACTTGATATTTTCTAATATTATAAATACCTTTGACTTGATAGTAGACTTTCAAACTACGCAGATTCTGTATATAGTTGAAAGGAGATTGGTCTTCTTCCAAACTAAGGACTACTGCGTAGTTGGAAAGTTGTGTCTGTCCTTCACTACATATCATTATAATGCCCAAACAAAGGTCGGGCAGATAAAAATGCACATCATATCAAATTTCATTCTCAGTATTCTCTGAATAAAAAGATTGGATGCATTTTCCTGCAACAGTTACAGTATTCTATCCAGTACATACTTAACCTTTTCTCACACTAACCTCAAACTGATATAAGGTACTCTGCACCTTTCTGCAAACTGTCCTGAAAGTAGGCACCTCCCATACAAAAATAATGAAATAAAAATAGTAAAATAAATAAATACATAAATAAGAAGAAATCTATCACGCTTGGATAGAATTACGTAGTGTTTTCAATAGTCTAGGGTTATGTTTTGACCTACACCCAACAACAACAACAACAATAATAATAATAATAACAACAACAATAATATATTTTTCTTAAGTCCACAATATCACCAGCAAAACGCAGAGTGGATTCTCTCAGAGTTATGATGCTGAACACTATATGTATTCTCATTGATGAATGACTATTTTAACCCTTATAAACTGTTCGCATTTCAAGCCTTCAGAATATGGTTGGGGTCAGTTTTGACCCATGCTAAGAACTGGTATAAATGTTTATACAACATTTTGAACTACAGATTATATAAATAGAATATGCATAAATAGCATATCTAAAAAAATTGGATGATTAATGCTTAATTAATGTTTCAGAGACCAGATAGTGTTTTTTTGAGATTTACAAGATTCATTTTTAGTGAAAAAAAAAATCTAATACTTGAAAGCAGGAGAAAAATTATGATTTAATTATATTCTACTCAAAGTGAAAATGTTAATGACCTCAACTTTTGGGATTTATTATATAACAATGCAAAACTATTACAACTGTTAAACACTGCCCCTTGATATGTCATAAAAAAACTGCTTGTAACTGCAGCCTATAACAATATCTATAATAATTCAATAACTTGTTCATTGCAAACTAATGTGTTTATTCAGGGCAGTGGTAGGACACCTTGCATGTGTGGAACTTGCGCAAGTGTTTCCCACACTCACCTAAATGCCAGTTCAGGTATCTTTATAATCTTGCTGAAAGGCAACAATTCTAATACTTCTAACCATTGCACCATCATGCTGAGTCATTTCAAATCTCATGTCTGTGTCAAGGCACCATCCCTAAAGGCACTCACTGACATCTATGTAACCTCTTGTGCACTGTTTGGAGATCACTCCATCTCACAGACCAGCTGGTACTGGTCTCTGTGGGAACCTGGGCAAATATAGTGAGGACGCAGACAGTCTACGTGACAGTGTCAAGGTCCCCCTTGACGTCTGTCACGTCTGTCCAATAAAAAGTAAAGAAGGAAACAACCCACATAGGCATGACTTGCACACAAGATTCCCTAAAACCACATTTTTTTTTATTTGACCCACACTGGTAGATCTAAAAATCACATTTCATCACAAACAGCCTCAGTTTACAAAAGATTGTAGCACCTGTACAACAGTATAAGATTTTGGATCATTTTAGGTATAGTCATAAAGTCAGTCAGAAACACAAAAACTAAACAAAAAAAGTGTCTAAACTATTTCACACACTTTCTCTCATTTAAATGAAGCAACTACTACAGTACTCTGTGTAGTAAATACTTAATTTAACTTGGTTATTCCTCACACACACACTAACCTCAGGTGAACTGGCAGCAGGTACAATTGCACCTTGAACGAACTGCAAACTGTCCTGTAACTAGACACTTCCTCAGATACCATATCATGTAATAATTATAATAATAATGATAATAGTAACAACAACAACAACAATAATAATGATAATATTAATACTTTCAGGCTCAAAATAAAAAAATAAATAAAAGACAAAACAAAAAGAAAACTATGTTGCTATCAAATATTTGTAAAAGGACACAATTTTGACTTGAATAGTGTGTAAAGATTAACACAATCACTTGTAGGTAGACTTTCTGCATTGGTGTTAAAGTGTTGTCAACTGGTTTATATAACATTACTTGATATGATACAGTGACTGAACAGACCTTTATTGGCTCCACGGGGTCTACAACAGCTGCTTCTCTGGAGTCCACATCGATCAGTAGGTACATGTAGTTGTCAGACAGCGCAGGGAGCAGTTCAATCTTCATGTTTGCTTGCTCCACCAGATTAGATTTCCTGACCACACTGTGAAGGAGGGCGGCTGCCTGGGCCTTGACTTCCACCGGAGCTTCATGAGGGGATAAAAGCCGATATTTAACACCGAGCCACATCAGACAGAAATCGGGACAGTTTAACTTCTAGTCCCCTGTACCTCTGTAATATATTCACATACTCCTTGCCTTACATTCGTTTAATGCCACAAACGCGAGAAACTTAACACACCTCACCGCCCCGCTGGACAAGTGAACGCCACACGTTAACACGCTTCGGTGTTGGATTTTTTGTGGGCACGCTAATTAATTACACCGATATGACTGTCATAGAGGAGGTTATATAAGAGGAAACAGGTATGCGCTCAGACAGGCCGGCTGTGCTCATGTGACAGCTCCCCCCATTTTAAGACGACAAAACATAAACAAACGAACAAACGCCATCTACCCACCTAACGGCAGCGAAGCAAGCGAAAACTACGCTAAACCTTCGCGGGCTGAAAATGAGAGAAAACCGTGTGGACGTACCGAATTTTAAGGCTGTCGCAGCTCCTAATAGAGTGCAGGCACTCCCTACTAGTGACTTGAATAACATAACAACAGTAGCTAAAGTCTTATCACGTTTGTGCAAACCAGAAAAGTTTGGTTTTGGTTCAGTTCCGCCTCCGCTCCCTTTGACCTTTGCCCTCCAAGGCTCCGCCAATCAAGTCTCGGGTATATAGATCGGGAATGATCTATCTACGTATTTATTTACGTAAACAAGTTACACGTGACTGTCTAACTTGTTTACGTAATTCTGCACAAGAGTAGTTTAATAAAGTTAGTAAGTGGTTTTGTTTTACATTTTAGTCCCAGTAATTATCTCAAATAAGATAGCATTGATTCGACGTTTGTGCTCTGCGCATGTCCCTTCAGGCTTGCCGTAGGTTGATGTTCCGGAGCGGTCAAAACGGTGTCGGTCAAAGTTTAGTTACACTCGTGCTGACTGCATCAAGGCAGCCGAAACAGCTCACGGTTCTCCACGATGACAGCACGGAATATTTCCCGGTTCTGGGAATGGGGGAGGAAGATCATTTGCGTTGGGAGAAACTATGCGGATCACGCCAAAGAGCTGAAAAACGCGATTCCTAAGGAGCCTGTCTTGTTCCTGAAGCCTCCTACTGCATATGTGAGAGAGGGCTCGCCTATCTTGGTGCCCCTTTACACCACTAATCTGCACCATGAAGTGGAGCTGGGGGTGGTGATCGGGAAAGGGGGCACGGCCATCCCGCAGTCCGCCGCTATGGAGCATGTTGCGGGTTATGCTCTGTGCTTGGACATGACAGCCCGAGACATCCAGGACGAGTGCAAGTCCAAAGGTCTGCCCTGGACCATGGCCAAGGCTTTCAACACCTCCTGTCCTGTCAGCGAGTTCATCCCCAAAGAGCGCATCCCTGACCCGGCGAAGGTCAGCCTGTGGCTGAAAGTAAATAATCAGCTTCGACAGAGCGGCTGCACCTCTCAGATGATCTTCTCCGTCCCATATCTCATCAGCTACATCAGCGACTTCATCACCTTGGAGGAAGGGGATCTCATCCTGACCGGGACCCCTAAAGGAGTCTCCGCCGTGCAGGAGCACGATGAGCTGCAGGCTGGGATCGAGGACATTGTTACGATGAGCTTTACAGTAGACAGACAAGACCATTAGCGGGAAAAGAGACTTAACTGAGGCAGATGAGATAATAAAGACTCGTGAAGAGAAGGTGCTTCAATCTTTTTTAAAATCTTTGCGCATCAGCAGATGGCAGTGCTGTGCCACCGAGACTGTATTTCTGATCAATTCTTGCTGCCTTGCCCAGCATTTTAGAAGAGCCGAAGTACAACACACAGTTTCGTGACACCGTTTGAGCAAAATCAGGACAACTATAATCTATTTTACTGTATTTTAGCCATGATATAAAAAACATATTCATCACACAGTGTCACTATGTCTTTCACCAGACTATGAAGTAATTTATAGTATTAAAATGAAAGGTGTAATGATGTAAAAAAACAAAACTAAAATGAGCATTAGATCATTATATTTTTGTAATTTATTATTCTTTTTTAATCATTTGCTGTAAAAAATAAAAGGATTGCAGAAACTTGAAAACAGCATCTTGTATTCTCCTTTTTGAGAAACTTCATATTTTTCAGAAAACAGTAAATAAAACAGTAAATAAGAAAGCTATTTCATAATAAAAACAAGTCCTCCATTAAAAAAAAATACTTGTCATTGGTAATGACAGTTCATATCAGTATTCATCTTTTTATAAATGCATTAAAGTTCAAATAGTATTCTCAGCGCAGATGTGATCTATGTATAATCACATATATGTTTTTATGTTAATGTTGAAAAAGTGTCTCTTCGTAATCTTGTACACCAGATGTTTGAAACACACTCAAAATACTTAAAAACAATTACTTCAAAATGTTGATATAAAAGTAGATTTTTTCCCCCCCACAATAATTAGTGGCATTGCTTTTGTTCCCAGTGGGTTATATAGTAAAATCTAAAATTACAATAATAACAGTAAGGTACAGGTAACGTTAAGAAAGCATTCCTTACATTATAGTGTAGATGTAAATTGCATGAAAGACCATGAGTTTTACAAAAAACAAAACAAAACGTATGGTTCATTTAAGTATTAAAGTTTTAATATATCTAAGGAATTATTACAATTTAGAGAAGCTTATGGGTTGAAAATGTTTGTTGTCCTCAGAAGAATTCAGTTTGAAAAAACCTGTTTGATTAGCACGGGATCAGTTCCATAGTGTAGCAGTTTACACATTTACCCAATGAGTGAAAAGTCCTTCTACAATCCCAGGAGAAGAGACAAATCCCTTTGGGGTTGCATCAGGAAAAGCATCCGGAGTTTAAAAAAAAAAAAGTACATCTGCCAAATCAAACATGTGGAGCTACCCACTGTGGCGCCCCCTGTGAATAAGGGAGCAGCTGAAAGTAACATCAGATTTGTCACTGCGGGAGTTTGAAATACAGGTTTCACTACCCAGCTGTTCTTAATTTAGGAACATGGCTACACTTACCAGCCAGTTCAGTACATACTGTAGCTACCTGCTTTTGCCTTTAGAAGTGCTTTAATTCTTCACGGCACAGACTCAACAAGGTGCAGGAAACATCCTCAGAGATTTTGGCCCATATTGACATGTTAGCATCACACAGCTGCTGCAGATTTGTTGGCTGCACATCTATGATGAGGATCTCCTTTCTCAGCACATCCTAAAGAGGCTCTATTGGACTGAGATCAGCTGACTGTGGAGGCCATTTGAGCATTTGAACTCACTGTCATGTCACAACCTGAACTGTTAGTACAAGACAGGATGAATCCGCTTTGGGTGTTCAGAGACGCTCTTTTGCATACCTTTGTTGTAACAAGTGGTTATTTGATTTGCTGTTGCCTTCATTCTTCTCTGACCTCTGGCATTAACAAAGTAACAAGTTTTTACCCAGAGCACTGACGCTCACTGGATATTTTCTCTTTTTCGGGTCTTTCTCTGTAAACCGTAGAGATGGTTATGGGGGAAAATCCCAGTAGATCAGCAGTTTTTGAAATACTTTGGCAACCACGTCGCAGTCAAAGTCACTAAAAGTCACTTTTCTTCTCCATTTTCATGCTCAGTTTGAACTTCAGCAGCTTTCTTGTCCATGTCAACAACCCTAAACGCACCAAGGTGCTGTCACCATCAACTCAGAACAACATCTCTGGGCGGAAGCAACATCTCGGATCAGTTGGATGCGGTTGTGAGGTCTCAGAATCTGCTATGTGAGCAAAAAAGAGTGACAAGACCACAGAATCGACGGCTAATAACGTCACGGAGAAACTCGCAGCTATTAACGGGAGATTGAGAGACCAGTATCGGAGTGTTAAAAACAGCTTGAAATTCTCATGAGTTGTTTGCAAAAGAAAAATTACCATCATAATGCGGCTACCCCTTCGGCGCCAGCTGTGGGCTCAAGGCTGGAGCCGAACAACTGTTCCTTCCCATTCCCTACAAGGCCACCTGGGTTGGCTGGAAGATTGTTTACTTAGCCTGGCGGGGCGAAGGACACTGTCTCAGCTCAACTATGGACACGCACACACATACATATACTGATACTGATAAGCACTCACTGACGCATCACCCTCCCTATCCAACGCCACCTCCAACGGTTACCTCCCCCATGATGTGGACATCGGGTCAGCTGGAGGCGCAGTCGAAAGATTGCAGCGGTCCCAGATGAGATGTACACACTGGAACACTTTCCCATGTTGCTTGTCTGTGTTTATTGTGTTATGGTGTGTTGATACCTGTGCATTCCTGTATTATCCTTTTGTGTTACACATTTCAATGTTTTTTCCTCGCTACCTGGCCTGACCTGTCTCCCCAATGTGATGTTTGTATTGTATGTACGGTCGGCAAGGTCTGTCATCTCGGTTGTGGGCAAAAGACCTGCAACTGCCAAATAAAGGCTATCTCATCTCATCTCATGTAATTGATTAGATATTTGCATTAACAAGCAGCCTAACAGGTATAACTAACAAAGCGTTTGTTAAACCGGGTGTATTTTGCTGCTCATTGAACCAGCCGAGATGTATTTCCTTCCGAATGTTTAATTGCGTCACACCTAAATACTGCATTTGATACTTTCTTTGATTTGCTTGAAACAATCTGAGACACATAAAAGAGGGCCTCCATTAACCCAGATTATCAGCTGTGGTGTTTCTGCACATCCAGTGTAATTTTGACTTCTAGGATGTCAACCTTCACCGTACCCTGATAGTTCTTAGACTTTTAAACTTCTCTTCCAGGTTCAGAGACAATTCTCCCACAGGCTTCTCTGTTTTCAGGATCAATCAGAGCCTCCATCAGCCTGTCCCAGGCCAATCTGCCGTAACCTGAGTCTATATACATCATCTTCCTACACCTGTAGGGCATGTTGTCTGCAACACTCTTAGTGCCAAGCCCTGGCCTGCAGGGAACTCTGGGGTTATGTATGTCTGTCATTAGAACAGTTATGACAGATTCAATTAGATTCAGGAGCTGGGAAATGTTTCCATGGCCCATTTTTTTCCTCATCACAGGGTTAGTATGCTATGTGCTCACAGGTGTCGTCTTTTATGAGGTATGAATCATACTATTCATTGTACCCGTGTGACTGCAGGTATTAAAGCCTCACAGGTTTTTAACAACGGCTTCAAAGCTGGAGCTCAGCTCTGGTTTAACATTCAGCACATAAACCAGCACCGTGTCAACGAGCCTGAGAAGGTTTTTTTGACGCTTTGAGCAGGGATTACTTGAGGACCACAGTCTTTCGGTTCAGCAACAATAACGGTGACATCACTCATGATGTCAGCCCAGGTGGTAACTGAGTCTTATAAACAGAGTCGATCAGAGTACATTGTCAGAGAGCTGCTGGTGTGCATTTAGTATCTGAGAATTGTTATGTGGTCGTGTGGTGATTAGCACTACAGGCTGAGGCTACTGGCCTGCTCGGATTTTCTGTGTGGAGTTTGCATGTTCTCCCTGTGCCTGTGTGGGTTTTTTCCAGATACTCCAGCTTCCTCCGGGAGTCCAAAGATGTGCACATTAGGTCAAGTGATGGTTCAAATTGGCAATAGGTGTGACTGTGAATGGCTGTCTCTCTGTGACAGCCCTGTGATAGGTTAGTGACCTGTGCAGGTGTACCCTGCCTCTCGCCCTATGACAGCTGGGATAGGCTCCAGCCCAAACATGACCCCGAAATGGGTAAAAAAAAAAATGGATTGACAGAAATGTTATGCACAGTCCCTTGAATGGTAACAGTGAACATCATAGACAGAGCAAACTGTCCTCAGCCTGTGGATTTAACACATTTTGTAACTTCATGTAATCCCAGACTGACTCAATGTTGATGAGTTTAGGGCTTTTGTAGAATTTGGGACCAGCGATGTGCTATGTATAAAAATCTAAACGCGGAAAGTGGCAACATTTATGAACACTTCCTCATCTACAGATTATCACAATGCAAGAATAAACAACCACATATTGTGTCTGAAGACAGAGGTTCACAAAAAGACTACAGGGTAGAATAATTTGGCAGGATGTGGCTGGTTGAATCTGAGACCTGTTAAATCTATTGTAAAATGACATTTATGGCATATTCTGGCAGACTTGTTTCAACATTTGTTAATAGCCATCAGCTCATCGCGAGACTTAGTGCCGAGGTATCATCTTGCTTGAGGTAATTGCGTCAAATATCGCAGGTTCAGATGAAAAACAATGTGCATGTGAATACAGGCTTGAACATGTACCTATTCTTTAATGATTCACTGAAGGGAAACTGAACTGTTTTCAGTTTGTTTTATAATAGTGTGTAATATCAGTTTAAATCAGCATCCAGCCTTTGTTTTTTTGAATATACAGTGTAAGGCAAGAATGCTGCAGCGTTGAGTCTAACTGAAAAACAACTATAAATTTTTAAATAAGACGTTGGACTGTCCATTCTCTGAGAGAATAAAGCGTTATCCCTTGATTACCAGCTCGTGTCTGTCTGTGTGTTGAGCAATTGACCATTCGTTAGGCCTAGATTTGCGTGCTGCACTGCAAGTCACCAGATGGGGCTGTGGTGTGGCTATTCTTAGGGAAAAAAATACCAACCATAGGAAGGACTGAGTCAGAGGGAATGCATATGACATATTGCATCAAAGAGACATGCTCTCATACGGCCAAGAAATTGATTTGATGTCATTTTTGGAAAGGCATAAAAGCAGCTCCGTGTGACAGGACTCTATGTGCATACTTATACATCAACTGAGGTTTTTCGGTGAATATGTGTCTTTATCCCGTGTTTGATGGACTCTCCTGTGCGTGTGCACATGACAGTTGCATTAATCATTAGTTATTACTAACACAATGGAGGAAATTAAAAACGGATGTGTTATATCTTCACGGGCCAAACTGCGGAGCCATAATTCATTCTCACCGACTAATGAATGGGGTCTTTGACAAATTAAAAAGAACCATGCATGACGCCCAGGTGCAGACCTCTTTCATTCAAAGTGATTGACTGCACACAGTTTGTTAA